>NC_092416.1:141545474-142795474 GCF_040894005.1 Engystomops pustulosus | reverse complement strand
CCTTTAAGTTGGGTTAGGTTAAAGAAGATATAATATAGGATCTGTTGGTGGATATGTGCTATAACGAGAATGGTTTCCATGGTAAAATCATTTCAGATTGAATAGGAAAAGTTTGTCTTTATACATATATTAGGCAATAGAAGATCTAATACGGTGATAAGTCACTGGAGAACTTTGTTCTAAACATTCATTTTATCATTAGTTAAATACATTGAGAAAACAAAGATGAAAAAATAGAAGCTTGTCTACAGCTTTATGTACCTAAAATGATTATATGGTATGTGAAAAATTTCTTTACGTTTGCAGAAACGGCGCCACTGTAAGGGTTGTATCTGGGATCGTACCTTAACTCCCAATCAATTAGAAACTATTGGTTATTACTCAGAAACAATGAATGTAAACATTGAAAGGAGAATTCTGAGTTTTATTGTAAATGGAATTGAATATGATAATATATATTGAGTCAGATTTATCAACGCTGGTGCACTGGTAAGTGCTCCACTCTTTTTTCGCCCAGAGGATTTTTTTCTCCAGAGGGTAGGGCCTAAATTGCTGATCGGTGGAGGTCTCAGTGATGAGACCCCCACAGATCACGAGAACGAGGGGTAAGATGGGGTTGAACCCCTCGTCACTCCCAGAGATTTATGGTGCAGACTGCCACGCATGAGCGTTCGGCTCCATTGATCTCTATGGAGATGACAGGGATTGCCGAGAGCGCTTAACTTGTTTCGTGGGAAACCCCCTTTAAGAGTCTCTTTTGTAACCGAAACATCTATATTTCTTCACAGGTGTGAAAAACTAGATGAGAAAGGCTGCCCCATAATCGTGAACAACAGGTGAGCGTCCATGTAGTGTATTATTTAGTCTATTTTATTGTATCTATTATTGCTAATATTATCCTTTATGGTTTCTATTACAGTCAGACCTATATGGTAGTGGCAGTGGTGGGCAGTATCCTACTCCTGGTGACCGTCACCGTCATTATTGTGATGTTCATAAGGCGGAGGAAACAACTGAAGAAGAAACATACCTTAAAGCGCATTCTTCAGGAACATGAGGTGTGTGCGGTGATCTGAAATCAGTGGATAAATCTTAGACAAGGCCTTCTTCTCACTCATTTTATTTCTTGCCCAGCTGGTGGAACCTTTGACTCCTAGTGGGGCACTGCCTAACCAGGCTCAGATGAGGATCCTCAAAGAAACAGAGTTGAGGAAAATGAAGGTTTTGGGATCTGGTGCATTTGGTACTGTGTATAAGGTAGGGACCTCTCTTTCCATAAAATATGATATCAGGGGCAGTTTACAGAAACAGATATGGATTTTAAATTGCATGTGTTTCAGGGCGTATGGATACCTGATGGGGAACGTGTAAAAATCCAGGTAGCAATCAAGGTATTGCGAGAAAACACATCTCCAAAAGCAAACAAGGAAATCTTGGATGTGAGTAAAACGAAATGCATCACATTTAGAATAGTATATTGCACCTTATTTGTAGTGCAAGGTGTTGCCATCTCAAGAAACTTTGAATAGAACAAGCAAAGACAAGGACACCTCTCCAAGAGAGATTCTCGCTTTATTCACTGCTAAAGTCCATTTAAAGAGACAAGATAGACTATATTCTCCCTAAGAGATTAGGTTATATGCATACCATGTATGGTGGAGGGAGTGAACTGCTGAAGTAAGAGGCAGAGACTTCAAGTAAGTGTTTTATCTCACTCCAGTTACAAAATCCATGACATGCCATCAATCAATCAATGTATATATCTTCACACTATTATTTGCTTTAATAAAAGTTATATACAGCCCCCCTTATATTATATACAGTCCCCCTTATACACAGCCTCCATTATATAGAGCCCCACTTATTATACACAGCCCCCTTATATTATATACAGCCCCATTATTATACACAGCCCCATCTATAATATATAGCCTCCCTTACTTTATAATATGCCCATTTCTCAAAATAATAGAGCAGTTACTCATCTCGACTCCTGTCACACTCCCATCCCACCGTTCGGGCCCTCTGCATCTTCCCGGCTTTTCTGCTCTCTGTCGGGACGCAGGCAGCATGACGTTATCCTACGCTGCCTGGGTCCTCCAGAGCGGCACAGAGTGTGCCTCTGTGTACATCAGTCGCATCTATATCTTAAAGATAGGGTGGCAATGGAAACCCGAATCACCTACATTATAGCCCCATATTGTGCCACCTCCCACAGGGCTTGGGCATCTGCTGCCTTAGACGAGATTCTCATCTCGTCTCATGGCGGATGCAGCCCTGGGTCACTCCAGACGCCTCAATCTTTGGTTTCATAGTACCTAGAAACACAGGATGAGACAGCACCTTCCTCAGGCACCTATGCTTCAGGAAGGTGCTGAGTCACCGAAATGTTGCTTTTTGGAATAAAAACACCGTGATCTTCTCACTGTATTGGAGTTCTGCCTGTTCCTAGAAGTATGTATTGATGTCCTCCAGACAGGGTACTTACGGATCTGCACCCATTTTTCTGAATTTTCCATTTTTGGTTCTTAAGGAAGAGATTCTTATATTAATAACAACACAAAAAGCATTTTTTTTAATGTCCTATAGAACTGAAGATCGTGGCATCTGGAGTAAAACTTCCCCACCAGCCTCCAAATTTGACTCCTCTCTGGCAGAATATGAATCCTCTCTGATTGGACTTTCGAGTAAATTTTTTTTGTATAGGATGAGATTTCACATAAAAGGGAATTCTAACTTTGAATTTCTCTGAATTTTTTGAAATATTCAGTATGGATTTGTGTATAGAATTGCAGTAAACCGCCAGGATTGAGGTTTTCAGTCTCACAATGTATGAATGTTGTCATTCATTCACATAAAGTAGTCACCAAGAGAAAAAAAATTACAATGAAGCAAAACTTATAAAAGTTTTTAAAAAAGTTAATAAAAAGATACAAAAAATAAAATGATTAAAAATTCAACTTGTTCTAGGAAGCATATGTGATGGCAGGAGTATCTTGTCCTTATGTCTGCCGCCTGCTGGGAATCTGTCTGACCACCACAGTGCAACTGGTGACTCAGCTCATGCCATATGGATGTCTCCTGGAATATGTACGAGAAAATAAGGATCGTATTCATTCCAGAGACCTTCTCAACTGGTGTGTCCAAATTGCCAAGGTATGCCAAATCCCTTGCCATATTCCTAATCTCAAATTTTCATTCTACATAATATGCCTCTTACTACGTTTGTTACTCCCAGGGGATGACCTATCTAGAGGACATCCGCTTGGTGCACCGGGATCTGGCTGCAAGGAATGTTCTGGTGAGAAGCCCAACTCATGTAAAAATCACAGACTTTGGACTAGCAAGATTACTGGATGTGGATGAAACGGAATATCATGCAGATGGAGGAAAGGTAACCAGCCATGATATGTGTGTAATAGCTTTTCTCACTCATTCATGTGAATGGAACTGAGCTGCCAAACCTGAATCTTCCTTAGACATGGTGAAGTTTCCAGAATAAAACACCCATGTTTTTTCCAATCTTATATAACATTAAGTATATTATACACGAAACCTTGGCTTTTTTGTTGTTTAGTGTTTTTCAAGCTTATAACCTGCAGTGTACACAAACTTTTGAGCATCTTTCTGTCATGTAGGTTCCCATTAAATGGATGGCTTTGGAATCCATTCTGCATCGGAAGTTTACTCATCAGAGTGATGTATGGAGCTACGGTGAGCAGCATTACCTTCAACAATTGTCAATACCCATGCAATGAAGGTTACTAGAGCATTATCACTTAATTTTCCATTATAGGGGTTACTGTGTGGGAGCTGATGACCTTTGGGGCCAAACCATATGATGGCATTCCAGCTCGAGAGATTCCAGATCTACTGGAGAAAGGAGAAAGACTCCCGCAACCTCCTGTGTGTACCATAGATGTGTATATGATCATGGTGAAGTGTAAGTAATAATGACCTTCACTTTATAATCTTATCATCCCCAAGCACAACCAATATTGCAGCTCCATTTTAATATCCCATTCTTGCTCCTCAGGCTGGATGATAGACTCAGAATGCCGTCCCAAGTTTCGGGAGCTAGTCACAGAGTTTTCCCGAATGGCTCGAGATCCAAGTCGCTTTGTAGTCATTGAGGTATAAATCTAAAGGTTAGAATGCTATATGGTAATGCTATATATTATCCAAGTCCCTCTAACTTATAGTGGCTTGCAGGATGAAGAGTTCATGGCCCAGACTAGCCCCTTGACCACCCAATTCTACAGCGCTTTATTGCGAGAAGCGGCCATGGAAGATTTGGTGGATGTGGAGGAGTATCTGGTTCCTCACCAGGGATTTTTTGGTAGTGATGAGACAGAGGTGGAACATCGCAGTCGAATATCGTCTACACGGGTATGAGTCAGCTTTATCAATGGTTAATGTACCTATATCCAAACTATCCAACTAAACTATCGAACCAACTGTCCCAATACATTGCTTTCCTGAGAACTAAGTTCTGACACTAGTAAAATGAACAATATATGGTTATTAGACAAATTCTCAACAATTGAATCAATATAGTTGGTCAAAGCCTTTATTGAAGGCTTATATATGAGGTCTGTATAAACAGGCTGGTATAAGATCACATCTTGCGTTGGAGGAATAGAGAGGTTACATAACTTCAAAAGGGGGTTTTAAAAGTAATTTTACACTATAGAGTCCTAGTATAATGTGTAGGAAGTGGACACAACATGAAAACCAATTGGTAAATATATATATTTTTTTTTACTGTATGTTTCAACCTTTTCTCACCAGAGTCAAGCAGAGACACAGATAGACCAGATGTTGAATGATGAAACTGTCCATGGTGAAGGACTCTTGTCTCGGGCTTTGTCACACAACTCAGATGTCACCGAATCTGATGATCTGAGTGATGGGGACTATGTGTTTGATCCGCCACACCCAAAGGAAAGCAGTCTTAAACGGAGGTATTGTGAGGACCCCACATTGCTTGGAGGAAAGGACACAGTGGATGGAAGGACAGTGGAGACAGATGGCTGCATCTCACCAGTATCACCTACTCACCCTCCAGGTAGAAGAAATGAATAAGCTCTTAAATGTCTACTGCAACTTTCAGTAGTATTGCTTGCTGAAATCATTATTAATATAGACACTAAATTAAGAGGTGGCTCTAAGGATCTGTGATACATATAACAGCTTCTGTCAATAGACTTTGTATGGCTTTGCACTTTAAAGGGAACTTGTCATCAGAAATGGTAATTAATCATTACCAGTATGTTGTGAAGCAGATTCACACCTTCCAGGTCAGGTTTCTTTCATGGCCCAGTATGGTGGCATCATTTAGAAAATCAACTTTGATTGGTTGTCAAAGTCATGGAGGAGGAGAGCTCAGCATTGACGTCAAGCTCTCCCCACTTTAGAATGAAGGAGATCTGGTTAGTGAAGTGTCTGGACACAGAACCATCAAGTACATTGAAGAGGGCATTCTGAAGTGAGGAAAGCTTGACTTCAGTGGTAAACTCTCCGCCTCCTTGACTTTTTACAACCAAATTACATTTCACTACAAAGTTGATTTTCTGGACGATGCCACCACCCTGAGCCATTAAACAGATATGATCCAAAAGGCGTTCAGCTGCTTGAAGACATACGGGTTATTTGTTTATTAGGTCTATTTCTGCTGGCAGGTTCCGTTGAAATTAAGTTTGAGGTACATTGCTAGACACAATCCTTGTACAGACGCTAAGGGTTAAAATTGATATTAATCCCCAATCCGCAGTGGTACTGTGAAATCATCTATAGTCCCAGATTGTAGCTAGACTAGGTGTTCTGAGGTGCACTCCAGTGTGAGATCTCTTCACTCACTGAACCTTCCCATACTCTGAGCAGTATCTAGATTAGATAAAACTTATTAAAGGAAACCTACCACTATGGATCTATTAAGGTAGATCCGGTGGTAGGTGCATCTAACGAATGTAAGAATAGCCCTTTTTAGGGCTAATCCTTTACTCCCCTCTATTTTTTCTTATCTTTAATCAGGGTAATATGCACAAAGACGCTACTGGGGCGTGGAGTAGCCGGAGCTGAGGCTACACGGCGCGGCTACTCTACGCCCCAGTAGCCTCTTTGATCCATCTACCTACAATACCGTTCAGTGCAAAATTTCTTTTGAAGATCTCTAGCACTAAACAAGCTTTTCATAGCATTCAAGGTCTCAAAAAGTAGATCATCTGGGTTATTAATAATTACCTTGACTTTCATCAAAACCCTTCTCTTTGCTACATATGTTACATTTTCGAGTTTAGTCCCAACTTCACCACCAGCCCTTACACCCAAAACCTTATCCAATTTGTTCATGTCCCTAACGCACATTCCTGAACCAAAACAAACTGAGCAGTAAAACATTGCACCGGATAACACTGTATAATAGAACATCCAAAGTAGTTAATATCAAACAACCTCAGCTTGCGTAAGAAAAATAGATGAGACATGCCCTTACAACTCTCGAGAGTTAGATTTCCAATCAAGACTACTGGCTTCTGGTTGGATATTACAGCAGAGTAGACGGGCTATGAAGCAGTTTGAATGAAGGTATAAAACAACAGAGCAGCTTGAGGAGACTCCCCTCGTGCTCCATGTCCCTCTACAACCCTGGAATATAATTTTTTTTCCCCACAGTCCTGCTGCTACTAACAACATACACAGATCCCCAGTACCTTATGCTGTCTTAAGCTGTGTATGGTCAAAACTGCTAATAAATTCTCTTTAAGGTATCATCTATAAAAATGTATAGGATAACTAGTAGATGCACAGAGAGTCAGACTGACTAACCAGAATAGCAGGGGATGCACCGGGTAGGGCCGTAGTGGTCCTGCAGACAACAACCCTGTTTGGAACTGACTTTGGAGCCTCTTACTACTGCTGTCTGCTTAGATGGGTTAATCACAAACCATTTTCAGACGTCATTGGTGATATTCTATCTTTATTTATTAACAAAACCTAATGTCTTGTAAGAGATACTGCATTTTGGACCAAGCCTACTTAGTAGATGGCCAGATAACACTTGGCTAATCACCTGGACTCACTGAACTGAGCTCAACATGTCTGTTTAGTTCAGCGTTTCTAGTCTGGTGGTTTGGTTTGGTAAATCCTGCACACACGAGGATTGAGTTTATCAGAATAAACTCACTTGTGGGCAACAAGTATTAAAGGGTCCATATAGCATTGCATTATAAACATGTTAAATCTTTAACCTGTTATGGTTATTTCATAATTTATCACAAACTGTTAGCAGCAATCCTTTGCTGTCCTGGTCTCAGCTTTTATCATTTCTCATACAGAATATGTAAACCAAAGAGAACCCAGCAGAAGTCGCTCCCCAGTGAAGACACCTAGGACATCAGTGTCCACGCTGGAGAGACAGAAGGGACAGCTGTGCCGGAACGGTATGATCAGGGAGCCATGGAGTCCAGTAGCACCGGCTACTGTGGAAAACCCAGACTATCTCCCCCCACCGGGAATGCACTTGCCAAACTCTTTCCCTCAAGCCTTTGACAATCCTTATTACTGGAATCATGAATTCAAAGCAGAAAGTGAACCTAACCCTACACAGAACGGATTTACTACACCAACTGCAGAAAACCCGGAGTACCTGGGCCTAGATGAGGCAATGATACGGCCGAGGGATGTGACTGCATAACAGTTGGTCGGACATAACCCAGATAATGGCAGCTGTTTTTCAGAGAGACAATGTAAAAGGGCTAACAATACAGTACCCAGTGTGGACTACACAATCACGGCTCACATCTGTCCATTGGGCCGATTGTTGGACAGAATGTTTTAGCCATACTTGGGTTGTTTTGCCTCTATAATCTAACACTGTGTACATGACACTCCATATAGCCTCTAACTTGAAAATGGAGCACATATCGAGTCAACTGTGAATGTACAGGTGACACTTCCAAGATGAATTTAATGAAATGAACTCATTCTGACAGAGGTGTTTTCTTGTTGAACATCTACAATAATTTTAATTTTTTTTTGCTAACTAAATCTTAACTTTGTATATTTGTACAACAGCACTAATGGGAGATACCTGTAGTAGCAGCAGCAGATAGTTTTTAACAAAGATCATCCTTGTAAGTAGTTTGTTGTAGGATATGCACCTTACATTGTGCTTAATACTCATGGACTAAACTGAATAGCAGAAGAGTAGCAATCTGCCATCTCATTTTCTCAGCATTACAACCCTTAGGTCTCATGTATGTAGCCATAACCCAGATCCATGTATTTATGGATCCTTGTTGTTACTCTGCATGGTTCTGGTTGCATATACCGCCAAAGATTCAAAAATCATTGAAAGTGTATTATATTGCACAACCTTGTATCTAAAAAGATTAGTGTCTTATTAAAGTCCTATATGGCAGTAGGCAGACTGCTTTGGGAGCTCTAGGGCAATACAATAAGAAAGGGAAGACAGAAGTCATATATGATTCTATGATTATTCAAGGGAAAGTCAGTGTTTGGGCAGCTGGCCATATGATCACTGTTATCAGTGATCTGTATATAGGGAAATACTGGGCACACGTTGTATCCTCCTCCTGTCCCAGAGTTATTATGACGTGACCTGTTTTTGTTGCACCTTGCTCCAATGGAGCATTGTTCACGCCTTGTGTCAAGAAGCCTCTTTCTACTGGAACTTCAGGATCTGGGTGATGATATCTTCCAGAGAGGACGTCTGTTATAATGGGTATAAACCAATTTTCATTAGGACAATGAGTGTTTTCTTCATTGTGTTAGTTTCCCCACTGCAGCAATCTTACAGGATAGTCATGTGCACTTAAGGAATGGATGGTAAGAAGAAAACCAGCTACCAGTGTCAGGAGCATAACCAAAGCTGATAGTAGAAGGCCTCGGCACCAGATAAACGCTGTAACGCCAACACAGCCTTATAAAATAAGATAAATACACAGCAATAAATATGGAGATTTCTTATTCCACCTTAAAAGTTGAATAGATTAGATTAATAGGGGCAGAAGAGAAGAGTGGAGAACTGACAATGTCAGACAAACTACACATTTTACTTTGTAGAATGCTACCATTTTATACAAGTCTTGTTATAAAGCTTTAAAAAAAAAATTGATTTGTAATAAGTATAACTTAGCCAAAGGCGACAACCGACTTGGAAAAAAAGGGATCCTTATTTGGAGAGAGCCATATACATAAAACGAGGTGTGAATGTAGACTCACTCTGTACAACCCCATCAATAATAATATACCACTAAAAAATTTTGCAGACAAATTTGGTTGCTACCACTGTATGGGCTCCGTAGCACTGGCTGTACTTAAGGTCCTCATTACCTTTAGTATTTTTTAGCTAAAGATCAAAACAGTTGAATTGGACTCTCAAATCCGGCCATGTTAATGGGCCATGATTACTATACGTACCTGCAATATGATGTAGACGACACCATCCTCTCTTACCCCTTCCCAGTGAATCGGCCCACCGCACTATAAACTTTGGGCATCGCATATTCCCACAATCACTGTAATTTCAACCCTCCTGAAGAACACCATGGGATATTTTTCAAGTTGTTGCCATGTGAAGTTTTGTTATTGTTTTGTATGAAGTTTGTATATTTTAGATTTTATATTTTAGATAATGTGTTTTTATAAGTCTGTGTTTTGCTTTCATGAAAAATTCTATTTTCCTCACAACGGCACATTAATAATTTCACGGTGATGGCTACAACAAATCCAAACCTGTCTCTACTCTATTGTAAAGGCTTTTAAAACACTAAAGAAACATACTCATATTATGTCTTGTAGTCAAGTCATTTATTTTGTTGTACCGGCTGTCAAACCTCTGAGTATTTAGATGGGGGTATTGACATTTCATGACCATAGAGGTCTTTCGAAAAATGATGGTTGACAGACCCCCACATTACAGCCCCTATTTAAAGAGTATCTACAATTAAAATCAAGTGTCCCTGGTTTATCATGCTTGATTTTGATAGTAGATTTCCTTTAAGGGTGACAAGATTTCTGTGTGCGCAGCTCTCTCTATTCACTTCTATAATAGTTCCAAAAATATTTGGGCGGGCTAACATTCGTAACTCACCTAAAAGCGATGAGAGGGCACAAACAGAAAGCCATGAGTGCCCATTTACAGCTGTCACTATTGGGACCTGTATCAGACACTGAAGTACACTCAATATACAGTATAATAGCAGGGGTCCAGATATGCAGTGATCCCACCCATCTGATGGTTGACTAACATCAATTTATGTCTTTCAAGAAGCCTAGTGCCACGACATGGGATAGCTGCCAAATCAGTTAATGTTTCCCAAAAGAAATAAATACTGTAGACAGAGCTGCTTCTGATTTATTATTCCTCATCAGTGCAGTGTAGGGAACTACTTTAGTTAGGTCATAGATGTAGGTCAGGAAGGATATAATTCTCCTTAGGAAGATTGCCTGTGTTGGCCACCTCTCAGGCTTAGAGAGGAATACCCCATGCATTCACTACTGGGGTTTCTGGGTAAGATACATGCAAATAGGTTTTCCAAGATGGGAAAACTGGTGAACTGCAAAAGGAAACCTCTATGGGGAAAACGAATCCCATCAGAATGGGAGGAAAAAGGACACCTGTCTACGGATGTAAAAAGTTTGTGAAAGGTCCGCTTTAAAGGGCATTTTTCACCTGGATGAAGGACTGTATGCAAATGAGCCTGTGGGGCTCCACAGGTGTAAATGTCTTACATCCTGGTGGTAGTTGTCCTTTAAGGCTGACCCTAAACTATTGTGTAATGGCTGCAGGATTGACAACATAAGCAATTCCACAGCTATTCCTGGTAATTTGCCAGCACTTGTCTCAGATACATACACTTAAGGGGGTTGACCACTTTACATCATGCTTTTTGTAATGTATTTGTTAGAGTAGGGGGGCAGGTAATTTACCATATACATATTTTAATAGTTCTGCAATGCTTTCTTGATATACTCCTGCCTTATCTCATCAGCCAGACATTCCTGTCCATGAAATGGCTGAGGACGGAGGGTCATCTGATCTTTATCTGTCCATGAACAAATGCGCTGTCAGGACCTTGATCTTCTATTCATGAATACTATCATAAGGTCGTGGCAGGACGATTGTTCATGGACAGATAGATATCACATAACCCTCCATTTAAAGCCATTTTTTGGACAGGAATGATGAGGCTGATGAGGTTAAAGACAGAAGACTTCACTTAACGATCCCATCTTAGTAAATTACCCAATGTCACACACACAAAAAAACAAAAAACAAAGTAAAGCGAAAAACCCTTCAACGCTGACCAGGTAAAGTGAGACAAAGTAACTCACATGTCATTTATTGCAGACTATGTAAAAGGTAGAAATAATCCAACAAGGCATGAAAGGGACTGTCTGCAAAAAAGGACTTATCTAGTAAGAGCCTATCGAAGGGGATGACACCAATAATCTACAAATAAGTATTAACCATAAAGCATTGATAGGTCCATTCATAATACCATCAATACAGCCCCCACCTCAAAGACAAAGAAAAAAAAATTCAATTCATTTCCCTTCTTCATTTATTGGTATAAACATAACAAAATGGCAAACGTCTTCAAAAGGATCATCAGGATGAAAATAAATGGTCTGCATCACTCCTGTCCATGGGCTCTGTCCGCTATTACAGCGCAATAAAGTGAAAAGGCTGAGCTGCAATACCAGACATGACCATGAATAGGGGCGCTGTCTCATACAACCCCTTTAATGTACATGCCACCTACAAGTCTCTTTGGGTGGCGTAGTTGATGCCATAACAGCTGCACCTGTCCTGGTACATAAATAGAGTTCATCAGGTAAGTGCACTTAATAACGCTACATATGAAATCCATGTGTCCTGGTCTATGTATGTTGTTAGTGCAAAGGAAGTAAATTATTGGTATAGTTTTCAGCATAGTGGATGCTATGGTATGGTAGTAGTACCTAATGGCAGTGACCCCAATACTAGGCTTAGTGTGAATGAGTAGGACTTGTCATTGTGCTAGAAGGGCACCTGACTGGAGGTCTTACAAGATGACACAAGGCGCTCGGCTGTTGGTGATCTTCTCCACTGGTTCTCCATTCATGGCTTTACGGATGGCCTCTATCAGCTGAGGATACATAAATACAATGTTACTGCATACAAGTGACAAGCCTGGCTCTATTAATTGTAACAGCCTGTAAAGTTGATTTTGAAAGGAAGGAGGCCATGGATGACAAATATAACAACATTAAGAAGACTACCACAGTCACAGGGCCTGGATCTATGAGTAAGTGTCCCTGGTGTATCATGATGGATTTTGATGCATTTAATTTAAAACAGGCGATTCTTAAAAATCCTTGTTTTGCCAGCGTAGATTTGCTCTAAAGCTACTAACCTCTTTTTCATAGGGGAATCCACCAAGTTCCAGCTTAGAGAAGACTAGTTTTCCATTTATTTCTATCTCAAAAGCTCCTAAAAGCACCAACAGATAAAAAAAGTGATGTCAGAGTAGTCCTGCAGCATTCGTCTGGGTTGTAAGACAGTGATCTTTAACCAGTTTAACCAGTTACCCTCTTTGATACAAATTTACGATTCAGTATATCTTGAAATCTGGAGGCCAGGGCATGCTGGAAGTTGTAGTTTAGTATTTGCTAGAGATCACACATGTATAGAGAAGATACATTCTTACCAGTTCCTCCAGGACGAGAGTCAATGCAGACATCAGGAAACTCCTCCTTCACAGCACTTGCCAGCTCCTCATAGTGAGACTTAAAGCCACAGGGCTCACTGTATGGAACAGAACAAGATCATTATGGATTATAATACAATTCTGGTCGGGCTGTCACAAAAACAGCACCACCCTTGTCTACAGGTTGTGTCTGTTACTGTAATGCACTGGAAAACAACTGCAGTACCAGACACAACCTGTGCACAGGGGTGGCGCTGTTTATGAACGTAAAGGCATATGACAATCCTGCTCCTTTATATAACTGGGATGAATTGCACTTTCCAAATCATCCTGTGGACAATAGTGGCGCCATTTATGGGGGTGGGGGGGATGCAGACCCTTCAAAAAGGTTTAAGTCTAAGACAATGAAATTAATGGTTCCACATCTTGGATGACAATGCACAGAACAGAGACAGGTGGCAGCTGTTACTACATGTCCCAGGATGCGAAGGGGCTGCAGAGCCTGTCGCAATATAAGGTTCCACCGCTAATAATAATCACATCCTCACCAGTACTCCACCACAATGCTCACTGCCATGACTCTACTCCAATCCCCCAGCAGCTCTACTGCAATCAGCCGGCTCTTAATCTTCACACAATTCACTTCCGCCCTCTCGGAAATCCACTTCCGGTGACATTTTCGACACATTTCCGCCCTCAGTGCTAAATCTCTTTCCTATGGTGAAATGTGGAGACGACTCCCCCTGCTGGCCGAGATTATTTTACAACCACATGTAGGGAAATTCCCCATTAGAAGGGATGTGAAGTAATGTGTAATATTGCAGGGCTATTATATATTGGTTTTATATGATATAGCACTCAGTCATGCTATTGTGCAGTGAGGGTGGGCTATGGTGACTGGCCCACTTTATGTTAGACATGGAATGGGAACTCATATCCTGAATATAGATGGGGCATCAGCCCTGCATCTCTCATATAGGGATGGGTGTAAAAAGATCTGAATATAACTGAATACATACATAAACCACGTTTTTTTGCATTCCCGCTACCTCTTCATAGCGAGCTGGCTCATTAGGCTCCGCTTCCTAAGAAGAGCCGGCTCTTTTGGCTCCTGAACAGCTTCCTATTAAATATACAATAGGGAGCCACGGGCCAGTCAATCACACAACACCACTTTTAACCCAATTTTATTGGGTTAAAGGGGTGTGGTGAGACGTTTAGGGCAGGGTTTAGTGAACCATCAGCTCACTGAGGTGTACCGGTTCACGTCGTTCACGCGGGTCATTCGCAAACGACCCCTCACTATCATGAAAGAAAAGGAAGACCTGCCAGAGTTCTGGTAGAGTGGACAATATGCTACACCAGGCAGAAATATGAGGTGGACACTTATATCAACCCCTTTTCTGTAGCATTCCACACTTATTACACATCCTTTTCTCTAACCATCCCCATTCAGGCCATGTACACACAGTGGACACATTTATTATACTAGCTGCGTTTTTTGCTGTACTTTGCACATAAATACATGTCCAATGGGCTTGTATGGTTTTATAATAATAATAATTCCTTTATCTATATAGTGCACACAGATTACACAGCACTGCACAGAGTTTGTCAGTCCCTTGTGAGCCCAATGGGGCTCACAATCTAATCAACTTACCAGTATGTTTTGGATTGTGGGAGGAAACCGGAGGACCCAGAGGAAACCCACGCAAACACGGAGAGAACATACAAACTCTTTGCAGATGTTGACCCTGGGACTTGAACAGTTTTGTGCCGCTGCTCCACTGTGCACAAAATTGTGCACCTAAGGGGGCGTTTCGGTGCCGATTTGCACCATGCGCCACGTTTAGGTTGAAAGTCCAACAGAAATGTGGTGCACGCCCATTGAAATCAAAATCTGCTGCACTCTGCACGTTAGTAAGGTAAACTGCACAAAGTGCACTATTAATAAGTGTGGCCCGGTGTGTTCTGATTGCATTTTGAGATGCAATCCAAGGGCTCTGATCACATGCTGAGCTTACATTGCTTCTCCATCGCATTTGCTAAACTTGAGGGAAATGCAATGTTACCGTAATATGTAAGTGGGGGGAAGTCTTTGGATTGCACCTTTTCCTTGTGTTTCCCGTCTTTTTCCGCTTTGCGTCGCATTTAACTGGGGTTTTCGCGCACGCGATCAGATTTTCGCACAATCGCGCCAACTTTCATGCAACACGAATCGGGGCATGGCCGTTTAACATTCAAAATTGTGTCGCAAGCCACTTGCATGCATCGGGAAGCAGAAGGTGAACTCGGGCAGACCTCAGTGGGGAAGCGATACATGGATATTGGGCGCACGATCTCAGTGAATCGCGGCAGCTCCGAATCCACGTCGGACAATGCACCTTGGGGATCGTGACGGGATGGATAAGTAAATGTGCCCCACTGTGTGTACGCGGTCTAAAGACATCTCCTTTTCTGTAGCCCTTCTCCTTGTAATGTCCCTATTCAAAAGCCCCTTCATCAACATTTACAGTGGGTATGGAAACTATTCAGACACCTTTAAATTTTTCAGTATTTGTTTTAATGCAGCCAGTTGGTAAGATCAAAAAATTTATTTTTCCCTTACGTCCCCCATGACGGCCCCACCTGGAGGATGACCCCTTGACCTCTGTGGGGACAGGAAGCAGAGAAGGTTAAAATTCCCACCCCGGCATCCACACTCTAGTGTCTTCCTGTTCCCACACAGGGCAGGGAGCAGAGAGGGGTCTCTCCTCACGTTCCTCCTCCGGGTGGGGCTGTGGAGGGGGGGGGGACCGCCATGCAGGTGCGGGTATCTACCTTTACCCTGCCATCCCTGGAGCTCGCTTCGGTGCATCGCGCGCCTCCCTGGTGCCTGAAGGGACTGTGATTTGGCCCTACCCCCGACACCGAAGAGTTCCAGGGTACCCGGAAGCTGGTCAGCACCCTACGCACTCCGGCAGGTGTCGACATGATGTTGCACCGGAAATGACGCTCCCCGCTGGTCATGTGCTCCATGTGGTGACGACTTCTGGCCGCATGGAAGTGACGCGCCACTACTCCACTGAGGGCGGTAAGTTTAAAAATACAAACCGCAGGTAGTCACTCGCCATCTGAGGTCTACTAGACAGCGATCGCTTGCAGAGCAAGGTATTTGGGCACATTATTGATACAGCCTTGATATTTATGGTACATATTTATACTTATGTGTAGGTTCCTATGGAGGTTTCTGACTTTCCCTGTGACATCCTTTCCACAGAGGCTTCTATGTCAGAACCCCTATCCACGGCTCCTGTAAGTACCGGCTCTCCTTCTCTTGGTAGGAGCCTAAAGACAAGGAGAGAGTTAGGAGCAAGGAGCTCCCTAAAGAATCTGAAAAGAAAAATCCTCCTCCCGTAAATGTAATATGTGCTACGCAAGACTCATTCCAGCCTATAAGAAGCCTGTGTGTAAAGATTGTCTGGATAATCTATTGAAAGAAGAAAGATCAGGATTTATGGATGAAATACGTTCCTTTATTAAAGGGGAAGTACAGATGTCATTTAGCATCCCCTTTGAAGGCGAATTTGTGTTTGGGTTGGAATTGTATTCCATCTTAGAGAAAGTGGCGGATAAAAAGAAGGGATTTCCTGATATCAAAAATGTACCAAAGAAACAGCCCTTTTCAGGACTATAAAGATAGGAAAAGTTCCTGCAGAGAAAAAGGGAAGCAAGGCCGCTGGAGTTATCCAAAAGGTGGAAAGGGTAGAGGCTTCCTCCTTAGCTCCAGTAATACTACACCCTTCAGAAAACAATGACGCCAGGGTGGGAGGAAGGCTTCTTCGGTTTTATGTACAGTGGTCCAGCATAACATCAAATCCTTGGATCCTGGACATAATAAGAAGACGATACAAATTAGAACTCCCCTCCCTTCCTCCATGCAAATTCAACCTGACCAATCTACTCTCCCAGAAAGCATCAGTATTGATATTTCAGGAAGTTCAAAAACTCCTTAATTTAGACATAATTTCCCCAGTCCCCAAAGAGAGATTGGGGAATGGCCATTTTTCTCCTCTTTTCCTTATCCAGAAGCCCAACGGGACACACAGGATGATTTGCAATCTCAAATAGCTAAATCTACATCTCCAGTACCTCAAATTCAAGATGGATTCAGTAAGATCAGCAACAACGCTAATCCATCAGGGAGCATACATGTGCTCGATCGACCTAAAGGATGCGTATTACCACATTCCAATTTATCTACTATCACAAAAGTTCCTGAGGTTTTTCCGTTCGGGATCTCATCTGCCCCGAGAATCTTTTCCAAAATAATTATTGAGATGATTGCATTCTTGAGAACTCAGCAGGTCCTAGTAGTTCCCTATTTGGACTATCTACTTATAATAGAAAAGACACGGGAAGAACTGATTCTTCACAGAGATTTGACAATCCAAACATTGCAGGGATTAGGCTGGATCATAAATTGGGAGAAGTCCTCTCTGGATCCAGGCACGAGCATCGTTTTCCTGGGAACACTCCTGGATTCTATCAGTCAGAAATCCTTTTTTCCGGAGGAAAAGAAAGAACGCCTCATGCTTCAAGTAGGAAGTTTTCTGAAGAAACAAAGATGCTCAATAAGAGAGGCTATGAGACTTTGGGGCAACTCACAGCATGTATCCAGTGTGTCCAGTGGGCACAGAATCATACAAGGGTGGTACAATGCTGGATCCTCCAGGCATGGAACAGAGACCACCTGCACTTAGACAATCCCATCAGCATCACCCCAGCAGTCAAAACAGCTCTATCTTGGTGGATCAATCCAGCTCACTTTCAGGGGAATTGGCCTCCCTACATTCAGAAGATGTCCTTGAACTATCGAGAATTAATAGCAATTTTGGAAGGCCTGAAGGTGGCAGGTCATCTGCTGAAGGGTCTTCAAGTGAGAATCCTGTCGTACAATTCCACAGCAGTAGCCTATCAGGGAGGAACAAGATCCCCAGATCTTATGGACCTCTCGGGCGAAATCTTCTATTGGGCTTAAATGAATATAGCCTCTTTATTCACAGTCCATCTAAGGGGCAAAGACAATCTGATCGCGGACTTTCTGAGCAGGAGGAAAGTAGATCAGAACAAATGGTGCTTAAATCAAGAAGTGTTCTGTCATCTGACCCAGATGTGGGGTGTGCCAGTGGTGGACCTCTTTGCCCCCAGAGAAAACTCAAAAGTGAAGTATTTCTTGTGGGGCCGTCATGGTGGACTAAAGGAAATGGAATTATCGGTACAACTAATTCACTTTTTTTTGCTCATTAATGTACACTCTGCACCCCATATTGACAAAAAAAAAGAATTTCTGCTGCTTTATTAAAAAAGAAAAACTGAAATATCACATGGCTGTAAGTTTGTAACCTTGGCCAGATCTGTGCCTTGCCACAATTCTTAGAGGCAATTCCTTAGACCTCATGATTCTTGTGTGCTCTGACATGCGCTGTGAGGTCTCATATAGACAGGCGTGTGCCTTTCCTTATCAAGTTCAATCAGTTTAAATAAACACAATTGAATGGAATAGAACCATCCATTCAGGAAATGGGCAGCATGTGAGTTTGAATACTTAGAGTGATGTCACACATGGCGTTTTTAAGCCGTTTTTGGGCCGTTTTTAGTTAGTGCGCTTTCAGATCGTAAAAAAACGCATGCGGAAAACTGGACAAAAAAGCATGCGCATTTTATGATCTGAAAATGAACTAAAAACGGCCCAAAAACGGCCTAAAAACCCCTAAGGCTGATGCCACACATGGCGTTTTTGGTCCGTTTTAAAATGCAATCGTTTTGTACATTTTCCCCATTTATCTTAATAGATAAACAGGTTGTAAGCAGCCAAACGCTGTCAAACGGTCAAAAGATGGATGCGTTTTAAAACTGACTAAAAACGCCAAATGTGGCATCACCCTTATCACCATGTGATATATTAGTTTTTCTTTTTTAGCAAATTACAAAAAATATCTACATGTCTGTTTTTTTCTGTCAAGATTGCGCAGAGTTACTGATCAAGAGTGAAAAAGAGTGAAAGAGTGTAACAATTAAAGGAGTCTGAAAACTTTACATACCCACTGTATAACTCCCTCCCTTACTGTGACCCCCTAAACTTATGTCTCCTTTTACTTATATCACCTTATAATAGCCCCATTTATAATGCCTCTGTATGTGAAGCCACCTCCCCGCCCTTCCTGACCTTTGCTGTTCCCCCGTGCTAGTCCTTTACTTTTGTCAGTTCCTGCAGTGGTGACTTCGCCATTGCAGTTAACTCTAAACTTGCCTAAAGTTAACATGTGGGACATATTTCCCACCATATGGGTAACGGGACAGACCCACAAATCTGTGACTGTCCTGCTGAATTCAAGATTGTTGGGAAAACATGACTGGTAGGTTTAAGTACCCACATCAGAAGAGAGGGCATCCACGTCCACAACCTAGAGAGTGGCACATCAAATCTAGGCATGGTTAAGGTCGTATTAGGGTGGTCTGCCCTCAAGAATTGTGCACTGCCAAACAACCACACACATCCTCACTAATGTGTAAAACATGTATCTGCTCTTCAGTTAGCATGGGCTCTCATTTATATGTGTCCGCCCATGCCCAAATTAAACGTATGCACTTGAACCCATGAGTCTTTAGCTACACTTCTGGTGAAACTTAGGATGCAGTCACACGTTGTATTCTGGTTGAGTTTTCATTGAATTTTGAAACACATTACAACACTTGAGGAGAGGTGACTTGCCTAATAACATGATTGTAAACATTTGTGTTTACCAAACATGATGTTAACACATGACGTAACGTGTGACCGCCCCCTCACAGGCTATACTATGTTATTTCATATTATCACTTTGGAATATCTCAGGCAGGCTCGTAAGTGGAATTGGAAACCACATTTCTTTGAATGAGCATATAATATTTAATATTTTTATATTTCTGTCTAGGGATCTGTATAATGGCTGTATATGTTGGGTGACCTATAGTTCTTATTGACGCTATTTTAGGTAATTATTAGTTATTAATCCAAATGCTCCTATGGGGAGGGGCGGGGGTGAGCATCGCTCACCTCCTCCTCTCCCCGCACGCTGCCTTGTTCCCGCCGTGCTATGGTACGGCGGGCAACGGCAGTGTGCTTGTAGCCTAAGATACATTAAATATCTCTGTGTTACTATTAAGTGAGGCTAAACCGTGGGAGATGAGAGACGTTCAGTCTTCATTAGAGAACCTCCTTCACCACAGCGACCTTTCATGTGCCAAAGTCAAAATTGAAGGCATCTAAGGGTGATGCCACACATGGCATTTTGAACGCGTTTTTGGTCAGTTTTTAATCAGTCCGCATGCGTTTTTGACCAGTTTCAATTAAGATAATTGGTCAAACCTGTCAAAAATTCATGCGTTTTCTAACGGATTGCTTAAAAACTGTCCAAAAACGCGTTCAAAACGCCATGTGTGGCATCACCCTAAGGCCGGCGCCACACGTAGCGTGGTGGGGGCGACTTTGTCTGCGCTTGCAAGCGCAGACAAAGCGCTACGTGTGGCGCCGGCCTAAGAGGTTATGATCCAAGGTAGTTGTAAGACTGCTGGAAGGTCTCTGCAATGTAAAACTAGTCACTTATTAGCTATGTTTAAATCCCTATCTCTACTCCTATCTGCTACTGATTCTGCAGAGAAAGAGCAGAGATATAAATGGATAAAGGAGAAGTATCAAAAGTTTGGTTCTTACTGCTGTATAACATGCCTTGTCATGATTATAAGGTCACTTGAACCCTAGAGCCTGTCCCAATACCCCACCCAAAATGAGGAATTTTTTAGAATGTCAGCAGTGCCAACTTCACCCTGAGGGCAAACCCGAAAACCAGATATCACCTCCTTTGTTAAATAGTCACCTGCTTGTGTTTGACCAAGATCCAGGAATAAGAAATGCTCTGATTCTGCAAGAACCTGGAAATGACAGGTGGTTATCACACTGCAATTTACTCTTGTGAGTGGGTAGTATGTGCTTCACAGAGGCTCTAGGGGGCAGTGCATGAGAATTCATGCCAGAACAGGCACTACAGACTATGGGGCACATTTGCTTACCCGTCCGCAGGAGTTCACAGAAAGTGCGTTGTCTGACGATTATGCGCTGTGCCGCGATTCACTAAGATTGTGCACCCGATATCCTGCATGTGTCACTTCCCCGCTCAGGACCAACAGAGTTCACCTTCGTAAAAGCTTGATCTTGCGACACAATTTGAAAGTTAAATCCCGCGCTCAGTCCGAATCCGTTGGATCATCCGATGGCCCGTCTCCAATTTTTTTGTTGCATGAAGGCAGGACACCTGGGCAAAAATATGATCACGTGCGACACAATCAACTGTTAACCTCTTAACGCTCAGCGTCCGATATATCGGACGCTGAGCGCAGTGACTTAGCGCTCAGCGTCCGATATATCGGACGCTGAGCTGATGCCGGTTCAGCTCAAGATCTGAGCCGAACCGGCATCGGGAAAGACGGGGTGCCGGCTGTGACTGATAGCCGGCACCCCAGTGTAACACCCGCGATCGGAGTTGTCTCCGATCGCGGGTGCTTAACCCGTTAAATGCCGCGGTCAGCGCGACCGCGGCATCTAACATGTATCTGGGGGATCTTTCCCCCACGATCGGCCCCCCCGAACCGTTTTCGGGGTGCGCCGATCGTTGCTATAGTAACTCTGGGGTCCGATCTGGACCCCAGAGTTACCTGCAAGAATTGCCAGTAAGATGGCGTCTGTGACGTCATCTTACTGGCACAGTGCCAGCCTATGCAAGTGTATAGGCTGACACTGATAATACTCTGCAATACATGAGTATTGCAGAATATTATCATGAAGAAGCAATCAGAAGATTGCTTCTTCATGTCCCATGGTATAAAAGTGAAAAAGTAAAAAAAAAAGTTATTCAATAAAAAAATAAAGTCATAAATCACTAAAAATGCCCCAAACCCCCAAAACATATAAAGAGACATATAACTCAAAAAAAAGTCTAAATCATAACACAAACCCCACATATATAGTATCACCGCGTCCGTAACAACCCGTAGAATAAAAGTAAATCATTATTGAACCCGCACGATAAACGCCGTAAAAAAAAACTGTTATAAACCCTCCAAAAATTATGATTTTTACCTTTTCAATCCCACAAAAAATGCTATAAAATGTGATCAAAAAACCATATGTACTGCGACATGATACTGGTGCAATGTACAACATGTCCCGCAAAAAACAAGCCATCAACCAGCTCCGTAGCCAAAAAAGTAACAAAGTTATGCCACTTGGAAGACGGCAATACATAAATGATAGATTTTTCCCCACATTAGGGTTTTGTTTGACAAATTTAGTAAAACGTAAGAAAATATATTCATGTTTGGTATCCCCGTAATCGTATCGACCCATAGAATAAAGATAACATGATTATTAGTCTATACGGTGAACACCAAAAAAAAAAGAAGTAAAAAATCCAGTACAGAATTGATGCTTTTCTACTCCTGTCCTCAAAAAACGTTCCTAAATTTTCAACAATAGGTGATACAAACCCCAAAATGGTAACATTGGAAAAAGCATCTCATCCCGCAAAAAAAATGGCATCACATGGCCCCAATAACGAAAAAGCGAAAATTTTATAGCCTTCAAAAGGGGCCAATGAGGAAACTAAAATCCTGGCAGCTGCAGCGCCCTCCTTCCCTTCTGCGCCTCGCTGTGCCCCCATAACACAAGTCACAGCCACATGTGGGGGGTCTTTGTACTCAGGAGAAATTGCAGAACAAATTGTATGGTGGGTTTTCTCTTTTTATCTTTTGGAAATGTGTAAATTTTAGGGCTAAATGAACGTATAAGGGAACAATATGACCATTCTAAATTTCACCTCCATTTTGATTCAATTACTATGAAGATCTCAAGGGGTTAACAATCTTCGTAAAAGCTGTTTCTGATAGCTTGAGGGGTGCAGATTTGAAAATGGGTTGGTTATATAGGGGGTTTTGATGCTAAATATGTAAAATTTCATTCCAAACTGTATTTGTCCCCAAAATAGTCAATTCTGAAAATCCGGAAAAGCGATATTCTATTTGTAAGCCGCGTGACATCAAAATAAATTATCCAGACATTTCAGAAATTATGAAAATGTAAAGTAGACAAATGGGAAATGTTATTCAGCAACTTATTTAGGTGGTAAATCGATCTGCCTGAAAACGCAATGATTTTGAATTTCGAAAATGGCAAATTTTTCCAAAAATTTATCATATTTTCTTTTTTTTTGTAAATAAATGCAAAACTTATCTGCCAAAATTTACCACTAAAATGAAGTACAACATGTGGGGAAAAAACAATCTCAGAATCGCTTTGATAAGTAACAGTGTTCAAAAGTTATAACCGTATAAAGAGACGCAAGTCAGAATCCAAAAAATCGGGCTGAGCCTTAAGCTACAAAATGGCTGCGTCCTTAAGGGGTTAATTACCTGTCACATCCGTGCAAAACCCAAAAACGTTGGAAAGTCTGATGAAGGAGCGTCCGCGGACCCTTAGTAAATAAGCCCCTATGTGATCCGTCTCTGGCTTTGTTTCATACTATGATTTGCAGATTAGGCTTCGGTCTTTTCTAAGAGCTTATCAGAAGGGTGCTGTCTGACCCCTTCTAACCTCATTTTGATGACCCACTATAAACACAAAAAAAACACAAAAATGTTTTGGCAGATATAACCAAGCTATGTAGTTGAGCGGACTTTATAGAACAGTGAAGTCCTGGTTGGTTTAGTATAGAGAATTTGTTGTAGTCTGAAGGATGTTTCTCCTGTGTGGTACAGTATAGAGGAACTGTCCGCTCCCATGTGTTGTGTAGTATGAAGAATCTGTCAACTTCCATGTGTGACGTAGTGTACAGGGTCTGTCAGCTCTCCTGTTTGGTGTAGTATATAGAGGATCTGGCAGCTCTCCTGTGTGGTGTAGTATATAGAGGATCTGGCAGCTCTCCTGTGTGGTGTAGTATATAGAGGATCTGTCAGCTCTCCTGTGTGGTGTAGTATATAGAGGATCTGTCAGCTCTCCTGTGTGGTGTAGTATATAGAGGATCTGTCAGCTCTCCTGTTTGGTGTAGTATATAGAGGATCTGTCAGCTCTCCTGTGTGGTGTAGTATATAGAGGATCTGTCAGCTCTCCTGAGTGGTGTAGTATATAGAGGATCTGGCAGCTCTCCTGTGTGGTGTAGTATATAGAGGATCTGTCAGCTCTCCTGTGTGGTGTAGTATATAGAGGATCTGTCAGCTCTCCTGTGGGGTGTAGTATATAGAGGATCTGTCAGCTCTCCTGTGTGGTGTAGTATATAGAGGATCTGTCAGCTCTCCTGTGTGGTGTAGTATATAGAGGATCTGTCAGCTCTCCTGTGTGGTGTGGTATATAGAGGATCTGTCAGCTCTCCTGTGTGGTGTGGTATATAGAGGATCTGTCAGCTCTCATGGGTGGTGTAGTATATAGAGGATCTGTCAGCTCTCATGGGTGGTGTAGTATATAGAGGATCTGTCAGCTCTCCTGTGTGGTGTTGTATATAGAGGATCTGTCAGCTCTCCTGTTTGGTGTAGTATATAGAGGATCTGTCAGCTCTCCTGTGTGGTGTAGTATATAGAGGATCTGTCAGCTCTCCTGAGTGGTGTAGTATATAGAGGATCTGGCAGCTCTCCTGTGTGGTGTAGTATATAGAGGATCTGGCAGCTCTCCTGTGTGGTGTAGTATATAGAGGATCTGGCAGCTCTCCTGTGTGGTGTAGTATATAGAGGATCTGGCAGCTCTCCTGTGTGGTGTAGTATATAGAGGATTTGTCAGCTCTCCTGTGTGGTGTAGTATATAGAGGATCTGTCAGCTCTCCTGTGTGGTGTAGTATATAGAGGATCTGGCAGCTCTCCTGTGTGGTGTAGTATATAGAGGATCTGGCAGCTCTCCTGTGTGGTGTAGTATATAGAGGATCTGGCAGCTCTCCTGTGTGGTATAGTATATAGAGGATCTGTCAGCTCTCCTGAGTGGTGTAGTATATAGAGGATCTGTCAGCTCTCCTGTGTGGTGTAGTATATAGAGGATCTGTCAGCTCTCCTGAGTGGTGTAGTATATAGAGGATCTGGCAGCTCTCCTGTGTGGTGTAGTATATAGAGGATCTGGCAGCTCTCCTGTGTGGTGTAGTATATAGAGGATCTGGCAGCTCTCCTGTGTGGTGTAGTATATAGAGGATCTGGCAGCTCTCCTGTGTGGTATAGTATATAGAGGATCTGTCAGCTCTCCTGTGTGGTGTAGTATATAGAGGATCTGTCAGCTCTCCTGTGTGGTGTAGTATATATTGGATCTGTCAGCTCTCCTGTGTGGTGTAGTATATATTGGATCTGTCAGCTCTCCTGTGTGGTGTAGTATATAGAGTATCTGTCAGCTCTCCTGTGTGGTGTAGTATATAGAGGATCTGTCAGCTCTCCTGTGTGGTGTGGTATATAGAGGATCTGTCAGCTCTCCTGTGTGGTGTGGTATATAGAGGATCTGTCAGCTCTCCTGTGTGGTGTGGTATATAGAGGATCTGTCAGCTCTCATGGGTGGTGTAGTATATAGAGGATCTGTCAGCTCTCCTGTGTGGTGTAGTATATAGAGGATCTGTCAGCTCTCCTGTGTGGTGTAGTATATAGAGGATCTGGCAGCTCTCCTGTGTGGTGTGGTATATAGAGGATCTGGCAGCTCTCCTGTGTGGTGTGGTATATAGAGGATCTGGCAGCTCTCCTGTGTGGTGTGGTATATAGAGGATCTGGCAGCTCTCATGGGTGGTGTAGTATATAGAGGATCTGTCAGCTCTCATGGGTGGTGTAGTATATAGAGGATCTGTCAGCTCTCCTGGGTGGTGTAGTATATAGAGGATCTGTCAGCTCTCCTGGGTGGTGTAGTATATATTGGATCTGTCAGCTCTCCTGTGTGGTGTAGTATATATTGGATCTGTCAGCTCTCCTGTGTGGTGTAGTATATAGAGGATCTGTCAGCTCTCCTGTGTGGTGTAGTATATAGAGGATCTGTCAGCTCTCCTGTGTGGTGTAGTACTTGCAAGCCTGGAGGCGTATAGCCGTTGGGCTAATGACTGCACAAAGGGGTCTTAGTTAGCGAGGTTTTATGTACAGGAATAGGCCCTCTTTGACGGAGGTGGTTTTTCCTTTCCTTTCTGTCTCCCTGCGTATCCCAGGGAGGTGGGGGCTACGTGACTAGGGGCAGGCTTGTGTCGTGGGTGGTACAGGAAGTGAGCATAGTATAAATAGGGGCTGCAGACGTCACTCACCCTCTTTCTGGATCGCGTTTCCCACCCGCCCTCACTTTAAGGTATTTTCGGCGTTACTATTGTCACAGCTGGCAGTTTTTTGGGGTTATTTGGCCTACATGCCCATTGGCTGGCAGGCATACAGGTGGGAGGGTTTTGTTGCACTTTGTTTGTTATTTAAATTTGTTTATCTGTTAAATTATGTTTTAAATAATACAAAAAAATAATATAAAAAAATAAGAAATGTATATTACAATAATATATAAAGCTGTGGCCGACCCTTACGTCAACCCACATGTGTTCAACTTTAATCCAAGTCTATGTGTGTTTTTTAACGGCGAATATTGGTTTAGGGTTAAAGGGGCCCGTGCTCCCGGTGGTTCGTGGTTTAACTTTATTTGGGCAGTCATAGAGGATCTGTCAGCACTCATGGGTGGGGAAGAATATAGAGGGTCTGTCAATTCTTCTTGTGTGGTTATGTGTGGTACAAAGCATCTGTCAACTTTGCTGTGTGGTTTGAACAATTTACATTATACATTTGAAAAAAGACCTCGAGGCCTGCAGGAAGGGGCATTATAAACCTAGTGCTAAAGGGAAAGGGGATTTTTTTTAAGGCTGCAGGAAAGGTGACAATATAAGGAGACAAACCGCAGGAAAGAGGCTATTATACTATGTAGGGGGCAATAATGGGGGCAGTATATAGCAGAATATATTGCGTGAGGGCCATTAAAAGAAATCTACCATGATAAACCAGGGACACTTACTCATAGATCCAGGCACCGTGACTGTGGTAATCTTCTTATATTTGTTATCCATGGCCTCCTTCCTTCTTAAAACACCATTTCAAATTAAGTTAATGATCCAGAAATGCTTCCCTAGCCCCTCCATGTTTTGGCCTCACAGGCTGTAACAATGGGGCAGATTTATCAAGCAGTCTGAAAGTCAGAATATTTCCAGTTGCCCATGGCAACCAATCACAGCTCAGCTTTCATTTCACCCGTGCTCATGAATGTGCTTGGTTGCCATGGGCAATTGCAAATATTCTGACTTTCAGACACTTGATAAATGTGTTTTTCCCTCCTACCTTCTCCTTGCTGTAGTCTTGCTGCAGCTGAGGAAGTCTAAGCACACCGTGGGAGGGGGGAATTGCACCTGCACAGTATAACTGTACAGAGGGGCTGCGGTAATACTATTCATTAACATCATTTTAAAATGTTATTTTAGAAGACAGGAGTCCATTGATAACAAATATAAGAAGATTAGAACAGGGGGTTGTGTGAGTCATGTTCTGCTCATTGTTACAGCCTATGAATCTGCAGCACTGAGAGTTTCTTTGCTACCCTCCTCAGTTTAGTTTATTCCTACAGTAGCTGTCTCCCCTGGCTTTTACTGATTATCCCTGTGAGACTTTACAGTGTTTACATTAAGTATACAGATACAGTTTGACATATAGGAGGGACTGCTGCTCTCTGTTCATTCTAATTGGAGGGGAGTAAGGTCATGTGATGCTCTTTGTGTGGATCTAGCAAGAGTGCTGAGTGTGTGCAGATCTGTGGATTCATAAGTTTTCTACACTGAATAGTAAGGTAAAAGGGCTCATCTGTCCCCTATCAGTACATCCATCCCTGTCTGTGATTGTTCAGAACTTTCTTTTACTCTCTCTCTCTGAAACTCATGCTTTATCATAGACTCCTCTGCAGCAACTCTCCTCTGCCTTCTGCTTTCTGGAAATTTTCTACACAGTAGGGAGCTGTTAACAGTCAGTGCTCACACCTCACAGACTATAGACAACATGTAATTATTTCAAAGCTGGTTTCTATTACTTATTAAATCCTTCTTGCCTACCCATGTAATAAAAGGTTCCATGCTAGTCACTATCTTTTACTATATATACGCACTCTATATAGCAGACTTGAAGCAATCTATCTGGTTTTACTGCTAAATTAGTTAATGAGAGAACACAAGGTGTCATGGGAAGAGTTGGCAGCTTAAATTTGACACAGCTTCAGGGAAGAGACAGGAAGAGGTTCGGTGTACTAGATAACCCCCTTAATAAAAGTATTGCTGTGACTACATTACAGATCAAGCTATGTGAAGATTTTTATTAGTTATTTTAATATCAGATTTAGATAATAGAAGAAGTCTATTAAATTATCTACAGTGCTTTGCGAAAGTATTCCGCCCCCTTGAACTTTTCTACCTTTTGCCACATGTCAGGTTTCAAACATAAAGATATAAAATTGTAAGTTTTGGGTGAAGAATCAACAGCAAGTGGGACACAATTGTGTAGTGGAACCAAATTTGTTGGAAATTTCAAACTTTTGTAAAAAATTATATATTTGGCTCCATCCATCTTCCCATCAGTTTTAACCATCTTCCCTGTCCCTGCTGAAGAAAAGCCCAAACCGTGATGCTGCCATCACCATGTGTGGCAGTGGGGATGGTGCCACCACCATTGTGATAGTGGGGATGGTGCCACCACCATTGTGATAGTGGGGATGGTGCCACCACCATTGTGATAGTGAGGATGGTGCCACCACCATTGTGATAGTGAGGATGGTGCTACCACCATTGTGATAGTGAGGATGGTGTGTTCAGGTGGATGAACTGTGTTGCTTTTACTCCAAACATATAGTTTGGCATTGTGGCCAAATAGTTTGATTTTGGTTTAATCTGACCAGAGCACCTTCTCCCACATGGTGTCTCCCAGGTGGCTTGTGGCAAATTTTAAACAAGACTTTTATGGATATGACTTCTTCTTGCCACTCTTCCATAAAGGGCAGATTAGTGCAGTGTAAGACTGATTGTTGTCCTATGGACAGACTCTCCCACCTCAGCTGTAGGTCTCTGCAGTTTATCCAGAGGGATCATGGGCCTTTTGGCTGCATCTCTGATCAGTCTTCTGCTTGTGTGAGATAAAAGATTAGAGGGATGTCCTGGTCTTGGTGGATTTGCACAGGTCTGATACTCCTCCCATTCCAATATGATCACTTGCACAAGCTCCTTAAGATGTTTAAAGTTTGTGAAAGCTTTAAAACTTCTCCACATCAGTATCACGGACCTGCCTGGTGTGTTCCTCGGTCTTCATGATGCAGAACCCGGAGACTATCAGAGAGCAGGAGTATTTATACGGAGACTTGATTACATACAGGTAGATTATATTTATCATCATCAGTCATTTAGTATAACATTGGATCATTCAGAGATCCTCACTGAACTTCTGGATAAAAGTAAAAAATAGGCTGCACTCCACAATATGAAAAAGAGTGTGAACTTTATTCACCCAAGTGCTACGTTTCGGATCCTCTTCAGAATCCATTCTCAAGCCACTTGGCTTGGGCACAGTTCAGATTATATTTACATGGCAGATACCTATTGCACCAACAGGACTACTTAAAACTAGTTCTGTATAAAGTCAACACAATTATTGTATATCAACATATGTATGAATATTACCCTGCCATGGAACAGTCAGATCTAGAACTACTTAATGCGAATAATAGGGGCCCTCCTAAAGACTAAAAGGGAATATATTAACTGGTTCAGGGCTGTAGGCAAAGTTTTGCCATTTTTGTACCAATATTACCACTTGCCTTGGGCTGCATTTGTGATGTGTCCATAGGAAAATCGCCTCACTGTAAACAAATACAAGGAGTGTACATGAAGTGGTGGCTAGATGGGCAACTTTAGTGTTATCTGGGTTTTTTGTACTCCCAATCTGCAGTAAACCAGGTTATCATAAACGTTAAAAACCCTTGTTAGTTAATTCTCTGTTTACTTGTTTCCTTCTAACCATTTTCTGTATTCCACATATTCCACGTGTTCCTCAGAACCAAAAACTAAGGCATCAAAGTTCTTAAACTATAATGTTTTTTTATGTCTTCTTATGTCTTAAAGGGTTATTCTAGCAAAGTGTAATATTTGCTCAGTACTTGTTATAGTTCACAATTGACTAAGCTAGCATACATTCTGTTATCTCCTTACCCCTTGGCTTGTCCTCCTAGTCATATGCCTTTAGTCTATTGATTTGGTACTTGGATTTCTCTCTTTCTTGTAAGCTGGCTCTGGTGATTATTCTTATCCGTTGTTCTTTCTTGTATCCATTTTTTTCCACTTTGGCACAAGGAGTTATCATGCTTTAGTTGTCTACCCACCGTCTAGGGTTGGCTGGACAATAGGAAGGGACAGCTGGACGGGGATTAGTCTAAGGGTCCACTGTAAATGCCTGTATCTTCAATCAGTTCCAGACCCGGCGTGATACAAAAGTTAATCAATTTTTAGATGGATTGCCTTGGATACACAATCTATTACTGGGATAGTTTGAGTCCTCCAGAGAAAGAGCTATTGGGTTTTAATATTGTCAATGTCCCTGCAAATTGTTTACCCTCTTCTATTTTTGTGACTTTTAATGTAGTTAATAACAAAGAGATAGTGGATATAAGTCTTCTTCTCTTAAAGGAACTCCAGGGCAAAAGAAGGGAAAAAGTGTTCCGGCAAAGAAGCATTCAGACTTCTGAAAAATCAACTTAGTGGTATCTGCATCATAAAACGCTATGTAACCACGAGAAACGCTTACATACACACCGATTCTCATAGGTGAGTCCATAAGTTTCAGGGGTGAGAGGTCACATCCATAATACACATTGTCGTCTTCCTTCCGCACCACTAAAAAGCCACCGCTGATGTTCAGATTGTGGGGTCCCTTTTTTGGCACTACATCTTTCATAATACCGATTATCCAGTTGCTTTTATGGCCCACATCTACCTCCCAGTAATGTTGACCACTCTGAAACCCTGGCAGTGCTATTACATAAAGGCCTGGTTCAAAGAAGTCATTGTTGCTTTTAGGTTGGGGATGACACGAGTACCTCACCTGTTTACAATTGGGTGATACGGAGAGGTAAGGATTTGCACTTTTGGGCTCGAAGTACAGTGATTTTGCCATTGGTTTTACAATATGCTTTATACCTCTCCATTCCTGGATCAGGAAAGGTGAAGTGTGAATATTTAATGTTACATTGAATCTGGACAACTCTTCCAGGCGATTTCTGAATTTCTGCAAAGTTTCTGTGTCTATTACCAATTCTTCTTTTTCCAGCAGTACCAAAATATCAGTAATACTGGTAGACATGCTTGACAAAGACTGAACTTTTCCTTCCAGATTCTTAATAGATGTTTCTACCAGACCTTTTTCATTGGCTTTATGTGTTTCTTCTTCCTTTATCAGATGCTGGTGGAGGTGATGATAGGATTTTTTTATTTTTTCCCTCTGAAGATCCCCAATGAAACAAGTTGTGTGCAATTTTTTTTCATAGTCTTCAAACAGTTTCCATGCCACCTCCTCCAAGTGTTTCTTTCTGTGAAAAACTTGAGCCTCTTCATCTTCTTGTAGGAGAGGGCTTGATGGACTCTATGGAGAGGACAAAGATCTTATGTCAACAAAACAGATGTTGATGTGGTCTACTAGTCAGAAATGGCACTATCCGCTACAAAATAAGGTAATATTGCCCTTTAGGGTACAGATGAGGGCTTTGATGCTACCATTTGGAACAAAACTAACGTCTATGGAGATATATTCGTTTTAGGGGCATTATAGGGGAGATTTATCAAAAGAGGTAAAACCTATTCTAGTTGCTCATGACAACCAATCAGAGATCAGCTGTAATTTTATAAACCGCATTGGGAAAATGAAAGCTGAGCTCTGATTGGTTGCCATGTCCTGCTCTTCGGTACTTCTGATAAATCTCCCTATATGTGTCTTACACAGTTTTTTCATTTTTTTTCAGCATGACCCTGTATAGGGAGGATTTATTGATACTTACCATTATACAATTATTTTTAACATGTAATGCCCATAGTATTTGGGAGCATCATACCAAATGAAAGGTACTGTATTGGGGGGAAAGGCCACTGAATTGGGGCTAGCAGCATGGTAGGTGAGGAGAAGGTAGAGGTCAGTGCTGAAAGACCAATGAGCAGAAGAGCAATGTATAGTAAATTTTGCAGGGAGATGCCATGGAAGAAGTGTTCATATTGAAGTGAGCTGGATGTGAAATGTGGGAATAGCTATAGTTTCACAGTAGATAAGGTTGGAAAAAGATGCAGATCCATCAAGTCCAGCCTGTTATCAGACACGTCAATTGTAAATCACTGGATTAAAATATATAATTTGACTTTTACAACCTGCCTGTGAGTCGCTATTTGATCAGAATATGTGGCAACATGGACTTTGTACAGCATGGTTACAATATTAAAGGGCATCTAACATAAGATTTACTGAAGGTAGATGTCCTAAACTTACTGGCTCGTTATTTTGGCTAGGGAATGACCTTGCTTTTTGTATTTCCTGGAATAGCCGGATTATCGTTAAAAAAAGACATTATAAAAATATTCAAATCAGCCAGAGGTGTTCCCGCCTATGTCACCCAAACTCCTCTCCACTCCGCCACCTGATGTATGCCGACCCCTTCATGTTCAGTGCACCCTGGTCCCAACCACCGATCCACAAATGTCATGATTGACAGGTATATCTGTAAATCTGATGGTAGATGTCTGTCAGGATCGGTGGTAGAGGATCCTCTGTACCACCGCGGACGATGACATAAGCCGACAACTGGGACCACAGTCTATGTGGCAGTCGGTTTTCACCAGAGCCCGCTGCAAAGCAAGTTGGACTTGTTGCAGTGTGGTACCACCAGGTTGTTCCACAGGCACGACTTTGTCTGCGGTGGCGACCAAGGTGCAGTACAGAATCATCAGGCAAACTCGTGGTTGGGGACAGGCAGGAGGTTGAGACAGGCAGCACGGGATCGGAGTCAGGAACGGAATCAAGGTCACAACGGGAAATCAGGGTAATCGCAGAGGGCTTGGAATACAGCTTTCTCTCAGGCATGGAAGGGGAAGATCGGGCAGGGGACATAGGGAGGGGCTGGAATTTATAATTAGTGTAGCACTGGCCCTTTAAATTTTACAGAGCCAGCGCGCGCCCTAGGACACGAGAGCCCGTGGGTCGCAGCGCGGGCGTCGCGTGGATCGACGCTGGGGCCGGAAAAAGTGAGAGAGGGGCCGGGGCACACAGGTGCACTTAGAAATTAAAGGACATTGTCACTGGGGTCCTTGCGACCCATATCCCGGGTCGCAGGGACCCCAGTGACAATGTCCTTTAACTTGATATGGTAGTATCATATTATTGGTACTATTGGTATTTGTAAAAGGCATTGGGGCACATTTACTTACCCGGCCCATTCGCGATCCAGCGGCGCGTTCTCTGCACAGGATTCGGGTCCGGCTGGGATTTAAGATGGTAGTTCCTCCGCCGTCCACCAGGTGGCGCTGCAGCGCCGAAAATAATCTTAACGCCCCGGAATGCACCATCCCATAGAACAGGGGTAGGAAACCTATGGCTCGGGAGCCAGATATGGCTCTTTTGTTGGCTGCATCTGGCTCTCAGACAAATCGTAATAATAAATAGTGATGGCTCCTGTGTGTCTCTTAGACTGATCACTGGACACAGGCAGCGATGTTACCGCTGCCTACGTGCTTTGTAAAACCCAGGTGCCATCACCGCCATTGTCTAAGCCTGGGTCAAAGAGAAGAGCGTGGGAGCAATGAGGAGCTGGCTGCAGGGAGAAGTGAATATTTTTTTTTGTTGTTGTGGCTACCTATCTACTGGTGGGCATGTGATGTGGCTACCGATATACTGGAAGTATGTGCTGTGGCTACCTATCTACTGGGGGTATGTGCTGGGGCTACCTATATGCTGGGAGGCATATGCTGTGACTACCTATCTCCTGGGAAGCATGTGCTTGTGCTGTGGCTACCTATTTACTTGGGGGCATGTGCTGTGGTTACCTATTTACTGGGAGTATGTGCTGTAGCTACTTATCTACTGGGGGTATTTGCTGGGGCTACCTATCTACTGGGAGGCATGTGCTGGGACTACCTATCTACTAGGAGGCATGTGGTTGGTGTCAGGATTTGGAGTAGTGAACCCCTTGGACCACCGCGGAAGATGATGTAAGCAGACATTTGGGACCGGAATCTAAGTGGCACTCGGTCTTCACCAGAGCCCGCCGCAAAGCAGGATGGTCTTGCTGCAGTGTGGTACCACCAGGTCGTTCCACAGGCACGACTTGTCCACCATGCTGGCAGCCAAGTTCGAGGTACAGGATCACTAGGCAGCCCCGTGGTCTAGAACAAGCAGGCGGTCAAGGCAGGCGGCAATGATGCGAGGGACGGAGCAAGAGGTCAGGGCTTGCAGCAAAGAAGCAGAATCAGGAACAGGTCCTGGGTCACAACGGGAGGTCAACACTTGGCCCTTTAAATCTGCAAATGTGAGTGCGCGCGCTGGCCAGGAACGTGGAACGTGGAGAGGTGAGTGAGCTTGGAAAGGGGCGACCATGGAGAGGGACACGGGTGTGCCTGCGATCCCAGACATAGATCCCAGACATTGGGGCTACCTATCTACTGGGGGCATGTGGATATTTTGTTCGTCTCTTACGGAATAACATTTTAAAATATGTGGCGTTCATGGCTCTCTCAGCCAAAAAGGTTCCTGACCCCTGCCATAGAAGGTGAAGGTGAGCGCTCCCCAAGCGACACATTTTCGGTTTTTAAATGCGGCGGTTTTTCCGAATACGTCGGGTTTTCGTTCGGCCACGCCCCCCCGATTTCTGTCGCGCGCATGCCGGCCCCGATGCGCCACAATCCGATCGCGTGCGCCAAAAACCCGGGGCAATTCATGTACAAGCGGCGCAAATCGGAAATATTCGGGTAACACGTCGGGAAAACGCGAATCGGGCCCTTAGTAAATGACCCCCATTGTGTTTCATTACATTATTGTAATACTTATTTTATGGTAGTGGCCATGATGTGGCAGTATTATTCAAGCCTTATAAAGCTCTTTTTTTTTTTTTTTTTAACAATGTATTTTTATTAATCGAATTCAGAATTACAAGATATCTTAGGCAAAAAATACATGTTCAGTTAAATACAGTACAGCTGAATAAAATTACATATAGCGATCAAGTAAAAATACAAACTGAAATCATCCTACCCTTAAAGGATTCTCTACAGATTCCAAGTAATGACCATCAATTCATTATTTACATAAATGTAAATAACCAAGCATAACACCGAACTGTTTCCCTTACATTAAATTACCTTCAACAAAAAACGTAGCGAGATGCCTTTATTTCATTAAATACCCTTAAAATTCAGTTGTTCAGGGGTTTCAGAAAAATGTTCATAGTAATATAATCCTGAACAGTACTAAAGTGTAATTTAAACATCTACACTTTATTAGAACCCTGTTTCTACCTGAATCTGATTTATAATAAAATGTTTAACCCCCCTCCCCCCCTTCCCTCCCCCTTGTGGCTTGCAGACTTCCATCTTTGTTAAATACCTTCAGGGTAAAGCTCTTTTATTAGAAAGACTCTAGCAATGTCATTGGAGAGATAAACATATCTGAGACAAACAGAGGTGTAACTTGATGTCCCTGTGGCCCAATGGGAAATCTATAATAGAAACCTATACCTAAAAGGGGCACATATGATACTAGTTCCATGGGCAATAGAGTCCATGTGCATCCCCTATAGGCAATACCTTCTCTTTTTCATTCTGCTGTGGATCATCTGGTTGACTTCCTTGAGGTGGTCCAGTGGGTGCATCTTCTTCAGTGGTGACGCTGCATGCCATGTTGAACTTGCTGTCAGCCTAAAATGAACAATACAATCTTAGTATTGAACAATTAGCTAGAGTTTTGTTGCCTATTCAGCCTTTGTAGGTTATTTTTCATAAAAGGGGTGAACTTCTTTTAACCATGCCTTACTGTTACTGAGGTGTCCTAGCAATACACCAAATTGCCAAAATGCCAAATTACTTGTAATCAACCAATATTTGTGGGTTGGTTGGGGGGGGGGGACTGTCAGCAACTGTTGCAGTGCCACCACATGACATGAAACATTCCGCTATAAAGATTGAAACCAAATCTCTGTTCATATATTACATTGACAAATCAAAGCCTCACAAGTAAAATATCCTCTTTGTAGCTGTTCTTCACTCTGGATAATATAATACATGTATGAGATAATGGATGCAGAAACTGTATATAGTGGTCAGAGAATAAAGATTATTTCTACAGATTCCCTACATATGTCTTGATCCACACAATAAGGAGCGCCACTTTCAATCAATGGCAATAAAACAAACGTGTTTCATTAGATAACATGCTGCTTATTTCCTACCGCTGCACCGTGAAGTCGAAAATCTGCATAACCTTTTTCCATTGTATGTCAAGGGTTCAGGAAAACTTGGATTGTCATTGAGTTTGATGCCATGGCATATCTGACATGTGTGACTAAAGCCTGGTTGTCCAGGATTGTCAGATTCAAAAAGTTGAATAAAGAGACAAAGCACATTCCCCTTTTTAAATTCATGGGGCAGATGTGTAATAAAGAGACATAGCTCATAGCACCCTACAAATCTTTGGATACAGGTGTCTCAATATACAAATCCCAGTGATCCATAACATATCCCTAAAGATACCTGCTATCTGATTTCTAGTTACAAGTGTCTACAATGAATGATGACTAAGATATAAAGTCAATCCAATAAGATATACAGATATTTTTAATAAATACCAAATAAAATTAAAAATTTTTAATTTCTTTTGTAAATGCAGGCAGTCCCCTACTTAAGGACACCCGACTTACAGACAACCTCTTTTTAAAGACAGACCCCTCTGGCCACTGTAAAGTTCTCTGGATGCTTTTCTATAGTCCCAGGCTGCAGCGATTAGTTATAAGGTGTCTGTAATGAAGTTTTATTGACAAAAACTTTTTTGTGGAGTTACAATTATAAAATATACCTTTCTGACCTACATACAAATTCAACTTAAGTACAAACCCAAGGAACCTATGCTGTATGTAAACTGTATCAACTTTTTGAATCTGATTATGCTGGTATAGGTTTGGTTAACGTTGACCGAGTAGAATATCTAGGTCGCTTTATGAGTTATTTGTCCAGGATTGTTCTATTAAAACCAGAATAATGTCGCCTGGATTTCGCTTAGTATGGAGTGTTGCCAGGTGAGCTATTTAAATCCAGCTATGGTGGCCTGCCAAGTCACAAGCTGCTACAGCGTGATATCTTATGTGTGGCTGGTTCAAACACACACGTTATTCATCTAAATGCTGGAAACTAAATAGATGTATAATGGAAACCTCTAAAATTTCCTTAGTTTTTTTTTTCTTTTTCCCTTTCTTATTCTTTTTAAGATCTCTGCTTGGTGTCATTGAACTCTAACAGCTTTATTTGCATGATGGTTTGTTACATTGTAGCCAGTCCAAGTAATCCTGTGTAAACTGAACGTATTTGTATATTGCCTTGTTCCTGGTTTGGAGTCACGGGTGATGGATTTTATATATTCATTTGGGTCATCAAGAGAATGTTGACAACAGAAGAATATAATGTGCTGATTTTGTTTCACAAAGTGACCTACAGTAGCTACTAAAAAGTTTAAGGGGTTTTCTCACGAAACAAGTTAGGCCTTATCCACAGCCTAACTTGCTGATCGCGCTACGCTGGGCAATCTCCGTCAGCTCCATAGAAATGAATGGGGCAGCATGGACATGCACGGCCGTCTGCTCCACTCATCTCGAGGTACATCAGACCCCATTCTAATGAGCTGTGGGGGTCTACTTACTGTGAACCCTCCCTCCCCCCCGATCAGCAAGTTAGGGCCTAACTTGTTTAGTGGGAAAACCCCTTTAAGTTGCAGACAAAAAACTGAGCCATGAAGTATGTAAATTGGTGAAGAATTAGCACTTTTTTGATGGAATACTGTAGTCATAGCAGTGGCTGATGTTCCACTGACCCATCTTCTAAAAGGGACTCTGTCCCCTGTTTCTTTAGATGTACTCCACTATAGGGAAACCTAAATATAGGGCTCCCGAAAGACCATAATTACAGGTTTTGGGAAACAAAGGTTTAGTTACGTATGAGCAATTAATAATGTGTAACCGTTCCAAAACCTATAAAGAAATAAAACAGATTTTGGTTTAAAATATGTTGATAAATTCAGATATCTTCAACTTTGCCACAGTGTGAAAGCTTTGGGGAACAAGGCAAGGGTCACCCTTTGCTTTTCTCTACACCCTTGCTATGAAGTATTGTCTGCGTTGACTGAGCACCACTACACAGTGTGTACGATAGAAAGTCGCCGGGGTGAAGATAGTGCCCACCAGAACTCTGCTCCTACACTTTGGGGAACAAGGGGTGGTATATTTAGGAAGATTTGGGAGCTCCTCAATGATTCCCATAGATTGAGAAAATGGCTAATTTCTATAATTTAATCTTGAGAAATAAAATTAGAGTCTAGCAGCATTGTACATAAATGTGTAGGAGTAACTGAAACCATATAAACAACCCAGTGGACCCAGATTCAAAATGCTATTAAAGCTACACTCACCGGCCACTTTATTAGGTACACCATGCTAGTAATGGGTTGGACCCCCTTTTGCCTTCAGAACTGCCTCAATTCTTCGCGGCCTAGATTCAACAAGGTGCTGGAAGCTCCTCAGAGATTTTGGTCCATATTGACATGATGGCATCACACAGTTGCTGCAGATTTGTCGGCTGCACATCCATGATGCGAATCTCCCGTTCCACCACATCCCAAAGATGCTCTATTGGATTGAGATCTGGTGACTGTGGAGGCCATTTGAGCACAGTGAACTCATTGTCATGTTCAAGAAACCAGTCTGAGATGATTCCAGCTTTATGACATGGCGCATTATCCTGCTGAAAGTAGCCATCAGATGTTGGGTACATTGTGGTCATAAAGGGATGGACATGGTCAGCAACAATACTCAGGTAGGCTGTGGTGTTGCAACGATGCTCAATTGGTACCAAGGGGCCCAAAGAGTGCCAAGAAAATATTCCCCACACCATGACACCACCACCATCAGCCTGAACCGTTGATACAAGGCAGGATGGATCCATGCTTTCATGTTGTTGATGCCAAATTCTGACCCTACCATCCGAATGTCGCAGCAGAAATCGAGACTCATCAGACCAGGCAATGTTTTTCCAATCTTCTACTGTCCAATTTCGATGAGCTTGTGCAAATTGTAGCCTCAGTTTCCTGTTCTTAGCTGAAAGGAGTGGCACCCGGTGTGGTCTTCTGCTGCTGTAGCCCATCGGCCTCAAAGTTCGACGTACTGTGCGTTCAGAGATGCTCTTCTGCCTATCTTGATTGTAACGGGTGGCGATTTGAGTCACTGTTGCCTTTCTCAGCTCGAACCAGTCTGCCCATTCTCCTTTGACCTCTGGCATCAACAAGGCATTTCCGCCCACAGAGTATATACTTAATTACATCTCGTAGAGTAGCACAGTTGTTCGTTCTACACAGGGAATATCTGTCTCCTATAAAATTGGTAAAGATGTACAGAACTCATAACTCTGAATACCATTGTTGCAATATTCTGAATGCTGATGATATACATGTGTTATGGCACTGTCCTAGAATAAGTGAATACTATGGTAGAATTATTGAAGTAATCGAATTATTGACAGGTCTGTATGGTGCAAAATACAGTACATCAACCATTAAGCCAAAAATGGGGTCATTAAGAGGAGGCATAACATTTCTATGATTGTATTCTATGTATTGTGCAAATAATAGGGTTATTTATTCCCTAAACAGGTGAAGGACCATGGGGCGACTATACTATCCAGTAATCTGGCCTTTGTGTAAGGACACCTTTTATTTAATCAAATGATAAAAGTAGGAGATGAATGAGCTGTAGGAGGCAGTGACTTGTCCATTCCTATGAGTAAAGTAGAAGCTGAGGGTTTCAGTCTAAAATTAAATTGTGAGTCAGTGACAGCAGATTAAAGATGTAGTGAACTTGTCAACTTGATAAAAAACAAATTACTGACCAACCACAAAATTTAAAAGCTCCATCTATTTTTATGTTGTTTTTATTTTTTCTGGTAGAACCTGTAGAGAATTGTAAATTCAGGGCGTATGCACTGAGATTGTCTACAGCACTTGAAATAGGACACTGCCCATCCCTCATTGTTATCATAACTTTGTTGCGGTTCAAAGGTAGTCAGGAGTGGCTCATACAATTTGTTATATTACTTCTAATTATTTGCCGTATATAAGGAAGTGAGAGTAAAAAAATGGGGTGAGATTATAATATTATTAGTAAGAAATTGCTTATTGAAAATGTTTTTTTTTATTCATAGTATCATGGTTTCATGAAAAAAGACACATGTCCATCAAGTTCAACCAAGTAAGGGATTTAGGGGAAACAATTCTATATAATATTACCATCAATGTTATTTAGGTGTAAAAAGGTATCTAGACCTTTCTCGAAGCTCTCTGCTGTCCCTGCTGTGACCACCACCTGAGGCAGGCTATTCCACAGATTGACAGTTCTCATAGTAAAAAAGACCTGTCACCTCTGGTGATCAAACCTTGTTTTCTCCAGACAGAGACAGTGCCCCCTTGTCTTTTGACTTGATTTAATCTGGAACAACTTTCCACCATATTTTTTGTATGGACCATTTATGATCTACTAGAACCCCCAGGTCCTTCTCAAAAAGGGACTCTCTCAGATTTACTCCCCAAGGACATATGTCGCCAGGTCCATAACCTTACATTTATCCACATTGAACCTCATTTGCCAAGTGGATGACCAAACACTCAGTTAGTCCAAGTCCCTGTCCCTGCAGCCTATGAACATCCTCCATAGACTGTATTACACTACACAGCTTGGTGTCATCTGCAAAAATAGACACAGTGTTATTAATTCCTACCTCTATATTATTACTAAATAAATTAAATAGTAGTGAGGCAAGCACAGAACCCTGGGGTACACCACTCATAACTGGTGACCATTCTGAGTAGGAATTATTGACCACAAGTCTCTGGATACGATCCCTCAATTCTGTCCTATGATTCTGTCCCTTAAAGGGAGCCTACTGCCTCCTTCAAGTGTTACAATCTGCTGGCAGCAAGTTGTCGAGAAATGCAATGTGATTCCCAATATACTTTTATTATTTTTGTCCATAATTTATTTTCCTAAAAAATCCCTATTTGAAACTGTATGCTAATGAGGCAGTTGCTGAACCTCGGGCATTTCCTCAGCACTCACAGCAATGCTATTCCTGCCTGAACTCCCCCTTCTTTATCTTATGAAAAGGAAATTTGTCTTGTTAGAAGCAGGGAACATCAGTGGAAGGAGACGGAAATGGATTGGTATAAAATAGCAGTGCTCCAGATATTAAAATCATTCCTGTGGTGTACCAGCTACCTCATTAGCATATGGATTTAAGTAGTAATTGCTCAGAAATAGTATAATGTATGAAAATAATAAATGTAAGTTGTGGCAATTCTCTACAACATGTTGCCAGCAAATTATAATGCTTGGGGTAGAGGTATTTTTAAAAGGAACTTTTCAGCCTAGTTTTTAATGTTAAACAAGTCCTATGATGATAAAATGATAAAATACTTCTACAAATTTTACGGGTCTGCCGCGATTCACTTTGATCATACGCCCGATATCCAGCAGGTGTCGCTGCTGCGCTGAGGTCCGCCGGAGTTCACCTTCTTCTTGCCGGTGCATGTAAGTGCTGATTTTGCGACACAATTCCTTTTTAAAATTCTGCGGTTTGTCCGAATCCGCCGGGTTGTCCGGCGGCCACGTCCCCCGATATCTGTTGCATGCAAGCTGGCTCCGATTTGCCACAATCTGATCGTGCGCCAAAAACCTAGGGCAATTCGGCACAAAACGGAAATAATCCCGAAACCCGACGAAAGTGCGGCGTTCGGACCCTTAGTAAATGAGCCCCAAAGAGTGTCAAACTACAACCAAGACCAACTTATATGTCGCAAAGTGCCAACATGACAATTTAAGCAATAACTTATTGATCCCGGCTGTATCAAATGTTTTAATTGTATTGGCATCCTGAGGACACCAAAGCAATAGAAAGATGATTTGGATTGTAGCCAAGGATGTTGCTTTAAAATAGCACTGAGCATGTCACGTCCTGTATTGTATTGACAGCAGGAGGAAGCTTTTAGTCCTATCTGGCAAACTCTGTGTTGGGGTGAAGGCCTGGGTGCCCACAGAAAGGGCTCTGATTGACACCTCCGGCACCCGTGCTATAGGTTTGCCATCACTGGTATACAGTATGCTCCTAAGCTCCCTTTAGTGGTATCAGAAAGTAACCTAAATGTAACTGTAACCTGAGGATCTGTTCTCTCATCATTTAGAAATGTTAGAAAAGCAGTCTATACCTAAAAAAGACACGGTCATAAAAACTGGATCTTCATTTTAATCTTAAATAGACATAATCTTTGGAAATGAAATTGATATAGTGGCTGCAAAGTCCAAAGTGTCAATAGATCCCATAGCAATATACAATGTTTTTATTGCCACATAGCACTGCTGTTGTAATTTTTTTAGGGCCTATTCTGCAGTGTCATGTCACAAACCAGCCAAAATGGGTTGTTTTACATATCTCTGTATTTAAAGGAAACCTTTCAGTAGCTTTTACCTCACTAAACTACCACTAACCTAAGGTTGGGTCCTTTCTAGCATTTCCTCTTTTACGTTTAAACGAGCTGGTTAACATAGAAAAATAATCTCCTCCAAAGTTATATACAAATGAGCAGAAGAGAGTCACTTTGTGTCAGAACTTAGTCACTCTTGGAGGCTGGAGGAGGAGCCTCACTCTAGGGCTGTATAGCATCTAGAAGATTCTGTTTATGATTCTATTTGTTTATATTTCATTTTTAGGGAAGGTGGTAATTTGAACTCGGGTCTGATCACCCCTTGAAGGGTCTAATTCACATCATTCTATGACAGCGGGTTTTCATAGGAAGTATCCGGGGGAAAGTGTGGGGTGGAATGGTTAGGGCAGGGGGTAACAATCTCAGCCAATATGGCAGCAGGCACTTTAACAGTTAGCGGCAGGAGTCTGCTATGTAATACCAGCCCATGATCTCTCTGTATACATTTTTAAAGATACTTGTCTCTAAGGTGCTAATTGCCAATATCTCCAGTTCTGCATATAACCATAAGCAAGATTTGTTTTAAAAGATGAATTCTTATCTTTATAATGACACCAGAATTAGATCTAGCGATTAAAGAGTCCAGGATGTGGGTGTCTAAAGTGAAGCTTCTTCTACAACCTCAAAAAAATGTTTTTGCATGTAACATTGGAAATTTTTTTTATAGGTGAGTGAGTTTCCACATAAAAATGGAATGCAAGAAAGGATATTTCATTCCTACCACAGTAGGCTGAATGGAGTAAAAGCCGGTGACAGGTTTCCCTTTACACCGTGAATGTCAAGCAGTGGCCTGGCAGCATCCATGCCAGAAAAAATGGCATCTTTATTGAGGTAATGAACACATTACAACAACATTTTTAACTGCTGAGAGTCTTTTTCATATTTATTTTACAAAGACCCTTCATCAAATCAAAACACTGATGTTATTATTTTCATAAAATACCATTTCTCATCTCAGTCTGAACTGCATTAAACTGATTACATTTTGAGATTAAAAAAAAAAATTAAAAAGGAAAGTAAAACAAAGATACTTTTTTATTGCTAATTGGCCCCCTTATAGGAACAAATTATTCAAAGTGATTATGGATAACATTTAACAATAGGGCCACAGCCCAGGGACTGTTCTAGACAAGGTGGGGCCCTGGGCTAAATTAAAAGTGGGGCCCCAAAATAAAACTATTTTATGAGACTCCTGTAGACAGTAAGAGGCTCCTGCACAATAATAACACTTTGTAGTTACACACAGTAGTAGGTAAATATCTGTAATATGGGGCTGTAGGAGAATGTTATAGGAGATAGACAGATGAGAGGTATATTGATCATAGAAGTTACATATGAAAGATTTATATAAATATAAAGTAGATGGCATATTTATATAGCTAGATAGATGATAGATAGATATGAGAGATATAGATAAATAGATAGAAAAAAGCAAGACAGATAGATACATACATATGAAATAGACATATTATAGGAGATCGATAACTAGTCAGATGATAGATATATAAACAGCATATAGACTATAAGAATCTTCACCTGGGCATTTAACCTGGTATTAAAAGAGCAATACATCCTCTGCCCACAAAAGTCCACATGCATGAGGCCCCTTTAGGACTGGGGCCCTGGGCAAATTCCCAGTTTGTAGCTCCCCTGACGCCAGCCCTGCCGCAGACCATATGTTTTATGATGTAGTGACTGTGATTGTCTTCTTGTAATCTGTAATGAGTAGAATCTACCAGAGGCCATCTTAAGTCAATAATCTATAAGGAAGGCAAAAGGTGCACATCAGAGAATCACTATTTCACGCTCATTATCCTAAGTACATATAGCAAGTGGGCACCAGTCATCCTCCCTCACAAGAAATCCAGGACAAAAAAATGGACACATCATTTCTTTAACACAAGGAAAAGATAATTGATGAATAATTTTTGTAGTGTCAGCATCATAAAAGATTACGTGATTTTTAAATAAATCCAAGCAGACTCCAATCCTCAAAGGAAAATAGTTATATGTTATCATCTCACATGTGTTACCGATGGCGTAATACAAATGGTCCCATTGTTTACGTAGAACCCAATAGCCATTTGTTTGATTCAACTCCCATATTCCTTTGCGTTCCACTGACTCCTTAACCACGCCTATAATCCAGTTACTTTTATAGCCTACATTTACTTCCCAGTAGTGTCGTCCAGACTTAAATCCTGGTGTCCCCAAAACATATAACCCTGGCTCGAAACACTGTGAAGATGTTTTTAACATTTTTGGAGTGTTCTCAAATCTCACTTGCTTGAAGTCCGGGGACAAGGCAAGGTTTGGATGAGCACTTTCAGGATCAAACCGTATCTCTTCTGGTACTGGTTTTACTATATTCATCATCTGTTTTGAAATTCGGCGCTGTACAGGAGGCTCACCTATATCCAGTTCCTCCTCAGGTCTCTCCAGTTTTTTCAAATTCTTTTCAAGAGCATTTAGTTGATCCTTTGTTTTTGCTCTTTGTATTTTCTCCATAAGGTGGACTAGTTGTAAGGTTTGCACTTCAACCTTTTGTATGACCTGGTCTTCTTGTTTCTTACTATTTTCCATCCTTATTTCTTCATCTGTTTCTAGTAATCGATGAAAGTCACAAAAGCTTTTACCGAGAGATGACTGATTCAGTTCAAGGTTCTCTTGAATTGTAGTAATATTGTTGTAAATTTCAGCAACTTTTAGCGATAAAACCATCTGCATTTGCATAAGTTCGTATCTCAAATTACTTTTCGTTAGTTTGGATACCTGTGGTTTTGACTTTTCAACTTTGACTCTTGTTGGTTTAGCAAGTCCATCACTCTTTGTCTACACAGAGAAGGACACAATATGCTGTTAGGAACCTTGATTTACTCGTAGCAACTTGAAATATTCTCTAGGCTTGGTTAAAAAGAGCCTATGACCATCCACATCCCATTTATATTTAGGCTTGTTGACCCCCGTGATATACAAGCATCAGTTTAGAGCCACCTCTTGGTCTTGGATTTGGAGGCAATAAGTCCTACAGTAGACACTTCATCCATATACCATTTGATCAAAAAACTTGTTGAGACGATAATTAAAGAAAATCTACCATCGGGAAACTACTTTCTGAATTAGATCCCGATGATGATTTCCCCTCCAAGCAGCAGCTGCATCCCGTTTTTGCCTAATTCTGGGGTGCAGTTGCTGCCGAAATAAACTTTAATAAAACATGGCAATTAGTTTCAGAGGCTACTGGGAGCGTGTAGTAACCTTATAGCGCTCCGGAGCCGAAGGCTACTCCACACCCCCAGTAGCCATTTCATATCTGCTTCTACACTTGTAATTTATATTTTGTGGCAGACCTCCGGCATCAATAGAGCTATGCTGGGGATGCACCTGCTGATCTTGAGCACTACGTATGCACAGTTGCTCACATTCGCCCATCTGCAATGTGCGGTGCCGGCAGAGGTATGTGAGCTACTGCGCATGCACAGTGCTCATAATCAGCAGACACATCTCCACCAGTAGGGCAAGAGCTATTGTGCTTGCGCAGTAGCTCTATTGATTCCCAAGACGCGGCACAAAATATAAATTATGAACATAGAGGCAAAATTGAAATGGCTACTGGGGGTGGAGTAGCCTTTGGCTCCGGAATGCTATGAGGCTACTACAAGCTCCCAGAAGCCTCTGAAACTAATTACCATAATGTTTTATTAAAGTTTATTTTGGCAGCAGCTATATCCCAGAATTAGGCAAAAGCAGGATGCAGCTGGGGAACTTCTACAGAAAGTAGTTTCCCAATAGTAGGTTTCCATTAAGCAGTTTATTCAGAACTTCATACGTTTACAATTATGAGGATATATAAAACACCTGCATTAGAAATGTAATTTAAAGCAAATCTCTTGACTATCCTGATGCCTTTGTCAGTACCTTGTACATTAGACTTCTCCTTCTTTTAGTTTTTGGTGTGGCCATAAGAAGCGGCTGTATTGTTCTGTAAGACATCCATATTATGTGGGGTTGCTTTTACCTGTCACTTAGTCACATAGAGGGTCTTTGTCTTAGTGCCCCTGACCATCAAGATAATCTCTACTTACAAGCATCTGCTGTTAGCAACTAAATGATTATCTGCATCAGTGAAGTGTTATACAGAAAGACGAGACAGTAAAAAGAGTCAGGTGAATAATGATTTTATTTATATAATTAAATCTTTGTACAATTTCTTTTAAATTATAAGTTGCTTAAAACTAGTACCTCATGATCCTGCTGTGGAACTATGGGATGATGGTCCCGTGTAGCTGCATCCATGGTACTATGCTTGTGCTTATTTGTGAGACGGCTTTGCCTTAGTATCTAAAAAACAATATAAAACATGGTATATGATATAATTTTACATATACACGCAAATAAAGATGAGTACCGTAATGAAGGATGGAGCCATCAGCTCTGTTCTCCACTACAGAGACCAGGAGACGCCACCATACAGCATCTCCTGCTTCAGACCGCTGCCGGCGATGCGAGGTGATAATGGTCACAGCAAGAAGAGGAAGACCAAGGTGAGTGTGTTTTTTTTTTACTATGCAGTAAACATTTCTGGGGGCTGTGTAGGGGACATTAATGGGGTCTGTGGGAACATTACTGGGGCTGTGTGAGGACATTACTGAGGGCTGTAAGGGCATTATTTGGGGCTGTGGGTCACATTATTGGGGGCTGTGTGAGGACATTACTGGAGGCTTTGTGAGGACATTACTGGGGGTGTGAGGACATTATTAGGGGCTGTGGTGGACATTACCCTAATCTGTATGGGGGGCATTACTTGACGCTACTGTATGTGGGGGACATTACTGGGGGCTGTGTGACAACATTACCGGGGTTATTTGAGGACATTACTAGGGGCTGTGGAGAGATTACTAGGGGCTGTGAAGACATTACTGGGGGCTGTGGAGACATTACTGGAGGTTGTGTGAGGACATCACTGTGGACAGTGGGGACATTATTGGGGGCTGTGGAGGACATCACTCTAGTCTGTAATGGGGGCATTACTGGTGGCTATGTGGGGGACATTACTGTGGGCTATGTGACAACATTACCAGGGGCTATTTGAGGACATTACTGGGGGCTGTGGAGACATTATTGGGGGCTGTGTGAGGATATTACTGTCAGTTGTGGGGTTATTACTGGGGTCTGTGGGGACATTACTGTACGCTGTGTGAGGGGCATTACTGTGTAAGAACATTACTGGGGGCACAATAACCATAAAATTCAAGCCCAGTTACTGACCCAGAGCCCCAGCAGGGTCCCTCAAAATGCACAAAAAATAAGATGGCAGCACACCAGATACTAGTGTACTTTTATTACGTGTCAGAAGTTTTGGCCCGTACCACACTGGAGCCTATCTCAAGAGGATAGAGAACAATTACAGTCACTGGATGTAACAAGTAGGGATTTCTCCTGTGTTTTCCACAGCTGTATATAACAGTTGTTATTGACACAACCAAATGTGAGGGAGTTATGTACAGGATTGGCATTACCGAAAGTGCAATGTATTATGCATTGGGGCTCATGCCCCGAATCTTCTGATGCCCCTGTGCACACTGATCAATGTCTCTACTTCTGAGTCAGAGTCTATTGCAGCTATGTTACCTGATTATACTGCTGACTTTTTAGCCCAAAAAAGCAAAAATATACATTTGTACTGTTTGGCAGAAAAATTCAATAATTATCCATAGAGTCTAGTGTATTCATAAAGGAACTCTTCTTCTCCTGATTGGTCGAGCCATATTCAGATACACTGTGGACTGCTGTCAGTCACCACTGAGATGGGGGAAAAAAGCGCTCTCCACCCGAATACAAGTCTATTAGCCAAATGACACAAGGAACAGCATAGCCCTGAGAAAAACTTTATGTAAATTAAGAAAACACAATTTAAGTATCCACATTAACAAAACTAATTTGCATATGGCACCACTGGCAAACCTCCATACTGGTTAATTCTTGGGGGTGGAGGAGAATGGATGAACAAACAGATATAAGCAAACTTATTTTTAGTCCCCCTGTGACATTCCCACTGACGTGCTGTTATCCAGACTACAGCTATGACTAGACTAGAATCCACCTTTACTTTTTATTGTCTCTCGATACGTAGCCAAACATTTTTTTTTTCATTTTAAATATGTATCAGAAAGAAATAAAAAAAATACTTTGAGGTAGTTGCTCATATTAGAATAATATTGACCAGGGTTTAGCTATATTACCATATTTTATCAGATTTATTATCTAGCTTCAACTACTGTGTATTTTACTATTAGTAAATGTTTATCCATACATGTAATATAGACTTACCCTAATGCAGGTCTATGGATAAGAAGCCGCGTCTCTTAAGTTAAATTCATTGCTGGTGTTGAAGATACCATTTCATGCACAGCACATAAAGCCACTGTGGCAGCCTCACCTATAGAGAAGTTCTTGGTCACCAATGGAGGAGTGTATATGCAAATCTGTAACTTTGCCTTCCAATGTAGATTAGTTTCACTTTCCAGCAATTGCTGAGTTTCGTTTCTGGTTTACTATTCAAAGGTCTGCTGATTCGTGCAGTAAGATCATAGCCCCATCCTATCCCAGAGCACTAAGACATTATCACTTGCCACACCCATGCACAAGCTTATAGAAGAAACTGGATTACTGTAAACATCCAGATTATAGATGATAGACGACAAGTATAATGAATCTTAGGATGCCTGCAGTATTAGACTATCTATATCAGTATGTCATAACATTGTACATCAAACAATGGGGCATTTGTTTTAAAAAGACCCAAAGGGACAGGTGGTTGGGAAGCATTTATTGTCACCATTTGACAATTATACAGAGCTTCTCACATACGGTAGATGACCACTATACCTCCATCATTAAAGAATATCTATCACAATGTCAACCTCTAATTATTTAATATGTCACACAGCTCCCCCCACTGAATAAAATATAGAGCAACCTTCTCAGTGATTTATATGGATCATAGCAGCCCACCCTTACTAAGTGTTCAGCAGCAGCCCTTGCTTATTAGTTTATACCAAGATTAGCAGCCCCCCTAAACTAAATATATTTTCATAAACTGCCATTAGAAAGCATTGCCTCTATCCCTTCATTGTCCCTCTACATGCTTGTAAACTTGAGGTCCTAAAGCTGTATGCAAATGACCTGTGAGATGTCCAATGAGTCATTATCTTATTCAGCTGTCCAGCGCATTCATGAGTGGGAGGCACAGCCACACCCCCAGTGCTTGACTGACAGCCTGTATAATAATGTGAGATATAATGGTGTAATGGCTTCCTGGTGCTGGTGACCCCTGCAGATTGTGTGTATGGGATAATCCTATACACATGACTGTCTGTATAATGGTGTGAGGTATAATGGTGTAATGGGCCCCAATGCATGTGTATCGCACTTTCAGTAATACCCCCTCCTGTAAATAATCCTCTCACATTTTGGTTGTGCCAATAACAATGTTACTGAGGGTATATACAGCTACAGAAACAGAAGAAATCCCTACCTGTTACATCCAGTGACTGCTGGTGACATGTCCACTCAACTATTAGGCATCACCACTTCTCCTTCCTATGGAGTTCTTATGTCCTTCATTGTCCCAATATCTTGGTTCCATGAAGGCGCGTTCACATGTTGCAGTTAAAAGTGCATCGTAATCAGTTTTGAGGTGGTTTTAGGTGCAGTTTTGTTATTTTAAGTGAACAACATTTGTGGAACAGGTTTCCCCTTCAAACTCAAATTCACCCGTTCAGATCAGGTCTTTCCCCTGTTAAATTAACAAAACTGCACCTAAAACCACCTCAAACTGCAACATATGAACACACCCTGACAGTGTTATCTTGCTGCTGCCCCTAACACTCTCCCAAAATACTGTAAGGCTGCACTCACATGTTTGCATCTAAACAAATACAAGAGACCAGGCGCTCGTTATCCATCACATAACCATCACTAGAAACTCATGTGTGAGCAAACCTAGACCCTTCCTACTGCCACGTGTGAACACGCCCCCTGTAATGTCCCCACACAGCCCCCCTGTAATGTCCCCCACACAGCCCCCCCTGTAATGTCCCCATTAATGTCCCAACAGACAGCCCTCCTGTAATGTCCCCTAGTAATGTCCCCACACACAGCACCCCTGTAATGTCCCCCAGTAATGTCCCCACACACAGCACCCCTGTAATGTCCCCACACACAGCACCCCTGTAATGTCCCCCAGTAATGTCCCCACACACAGCACCCCTGTAATGTCCCCACACACAGCACCCCTGTAATGTCCCCCAGTAATGTCCCCACACACAGCACCCCTGTAATGTACTTCTGTAATGTCCCCCACACACAATCCCCAGTAATGTCCCCAAACACAGCACCCCTGTAATGTCCCAACATACAGCCCCCCTGTAATGTCACCCAGTGATGTCCCCAAACACAGCCCCTTCTAATGCCCTCCTGTAATGTCCCTTCATCTGCCCTCCTGTAATGTGCCCATACAGATCTCCCTATGTTCTCCCTCTCACCTCACTCGTGCAGCTCCGTGCACTGCTTCAACCTGCAGGTCATGTGATTGTGACATCATCACAGGTCCTGCAGAGAAAGCAGTGTACACTGTGCAGCTTCTCATCATGATCTATGTCCAGAGGACACGGATCATAATGAGAGTGGGGAGGATGCCCAGGCAGCGGGACAAATGTCCTGCTGGCCCAGGGAGATCTGGGGCACAGGCCAAAAGATCTGGGGCACGAGCCCCGGATCTTTTGACCTAGCCACGCCCCTGAACATGACTGACAGCCTGTATAATGATATGATGAATAGTGGTGTAATGGCTCTTCCATGTGCTTCCTGGTACTGACGCTCCCTGCATCCTGTGTGTGTGTATAGGAGAGATACAACAGCTCCAGACAGCCATGTTATAGCAGAACATGTCTCTCACATGTGTATAGCAGAACACAGCAGATAAAGCACAGACACTAGCAATGCTTTACTATACATTACACACAGACATGAGCAGAAGGAGGAGAGGGGAGGGTTAACAGGAGTGACATCACTGCCTCTGACCATGTGACCAGTGTCATTTACATAATAAAGAAAAGATGATTTTAGAATGAGTAATGTATGAATTGACTAGATAAAGGCTGGGATGGGATCCTTGTGAGCTGCTCCAACAGTAGTAGTGACAGGACTAGTGACAGAGACCTGATGACAGGTGTCCTTTAATGTGGTGATCAGCATCCCACACCCCAACACAAATAATTAATTAATGCAGAGTTCAGGAGTCCCTCCCCTTAATTAATGCAGAGATCAGGAGCCTTTACTTTTAATAGTTAATGCAGAGTTCAGCTGCTTAATGTAGAATTCTGCAGCTCCCCCATAATAGTTAATGAGGAAATCCGCATCTTCCCCCCCTACTAATTGGATTGATTCCCCAGGTTGGTCCTTTGCCTTGTGGCAGCTTCTTCCTGTATAGGACACATGTGACGTGATACGCACCACCTGCATTATACAGTATGCGCAGGCAGAGACACTTCTGTGTGCTCTGGTAATCAGCTGTATGAGTGTGTTTAAGACACACATACGATTGATTATCTATGTCTCCTCTTGGACCCACAATCTGCCGCCCTCCCCTCCAACTCTGAACCTAGTTGTTACGCCACTGGTGAGCAGCGACTTATGTAGGTCAAGAAGAAATTCATTCAGGGATTTGCCTGTCTAAATAAGGTAGCTCCCTTTTGAGACAATTTTTGCAATAATATGTTTCTTTTTTTCAGATGTAGCAAAAGCGATAACATCAATTTCTAAAATGCCTTGTTGTGGGTAACATCCTTTCCACCACCGCTTGGCACGGTCCATCAAGGGGCGCGGGAAATGGCGAAAAGGTCTGCAGTCTCCCACACTGTGCTCACTGCTAAATTCGCCATGCAGTGAGAGAAACAGCATTCTGATAAGGACAGAAAGAGGACTTCCTGTCTGCTCAGGCTGAGATTTGAAAAGACACAGAGCTGTCAATCAAAAGAAGGAGGTGGGGTTCACTGGAAGCCTGGAGGAAACATGACTCTTCTAATCAGAATTTGACTCTGTCTACTCATTTGCAAATTAGAAAAACAACTGTTATTAAGGTACAGTGCCTCAATGAAAGATAAATTTAGGTGATATGGGGAGGACCTTTAACCCTTTATCAGCAAGTATTACTGGTGTGAAGGGTAAAATTGCACGTCAGGTCTTCTTTAATGAAATCCATAAACATTTGCATTTTATTGGCAGATCATGTAGACCTCTTTCTCCTCCATCAACCTGCTAGGCTGTATCTGTTAACATTGACAACAGGGTGTCGCCACACACTTATAGTATCCAATCATTAGTGACATTATAATACTAGAAAGAGACTCATCATATACAATGGGGAATATAAAATGCTTTTATCAAATAGGTCAGAGATATTTTTTCTGGAACACAAAAATGTTCTAGTAATTTCAGGAGAGACAAGAAGACCTCTATAAATCCATTGACTCACAGGTAAAATTTTCTCTGTAGACATTGGGGCACATTTACTTACCCGTCCTGACGTGTTCCCCCAAAAGTGCATTGCATTTCAGACAATTTGAAAGTTAAATCCCGTGCTCAGTTCAAATCAGTCGGATCATCTGGCGGCACAAACCCTGATTTCTGTCACATGAAAGCCAGCGCAGTCACGGCACAATCGGGTTGCATGAAACACAATCCTAGTTAAATATCTATCTCAGCGGTGTAAATCCTGAAAACTTCAGAAATACCAATGAAAGTGCAGCCGCGGACCCTTAGTAAATAAGCCCCATTGTCTTTCCTCATCTACTCTATCTGGTCCAGACCACCATGATGGCCACTGACTGCAGAGTTTGTTGTGAATATATTTTTTCCCTTAAATTTTGCAGCCCCCCCCCCCCATTCTCTGTAAATAACAGAATTTGTAAAGGAAACCTGTCACCAGGATCGCATTTTTAGCATTTGACAGGTTCCAATAGCCTCTGCAATGATTTAAAAAATGTCTTTGTCCGCATTCTGAATCGTTTCAGTACTTTAAAAACGTATTTTAGACATTGCCTGGCTCGCTGTCAGCACCATCCAGCTACAATCCTGGAATTTAAATCCTGTTTTTTTAAAGTCCTGCTGCTACTAACAACATATAAAAAAGGTATCTTCAGGAACGTTCAGGAAGTGACCAGGATCTTCAGGAACGTTTTTGTCAAAACTAATTTGTTTCCTTTAACCATATTTAACCCCTTAACGCCGAAGCTACTTTTCACCTTCCTGACACGGCCCATTTTTTCAAATCTTGACCAGGATCTTCAGGAACATTTTTGTCAAAACTAATTTGTTTCCTTTAACCTTATTTAACCCCTTAACGCCGAAGCCACTTTTCACCTTCCTGACACGGGCCATTTTTTCAAATCTGCCCTGTGTCACTATAAGTGGTTATAACTTTGAAATGCTTTAACATATCCAAGTGATTTTAAAATAGTTTTCTCGTGACACATTGTACTTCATGTTAGTAGAAAAATTTTGGTGGTATGTGTTGCATTTATTTATGAGAAAATCAGATATTTGGTGAAAATTTGGAAAAATTCTCGATTTTTGAACTTCAAAATGTTCTACTTTTTCCACACATAGTCATAACCGCAAAAAAAAAACGTAATAACTAACATTCACCGAATGTCTTCTTTATGCCTCCGTGGTTTTTTATGCATATTCTTATTTTTGTAGGATGTTATTGGCCTTTGAACGTCAGGTGTGATTTTTCACATTTTCATAAAAAACGCAAAATCCTGCTATTGAGGGACCTGCTCAGGTTTCAAATCACTTTGAGAGGCCTAAATAAAAGTAAATACCCCATAAATTACCCCATTATAGAAACTACACCCCTCAACATATACGTAAAACAACTTTTATGAAGTTTGTTAAAGGGGTTATCCGGGTTTAAAAAATCTCTTATGTCCGGGCTGGGGAGGGCTAGTTAAACATAATAAACATGTACTTACCTCCTCCGGTGCTGCCGATGTCCCGCGCCGCGGTCGGTCTTCTCTGTGCGCCGGTTTCATTACAAGTGCGCACAGAGAGCTTCCGGCCGGCCGGAAGCTCCCATGCGCACCACCTCCCAGCGCTTTCAACGCTGAGAGATAGGGACGGATGGGAGGAGCCGTCCACATCGCGGACCGGAAGCTCCCTGTGCGCGGCTTCCGTGCCCCTGTAAACAAACAGGGGCACGGATCGAAGGGACCGCGGCGCGGGACATCAGCGGCGCCGGACGAGGTAAGTATATGTTTATTATGTTTAACTAGCCCTCCCCAGCCCGGCCATAAGAAATTTTTTAAACCCGGATAACCCCTTTAACCCTTTAATTGTTTTACAGGGGTTAAAACAAAATCGGATACAATTTTGAAAGTAAATTGTTTTTGGCTAAATTAATGTGTTTTTCAAAAAATGTACAAATTCTCAGTGGATAAAATACCAAAACGCTCCACAAAATTTGATACCCAATCTCTCCCGTGTATAACAATCCCCCATATGTGGTGGTAAACTGCTCTATGGGCACACGCCAGGGCATCGAAGGGAAGCTGCTCCATTCAGAGCAGATTATGCATTGTCACTTTTTATTGGCTATACAATCTTTATTTTTTTGGCAATTTGGACATATAAGGGCTTATTATTTGCGACATGAGATGCACTTTACAAATACTTCATTTTAGTGGGTCATTAGCTTATTGATGAGATTTTATTAACTCTTGAATGTATGGGTGAAAAGAAAATTGTCAATTTTGGTTTCCTTCCTTTTTGTATTTTTTAGGGGTCGTACACCGTACACTAAAAATACTATATTATCTTTATTCTACAGATCACTATGATTACGGTGATACCTCATTTATATAGTTTTCCCGATTCTTGTCAAATGCCCCTGACACGCCGCGGTCAGCCAGAAGTCTGACATAATAGTACTGCAAATTGCGGGAACGCACCTCCCGCGATGCAGTACTTACGTCAAATGTCGGTAAGGGGTTAATCTAAAGCTCAAGCTCTACCAGATTTCACAGCAAAAGACTAGAGGAAAAAACACAACACTTACAGTATATTAACTGCACAAAGAAAGCTAAAACGTTTTATTTGCCTTTGAGAAAACCCTTGCCAATCACATATCTCTGGCGGTGCTACAACGGCCCAGGAAAGACCACTGTATGTTAAAAATATTGTCACCTGAGGCCAAAATAACTTGAGGAGCCTCGCTCTGCCACAAGCGTCTAAATGTCTTCTCACAGCACAATAGCTGCACCTTGTGGTCATTTGCATGAATGACATCTCTTTTATGTTGCCATAAGTACTGAATGTCTAATAATAATTATTACAGAGAATACACAGCCCTGCACAGAGCTTGCCAAATTGGTCCCTTTCCCCCATGGGGCTCACAATCTAATCAACCTACCAGTATGTCTTGGAGTGTGGGAGGAAACCGGAGGACCCCCACAGAGAACATGCACACTCTTCGCAGTAGGTTCAACCACTAAGCCACCGTGCTGGCAGCAGCAAGTCAAGCAGCAAGTTTCAGATGGTTTTGAATGGGCCAAAAGTATCTTGAAATGATCCCTCTCTACATACAACTAGTAGGACTGTGTTTGATACTGTGTCTAAAATGACCAATAAAATACACTGCTATTGGGTAATGTTAACCTCTGAAAATATGCAATGCATGTGGATTGATGTCGTTTTATGAAGCTAAGTAATTTTTTGGCCTCCTCAGTTATCCAGACCATATAGCTACATCCTTCACAAAAAAAATTTGAATCACCCATATTGCTTCTAGCTCACAGGGTCCCAAACAATGCTGGCAAGAAGAGGTAGACCGTGAAGTGTACTGTACCATTTGACTTTCCATCATCAACTTCAAGGTGTCCTTTCCATTGGCATGGTAAGTGTATCTTTAGGCCCTATCTTCAAACATGTATGTTAGGAGTTCAGAATGATATAGGCCAGATGCACATTTGATGGAGGGGGAGCAGTGGAGGGATAAATCAGATATAGGAGGCAAATGAGTGAGTATCTGATCTTGGAACTGTATTTAGAGGTTCAGTTTTTATTGAATGGATTCTATTTGGGTTGTAGTTTTGGCGGATCTGACCTTTAATTGTTTAAGGGTTCCTTACTGTTTGATTTTTAATCCTGTTTATGTATTTTTTTATGGGATTTTGCCTTGACTTTGCACAAATTGGAATCTCTAGTCCCAGGGCTGAATGTATTTGTCTTGCTGTGTAGGCTAGAGGTGGCTAGAGATGCAAAGGGCCAACCAAGCAATAAACTGTGGAGAAGACCTCATGGTGATCTGAAATGGATGAAAAATTTTTTTGTCGAAAAGAAAGCAAGCTCATTCGCGCCACAATCACATCGCGAGTGACACAATCCCCAGTTAAATACCTGTCCTAGTAGTGCAAAATCTGAAAACGACGGAAAAACCGATGAAAGTGTGGCTGCGGACCCTTAGTATATAAGCCCATATGTGTATGAAAAATTAGAATTCTATTTCTTGTATTTAAAGGGAACCTGTCACCAGGGACCTCATTTTCACTAAAGACAGGTTACAGAAGCCCATTATAGCTGCATTGCAAATATACCTTTCTCTAAGCATTAGCATTAATATATAATTGTTTGTTATAACTTACCTTGCATACTGACAGATTCCTCTGTGTAGTTCCAGGGTTTGGGCTTTGGTTTGGATACATTTTTAAAAACTACATGTGCTGCAGCCACATCAACTCTTAGCCCCCACCTTTGTGCGCCTGTACAGCTTCTCCCTCTCCCACTGATCAGCTCACAAGACTGAGTTCTGCGAAGTAGTGATGGGAATTACAGCTCTTCTTAGTGAGCTGGCTCATTAGGCTCCGTTCACTAAGAAAAATCCTATATACAGGCGGTCCCCTACTTAAGGACACCCGACTTACAGACAACTCATAGTTACAGACAGACCCCTCTGACCTCTGGTGAAGCTTTCTGAATGCTTTACTATAGTCCCAGACTGCAATAATCCTTTGTAATAAGTCTGTTATGAAGCTTTACTGATAATCCTTGGTCCCATTACAGCAAAAAATGTTTAAACTCCAATTGTCACTGGGGCCAAAAATTTTTTTGTCTGGATCTACAATTATAAAATATACAGTTTCGACTTACATACAAATTCAACTTAAGAACAAACCTCCGGACCCTATCTTGTACGTAACCCGGGGACTGCCTGTATAATAGGGAGCCACGGGCCAGTCAATCACCCCACACAACTCCACTTTTAACCCAATTGTATTGGGTTAAAGGGGGCATGGTGAGCTGGTTATGGGCAGGGTTGAGTGAGCCATCGGCTCACTGAGGTGAGCTGGCTCACATCGTTCACGAAAAAGAGCCGGCTCGTTCACGAACGACACATGACTACTGTAAAGAAGCAGGAGAGAGGAGCTGTTAAGGAGCACAAAGGTGGGGGCCAAGAGCTGAGCTGTCTGCAGCACAGACAAGTCACATGTTGTTTTTTTTAAATGCATCCAAACCAAAGCCCAACCCCTGGGACAACACAGAGGATTCTGTCAGGTTGCAAAGTAAGTTATAACACACAGTTATTTTGTAGTGTAAATGCTTAGAGAAAGCAGAAAGGTATACCGTATTTGCAATGCAGCTGTAATGAGCTTCTACAACCTGTCTTTAGTGAAAATGAGGTGGCAAGTGACAGGTTCCCTTTAAAAGCAGAGCTGTACATATATCCACATGGAACATCTGTGTGTTATATGCAGCCAGAGCTTTAGGTTTACAGTTTTTTTTAGTGTAGATTTCTATATCCAATCACCTCTACTGAATGACATTAGGTCTTTTGTTACTATATATGTATACTGTACAGACGTGCTGAGTTTATCGCCACTGCAGGGATAATTTACACCCTTTGACAGGTTTACAATTGCGCTTATCTTTCTTACCTAAGTCCTTTCACTTACAGAAAGTATCAGTTGCCTCTATTCCCCTGCGACACCTGGAGGAATGGCTGACACGTATGCATGTAAGTGTGCACTACAACAAATACGCCATTAATTCTATATCACAATTCAGCGCCAGCTGAGCAAACAATGTGTATCACTTTCCCCGGCAGTTAGACACAATTACATTTCTTTTTCCTCTTTTGTTTAGCACATGGTCTATTGTTACACAAGTAGGAAATAAGAGAGGCCCTAGACTGCAGGCGCTGTCAGAAATCCCCTGCCTGAATGTAAAGCCTTGTAAGGATCCGATATTACATTGCCAAAAACTGCCCAGACTGGGAGGTTTGATCATGTGCTTGTATTAACACTAAACACATGCACAAGATGGCAGGACGTAATAAAAACGTGTGAACTCTTGTAAGACGTAGGATAGGGAGACACAAGGGTGACCAATTACTGGATAACAACCACATGGATATAGTATACACTTTGGCGTGTGCTACTGCAACAAAATCCATTCTTCATTTAGCTGTTAATGGCTTCATTTTCATGAAAAAGGACTTTTAAAAATATGCAAATGAGACTCATGGGCCACTGTGTCTGCTGCTACCGACTCTCTGGCTGGGGAGGGGAGGAGATGGGCTTAAGGGCTGTAGGAAGACGTGAATAATTAGCAGCTAACTGAGCCAGAATGGGCCTCTGCCATTTACACAGGAGCTCGTGAAGCTTATTTTCATATTTTTCTCAAAAAGTATCCTATTAACAGCTAAATAAAGAACGGAACCCAACCCAGGGGGCGCACGCCAGTGTGTAAGTATGCTTGGGCTAAAACCATAAAATCCATGTGGTTGATCTTCTTTAAAGAAGACTAGAATTGGCTTCAGTACTGATAATGCTCAATACTGACAACTGGAGTTCATGATTTGGACCTCTTTTACCAAGAAAGAAATACCATATAGGCAACAAAAATCCCATGTGAAACTATTGCTGTATGATTGCTTAGTTGATTGAAAGTTGATACTTAGGAGGTGCAGCATTGGATTCACCCCTTGGCCTGGTAACAGAAGGAGACCAAACGTGTCTTTGGCACTAACATTAGATAACGTGGCATAGGTGGACCCTATTAAAGATTTTTCACTGGGTCCAGAAGCTTTAAGTTATGCCTTCACTACAGGGGTGGATTCAAGGGTAACAGGGCGCTATGGGGCAGATTTATCAAGCTGTCTGAAGGGGGGCTGTGATTGGTTGCCATGTTCTGACTTTCAGACAGCTTGCTAAATCTGCCCCTATATGTCTGTCTTTGACCATGCGATTAACCATGATAACCCACTGGTAACAAGGGGACATCTTGGACTCCTAGAAGAGTTGGCATATCTCCAGGGTTTGGATCCATCTAGAAAACTATGTTTTTTTAGCGTGGTGATACACCCCCATATTTTATAGACCCGACATCCAAGCACATTCAGACATTGATGCTTGGTAGTGAAAAGATTGTGTGACTTGTGTAAATAGGGCATGGCCAAAGTACAACTTGGCCCATCTGAAAAATCACTCCTGGATCCACCCCTAACCCCCGCTTCTGGCATTTAGGACATCTAAAGTCAAGGCCACATGTCAGTCATCCCAAAATCCTGCAGATGTATCCCACATTTTCCAGCTCACATTGTATATCGTAGACAGAAAACAGCTTGGTTGCATTAAGTCGGTTTTGTCGGGTACTGCCAAGCTGGTTGGCACTGCAGTGCAATTTTGTAGGTCCCATAAGATGGATTTAATAATACCGCAGATAACACACCTTGTACTAGAACAGCACATTTGCAGCCAGGTTGATGCAACATTTTGCAGGGGTTAATGTTACGATCACTGTGGAGAGTTATCAGTGTTCCCAAGAGCCTACAATCTAAACGTATATCTGCTCTAGTTGGCCAAACACTGTGAAGGGCGACTTGTGCATAGCAGAATATTTTGGACTGTCTGGACTCTGTCTGCTATCACTATGTGTGTGATTTGTGTCAACAACTGAGACTCCTCGTCACTGCAGAGTCCCTGGCATATACAGGCTGGAGGGAGCGAGATAGGAAGCTGTCAGATTTCTGGGTACAGCACCTGGACAACCTCGAGGTCTTGGCGATGCTTGGATACAGCGTCTGGAACCTCTAGGACTACTGACACAGCAACTTATTGCTTCCTGTCGTCACGACTTGACAAAGACATGGAAAGCGAACGTACACAAGCCTAATCTTTTTTTAATTTATTTGACTGCCAGAGTCAGAGTGGTGCAGAGTGCCCCATGTTTTTGGGCGAGGAGAGGAGAACTTCTCACCCAGTTGGGTGGCAGAGGAACAGAAAGCTTTGTTGGAGGAATGTCCTGGAACAATTATTGTGTTGTTGTCAGAAGAGGAATGGAAAAACGAAAGTCTCGAATGAGAAGAGAGTTTGTGAGCTGCTCATTGAGAATAAGGTAAGAAGTGACATGGGCATGCTGCTTATATCACACACCAGGAAGGGGCACACTGCTTGCTGCACTTCACAAAACTTTCCACTTCTTCATTGCATGTCATAAAGCAGCCATATTGTAGTGGAGCAGACAAGGCAACTCTGAGTTTGCAGAGCTTTGTGGTATACAAAGTAGCAGAGCTGAGTTTGTCACACATAGCAGTGTGGAATTTATCAGTTTGCACTACTCTTCATATTATAATCTCGTGTTTTACATAGGACTGACGCTAATCCTCTAAAGAGTTTCTGTGGAACAGTTCTTGTCAAATTAGTTAATGCAGTAGATGCTCATCTAAAAGATACCCATGGGTTCTACTGTACCCGCTGAAAAGCCCACCAGTCTCCCAGTAAGGGGGTCCATCAATGACATACTTTGTATGTAAAGCAGCCCTCACTCACTCCGATTGATTGTGAGGTATCACATGACTGGCATAGTTATGCCTCAGAGGGGGCGTTGGTAAATGTGATAAATGTCTAGTGTACTAATGGTGGGATGGCAGTTTCAGCTCTGCTGCATAGGACCAGCAGTTGTTACATACAGTCTTTCTATGGAGCCCATATAATAATATGGTCGGATTAAGGGTGGTGGTGGCCCCTGGGTGCAAACTTGTGGTGGCACCCACAATCTTTTTTTAATGAAGTAAATGTTTCCAGTAATAAATATATTATATATACAGCCTTCCAGTAATACATATATATATATTTCCAACCCCCTAGTAATACATATATATTCAGCCCCTACTTAATACATATATATCCAGCCCCTCAGTAATACATATATACAGGCCCCCAGTAATATATATATATCCAGCCCCCCGGTAAAACATATATATTCTGACCCCCAGTAATATATATATATATATATCCAGCCCCCTAGTAATATATATATATGTATACATATATATCCAGCCCCCAGTAATACATGTATATACAGCTCCCCAGTAATACATATATATAGCCCCCCTGTAATACATATAAATTCTGACCCCGGTAATATATATATCCAGCTCCCTAGTAATACACACACACACACATATATATATATATCCAGCCCCCAGTAATACATATATATAGCCCCCCTGTAATGCATATATGTGTATATATATATATATATATATATATATACACTTTCCCAGTAATACATATATATCCAGCCCCCCTGTAATACATATATATCCAGATCTCAGTAATATATACAGCCCCCCAGAAATATAAAAAAAATAATAAAACTTTACTTACCTTTTCCCACTTCCCCGTTGCATGGCGTGCCCTCCTCCTCTTCAATCAGCCGTCTGACACCAGGACGCTGACTTCCCGGATGCTCCACTGTCTATAGCAGCATATTCTTCCCTTGCTCTGCCATAGGCACAAGTATGTGGGGGGATCCGGGTCTGCCTCTGCAGGTATCAGCCAGATTAAATCCCCGCACATATGTTGGGTGATCCGGGCAGTCATCTTTAATTTCTGTGTTCTGCTGCTCAGCTGTTGTTTCCCCTGGCAATATGGGACTAATTTACCAAGTGGCTGTTACAATTCACCTTGTTAAAGGGTTGTCCATAGGCTGAAAAATATGCTTCTTAAAAAAATCTCCTCTCCGGACCATGGGTTGTTTGTGGTATTACAGCTAAGCTTTGTTCATATCTATAAAAACTGAGCTGCAATACTGGGACAGATACCAATTCCGCGTGCCACTGTTTTCCGACAAAAGCAGCCACATTTTCCCTGGACAACCCCTTTAAGAGGATGTTTCCTTACACAATATCAGACTCATCAATTGGCTGTTTTACCAATATGTTAATATACACTCACCGGCCACTTTATTAGGTACACCTGTCCAACTGCTCGTTAACACTTAATTTCTAATCAGCCAATCACATGGCGGCAACTCAGTGCATTTAGGCATATAGACATGGTCAAGACAATCTCCTGCAGTTCAAACCAAGCATCAGTATGGGGAAGAAAGGTGATTTGAGTGCCTTTGAACGTGGCATGGTTGTTGGTGCCAGAAGGGCTGGTCTGAGTATTTCAGAAACTGCTGATCTACTGGGATTTTCACGCACAACCATCTCTAGGGTTTACAGAGAATGGTCCGAAAAAGAAAAAACATCCAGTGAGCGGCAGTTCTGTGGGAGGAAATGCCTTGTTGATGCCAGAGGTCAGAGGAGAATGGGCAGACTGGTTCGAGCTAATAGAAAGGCAACAGTGACTCAAATATCCACCCGTTACAACCAAGGTAGGCAGAAGAGCATCTCTGAACGCACAGTACATCGAACTTTAAGGCAGATGGGCTACAGCAGCAGAAGACCACACCGGGTGCCACTCCTTTCAGCTAAGAACAGGAAACTGAGGCTACAATTTGCACAAGCTCATCGAAATTGGACAGTAGAAGATTGGAAAAACGTTGCCTGGTCTGATGAGTCTCGATTTCTGCTGCGACATTCGGATGGTAGGGTCAGAATTTGGCGTCAACAACATGAAAGCATGGATTCATCCTGCCTTGTATCAACGGTTCAGGCTGGTGGTGTCATGGTGTGGGGAATATATTCTTGGCACTCTTTGGGCCCCTTGGTACCAATTGAGCATCGTTGCAACGCCACAGCCTACCTGAGTATTGTTGCTGACCATGTCCATCCCTTTATGACCACAATGTACCCAACATCTGATGGCTACTTTCAGCAGGATAATGCGCCATGTCATAAAGCTGGAATCATCTCAGACTGGTTTCTTGAACATGACAATGAGTTCACTGTACTCAAATGGCCTCCACAGTCACCAGATCTCAATCCAATAGAGCATCTTTGGGATGTGGTGGAACGGGAGATTCGCATCATGGATGTGCAGCCGACAAATCTGCGGCAACTGTGTGATGCCATCATGTCAATATGGACCAAAATCTCTGAGGAATGCTTCCAGCACCTTGTTGATTCTATGCCACGAAGAATTGAGGCCGGTGAGTGTAATTACAGGATGAATAACAGAGGATCAACAAAATCCTAAAAAACATACACTTGCAGGAGGAGTAGAAGCATGTAGTAAAACAGGGCTTTTATGGCCTGGAATTACCCCCTTAGGGCACCTTACTGCCAGACATGAACAGGCGCGACTGGGGACAAAGTGAGAATGCCCCATGCCTGCACACAAGCTATATTCAGGCACTGACTATAGTGCAATTCTACGTGAGGTCCAGCATGCTCCGCTAGAACAGCGCTACTGCTCGTCACAGAGTCTCCTGCAGCATCACACACATTATAATTTAAAATGGCCAAGTTACTAAACATTGTCCTGGACAAGAAATGATCTGATCGACATTGAGGGCAATAAGCTGCTCATGGCTTCAGCGTACCTGCTGTGTGCACACATATGTGTGAGATACTCTGCATTCCTACTTACTGCCAGAGACCAAAAATCCATATTAATTACAAAATTCAGAAAAGAGCAAAGGGCATCTGCCATGTAGGTGAGGTGCCCCGTGTATAAAGCATATCCTTGTTGAGAAAATCTGTGACCTGAATGCAAATTTTGGTGCACCATGGGTGCGTGAAGTACAGTCCAGTGCACCCACTCTTGCCCTACATCCCCCACTCTGCCTTGATTGACACCTGCTCCACCTGTAAAACTGGGCTATATAGGGTGCACCTGGACCTTGTGGCCATACCTGTGCACAAAATAATAATTTGCATATAAATCAATCAATTTTGCCCATGAAAGAACATTTCATTCCCCTGTTGATGTTTGTACAATGAAGATGATTTTTATACTGACCCTTTACAATTTCATTCAGTTATATTGCTGTTTTAGCTCCTATCACTCAGTGATGGTCAGTGTAAAATTCCAGAGTGTGGACGAGGACTACCTAAGCAGACACAATTGGTCTCATTTACTAAGGGTCGCGCTACTCACTTTTGTAGGACTGTTCGCGATCCTTTTCTGGCGCAACTGCATTGGCTTCCATGTGACACAAATTGGGGGCGTACCGTCGGATGATCCGACTGATTTTGAGTGAGCGCAGGATTTAACTTCAAATTGTGTTGCAAGGCCATTATCGTCGGACAATGCACTTAATGTGAACTACAGCGGACGGCTAAGTAAATGTGCCCCATTATAATCTAGCTTGTTCTGTGAGTTGAAAAGTGTGGTTAGATTATCAGGGTACAGGTTTATATACACTTTCATTTAGCTTCTGAACATTGTACTAATATCTGACACATAGAAAGAGAGATAATACAGATCAGAGATGAGTTGATGAGATCCATGAGATGCATATTACACACAATTACACTCTCCAGCTCTGCTACATCTCAGCTACACACACACTGTTAGGTTTGATGTGCCTCCCTCCCCCTTCCCCCAGATAACTTATCTTCCTGTAGCTTGTAGCTTTGGATGTGATGTGTTGTTGTTTGCCGGCAGGAAGTCAGTGTGTATCAGTGTGAGCTCGCCCTGGAATGTAGAGAGGAGGGGGCTGGAGGCAGAGAATATTCCAGCTCCACAGCGTCAGACAGAAAAGCAAGATGGCTGCCGACCCTAAAGTCAGAAGATACAGGGCCGGAAAACAGGGGCAATTGAAATTGTGTACACCAGGACTGATAGAGACAAGTTTACATCTGTGAAATGCTGTATTTATGTTAATAACAGTGAATTAGAGAATGTATTATTTTGCTACTTGTCATTGTGGGAATACCTCTTTAAAAGTGTGAGAATGGGTAATATCATTCTCATCATTGCGGATCTGCCTTGTGTGATTCTCACTGATCCCAAAAACTGGCTAATGTTCCTTTGGTAGATATGTTCCACAGCTGGTATAGGAATGGCAGTTGTGTATAAGGATATAGGAAAATTTAGGATATGCCACGGCTTCCTAAACAATGCTGGATGGTTAAGCATTGTGGTCCCTGAGTAGAGATGCTTCCAGTTTCTCAGATAGTTGGATAGGAGCTCCTCTAATTGTGTTATATGTTCTTCTAGATAAGGGGCCCCATTTTTCTGGTAAAATTAGTCACATTGCCCACTACCCATTGTTTAACCAAAATCTTTGTGACTTCTCCAGGTCAAGGACATCAAAGTGATTTGATGTCCTTGACCACTTGACACTTGACACTTTAGGTATTTACACTGTTTTAATGACATAAATAAAGGTCCTAGTAGTGAGAAGGTCTCAGTTAACAAAGAAATGTTTGATCATGGCATCTAGTTCTTGCCCAAATATGGGTTTCCATGTGGACTTCTCATTTTTTTATCATATCTGATTTTATCATAATTTTATGTACACGTTTATATCTTCTACAGACCTATGTGTCTCCGTGTTTACAGACTACAAACAAACCCTGATTGTAGTCTGTTCTTGTAAACACATCTTTTTACTTACCTAAACACCTGGAAACACATTGAGTAAGACATGATTGTAGAATTATAGTTACATAGAGACAGTTACCCATAGATCTGTAAAAGTGTTTTAACCCAAAAAACAGGTGAATAATATCTAATACTCAAATTAGTTGCTTTTTTCATATAACATGTACTGACACTATAAAAATATATCAAAACCCACACCATTCATAGCAAACAAGTCATGAGGACTAAGGCTCACAACCTGTTATGTAGGACAATGTCAGGATCACAGTAATGTCCTTCTATATTTTGGAAGATGCGCATTACACAGAAAAAGATCTTGAAATACTGTATAAAAATGAGTCATGGGGGGATGAAGCATTTAAAGATCTTATTCTGTGTAATGCTGAATCTCCACGAATATAGTAGGACTTAATTCTGATTGTGACACTATCCTGGATAATTCTCTTAACAGGGATTGGCGTATATAGGGCCACAAGCTCGGCCACGGGCTCGGTGTGGTGAGCGCCATAGCGGTGCGGCTACGATTTTCTATGGAGAGAGGAGGGGCAAGTAGTGCTCACCCCTTTCCCCTCTCCCGCAGGCTATGGCACGGCGGGCATACGTTTGTGTGCATTAAGCCTTAAAGGGAATCATCCATATTATATTTACTGTAGGTTATATGATGGAACAACTGGGAATTTACTAAATAGGGAGTTGATAGTTTCAATTGATCTTCCTGTTTCTGCTCAAAAGGGATGCATAGTAATAATAATAACAATAATAATCTTTATATAACTCCATCAAATAAAGTAAGACATTACAGAGTAGAGCCATATGGAACAATAAGAGTGCGGGTCCTAGTAGGGAAGAAGGGGTTTAGTAAAGGGGCATTTTTGGAACCCCAAAGCTGAGGTGCAAGGCATTTGCAACCAAAATGAGAGTTCTATATATTGATTTGGTCTGGGAAATCTGTGACAAATTGGTTTTCCAAAAAAGAAGTAGCATGTGGAATCTTGGCAGATGGCAAAAGTAGATTTTAACAAGGGTTTTGACCCAGGTTATTCAGACAGAAAATACACGTCAAAAGCAACAAATACTAATTATGTCAACCAACTTTACTGTCCTGTTGGAAAAATGAAACTATTTTTTAGTAGTCACTGGTGTAAAAATGTTAAATTTCAAACAGTAGAGCCAAAAATTAGAAAAGTCCTTTATTGCAAAGAATGAACAATGATGTCCCCCCCCCCCCCCATAGTGTTTCTAATAAATGTAGGCAATACCAGACTAAATTGTTAGACTTCTGTCCTCATCATTTATTGCTATTGCCCAACTACTCTCCAGGAACATGCACCTAATAAAAGGGTTTTATGGGTGGCATATACCCTTCAGTATGCTGTCTGTGATTGTTGTCCAAACATGAGGACCCATCTATTATATCAATAAACTTGTTGCATAAATACCTAAAATATCATTTAACAGATCATGTTTATATGTTAATGATACTTATGAACTTGCATAGTTGCATAGGAAAACACAATAGGGCTCATTTACTAAGGGTCGCGGATCAAATTTTCTCCAGACTGTGCGCCTGATTCAGGGATTGCACGGTTTGCACAGGTATTTAAAAAGGTGTCTGCACTGGGATTGTGTTGCACGTGATCGTTTTTTTTGGAAGCCGCTGGCTTCCATGCGGCACAATTTAGGGGGCGGTCCATCGGACAATCCAAATGATTTGGACTGAGCGCAGGATTTAACTTTCAAATTGTGTCTCAATCGTTGGACAATGCACTTTTGGTGAACTCTAGCAGCCGGTTAAGTAAATGTACCCCAATGTGGAAGATTCATCAGAGCTTCCCCGGCAGTTTTATGGCTTATCCAACCTGCACACCACTATGGGAATGTGGGACGGATGGAGGGCCGGCATGGGCGTGAATGCCTAGTCTGCCAGATTAACTATAGTCTATAGCAAAAAGCTCACCCAGTTCCGATATGGTCAACAGGTCCGAACTGGTGGAGTTTGCGCCATATTGACAAAGTCTCTTGGTGCATGTGGAAACCGGACCGCTGGAGGGTTAACTTTAAAGGACACCTGTCATCAGGTCTGTGTCACTTGTCCTGTCACTACTACCTGTTGGAGCAGCTCACAAGGATTCCATCCCAGCCTTTATCTAGTTATTTCATACATAAATCATTATAAAATCATCTATTCTTTATTATGTAAATGAGGCTGATTACATGGGCAGAGGCAGTGATGTCACCCGTGTTACCCCTCCCCTCTCCTCCCCCTGCTCATGTCTGTGTGTAATGTATAGTAAAGCATTGCTGGTGTCTGTGCTGTATCTGCTGACATTCTGCATCCTCCTAATACACAGAGACACAGACATCAGCTACACAAGTACCTGACATGTTCTGCTATAACATGGCTGCCTGGAGCTGTTGTATCTCTTCTATTCACACACACACACACACACAGGCTGCAGGGGGCGTGGCCAGCAGCAAGCACATGCAACAGCCATTACACCATCATACCTCACACCATTATACAGGCTGTCAGTCAAGCACTGGGGGTGTGGCTGTACCTCCCACTCATGAATAAGCTGGACAGCTTGAATATGCTAATGACTCATTGGACATTTCACAGGTCATTTGCATACAGTTTAGGACCTCATTGCTTAGATTTACAGGCATGTAGAGGGACAATGAATGGATAGGCAATGCTCTCTAATGGCAGTTTATGAAAATCTATTTAGATTAGGGGGGTTATTTTGCATGACGGGTTCTCTTTAATGTTTAAAACGGCTTAACGAATTTCCCTAGTATATAATAATAATAAATCTTTATTTGTATAGCGGCATCATGTTCCACAAGAACTTTACTAATCATAGGGTAAATATACAAGCAATATAAGACACCATAAGACACAATAGAGCCATAACATGTTCAGGTGAAAGAGTAGAAATGAGGTCTCTGTCACGCAATGTATTCATATCATGAATCATAGCATCTCTTACAGGTGAGAATTGAAATTGCCAGTATACTGCTTAAAAAAAACAAACAGTTTATTTCTTATGATATTTCTATGCCAGTTATTATTTAAAATCATATTATATTTTATAGTTTGCAGTACAGTTCCAAATCCTTAGCCCAGATATAAAGCTGATCACAGCGACCAGTTGGTGGAACTTAGTAACTTACAGTTTACTGTCTGCAAACAGCTCCCTCTAGTGGGGGAGCAGATAACCAGGATGTTATCATTTAAATCTGTCCTACTCAGTATTTGGAGCTCTGTATCCAGAAAACTGATCTTTGTACTCTAAACATATCTTATTAAATGAATCAAGCCAAAACCTTTAACCTAATAAAGGCAATGTGATAAACATTCCCCTTTGTCACTTTTAACTACAAGATACTTTCTTATTTTTTTTTTTTTACTGAGAAAATTGCATTTTTCTTTTCTTACTTGACTCCTCTCATACTTCCTCCCTTCCTGATAAAATAAGTTTCCCTCTGAATTTCACACCAGTGAGAGGGATAGAAGCTCTCAAATGTTTTAAATTATATAAAAACCTAAGGAGAGGTCTCAAGGACTAAGTAAGAAATGAGTCACAGTGACTAGTTTATTTCCCCCCAAAACAATAATATTACACTCAATGCAAATAGAAAAACTGCTAGAAATGAGTATAAGTCAGACAATATACAGAATAGTCTTAATCCTCATGTACACACACTGCCTATTAATTTATGCAAAGTTAATTGGAAGGTTAGGTAACCCCTTACTGACATGTGACATATTATTACGTCACATTTCGACTGCGGGTGTATGAAGAGGGCTCATGGCTAGCACCAATTCCAGTTGTTAACCATGTAAAGGTCCACTTCAAAGCAGACGGAGGCTTTTAAATCACCAGGCTTTTAGATCCTGGTGGCACCATCTTGGATTCGATCACTGTCTCTGTGAGGTCTTCAGGAGCGGCAATTGGTTGTCATGATCTTACAAAGACCCGTCGCTGTCTGGTTTTAGCCTATTCATTACAATGTGCAATTTGCACATTGTAATGAATGATGAGGAAAATCCCCATATACTACCATACGGTAGTATCAATCAGTCAACCTAGGGTTAAAGTACCCTAGGGGTCTGAAAAATAGTAAAAAAATAAAGTTTTAAAAAAAATTATTTAAAAAAAATTCAAATCACCCCCTTTTCTCCAGAACTCATATAAATATAAACATTACAATCCTAAACATGTTAGATATCACTACGTCCAACAATGTCCATCAAAATATAATTGCGGTTATTCCTGTCGTTAATCCCGTAATGGAAAATAGCACCTGAAGTTGAAAATGCCACACTTTTACCATTTTGAAAAGTATAAAATATTCAATAAAAAGTGATCAAAAGGCTGTACAGGCTAAACGACATACCCACAGCCCTTGTAGAGCTGTAGACCTTGGTTAGAAGTTCACAGTTCTGCTGCTACTAACAACACACACACAAAGGTATGATTAAACAGGCCTTGAAGTCTGCTTCCTAACACTGTATACGGTTTTGCATCTTCAAAACTGCCAGCAGACTCGGTTATTTGGCATTAATATGATCAAAACTCTGAGATTGTTGGTGGAGGGCGGATACTTAAGGCAGTAATCAGATTGTACATTTGTCATTTCCAGGAGAATGGTGGTGGACGGGTAAGCTGCGAGGTCACTGACTGTGACGTGAATGAAGATAGCTTGGAAGACGGTAAGTAGCTCAAAGCTCTTTTTTACACATTATTTGGACAGTTTTTCCAATTATGTTACCCATGTAACCCATCAATGTATCTGTTTTAAGAAAAGGAATCTAAAACAGTAAAGGGAACCTGTCATCAGGAGTCGTTTTTTCTGCTGCCCCATAATCCCATAGAGAATAGTGTACACATTGCCAGTAAAATACTTTTTCCGAAAAAAAAAGATAAGTTAGATGAAAGTTTACCTTTCTGTATGCAGAGCTGTGTCCCTAGTCCCCTGGGAGGGGCCAGTAGGGAGCAGTTCCCCCCACCCTCAGAAAAAACGCTCTGTCGTGCATCGATTTCAAATTTAAAAAAAACTCCCATGTCCTCTGTATCTCCTCTTCCCTGTCACTTTAACCCTCAGGACGTCATACATGTCTGCCCCACCGCTCACTGGCCCCTCCCAGGAGACTAGGGACACAGCTCTGCATACAGAAAGGTAAATTTTCATCTAACTTATCTTTTTTTTTTCTTTTTTTTAAACTTTTTTATTATAAAAACTCTTTGGCAATGTGTACACTATTCTCTATGGGGACATGGGGGAGCCAGAAAAAGGGCTCTTGATGACAGGTTTCCTTTAATCCAGTTTCACTGTTTGTAGTTTGAATCATGGCCTGAAGGACCACTCATGGTACAAATTATATTCTTATTAGAATTTAGTTATTAGGGAAGGATTGTGACAAAAGAAGTCTATGCTTGGTGTTCTACACTAAGGCTTCATTCACACTGCCGTTGAGGGACGTATATACAGCTGAAGTATATACATCGTATATACATCCACAATAGGCCGACAATGGGCGCACTGCGAGGTATGGGAGCGTTCCGTAGGTCATGTCCTATCTTTCCCTGGAATACCGCGCCGTGCGCCATACATCGCTATTGAGGGAGGCGGGGGTGAGCAGCGCACAACGAGTGGGAACACGTTCGTGTTCAGTCTCCTTACCCAGGCTCCCCTGGGCATTGCCCGGACCCACTGGGCTTGGGAGGGCACACTCTGAGCTTGTGGTGTAGACAAAGACGCCACTTCATGACAACCATTGTTTGGGTTTTGATAGTAACTGACACCAGGAATAATTAGAATCCAATAACTTTCCTGTAGGGGAGGGGGCGCTATTATTTGTTCCACTTCTTTGTTTCCTTTCTCCTACCATGTCTTCACCTATGACTGGTGTGTCAGTGTGAGATACTGGGCATGTACACAATTAACACAGCAACTCTGTGCAAATATTTGACATGAAGGATAAGCAGCAACAGGATTGAAATCCAATCTAAACAGCCACAGGGGCAGGTGAGAAGATGACAACGTGTCTATGTAAAGTACATAACAATGGTGTCACATGGATCACAGATGAAATTATTCACTTCTAGAATTACAGATTATAAAGAGACATCCAATATAGGAAATCTTGTTCTCTCCAAAACCGATGTCATGGGCCCGATCAGATCTAATTTATCTTTACAATGCACACTCTTTAAAAAACAGACTCATTTACTGTCTCCATTACAACCTAAACATGCAAGAGGGGTCATTGAAGATTGGTTCTATAATATACTGCAATACAGTGGTGGCAAACCTATGGCACGGGCCATTTCTGTGGGCACTCAGACCATCGCCCCAGGACAGAGTTCACCAAATAGAACCAAATCTTCCTGCAGTCCCAGGCAACTTAAGCGACACTTCTTTGAAACTGTGGGAAAAGTGAGAAGGTGTTGACAGAACTGCATTGTCTTTGGAGGTCATCCTGCTGGACCTTCCATTCTTTCTCTGCACAGAGACCCTGGAGAGAAGCTATAACGAGAGTCTGAATTTGCCCTCCTTCTTTCAACTGTATTGGTTGCCCCAAGGTGCCGATACGATTGACAGTGGTGGAAGAACAGGTAGCAATAAGTTACTGCTTAAAATGCCATGTTGGCACTTCACAGTAAATAAGTGAATTTTGATTGTAGTTTGGGCACTCTGTCTGCAATAGGTTCACTATCACTGCTATAATATAAATATAAATATACTGCAGTACTATATAAATGTAGCAGGGAAAACTGTATTGTGTTTTGATGAAAATCTCCATGATACAGTAGTGCTGTATAAATAGTTTTTTGTATTATAGGGGGGGCCAAAGGCCTGTCAAAGTGGCCATGACTCATCTCATTGTCCTGTCCCTACTTCTATGATCAGGACTTGTATATGAGGTATACTTCTAGTGCAGATCTAGCCACTGTCTCATTATATAATGGACCCATTCATTGGAAAAATAAGGTTTTATAAAAATTATTTGCTGATCACACTGACTGTCCTTACATTTACCATTATTCTATATTAGTAAAAATAAAATGGCAGATCTATCAAAACTGGTCCAAGGGATCTGAAGGAGTTGTCCAAAGCAATCAATTCAATTCCAGCTGAAGACAGCGCCACACGTGCCCGCAGGTTCTGTGTGGTATTGCAGCTCAGGTACTGCAATACCAGAAGCTATTCATGGACAGTTGCAGTGACGTCTCTGGAAGAAGGCAGCCATATTTCCAACCCCTTTAACATTCCTTTGCTCTCTATCATTCATGACCCACACGTCCGTCCTGTTTTTTTAACTGTTGCCTATGTTGGGAGAGGCAGCTGTATCTGTCATTCTGCAGTGATAATTAAGATGTCTCAATGAGATGAGTCACTGGTGGTGTCCATCACTAACATGATTATTTTTTGTTATTATTATAGCTATACATATTATTACTCTCCTTTAAAATACAAGCATATGCCATATATATTTCATAGTTGTTAAACGGTTGCCTTAATTTTTGAGCAGAGACTGAATAGATCTGTGAAGTTGCATCTAAGCAGATGAAGGGCTTGAAGCTCCTGGATCCTAAAACAAATTCTATGCCTTTTATAATTCTCATGCCTATGGCAACCTCCCCCCTCCTTATCAGAGTTTGAGTGTGACCCCTATAACTATGTCTAAAATTTTGTTTAGATTGGCAACTTTATGAAAAAATGCAGATTGTAGAACTATTCTTGCCATCTGGTGCAGCCTGGCACATTCTAGTACATGTCAGTGGAATCCATCATAATTTATAGGGATGTAAGGGAAACTGTCAGGGTGATTTTTGACACTACATGCATGGGTGGTTTAGTGTCCCAAATTGCCTCTTTTGAGTTTTCTCTGTGGGCATAGAAAAACGCCCCAAAATTATAGAGGTATAGTACACTAAGTCGTCACTGCATAAACACCGTAGGAATAGCGAATACACAATGCAGCCAGGGTGCTATCCTGGCTTCATTGAAACAATGCAAGAGGAGGCAGTACACTGAGATTTTCTGATGTAAGGACCCATTCACATTTGCATTTCTGCATGTGTTCTACACATGATTTTAAGGTTCCAAACACGGATTGCACTCTGTCCCATTGTTTTTAATGGGTTTGTTTCTTATTTGCATTTTTTTTCATGTGCAGCATCCTCTACATTTGCATTTCACGCCCCATTCAAGTCTATGGAGACGCATAAAAACCGCATTGCAATTGCTAGGTGATATGAAAGAAAGGCAGGAAGTGGCATGTGGGTACCAATCAAAGAATACTTTGAAAAATGTGCATGAAAAACGTGAAAACGCATTAAAAAAACGCAAACAACATGCTCGTGAAAAACACGAAAACACTGATGACTCCTGGCAAAAACTGACCAGGAATACAGGCAAAAACATCAGTTTTTCACACATCGCACTCTGACGTGATCTGCGACCCAAGTGTGAACTGGGCCTAAGTCTAACGCGCCTCTTTGGACTCAAATTTACTTGGGTATAAATTTTAGTTTTTTTACATTGCGCCCACAGACAGCTGTCATACAGGTGAATTTGGGGCACTAAAGCACAGGTCCATATGGACCTATATTTGGTTTAGGGTCCCAAGTTGAAGAAGCCCACTAGTGAAAAAATGTAGTACAACATCAAAAGCTCAAAAAAATTTTTTGACCTATCAAAAGCAACAGGAGCATAGACTATAATAATGAAGTTCTTGTGTGTGTCTTCTGTTGTATCTGATGTGCATCTACATTTACCATACACAATCCCTCTGGCTTTGCAGAGACAGGGGATAGAAACTCATAACAAACACTCTGCTCCGAGTCCTAAGGATCAGTGACATGGAACATGTGTTCCCTTACTGTAATTCCAGAGTCTTCTTCCTGCTTGTGAAAGATTTCTCTGCATCAGAGAAGAGCAAAGTAATATGAAGCTACATCTCATAGAATACACTGAAAATGCTGCACACAGCTCTCCCAGATGGCACCAGGGGAGTCTGACAACCGTGCAGCTAATCATGGCATTGACTTGTCTGCCATATCACACTGTGGTCACAGGACTTAGTTGCCGTAATGTAAAAGTATTTGGAGTTAAGATAAAAACAGTCCCACAACTAGGATACTGTTGGTAAATGAACAGTATATGCCCTAAAATGAAACAACTATTAAACAAATTTGCAGTAAATTGTGTGTATTGGACCTTGAAAACTGTGTGCATAGCAGTACCATGCCAGGCTTGTACCCGTGGTACATTTCTCTACGCCACCATGTCATACCATTGCTGACCTAGTTTATGTACAGGTTATACCATTACTGACCTAGTTTATGGACAGTTCATACCATTACTGACCTAGTTTATGGACAGGTTATACCATTACTGACCTAGTTTATGGACAGGTCATACCATTACTGACCTAGTTTGTGGACAGGGTCAGACAAGGCATTTGCACAAATTTTAGAAACAAGAAAGTATATCAGTGGCAGAACAGTTTTCAGGTGAAAGACATTTCAGCAAGAAAGAGGTGCACTTCATTTTTTATTTTTCGCACATAAAAGGATTGTACCAATTTTGATTGCTACAATCTTATAACAGGGCCAGGGCCAGCACTGGGCATACCCGGGCAAGTTCTAGGGACCAGGGCTTCTGGGGGCCCACATAAAGCTGTATATAAGGAATCCATTGGGGTGAGGGAGGCTGTATCTAATGAATCCATAGGGGGGTTGTTTGGGATGATAAAATAGGGAATATTTTAGGGAACAGGAGACTGTTTTAGTTTCTGAATTGTTAATGCCACCACGTGAGTTCACTGCAAAGGGGCCCACTGAGGCTCTGTCACCCAGGTGCCTACTGAAACCTAGAGCCAACCCTGAACAAACTGATCAGTGGGGTTCAACTGCTGAGACCCCCACTGTTCACAAGAACAGGGGTCCCATTATCACTAATTGATGGAGCTTCAGTTCCATTAATTACTAAGGGAGTGAAATTGCTGAGAACAAAGCTAAGGTATCTCTGGCACTGCCATTCACTGTGTATGTGAGTGCTAGAGACACCCCAAACGCTTTACTAGACAATTTCTGATCCTTCTATACTATTGAATGGAGCAACAGAAAATGCATGCTCACTTAGCCTGTTGATAGGGTATTACCCCTTTAAGGCACATCATAAAAAATGCACATAACATGTTGGTGTTGAATGGAGGTTAAGTATCACAAACCATGACAAGGTAAGGCTTTCCAAAATCAAACCGGTGGGCGGGGGCGCAGAATAAAATAGGGGAAGTTAGGTTAATGTTATAGTTGCACATTAAAATATTTTCTGTATTGATATCTGTGTAGCAAATAATATTGTAAAGTGTGGATAGAAGTGCAAAGCGGGTGATAGCTCTGTAGTTACATTATGGGGATTGAGATGGGGACTGGCCTGGGATGGCACAGAAGTTGAATGCTTTGTACACATGCAAAAAACAAAGTGGTACAATGAATCAGATGGATTACTAAGTTCCTGGATAAAGTGGGTGGTCTGGAAAAGAACACAGTGAAAGAGAAGCTGTGGACCACTAAGATCATCACTATGGCAAAAAGGTGGCAAAATCGCCCAGTCCATAGGACAGGCACATAGGGATGCAAGGGGGAACCAAGTGCCACATGACTTTTGCTGTGTTAATAGGAGCAATGAAGTCAGAGAAGATGTGTACCTAGCATTATAAGTGTCTAGGTGCATAAGACATAAGACCAGGAAGTGAAAAGAACAGATTAATTACAATGCATGGGCGCAGTGTAAGGAAGAAGCGCCATATGGTAGAGATAAGGAAGAGGTCTGACTATAAATACTGCTTCTGATTCCCTGAGTCACATCCATCGGTTATATTACCTGTTTTCGGCTCAGATCTCATCCAGGTGAATGTAGTTGAGCTGCAATACCAAACACAACCACTATTCAATGTGCAGCACTCTTCTAACTGATAAGTGGTGTTAATGCCCAGTGTCCGCTGATCGCCACAAGTCGGAGAAGCTGTAAATGCAGCAGAGGTAAACGTGTAACATGCATCACTGCAGATGTTAGACCTGCTTTCTGCATGGGATATTTCATTGAATATATAAAGCGCTACGGTATTTGATGGCGCTATATAAATAGAGATTATTATTACAGGTGGACCCTACTTAAGAACGCCCTACTTACAGACGACCCCTAGTTACATACGGACCTCTAGATGTTGCTAATTTTCTGTACTTTAGCCTCAGGCTTCAATAAACATCTGTAACAGTTATCACAGGTGCCAGTTATGAAGCTTTATTGTTAATCCTTGTTCTTATGACAACCCAATATTTTTAAAATCCAATTGTCGCAGAGACCAAAAATTTTTTTGCTGGGGTTACAATTATAAAATATACAGTTCTGACTTACATACAAATTCAACTTAAGAACAAACCTACAGATCCTATCTTGTACATAACCCGGGGACCGCCTGTATTATTATTACAGATATGATGGACAGCTTCTTGGTGCACACTGTATTATGTGACAAATCCTTGTACCAAATGTAGGATAAACTGGACATCCCGTTTGGTACTTTTAAGATCCTGTGCCCTCCCTCCCTCAACCTGTACCCTCCCTCCTGGTAACGAAACGTGCAGCTCAGCTACTAATTCCCTCCCAAGCAACAGACAGAGGAGGAGAGGCTTATACATGGGCATTGGAGCCAGTCCAAGAGCTCACAGAGCTGCTAAGCAGGGAATGCACAGTATGTACACATACGACATCCACCTCCCTAATACCTGCATGTGTGTGCCGCAGATTATTCCTACCCCAGAGTTCACGTGAGCAGAAAAGATAGCATTTAAGTACATAGCAACGTGTGCACGCCCAGACACCAGGCTGAGACAGCACATCTAGTGTCTGTACAACACCTCGCAGCCATACACTGTACACATAGGCACCTGGTCTGGCTACTCCATAAGATGACTCTGATTCATATTTCAAGAGGGCGGGAAAAGTGTTTCCAGGTGATGTCACCTGGGAGGAGTGCCTATGTAAATCAAGACAGGTAGATAAAGAGAGGAGGATAAACAGGAATTGCCAGTTCTCCACTCGCAGAAGAGCCCCCCCATCCGCCCCCCTGGATCTCTGTACTGGTCATCGGTACAGGTAGGACATTGTCACTTCTCTAATAAGACCCCTGCAGGACCAGCTCCGCCACTTCTTATGTGATTTGTGTGTACGTGTGTAACTGTGTGTTATCAGCAGGAGTGCTACATAAGCAGAACTGGATGTATACAGGGCTCCGGTAGAGAACAAGATATATACTCAGGTATGTGTACAGTCTGTGTTCATTGTGGATATTCTAGTGAACGTGCCGTAGGTTGTCAACTTGTATCTAACTGCCAGGGAACTACAAGTCCCAGCAATTTCTTCCAGATGAAGTTTTAAGAAAGCTGCTAGTTTGCTTTGTACGTATGAACTGAGTGATACGTTTCCTGGTTATAGGTACAGCTTATATCTGTACGGGGTAACAGCTGGATGTATAGTCCTTAAAGGGCATGTGCGTGTTTCTTATCTGGACAGTTAGTGTCTTCTATAGGGTACAGAAGTATTGATGTAGTGGATGAGTATATTGGATGATTGGAAATACTGTACTGCTGCAGTTGGTCTGCTGGTATCTTTTATTTCTCCTCAGGGTTATTTAGTGTTACCATTTAATCCCAGGTGATTTCTTACTTTACCTCTTGCTCTGATTCTTTTAATCTCCGGAGGTTAATTCCCCCTGCCTTCCTGCTATGTTCTCGTCTTGCAGCCTTTTCGAGCAGCAGTTGCTTTAGCTGCAGATAAGGCTGATCCTATATTTCCTGGACTCAATAACAATGTCAGCATTAGAGCCCTGATACATTGAGGAATGCGCTGGCACTTAACAGAACATTTTGCAACATTTACAAGTATATACTGCATTAACCGTCCACGTTTCCCAGGGTAGACTTGACGTACTTGACATTGAAGAGAAGCTGAGCTAGTAACCTGTTTACATGCCTTTAAAGGAAACCTGTCATCAGAAATTAGCCTAATAAACCACTACAAGTATGCTGTCAAGCAGTTGAACAGCTTCTAGATGATGTTTCTTCCATACCCAGCTTGGTGGCATCATCCAGAAAATAAACTTTGAAGTAGGATGTAAGTTAGATGTATAAAGTCATGGTGGTGGAGAGTTTAACACTGAAGTCAAGCTCTTCCTGCCCCTGAACACCTCCTCCCATGTGATTGTCATCATGCACTGGACTTCAGGAGATCTGATAATTATGTGTATTCCAAGCCAGGGTGAGCTTGACTTCAATGTAAAACTCTCCACCTTCTTGACTTCATAAAACCAATTTACATCTCACTTCAGTTCTGCCACCACACCAGGCAATGAAATAAATATCATCTAAAAGCTGCATGGCTGCTTGACAACAGACTGCTAGTGGTCTATTAGGCCAATTTCTGATGACAGGTTCCTTTTAATAAGTAATCGATAAGCAAGGCCATAGGTTCTTGTAGTTTGACATGATAAACTATGGAATATTTTGGTGAACAGGAGACTGTTTTAGTTTCTGATTTTTTATTGTCGCCACGTGAGTTCACTACAAAGGGGCCCACTGAGGCTCTATCGCTCAGGGGCCTACTGAAACTGAAAAAGAGCCGACACTGGTGTGGGTAGTTAATGTTTCCCACAACCTATATCTGAAGGGATTATTCTAGGTGGCAGAGGGGTTATTCTGACATTCTTTGATGGTCTGAGGAAGTGGAAGGGCCAATTGTAAATAGGCCTGCCATTTGGGGTCTCTGAAAAAATGAAGCTATGGGTAGTTAATGTTTCCCACCACCTAAATCTAGGGGGCGTTTCTGTGCTCTAAGATCTGGTCTAGATATTTGTGAACACATCTAAGGAATGTTAAATGAAATGACTGGGCACTATAGAAAATAGTACAGGCCATATAATGATGCTATTCAGGGCTACTTGCAGGGCTAAATTGATGATGTTTTATGTGATGTGTGGTAGGATAGAAACATTGCTTGTGTGAGAGGACATCTAAAGGCAACTTTAGGGCATTTTATTAAGAAGTAAAAGCAAAACTAAATATTTTTTGGGTGTAATTTTAAGTGACAGTCATGTTGGGGGGACAAGTCATGGCATTTCTGCACTACCATTATTTTCATAACTACCTTTATGTTAAAATAAAAAAGTGTTCAATATAAATGGTCAGATACAAGGGTGTAGATAATACTGGCACTGCCCAAGTTCTTTAGTGCTTTAGGCATGGGCAGGCATTGCTTACATGGTAAATATAACCCTTGTCATATATTTACTTGCCCTGTGTATTACGAGTGATGTCTCATAGGTACTATGGGGCTTTAATAGAATTTTATCAGCACTATTATTATTATTACGGTATACAGGCGGTCCCCTACTTAAGAGCACTCGACTTACATACGACCCCTAGTTACAAATGGACCCCTGGATATTGGTAATTTATTCTACTTTAGTCCTAGGCTACAATGATCAGCTGTAACAGTTATCACAGGTGTCTGTAATAAAGCTTTAGTGTTAATATTGTTTCTTATGACAACCTAACATTTTTAAAATCCAATTGTCACAGAGACCAAAAAAGTTCTGGCTGGGATTACAATGATAAAATATACAGTTCCGACTTACATACAAACTCAACTTAAGAACAAACCTACAGACCCTATCTTGTATGTAACCCGGGGACTGCCTGTATATGTACCATCTGACATTATGTATATTTTTACACTATTTTAAAGCAATGAGATAATACATAGTTCATAGTGATAAGGGGCTGTATATGGGTACATTGGGGTAGATGGGCATCCCAACATGGTCTCTCTACTGTGAATAGTGTGAAGTCATGCATATGAAATTCTGATTAATTATTATCAATTGTTGTATTTATCTATCTCTAACAGCCTCATAGAGAATGAATGGAGAAACAATTGCTGCTTTGACCGCATTCTCAGTAGGTGACCGCCACTGATCAGTAGGGCAACACTACTAAAGTATTATTTTAGAATTACAGCTTAGAAATAACAGGAAAGGCTGTCTAATATAACCCTAGTAAGTAGGACCTACTTCTTTTTTACCTCCAAAGTTCCCCATTTTCTGTCCTATAAGGAGAACAGGAGACATCCCTCACCAGCTTTCCTTACTAACAAAAGGTTAAATGATCAGCCTGCTGCTCCATCTCTAGGAGTGGAAAAATACAAAAATATGTTCCCACGAGTTTATAATCGTAAAATCAGGACCTACAAATATGTAAAATGTATACATTGCTCCTGTAGACATGTCGGGTAGACACGCTATAGATGTTTTGCTGCATCACAGCCATAAATTGATGACTTCACTGTAGAACTGGTTTTGGTTTAGCAATGATCTGTGTAAACACACACATATATAATTGTATAGGTTAGTAAGCAGGGCATGATTCAGTGGGTCATTCAGGATACATCTCTCATTAAAACCAGTTGATCCAGAATGGCTTAAAGGGGTTGTACAGGGATAAAGAAACATGGCTGCCCTTTTAAAAAAATTTTTGGAAACCGTTCCACTCCTGTCCATGACGTATGTCTAAGACTGCAGCTCAGTTCTATTAATTTAAATAAAGGTGAGCTGCAGTGCCAGACACAACTGGTGGACAAGTGTGGTACTGCATTTTTTTTTAATGGGTTTATGGTAAGATACACAACAAACCTAAAGCACTAGGTTTATGTAACAATTTTGACAATATTAACAAAAAAAATTGAAACAGTGTTAATGGTATGGGTATACAATCCTTGAAGAAGAAAGGTAGGGACCCATGATGGAATCCATAGCTGGATTCATTAGGCTTACGTGCCAGTTTTCTGACATACAATGCCTGAAATAAGCGCAGTTTCTGGTTTACAGGAATAACACCTATTTTTCCTGTGGGGGGATGCACCTGACAGCAGAGTGGGCCGGTGGGTGGACTTCCTGCCCCATGTCTGTGCACTACCTATAGCCAGGCTATAGGACAATTCTTCCCTGCAGCACAACCCCCTCCAGATATTTTAGGAGGCTGGAGCACCATGCACCAGCGTATGATAAATCCCCCATAAGTTTTATGATCAACTCCTATGTTCATGTGGTTCTGTTTTTAGAAGAAATCGGCCATTTTCCATTCGTTGTTTTTCCCCTTTAAATACTAGCCAAATGAATGTGCCTAATTTAAAATGCCCTTTTTAATGCATTTTCAAGGTTTAGGCCCATAAATCAGTGAATATTACTCACTGATAAAGATTTGTTGCAGGAATTTATGCAAATGTCCCATTGGTTTTTATAAAGAATATATTTGCCCAATGTACTTGTAAGGCTGCATTCACATTCCTGTTTTGGCTCTACACTGTAAGGCTACATTCACACGACCGTATGATTTCTCCAGTCTCGTATTTACGGGCCGTATATACGTGACGTTTTTCATCCGTATGCAGCACGTATGTAACCCGTATTATATACATCCCCATAGACTTCTAGGGCATACGGAACTGAAATACGGGAGAAAATAGGACATGCTCTATATTTTTATACGGCCAGTATATGGTACGGAACGGAGTTAACAATGGCAATATAAATGGTCAGACGTATTGTCCATTGAAATAATTGTGGCCGTATGTAATCCGTAAAAAAACGGTACGGTACGGTACAGATACGGCCGTTTTCATACGTCCGTGTGAATGTAGCCTAAGGGTTACGATAGGTGGATGCGTCTTCAAGCTCCTCCCCCCTGAAAGTGAGAGGAGGGGCAAACACTGTCTGCTGCCAATGTTCAGGGCGATTCCCCAGTATTATAGCTGTCCTTATATGGACTGTGACATGTTTGAGTATTCGCTCAGGGGAGGCCATGGGAGGAATACAGTACAGTTGCATCCGTAGACTCTAATGGCCTGTGCGGAGCATATACATAGCACAGCAGGAGGGAGCAGGATTTTCTGAATCTTTCCATCCTGCGTTTTCCACAGTATACAATATGTAATTGGCAGACAGAGGGCAAAAGGATGCCAATGGATGTCTATGGATATGTTCAGTGTATAAGTTGGAAGCTTTCCTGGCGTATACACCGAGTTATACAGAAAAATGAGATGTGAATGTAGCCTTACAGGAATAGTTCCATGGGACTGGTTTTCTGGTGCAGAAATATCTGCGATAAATCTGATCTAATACTTGTGAATAACACTTGGCAAACGAAGCGGCATCCTATTGACCTACAATGAGCTCCATTCAGCCTCTGTCTGTCTTCCAGTATTTTTAACAGTAGGAGAACTGCTGCAGTCTGTACTCATCCTACTATAAAAGTCTGGGTTAGCCACAAATTCTATAGAAAACTGGTCTGTGCATCAGGGTTGGGTTTAGCTGCTATTCTATACAAAGACTTGTTATTGTAACAGCATGAAATATTGTTTTGTTCTTACTGTTATGAAGCAGTGGTGGAAAGTCCGATATTTCCCAGGTGTGCCTCATGCTTACCCAGCTCCAGATCTCTGCGCTATACTAATGCGTACAGTAGGTGGTTGAGAGCTTCATTGTCATTGACAACAATAAGTCTAGCCCCTTTGTTCTACAGGTCCCTAATTTCTATATATTTCCATTGTGGACAGAAACCACACAGAATTGAATCTGCCATCCTCTATCCTTCGCAGTCCAAGTAAATCTACTGGTTTCATAGAACTTGCAGATGGAGCCAATAGTCAGCGTGTAATTAGGAGACTTCTTACTCCTTCCAGACCATAGCAACATTGTATTTCACCAACACTTAACATCCAAAATCTTCTATTATTAAAACACAATTATTTTATTTTGTAACTCTTAAAAATACAAGGAGATGGGTTCTCTCTTACTATGGGGAATATGTATCATATGCTGGCGCTAGCCCCAAAATTCGCAGCCCGATACATCAAGAGGCTTTTGCCTCTTGATGTATCGGGGCGGGAGGCCCCGCGCCGACCCACTCCCGTCTGCCCACGCCCTCCGCTCGGCCGCCCGCGCCCCCCCCCTTCACGCCCCTTCACGCCCCACTGGCGTGAAGGTGGCTGATTGGGGAAAATAATCGCAAAAGCTAGCAATAAGCTAGCATTTGCGATTATTTCAGGGCCTCTGCGCCACTGGCGGTGCACAGAGGTCCTGATAAATATCCCCCTATGAGTTTATGTGTGAGTTCAGCAAACACTTCGGCTACAGCAGGGCTTGTTCACTGAGACACCAACGTTTCAGAGGCTCTGCCTCCTTCAGCCAATAATTGTGTTTTAATATCAGAAGGTTTTGGATGTTAAGTGTTGGTGTTATACTGTTGCTACCCTCTATACTTGAGCCACATCACATAAAGTCAGAATCTCCTGGATGAATCACTGTATCACATAGTCTCTCTACAGGGCGATAGAAACACTATTAACAGTAAGAAGAAATAATTATACAGGTGGAAAAGTTATACATGAGGAGCTTACACTTCAGCCTCCCTGACTTTATACTTATGTTTTCTCAGCTAATAAAACAAAAGTGGAAGGAGAAAATAGTGGATATTTACAAACCAAGATAGTTTTTTTTTTTTTTTTTTAGCAATGAAGAGTCCCGACTGCAAAAAGTAAGCGTGATATGTATAAAAGAAGTAGAGTGAAGTTAAGCTGTGTTTGTATTAGTAGTCTTCTTCAACAATGGTCACAAGACCACCTTTCTGCTAGGGAAGTATGCAGTGCCGTCCCTGAACCAACAGGCATGTTGAATGTCCTTATCTCATTGACAAATGAAGATTTGAGTCATTTGAAACAGACAAGTTTTAGACATAAATGTACTTTTCATCTCAACACTCAATTGACTCCATATGTATGAGTCAATTATTTTGTATTGCAGAGAAATACAACAACCTTATTGTTTGTTCTAGACAGACTAAGGCAACATTCATATCTCATTTTAGACCTCCATTGTAAGGGTACTTGGTCGGATTCGGTGGTCGTCGAGAGGGTTACATCGCATGGTTTGGCTCCTTACCCGTGATTTTTCAGGGTGTCTCTTAAGTGTCACTAGACTCTTCCCAGAGTGTATGCTTATTGTAGGCTGGGGATGGATGTGCAACATCTCCCAGGAGTGGAGGCAGCCGGGGCCCAGAATACTGGAGTGGCTGGCGGTTGCGGCCTAGAGTGCGCTGATGTCACGGTGCTTGGTATGGGGACCAGAGGGCTGTCCTACAGCCTGGCAGGTCTCCAACAGGTGGTGTGTGCAAGAAAGATGGAGGGAGAGACTGATGTACTGAATCTACCTGGGGCAACCCCTTGGGCTCTGTAGTATGAGTCCCTGGGTAATGGATGGGGCGCCCTTGGTGTTACAGGCGTATCCAGGGAACAGATGAAGGCAACATTGTGCAAAATAATTCATGGTTCTTTATTAGAACAACAGCAGGCAACGGGCCAAACGATCTTGTACAGATGCCGGATTACCTGAGAGTCTGGATTACTGGAGTGCAGAGTGATCCTCAGGAGAATATTCACCAGCCTGGTAGTAAGTGCAGGCTGGGATGTAGCTGTGACCAGATATGGAAGCTGCAGCTTTGACCTGGATGTTTTGTGTGTGGCACTGAAGGTGTGCGTCACACTGCCTCTCTCTCTATGTTCTGATGGATGCGCTCTCTAGGAGATCTGGGTTCCAAGAGCTTGTGCTGTCAGATTTTTCTAGAACTCAATAGTTGCTCCTGTGTCAGGAGCTAGATTTCAAGAGCTGCTCATGTGGTGAGAGCCTGGGCCTAAGAGAGCTTGCCCCTTCCTGGCCAGGGGTTTTGTTAAACCCTGGTCAGGTGGTGACTCACTCTCCAATCACACTCCAGTTCACATGAAGGAATACAATTGGATGATAACTTTAGCATTGTTAACCCTTGCCTGCACAAGCAGGATCTGCTTCTGTTAATCCCTGATGACCAGGTCTAGAACCTTGCTGGAGGGTTCGCGACTCCCTCTGTCAGCTTCTAACCTGGAGAGGGGACTGTTTGCAACATCCCCTCTAACCATGTATTGGCAGGGATGTTGCAGATGTGTCCCATTATGGCCTCCACTGAAGGTATATGTCGCTCCACAGCAGGAAATAGGATTGAAAAATGTATATCAATGTTCTTGCCCCTCCTTCACTAGAGCATGCTACCTTCAGTTAAAACAACACATTCAGTGTTTTTCAATATAGACTGCTTTTTTTGTGGCTGTCCAAGTCGCCTTGGATACTGCTTGCCATCGCTGCCTTTCTACTGGCACCAATCATTCTGCCTCTAGCCATTCAGTTTAAATTGCTAACCATAACCTGTCCATAACCTGTCCCCTCCTTATATCTCTGAACTATTAAGCGAATACCGTCCCGCACGTCATCTCCGTTCCTCACTGAACCTTCATCTTCACTCTATTACCATTCACAACCGCATCCAGGACCTTCCCCAGCCTCTCTAATACTCTGGTACCAAAATGAGTCAGACCGTCCCCCACCCTCAAAATCTTCAGATGTAATCTGAAAAGCCATCTGTTCAGGATCGCCTACAATACACAATAACTGCACTGCTCTGCTCCCTCACCTACTGTATCCATCTACCCTCCCATATAGATTGTCCTCATGGGCAGGGACCACCTTCCACTTCTTTCCTGATCTCTGTAGTTTTGTATGTGTGTTTGTTCTTGTCTTAATGTGATGTATGTAAAGCCCTTACTGATTGTACAGTACCATGGAATTATTGGTGCCCTAAAAATAAATAATAATGATAGCACACCCAGATTCTTTGCCTCTTGAAGACTTGGTATAAGGTCTTGTTCAGGCATTGACCTTTTTGCGTAGGTATCTTAAGGACCAAAATGCCCTCATTCTGTGCCTGAGTCTTAGGTTCCTTAGTTTAAAATGTATTGCAAAGGAGTTCCATTGTTACCAACCCATCTCATAACCTTTAGTCTGTCTGCTGTCTTTCCTGATTTCCTGCTTGCCTATCATTGTGACCCAGGCTCACTTGAGTACAGCTTCTGTCCTCCGACTTGTAATTATATCCTGTGCCATATCTTTTGTTGCTAATGGGGACCAAAGCAACAGAAAAATTCCCCCTATGTGGGGGTTGATCCCAATTTTAACTCTAAGCCCAATCCATTGCAATGCAATAGCTCCACAATGCCTAATGTTGAGCTTTGTACAGATCATATGCTTGTTCCATGGAGAACATGAAACTTTTCTTTCACACAAAAAGGAACAACTGTCTTAATTTTATGGATCCCCCAACTCCATATTTGGTTTTAACTTTTTTTTATTTTAAACAATAAAACAAACCAAATGAAGCAGTTATCCAATCTCTGAGAAAGTGCATACCCCATTGTATGCACATGGAGGATTGAACATCAGCGGCAGGTAGTGATTGGCTGCTGCCAATGATCAGGGTGTTTCCCTTTCCTTGTATGTACAGTAACATCAATGGGGATCTCCCTGAGATTACGCTCAGTGGAGGCCATGGGAGGGATGCTATTATGGCCTCCGCTGAGTGTATATATGACTCAGCAAGATGAATCAGAATGCAAAGATATAGCCTTTGAAGAAATGTGAATGTAGCCTAACATTTACTGTTTTCGCAAAAGGCATGTATACACCACAAATACATACCTACATAGAAATTAAACACACATATATACATTACAGTATAGACACATAATGCAGCATATACACACATACATACAATACCATATAGAGAAATATACTATATATACACACAGCATATACACATCCAATACTCCAGATGCCAGGACCCCCTGACACTGCAGGTCCCATAGTGGCTGCTATGGTCGCTACCCATGTAGTTACGCACCTGGTGCTTTTCTAAGATTAGGTGCTGTAGATACTAATCCATTGGTTTATTAACCAATATTATGGGTTGCTTGAACTTTCTTTTAACATTCTTTATTAAAGCATCATATGTCAAACAACAGCTTCAAACATGACGTTCATAGTAAGAGCATATAGGGATGTGGCATGGAGAAAAACGTAGTAGATAGGGAAAATTACAATTACAACATAAAATGCCAATACACATAATAATGTGAGGACAGTACAATGCAGTAGACCAACGTGGTTGTTGGTTGATGGAGTTTTTATTCCTAAACCAGTTGGAGATGTGGATCATGTTGATGGATGTTGTATTGTTGCATAGCACAAAGCTGTTTCACAAGAGATGAAAAAGTTCTAAAATTGTTCTAGTTACTGGTGAGAGAAATGCAGAAGAGAAGAATCCAGAAATGGCTACAACTGTTGTCTGATCTACGAGAACATTAACTTTTAGTTGGCAAGGCATTCTACCACGTGTAGTGCCACAGTGCCTAAGCACAGCATAATGAGTAACTCATAAGCTGTAGGTGCACTGGAACCATTGCCCGATAAGCTAATCATTGGCTGTAGTTGTTAGAACGGAAGTCAGCTATTTTATGCTAATCAAAACCCTAGACATGATGTAATACTCTTATCTGCGGCATAAAACAATAGCAGCCTCATGTCTAGGCAAAGTTTGATTTAAAAGATATTGTGGCTGAAGAATAGGTTTGTGTGGCAGTAAGCCTCAACCCAACAAAAGCACCACACACCCCTAGGAGGCTGGTCTGGGACAAGAGCCAGAACTTACCCACTGGACGTAGAAGACTTGGTGATTTGCACAAACATGATCTATACTGTACTCGTAAAGTGTTGGGTGGGGTTCAGAGAAGGTCCACTTTGAATCTATTGCCCATGGGCCAGATACACCTGGTGACAGCTCTGGGCTGATGTAATGCTCTGCATACAAATGCATCTGTCACCTCAGTTTTATGTTACTTTGTTTTCTTAGACTTCTAGTTGGGTTCCGCTCAAGTCTAAGCATACATTCTCTTTATTTTGCTCCCAAAAATAGCTGGAACAATGTCAGCATTGTCTGCCAACAGATCTATGGGGCTGAACTTGGAGCGTAGAATAGTTATATATTAATGGGGACTAACAATAACGGGAATTGTAGACTAGGCCGATTATAAATGTGTAGACAGACGTACATGGGCTACAGATCTGTTCATATTTCTCAAATATGTCTATTGTGGTTTTTAACTCTTTTCTGTCAAGTATGAAATTGTGAAGGGTCTTATATTCTAGTGCCATATTTTGGTTACACTTATCTAAAAATTCTGGGCATATGCCGCTCCTGCTTACGTGCCTAATACACTTCTTTTTTGCTAACCGAGGAATCGAGCGAAACAAAACTGATCATAAATACTGGATAACCGTCAGCCAAACTCACCATCTTGGTGGGATCAGGTAGCTATTTTATGTAAAGTTAAAGGAGTTGTTCGAAGAAGGGCTCAGAGTTACTGTGGCAATCTTTTTGGCACGGTACATCATCCATTTCCAGAGGGATCCGGTATTTGTTTATAGCCATTTCTTTTTTTAATTATAAATATGCATGACTGGCTCAGCAGCTATACTGATAGTTAGGAACTATAGTTGGCTACCTTATACATTTAAGGAAATCTACCATCAAAATCCATCATGATAAACCACTTCCTCATAGATCCAGGCTCTGTGGCAATCTTCTTGTATTTCTTACCCATAGCCTCCTTATAAAATGAGCTAATGAGCCATAATGGCTCTGGGGATGTTACCAGAGCCTCTCTGTGCTGCAGCTTCACGAGCTGTTAGACCATGCAGGAGCACTTCCCTCTCCCGCTGTGTTAAATTATAGAAAGAGGGAAGGGAAAATGTGGGGAAAGCAGGGAGGAGGGTGAGAAAGTGTAACATCCTTGAAGCTACAGTATGAATGGGTTTTGGTAATGCCCACCGGAGCCCTTCTGGCTCAACAGCATTGTTTTAAAAGTTGGATTTTGATGTTAGGTTAACTTAAAGGGGTATACTCTTATAAGCAAATCAATGCTTTTGTTTGTATAATGAAAAGTTAGACAATTTTCTAATATACTTTTTGTATCAATTCCTTGTGGTTTTCTAGATCCCTGCTTGCTGTCAGTCTATAGAAAGCTTCTAGGTGCACGGCTCGTTATAACACAAAGATCTGATTATTCTCTGATATTGACGAGCTGTGCAGCTGTGTGACCATGGTCAGATTTCTATCCACTGGCATTAAACATAGAATCTTCCTATAGTAGGACAGCAAGCGGAGATCTAGACAACCATGAGGAATTGATTCAGAAAGTATATTGGAAAATTGTATAACTTTTCATAATACAAACAAAAGCATTGATTTGCTTATAAGAGTATACCCCTTTAAGTTAACCTAACATCAAAATCCAACTTTTAAAACGATGCTGTTGAGCCAGAAGGGCTCCGGTGGGCATAAAATATTAATTTGCCTAAATGAGAATACCCCTTTAATGTTTTAGACTACAAAGGGATTGTTTGTAATGCCTGTAATCATTGGGATACAGAGAAATAGATATGGAATTATTTCATTATTTTATAAAAATCTAACAATTTTACATGCAGATTTTTAGGTGGATTAGTGTATGCGATTAGGCTTAAGGAGCCGTCGATTGACTACAAAACAGTAACAGGGGGACGTTTAGAAGTCTCGGGTCCAAGAAAGCAGTGATAGCGCTTCCCTAGTGTCCATAACAGGTCATGGTTGTCATGAAACATTATCCATCTCACTCTGCTCACACTTGTAACTTAAGCTCATTTCTGAAAATGTGGGGAAGATCTTCCTGGGATCAAAAAGAATTAATCAGTGATGTGTGAACCTGACATCTGATGAAAGCTTCTTATTAACTAAGTCAGCAGTCTCCCTACAGTTCTTAAGAGCAACACTGGCACCAAATCCTTATGCTGAGAATGACATGCAGTGAACGGTTTATGGTGAATGATATATTACAGGATTACTACTGGATGAAGTTAGCAGAGCAGCCTATCGCCTGAATGTATGCTGACAATATAGACATCAATAGGATAACTTAGACTACGTTCACACCTTCTTAACATATTTTGTGTCTGATTGCTGGGATCTCGCCACTGAATGCAGTGGTTTACTATGTCACTAAGGGCATAGTATCACATTAAAGGGGTTGTCCACAGCATAGTAGGTAACAATGTGATCAGTGGGGTCTGGGCTCTTGGACCCCCATCAATCATGAGAATAGTAGTCCCATTCTCTCTAATTCTCCTGCTGCTCCAATCAAAGTTTATGGGAAGTGTTGAAGATGTAAGCCTAATGACAGGTTCCTGGAGCAATGGTCACGTGCTGCCAAATTGTCTTTTGTAGGAAAAATCCATTACCCCTGTAACCAAAAAATAAAGTTTGAAAAAGTACCTGGCTCCTAGCCAGGATATACACCCGAGCCGTTTGGGCGTCTTTCGTTATCCTGTGAGTCATTGAGTCACAAAATTAATTGATCATGAGTCTCCCTCTTCCCCTTCCTTCTGGCCATGTTACTCTCTCTGTTAAATCAAAATTTTCCCTGGCTCCAACATCTGCAATGAGGAGTTAAGAGGAGTTGTGTCTCCACTGTCTCACTGTGTATGCGCAGCTTCACCCTGCCCATCACTAGGCTGTGAGTGAGGTACACAACCGAGGTGCCAATGGTAAGCAAACTCCATATTGAGTGGGTCCCTCACTACCTAGTGATGGGCCAGATGAAGATGGACAGGGAGACAGTGGAGACATGACTCATTCATGACACGTGGAGTGAAAGGTTGCTTCATAGATATTGTTTGCAAGATGACGGAGATGACGAAGATGATAAAATGACTTTACATTGTATTGCATTCAGCTTATAAGATATGAGGTTTTGTCCAGCTTCAGAGGCAAAATCAATTTAACCCTTTCCAGCAGGAATCTACCTCCTGACTAGTTCCGTACTATTATGGTGCTGGTTCACGAGCAGAGTCAGCACCATACAGAACAAAATATGCAGCTGAAAACCTGCTGCAATACCCGCAAATGGAGATTCAGCCAATAGCGGGGTTTAACCCCTTACACGTTGTGGTCAAGCATAATCCACCAATGGCAGCCCCCCGATCTGGCGAGTGTCCAGGGACTGTGTGATCCTCCAGGCAGGAACAGTCTGTAATCTCACAGTAGAGTGTGCAAGGATCGCTTGCACTCCTTGCACATATTCAAAAAATTGAACTTCCATTTTGTTTTAACCCCTGTTCAAACTTCATAAAAGTTTGTTTTGGAGTGTGGGAGGAAACCGGAGGACCAAGAGGAAACCCACGCAAACACGGAGAGAACATACAATCTCTTTGCAGATATTTAGTGAATTTGCATCTATTTAAAACAAAATTGCAAAATGTCTCCAAAAGCCGAAAGCAACAGTAACCTAATTTCCTCACCTGGTGGGGAATTTAGCGCCAAAATTTGCAACTTTTTAGAGACTTTTTTTTTTTTTAAATTGCAACTTTCACATCTGAATTCAGTTGATAACTCGCAAACTAGATAAGACAAGGGCAAACTTTGAAGGGAGACTTGGGCACAAAAAACTCACAAATGACCATATGTGCCATGAAAAGTCACCAAAAAAATGAAGGAAAAGGCAAGCAAAAAGTTTGATAAATGTCCCCTTATGTGTTGTTATTTTCCTTGGCCATGTGTATAGATGTTGTTTTCATTGGTTATGAAATGGGAACTGTAATACAGAAGTGCAGCTGTTTGGAGAAAGTTCTGCCAGTCTGATAAACACTTTAGATAGTTTGTGTAACCTTTTCAGCTATCTCGCCCACAGCGGTAAAGTGCCTCCAGCACTGCTAAAATCCACCTCCATACTCTGTATAGATCTTGTAAGATAAGCGTAAAAACGCTTGAAATGTCTGGATTGTAACATTCTCCATTTAGTCTTGCACTGTGTACAGCGCCCTCTAGAGACATGATGTGTATGGGTACATGCACCCTTCTGTAACCCACGTATCACTGATTTCATGATGGAGCAGCCAACAGGTGACCTTCGGAGAATTGTTGACGTGCAACAGAGGCAAATATAAATGATCTGGCTTCAGCTGCTTTGAGCTTTTACTTAGCTTTTTTTTTGTTTATTGGGAATCACATTTTGGATGAAAGTTGTTACATGTTGTATATATTTTACATTATATCTATGGCCAGATGTGATGCCTTATTATAAATATCCATCCCTACACTGACTACAACTAAGCTCTTCCCACAGGTTTAGACACCTTAAAGGGATTTCTCCACTTAACACTTACCAATACAGATCCCTTTTCTACGGCCGCTAACTATTTTGAATTGGGGTGAACAATTAAATTAGCAACACTTTAAAGTGGGTACCTCAACAGACTAAAATATTCAGGGTGGTTATGTTCCATCTTGACAAACAATGTCCTTTAATCACCATCCTTGACTTGTGACTTCCCTCATCTATCAAATGGCCTTGAACCAGTGGATGTAGGTCGCTTTAGCCAGACCCAGATATTTGCCATTTTAATTCTTGCTGTTGGACCCAGTAGTTATTTTTTAGTTATGTTTATGCCCCTCTTTGTTCTCCAAGCCAAGAGGATTGGTAGCAGCAACATATAGTAGCAGAATTAAAGGGGTTTTCCAAAGAAGAAAAATTAGGCCCTATCCCGTTGGTAGGGCCTAATTTGTCTTCGTGGCAAAACCCCTTTAAGAAGGAGGTAATGCCGCTTCTGCTATGTGTTTTGTAAGCTGTATTTGTGGCTAAAATGGGGCACAATGCCTTGCTGAAAATCAGTCAAGAAATTCACATTTCACAGTAGTCCTACATAAAGCATCTTGAGGAAACAAGGAATTTTATCTTGAGGAAACAATGAACTTAAGCGGTTACCATGCAAAGCTTCATTTTTTGGTTGGATCCCTCTCGACCAACAACCAAATTTACTTTGAGGTGTAGAGCCATGTCTGCTACATCCGTCCCTAGATCAGAATAATATCAGGCAACCAGATGGATAAAGTGGAGAATATAACAATAAACAGGGAACAAGGAGCCCTTCTGGATGGGGACTAATGAAAGGAAGGAGCACAAGAAGAAGCTTATTCCTGTTTTATTTTGACAAATATGGTGACAGTCTTTTTTGGGCCAAATGTCTAAATAAGTGAAGATTTAGAAATAAATGTGTATATAAGACCTGTAATAAAGCAGTGTTCTTGTGCGTCATGCTTCACTTTTCACCGACTATAGCAAAAAAAGTTTACCATAACCTTTAGTTAGTGTGAGATACATGAAAACTTTTGGGTGTCATATATTTTACAAGGATGGAGGGATTAAAAACTGATAAAACCACCTTATTGACCCGGGCACAACAACAATCAGATACCATTTAGCATTTTATACTTCCGGGGAACATACTGCTTCCCCACAAGAAAATAGACAAACCATAGGTTTCATGATGTAACATGGCTTCTGGACACTGTCTACCACATTATGTTAGTAAATATGTTGCCATTGAGCTAGTAGATATAAGGTCAGGACAAAATAGCTATAAATGAGTAAAAGTAAAGCTGCCCAGATAATATGCGTACACTTTGTTTACTCATTATACAATACATGTTGCAATGTCTCATACAGTTTAGTTATTGAGTTATTTGCTAACTCCTCCTTACTGTCTCTCTTGCAACATAATGGCCGTCTTGCAACATATGACCCACGAATAGTGACTATTCAGCCATTATTAGACAACAAACACCGTCCAGAATTCTTTTTTCTGATGCCTTCTGCCTCACAGTAGCTGACAGCTTGGAGATGATGTGAGGATTGCTGGCCCTGCAGGATGCTGATGGGGAAGGGCAGTGTACGTGCCATCTAGAATTGGCTCTGTTACAATCCGTAACCCAACTCCAACTCGAGCGTCTACCTCTGATTGGAATGTATGTTGTGAAATCAAAGCTGCTGCAGCGTCATGCCAACAGCTAAATATATAGCCCGGGAAAGGGGGCATAGGGGCAGTGAGTCGTCTGTCTGCTGCAAAGCAGATGTCTCATGCTCAGACATACCAAGACCAGTAGTTCTTTATATCACATTGCTTCAGAAATGTTTCACATTAAATTTGTCCTTAAGGAGATTGAATTAAAAAAAAAAGCTTCTGTTGTGACAGGAAACTCAACAAGCTGGACCATTATTTTGGTAGTTTTGCTGATACCCTGTAAAAAATGGAAAAATATATCTTCCTTAAAATGGGGTAATTATCAGCAATGGGTGGAAAAGGTTATCCTATCAAATATCCATCATCACTAACTGCCTCATAAGATGATATTCAAAGGACAAAGAGAAGTATAAGATTATTGAATTTTATGGTTTTAATACAAAAAACATGAAGTGCTTAAAATACTGTTTTTTGTGGCCGTGATTTTGTGACCATTGACTTCTGTTACACATGCGACCGAGCGAGGCGTGCTGTAAAAGATAGAGGAGGTCCTCAGTACCAGAGTGCTCACTCCTCCCCTTCTCCACTCGTCAGAAAACGTGCCTTAAAGCAGACCCGGTTTGCAGCATGTTTTTGCACACATCCGTGTTCATGCCTCAGATAAACAGCAACACATGACAGGTTCTAGCATGTTAGTTTTATATAGTTAAAAATAAAAGGCCAAAATGGAGAAGCCATTGCATAGGACAATTCAACTGCAATTTGACTCTCTGCTTTTTTAACCATTTTGTTGAAGATTTCGAGGAGTGCTTGCTGTTACGTGAGCCAATTTTGGCCCCAACCTTTAGCTGTTGGACAGTTGCCTTGACATTGGACTAGAATAGTTTAATGTACAGAGTACATCGCGGTCAACACATGGACTGCAAGGTGCGATGCGTTGACCTCTCCACCACCGTGCGTATGAGGTGTTTGTGCTGATATGCTGTGTTTCATTTCTGGAAAAGAAAACTGCTGTGTATCATGGCCAAATATCTCTACTTTGGTCTTGCCTGTCCAAAGCACAATGTTACAGAAATCTTGTGGTTAAACTTAAGATGTTCTGTCATGTTCCTTTTAAAAAGAAAAGGCTTTATCCTGGCAACCTTTCCAAACAAGCCATACATGTGCAGTCTTTTTCCAATTGTTCTGTCATGAACTTGAACAAATACATGCCAACTGAGGCTTGTAGAGTCTGAAATGTAGCGAATATTTCACCGCCTGACCTGTTGTATGATGGACATCTAAATCTGTATTTACCTGATAAGAACTGCTAAGAGCCAGATCTTTTTTTATTTTACCTAGAATTTAATGAAGGTCGATTTTCTGTTTCTCAAGTCATCACAGAATAATGAAGGAAAGTATGAGCGATAAAAGGAAGTAAAGGAGGGACTTCATCCGTGAATAGATATGGTATATGAAGTCTATGAGTGTGATGCTACCGTCTGAGGGCTGAACAGGATAAGAAAAGTTGGAGGTGGATGAATGTAGAGAATGTAGGTGTAGGAATGTACAAAGAGAGCTCAAGAGGCAATGACAAAAAGCAGCAGCTCCCACAAGACAAGTATACCTAAATGTAAGCACTACAAGCAATAAACCTGGAGGAATCTGCTTTTTCTTGAGATACAAGGTTCATAGAAGGTATTTGTTCATAGAAGGCATGTCATAAAACTCAGTTTATAGATCAGACTGAAGAATGTATTTCATGTGCTCTCATGGTTACCTTATTTCAGTCATGTAAATGCCGAATCTTGGTACCTTCAGTAAGTAAATGGGGCACATATAAATGGGGAATCAATAGAATGGCCTGTCAGGGTTTGGAAAGCCCTTGACTGGGTTTCTCTATGAGATGCGAGTGGAAGTAAGATTACATTTGCCATGCATGGATGGGGTGAGCATGAATTACATTATTTTGTATAAATGAGCAACTGGAAGAAACAAGACTCAGACTTTTCATTACAGTGGATATGGGGAAGTCAGGCTCACAGGCTTTGCCTATTTGTGAGTATCAGAATGGATATTACTGGATTTTTTAATTGTCCAGAGACTAGGTTTACTTGCCTACAGGGTAAAGAATAGATTCAGTTTTTTGGCCTAATTCTGAAATTAGGCTAGCACCCTTTTCTACGAGTAACTAAAGGAAGCAAGACTCACTTGCATTCCCTATGAGTTTCTGAAGGAAGCAAGACACACTGGGGGAGATTTATTGTGCTTTCTCCGGCAGTTTTTTGGTTGACAAAGCACATGAACCTCCCCCCCCCCCCCCCAACTCAACAGTTTTCTGACCCATTCGCCACTTTCGGCGTGTAGGATCAGGGACTGTTCAGCCCACCACATTTACTTTAGTAAAAACCTCAGTTAGTTCAGACCTGATCTACAGGAACTCACGCCCAGTGCGCCTGCAGTGGGAATTTTATGACTGCTGTTCAAAATGCCAGTCTTAGTAAATTAAGTAAACTAGTTTTTCAGATGAGATTGGGGGAAATGGTGAGCAGGACTCATAGTCTTGGAGGAGGAATTATTGACAAGTTTTTCTTAAAGAAAATCAGACACTTATGAAACATAAAAACCTATTAATACTCACCTGTGCTCCTCTTCGCCTTGATGCCTGTCTGTTGCTGATCTTGACACACTGGGATCACCTAGAAAAGAGAGGTTATAATTAGCAGAATGGAGCATGGTGTGCTACAGGCTGCTAATTATCATAGTATATAAGGCTGGAAAAAAATGCAAGTCCATTAAGTCCAACCTTTAAAAATTAAGTGAATGTTTTTCCCCATAACCCGTGATATTTTTGCTCTCCAGAAAGTCACCCAGGCGTCTTTTTAACATGTACATAGAGTCCGCCATAACAACCTCCTGCGGCAGAGAGTTCCATAGTCTCACTGCTCTTACAGTAAAGAACCTTTGTCTATGTTGATGGTAGAATCACCTCTCCTGTAGGCGTAGAGGATGCCCCCTTGTCCTGGTCACAGGCCTAGGTATAAAAAGATCTTTGGAGAGATCCTTGTGCTGCCCGTTCATGTATTTGTACATTGTAATGAGGTCTTTCCTCAGTTTTCTTTTTTCTAAACTGAATAATCCTAAATTATGTAATCTGTCATTGTATTCTAGTCCCCCCATTACCCTAATAATCCTGGTTCCATAATATTCCATGTGTGGCCTGACCACTGATTTGTATAAGGGCAAAACTATGTCCTTATTATGAGAATCTATTCCTCTCTTGATACATCCTATAATATGGGAAGTGCGGGGCGTGCATAATTAGCAGCCTGGGGCCCTGGAAATCTTGTCCCAGCACTCCGGGCTGCTAATTATACTTTAATTTTCTAGGTGATCCCGACGTGTCAAGACTAGTGACAGACAGTGTCTGGATCAAGATGAAGAGGAGCACAGGTGAGTATTAATAGGTTTTTTTATGTATCCTAAGTGGTTGATTTCCTTTAAATGTTTTTAGCGGAGGCAGATTTTTCCCATGGGTCACTGTATAAAACAGAACTCACAGAATTTTCCTATAAGTTGCTAAAGTGGGCAGAAAGTAAAGATCTGCTCTATATGGGGATGAGGAAATCAGGACTCATAGGTTTTTCTTACAGTATGTCACCGGAGGAATCAGAACTCATAGGCCTTCGCTATGTGTCACTGGAGGAAATCAGACTCACATATTTGTCCTATGTGTCACTGCAAGAGGCAGAAATCACTGTATTTCTTTGTTAATTCTGCCACCATTAAATCTGTCATACATTAAAATGAGTGAAATAGTGATGCAAACTGTAAAAAGTGTGGTTTGCCTTATGATTGTGCAGGGTGTGGCAGATTACTGAATACTGGCGCACGGTCTTCAGTTATCTGGTTCCCCTTGCACTGCTCTGCCTTTTAGGTGAACATCTTTCTGTCTTAATTCAAAAGTGGAACAGACACTTTATAAATATATGTGCAAGCCCCAAAGACGTTCTTTCTAGTGCAAAGTAAGACAGAAAACTGATGCAGCCAGAATAATAGATCTGGGCCAATGTATGCTGATTCTTTCCATTTTCCTCTCTATTCTATCTTGCCACCGGACAGACCTAGCAAAATGACCATAGAAAAAATTCACAGACAAGTATTCATGATCAAGCATTTATATGCAAAGCTATTTATTGCCACCAGAATATATTTGCCATAAAAATATTCTGATTCATTATTTGCTATTCTCTAAAATTCTTGGCCAGTTTAGCAAGTACAGCAATAAATCAGCAATTTCCTCCAAACAGAAAAAAAACACAATCAGTAAACCTGTCTTACAGGGTGGTTGATGTAATAAAAGCTGGAGGAGAAGACAAAGCATCCTTTGAGTAAATGAACATATTGCTGCACATGTCTATTGACACACGGCAGCAGTGGCTGTAAAATATTTCTGAGTAAATAAGGTATAGTGGTAACTATTGTGTATTAAAGGTAGTGTTCTGCCGGAACCAGCGCATTTCACTCACAAGTATAACCTCCAGTGTCACTATTATTATAGGAATAATAAGTTACAAGGAACAGGGAAAAGATGTTCCGTAATAATAGGCAAATATGTGGGTACAGGGCTCCGCTGTGGGGGAAGAACATGCTGACACTTGTATTCCAATAACAGAGGGTGTCAATATATATATATATATATACATATATATATATATATATATAAAGGATTACTTATAGGTGTATATTAAACATCTGTCTCTACAAGCAAATTTAATGTCACATGTGGACTTGTAATTACAGAGAAGGAAAGAATTAACATGTAATGCAGCATTCATCAATATTATGACAAAGTATAGTCACTTAATTATTCCAGAAGAGACAACACAATATATTATTAAAGGACATCTACCACCAGGATGAAGGTCTGTATGCAAATTAGCCTGATGGGCTCCAGGCTCCATAGATGTTAATGGAGCCTGGAGCCTCTCAGGTTCATTTGCATATAATCCTCCATCCTGGTGGTAGATGTCTTTTTAAGTACACTTAAAGGACAATAAACCAGAAGCAGGTCACAATAACAAATTGCTACCCTTATCTCTATAGAAAAGCTAGAAATCAATAATAATGTGATACGTCCCCAAATTGTGAAAGTAAATTGAAAGGATAAAAAAGGTGCCCGAATAAGACGGATAATACCCAAAATTAATGTGTGTGGCCTGCAACTATTGCTAATAAGAAAAGTGTGTATAGAAATCAAACAAAAAGAATCACAGAATAAAAATAGAATTACAATACTATTTAAATGTAACAAGAAGCCAGAATAGGTAGCCACATAGAGCGCAGGCAATCATGGACCCCACGCACATCGCTGTACTGGCTTCCACAGGGGTTCATGTACTACTCTTTAGCTTATAGTCCTTCAATGGTGAATTCATATTGTAGAGGTAAACCATTCATTAGGGAAGTAGAGCTGAGACCAGATGGGCTGCACCCATTCTTTTAATGGGAGGAGAGAACATGGACAAGGATACCCTCTCCATGGGTTTTACAATGAAGGGTACGGGAAATTCATGATCATGAAATGGAGGTAACCATATACCAATTTCAGCTACCCAAGATGACTAGGAGTGTGGTGGTGTTGCCCATGCCAGATATATACCTCATGTTTTTTTTGTAATGTGTATAAGTGTGGGAGCAGGATATTAGGTAATTAATATTAATGATCTTTATTTATATAGCGCAAATTCTGTAGCGCCTTACAGATTCTGGGAACATATATAAATATAATATTACATTACAGAGCAATAACAGTCATATGGAACAATAGGAGTGAGGGCCCTGCTCACAGGAACTTACAGACTATGAGGATGAAGGGGTGACACAAGAGAAATAAGAGCTTGTATAATGGCCCAGCCATTATTATAAGGGAATGGAATAAAAATAATTTAATAAATAAAAATGCTGCTTCTTGAACCAGCCATCAGCCGCCATCTTATATACAAAGTCCAAAGTCAGTGGGACTGCAGAGAAGCATGGAGCTTGGTAGCTGGCATTTTCCGGATAACAGAGAGGGGGAGTACCTGGAATTGGTTAATAAAGTTAGTTAAAGTTGCATTCATTTAGCGGGTGGGATAGGCCTGGATAAATAAATGGGTTTTAAGAGCACGTTTGAAGCTTTGGAGAGTGGGTATTAGTCTGATAGACCAGGTTAGGGCATTCCAGAGAACTTGTGCAGTTAAGGAGAAGTTCTGGAGACTTAAGTGGGAGGTTCGAATTAAGGGAATAGAATAGAGGGAATAATCTAAGATCACTAGCGCCTATTGACGAGCATGTGATGAGGTATAGAGTGAGATAAGAGAGGGGAGGTAGGGAGGTACAGCATTGTGCAGAGCTTTGTGGATGAGGGTGATTAATTTAAACTGTATTACAGTGGTTCTGGTCATTATGTGAAATGTAACCCTCATTAACTGAGTTCTGCTCTCTGGTTATTTTATCAATATACGATCTATAAGAAGTTCTGCACCACTTTATTGATAGGTCCATTGAAGCCTCCTGTCTTTAACCTCATAAGCCAGATATTCCTGTCCATAAAATGGCCGAGGACAGAGGGGCATGTGATCTCTATCTGTTCATGAACAATCGCCCAGCCAGGAACTTATGATAGTATTCATGATTAGATCAAGGTCCTGGCAGGGCAATTGTTCATGGAGAGTTAGAGATCACATGACCCTCCATCTGCGGCCATTTTATGGACAGTAATGTCTGTCTGATGAGGTTAAAGATAGGAAGCTTTACTTTACATATCAATAAATATAGATGTATATTGGTAAATTACCTAATATCATGCCCCCACACTTACACACACATTACAAAAAAACAGGTAAAGTGGCCAACCCCTTTAATTTTTGCTGTGCAGCTGTTTTACCTCTATATACAACACTCATTCTTCCAACCTTCTGATACTTGAGAAACGGCTTTGGATCAGCAGATGTGTTCTCAAATGTTGATGTTTTAATATCAATAATGGCAGGGACAACACTTATTGTGGTCAATAGACAAGGATTTTTTTTTCTCTGGGAAGATTTGGAAAGTTTCGTGTCTACACTTTTTAAAACATTTTACTAGCAGATCTCATAGGCATTTAGGAAGTGCTATGGGCATTTGCTAATAAAAAATATTACTACTTTTTTTCATTGTCCTATTAAAGAGGACTTCTGCCCCTAATCTGGGTTAGATTCTAGTCGTCTACAGACCTACCTTCACCATGACTACTGTTCTAGGTCTCTTCACGGGGTGATTCATTGCAGAGAACACGCAGTGAAGAAATCACAGTAGTTTTGTTTTATGGTTTCTGCATTCTTTGTTACTGAAGTCATCATGTTCTACGTGAATTATAGAGAATATTTAGGTTAAGGGAAGGGAGCAGAGTGGTATATACAATTTATTTTAGCTTTTTATGTTCTCTTGTACTGCCTAATTTTCCGATATTTTTTGCATTTCTTATTTTTCTGTTTGCAAAATCTTTGTATATGTTTCATTTTATATGGTTACTAGTTGATCTGACCAGTTGGGTAGAAGCTCCTGAGCTCCAATTTAAAATGTTTATCTTGACCACCTCACCTACCTTGGAATATTTAACATACTGGTGTCCCCCTATATTGTAATTTTACCTTTACACACCTTTATGCCCTGGTTCTAACCCATTAGGATCATTATTTTCTTTATTGAAATTCTCATGGTAAAGACAAGTTCTCAATTCAATGAACATTATCCAATCTGTTCATCATTTTGTGTAGAGTGGAAGTTTTCTGTATTTCTTTTTGTTAACAGCATCTTAACAGGTTTCTTTTATATAGTGTTAAGAGGTTGTAAGATACCATTGATTGTGTTGCCAAAATTCCCAAAAGAAAGCTGACATTCTAGAGGGCGTAATCTTCTCGTTACTTAAAAGTCAATGCCGAATTTTTATAAACTGCGCCCTACTGTACATTCCTGATATAACAGATAGTAATGACATGGGTATTTGTATTGTTTCTTATCCACCTCAATCTACCATCTCAAACTGATATCACTATTATGTCTATATATAGCTGGAGATAAAAGGTGACACATTCTCTGCATAGTTAACGTGTCAGATTTTTCTTTGGTTAGGAAATCAGAATCACCGAGAAGAATTCTGTAGAATAGTAAAAATATGCTATATTGCTACACCTAGAAAGGACATTAGATTTTCTTCATAACAAGGTGAGGTTACGAGAATGGGTTGGGCCTAGAGTGTTCAAGGTGTGTGACTGAAGAATCTATAAGTATATATCTGGCCTAGTCAAAGAGCAAAATGGGTGTGGTACACCAAGAAGAACAAAATGGCCAAAGCTCTCGTAGGTGAGGAGGCTTACATGAACATCTATACCAGTGGACTTCCACCCAAAGTTGTTGGCATATATATCCATATGACATGTAGATGCTTGAACAATCTCAATTCAAACCCGTCGCTAATAGCTTTTCCCCATACTTATGCACCGGTATGGGTATAGTATGGGCAAAAGTTTTATCTTCTCTTAGAACAAAGGTATCAGCTGTTGAAGTTCTGTTGATGTATTAGAGGTCCAAATAAGTTAGCCTCTCCCTCTGAATTGGACAAAGGTAGGCAAGAATATGATAAGGCATATCATAGACAGACTTCTAGGTCACCAAATGGAATTATGAATGTAAACAGCTGCAGAACTTCACTTCAAGAATATATCTAGAAGGCTGGAAAGAAAATAACAGAATTTGCTGTACGAAAGTAAAACCAATCCAAAAGTATTGAAGTATTAGGCTTATGATTAAATCCAGCTTTACTTCTTTGTGTTAAGCCTTAGCCCTCCTTAATGCCCCCGTAACAAGACCCTAATGGAGACTGTTATCCCATTTCACCATGGGAAAGTGTACACAGGATTATAGAATAGCAGAAAGACGTGGAACAGACATTGCTGAGTGCTGCACCTGTCGGGATGAATCTGCTGCAAGAATGAACCTAATACTGCGGGAGAAACACAAGTAAAGGGAGTTTACATAGCTACTAGGTGAAGGGTGGGTGGCATTAAAATGGCACTGGCTGCGTCACAGCACCCTCCCATTGCCTTTCCTATAGATAGACTTTGGATCAGACGCTTCACTGATTGCTGCCTTCCCTACCTCCCCCTGCTGTCGCTTACAATATAACAAGAGGTCATTTCATGCATGAGGAGTATCAAGTCAATTATTAACTCCTGCCACACAGGTTGATAGAAGGGAGAAGCTAAACCAAACAATTAACCCATTTTTCCTAGAGGGCAGTAATACCAGCACATATGGGTTAAATAAACTCTGGCCTTTACCTCTACTAACTATTAGTAGCTGGTTAATCATTGAAAGTCCACATCTTACAGGAAATGTGTGCTTATGTGTGGCTTGGAAAGGCAAAAACAAACAGCCTGAAGATAGCATACATAACTCACTGAATGTGCACATGAATCTGACATCACTCCATAGACAGGATTCCAACATTCTACAATGACAAGAATCTTACTGCCGGGAGCATCTCATACATCTCCTAACATTGGGCTCCTTGTCCTATACTGTCCAACTCTACATTTTCCTTGATAGAATACTTGCCATGATTCTGCATGCTGACTATCTGTAACCTCTACAGTATCATTTTGTATACATATTTCTGTAGGTGTTTGGAAGATGCTTTACAAGGCAGGTTAAGGTTCTTCTTAACCAAGTCAGGTCTGTACAAAGTTCTGGATGCTGCTTTAGTGTTGCTATCCAGATGTCATCCCACTAGAGAGAGCATGATTATTGGAGAATACGTTTCATCTTCATGGCCACTTACCACATCCTCCAGCCCCATTCTCTGGTGCAGCCAGATAAAATAATATAAGAAAACACTCATTCAGATAAGAGGCAAAATGATATCATAGTATTATGTGTGTGTAAAGTGTAAATAAATGATGCAATGTATATAAATATAAAGGTGATTGCACATTTGGTGTAATGCTGCTATAAATGTCGTAGTTGTAAATCCTCTTCATGTGAACTCTGGTGTAGATTTTCTCTGTGGGTGTCCCACCTTGTAATACATGTAGATTCACCAGAGATTGTCATCTGGATTCTGCTATGGATACACATAGGATTTCACTTCTACTATTGAGAGAAGAGAAATCTGTTGCAATTCTAAATCCGAAAACTAACACGTTACAGCGTAGGATTTGGCATGAAGCCTTTCATGCATGTGATATCACTCTTCAGAATGTACATGGTAGCATTAACATCACAGCTATTTCATAGCTTTTATAATCTACAACAGATTTTTGCAGGCAAATCTACACAGAAAATCTGCTGCAATTCGGTGTGCATGGGCCTTAATGTAAAGCCATTATATGTGTGTTAATATCATGAATCAAGGACTCCCTGAACAGATGTACAAGGATTTCATGAATGAAGGTCCTTTTGAATATAAAATTTAGTGGGTGGTTTAGTTGTTATGAGCCCCCAAGAAGGCTTGGGCCCCAGGCTACTGCTTGTATTATAATCCATTACTGAGTATATAGAAAGTTCATTTAACACAGCTTTTTATGTTGGTAGCAATATTGTATGAGGGCTGAGAAGGTTTATTTGCCAGGGCCAGTTGTTTAGTCCCAATCTGTCTTTGGAAGAGACAATAACTGCCTTCCTACATTATCTCTACCCATTGTGATGAAGAATATTAATTGTGTTACTCCATTGTTTTACTTGTAGTGATATTATGCAACTGTCTATTGACATTCTTTATAAGTACAATTTCTCAATATACTGAAAAGAAAAAGAAAAAATTGTCCGCCTTACAGACTGTAATTTTAGTTCTTTCTGTATAACACATACAAAGAAAATTAGAAATTATACTCAAAACAAAGAATGTAATTGTAGGTCTTTGGCACTATTTACACTCAACACAATGGGGGAGATTAAATACGTTGTTATTGGATAGACCAGTGCAAAGTTAGACTCCACAGTCTTATACTGCAGAGAAATATCATGCAGGATGATAAATCTAGCTACAGCATTTGGCTATCTCCGTCATCTCCATAGAGATCATTGGTAATCTTGGGGTGTGATGGGGGTACATCGGACCACCTTTCTAGTGATCACTGAGTCCCCTACCGATCAGAAAATTGGGCACTATCGTGTAATTAGGGCCTTAATTACTACAATGGGGCAACCCTGTTAAGTACTGAATTTTTTGAACCACACACTGAATTTTCTGGCACTCGGACTAGACACATCCCCTTTTTACTGAGGCCAGGTTCCTTTTCGGACAAGTCAGAAAATTGCCTAAAAATGTTCTAAAATCCTGAATTAATGTTAAATCACTCTGGCATTGACAGATCTCCCCTAATATGTATGTGCATGTACTACAATAATAGCCTCATACTTACATATAGAAGGTGCTATATAAAGAAAATAGAGAACCAATACCAGATGTGTGCATCATGTAAGATACTTGTAATATGATGCACTTTCGAGGACTCACTGGAATGTGTAGTTACAGCATTACCACAAAGGTAGCAGGCAAAATAGCGACTCTAGGACCAAAAATGCAAAGGTAAGGCCTGATGTGGAAAAAGGAAAGAAAAAAGAGCCAGTGATGGGATAGAGCTCTAAAAGGGAGTAGACCCTTCCTGTACCCCACATTTCTGACAGGAGGGGTTTCTCAATTTACAGGGGAAAGACGGCTGAGTACCGTATTGCCTAACACCACTCGACTAGGATGGTTATTGTTATATGTAAAAGTTGGGAAGGGAGTTTTAAGGTTGTCACTTTCATGCAGAATTCTCCACGAATGGTGAATGGTTACATTCTGTTGTACATTGTTATTTCTGATGGACCTCAACTAATGTTCCTTGTTCTATGATGCTGTTCTGTTTCATTATGTGTCAATAAAGCGATTAGAAAAAAAAAAATCGGGACAGAATTAGTGGGAAGTAGGTAGTGCTTAGAGGGTGGCCCCCTTCACCCTGAGAAATTTACTCTAAATTTAGGCTGCATTCACACATGTGCCACCCAGCTACGGCCGGTCTGGCCCACATCAGGCAGGTTGTAGAGGAGAGGTGATTGCTGTCTGCCCCTCCCCTCTCCATAGAAAATAGAGCCGCAAGGATGATCATGCGCTATCTTTTTTGGCGCAATTTACAACTATGGGGGGCGTATATACGTCCCCCATATGTATGTGTGAATGCAGCCTTAAACTTATAGCTCAGAATTGTCAAGGATGACAAACTACAGGAACAAACCACTGGCTTAATGAGTCTGCGGGGGTCATGTCGGTCATCACATAACCAGGGGATATTGGGGTTCAAAGTGATCTGATCTACCTTTGTTTTCAAATTGCCGTTGGTAACGTATACTGTAGGTCCTATGATATAGAAACCCCAGGCAATCTTAGCAGGCTGCTGGTGGAGGTTGTAAAAATAGCATGCCCCCAAGAAAATGAATGACAGTAATTTTATTCAGTATTACATAAAGCTCGGTCTTGTGCAATTGTGATGGAAAAATGGCAGTTAGCGGGTAATAAGATTATTTTTGTGAAGCTCATATGGCGGGCCAGCCGCAGCTGCCAACAATGAATCATTCTTGTATAAATCTGGATGTTTTGGCACCTTGCTGAGGAAGACGCACCTGTCCCTGTGGCCGTGTGGGGAGATTTGTGTACCTGGGGCAATGGCACACCCTCCAAAGGCTCCGGCGACAAGTCGGTATTGTCTATTTCAGACAGTATCATACGACAGATTTTCTTCCTTTTAACCCCATGGTTGCTGACAATACTGACAATGTATTTTTACTGTTCTTGTTTTGATGTGAAGGGCATTTCTGGAAATGGACAAATGCAGATTTTGGGATACAGTGCAAGTACATCTATGTACTAAATATATTCATTCCTGCTTCCAGATCTATCAAGTGTGTAACATTGGCACCAGATGTGCCCCATCATCTATTAATAACCCATCCTATGCTACAAATAATCCACAACGAAAGAAATTCATCTTTTTCTAAAGCCAATGACTTCCGTATGAGTCAAAGTCTCGCTTAGGAGGGGGTTTTACTATATGACTCAGGTGTAAGCTAACCTGAGACACCCTTCTGATGACTGTTTTTGTTTGACTGGGTATCACTATTGCACAAATACTAGTTATGTCTCTATTTAAATATGTCTGGTTACCTGTATTTTACAATACTCAAGAATTTAGATATTGAGGTAAATGGTTAAACTTGAGTCTGTTCCTGATTGCTGCTGAGTTCAAAAGCCTTTGCCTTACACTTAAAGGGGTTGTCTACTTTCAGCAAATAAATGATAGTGTGTGTGAAATGAAAAGTTACACAGTTTTCCAATATACTTTCTGTATCAATTTTTCACAGTTTTCTAGATCTCTGCTTGCTGACCTTCTATAGGAAACTTAATTTTTTACTTCCTGTGGATAAATACCAGTCCATGGCCATGTAATTTCACACAGGTGTACGGCTCGTTGTATTACAGAGAGCAATCAGAGCTCTGTGTTATAACGAGATGTGACATCACATGACCAGGGACAGATTTCTGTCCACAGGAAGTAAAACATGAAGCTTCCTATAGAACAGTGGTGGCGAACCTATGGCACTGGTGCCAGAGGCGGCACTCGGAGCCCTCTGTGTGGGCACTCGGGCCATTACCCCTGCATGAAGTTCACCAGACAGAACTCAAAGAATCTTCCTGCAGAATCTTCCTACAATGATAGGTGAATTTGCCCTCCTCCTTTCAACTGTGTTGGTGTCTTTAGGAGGCTGAACGATTGAAAGTTGTCAAAGAACAAGGAGAAATAAGTTGCTGTGCTGGCATTTTGCGATAAATAAGTTGCTTTTGGTTAAAATTTAAGCACTCAGGCTCTAAAAGGTTCGCCATTACTGCTATAGAACAACAGCAAGCAGAGATCTAGAAAACTCTCAGGAATTGAACAGAAAGTATATAGGAAAATTGTATAACGTGTTAGGCTACATTTATGGGGGACGTATATACAGCTGACATATATATGTCCCCCATACACCGCAATGGCCTCACGGCGCCAAACGTGATAAGACTTGTCCTATCTTTCTACGGAATATGGCGCCGGACCCTATGTTCTCCACGGCGCCGATGTATGCCTGCCGTACTACTGTATACATTGTGTGAATGTAGCCTTAGAGTGTATTGTTTATGAAATGTAACTACAGGTTTAGAAAGCTTACCATCTACCACTCTTATTAACTGGGACTATTTACCATTACAAATGTATTCCCTGTATTCTAGAGCAGTCTGGTTTCAACTGAAGGCATCAAACATCAACTGAACCTGTCACCACAGTAACCCTCCCAATCCCACAAACAGTACCTTCTTCTGTAATATGTACAACCACTGAAGGTGTTTTTAGTATATTTCTAGGTTGCAGCATGAATGAAAAATCACCTTTTATCCTTTAGTACAATGCAGTCAGTCAGTCAACCCGCCCTCCTGCAGTCAGGTAACCCTGCCTCCTGCAGTCGAGTAACCCCGCGTCCTGCAGTCAGGTAATCCTTCCTCCTGCAGTCAGGTAACCCCCCCTCCTGCAGTCAGGTAACCCCCCCTCCTACAGTCAGGTAACCCCCCTCCTGCAGTCAGGTAACCCCCCCTCCTGCAGTCCGGTAACCCCCCCTCCTGCAGTCCGGTAACCCCCCCTCCTGCAGTCCGGTAACCCCCCCTCCTGCAGTCCGGTAACCCCCCCCTCCTGCAGTCAGGTAACCCCCCCTCCTGCAGTCAGGTAACCCCCCCTCCTGCAGTCAGGTAAACCCCCCTCCTGCAGTCCGGTAACCCCCCCTCCTGCAGTCCGGTAACCCCCCCTCCTGCAGTCCGGTACCCCCCCCCTCCTGCAGTAAGGTAACCCCGCCTCCTGCAGTCAGGTAACCCCGCCTCCTGCAGTCAGGTAACCCCGCCTCCTGCAGTCAGGTAACCCCCCCTCCTGCAGTCAGGTAACCCCGCCTCCTGCAGTCAGGTAACCCCGCCTCCTGCAGTCAGGTAACCCCGCCTCCTGCAGTCAGGCAACCCCGCCTCCTGCAACAGTCTGCTCTGCCCACTCCATGCATCTGGCCCAGCCCTACCTAGACGAAGGCTCAGCCCCTCACCTCACCCCCCAGACGAAGGTTCAGTGAGAGCTGAAATGCGCGTCGGGGACGCGGTCTATCCTTGACGGTGGCGCACCATTACCCCTCTCAACCTGGTAAGAGGTGGCTATTCATCTACCTGTGTACTTCCGTAATACATAACTTGTCCCTTTCTGGGTTTTAGTATTTGGTTGCCAATAGATTGGCCCACAGACAAAACATGTTGGTGTAACATACACTTTATGCCGAGCTCAATTTACATATACAGTGTGTACCATCCACCCTCCATCCTGTCCGGGTAGCCCCGCTTTTGTATCTGTACCATTCCACTCGTTTGCTGTTCTGTCACTATTTTAATCTATATATCAGTGTCAGTTGCTTGCCACTTGTATATTTTTATATGTTCGCATTTATTACCAATAAAGATTCATTTTTAATATCAGTCATTAGTGTTTGTCCAACTCCCCCTGCAATGCAAGGGGTACTCTGTCCATTTATCTAGTTGTTCTGGATCCAAACACACTAGGTGCGTGATTACATTGGGTTACCAAATATAGGACCACATTAGGTCATTACATTTTACACAGCAAGTGTTATATCCCTGTCAGTCTGGTACCCATCTCTGTATCCAATCTGTTTTTCATTTTCCCAGCCCTACCTACTAGATCTTTAGATCACCAGTAAATGACATCACGATTAGGAGGCGGAAGTGGGGTTACCTGACTGCAAGAGGCAGGGTTACCTGACTGTCTGACTGCATCCTACAAAAGAATAAAAGATGATTTTTCTATCATACTGCAACCTAGAAATATGCATAATCCACCTCCAGTGGGTGTACACATACGGAAGAAGGAACTGTTAGTGGGCTTGATGGGGTTAGTGTTGTGACAGGTTTGCTTTAAGATTGTCAAGCTGTATACAGAGTTTTCCCTTATACTAAACATATACGCTACAGTGTTCACTATATATTTTTACTGTCTGTGGTACACCCGGGGTATATCAGACACCAGGGGTAAGCAATGTACTCTCTCTTGCTGTGATTGAATTTGACCCAATTGTGGAGACATATGTCCAATTGTTTTGACATGCACGATCACTTTGATACATAGGTTGAGACATTGGGGGTCATTTACTAAGGGCCCGATTCGCGTTTTCCCAACGTGTTACCCGAATATTTCCGATTTGCAACGATTTTCCCAGAATTGCCCCGGGATTTTGGCGCACGCAATCAGATTTTGGGGCATCGGCACCGGCATGCACGCGACGGAAATCGGGGGGGGCGTGGCCGAACAAAAACCCGACGGATTCGGAAAAAACGCCGCATTTTTTTAAAAAATGTGTTGCGAAAATTGCACTTTCCTTCACTAGGAATAGGCCGGTGAATTTCAGGGCATTCCAGCGGACTTCAGCGCAGCAGCGCTGGTGGACGGCGGAGGAACTACCTTAGTGAATCCCGGCCGGACCCGAATCCACCGAAGAGAACGCGCCGCTGGATCGCGAATGGCCCGGGTAAGTAAATCTGCCCCATTGTTGCAATAATTAGAGTACGATTTGCACTAGCACTTTAAAGATTCAAAGTGACTGGGTTATATGCTATACCCAAAATTGGGTGCAATATTTTATGTATTTATGAATTTTACACTCCCGGCCCCCTTACAAATGTTCCCACGGTGATATGATATGATCTGATGTGATGATTTTCCATCACTACTCTCATGTATACCTGCATATTTCCTTTCTTTGAACTTTCTTGTACAGGCGGTCCCCTACTTAAGGACACCCGACTTACAGACAACCCAGAGTTACAGACAGACCCCTCTGACCTCTGGTGAAGCTCTCTGAATGCTTTACTATAGTCCCAGACTGCAATGATCAGCTGTAAGGTGTCTCTAATGAAGCTTTATTGATAATCCTTGGTTCCATTACAGCAAAAAATGTTTAAACTCCAATTGTCACTGGGGCCAAAATTTTTTTTGTCAGGATCTACAATTATAAAATATACAGTTTCGACTTACATACAAATTCAACTTAAGAACAAACCTCCGGACCCTATCTTGTACGTAACCCGGGGACTGCCTGTATTTGTATTTATGTTGTAAAAATTTCAATAAAGAGTGGATTATTTTATTTGATGTGTAAATTGGCCCTATTTCTAAGTAGGTGTTTGTGCTATGTATTGGCCAATACAAATGGAGAGAACTATTTGAGGAGACGGTATATGATAATAAGTAAGAAGAAAATTAATGGTAGATACTATAGAATACCCCCCCCTTTTCCATGTAACCCCAAGGGTGGTGTTCACTATATATTGCAGAATTTCGTTTTTATACCTAATTTTACAGATTTGTATCCAAAAACCATAAAATGTGAAGAGGTCAGTGAATGACTCAGTAGAAATTCTTGAAGATGGCTGTAACTGAGGATCAGTCATGTTATACCTGTACGTCATTAAGAATTATTGACCTAGCTTTGAACTGATATTTTCAGCTTTAGGGAATTTCCTACCATTCTATTGTACCTTCAGGGCAAAGGCTATATTCACAGTACATATCAGATGAGCGTCACTCCACACGATTAATGTGTATGTGGGTGCCCCACTCCTTCTCATGTGAGATAACCCACCAGCAGAGGTGCCTTGCAGCAGATTGTACCCACTTTTACCCAGAGGATGGCTGACAGAAGCTGGAATAGATAAATGGCTGACAATGGTCTCTGGCCACAATGTGTACTGGAAATGACCAATGACACTGACTATTAACCATTAACAGCCATTATATATATATATATTTGATGTGGAATTGAATGGACAGGTGTAGTCATTCTCAGTAGAGTAAATTGAAGCTGATGGGCCCCAGTGCCAAGTCTGTGCCAAGCCCCTGTCTATAATGTATGGTTTATAAGACTAGTCCTCTCATATGGGAAAGTTATACCTTATCGGCCCTTAAGCCTCTTGGGCCCGGTTGTGACTGCAACCTCTACACCCCCTCAAGTTAAGCCCCTGGTCACTCTCCCTTACTCTCCAGATGTCCAGCCATCTTTTCCAGAGAAGGAGTATAGGGGCCCCAGTAGTTAAAACCCCACCCAGACCAGATCTTATTTTGGATGGTACATGTGCCATAACATGTGTAATTGAAAGCATTGTGTAGTGTCTTAATATATTAGTATCATAATTTGATCAAAACAAACATTTTTAGACTAGTTATTTAAATAACAACAGTATAAAGTATTCACTGCAGAAAATGCAGATACCAAGGTGACAAAACTGTCATACTCAATGGATACACATTTTTTTTTATTTTTGCATTACATTGTAAATTCTTTAATAATGATCAGTGACTGATATGGAACATACAATGTACTGCTACACAAAGAAGTGAACAGTAAAAAGCATTCACCATGACAGGCTGATCTACACTGTGCTACACTTGCTTTTCTCCATACAAAAAGTCAGACAGTAAAGGATAATGGCAGGTATATGGGATGTGGAGTGAAAATGACAGTCCTTAAAGGGGTATTCCCACTTTGGCAAATTAATGTTATTGTGTGATGAAAAATAATACTATTTTCCAATATACTTTCTGTATCAATTCCTCACAGTTTTCTAGATCTCTGCTTGCTGTCCTTCTATAGAAAGCTTCTATGTTTACTTCCAGTGGATAGAAATCTGACAGGTGCACAGCTCGTTAATTACATAGAGAGTAATCAGAGCTGTGTGATATAACGAGGTGGCACCTGAGTGACCATGGACAGATTTCTATCCACTGGAAGTAAACAGTTTGCTCCATTACTCTGACGGAGGGGTCCGACGGAGGTACGTGGGACCCCATCGGACTCCTCGTTTTCGTGATCTGTGGATGGTTGTGGATGCTGATGGTTATATTTAGTCTCGGACTGGGGCCTACCAAGAATAATGATGCAGACAGCAGGATGAATGAAATTAATTGTAATAAATCTTTATATTTGAGATCCCATTAGAAAGAGCCATAAGTGTAAAATGATGACTTCATTCACATCCAAATGGGTTTGACTTCAGTTGGATTTTGGGACCTTTTTCTATATAGCTGTATTGGCCTACTGGAGGAACCGTAAGGGTTCAGACTTCCTGGACTTACCCCAAAAGCATGGACCTATAGCCCTGAAATACTCCAAATATATGTTATTAGAAAAACCTCAACATTTTTGGTAGCTAAACTAATGAAGCAAATACTTAATTGACTGCCTTAGGTCACATAACACTTGCGATATCTCCAGTCCATTATTCAGCGCCGCTGTGCTGCTGGGCTCAGTTGAAGATTAAGGCGGATGATATTTGCATAGTTGCTCAAGTAATTTTGTTAGGAAAAACAAGCCCTGGAAATAGAGAGATGGCAGTCAAATGATTTTCCATGCAATCCGATTAGAGGTCTTAATCAGAGATGCTAGCGAGTTTAATAAGGCTTCCAGCGGGCAGTTCCACACTCTTAATTGCTCCGCATATCACAGGTCCTTGCAGGGAATAAAGCGGCAGATGAGATTCTTGCGTGTTGTAAATTAAATATTTGCTTTAAATTATTTCAATAGCTTTAAAAAGGTCATATTTAACCCAAGTCATGCATGGCAAGCTTTGCTTCTCTAAATGGCCCACTGAGAGCGGGCAGCATGCCTTGCCCGGAATAGCGCACTATGTTAAATTAACCAGACAAATGACACAATGGGCAGAGTGACAGAGAACGGCACCTTCAGGATTATCATCAGCTTGAGGCAAACTGAGTATGAGGTAGAGCAAGAACATCTTGGATCTGTATTGTTGTCTAGAAATTGTGCAAGGGTATGAGGATCTTGTAGCTGGGTATCTTGTTTCCCAGGTTTGGCATGCATGGGGTTAAACAGGATTGACAACTGCAGACACTTCAAGTTCCGCAAGAGGACCAGGACAGAGAAAAATGCAAACTGTCTAGTTTCCTTTGTGTGGGAACCATCAGAGCATTTGGGTCACATATCTACATTAACCTCTTGTTCTAAACAAAGACTCTAAAAAAAATGTCCCTCTGCTTTGTGCAGTAAATTGTTTCTATGAAGTTTAAGAAGACATTCCAGCCGCATATATAATATATGTCATAACGTGTTTTATTAGTTAGTATAGTATATATGATATTGCCATCTGACACTGCCAGGAGGTTTTTTTCTCGTCTTGGTGCTGGGCAAGCATCTCCATGTTAGTCTCGTCAGCTTTCATTTCTTCAAACTTGGCACTGTACTGTAGAATATGTCCAAACATCATGTCTTTAGATTCCGTATTCCAAAGGACATTGCGGGCCCAAAGCTCTTGTGCATTTTATAGTTTCTCAAGTATTGCATGGTCTGACTCCAATTTTCTGGGATGTCCACTCCTAGACTTCAGATTGTTTGGAATGGCCCTATAACCCTTCCCAGGCTGATAAATGAAGGCATTAAGTATTCCTCTGAGATCACTGATGTCTTTCCTCCTTGGCTTCATGTTAATGTGTCACTGAATGCTTCACAACTGCAGACTGCTAAAACATCTGCTTCTGTTGATGTGGTCATACTTGCTGATAATCAATTAATCAAGAACATGTGATAAGCAGCATGTTTTTTTCATTGTTCTGATAAACCATAAAATTCCATAGGATGGAAAATCGTTTTATGATCTGAAAATGCACTAAACTAAAAACGGCATAAAAACGCCATGTGTGACATCACCCTTAGTGAACCAATATTGTTTTAGAATAAGTGTTTGATAACAGACCTTACGAAACAATACACAGTCTATTCCACCAAGCCACCCTTTGACATTTCATTTGACTTCTAATGAGCCTTAAAGGAAATCTGCTGTCAAAATCCATCATGATAAACCAGGGGCACTTACTCATAGATCCAGGCACTGTGACTGTGGTAATGTTCTTATCCATGGCCTCCTTCTAAAATTGACTTTTATTATTATGCTAAGAAGCCTGAGGGGCTCTGGTGGGCTTTGTCAGAAGTGCTATGGGGGGGTGGGGGATACCAGAGCACCTCCAAGCTGTAGCTTCACAGTGCAGGAACATGTCTCCCCTTCCTCTGCCTGCTTTAATCTCCCAGAGTGGGAGGGAAGAAGTGCTCTGTACAATGCCGCTAACGCTGTGTTTACAAACGCAGGGGATCGCATATGCGTTTCTACTGAAACACATGCAATTGACCACTAATCACATGTGTTTAGCTGGAAAAGCAAGTACGATTGGGCCAAGCCTCGCCCACATGGGCTAGCGTTGCATTTGTAAACACAGCGCTGGCGGCACGTGCCCCTTTACTTGAGTTCAGAGGTGGTTCTGTGCTGCTTCAGTACAGTGTGGGGGCCACGACTCTCACCTGGCCCTTAATGAAAGGGCCCTCCAAATTTTGATGATTGGGAAAAGAGATAAAACTTTATCACAACCATTTAAACTGAATAAAACATTCCCAATTTTAGATTGCAAAGTCCACTAATCAATGTATGTATGTATGTATGTGCTATATAAATAAAGGGAAATAATAACAATAATCGAGCATTCCTTAAGGTTTTGGGGATTACTTGTTCTGGTTGTTTTACCTGTTCCCTTTTATGAGTGAAAAATGTATTATTTCTAGGTGACAGTCCTGGATCCTCCAAATCAAATCAAATTCCACTCCTTAAAGTGAACTTGTCACCATGAAAATGCAGTGTAATGTTCCAGCAACATGTTATAGGCCAGTGATGGCGCACCTTTTAGAGCCCGAGTGCCCAAAATTCAACCAAAAGCCACTTATTTATTGCAAAGTGCCAGCGCAGCACTTTAAGCAGTAATGTATTTCTCCTTGTTCAATGACAACTTTCAATCCTTCAGCCTCCCAAGGACACCAACGCAGTTGAAAGGAGGAGGGCAAATTCACCTATCATTGTAGAAAGGTTCTCCAGGCAGATTCTTTGAGTTCTATCTGGTGAACTTCATTCTGGGGTGATGGCCCAGGTGCCCACAGAGAGGGCTCCGAGTGCTGCCTCTGGCACCAGTGCCATAGGTTCGCCACCACAGTTATAGAGCATAAAGAACTGAGTTGAGCAGCTTGTACACAGTGTTCTCTCAGCAGGCAGCATGTTATAGAGCAGGAGGAGCTGAGCAGATTGTATATTGTGTCCTATCTGCAAGCAACTTGTTATAGAGCAGGAGGAACTGTGCAACTACCACATAGGGGCACATTTACTTACCTGACAGATGAAGTTCCCCAAAAGTGCATTGTCCAACGATAATGCACTGTGCTGCGATTCACTAAGATCGTGCGGTCGATATCCTGCCGTTTCCCCTGGTGCATGTAAGTGCATTGTCTTGCGACACAGTTTGAAAGTTAAATCCTGCTCTCAGTCCGAATCAGTCAGATTGTCCGACGGCATGCCAGCGCAGCTGCAACAGAAACCGATCACATGCGACCAAATCCCAGCGCAGACACCTGTTAAACACCTGTCAAAGCCGCGCAAAACCCGAAAAGTCAACGAAAGTGCGATCTGCGACCCTTAGTAAATAAGCCCCATAATGTCCTGTCCGCATGCAGCATGCTATAGAGTAGGAGGAGCTACGTGGATTATACCTTATGCCTTGTATGTGTGGGTAGAATATTTTAAAGCAGGAGGAGTGGAGCAACCTGTACATAGTGTCCTCTCTGCAGGCAGTGTTTTATAGAGATGGAGGAGTTGAGTAGATTATACATTTTGCCCTGGGCATGTAGTAAGAATGTTATAGAGAATGAAGGGCTGAACAGATTTATTTAGTGTTCTGCAGGCAGAATGTTGTAGAGCAGGAGGAGCTGAGTAGACTATGATGAGTGTCCTGGCTGCAGTCAGCATGTTATATAGCAGGGGTGGCGGGGCAGATTGTTCTTAGTGTCCTGGGATGTTTTTAAGCAGGAGGTGATTGACAACCCTACATATTCTGTATGACTTTATATTGTATGAATCTACTCAGCTCCCATTGCTCTATAGCACATTGGACTGCTCTACTTTAAAAATAAGGGTCAAGTAGAATATATATTCATACTTATATTAGGCACACAGAATATTGTCATGCCAGTTTGCTTCCCACATTCCACCGCTTGTTGTTGGATGTATGATATCAGAACATGATCGCCCATTCATCTAGGGGTAGAAGAGCATATTATTATTAATGGCTACATTAGTGCCCTCTCACTGACTTCATTCCTATAGTAAAATAGTATTCAGTACCCCCATAGAGACACATTTACTAAGGGACGTGCAAGGGGTCCATATTCATGCAGAACGTGCACCAGAAATCCTGAATCTGGCGCCCTCTGCACTATACACAGGCAAACTGCACAAAGTACAGACTGCACTGTTCTTAGTAAATGTGTCCCATAATGTATTGTCAGAGATTTCCACAAGCCCTCAAGACCATAGCTGTGATAAATCTCACAATATACTATGTGGACATGTAAAATATGTTAATTGTCTCTGTATAGACCTAGTTTTGCACACTAAATCACTCCAGTAATAGCCTTCATTTGACAGCTGAAAAGCTAGTTAATATTTTCAGACTTTCAGGTCCTCTTACTGCAGTGAAACTAAATTGCAACATTAGACAGAAAAAGTTTATTTCATGGAGATTTGGTCACCAGGGACCTAATTTTCACTAAAGACAAATTTCAGAAGCCCATTACAGCTGCATTGCGCATATACCTTTTTGCCTTTTCTAAGCATTTGCATTACAATATCATTGTGTGTTATAATTTATCTGGTTTCTTGACAGAATCCTCTGTGTAGTCCCAGGGGTTGGTCTTTGGTTTGGATGCATTTCAAAACAACAACATGTGACTTGTCTGTGCTGCAGACTCCTCCGCTATCAGCTCCCACCTTTGGGCTTCTGTACAGCTCCTCCCTCCTGCTCCTTCACAGAGCTCACAGCCTGGTGAGCTGACATCAGTGAGGGAGGGAGAAGCTGAGCACAAGTCACATGTTGCACTTCATCAGGCCATTTTCACGATCCTCCGGATTATAAGTATGCACGCCTCTATTTTTTTTTTCCTCCTCCCACTGCCTCCAAGAGCCAGCGACGTCACTCGCCTCTTGGCACCTTTCGCACATGTGCCTTGCTTGAGAACCCAAAGGCATCACCACGGACTTTGGCTTTGTTTCCAAATGGTTGCTATGCCTCCGTCTCTGCTATGATCGCTGCTACACCAACGATATCCATTGCTCACCGAAACTTTGTACTTTTTGCACTCTGGGTGAATACCCACATATTTTTCTATTGAACTATTGGTGTGTTGCCGTTCTTTGGTTTTACAAATAAATCTATATTTATGTAATATATATAATATATATTTTCATTGGTGCCAGTGGCTTGTGTCCGAACAATCATTCAAACACCAAGCCGGAGTCCATGGAGACATTTCTGGGTTCTTGCACTGCCGCAGCGAGGAGCAGCTTGCTGTGTGAGATGATGGCAAGACGCATCCACGAAAATAGCCGAGTGATGTCAACGACTCTTGTTTGCTTTTTTACTGAAACTAAAGGTTTTTGTGCCTAAACAAAATATGTGCCAGCATCACCAGCACAAAGCCCAGTAGTAAATCACATCTTGGGCAGTGGTAGATTTCCTTTAGCATTGGAGTTTCCATGAACACTTTATGTAACAATGTTTGGATTCTTTTGTAAAGAGCCAATGATGCCGCACTCTGTCACGATAGCAAATGGTTGGATCAGTTTTTGCCATGGATCCTCATTTTCTAAACCTGGCACTAACTGTCCATGAACCTCTCAGACTAAATCTGGATTTTGTTTCTTGGATCTCTGGCTATCTTACATGTATACATGTAATGCATATTGGTTATATAAGGCTGAGGTGGAACCATACGTTCCAGCAGGACGTAAAGGGGCTTGTGGTTTCATTACTTTACTGTACTGAAGTATAATGATACAATTCCTCCCTGCCACACCTTATGCTATGTGTGTGGTGTACTGTACTGAATGTGTTAATAATACAGGTATCACAAGCCGGCCTCCCTTGGAGTTACATTTTAAACCAAGAAGGAGGAGTGAAACAGGTCGGGTGCAGGTCAGAGCGGGGAAAGAAAATTAGCTGAAGAAGCAGAATCCATGCCAACAACAAAAGCCAAATAGCAACCTTACAGCTTAAAGACACAGCCAACATGGAAAGTGTCCATCTGTCACAGCGCCATTCACTGCACTCCTAACACTCCTCACACTGCAAAGCCATCAATATTCTGCCCCCCATATGTGCCACTCCCAACGTGTCTATTATATTATCTACAAGTCACCTATACGCTAATGAGAATCATTAATAAATAGGTACATTAAGAATATTTGGTGGACAGACGTTACATATAGTGAAAAAATATATTTTGGTTTGATATAAGTAACAATTTATCAGAGATCAGCAGGAAATGATTGAACTTTTTTTTTTTTTCGTTTTAGGGGGCATTATGGACTTGGAGGCCTTGGAGAGCAGTCACAGTCCAGCACCTGACAATCCATACGAAAGGGAAGGAAGCACAAGCCGTGGCCTGACACCACACAAGGGGCTCCCAGAAAAAGCGGAACTGTTGTCTATAGACGTGAAAAGATCACAACCACTGTTAATACAGAGCGGAAGATGGGGGTAAGTGTTAGGGTGACCTGTTGAATAAGTTACTTTAGGAATGCAACCATTTTCTTACATTATTATACTATTGCAAGCTGACTGTGACAACCAAGAACTACGTCATATGGATGCAGTGTCTAGTCAGGAAACCTGTGCCTAACAAATCATATTAAAGGAAATTTACCACCAGGATGAAGGATTGTAAACCAAGAACACTGGAATACTGATGTGAGCCCCTCTGGCAGGAACCTCTTCTTTTAGCTTATCATGTCCTGTTTTTTTTTTTTAACGTCTTTTAAAATGATGCAAATGAGCCTGAGGGGCTCCATAGGTGTTAATGGAGCCTGGAGCCCCTCAGGTTTATTTGCATCATTTTTAAATCCTTTTTTTCTTAATAACAAGGCACACACCAATATGTCAGTGTGCTTGGTTTATAACATATGATCCTGGTGGTGGATTTCTTTTAAGGCTACATGCAGTCGCCGAGGTGCAGAAGAGGGGAGGGGGAAACGCTCCTCACCTCTCCCCTCTGCATAGAAAGCTGAGCAGCTGCAATCCGGCAAAAGACAATTTCCTGACCCTGTCAGGTCACAGTGCGTTGAGACACTGCGTGATCACTGCATCATGACCCAAAGCTATAGATCTCTTCTGGGGCCGTCATCTGGTGCTGCCAAATCACAGCCACAGTAACGGTCATGTGCACGTAGCCTAGGAGACTCTTTCTAAATACTCTCTTTGTTATAGGCGATTACGAGATGAAGAGTCACGGTCATCATCCCTCCCTGACATCCCAAATCCATTCCCTGAACTCTGCAATTCTTCCCCAATACTTAGCAACACACCCAACAGCAGCTCCCCTCTGGAAGGGGGTCCTCATGTGAGTACCAATGGAGGCATAGTCCAAATATTAACACTGCCAATCACAATTCATTGAAACCTACAAAGGTTATGGGCCATAAAGTGTATTAGTTATTATACTGTATTGGGGTTAGCAGGGACATACATTGAAGTTGCTTGATAGGAAACCAGTTCTTTGGCCTATGTGCCACCATACCCATGCATTGTCTGGACTTACAGTACAACCCTGTGTGCATTGCTACCTAAATGAAGGGCTATCAGGTGACGTAAGTTATAGGTAGAGGCGCTGGATACATGTTAATGATGATTCTTCTTTTTGGAAGAGCAGATGGTTAAGGTGTACAGTGAAGATGGTACGTGTCGATCTCTAGAAGTCACTGCGGGAGCCACAGCACGACACCTGTGTGATATGCTGGTAGAAAGGGCGCACTGCGTGAGTGATGAGAGCTGGTCTTTAGTGGAGCTTCACCCACACCTAGGGCTTGGTGAGTGCAACCAATATAACTGAGCGCTTAGAATATAATGACTCAATAGAATTGTCAAACTTCTGACCTGTCAAAACAGAGACAATTTTACTCACAGATGTTCTACATAGGGTTGTGTTTTTTCAACCCTTCAACATGTATTTTTTTGTTTTCATATTCTACTAGAAGAGACATTTATCAGGGCTTTATCTGCCAAGTTTTTGTCTCCAGACCTAACCCTCTTGATTCCAAGTAATATGTCAAGTTATAGAAAATACAGTTATTGGCCCACATTTACTAAAAAAACATGTAGTTTTGTGTAGTTTTCCTGTGTATAGTGCAGGGGGCATCAGATTCAGGATTTCTGGCTCTTCATGAATCTGGCGCCCCCTGCACTGCTCAGACAGAATGCACCACTTTTTTTGGGTGTACCATTAACATGGGGCATGCAACACATTTGCATGTTAAATCTGGCCGACGGTCCGAAGAAGCCCGGGAACAACCCCTTCAGTGCTGAAATTTGTGTCGCATGAAGAATAGTGCAGCCGCGACACAAAACGGTTGAGTGCAACACAAATCTATCGCGGACACTTCTTAAATAAGTGTGCAAGCAGTTTTCACTGAAAAGAACGTGCAAAGTCGGACAGAAAAATGGCGCATGGAGCTTAGTAAATGTGGGTTTTTCTCTCTATGCTAATAAGTACCAGGGATGTGGTCATTCCTCTTGCTTCACTCGATTTTTAATTATTTTTTTGCTATGCCGCAAATAGGCCACAATTACACAATGGGGCAGATTTACCATTCGCGATCCAGCAGCGCGTTCTCTGCGGTGGATTCGGGTCTTCCAGCAATTCACTAAGCTAGTTCCTCCGCCGTCCACCAGATGTCGCTGCTGCGCTGAAGAGCATTGGAACGCACTGGAGTACACCGAGCCGGGCTGAGTGAAGTTAAGCGCGTGCCGAGTGACAATTTTTTTTTTTAAATGCGGCGGTTTTTCCGAATCCGTCGGGTTTTCGTTCGGCCACGCCCCCCATTTCCGTTGTGTGCATGCCGGCGCCAATGCGCCACAATCCGATCGCGTGTGCCAAAAAAAAAACCCGGCACAATTCATGGAAAATCGGCGAAAATCGGAAATATTCGGGTAACACGTCGGGAAACCGCAAATCGGGCCCTTAGTAAATGACCCCCAATTATTGACTTCTGGTGCAAGGAAAAATCATTGCCCCAATGCACACATCTATATTACAGATGGCTATGAGATTATATTCTAGCACAATGTACCTTAAGTTGAATATACAGCTATCTTTTTCCAAAGACACACCATGAGAACAAAAAATGTAAGAGATTTTCCAATACATGTACTATTAGAGCCTGTTTCAATATATTAGTTGCATCAGGTTTTATAACCTCAGATCAGCACAACTAATAGTAATAGATCCTGATATGAGGATAAAAAACTGATGGCAACTGATACAAGTGAATGCACCAGTACAGAGGCATTTTTTCCAAGAAACAGTAAATTCATTTAAATGGAAAATTTGAAGCCACTATAAGGTATCTCTAAAGATCCATCAAACAGGGCTGTAAGGACTTCATCTTCAGCCTCACAGGATCTGAGCATGTAGTTTTTCCATGTGAATGACCCACGAGGCAATACATTTGGGAACCTCCCTTGCGGTACGAGCCTATCAAGTATTTTGGGCACAGTAATGGCTGCAATTAGTTGTCATCCCAACCAGCATTTGGTACACAGTGGGGGTCATTTACTAAGGGCCTGATTCGCGTTTTCCCGACGTGTTACCCGAATATTTCCGATTTGCGCCGATTGTACCCGAATTGCCCCGGGATTTTGGCGCACGCGATCGGATTGTGGCGCATCGGCGCCGGCATGCATGCGATGGAAATGGGGGGGCGTGGCCGACCAAAAACCCGACGGATTCGGAAAAACCGTCGCATTTAAAAAAAAATTTGTGTCGCAAAAATTTCACTCACCTTCATCCAGGATAGGCCGGTGTATTTCGAGGCATTCCAGCGGACTTCAGCGCAGCAGCGCCACCTGGTGGACGGCGGAGGAACTACCATCATAAATCCCGGCCGGACCCGAATCCAGTGCAGAGAACGCGCCGCTGGATCGCGAATGGGCCGGGTAAGTAAATCTGCCCCAGTATGTGTGATGCACAGAAAGTATCTAGGTAAATTACATTTTCTGTCTGGTCTTGCAGAGCGGTGCCTTGAAGACCATGAATCTGTGGTGGAGGTACAGGCAATGTGGCCGGCTGGAGGAGACAGCAAGTTCATTTTCCGCAAGAATTTTACCAAGTATGAATTGTTTCGAGGATCTCCGGTGAGTACAAAGGATCCTATGTCTACAGGAAGACAGACAGATGGTTGTGGCAGGACCTGTTCAGATAATTACATGTTCCTCTCTGGCCTGCCATTCAAGTATGTTCTGGTCAGACTCCTCTACAGAATATTTTAGTCATTGTGCTTTCACATCACTAATCACAAGGATGGGGACAGTACTTACTGAGCCTCCTGTAATTAACCCTAGTGGATGAATACCATTTCTCAGTTAAGTCAACATACCCACCTTGATGCAATTACCCTGCCTTCAGCATTATGTTCTCTGTGCATTTATATGGGTGTCTACCATTCACATACTCCAACATGCCAGCTACTGGCTGATCAAGCATGATCAACACTTCCCTTCAACTAAAAAACCCTCAGAAGGTACTGAGGTCAGAATTGTAGCTCTAGACATTGTGGCTTACAACAATCAACACATTGCTTCACATACATTATTATACTTAATAAAGTATAATGGTAGAAGTCAGCCTTGCGATCTCTTTGTAGTGAAGGCTAATAACTAAAGAAGGCAAAAAATAACACCCTTAGTGGTGGTCCAATTTTTAACCAGTTGGATAAAAAGTTTCATCAGTTCACCCAGCTTGGTATTGTAAGACATGGTTGGAAAACTCCAAACACGGATGCCTTCGGTTCTGAACTAACAAAAATGGACAAAAGGAATGGAAAAATCCAACTGCAGAAGACCAACTTCTTCATAAAATCATATATTTATTGTAGAAAATCCATAAAATATCCATAGTCCACATACTAGTGGCTGATGTGTTAATACTGATGTCTAATATGTACACTAGAGGACTATGGATATTTTAAGGATTTTCTACAATAAATCTATGATTTAATGAAGAGGTTGGTCTTCTGCAGCTGGATTTTTCCTATCCTTTAACCTGAATAAGAGAGACATTTCTATTAAATTCAATAATTGTACATCGTTGACCCAGAAGATAAAAAAAAACCCACCAGGTATGGTCAATGAAACAATATTATGTATGAAGATTTTTTCCCAACTCCAAATAAAACAATCTGAATTCCTGGATTATTGCCCCTCCCGTGATGTTTAGTATCCATGGTTAGTGATATTACTTTCAAGAAAGGCTTCAAGGCCCCTTTGTCCAATGTATCAACCATCACAAGATATTGTGGTAGAGAAAGTTCCATTGTGTCGCTGTTCTTACAGGTTGGTGTAGGCACAAAAAAATACTAATTGTACCTAGAATATTCTGATTCAATGTTTTGTTTGACGGTATACATTAGTTAAACTAAAAGCTAAAGTAAGTCTTGAAATATGTATAAAACAAACCCGTATATTCCCTTACAGTATGCCTTATTCCCAGAGGACATGATTGCTGGAAATGTAGAAGCTCACAAAGGACTGTCTCACTCAGAACTAATACAGGTGGGTAATCCTCTAGTACAGATGAGAATCTTCACCTTTAAAGTCCAGAACAACCCGGAGGCATAAAATCTGGTTTTTCAGTGCTTGCTGATAGGGGGACAGTGTCCTGGACATTCTGTTCAGTGACTGGACAATTTAGAGAAGGCTGAAACAAGCACCAACCAGTGTAGGATTACAGAGACTTGACAACTAAAGCAAGTCTGGTCTGCTTATGGAAAGATATCAGATCACTTTATACACATGTAACCTGGCTGAAACCTGATGATTATTCTCTCTGATAGAACTTCCTCAACTCAGGCAGCTGGCCCGAGATCCAAGGCTACTTACACATGAAGGAGAGTGGCCGCAAAGTATGGAAGCGTTTCTTCTTTTTCCTGCGCCGCTCCGGCCTCTATTACTCCGCAAAGGGGACGTCAAAGGTACCGTATTCGTACATTGCATTTAGAAGAGTGGTCCACCTGTGGTCCACTGGATATTGTTAACTATTGTTAACTGAGTGCCAAGTTTACTTTCCCATAGAAAGATAAAAAGTATAAGGGATCTACATCACATCCTCTACCTGAAACACTGTATGAGGTCCAACTTTTGGCTAAACAAGTCTATAGATAAGATTATTGCATATTAAATGCGATGCATTACAGCTAATTGGAAAACTTTCATTACAGAAGAGTAGAAGCTATTTCTTATTAGTGTTCTTCTTATTTCTATTTCTGTGCTGGACAATGAGGGGGTCTGATCATGGATTAAATGGGGTTTTCAGCCAAGTAAAATGATGGCAGAAATGGTGGTGGCTGGTAATGTAATAAATCCAGCCAATGACTGAATGAGATATTTCACCCTTATACCAATGATTGGCCAAGTGACTTCCCTTTGTGTCTCCTGTGATGTCAAGATCCAGGGAGTGGTGCTCCTGGAGCAGCGAGTAAAGTTTTAGCTATAACTTTAATATTTGAAGGCAAACCCTTCAACTATGAATGAATTTTAGTTTTCAGTAGTGGGATTGGAACATTGTATAATGTCAATACCCCTAAAATTTGAGATAAGTGTCTTATACATATGGCTGCATTTATTAAATTATTAACTAGAGGAGACATTGTAGATTACTGAAGCAACTGCAACTCATATTACCTAATGTTAACATGCCAAGAATTCTGGTGTAACCACTTTATAGAAAGTATAACAAAAGTATTGTTACTTCAGAATTGATATCAGAAGTATTACTATATGCATGTGTTAACAAAACACAAACATTAACACATGCGTTAAAAGTGTTTATTATGCGTTTTGTAAACGCTTGTAAATGTTAACGGTAAAGTAAATCACCTCTCCTCAGCTGTTGTAATGTGTTTCAAAATGCAATGAAAACACAACCAAAACACAACGTGTGACTGCAGCCTAAATAAAAGAGTTGACCTGTTACTCAGGTGTAATAAAGCCTGAGCCAACATTTCTATTGTTCCATTTAACCTTTTATTAACTCCACAGGACCCCAGACACTTACAGTATTTTGCTGATGTGAATGAGTCCAATGCCTATTGTCTGACCCAAGGAAAGAAGCTCTATAGCGCCCCCACAGAATTTGGTTTCTGCTTGAAGGTGAGGGCAGTGGTTTTCTTGTCTCCATCATCTTTACCTAAAATTGTTATAATTAACGTTATCTTACTGGATCCTTTCAGCCTCACAAGATGAGAAGTGGCACTAAAGGGCTGAAGATTTTGTGCAGTGAGGACGAACCGTCTCGGACTTGTTGGCTTACTGCAATCCGTCTATTTAAGGTAAGCCTGGAAGCTATGTCTTGTAAGTCATGTTCTTTGGTTGCCCTGGAAGCCATGTCCTGTGGTCCATCCAGGAAGCAATAGCCTGTGGTCCATCCAGGAAGTAATGGCCTGTGGTCCACCCTGGTAGTAATGGCATGTGGTCCATCCAGGAAGTCATGTCCTGTGGTCCATCCAGGAAGCCCTGTGCTGTGGTCCATCCAGGAAGTCATGTCCTGTGGTCCATCCAGGAAGCCCTGTCCTGTTGTCCATCCAGGAAGCCCTGTCCTGTGGTCCATCCAGGAAGTCATGTCCTGTGGTCCATCCAGGAAGCCCTGTCCTGTGGTCCATCCAGGAAGTCATGTCCTGTGGTCCATCCAGGAAGCCCTGTCCTGTGGTCCATCCAGGAAGCCCTGTCCTGTGGTCCATCCAGGAAGCCCTGTCCTGTGGTCCATCCATGAAGTCATGTCCTGTAGTACATCCAGGAAGCCATGTCCTGTGATTTTCAAGAAAGCAATGGTCAATGAAGTCCAAGTTTGTGGCTATCCCTGGAGCCTTGCGCTGTGGCTTACTAGGAAGCTATGCCCTGTAGTGGTCCAGTAAGCCATATCTTTTGGTTAGCCAGCAGACTGTTGTGCAAGATGTAATGTCCTATAGATTTCCACTAACCTTTCGACAAACATTATTTTGCATATGATAAATATAGTGGATTTAATCATTAGACATGATTCTTAACACCCTTCCTCTCTTTCAGTATGGAGCACAGCTCTATAAAAACTACCAGCTCTCCAGGCGCAGCCCACAGTCTTGGACAGACCTCAAAAAACAGGTACCAAAGGACCTACATTGTAATGGCGATGACATTTATAGTTCATACATCTAGCTATGTGCGGAAATATCTATGTGCAGTGACCCACAGTAAAGGAAGAGGCAGTCTCGACATTGTAGCTGCGCTATGTTTAGGACACTGGCCGTCCAAAGAACGAGTAATAATCACCAGAATTTAGTCAGATGATCATATCCCCATAGAGAACAGGTTTTAGTCTACCTGAGGTGTAACTTTCTTCTTTCCAGTCCTGGAATATAACAAATTGACAGGTCACTGCCCACAACACAATCAGCTCACTCATCTTCTGCTGTAAGTACCATGACAGTAGGCTTTATGTGGCACATATAACCAAACAGGAGGTTGCATTCCAGTATAATGTGGTGCTAGGAGCCTAAGCTTGTGGCTCCACATGTAGAGCCGCACAGTATTCCAGCTCAGCACTTACACTACCACTAAACACACAGGTCAAAGTCTACTGTATCGATCCAGAAGTCAGAAATACTTACAAGCACGCAGGCAGACGGGATAATGGCCTCACACAGAAGTACATAGTACAGGTTCATGTCCATTTCTCAGCTAATGGCACCTACTGGATTCATTAAGTTATCTCCTCTGTACATTAAGTCTATTGTATCACTATGCATATCAGCATATGGCCAATTAATGTGCAGGTGAGGACCATTTCTCTATCTGTGTTTGTACAGTTGCAGATACGATACGGATTTAAGACGGCCATTTTGTGAGTTGTAGTTCATAGCTGGTCTGAAAAGGTTGAGGTCTTGAAAGGCACTGACATTTTATAAAATTTTTTTACTAAATGACTCATGGTTCTCCTCTGTGATCGGTGGTCTTTACTGTGCTCCTACTTACTGGATGTAGATTTATCATATCACCAACATGAACGACTTTTTAACTAAAACCCTTGACAATGAGCAAAAGAATGTAAGATGGCAGGTCAAATATTTGTGTACACAAAGCATTAAAGTGCTACATCCAGTCAGATGGGTAAAAGGTCAGTCACTAGGCTAAAGACACAAAAAGACAGCATAGGAGAAGATGGGCCAAGCCTAAGCGTAGATGGGCCAAGCCTAAGAGTAGATGGGCCAAGCCTAAGAGTAGATGGGCCAAGCCTAAGAAAAAATTGGTCAAGGTTAAGAATAGATGGGTCATGCCTAAGAGTACATGGCTCAAGCCTAAGAGTACATGGCTCAAGCCTAAGAGTAGATGGCTCAAGCCTAAGAGTAGATGGCTCAAGCCTAAGAGTAGATGGCTCAAGCCTAAGAGTAGATGGCTCAAGCCTAAGAGTAGATGGCTCAAGCCTAAGAGTAGATGGCTCAAGCCTAAGAGTAGATGGGTCATGCCTAAGAGTACATGGCTCAAGCCTAAGAGTAGATGGGTCATGCCTAAGAGTACATGGCTCAAGCCTAAGAGTAGATGGCTCAAGCCTAAGAGTAGATGGCTCAAGCCTAAGAGTAGATGGCTCAAGCCTAAGAGTAGATGGTTCAAGCCTAAGAGTACATGGCTCAAGCCTAAGAGTACATGGCTCAAGCCTAAGAGTACATGGCTCAAGCCTAAGAGTACATGGCTCAAGCCTAAGAGTACATGGCTCAAGCCTAAGAGTACATGGCTCAAGCCTAAGAGTAGATGGCTCAAGCCTAAGAGTAGATGGCTCAAGCCTAAGAGTAGATGGCTCAAGCCTAAGAGTAGATGGCTCAAGCCTAAGAGTAGATGGGTCATGCCTAAGAGTAGATGGGTCATGCCTAAGAGTAGATGGGTCATGCCTAAGAGTACATGGCTCAAGCCTAAGAGTAGATGGCTCAAGCCTAAGAGTAGATGGCTCAAGCCTAAGAGTAGATGGCTCAAGCCTAAGAGTAGATGGTTCAAGCCTAAGAGTACATGGCTCAAGCCTAAGAGTACATGGCTCAAGCCTAAGAGTACATGGCTCAAGCCTAAGAGTACATGGCTCAAGCCTAAGAGTAGATAGGCCTAGCCACCAACTGCATGAGGCATAACGGCTGTGCAGTTATTACTATAAGAAGGCCACAGTAATGCACATATCCTCATTATAAAGTTCGCAGGTCCATAAAAACCTTTGTAAGAGGCCTAAAAAACTTTCTTCTGTAAACAGAACCACTCATGACCTGAATGTGCCAGAGTTTTGAATGGAAAAAAAAAGTGTTTTAATATACAAGCAATTCCCATTTAAGATTTTTTTTAAACTATTCACAATTTTTTTTCTTCATAGCGCAGTGTATCCGATAGCACTATGGTTCCTATGGATTTTTCAGGGTGTACAGGTCGCGTAATAGAGAATCCTCTTGAAGCACTTTCAGTGGCCCTTGAAGAGGCCCAAACCTGGAGGGTAGGTATTATCTGTTAGTTACTATGGTCATTTTGTAGTCATAAGGTTATATCTATATACTATTATAGATATCACTTAAAGGGATTCTGTCACACAATCTACCTACCCAAACTATCCATTAAGCTAAGTAGTGCTATGCCCAAACATGTCACCCATACCTTTGCTTTTATTTTCCAGCCGCTCTTTTTGTGATTAATAGTGAACTTTGGAAATATGCAAATTAGGCTGAATTGCTTTGGTGGTGTTAGCAGATAACCTCAGGGTTGCAAATACTTAGACATAAAGCCTCCTGCTACAATCTCCTCTATTATCTTCCCCTTTTAGTCTACTGTACATCATTCCTGGGTCCAGTGTAATTTGGACCTGGAGCCCTGATGTGCTCTGCTAAAGCACTTCAGTCTAATTTTCATATTTCTTAAGTGAAGTTTTGGCATGGAAGGAGCAGCTGGGCAGTCCACCCAAAGGTATGGGTGGCATGTGTGGACATAGCCCTACATAACATAGCAGTTCTTTGTATACCTACCCTTTGGAAAGGTCGTCAGTGTCAGAATGGTAAGTGTCTTCCAATCAGTGTGAAGCAGTTGCAGCGGTCAAGTTACTCTGGCTCTGTCCCATAATGACATAATCTGTACTATTATAAAGCATCACTTTATATAGAGTCTGTCTTGTTTTGGGCATGGGTAGACATACTTTTATCTTATACACCAATATTTTGGAAATCAAGTTTCATTCTTGTCTAATAATAAGTGTTCTCACATGAACTTGTACTGTATATGGGTAATGATGTCACTTTTTCTACAGAAGAAAACAACTCACCGGTATAGTCTACCCACACCGTGCCAGACCACCCCAAGTAGTGCAGGTAGGTTCCGTAGGATGATCCTATACCATTTCACTGTAAAGAAAGTGCTTATTTGTGGGATCCTGTACACGCAAAATTCTCAACCCAACATAGTCCTTAGCTGCATTGTGCGAATTTCTTCTTTTAGCCCTTGCTTTTAACAGGAGATTACCCCCTAATAGATATGGCTGTGCTGTTAGTATTAACTTATTGTATCCTGACTGCCGGATAAATACATTACTACAAGAAGAACTTGCTTTATGTCACGTAGGACAGGGTATCCTCTGCGAGTTTATTGTTCTGACGCCTTATTCTGTGCACACTTTGCTGCAGTCATTGTCTGTGTGTTGTGGTATAAGCATAATACTGTTCATGTATTAATGAGTTACACCCATTGTAATTTATATCCCTTAGTAATACACAAGACCCAGCCGTGGTATCATGGGCGTCTATCCCGGGATGAGACCCAGCGCCTCATAACGCAGCAAGGAATGGTGGACGGGTAAGATCCATGTAATCATTTTGTCATCGCACTCCTTTAGGAAGGAAATGGTAGTCATTCAATAGCAATCATCAGATCACATTTTATCCTGTTTACTGTAAGCATTGAGCTCGTTAGACGCCTTTTATTTGCTGGGACATAGATCGAGACCTGTCATCAGGACACATATGATCATACCCGGCCTTGTCTAGTCCGTCACCATACATCATCACTTCACTCGCCTATGACTGAGTCACTAATCTATGAACACTTTACAATTACACTTTACAATCATCCCTCTCATTACTATCCATCTGATTTGCCCCAGGGACCAGGAAACATTTTTCCAAAGACCGGTGGAGAAGCAGTTGTTGGGGGGGGGGGGGGGCGGCAGGACAGCATATTGCCACAGGTAAATAGAGTAACTGTTATGGGGGGATCTGTGTATGGCCAACTGGTATGAGGGGTCTGAATATGACACTTGTGGGGGATCGGTTGGTGACACTTATGGGGGATCTGTGGATGACCAACTGGTATTGGGATCTGTTGGTGACACTTATGGGGGATCTGTGAATGACACACTTTCATGGGGGATCTGCAGATGAAACTGTTATGGGGGATTTGCAGGTGACACTGTTATGGGGGACCCTGTAGCTCATTCCCTGCATAGTGATGCCCTGGCTACACTTTAAAAAAGGGGGGACAAACTAGCCAGGAGCTCTACCATAAAAGGGGAATTCGGAGAATATGAAAGTGTGATACAAAAACCCATAGGGGCTTATTTATAAAGGGTCCCGCGGCCACATTTCCGTCAGGTTTTCTGGCGTTTTCGGGGATCGCGCAGCTGGGAGAGGGATTTAGAAGGGGATTGTGTCGCACGGGATCGGATTTTGGCGGATTTTGGCGGACTAAGCGTGGGATATAACTTTTAAATAGTGTCGCAAGACAATGCACTTACATACACCGGGAAGAAGAAGGTGAACTCCGGCGGACCTGAGCATGGAGCGACACATGTAAGATATGGGGCGCACAATCTAAGTGAATCACGGCACAATGCATGATCGCCGGACATTCCGGAACAGGGATCGCGACATGGCAACTGCCATCACTGCACATTATCTCATGGATGACTTCTCACCACAACACTGGCCATACTGGATGCACTGCAACCAACCGACTACAACCAAACATAGTGGTGATCACGTGACCTGCTCAGGCAGGTGCAGGACATTAGATGTAGACATGTGACCAGTTGCCATCTTCTGTCCGTGTCTGCTCCACTGGGACAAAATCGATGGACTGATTAAAGGCCAGTAGCATTTTATTTCTTCATCATGGTGTATGTCCACAGCATTTTTCTGCAAAGAGAAGCAATATTTTAAATAACAACTAATTACGCATTCGCTTATATTTATATATATTACATCTATTTCTGAGTATTATGGGATTTCTAGCAGTTGGAACCTCCCTAATACTTTCATTACACTATATCCCTTTAGGACTGTGTATTTCTTGTCCAGAGATCCGATTCCATCTCTCATAAGCCTCTTTTATTGTTTGTTTGCAGCGTTTTCCTAGTGCGAGAAAGTACGAGAAACCCCAAAGGATTTGTCCTGTCATTGTGTCACTTGCAGAAGATCAAGCACTACCTCATCTTACCGGTATATATGGAGAATATAGACGGCGCCCTGCAGTTAGGAGGGTGAAGCTGCAGAGTTTAATGAGCTGCAGCCTAAGACTGATAAGAATTATGTAACGGAACAGCAATTTATTCTGTCCCCATTCTCAGATAAGTCGCTTCTAATGATGGCAGCTTTCTTTATTACAAGCCTTTTGACCTGTTTATCTACTGCAGAATCTCATTATCCTGGTCTTGCTTTCCTTGCACCTGCCAGCTCTCGCCATTCATCCGTTTCACACCCATAAATATCTCTAGAACAGCAATTTTAATTAACAACCGTGTTTTTCTGATGTGAACATTCACTGAGATCAATGGTCTCTAGCCTGTTGATCTCCAGCTGTACAGGCGCGTCTCTTGAGGCGGGTGCATAGGGTGCAGTTACAACTGGCCCAAGAGGTTTTGGGGCCCATAAGGTGTAAAAAATAATAATATAATAATATAATTCTTTTATTTATATACCACTCACAGATTGCGCAGCCCTACATAGAACTTGCCAAATCGGCTCCTGTCCCCAATGGGGCTCACAACTTAATCAAACTACCATTATGACTTGGAAAAAGGAAACCCACGCAAACACAGAAAAAACATACAAACTCTTTGCAGATGTTGACCCTGATACATGAACCCAGGTCCCCAGCGCCACAAGGCTGTAATGCTAACCACTAAGCCACAGTGCTGCCCCACTTTCCTATATGAGAAGACTATTACTATAAACCATACATCATAGTCAGTAGCCTGGCACAGACTTTGCACTGGGGCCCATCAGCTTCGAGTGGCATCACTGTGTTGCGACACTAGCTGTAGGCAGTCAGTGCATGCTGGGAGTTGTAGTTTTTTACAACATACAAAACTACTGGGGGCTGGCTTGCTATATACTAGGGGCAGGGGCTGGCAGGCTATATACTGAGTGATATGGGCTTGCATGCTATATACTGGGGGCAAGGGCTTGCTATATACTGGGGGGCAGGGGATGGCAGGCTATATACTGAGTGATATGGGCTTGCATGCTATATACTGGGGGGCAGGGTCTGGCTATATACTGGGGATTAGGGGCTGGCTATATACTGGGGGGCAGGGGATGGCAGGCTATATACTGAGTGATATGGGCTTGCATGCTATATACTGGGGGGCAGGGGCTGGCTATATACTGGGGATTAGGGTCTGGCTGTATACTGGGGGGCAGGGGATGGCAGGCTATATACTGAGTGATATGGGCTTGCATGCTATATACTGGGGGGCAGGGGCTGGCTATATACTGGGGAGTAGGGGCTGGCTATATACTGGGCGGGCAGGGGCTGGCTATATACAGGGGATCAGGGGCTGGAGGCTATATACTGGGGGGGCAGGGGCTGCCAGCTATATACCGGAGGCATGGGTAGGCTGGTAAGCTATATACTGGGTGGAGGCTGTGACCAATGCATTTCCCACCCTTGGCTTATTCTCGCGTCAATAGGTTTTCCCATTTTTTTGTGTTAAAATTCTGTACCTCGGCTTATACTCGGGTCATCTTATACTCGAGTATGTACAGTAATTGTAACTCGCATGTATGAGTATACAAATAGGTGTATTTTTTAAGTTGGAAGGGGCCCCATTCAGAAGGCTATTATGTGACCCTGCCTCTCCTAGTTACGCCACTGGCCACATTGTCTATTCGCACCCTCATTTGCTGCTATCTTCTCCATAGGAGAATAAAAAATATTATATTGAACACATATTTGACCACTTTTTATTCCATTTCAGTGTGAGGAAGATGGGAAACCTTTCTACTCGATGGACGATGGGCAAACCAAGTTTTTAGATCTTATCCAGCTGGTTGAGTTCCACCAGATTAACAGGGGTATCCTACCATGTCCTCTAAAGCACTATTGCACTTCTGTAGCACTGTAATAGGGTCTCGATTAGCACAATGCAAGGACAGAACAGACATCTTGAAGGATACAATCTTCAGTATAAGATGCACGTCTTCTTCACAAGGTGATTGATGCGCCACCGGTTAAAAGATGGCAGAAATTCCAGTTTGGGATTTGTAAATTATTGTACGATTGTTACTGTGTGGATCCAAATCTGCGAGGACGAAGATCTATCCGGAAGCACACAGTCCATAAGCTAAACCTTTCTTTTCCTTTGTGATGCTACATCATCACATCATCATCTTCACCAGACTGTCAGGTGACAGCAGAATGACATTTGTGGCTGAATTCCAGTGGAAGACAAGCTTTCCGTAATCTCCTCCGCCCTCTGAGAGATGGCAGGAGAAGGGCACCCTAACTGTGTCCGGGAAGGAATGTTAAACAGTGCATCTGTTGCTGAGGGCACTGTACTGTAAATATCTACAAGGCCAGTTCATTGTCAAATATTTTGTATAAGAAATCATTATATTATATTTTTCCTTCTATTTTCTCTTATTTTGTACAGAATTCTCTAAATACAATCTACATATGGAGAGGAGCAGTTTATTTATATGTATCCAAAAGTGTCACAATAATAAAAAATGTTCACTACTCTAGTTTACGCTGACTAAATGTAGGGATCAGTATTGCGGTCTGTTCACACTGGCATCATAGGTTCTAATTACAATGGTGCTTTGCCAGATCTAGCATATGACAGATCCCAGTGACTTACAATGGAAGCCATGGTGCTGTGCCAGATCTGGCATATGACAGATCCCATTGACTTACAATGGAAGCCATGGTGCTGTGCCAGATCTGGCATATGACAGATCACATTGACTTACAATGGAAGCCATGGTGCTGTGCCAGATCTGGCATATGACAGATCACATTGACTTACAATAGAAGCCATGGTGCTGTGCCAGATCTGGCATATGACAGATCACATTGACTTACAATAGAAGCCATGGTGCTGTGCCAGATCTGGCATATAACAGATCACATTGACTTACAATGGAAGCCATGGTGCTGTGCCAGATCTAGCATATGACAGATCCCATTGACTTACAATGGAAGCCATGGTGCTGTGCCAGATCTGGCATATGACAGATCACATTGACTTACAATAGAAGCCATGGTGCTGTGCCAGATCTGGCATATGACAGATCACATTGACTTACAATAGAAGCCATGGTGCTGTGCCAGATCTGGCATATGACAGATCACATTGACTTACAATAGAAGCCATGGTGCTGTGCCAGATCTGGCATATGACAGATCACATTGACTTACAATGGAAGCCATGGTGCTGTGCCAGATCTAGCATATGACAGATCCCATTGACTTACAATGGAAGCCATGGTGCTGTGCCAGATCTAGCATACAACACATCCCAATAACATATAACAGAAGTAACAGTGCTGCGCCAGATCTAGCATACGACACATCCCAATAACTTATAACAGAAGTCATGGTGCTGTGACAAATCAAGCATATGCCAGATCCCAATAACGTATAATGGAAACCATGGTGCTGTGCCAGATCTTGAATATGATACATCTCATTGACATGGCAGATAGAGCATATGCCAGTTAATATTGACATATAATGAAAGCCAGGGTTCTTTGCAAGATCTAGCACATGACAGATCCCCATGACTTTTAATGGAAGTCATGGTGCTGTGCCAGATCTAGAATATGACAGATCCCCATGACTTACAATAGAAGCCACTCTGCTCTACCAGTCTTGCATACAATACATCCAATTGACATAAAATAGCAGATGGAGCATATGCATTGTAATTTTGACATATAATGGAAGTCATGGTGCTGTGCCAGATCTGGCATATTATCACTTGGGATATTTAATGTAGGCTCTAACATATAATTTAAAGTGAGTCAACCACCTTCTAACCACCCATAAGTAAATACTTCCTTATGAATATCAGTGGAGCTGCAGTAGCCTGATCTGACCACCATAGAGAGTGGAGCTGACTTATTCGTGTGCTACTCTGTTTATCAAATGTAGGGAAAGCTGGTCAATAGGAGTTGATGACCCCATTAAGTCAGATGCACAAAGCCCAGTGCACAGTGTGTATGGGGGTCTTTAAAGGGATTGTCCAGGTATATACATTTTTTATATATGGCTGGGGGGGGGGGCAGCCTCAACAACCCCTTTAATCCTGTGGTAATAGATATTGTGCAGTTCTACCTTAGAAGAGCAGAAATTTCCAAAATCGTGTGTACCACCTTATTTAATCAGAGGCTTGTGGAGGTAGTGTATGGGCCCATATAACTAGGGTCATGTATATGAGATCTTAGGCCACACAATCTGTCATTCTTTCATCTTCATTTGGTTTAAAGTTTGTTTTCTGGGAATTTACAATATCTTTACTATAGATGTTTCATAGTGTAAGGTATATTACTGCTTCATGTACAAGGCCAGGAAATTACTATATCACCTTTTAAATTAAAGTGAACATGGACCTATATACCACATACATAAGGGCAGTAGGTATAGGGGGGCCAAATGTAGCAGGGCACCTGGGTCTAGATGACGGCTTATCTCCTGGTACCATAAGTCCTATTGTCCGATCAAACTGGCTCGTGGGCAAAAGACTTAAAGGGCATCTACCAGCAGGATGAAGGAATGTAAACCCAGCACACTGACATACTGGTGTGTGCCCCCTCTGGCAAGATCTTCTCTTTTTTAGCTTCTTATGCCCAGTTTTTTTTGTAATTTTTTTTACAAAAAAATGGCTTTTAAATTATGCAAATGAGCCTGAGACATTGGGGGTAATTTACTAAGGGCATGAATCACGGTTTTACGGCGGGTTGTGCCGATTTTCCCCGAATTGCCCCAGGTTTCGGATTGTGGCGCATCGGATTGTGGCGCATCGGCGCCGGCATGCACGCGACGGAAATTGGGGGCGTGGCGAACAAAAACCCGACGGATTCGGAAAAACAGCCGCATTTAAAAAAAAAGTGTCGCTGGACACGCGCTTACCTTCACCCAGCAACGGATCGTGAACTCCGGCGGACCTCCGTGGACTTCAGAACAGCAGCGACACCTGGTGGACGTCGGAGGAACTGCCTTAGTGTATCGCCGGAAGACCCGAATCCACCCCAGAGAACGCGCCGCTGGATCGCGAATGGACCGGGTAAGTAAATCTGCCCCTATGACTCCTATGGAGCCTGGAGCCTCTCAGGCTCATTTGCATAATTTTAAAGCCTTTTTTCTTAAAGCAAGGGCATAAAAAGCTAAAAGAAGAGTCCTGGTGGTAAAAGGGATATAAATGTTTCTAAGCTCTAGGGGAACCTCACGTTCTACCTCTACACACAGGGGAGAACCAGCTAAAAGCAACCACCAATCTCTCCTTCCAGTGAAGAAAGGCACTGCATTAATAAATCAGAGGGTATTGAGGTGTGAACATGTACCAGGAGGGGGAGGATCACATTTTCTATTCCTATACCTCTACATTTCCCAATAAAGTGGAGAAGGCGAGACAAGTGCATTACATGATGTCGACATAAACTGTGATGAACCACACACAGAGAGTCGCCCCGGGGCGTCCCAGTCATATTATAATGATTGGTTCTACAGTAAATAAGTAGTCTATGTTGTTGTTATGATGAGCGACACGTCTTAAGAAGATGATCCTCTGTGCCTCTCTCTCCCTGATTTGTCATTGTCCTACTTGGCTCGGTGCTTCTCCTACAAGATAATCTTCTAATCTTTCTCATCAGATGCGTAAGAGAAAGACTATTAAATGGTCCAATTGGGTCCCAGCCTTATCCTTAAATATAAGTCTCTGTGAGGTAGGAGCATCACTGTAAGTCTTAGCGGCAGGACCCCTCCATATGCCCCCCATCATTCCACTCTGTGTATGTGGATACTTCCTGGAAGATGGATAAGATGGATCCCCGGACAGTACTTATAACTGGATGTTCCTCTGGGATCGGACTGGCGCTGGCAGTGAAACTGGCTCAAGACGAGCAGCAAAGATTTAAAGGTGAGTATAACTCCCTCTCTCATCCAATCAGAGGGGGTCATAGTACTTTTCTTTATATTAAAAGATTCTCAGGGATTATGTGAATAGGGAAAACAGCAGAAAACTAGCCGGAGGCAGCTACAACATCAGATAGAAGAACAAGTCTTGTCACGCTTTCCCAATATAACATCAATCATAGACAAGACACCAGATGTCATTAAAGTGTTAACGGCAAGAGACCTTATGCTACAGAGCAGATATTCTCCCATCTGGTCCCAGTTCTTCCCATTCATACTGATAATTAATAACTGAGAGGAAAAACAAAGGGAGAGGTAAAATGTGCAGATTTCTATGAAATTCAGGGACGACACCTTAAAGGATTGAAACTATTGTCACCCATGAAGAATCATGCGGCAATAGATGAGGGTCGATAATTGAAGTCATATTTAACTTGCATGTACTCCTCAAGAAAATATTAATCAAGACCTTTACTAACGAACTTTAACCCTGTTGTCAAAATAATATCCGGTAGTCATTTACCTAATTTAGATCCTATTTATGTTCTGGTCCAGTAGAGAGATCTCTGTTAAATAAGATAATGTTTCCCCTCTTATATCCATGGATATCACACATGGAGGAGACTGTGGCTCCATGCAGAGGGTTATCTGCTGCCTATATACCATAAATCACTCTCAGGGCTGTAAAACTACAATGAGCACATACACTGGATTACATTATCAGCAATCTGCAGGAAGCCATAGGCAGCTCTACCTGGGTCATCTGGTGGGATGACACTGACACCTAGTGCTGATTTTGGGAACAGTCGCAAACAATGCAATGACAGGAGAGTCTATACTGTACAGCATTATAGGTCAGACCTATGAAACTATTGAGGATCCTTGAGCTTTCATTTAGCATTTCCTATACATTAAATAGTAGGCATCCCCATGCAGTCCCAGGTAGACAGTTGCATAACTATCACGGTTGCAGGGACCAAGCCCAGAGATGCACGGGGCCCACAGTATGCCGGGCAGAAGGCTGCCGGTCCATAAGAGTGGAAAAGAATAAATAATATGCATGTAACACACAGATGCAATTGATTATGAGAGCGGAGCAGACAAAGGCAAGTCACACTATGCTGTCATCAGGCAGAGCCACCACCACATCAGACGGATGGACAGGCTTCTGCCAGTGCTGCTGCACAAGAAGCCTGGGGAGAAAAGGAAGTGAGAAGTAAGTAATGAGTTTATTTTTATTAGGGTGCTAAGGAGATAATGGACATTTCATTAGTAAGGAGAGGCTTCTAAGCATTTCATTAATGAGGGGAGGGTGTTGAGCATTTCATTAATGAGGAGAGACTGCTGAGCATTTCATTAATGAGGGGAGGCTGCTGAGCATGTCATTAATGAGGGGAGGCTGCTGAGCATTTCATTAATGAGGGGAGGCTGCCGGGCATTTCATTAGTGAGGGGAAACTACACTCTATAGCGCGCCTTTCCAGTTGCCCCCAGCTGTCTGATACCTTTCTTTGTGTGTACTTTCCTTTCTTATATTGGCTCCCTACTATATAAATCGCAGGGTTGGATTAAGACTGCGATGGGTCCTGGGCTGTATGAATATTATAGCCCCTACGAGTCACAGCAGGAACAGATGTACGAGGATTTCATGGGTAAAGATCCTTCTCAGTATAAAATTTAGTGGATGGTTTGGGGAGACATGAGCCCCCTATAAGGCTTGGGCCCCAAGCTACCTCCCAAATCAGCTATGTTATAATCCACTTCTGATAAATCCACTTTTCGTTTAACTCTTCACATACAGCCCCCAAATGTATAGCACACTGTAGTGCTTCCCTGTGTCCCCCACTTATAACTGTCCCCTATTGTTGCCACACACACACTTATAATACCCCTTTATCATGGTCCACAATAAGAGGTTATATAAGATGCAGATAGATGTGAAATCAGGGCATAATTCCTGCCATGCAGGACAGTGGGACAGACCAGTGTGAAGGGGTGTGCCTGGAGGCAGAATCTTTCGTTCTTTACTCATACACACACATTTATACACACTCACACACACACATATTGAGCAAATACACATCACATATACACACAAATACAGTGCCATATACAGATGTACATCATGTATACACACATACATTTTATATACACCATACACAATATACACATACAACATATACACACACATATTCAGCATATATACATCATGTATATGTTAGATACATATTATGATTTGTAAAGCGCTACGTAATTTGATGGCGCTATATAAATAAAGATTATTATTATTATTATTATTATGCTATACAATGTACAGCATAATGGGGCACATTTACTAAGGGTCGTGTGCCAGTTTTCTGTTGAACTTTGCACGCTCTTTTTAGGTGTAAACTACTTATTTAAGAAGGTATTTAAGAAGTGTCGGCGCCGCTTTTGTGTCGCACGTGACCCTTTTATGGCACAGCTGCACTGGCCTCCATGCAACACAAATTAGGGGGCGTTCTGGCTCCAAGTCGGACCGTGAGCCAGATTTAACATGAAAAGTCTGTTGCACGCCCTATGTTAAAGGTGCGCCACAAAAAAGTGATCTCTGACGGGCCAGTGCGGGGGAAGCGACAGATTAATGATTTTTGGCGCATGTTCTTAATGAATCTGACGCACCGGCATTATACACAGGCAGAACACTTTAAGTGCAGTTTCCCACTTTCTTAGTAAATGTGCCCCAATATGTATATAATGGTGCACATCCTCCGATCTTTAGTGTTAGGTCAGATGATGGGGCTCCCTCACACTGGGGGCCCCATCACTGTAGTTACGCCCCTAGGGGTGTAATATCAATCAATATGATAAATCTCCTCCATTGACTTCAGTGGGGTCTGTTGAGTTTCAGGGGGTTGTTCATCATTTTGCCTCCTTGTTGGTCTAAGCAGGATTTTTTATGGAGTCGGCAGTATAGGATTCTTATGGAGCTTCTGATGTTTATGGCAACATAGCGAAATGCACCTCACCTGCTAAGAAACTAAAAAAGATAATGTACATAAAACCCAGACAATAAGCTTTACTAGTTGATTTTACTGTTACAAACTATAATGGAAATATCTTACATGACAGGAAGATATTTTCATGCAAAAGTTGTGCATTGATCTTTATGTTGACACCACTGTGCAATCTATTTTATATGTATGATAAGACTGCAAAATGTTGGGATAAATGTAATTAGCTTTAGGTAGGGCATGTAGGAGGGTATGGGGGGAGGGTGGGATTGTTGCTGGAGATATTGCTTTTGATTCTGTGTTTTTAAAAAGTTAAAAAAAAAAAAAGATTAGGGCAGAAAGTTTAGGGCAGAGAAGGAGATTGGGAGTGGAGGTTCCGCGGGATCTAGCGATAAGATTATGTTATACGGTGAAGATGTTCTCCTTTGCTTGAAAGATTCAGAGACGTCAGTGCCAAAGGCCTTGAAAGTTATTACGGAATTTGGAAGGTTTTCAGGTTTTGAGATCAATGCCCAAAAAGACTTAAAAGTTTCACAGCCCTTTAATTATTTAGGCCTAAAGGTTAGTCCAAATGTGGGCGATTATATAGTTTTATTAATCTGGCCCCCTTACTGACAAAAGTGAAACTTAAAGGGAACCTACCACCACGATTCTACCTATAAAGGTAGATCAGGTGGTAGGTGGATGAATGGGGCGTGAGGATAGCCCTTTTTTGGGCTAATCCTCACGTCCCAGCTATCCTTTAGTAAACTTTAATCCGTGGGTATACAAATTTTTTTAAGAGGCTACTGGGGCGAGGAGTAGCTGGACATGAGGCTACCATCGCGGCTATCCTCACGTCCCATTCATCCATCCATTCATCCACTTTATAGGTAGAATTGTGGGGGGCCTTTAAATTTACTCCCTCATGGGGCAATCTTAACCTGTCAGAGCCATATAAAATGAGGATGTTGGGTTTTGGGAAAAAAAAGGAATTCATTCTTTGGGTCGACTGGGCGTGCATTGGGAATTACCCTCCTTCCAGTATTGGGTGAGTAGGGGGATTCTTGAGGATAAGGATTTATGTAGGTACTGTCAATTTTCACATGCTTATAGGAGGGAAAATAAATCACAATGGGGGTCATTTACTAAGGGCCCGATTCGCGGTTTCCCGACGTGTTACCCGAATATTTCCAATTTGCGCCGATTTCCCCCGGGATTTTTGCGCACGCGATCGGATTGTGGCGCATCGGCGCTGGCATGCACGCGACAGAAATCGGGGGGCGTGGGCGAATGAAAACCTGACGGATTCGGAAAAGCCGCCGCATTTAAAAACAAAATCTGTCGCGGAGCTTGCACTTACCTTCAGTCAGCCAGGCTCGGTGAACTCCGATGCTCTTCAGCGCAGCGGCGCCACCTGGTGGACGGCGGAGGATCTACCTTAATGAATCCCGGCCAGACCCGAACGCGCCGCTGGATCGCGAATGGACCGGGTAAGTAAATCTGCCCCGATATGTTTAAGGTGGATGAGAGTGGTAATTACACAGAGATTTTAGAGTTAGGTTCGGCATAAAAAAAAACTGGCTAGGATTTACAGTTTGCTAAGGATTAGCATCGATCAAAATTCTGGCCATGTTAGTCATCCATCCATCGAAATGGATAAACCACGTTGGCTTGATCACAGAAGCACAATGGGGATATATTTATTAGAATGGGGTTAGATGTTTTATTCATTTAAGTCACAGATGTACACAATTAAATATTTGATACAGAATGTATTTTTCACCACAATTATTGTTTGAGATAGGGTTAAGAGAAAATTTGAACTGTATGAGATGTAAGAGACCAGGAGCCGACGTCATCCATGTTCTCTGGGATTGTCAGAAGATTGGCATGAGATCTTTATGATAATGGAGGATCAGCTCCAATGTACCCTGCCTTGATTAGTTACTCTTGGCTTACTAGTCCTTCTCCCGATATCCTTGGATTTTGTATTAAAAAGTGATTTGGCTCGGAAACTCATATTTTTGGAGAGATTAGTGCTAGTTAAACATTGGAAAGACGAAAAATCTCCAGCGGTGAGGGAATGGCGAAATACGGTTGCATGTATTAAGTCTTATGAATGTGCTTATGAGAAACGCTACAGGAGGGGTAGTAGATTTAGTGGTATATGGGACCAATAGAAACCATAATCAGGAATTCATAATTAGGTAATCCATAGAGGAATCCATAGAGAATACTTTAATGTTTATTTTTTATTTTTGTTTTTTTTGTTCCCCTATATATCTCCAGCACGGGTAAAAGGGTGGGGGTTGAGGGGGTAATGACATGTTTTGCCTCTGTTAATATTCTTGTAACTGGATATTAATATGATGTTATTTTGGTTTTTGATTGTCATTTTCTCTATTTGTAAAGCTAGTTTTTGATTAATAGAGATTTTTTTTTTTAAAAAAAGCTTTATAGATATAGGCAGCTCCTGACTTAAGAACACCCGACTTACAGACAACCCCTACTTACAACCGTTTCTTCCCTGTGACCTCTGGTGAAGTACCTTGGATGCTGGTTAATTACTGAACTTTAGCTCCAGTCTGTAACCGTTGTCAAAGGTTTCTGCAATGCACCCTTATACAATTTTCACAGGAATAAACAAACATTTTATCTGGAGTCACAATTTCTAAATATACCTCTGCAACCTACCTACAAATTCATCTTAAGAACAAACCTACTGAAGCTTTCTAGTTCATAACCTGGGGACTGCCGGTAAATCAATCATTTCAACAAAAGTATTTGTGCGAATATTCTTGGTTAAAAATTTTTTCTCATTTTGAGTCTACAGATCCTATGCATGGTTACAGACTACAATGAAACCAGGTGTAGTCTGATTTTGCTCTCACGTTACTCCCTTTCTTCCATCTGTGCCCTATTTACTGTCCTTTTCAATATAATGTCATCTTTTTTTTACATGGAAAATGTAACATCTCTGACCAATTATTTTTCTATAGTCATCGCCACAATGCGTAACCTAGCAAAGAGGGAAGCTCTTGAAGAAGCAGCAGGAGACGCCCTCAACAGATCCCTGGAGATAAAAGAGTTGGATGTCCGGAGTGAACAGTCCATCCGAGATTGTGTGGACAGCATCCCTGAAAGACATATAGACATTCTTAGTGAGTGGTGCGTTGCTTGCCTGATATTTAGAAAGAATCAGAATTATTTATCTGCTACATCCAGACTTATAGAAATCATACATCCAAGCCAATCATACTGTCATGTACTGTCACTGTGTCCTATGAACTGAACTCCTAAAGAACAGACTCTGATATTTGTTATAAATAGGGGCCAGTGGCGTAACTACAGTGATAGAAGCCGCTATGGGGCCCGCAGTGTCAGGGGGCCCGTCATCCTTCCTGACATACTAAAGAATGGAGGATGTGCACTATTATATTCATATTGGGGCACATTTACTAAGGGTCCGAATCGCTCTTTTTCATCGGGTATCCCGAAAATTACTGATTTGCGCCGAATTGCCCCGGGTTTTGGGGCCCTGCTTCTCCTAATTACACCCCTGATAGGTGTTTCTGTTTTGTGGGTATTCTAGGTAAATTAGGGTTTAGAATGGTGGAAACATGTATAAAAACTAATGTTTAATATAGTTTTTCATATGTCGTTTTGCTGCAGTTAACAATGCGGGAGTAGGGCTTATCGGACCCATAGAATGCCAGTCCATAGAAGACATGCAAGGAGTCTTTGAGACTAACTTCTATGGTGTTGTAAGGATGATCAAAGAAGTTCTGCCTGATATGAAGAGGAGAAGGAGTGGACACATTTTGGTGATGAGCAGTGTGATGGGTCTACAAGGTATATATAGAGTAGTAGCAGGACAGAGTACATGTGTCATTTACAGATGTAGCTTCATTTTATTTGAAGAATTACATAATGGGGGGGGGGGATTTATACTTTATACTTATGTGGGTCACTGTGTTGTTGCAGCATCAGCAGAGCCAACAAAGACCTTTACAAAACAGAATTTACCCTTAAAGTGTCCCTGACCTCATCTTTACATACATCAAAAACAAGTGTGAGATAATAAAGAATAACAATAAATGGTATCTATTCTTCATTTCTATAAGTTTTCTCCTCTGCAGGCTCTGTATGTTATAAACAGTTCTCTTTGAGCTGGTGGTTGGGGGCTATGACACAGCTCCAGATCCCCCTCCCTCACTTACATTTTGACAGCCATCTAATCAGTGAGAAATATAAAATCTACTAGTCATCTAACAGTGAAGGCAAATAACATTTAATCAGAAAGGGGGGAGAATGAGAAGAGCCAAGTAAGTGGAGAAAGAAGCCCTCCGATAAGTTACAAGGCAAAGATTTTTCATATTTATTTGTACTGATTTATGTAAAGTTTGTTAAATTTTTAATATATATATATGGGGTATAAAATTATATTTAGTGACTTTAAAGGGGTATTCCCAGTTCGGCAAATTAATGTTATTGTTTGTGTGATGAAAAATTGAAAATTTCAAATTTCCAATATACTTTCTGTATGAATTCCTTGCGGTTTTCTACATCTGCTTGCTGTCATTCTGTAGAAATCTTCATTGCTTACTTCCAGTGTACAGAAATCTGACCATGGTCACACAGGTGCATGGCTCGTTGGTATCATAGAGTAACAGAGCTGTGTGATATAACGAGCCGTGCACCTGTGTGACCATGGTCAGATTTCTGTCCACTGGAAGTAAGCAATGAAGATTTCTATAGAAGGACAGCAAGCAGAGCTCTAGAAAACCATGGGAAATTGATACAGAAAGTATATTAGGAAATTGTATAACCTTCCATTACACAAACAATAGCAATTACTTGTTAAAATGGGAATATCCCTTTAATATTTTCAGGACTGTACATTTAATACATTTACTAAAATAGAAAGGTCCTCCAAAGTTCTCAAAATTCAAGATGTATAATGTCAGTACAACAGTAAGTCGTAGTTCACACCTGTGGGTGGCTTCTACAGTAACACCTTCCGTTATTAATAACTGAAAAAATAGTGCAATGGTTTGCTCCTTTTTTATGGTATAAATAATGATGAATGCTCGAATTTATGGCACATAAAAAGGATAGATTTCATTTGTTGATTATCTTTATTTTTTTACCTGTCCTCAGGAATTGTATTCAATGATATCTATGCAGCATCCAAGTTTGCCATTGAAGGATTCTGTGAGAGTCTGGCGGTCCAAGCCCTGATGTTCGACATTCAGTAAGTGGTTCCTGGATTCTTCTATAATCAAGACCATAAAAGATTAAGGTTCTGTCAAGTCCTTCAGATGAAGGTTTATTATTGTCTACCTAGGAGATCACACTCTCGCCGTATGATCTGTGATTAGCTTTTTGATGAGCGTCAGCCATATTTTAGGAAAAGCATGTGAGTCTTTTTTGCAGAAGGAATTAAATGTTATTGCCAATATAAACAAAACAATAATAAAAACTGAGACAATGATGTTTTCTTTGTAACTGTTAAAATGCAAATGTAGGACAATAGGTGCCAGTAAATCTATATGTACAACCTATATCATTGTATCTTTAATGGAAATCTACAATGAAAATCCATTATGATAAACCCGGGGCACTTACTACTTCACTGTGATCATCTCATATTTGTCATCCATGGCCTCTTCCTTCCTAAAACCTTTTAAAATGCCAATGCTCTAATTGGGCCTCTCCATGATCTGTCTTCACAGGCTGTTACATTGTTCACACCCTCTCCCCTGCTCCCTCAGCCCTTTACCCTTTTCTCTTCCTGCTGTAATCTCATGGAAGAAGCACAGAGAGAAAGGAAGAAAGTGCTGAGGAAGCAGGGGAAAGGCTAAGACAGGGTAGCAGCCTGTGAAGGTCCAGCATGGAGGGCCTCTGCAGAGCCATTGTGACTCATTAAAGGAAACCTCCCATTTGATTTGATGCATTATGAAGCAAACATACCTTGAGAATGCTGCTACTGTAGCTGGTTCAGCGCTTGTCCTAGCATGTGACTGCAGGAAAGGATGATTGCAATCCCTACAGGCATAATTATCAATAGCTGCACAATCCCCCAACTGCTGTGTATGAGTGATCCAGCTCAGGTTGATTAGTCATGTCTTGACTAGCCTCCATTTGTAATTACAAGCTCGTTTATAATGTGTTTGTCTAGGCAGCCAGCCTGATCCAGCTGTCCCAAGGTCCTGAATGTTATAATTGTTTTTTCAGCAAAACCACTCAGCACAGGGATTAACCAAGATATGATCCTGCATCAGTGTAGCTACAGCATTCTCAAGGTATGTTTGCTTCATAATGCATCAAATCAAATAGTAGGTTTCTTTTAACATAAATTTTAAAGTTGATTTTAAAAGGATGGAGGACATGGATAACAAATATAAGAAGATTACCATGGACACAGTGCCTGCATCTATGAGTAAGTGATTTTGCTAGTAGATTTCCTTTAAGGACCAATGAGCCTAAAGCATTATTTGCCTTCAAGGAGCATTTTGATAATGTTATGGCACACAACCAGCAGAACATAATCATTTGTGTGCATGTAACATAATCATGTGTACTGCAAGTGAATGAGTCTATAACAGTGATGGCGAACCTTTTAGATACAGAGTGCCCAAACTACAACCAAAACCCACTTTTATGTTGCAAAGTGGCAACATGAAAATTTGAGCAGTAACCTATTTATCTCTGCTTGGTCACAAGTTTCAATCGTATTCGGGTCCTGAGGACACCAATACAATAGAAAGCAGTAGACATTTGGATTGTAGCTTCCCTCCAGGGTCCCCTGAAGAGGAAGAATCAGGGGACCCAAAGCAGGAGCTCCAACAATAACACTGAGCATGGCTTCTCCTGGGCTGTTGTTTTGGACAGCAGGGGGAAGCCTTGAGTCCTATCTGGTAAATTCTGTGCTGGGTGCCCACAGAAAGGGCTCCGAGTGCCACCTCTGGCACCCGTGCCATAGGTTCGCCACCACTGGTCTATAACATTATACTGAGGATGGATGGGAACGTCACAGAGATCGTCTGAAGTGCTTAAAGGGATTGTATCATTTATTATGTATCCACAGTATAATGTCTGTCGCTGGGGGCTCCAACACTGGAACTCACAAGGATCACTGCATTGGGGGACCCATGTCTCTATTTCTCCACACCACAGTTAAAAGGTTTAAACTTGGCCCCCATTTTAGTCAACAGCGGGAATCCAAGTGGTCCAATGGATCAGTGGACGGACTTACTGACAAAGTAGGCTTAAAAGAGTTGGCCACTAATACAAGTTGACCAAGGATAGTATAAGACCCTATTAGGGTCATCCTAACTGTACTTACCCAGGTTAACCCAGTGATTGGAGGGGGTGTGGATGTCATTGCCCTGCTGCAGGCCGGTCATGTGACCCACTATTAGGTTCTTATACTTACCCTGATAAACATTGGTATTAGTGGCCAACCCCTTTCTAATGATTTTATGGAATAATTATAAACAATTAACTTTATCCATTTAGGGATAGCGATTAACTCTCCACATGACAGGAGATATTTGTAACCCTCCATCTAATAGATGTTGTCTGAAATGGACCCTTTAACTACAGTATTGTCACAACTACTGCAGGGGATGATAAAGAACCTCTTTATAATGACATATATTCTTTCTTATCTGCATTTCAGCCTCACATTGATAGAACCTGGTCCTGTGGTGACAGAGTTTGAAATGAAAGTTTATGAAGATGCTATACGGGGGGATTACTCTAAGGCAGACCCGGAAACCGCAGATCTGTTCACCCACTATTATTTAAGGAACTCAAAAGCCATCTTTTCTAGTCTTGGGCAGACCCCCGATGAAATTGCTGAGGTAAGCCCATTGAAAAACAATGCGAGAGTGAAGATGAAAGAGGCAATGTATTCTTGTGACCTCTTAGATTTTTTTGAGAAAATAACAATTTCCTCTCAACGGGCCAAGATGGCACAAGGTATTTGCCCATGTGATGCTGTAGCACAAAGACAGAGACATCGGAGGAGATTTTTCAAGACTTGAACTTCAGTTTTCTGGCATATATACCCTGAAAACAAAATTGCAAGTATGAAGGGGGCACGCCCAGCATTGGGGCTGTCAATAGGCACGTGGCTATAGCCTACACTAGCTCAGTCGGTGGGAGTCTCCTGATGCATCCGCAGGGGGCGGCCTTTCATCCTATAGTTGAAAAAGTTCCCCCAAGGTGTGTGATGCTGCAGGAAGTGACTTTCACACTTTGCATTTCCTTTCTATTCCAATTTCCACATTGCAGTCAGGCAAAGTTGGAAAATGCTGGAGTACTGCAGTCTAGACCGGAGCAGTACTGGAGAGAGTAGGTCAGATCAGGCTGCACGCAATTGTAAATACATATATTTTCAGTTTGCTTGTGCAGAGGGGCCAGATTCAGGATTTCTGTCGCACCTTCTTCATGAATCTGGCGCTCCCTTCACTGCTCCAAAAGAGTGCACTGCTTTTTTTGATGCACCTTCAACATGGGGTGTGCGACACAATTCTGTTGAACTTTGCATAATAAATCTGGCACGTGGCTGGCAGGTGGCTTGACTGAGCACCGGAACGCCCCCTAATTTGTTTCGCATGATGCCTACTGCAGCTGTGCTACAAAAGGGTCACATGCGACACAAATGTGGTGCAGACAATTCTAAAATACCCGTGCAAGCATTTTACACTTAAAAGAATGTGCAAAGTCTGACAGTAAATGTGCCCCATTGACTGGCCCTACAAGAACAATGCTTATATTTTGGGTACCTGGAGAGTATTGATTATAAATAAGAATACTAGGGACTGTAATAAGCACTTACTCACGGACTGCATGGTTTTGTTTCAGCATACTCTACGTGTCCTCACCATGGAGACACCTCCTTTTCGGCATCAGACCAACCAGGTTTATACTCCTCTGACGGCACTGAAATATGCGGATCCCAGTGGACATCTGGTGAATGATGTTTTCTACAAGATAGTTTTCCAGCATGACACGCTGATGCAGGCCAGCCTGCGTGCTATCAAGCTGCTTCGCTGGAAAGTGCAGAAAGTGCAACAGGGAGCAAAAAATTTGGGATTTCTCTGAAATATCAAAAAACTATAAAACAGTTAATACAGGAAGTCGTTTCTGGCAAACGTTGGGTTGTAGACAAAAGATGTGAAAACAAGTGAGCAACGGGCTCAGCAAATACCTTTCAATTCCCCATCACTGAGCACAAGCTATGTGGTAGCTACGGTGTGATAGGAGATTGAATAGACCACCTGTGAGACGAGAAGTACAATGGCTGAAAGTCCTGTCTATTGGAGAATGGAGAAAACTTACTGACGCATAGTCTGTGACAGCAACTGAGCCGTGAGTTTCACTTCCCACTTCCAAACACTAAAATATCTCCCCATGAGTCCCAAGAGAGACCCTTCTACACGCTCATCCACCTCTGAGATTCCTGAGATAGGTCGTGCCGCCACGTTTATCTAGAAGCAATGATTCCAGTACTCCACAGATGCTACTTTTACCATCACCACATATTACAATGACTCAGTTAGCTTTTACTATCCTGATATTACTCAATTTGTTGATGGGAAGCGGCGACCTACACAGAGCCAAACTGTGAAAAAGTAACTTTACTCATTGGGGCACATTTACTTCCCTGGTCCACAGAGTTCACCGAAAGTGATGATAATGCACTGTGCCGAATCAATCGGATTGTACGACGGCACCCCCCCCCCCCCCATTTCTGACGCATGAAAGTCAGCACAGCTGCACCAAAATCCGATCAACTGCAACACAATTCCAGGTGCAATCCCTGTTAAATATCTGTCACAGCTGTGCAAAGCCCAAAAACGTGGGAAATACACCCTTCCCTTCTCAGCACTTGTCAAGCTGATTATCGGTGGGATGACTGCCACCAATCTTATGACATTTGTCCTGGAAAACCTCTATAATTTTCAGAATACAGGCAGTCCCCGGGTTACATACAAGATAGGGTCTGTAGGTTTGTTCTTAAGTTGAGTTTGTATGTAAGTCGGAACTGTATATTTTATCATTGTAATCCCAGCCAGAACTTTTTTGGTCTCTGTGACAATTGGATTTTAAAAATGTTGGGTTGTCGTAAGAATCAATATTAACACTAAAGCTTCATTACAGACACATTTGATAACTGTTACAGCTGATTATTGTAGTCTAGGACTAAAGTACAATAAATTACCAATATCCAGAGGTCCGTTTGTAACTAGGGGTCGTATGTAAGTCGAGTGTTCTTAAGTAGGGGACCGCCTGTATGGTAAATGACAATAAACTGAATGTTTTTAAGATGCAAAAATCCATTTAAAGTAAGGTGGCAAAGACTCTTTGGATGCAGATCTGCCCAGCATTAGCGTATACTGAAACACTTAGGGAAAGTCTATAAAGGGAATATAACATTGTGCACAGTAAGACAAGGGTAATGTTAGGTTAAATCTCAAGTCCAACTGAGATCTCAATTTTTGGCAGGAGGTTGGCTTTAATAATTGATAACTTTGCACCTGAGTTACTCAACAAAGAAGAGTCAAACAATTCATTGGCTTCAAAAGATCTTTTTCATGGTAAAGTCCAGGACAATAGTTAATACGTGAACAAACAAAATAACTGTAAGGGTTACAAAATGGATAATACATCAAAACACTTAAAAATATTTGGCGCCCAACATTAGAAAACAAGTTTATAATGGAGTAAAAAAAACTTTGTACAAGTATATTCTACAGTAAAGGCCCTACAAAGTAAAACATGTCACTCACACTTTAAGCAAAGGATTTAGATAGTAATGAAAGATGAGCAGACTCGAATTCTAGGTTCGGCAGCTCCACATAACCCGGGCGCCGTTTTTGATGGGCTGCAGGGCAGCCAATCAGGCAGCTCTGTATGCCTAGAAAATAAGCATGGCTGTGATTGGCCAGGTGGATACCTGGTGGACACACATGGCCAATCACAGCCATGCCTAGTTGCTAAGGTCGTGAAGCTTCCACACTGGCTGCTCTGCAGCCCATCAATTAACACATCTAAGTTAGGCGGAGCTGCCGGACAGAGGAAGCAAACCAAAAGTTAGGGTTTGTTATCTCTAATATAGTAATATAAAATTATTCAGCAGGGTCAGATCCAGTAAAGCGATTCCCACATACTGCAGCCTGTATACTCATATACTCTTCACTGCCATAGAATCAGTGCGTAGGAAACGCTAAATCAGAGCCGATGTTCCCCACGTGCAATATGGGATGAGAACTCGTAGCGGTCCTGACTTCGATGCCCACACATATTGCATTCAAAAGGGTCTCGAAATCCATGACATCCCATATGGATAGTAAACATAACATAATCCAGAAAGAAAACATAACAGTGGTCACAGCGGTACAACCCCATTGGGAACCCATCTTTGCTTAATAGCTGCAGAAGGTCACGCTGAGACATGCCTGGATGTTTCAGGAGCTCATACACCCTAGCATGATCCTTGGGGGGCTGATGTGCACTGTTTGTCCGCAATGGAGCAGTATTTGGGTTAGATGGGTAGGATGCTCTGTCTTCATGGCTGCTGTCTGTATCAGTTGAGTCCTGAGCATTGGCGCCTGGGGATAAGCCATGTTCTGGAATTGGCTTCTTTTCTCTAAGCAGCTGGAGAGGCCGGTGGCCATTGGCCATGTCAACATTTGTGAGCGCCACTGGGTAAAGACTGCTAATAACAGGGACCATTTCTCCAGAGGGAGTGGGTGGAGTGTGGACTACAGGACGTAAAACCCCTGTACCAAGGTAGGCCATTGGATTTCCTAGATTCTGCTCCAATATCCTTTGAGGAATCACATCATGATCTTTATCATACAAGAAACTGTTGTAGGGAACTTCAAAACACTGTTGTTTCTCTCCTGGGAAGGGGAAACAAAGAGCCAGGCATTATTAGTATATTGTAGAGATGGCAACAAATCTAAGTAACTAGTTTTCTGGTGTCTACTATACACATAACATAACCCACCATGTACCATATCAAATTCATAAAGTACATACCACAGTTACTTTTTACTTATTCAGTAAACTTTTAGCAGTTTGATGGTACAAATAAAGCCCTTGGATTAATAATGACTGAGATGATATTGTTACTTATGAGGTTTAATGTTCAAGATTGGAAGTAATTCTTCGTTAAGTAAAGCAGCTTCTCAGTTTCTTTATTCTGCTTTTTCTCCTATAGTGAGCAGTGTTTTTGCATACATTGAGAGCACTACCCACCTCAGGCAAGAGGTTTTTCTTTCCCTTGATGATACAAGTCTGTAAGGATATTAGACTATCCAGCCACTGTCTTTAAAGAGTTAAAGGGGTATTCTGGGAATATGATTTTAAAAAAACTATAATGCTATAAATAAATTAATACAACAAAACGTAATGTCATTAATCACAGAACACAGCTTTAATAGTTTTCCTTTAGGATTCACAAAATTTTAGGGGCTTTCTAAATTAGGTACAGTTATCTGCAAGGTGGCTGTCATTTACAACTACCAGTCCCATAATCCCTCAGTTCTCAGTAACTCCTCCTCCCTCTTTTGCTCTGCTCCCAGTGATGATATAACAGACTGCTCTGTTACAATAGTAATGATGTGTAACTGCCATCACTACACATTATCTCATTAAGATGGGTCTCACCACAACACTGGCCATACTGGATGCACTGCAAGCAACCAACTACAGCCAAACATAGTGACGATCACATGACCTGCTCAGGCAGGTGCAGGACATGTGATGAGGACATGTGACCAGCAGCCATCTTCTGTTCTGTGTCTCCTCCACAGGGACAAAATCAACGGATTGATTAAATGGGCCGGTAGCATTTCAATTCTTCATTACAGTGTATGTCCAAAGCATTTTTCTGCTAAGGGGAGCAACATTTTAAATAACAACTAATCACATAGTAGCTTATAGTTTAATGACCCTTTTGGATATGACTTATGCTTATTCTTTGAATACCCCTTTAAGTCATTACACACTTAATCTCCTTTATCTCTCAGCTGTCAGTAGAGAACAGGACAAAAAACTGTTTACATAAGAAGCAGAAAGGCAGGGGAAAATGAAGCACACATGAACATATTTCTTTAATAAAGTATATTATAACACAAACTATTATCATCTGCACTATTATCGTATGTTTAAAGTTTAGTTTCAGTACATTTGTATTTTATCCCACAAATGAAATATCTGATTAAAACTAACAATGTGATTATGCTGCAGTTAAAGGACTTTGGGATCAAATGAATAGGTTTAGTCACTAAGTAAAAATGTGAGGCAAGTAGAAAAAAATGACAAGAATTTACTTCAGAATAAACACCCCAATGTTGACCTCTTTACCTCTGTTTTTGATGTAAAATGAGTGGTAAATAGCCTGACACAAAAATAGATGATGTCAGTCTAATGCAACATTATACTGGGACTCACAGCAACCGAAATCCCCCTTCTCAAGTTCATTTGCTGAGCTTACCTCACCCTGCAAGTTTTCCCATTACACAACTCCCTTCTCATTCATTGATACATAATCCTCCCCTGACAGACAGGTTTACATGAATCGCTGTGTGAACAAGGACCAGTTCCTCAAGAGAGATTGCTGAAGGTAATAAAGTGCGGAGATCTGGAGAACAGCTGTCAGGCTGCCCTGAATGCACAATCTGCAAATGTGTCAAGTCAGCAGTCACCTGCACAATAGGCCAGACTGCAGAAAAGACAACCTGTCACCCGTGGACTGCCTGTCAGTCATATATACATGAGCCGTCAGCCACTCAATACACCTGAGGTATTGTATGTTTTCGGAGTACGATATATATGCTTGTATCTGGGTAGGATGTCAGAGGCAAATCTGCCGCTTATTATGTCAGTATTAGGTTACACTGATCTTTTGAACCTTGTAAGAGAACAGTTCTCATGGGAAAAGATTATCAATTTCGTTGCAGACAAATGTAATAACGCATGTACTTGCTGTGTAAGCTCCTTCAGGTTGACACAAGAGATTTCTATTATCATATTTGATGTCCACATTTGCCTAAGACTCTCTAGATATCATTAAGTTTGCACTTTGGAAACCTTACAGCATGAACATGCAGGAACCACATGTAAATGGGTTTACCCTATGAAAGCCATTATCCTGTAATTCTCCTTACAGATCCATCTGCAATGGATGCAGGCTGTACTTTATAGCACTTGTCTATGTAATGTAAGACAGACTCATCAATCCTGATGTGATGTCACCACAATGACTATTACTCAGGTCCTTTGCAGAACCTAAGACAAAACCTTAGTGCCACAGACCTGATTCAGGATATATGATTGTCTGCCATATCTCGGATCCACTGGCCCTGCTTCCTGGTCAAGGTCAATGCCCATACAAGCCTGATAGCTAACATGACATTTACTGCACCAGACAAACTCGGGACACTGTGTAAATATGTGTGAAGCTACTGTGGTCAAATCTGTGAAATTCCCTTTACAGACACAAAAACAGCTTGTAACATGCACATGTATAAAGGCATTATGCGTTCCGTTCCTGATCTCAGAGCAGTTTCTACACTTGATCTCTGTTTTTGGCCAAAGTTTTTTTAAATGTTTTTTATGTTCAATTTTATTTTTATTTAACAGTACACAATACAGTAGAACTCGTAAAACAAAAAAACATAAAAATGAAGTACAGGTACTTCAACGTTCAAACAATCGCGGTCTTGACTACGATGAACAGCAGCGCTGGCTGTAAATTTAGGAGGTGTAAGCGGTTGTGAATGAATTACCCTAATGCACATTTCTATGATATATCACTATTACAGACCATGAATAAATCCTTAGGGTTGAAAAATTTTGGCCGGCTCCTATTTTAACTCATAAAACATAAAATTAAGAGATTATTTTATCCTCACACCAGTGAGTGGTGGATCAAGGTTTCTTTTTTATCTAAAATATTAACTTCCTATAGACCTTTGTGTCCAGAAGGTCTATATTAGACCCTTACTCATAGGAAAGAGCTTGTCAATAAATATTTTCCTCTGTACATGACGGGACAGAACCTATAAATCTAATAAGATTTGGTCCCAGTGGGATGAATTAGAAGATAATACTATGTCATTTGAGAATATGAGGTCACTATTTGCCCCTGAATTGTAACAAGCAGAAGTATGCAATTTTGTGAAGGTTGCATATTTTCTAAAATGATCAATAAAGGCATCACATAAACTTCATGGAGCAGAAATTATTCTAGATTCTGGACTATACAATTTCCGAGGGGAAATGCCTTAATCAGCTAGACATGAAACTTGTTATATTACAGTTCAAAGTGGAGAATGGAATAATAATAAAATAAGTCCAAAATGGCGCATGATAATGTCACAGCCCCTCCTTCTCCGGACTCTCAATGTATACGTTGGCTGGCGGCGCAGAATTTATTTCTACGAAAGGCAGGGTCAGCTCCAGGTTTCAGTAGGTCCCTGGGTGACAGAGCCTCAGTGGGCCATTTGCAGTGAACCTACAAGGCAGCATTAAAAAGTCAGAAACTAAAACAGTCTGCTGTTCCCTAAAATATTCTATAGTTTATCATCCCAAAATGCCCCTCATGGTTATTTTATATAAAGCCCCCCTCATCCCCTATGGATTCATTAGATACAGACCCCTTCGACTCCAAGGATTCCTTATGTACAGCCTTATGTGGGCCCCCCAAGCAGCTCTGGACCCCCGGTTCTTGCCAAGGTATGCCCAGTGCTGGCACTGGCCCTGGTGCCAGGTTCTACCACAGTATGAGAACTTCTGAAATTATTTGAGAGCTTCTAGGCCAAAAGAATGCCCTGATAACCCCCAACATTTTTTGTGTAGATTGCATAAAGATTAGAATTTGTTCATGTGTGATCTATTGAATCAATGGATAGCACACACCCTCATGTATTTCTATGGGCTCATACGCACAGCTGTGATTTGGTGAGCAAATAATAGAACAGACCCTACTCCTACCCATGTTTGTGGCTTCGAAAGTCCTTCTCTCACGATGCATAAGTGGAGCTCCTACACTGATAACACATGGGCCGCAAATCCATTGAATGTGGCCGGAAACGCATGTGGTTCATTTTAAGTACAGCTGCGCCTAGGGACCTTTAGTGAATTACATTAGCAATTGTGGATGGGATTCATACAAATCTCATTCATTCACTGTGAAAAGAACGGCAGCGTACAATCATTTACACTGAGGGTTCAGAAACCTAGCTTACTGCAGAGGAAATATTCCATCTTTCCCATTCCCCAGACTCTTTCTGTATAAAGTCTTGTCTAGACAAGTGAGGGCCTCAGTAAGGTGAGTATTACTGCTTTCATTATTTTACAACATTATAGTTTTTTTAAATTATTTTATTATTATGGCAAGAGGTTCCCTCCTGCCACAGTACACTGCTATATTATCGAGACCAGCTCCAAAATATATTCTCACTATCCGAATCTCTAAGGAAAGTGATCTCCTTAGTCTATAGAAGAATGGGGGGTAAAGAGGGTTTTATATTACACTACACTGAGGGTGCAGTCACATGTGGCATTTAACTCTATGGGGCACATTTACTTACCCGGTCCATTCGCGTTCCAGCAGCGGCTTCTCGGACGAGTGTTCGGGTCTTCCGGCGATTCATGAAGGTCCTGCACCCGATGTCCTCCAGGTGTCGCTGCTGCACTGAGGTCCGCCGAGTTGCGTCGGAGTTCACTGATCTCTTCCTGGTGCATGTGAGTATGGCCCGTGCGACCAATTTTTTTTTTAAATGCGGCAGTTTTTCCGAATCCGTCAGGTTTTCGTTCGGCCATGCCCCACGATTTCCGTTGCGTGCATGCCAGCGCCAATGCGCCACAATCCGATCGCGTGCGCCAAAAACCCGGGGCAATTCAGGGGAAATCGGCGCAAATCGGAAATATTCGGGTAACACGTCGGTAAAACGCGAATCGGGCCCTTAGTAAATGACCCCCTATGCGTTTCAAAACGTAATGAAACAGCTAAAGCAGATGTTAACATCAATTAATTTAGGCAAATCTCTATTCAGCTTTTTCATTGTATTTTGAAATGCATGCTTTAAACGCCACGTGTGGCTGCACCATGACAGCGGCCACTACAAGAGAAGAATGAGGTTATATATGTCAGGACCGTGTACAATAAAGCCAATATTCCTGGTTGTTATTTTCAACTATGATGTTTGCGATTTCGCTCTCAGATGTCTTACACCCTTTACACCTCCTCATATACAATTTAGGTGTTAATTCCTTTAAGCACTAGCGCTTTCAGCCATTGTCTATTAAATGGACGTTGTTAAATATAAATAAGAAGATTCTACCTTTAAGAAATGAACCTATTAAAACAACCCAATACAATCATGGCAGTGGCAACCTCACATACAATAAAAACCTTAGCAAAGAAGACATTGCTCATCAATGGATTTGCTAGATAAATGTGAGATGTAGACAGCAATAATTCCCTGTCCTTCCACCACCCTGTTACTATATATATATTGACATGTTTCACATTACAGTTTGATGAGCGATCATGAGAACAGGGATCCCATTGTCACTAATTGATGGAGGGTCAGGGCTAAAATCCACCCTGCCACTCCATTCTATTCTATGGGCGTCCCAAAGAGAACCGAGCGCTGTGCTAACCGATCTCCAGCACTCACATATTCAGTGAATGGAGTGGAAGGGCACATCCATGTACTCATGATCCCGGGGGTCCCAGCAGGTGCACTCACACCTTGTTATCCCATATTCAATGGGATAACTTCTAGACTTGGAACTTCATATTTTCTGCTGTATCAGGTTATTTTTGTTTGATGAGTTGAACATTATGTGGGGCTGTTTGGGGATTGTCATTGATGGCTTATCCACAGGATACTGAGAAAATAAGTTGAAAATAAGCTGGTAGAGCTTGTGTATTGCTGCTCCATTTAATAATTATTGTGGGGCACTGCTCTTCAGTACCAGTATGCCTGTCCTGCTGCCTCATTAATGAGAGTGGTCCCCCATTTTCATGAACTGTGGGGGTTTGTTCTGTGGGGGTTTGTTTGCGCTGTTCAGTCACTAAACAGAGCACAACTGCGCCCCTAGTTTATGTCACACTGTACGTGCAGGGGCCTGGGGTAGAATCAGACATTGAGGGCATATCTTGTACTTTTTTACCCATCACAATTTATGAAACTGAAAATGGACTCTCCTAATGGAGCCTCCAAATCTAATGTGAGCATAACTTCAGTTCTGTGTATGCATCTAGACTGTGTCCTTAAGGCGGGCTGCACATGTTTATATGTTGGTCCAATCCCACAGTCTGGACACATTGAACAGGACGGGAGTCCTGGCATCATGCAGAAATATGATGCAAGAACTCCCTGTCTCCTGGCTGAACTGCAGTGTCGACATTGTAGAAACTGTTACAGTGCTGGCACTGCAGTTTGCCTAGAACACAGGTATGATGCAAGGACTCACATTCTGTGCAATGTCCAGTCTGTTTTCACGGGATGCAAACGTTCATTTGCAGCGAGCCTAAGACCGACACACACGCTCCTCGTCTACATGACTCTCTTACAATAAAAACATTACACTTGCACATTAACCCCGATTAGATTTTCCCTTTGTGTAAATATGAAACAGAAACAACTCATTTCTTACACCTCACACCAAGGAACTTGTCAGTTCAAAACAGAATTATAGCAGCCCCTTACAAACAGAATGAAAGCAAGCATTTCATTTATGAGGTGACACTCATTTTAACCCACTTTTTTTAGCTTTTTTCTCATGAATATTCTAAGCTGCACTTATGGTTCTTCTTAGTTTAGTTTATGTTATGCTTACAATATGCTTACAGTGTATATTTTTATATACACTGTACATTTCTACCTTTGGGTAGAAAACATACACTTAATCTAGTAAATCTAGTATTTAAAGGGAATCCAGGTTTGGGACCCCTAAACATGGCTGTGGAGTCCGTAATCCAAACCTCTTACTCTATCTCCACCAAAATAGTAACCGACTCCATGACTCCAACTCCTCAGGCCTGTACCCGGTCATTCTGGCAGTGCTGAAGATGAATGCATGTGGTCCTTTCAAGTTCCTTTATCTTCTGATAAACTGCCGAGCATGTACATTAAATGTATAAGGGTAGACAGGTAAAAGCTGCAGTAATGATTCTCATGGGTGATGTGAGGGGTGCTCTCTGCTGCTGCTCGCGGCACTACGACACTCCCCAATCACACCATGTGTCCGCAAAGACGCCGGTCAGCTGTGTCGGATAGGCAGTGACACGTGACCTCCACTGGAGGCAGTATCACATCTGCAGAGACTGACGCAGGTGTATGCCCTATCTAACACCCTATGCTCTATTTTGCTGCGCCTAATAATATTCATCATTAGTGACTTTTCATTCATGCGCAAAAACGGGTGCAAAATCACTCCAGCCTTAAGGTGGTGTAAACTAAGATGTAAGCACTGAGCTCTTGTGCAGAGCAGCTTATTCCCAGCAGCAGAGCTCAGCCAGACACTAGTACAGACACTACCTGCAGCCTCTGTTTACAGTCCATGACCTTCTAGTTACAAAACAATCTGCAAAAGCAGCAACTCAGAGCATGAGAGTAATTTGCAGGATTTTGCAGATATTACAGAGACATGACCCCATGTATCAGGATGGCCCCACTGGTGTCTGAGGAGGATACTGGCCAGAATTACATGGGGACAGCAGAAGATCAACACTGGGGGATCCCCTCCAGGAGAAGTCACTTCTGAGGAGATCACTGGTTGCAGGGTGTCACACACCTGGGCTCTGCTGTGAGGGTTATTCTCATGCTGGGGTGTGGGAGAAAAGCAGAGAGGAGCTTGTAGGAGGATCACATGTAACTGCCCAAATCCAATATTGTACCTAAAGTAAAGTAATTAATAAGAGGCAGGAACTCAACTCATCACAGATGGTTGTAGCTTGTGATAATTCTGGCACAACAATGCAAGAATTAAGGCGCAACCACTACACTTAAGCGCAGAGCAGTGATAATTCTGGACCAAGGTCTATATCAATACACCATTTCAAAAACAAAAAAAATTATAAATGTCCCCTTGTGAGTCTAATAGTCTAGATGCTGCTTTCTGCAAGAACCTCAGGTACACATAGCAACTTACTCCACAGCCCTGGCCCTATATCACCAGAATGTCCTAATGTTTAACTTAATTCCTAAATCCCAACAGCTTTAATGGAGTATGGCCCATCTTATGACATATCTACAGGCCCACCGCTAGGCATGCTACTGTGCTCTCCATTCAAAATTCACTCAGGGTGAGACAAAATTGACCAAACAAACAGCTTCTTTAGCTAGTTTGGTTTCTCCCACAGAATTATATGGAGAACATATTCTGCCCCCCCCCCCATTCTTGAAATAGGTTTTGTCGCAAACAGTTACCCTTACCCTTCTTTGTAAAGTCATATTCTGTAAATAGATGCAGGACAAAAAGCATATGATGCAGTATGAATATCATTATCATTAACTTGCATGCATGTAGTGACTCCATCCGACATGATTTATCATCTATTACGTAAAAAATTGCATGAAGGGGAAGAATGTGAGTTTCTACAGTATGTCCCGAATCTCCCTGATGGTAATCAATTGGGGAATAAACTACTGGACTAACAGGTGTTTTATAATGCTAACCATGGTCAATGCTAGTATACATGGGGCATCAGCACTATATTGCTTTTAGTAACTCACTGCAGATATTTCTATATGTGCATTGCTGAATATAATATATATTATATGTCATGCACCTGAAATTTGCAGCTGTCCTGGTAATTCCTTCCCCTTTTTCAGGTTTTGCTTCAATGCCTACGTCTCCCCTTTTCCACTTATAGTAAACAGATATTAGTCTGCATTGTACAAGTGAATGTTGTTCTTAGAAGTGGAAAGAGGTTGTGAAACCAAGGAACCCATTAACACTGGGGAGAAGTGGGGGGAAGCTAAAGGTAACAGAATTGGGCATGTGTAGGTCATACACATAACAGTACAGCATTTACAACTGAGAGCCTTGAGGCCTTGAGCACTTGTACGTACCAATAAATTTCTGAGGCATGGAGCTTTTCCTCTTTGCAACATTGCTAGCTAAACGATCCAGTACCAAAGCCCGATCACTGCCCATTTCTGGTTTCATCTGCTTGGGTTCTTCAACAGCTGTGGAGAGAAGGAGAAAAAAAGACTGGAAACACGTAACTTGGTATTCGCTTTGCGATGTGCAACAGCCTATTCACATGCAGTTGTATCATATGGACCGTATCTCAGTTGTAAATCCTGCCCCCGCTATAGACCTAGAGCTGAGACACGACTGCATTATGCAGTATATGTGCATGAATATGTGTCAAGTCATGAGACGGGGGAATTATTAATGATTTTGCGTCTGTTTTTTGTTGTGCCTGTTCCGAAAGATTTACAGAGCTTTCAAGGCACTCTCAGACTATCAGAAATAAGATTCTCTGGTCTGATGAGACAAAGGTTGCACGTTTCAATGTTAATTCTAAGTGGTATGTGTGGAGAAAAACTAGACACAGCATCACCAGCCAAATACAATTCCAACATTGACACATGGGGGTTCATTTACTAAGGGTCGTGGAGCTCACTTTTGTCGGACTGTGTGTCTTTTTCGGGGATTACACGGCTTGTACAGGTATTTAACAGCTGTCTGTGTAGGGATTTTGGTGCACGCAAACGTTTTTTTTTTTTGGCGCAGCTGCGTTGGCTTCCATGCAACACAATTAAGGGGTGTGCCATTGGACGATCCGACTGATTCGGACTGAGGGGGGGGGGGGGGGGGATTTAACATTCAAATTGTGTCACAAGCCCAAGCACTTACATGCACTGGAAAGAAGATGGTGAACTCTGTCAGACCTGAGCGGGGAAGTGACACATGCAAGATATCGGGTTCCCGATCTTAGTGAATTGCGGCACAGTGCATTATAGACGGACAATGCAATATAGACTGTGAACTCCAGCAGACGGCTAACTAAGTGTGACCCATGGTGGAGGCAGCATTATGCTTTGGGGGTATTTTTCATCTGCAGGGACAGGGACTGGTTGCAATTGAAGGAAAGATAAATGCGGCCAAGTACAGAGATATCCTGGAGGAAAACCTCTTCCAACAAGACAATTACCATAAGCACACAGCTAAAATAACAAAGCAGTGGCTTTATTCATTTTTGAGTGCTGGAGAAATTCCTTTTCTCTTTGGATTTGTGACTCCGGAACCGACCCGGCTTCCTCTCCCTCTCTTGTACACCTTTAACAAGCAGTCTACTACTTGGAGATCATGGGTTGGTGAGCTGTAATTGCAACGTGTTACATTTTTTTCTTATAAAATGAATATATAATAACATATTTAATGCGTTCACAAGCAACAAAAAGTTGAAGAAAGTGTAAAAATGTGGTGGTCCAGTACTATTATACAAATCCCTGTGAATGCACAGGCCAGCTGCGCCCTGTTTCTGACCACGATATGTCTCTTGTCAGTGTTTCCACTGAGCTGGTTTGAGGTTTTGTCTTCTCTCTCAATACAAGGCGAGAACACACATATCCACGCTGTCTAATGGCAGGCATTGCTTCCTGTCCCTTCACATTTGTGGTCAATGGAGGAAGGAGAGTGGAGAAAAGGGGGAGGAAGGCGTCTGTGCATATGACAGGGTTTGAGCATGCAAGATAGCTATCAAAGGCTGAGTCAAGTCTTCTAGCAATATTACATAAAATGTTTCCAATTTTTACCATTTTCAAGACATGCTGTACCTGCAGAAATGTGCTATCTACTATTCAATCTCTGAATAACACTGGCTGTAATCTGATGAGCTGTGGAAACTGTTCTACATTCACCAGAGGTGTCTTAAAGAAAACCTGTCAGGTGAATCTGGGACCTTAAACCAACTACAGGTCCTTATGGACCTGTAGCTTAGGGTAACCATATTGACCTTTTTGAAGTGTATATATGTAAAAAATAAAAAGAATAAACTTTGATACTTACCTGGATGTGAGTATGATGTGGCACATAAGAGGATCCCGCACCGGCGCCTCTTCTTGCGATGCAGGAAAAGAAGAATCAGGCCCTGACAGGTTTCCTTTAATGTGCTTATACACATGGTGGTTTATATGTACAGTAAAAAGGTTGTCTGATTTTCCCCTACCAGTAGATGTTGGGGGTGGAAGGATTGGGTATGTAGTATTTAAAGGAAACCTACCATCAAAATTAAGCATGATTAAGCAGCGACACTTAGGGATCATGCACATGAAAAAGCCGCGTGCAGGAGAAAAGAGGGACAAGTGCTTCACAATCCTCACCACTCCATTGAAAGTAGAGCGGCCAGCACCAAGCATTTTGAAACCAACATGTCTTTTGCATTGTTAACCAGAATCGATGTTAAAAATGAATACAAATTTTACTTTTGAAATATATGAATTTTGGTCAACGTTTTTCCCGATCGGTTTAAAAAAGAAACAAAGTATAGTATGAAAGCAGCCTCAGGGGTGCATAAAAAACCGATCTGCTGTAAACTTCAATACAACCCACATTTTTGACTTATGTTGCTCAGGCTGGGTAAGAGAATATAGAAAAAAAAAAAAATGTATAAAGAAGAAAAAAACATGATTTTTTTTAACCATACAAGTTGCACTTACCAGATTCGCTGACATTTTGCAGGTACACACGACATCGCTCCTTATGTTCTTCCAGAGAGCTGCGCTGTTTATAGCTACGTCCACAGAATTCACATTTGAAGGGTTTTTCCACTATTTTTAACAGAACAAATTCATGTTGTCAAAGTTCAAATGTATGTATTCATTTATTAAAAGCTCCCTTACAACCACCTACTAAGAACGCATTTTATTTGTATAAATCTTTTTATTATTTTTCAAATAAAGTTTACAAAAGACAAAAACGAAGGTACATATGTGCATACGAATATTATCCATCTGTTATAGATCTGTATGAAGTGCAAAATTTACTCAATATTATGATAAGGGTGTTATGGCATTATTAAGTACTTACAATCGGTGCATATCTGCAGCATATGTAAAACCTTGAAACCATCTTAAACATGATGGTACGAGAACATATTAAAATAAATAAATAAATTAAACATTTACAGTAGCATCTTTTAACATTAACATTCCCACTCACAGTGTCAACCTTTTTGCATACTCTACTTTTCCTTCTTATTGATCTATCTAGTGAAGAGAGTGACTTATTGAGGTACTATATAAGATATTTCCTTTAAAGGGGAGTTATGAGTATCTAAAGTTCTTCCAGGGTGCCCATAATTTGGTGAATGCATTATGGTTTCCTCAATTCCCAACTGGCTAGCTCTTCCATGCGGTATATGTGATCTATTCGGTCTAACCACTCTTTTATGCTTGGAGGTTCTTTTTGTAGCCATTTGGGTGGTATCACTAGTTTCGCTACTTGCACTAGAAGTGTGGGGAGATCCTTCTTTGAAGGTTTCCATGAGGAGGATGGGAGCCATAAAAGCACCGATTCTGGGCTGAGTGTTAATGTTTTCCCAGTTATCTGATTTATGTGTGATTGGACATTAGTCCAAAATAGACGCAATTTCGGACATCTCCAGAAAATGTGTGCTAGTGTTCCCCCATTGTTACCACATCTCCAACAAGTGTCTATGGCTATTAGTTTTTTCTGCATGAGGGTTGTGGGTGTGTTATACCATCTAGTCATCAACTTATATGAGTTTTCCTGAATTCTAATACATTTTGAGAAGCCATGTGACCTCTGATGGATTAGTTTTAAGAACGCATTTTATATCCCTGAAAAATAAGTGACAGATAGTGGCCTACGTTTCTTAAACACTATGTGCAGTTTCATGATTTGTAGTGCCCGCTCTTCCTGAATCTGGCACCCCCTGCCCTGCTCTAACAGAGTTCACGAACTTTTATTGGCTCACTTTTAACATGGGACGTGCAATGCACTTCTATTAAACACTGTGGGGCAGATTTATCAAGCTGTCTGAAAGTCAGAATATTCCTAGTTGCCCATGGCAACCAATTACAGCTCAACTTTCATTTTATGCTCATGAATATTTTAAAGGGGCAACTAAGAATATTCTGACTTTCAGACAGCTTGATAAATCTGCCCGTGTGATAAATGTGCCTTATGGTTCGACTGTGCACCGTAACGTCCCTTTCAGTTGCGTTGAGTATAGTGCAGCGTCCCGGACACTTTATAGATATGTGTGAAAGCACTAAAATTAGTTGCAAGGTCTGGTGCAGCGGCTTTAATAAATGAGGGTCAGTGACTATTAACAGCATTTGTGCTAAATAAAGTGAAAAATGCCCATACACTCACCTGAATGTGTTCGGAGGTGTCCGGACAACGCATCGCGCCTTTGACAGGCGTAGCTGCATAGGTGGCACTTAAAAGGTTTCTCTCCGGTGTGTAACTTGCTGTGTCGAAGCAAATTCCCCTTCTGGGTAAATGAAGCTCCACATTGATTGCACTGGAAAGGACGTTCTCCTGAAACAGGCAAGGGTGAGAGGAGGCCCATTAAGCTCTTAAGCCCGTGGTCTGATATTCTTGGGCTCATATAGCAAGGAACTGCTTCATGAAAATTATTGAACTTAGTCTATAACATAAATATAGTATAGATGTGTCAATGTTGAAGCAATGTACCAGCAGTTTTAACCATAGAAAACTGCAGACAGTGACTGTAACATACCTGTGTGTGCACTGTTAGTTACAGCAGGACTGTGAAAAATGTGTTTATATCCCAGGATTGTAGTTGGTGTGTGAGATCTCATTACTAAATACAGCACATGAGAGGCTTGGGGGCAGAAAAGATCAACAAACTAAATAGTTGTCCCCAAGTGCGCCAAGTCCAGGAACAATCCTGGAAAGTTAATGTATTTTTCATAGTTCTGCTGCTACTAACAACACACACACAGGTATAGTTACACATATCTTCAGGGTTGCTGTATAACACTGTCTGCAGCTTTGTATGGACAAAACTACTGATAGACTCCCTTTAAAGGAATAGTCCTAGGGAGGTATTGTCTGTATACACCAGGGTTCCCCAAAATACGGCATGCGGCCCGCAGACAGTTTTGATCCGGTCCCCGTCGCTTGCATCGCCAGCGCTGGGCCCCCGCGGCCTTCGACAGTCGGGCAGGAGCCTCCATCCCTCCGGACAGGAAGCTCCTGCCCCTCACTGTATAGTGTTCGATGATGACATCATCACGCGGCTGCGCACCCCTTCCTGTCCAGACCCAGCAAGAAGATAGAAGACGCGTGGCGGGAGACTTAGATGAGTACAGGGTTTTTATTTTTTATTAAAAAGGGCAGTAAAAAGATTGTGGCGGCTGGGGGCCAATAGTTAGTTATGAGGGGCAGCTTAGGAAATAATTGATGGTGTAGGGGCAGCATAGGAAATAATTAATTATGAGGGGCTGCATAGGAAATAATTAATGGTGGGGGGCAGCATAGGAAATAATTAATTATGAGGGACAGCATAGGAAATAATTCATGGTGGGGGGCAGCATAAGAAAAAAATAATGGTGGGGGCAGCATAGGAAATAATAAATTATGAGGGGCAGTCTAGTAATAATGGGGGGGAGGCATATTCAATAATTAATGGAGAGGGGTCCCAGTATGTTTAATAATTAATATAAAATAGTTCACAAGGGGGTGCAGTATATTAAATAATTAATTGAGGGGGGTGCCAGTGTATTATGGATGCGGTCACATGTACCGCTATTTATTTTTAAACTTTAGTCCGGCCCTCCAACGGTCTTAGGGGGACAGCGAACGGCCCCCTATGTAAAAAGTTCGGGGACTCCTGGTATACACCAATCTTACACTAGTGCTGCAAATTATTGATGACCTTTAGTTGACTACTCCATCCTTTAGTTGACTACTCCAGCCTGTAGCTTCAAGTGAGTGAAATACATTTTGGACAACTTCAACTTCTAGTAAAGTATAGTAGTGTCTCAAAATAAAATTTTCTATCACATTACGCAGACAAGCTCTCAACAGTTTACAAGTGACACCTCCGTGTTATTGGAAAACACAAGACTAAACCATCAAAAGCACTTAAAACCTTTAAAGATACATTTACATGACAAAGGTGATTCTCAGTCATGAAACACAGACATTTTTGTCTGTGTTTCACAGCCGAGTTGCATCCATGTGGCACCTGTTTTTCACACATCCACATATTAGTCTATCCTTTCATCAACTTCACTGCCCAGAAGGTGTGGCAGGGCACAGGGCAGGCTAACCTGGCTGCGCCATTATACTGGTTCAGGTTAGAGTTAAAATCCATGGCGGACAGAATATTGCACAGATTTCATTCGGCGCTGGAACCCCTTAGTACTTCTGGTGTGTGTCGTCCACTCCCCCCCCCCACACCCCGCCATGGGTGATCAGTTTAGATTAGGTGATGCTCTACTTTATAACAGGATGGAGAAAAATGGCAACTTAATCGATCTATTATACAGTATTGTGCTGCAAAATAAAGCTAAGGGACAACACTGTCTCTTCTGTCTAGACCTATATTCTCATATCCAAGACTGCAACCCTTCATAGTCGTCTTCAATATGAAGTTCGGACACCCTACATCCTAAATAGTGATAGGTTATTTGCTCTGATTAACTGCTGTGGTTCTGAACGCATGGACAAATGTAGCTTTAATTTCTTTCTTATACACATTTTTCTGTATGTCTATGTTCACTTGTTATTGCTTTGTCCTGATATCAGTAGGAGTTCATTATGTTATGCTACGTCTAGCATGTGCTTCTCTTCTGGTCTCAATGGACATTCTGGATAGAATACCATTTTGTACAATTTTTTTATGTCCCAAAGTGGCCTTAATATTTCAACTGACACACAGTTTTTACTACATGTTAAATACTTTGGAAAAATGTAATAAAAATGTATGTTAAAGTAAAACGGACAACACATCAATGTTTTTGTCGTGAAAGCCCTAACATTAAGACAGATGTCTGTGGTCCATGTAAAGGTCTTTATATCATCCCCTGTAAGAAAATCTTGCAATCTCACAAATAAGAAAAATAATGAGCACAATAACATTTTATCAGATAATACTATGGTAAAACACGATATAATAATTGTACATAAAAACCTGTAATATATGAATGCACCAAACACAACTAGTTTAATATCTGCAGCAATCAGTTCTGGAAAGGCAACTTTGTGGATATATTTACAGAAAGAGAACACTTTAGTTTGTGTTTTTATTGGTTTGTGTTTTTTGCATTTGCTCCTTTCTTCCTTTTCAGAAGGCAACAAAGGAAAATAAAGACAAAGACGCTGAGTATTTCTGTGTGTGTAGGTCTCATCCTATACCTCTAGTATCTGTATATATGTAACTGCACATAAAATGTCTGGGAGAGAGCACATACCCGTATGGCTTCTTTTGTGTACTAGTAAAACATTGAGGCTGTTGCATGCCAGTCCACACATGTCACAGTACAGCTTTCCCAGGTGGGCTCTGTTGAGGTCATATGATGTGTTATGTCGTTCCAGTTGGATGTTGTTGTAGGGTGCAAACACTTCTCCATAACCATAGGATAAATCATTGCCTTCTGACTGCTGTGATGCTGCTGACTCTGCAGATTCATTTTTTACCTTTACTGTGTCCTCTGCTGATGTAAACATATACACAGAGCATAGTCATTCTGACATCCATTTCTCAAACATTGTAATTGTAGGGCAAAGAAACTTATTTCAAAGGAAATTGTAAAGGGTTCACTATGGCAGCACTATACTGTACATATTAGAGAGATAAAATAAAAACGTCTATGGGTAGAAATAAACACGTCTACGAACAGACAGCCGGGTCATCATGTGGTCAGGATGGAGTTTAGTTGTGGTTGGTCACAGACAATTTTGCCTATAGTTCGTAACAAACGTATTATTTAGTATCGTATGTACTTGAGTATAAGCCAACTCAAATATAAGCCGAGGCACCCAATTCTAGCACAAAAGAAAAGAGGAAAACGTATTGACTCGAGTATAAGCCTAGGGTGAGAAATGCAATGCTCATAACCTCCCTACTATTGGGAGAAACGTTACATACATTTACTTTTTGGATTGCTTTTCACTAAATATGTTTCTGCAAATCATCCTAAAGAAGGAGTGTAAAGTTTTTGTTTTATTTATCTTTGAACTGGTTGCCCTACTTGAGCACCCTATATACTCCAAGTGGAGTGAAGTGCAGCACTACTATTAATAAAAGTAAGACTAGACAGTCTTATCCAGATTATCAAGTGTCTAATGCTGGATAGAAAATCAGACTTTTTTTCCTTAAAATTAGGATGTACAGGCCGTCCCCGGGTAACGTACAAGATATGTTCTGTAGGTTTGTTTTTAAGTTGAATTTGTATGTAAGTCGGAACTGTATACTTTATAATTGTAACCCCAGTCAAAAATGTTTTGGGTCTATGTGACAATTGGATTAAAAAAAAATGTAGGGTTGTCATAAGAAGCAAGATTAACATTGGAGCTTAATTGCAGACAACTTTAATAAGTCATAACTGTTTATAGTAGGCTAGGTCTAAAGTACAGTAACATCCAGAGGTCTGTTTTTAACTGGGGGTCGTCTGTATGGCTACATTCACACGATGCATGCCTGCCGTACCGTAGTACGGCGGGCATACATCGGCGCTGCGGAGAGGAGCAGGGGATGAGCGCTGCTTACCCCCGCCCCTCTCCATAGGAAGATACAGCACACGGCGCCGTATCACAGGAAAAGATAGGACATGTCCTATCTTTTCCCAGGCTAGGGAGCCCATAGAAATGTATGGGGGACGTATATCGGCCGTATATACGTCCCCCATACATGTGTGTGAATGTAGCCTTAGTCGGGTCTTCTTAAGCTGGGGACTGCCTGTAGTTTAAAATCTGTCTGACTTTGCACTTTTATCACCTACCTACACAAAAATGGCCCACATTTACCAAAACTAGTGCAGTCTGTACTGTACTGCAGTCGTCATTAATCCGCCCCCCCCCCCCCCCCCCCCCGCACTGCTCAGGAAGTGTGCAACATTTTTGGATGGGTACTTTGTTCATGCTGCAGAATTGTGGCGCACCTCAGTAGTAAATGTGACACAACTAAGCCCCTTTTAGGTGCACATTTTTTCTGTCCTGTCGGACACACTGCTGCCCGACATCTAAGCGGTGACAATACTTTTTTTTACAATACATGTACAAGCAGTTTGCACGTTCTTTTCAGTGCACAGTTAGAGTGAAAACTGGTGCAAACACTCTAATAAATGTGGGCCTATATGTCTAAAATCGGTTATGAAATACTGATATTTTTTATTTTGTTTTTCATAGCTGGTTTGCATCAGTCTGGTATTCGGTCTTCATGGATCTTAATAAACTATAGTCAAGGACCGATCTGTGAAAAACAGTTCTGACTAGGACATGCTCTACTCTATAACGGATGAGTCACATGGTCTGTAGAAATAACAGACAGTCTGGTCTGTCTAAAAACTATTTTCACTGTTGTGTGTATATGCACTTAGCCTGAAAATACCAAAAAATTGATGCAAGGCAGCTCAAATTAGGCCACAGCCATAAGTTGTAAACACCTCTAAAAACTGTCTAAAATACTTGGGTGGAGATTTACCAGGATCTGCCAGCATATGATGTGAACCTTGCACCCGGCATCTGCTGGATCTATTAGGAGGCTCTGGCCTCCCAATGTATCCGCTGGGGTTGTACCCCCAGGCATTTCTATGCCAGGTCCGGCCTTGTGCAGAACTGTGCTATGATCTGCGCCTCAGGGCACACACCTTTATAACCACTTGGCATGCACATGACGTAAGGGGGGAACTATTTCAGGGCTTGTAGGCCAGAAAACTGGAAAACAAGCCCTCAAATAGCCCCCGCTTGATGTTATGATGCAATGTGGCTAAATTTACAGGTAGATTTACCTTAAAGGGGTTTTTGGGAACTAACTACTAACAGCCTACAGGCACTGCTCTCATTTAGGGATTCCCACTTGCCGCGTTTGATCTTGATTAATTCTAATAAGATATATTTATAGCCTTTGGAGCTTTATTTATCTAGTACAGACCCCATATAAACATACATGTAAAACATGGCAGGCTGCTGGAATATTTTGTTGAGGTAAATGTATAAACAGCTTGAAGGTAGCCAGTATTCACATTTCATGTCCAGGTCTCTGCTTGGACTGGATTTTACAATAGCCAATGTCTTCACCTCTTAATTTGCTGACATTTTTTGAAGCAAGGCCGATAATCTATATATTCCTGCTGCTCCCTTATAACATGGCTCCTCCTTACAGAGAATGTGATACCAGTTTTTATCATACAAAGCTGCAGACAATGTTAGGTATTGATCTTGGAGATCTGTTTAACCATACCATTTTATGTATTGTTTGAAATTGGCCTAATAAACCTCTACCATTACTTTGTCAAGCAGTTGAACAGCTTCTAGATGAGGTTTCTTTCATGACCCAGCTTGGTGGCATCATCCAGAAAATCAGCTTTGAAGTAGGATGTAAGTTAGATGTATAAAGTGAGGGAGAGGCAGAGAGTTTAACACTGAAGTCAAATTCTCTCTTTCTATAAACGCCTCCTCCCATGTGATCATCAGGAGATCTGATCAGTGATATCCCTGGAAGCAGGAACATCAATTACAGTAAAGGGGTGTTCTAAGGCAGGGTGAGCTTGACTTCTGTGTTTAACTCTCCGCCTCCTTGACTTAATAAAACCAATTTACATCTCACTTCAAAGTTGATTTTCTGCATGATGCCACCACAAAAGACCATGAAATGAAAATCATCTAGAAGCTTCTCGGCTGCTTGACAACATTTGGCTAGTGGTTTATTATACCAATTTCTGATGACATGTTCCCTTTAAGAACTGTATTTTATATTCTAGGATTGGAGCTGGAGAAGTGCAATAGAGAAGTGTTATCTAACTATTGTGTTGTTTCTATTCTGTCTCTCTTGTCTGCAGAGGTGTTTAATACACAAATCTCACAGCAATGCGGTTTCAGTGGACTCCCCCTGTGCTCCAAGTAGCCTTGTATTTTTTAATAAATACCTGCATGATCCATTAAAGGGGGTTGTCCATGAAAGAAAATTCTCCAATTTCAATCCCCTAGTGAGGTTTACCAAATAAAGATAATTGTTAACCCCTTACTTAAAAATTTTACTCAGTTTTATTGCTGTTTTAGCTCTGAGCATACACATCATGATTCTTCTAGTGCTATTTGCTGACAATCTGGGTAGATTATCAAGGTACAGGTTTATGTACACTTTTATTTACCTTCTGAACGTTCTAGTATCTGCCACTTGGAAAGAGAGATAAGACAGATGAGAGATGATGAGATCCATGAGATGCATGTTACACATGACCTTCTGAGCTCTACTATCACAGCCATTACATACTGTCAGCTCTACTATATGTCTCCCTCCCTCTCCCTTGGATAAAGATCTTATCTGCCTGTAGCTCGTAGCTTCACTTGCCGGCAGGAAGTCAGTGTGTATGTGTGAGCTCGTCCTGGAATGCAAGGGTGGGGGCTAGAAGGAGAGAGCAGTTCAGCTCAGCGCAATCAGACAGAAGAACAATATGACTGCCAGCCCTAAACTCAGAAGATCCAGGGTCGGGCCTGTGAAATGCTATATTTTTGTTATTAATAGTGAGTTAGAGAATGTGCTATTTTGTTTTCCTGAGTACATTTAAGAATCTTGTCTTTGTGGCAATACCCCTTTAATAATAGTTCTTGGGTATCGTGATCTGTAACTATGCATTGTATAGTCCTCGAAAAATATGAATAAACTGACAACTATGTGTTGCCGTTTCTTGTGTCAATGGTTTCTACAGGGTCAGAGCTGACTGTACAATGTCACTCTATGTAGGGATACAACACCATCTGGTAACAAGTTCTTCATTAATTTGTAGGAATAACATAGGAATGGTGCAATGTGTTGGTATAAGAAAAGATGATCCTGAAAACAAACAATCAGAAAGTAAAGTTGACATGGGTATGGGTATAAATCACCTTTTTATTTCCATCTCTAGAATATCTAGAAAGATATTTATATCAATTGTTTCACTAAATTATTACATATGTTTGGTGCTGACCAGAATCCCATACTAGTCAGTGACAAAATTGCTGCCTACCACCAAAACCACAACCAAGGATAAGGGGAAGTTTACACATTTACGTTCATGGACCTGTTCTCCATGGACAGTGCACACAACTATTGACTGAGCATAAAGCAGGATGAAGCACAGAAATATAATTCACACGTCTCTCGCGACAGTCACACATTCATAATAGTCAGTACATTGTAGTTCCCTTTCTTTACATGCATGGCATATGCTACAATAACACCCTTGTCCCAAAATATACATTGGTTAACCAGCTCAAGTAAAATGAAACAAAAAACATAACGCTCTATGACCATAAAGATGTACCTTTCATTTGCAAACCAGCACACTCGGTAAATCCAACCAGGGCTCAACATTTAGCAGAAAGCCACAAGCACTTAGCGCCCTACGCGGCTGCCGCTCCCTGGACACAGTGTAATGTACGCAGCCTGATGAGAACTCATTGCTGCCACACCAAGGCAATTACCACATCCTGAGCCTAGGCTGCAGAGCATACAAGTGATAACACTTCCAGACAGGTCTGCTGCCAAAGGAGTTCTGCTTTATGGTGGAATTAAAAACAGCAAGAATATATTAAAGAGAACCTGTCAGGGGGATTTCAGACACTAAACCACCCACATGCCCTTATGGACCTGAGGTTTAGTTTCCTATATTGCCCTGTCTGGCTTTCTATTTGGCAGCTATTTAAAAAACCTTTATGCTTACCCGGAGATGAGTCTGATGAGGCGCTTGGGACCTATCTCTGCGCAGTAATTGATTGAAACCGGAGTTGTACACTCTTGCTCCATTGTGCAAAACCTGTACACATGGCACATGCGCAGTAAAGCTGAGGAGTAGTATGTCGGCTTTATTGTGTCCAGGCTCCAGGAGTATACAAGTTAATTTTTTTTAGCGACTACAGAGTGAAAAGCTAAAGGATTTAGGACAATAAACCACCAAATTTATCAAAATATGGTACAAAATATATACTTATAATTCAACCGCTTGGCTGATCTATTTTATGGAACAGGATGTATTTGTTTCAATACGCACATACATACTGTCCACCTACATATTTGTATATGGGTACATGTATGTTTCTTATGCATCTGTACTCAGAACACATTCAATATGAAAGCATTATGCAGCAATTCTTTAATAAACAGATATAACTAAATGAAAAAGTATGGTCTCACAGAATTGCCCAAAGATTGCCTTTTCTTCTTTCAGACAGAAGCTACATCGATGTGGTTTTGTGGTCAAGCAATATACTGTTTGTAAAGGTTCCTTATTAGTAGTCAGAAGGCATTGCAGGCACAGGAGTGAGAGGGCCCTCTAATCTAGGACAACCAAGATACAGAGACTGGTGTTGCGGCAGTCTGCAGAGTGGGTGTTAGTATGAAAAATGAATATCATACCCAAAGCAGATGAGGATGAGGAGCTGAGAGTGGCTTGTGGCAGGAAGAGCTGATGCTGCAAGAACAGGACAAGCTAATAACTTATGCTAAAAGAGCTAGGGGGAAAGTACATGCTGCTGGTCAGTGATCTCAAGGCACTATACACACTATAGACCAGCCTCTAACCATCTGACCAGTCATGGTCTTCAATGACTTGTAAACAACAATATGATATGTTGCTGAATGTGAAGTTTCATGGTGTGGCCCGGCCATTGTTCAGACTGCAAAATTTTACCATAATATGGTCTATATACAGACTGAATATCCTACTCTAAAGACAGTCTTCCAATTTTATTTTTGTGAGTTAAGGATCAGAAAAAGCAGCTTTAGGTGTAACACATAGCAGGCACCCATTTCCTGTGAATGGATAGAAAACTCAGATTGCAGGTAGTTAAATGTAATCTACCATCAAAATCAAGCATGAAAATCCAGGGACGCTTACTCATAGATGTAGGCCTATTTTTTATCCATGGCCTCCTACCTTTTTTCATCTTTTCAAACTATTCTAATGCGCCTGAAGGCTCTGTGGGTGTTACCAGAGCCCCTCTGTACTACAGATTCACAGGCTGCTACAATATGCGAAGCACTTCCCTCCTCCCACTGTATTCTGAAACTTCCTCTGCTGAAGTGAGATTACATGAGGCAGAGGGAGGGGGAAGTGCTGATGGCGCTGAGGGGGCGGGTAGACAATGTAACCACCATTGAAACGGCAGCAAGAAGCGGTTTTGGTAACACTACCAGGGCACTTCGAGCTCTTTAGCATAATTTTAAAAGTTGATTTTAGAAGGAAGGAGACCATGGATAACAAACATAAGAAGATTACCACAGTCACGGTGCCTGGATCCATAAGTGTCCCTGGTTTATAATGTATTATGTGTCATGTATTTTAAAGGTATATTTCCTTTAAATCTGTGCAGAGATAAGAGGGAAGTGATACTGCACAGGAAATTAGGGAGAGAGGGGTTCCAAAGTTGTGAGCTTGAAGCCCCATAGGCTAGGTAAATTTGCGTGGGCTACCCACTGACCTCATTAGCTTAACCCCTGACATATAGTAAAATTGTTATTACACCACAACCACTATCTATAAATAAGCTCTTAGATACAGTCATAAGAACCTATTTATTATGGATTGGCCCCTTACACGTTCATCAAATTTTGCAAAAAGTTGTGACACGAAGGGGTAGATGTATTATCGTATAATATACTATCATATAATATATGGCACCCGACGGATTAGTTCCGTCTGCACATTAATTACTTACAGCCGTGCACTACATTAATACATCGGGCTATGCTGTCCGTCGTCGGATCTCAGATGTCGACTGTGGAGGTTGCGACAGAATAAATAAATCCCCCCCCAAAGTATGGCATTAATAGGTTGTATAAATTAAGACAAGCGTGTCTACAGAGACACCAAATAAACCATCCAGCATGAGCCACTTTGATAAATTAGGTGTATTGAGGGCTTTTCTAATACTAGACATGATTACTAAATGAATTCTCCTTACCACTGCTGTCCTCTCCTTGCAGATCAGTCTGCTCCATGCCCCGTGATTGTGGCTCATCCTCATCTTTCGTACGCTGATATTTGGCAACTCGTGGATCGGGCTCTGTGACTCTTTTTGAAGAGCAGATGCTAAGGTCTATAAAATAAAATCATTTAGTGTAGTAAAATTTAGGGTCACGTCTGTAATTTAAGTGAACACTTGAGAAACTACATAGAAAAAGATGTTACCTGCTGGCTGTGGTTGCTCTTGATAGTTTACAGAATCCATACTTGTATCAATGTCTGCAAAAAAAATAATCATTCATCTATTACAGGTTTAATATTAATCTGACACAAGCACAGATGAGCAGTAGTCACATGTGCCTGAGTGAGGACAAGGACGACATTTTGTTATAGCCAGTCTCGTTTCTCCAGGTTGGGCTCAGTTCATGTAGTGTGATACAAGTTCTGGGAGATCTAGTACACATTCAGAATGGTGCAAGATTTTAATCTTAGGCACTTCTCTCTCCTCGATACCAAATATTGATAGAGTCTCATATGGAAAATATATGATTAAATATGGAACTGATGGCAGATAAGTCTACACAAACACAGCTAACCTGCAACTTTAGCATATCTGATAAGAGGAGTAATATACTGTAGTAACATTTCCTCTATTGTATTCATCTCTTACAAGACTTACAATGCTGCTCTCTGGTGCTGCTATAAGATTACTGATAGATTTTTTTTATTCGTTGACTTTTTCAGGTCTATAGGATCTGATCACAGACAAAATAAGGTCACACCAGCTGTTCTGCATAACCAAGTCGATATAGAAGAAAATCACTGTCACATAAATGATTAAGTAATGGAAATCATAGAGAGCTGCTCCCCATATCTTTAAAATTAGTGTCTCTCACTGTGTGATGATGCAAAGTTCCTTGGTTATATATGATGCAAGGAGTCCCTCCTTCCCTGCAAAACAGCAGCACCGAACTCTAATAATGAAATATGACTATGATACGTCAAAATGAGGGATGTAGTGATAGGCTCCAATTTTGACTTAATAGGGTCTGTTAGCATAGTATCAACTGTTCTGCTACAAATGGAATATATTTGGAAAACCACTTGCAGCAAGATCAAATATATCCGGTAAGACACTATGGACTTAATTAGCAAGTTATGTTCATTGTGCATTTCATATTTTTATGCCTTGAGAGAAAACAGTGTAAATTTATTCGGGAGCAATATACTTGAAAATAATTTGCATCTATCTACCTTCTGTCTAAGATATCTTTCCTTAGATGTTGAATTTATTATTCCCCAAAACTGGTTTAGTGTAATGCATATGAAGAAGAAAAAAGACGTTTCTACTGATTTCTGTGGAAATTGTATAGAGCCCAGTTTTTGTATTCCACTTAAAGGGGTATTATCGTTTGGGCATTCACATTCAGTTTAATTAATCTGCCATATATAAACATTTCTTCAATAAGATGTTATAAAAAAATGTTCATGTGAGAAGAAAATTTCTCATAAATGTAGTCATATGGTCCCTTACAAAAAAGACTGTGTCTTTGGATACGGCCACCTCTGCTGGAGTGATTGCACAAGGAAACAAAACGTTTCTGAATATTAAAGGCCTGAGGAGTTACTCCAGGTCCCAGAGCCGTCCTGTATAATAATGCCGAATCCATGTGGTCAGGCAGGGCTCAATAGCGCATATCTGGCCACCGCTGCCAAAATGTGAGGTGTTCGTATCCGATGCTATCTCGTTTCTAAGGGTCAATATGGTAACATTTATGAGAAATTATCTTCATACAGGAACAATTTTTTAAATAACATCCAATTGAAGAAATGTTTACATATGGCAAATGAATTTAATTAAAAGTGAATGCCCAGATGGGAACACCCGTTTTAAGTTGATGGAAATGAAATATAGAAGATGCTATATTTTTCCACTGGATTGCATATCTACAGCTAATAGCAGAGCATCCTGTGCAGGCAGGAAATGAGACACTACGGAAATTATTGTGCTGTCAGTTTATTATTAGAGGGTCCATTTTTCTGGAGCACAAATTGTGCGGTAAGTTAGACTGGGATGTTAGATTGTGGCAAAAGGGCTTCATAAATTGTTGCACAACTGAAAAAGGTCTGAACGGACTCCACATTCATGAAGGTGAACTAGAACTTGGTAGACAAGCTTTTTGCTAGTCTACTTGTGCGCCACGAAACTTATTGGAAACCTAGAAGCGCCGGAAACGTGTCAGGATTCCAAAGCTGGGCCCAAATTTAGCAGCCAAAAAAAGGCCATGAGTGTCGGAAAAGCAACAATATTGCAGTGCCGACACATTGGGGGTCATTTACTAAGGGCCCGAATCGCAGTTTCCCGACGTGTTACCCGAATATTTCGGATTTGCGCCGATTGCACCTGAATTGCCCCGGGATTTTGGCGCACGCGATCGGATTGTGGCGCATCGGCGCTGGCATGCGCGCGACGGAAATGGGGGGGGGGGGGGCGGTGGCCGAACGAAAACCCGACGTATTCGGAAAAACCGCTGCATTTAAAAACCGAAAATGTGTCGCATGGGAAGCGCTTACCTTCACCTGGTCCAGCTCGGTGTATTCCGGTGCGTTTAGATGCATTTCAGCGCAGCAGCGCCACCTGGTGGACGGCGGAGGAACTGCCATCATAAATCCCGTCCAGACCCGAATCCAGCGCAGAGAACGCGCCGCTGGATCGCAAATAGACCGGGTAAGTAAATCTGCCCCATTATCTGGCACACTAGGAGCAGCAAGAAAAGAAAAAAAAAAACCTGCCATTAAACTGGCAGAAAGCCAATAATAAGCCAATGTGATGTGAAAGCTATGGGGCACATTTATTTACGCGTCCGGAGGAGTACGCCGAAAGTGCATTGTCAGACGATCATGCACTGTGCCGCGATTCACAAAGATCGCGCTCCCGATATCCTGCATGTGTCGCTTCCCCGCTCAAGTCCACCGGAGTTTACCTTCTTCTTTCCGGTGTGTGTAAATGCTTGGGTTTGTGACACAATTTGAAAGTTAAATCCCATGCTCAATCCGAATCAGTTGGATCGTCCGATGGCCCGTCCCCCAATTTCTGTCGCATGAAAGCCAGTGCAGCTGTTCCACAATCCAATACCGTGTGACATAATCCCCTGTTAAATACCTGCCACAGCCGTGCAAAACCTGAAAACGTCGGAAAATCTGACCAAAGTGCGGCCGTGGACCCTTAGTAAATAAGCCCCTATGTGTCAGGGTTTCATATAAATATGTAAACATGAGTATCAGGGAACAGGCACAAGCTCAGGAACAGGGTTCAAAGTACAGGTTCTACTGCCTCGGCAGGAAGGAGTTGTACCAAATTTGCAAGCCATCCCCTATCTAGAGCTGGATAAGCTGTTGGTGAGGGTCCAACTGCTTGAACTCCCACCATTCATATGAACGGACCGCCAGCAATTCAGAGATTGGGGGTCCATTCAATAGTAAGGGAGTATTGGAAATTGCCAAGCATATCGCTCAGCTTTCTCTGTCACTCCTATTCGCTACATGAGTGAGTGCCAGAGATGGTAGAGCGACATGCTTGGCAATTTCTGACACTATTATACGACTGAATGTAGCAGCAGGACGCTTATTCAACCTGTTGATTTACCCACTGAATGTGACACCTGTCCATGGATCACTGGCAGTCCCAGCAGTCTGATGCATCACTGATCATAACTTGTCCTGTATAGCAGCATAATCCCATTTATGAACTTAATACTAGACACAGCCCATCATCAAGAATGACAGACTCTAATCTCACACAACCCTTTTATTTTATATTCCGAGCGTATTCCCTCTCAGGATGGCCATATAAAATCAATCACTATGCTTTCATTTTGCTGTAAATACTGGGCACATGTCTTTTATGTAATACATGTAAGAAGATGTGGTTGAAGAAGTGACTCCACCTGCTGATAATGTAGTTTCATAGAAATGACTCACAGGTAACTTTTACTCATCTTGACTGGTAATGTTTTCTATTGTTCTGATCAGTCTAAACCACAGTAACAACACAAATGTGTATCGTGCTTGTGAATGGAGTCTGGAAAATCTATTTCTGTAGTAAGTGGATTTGCCAAGTGTCAGAGATGTTTGGTAAGGCACGATACACCCATGCCTCAGTTTTTTCCAATTTGAGGGGGCTAAGAGAGGGCGGCCTGGGAAAGTATCGTACAAAATGTGTTACAGGAATCTGGAGTGTAAGATAATAATATATTTACTAGTTGTCTGAGTCAGAGTAAAGTGCAAACTTTCAATACAACGCGTTTCTCTACTTTTACTTATAATATCTAAAAAAAAAATAATACATAAAGGTGTCAGTAATCCTCTGTCTTGTATTATTAATGAGGAAAAAACCTATTATCTTAGTAGAGTACAGGCAGTCCTCCAGTTACGTACAAGATAGGTTATGTAAGTTTGTTCTTAACTTGAATATATATGTAAGTCGGATCAGGTATATTTTGTAAACCTACCAAAATAAATTTTTGTCCATATAACAATTGTATTTTGAGCTGTCGTAGGAACAAGGATTATCAATAAAACTTTCATTACAGACACGTTATAAATGATCACTGCAGCCTGGGACTGAAGTTCAGTAAATTTCCAGCATCCAGGGAGCTTCAGCCGAGCTCACAGTGGGCAGAGAGGTCTGTTTTAACTAGAGAAAATCTGTAAGTTGGGTGTTTTTTCTGGCTTCCCATGTCCCCACAGAGAATAGTGTACACATTGCCAAAGAGTTTTTATGGTAAAACAGGCTTTTTCTGAAAAAAAGCTAAGTTGCATCAAAGTTTAGCTTTCTGTATGCAGAGATGTGTCCAGTGTCCCATGGGAGTGGCCAGTTATAAGTGGCTCTCCTACCCCTAAGGAAACGGCTCCTCAACTCAAGTAGTTTTGGAAATACTGAAAATGTATTTAAGTATGTTAGAAATTAAGACTTACCTAGGAAAATATATATTAAAAAAAATATAAAAAGACTGTTTCAGTAAGGACCTTGCTGAATTATCATATTGGCGCAGACATCTCAAACGTCTCAGAGAAAGTAAGCCACAGTTAGACTAGACAGTCTTATGCTGCACCAGGCTGATCAAAGTATCTGATGCTGGATGATGAATCTGCTGTAGTATAATATTATCTTGTCGTACTAGGCACCACCTATTAGTTACCTCAGTTTACACCAGTTTTTTTATGTCAGATACAGGCTTTCCTCATTCATAAATCTAACATTGCACTATAGGCGGTCCCCTAGTTAAGAACACCCGACTTACATACGACCCCTAGTTACAAACGGACCTCTGGTAATTGGTAATTTACTGTACTTTAGACAATAAACAGATATCACAGTAATTAAAGGTGTCTGTAATGAAGCTTTATTGTTAATCCTGGTTCTTATGGCAATCCAACATTTTTAAAATCCAATTGTCACAGAGACCAACAAAAAATGCCTGTATTATGAATCCACATGCATCTTAGTGTGCTATTCAGAATTGTGATAAGCCTGTTGTTACCTATTCTTTTTGCAATATTTGTTTATATATTAGTTTTTTATGTTAAAAGTAAAACTTTGGTCTGGTGGGAAGTACAAGATAATCAATACAGCGCTTATTGCAATAACTTTTCCCTAGTTAATGCTTGGAGCGACGATCTGTTCCCATGACAGCCTTGGGTCTTTGTAAGACACGAGGCTATATAGTTTCTGATGATTTGTTACAATGTGCCAATGGCACTGTCACGGCCGCACCCGTGATCTCTGTACGTGCCCTTCCCTGTGGCAACCCCTGGCCCAGACCCACCTCTCCAACACTCCTGCTCCCCGACTAGGCCACGCCGGCTCTCCTAGCTTTAAAGGGCCAGCGTCCTCCTGATTGGCGCTGGCTTACCCGGCTCGCCCTTATAATCCAGCACCTCCCATCCTGCCCGGGTCTTCTCCTAGGATCTTCCAGGGTTTCCAGACCTTGCTTCCAAAAGCTTCTCCTAAGGAAGAGAAAGCTCATTAGTGTTCCCAGATGCTTTCTTGTTTCCAGCGTTTCCTGACGCTTCCTTGTCTCATGTCGGTCTCCAGCGTTTTTAGATGCTCCAGTCCTCCAGCGTTCCCAGACGCTCCTGGCGGCTCCCGTGTTCCCAGATGTCTCCAAGCCACCAGTTCTCCTGTCCGCCTGGGTCGTGTGCCTGCTATGAGTTCCTGCTCATCCTTCCAAGCCTTACTCCTGCTGTCATCCCAGGCTTGGACTGTGTCCTACACCCCCCGCTTCCCTGGCTGCCACGGCGGACCTAGTCGCACCCGTGGAATGACGTGGTGGCACGAAGCAAGACCATCCCGCTTTGCGGCTGGCTCTGGTGAAGACCAGGTGTCACATACACTCTGGTCCCGGGTGCTGGCTAGTACCATCATCATCTCCCACAGTGGTCCACAGATTCCTCCTTCCAGACTCTTCCCATAGAGACTCTAGTTCTGTTGTCTGTGTACCGATACAGGCACATTAAAATAAATGATGAGTAATATCCCCATTAACTGCCATACTGCAGTATGGCAGTATGTGGTAGGATCAATCAGGCATCATAGGGTTAAAGTACCCTAAGGGGTCTGAAAAATAGTAAAATAAAATGTTTAAAAAAGTAAAATAAAACAAAATCCCTAAAAATTCAAATCACCCCCCTTTCCCTAGAACTGATATAAAAATAAAGTAAAAATCATAAACATGTTAGGTATCACACGGTATCCCATAGTGTCCGATCTATCAAAATATAATAACGAGTGTTTAACCCCGTAAAGGAAAATCCGAATGTGCAAAACACCAGTTTTTTGCCATTTTGCAACATATAAAAAATGTAATAAAAAGTGATCATAAAGCTGTACAGTCTTCCAAATGGCAGCAATGAAAACATCATCTCACCTTATACAGCTCCATACTTCGAGGTTTGAAAAGGTTAGTAGCGCCAAAAGATGGCAAAATGAAGGGTTTTTTGTCTTAATTTTTTTGAATGTATTAAAACACATTAAAACCTATATAAATTTAGTAACCTCATGGTCATACCGATCCAAAAAATTAAGGAGACAAGTTATTTAGGGCGCTCAATCAAAGCAGTAAAAACTAAGCCAACAAGAAAATGTTGTGAATGCGATTTTTCACCACTTTTTCATCACAGCATTTGGAATTTTTATCCGCTTCCCAGGCACTGTGAAGTGCAATTTGTTGCTCATAGAAAAGCCCTCATACAGCTCTTCACATGCAAAAACAAAAAAGGTTATAGATTTTTAAATGTGGGCAGTGAAAAATGAAAACGCAAAATTGAAAAAGGGCCTTGGCGAGAAGGGGTTAAAATGGAGGAGGGAATTCATTATTGACTTTCCGTGATCCCATGGGGACTACCTAAGGTTGATCTAGGAGAATTGTTTCAGATATGGGTGGGGCTAGGGAATGTTTATTATTGATACATATGATATATTTGTACTGTTCTGACAATGTAATATATGTTGCATTATTACTTTACTGTTATATGTTGTTATGTGACTGTCACTTATGTGAAAGGTTTTTTTTTTTTTAAAAAGGAAAAACTTGAGAACTTGAGTTTCATCTACATAAATCTTAAAAATGAAAATATATTGGTTTTGTTTGGGCAACAAATATAAGTCCCACCCAAGATACAAACAAAGCATTGAACTTAAAGAAGTATTCCCATCTGGGCATTTACATTTAATTGAATTAATTTGCCATATGTAAACATTTCTTCAATTGGATGTTATTAAAAAAATGTGAGATAATTTATCACAAATGTATTCATATGATCCCTTAGAAACAAGACTGTGTCTTTGGATACGGCCACCTCTGCTGGAGTAATTGCACAAAGAAACAAGAGGTTTTTGTATATGAAATGCCCTGGAGTTACTGTAGGTCTTACAGCCATCCTGTGGTGATGATTGCATAATACAGGTGGTCAGACAGGACTCAATAGCACATATCTGGCCACTGCTGCCAAAATGTGAGGTGGTCGTATCCGGGGAAGCTATCTCGTTTCTAAGGGACAGAATGACTACATTTATGAGACATTGGGGGTCATTTACTAAGGGCCCGATTCGCGTTTTCCCAACGTGTTACCCGAATATTTCCGATTTGCGCCGATTGTACCTGAATTGCCCCGGGATTGTGGGGCACGCGATCGGATTGTGGCGCATCGGCGCCGGCATGCGCGCGACGGAAATCGGGGGGCGTGGCCGTCCGAGGTGGTGCATTCCGGCGCGATGAGATGACTTTCAGCGCAGCAGCGCCACCTGGTGGACGGCGGAGGAACTACCTTCTTAAATCCCGGCCGGACCCGAATCCAGAGCAGAGAACGCGCCGCTGGATCGCGAATGGGCCGGGTAAGTAAATTTGCCCCATTATCTTCACACAGGACCATTTTTTTTAATAACATCCAATTGAAGAAATGTTTACATATGGCAAATTAATTAAATGAAATTTAAATGCCCAGATGGGAATACCCCTTTAACATTCAGTTTGATTAATCTGCCATATACACTCACCGGCCACTTTATTAGGTACACCATGCTAGTAACGGGTTGGACCCCCTTTTGCCTTCAGAACTGCCTCAATTCTTCGTGGCATAGATTCAACAAGGTGCTGGAAGCATTCCTCAGAGATTTTGGTCCATATTGACATGATGGCATCACACAGTTGCCGCAGATTTGTCGGCTGCACATCCATGATGCGAATCTCCCGTTCCACCACATCCCAAAGATGCTCTATTGGATTGAGATCTGGTGACTGTGGAGGCCATTTGAGTACAGTGAACTCATTGTCATGTTCAAGAAACCAGTCTGAGATGATTCCAGCTTTATGACATGGCGCATTATCCTGCTGAAAGTAGCCATCAGATGTTGTGTACATTGTGGTCATAAAGGGATGGACATGGTCAGCAACAATACTCAGGTAGGCTGTGGCGTTGCAACGATGCTCAATTGGTACCAAGGGGCCCAAAGAGTGGCAAGAAAATATTCCCCACACCATGACACCACCACCACCAGCCTGAACCGTTGATACAAGGCAGGATGGATCCATGCTTTGATGTTGTTGACGCCAAATTCTGACCCTACCATCCGAATGTCGCAGCAGAAATCGAGACTCATCAGACCAGGCAACGTTTTTCCAATCTTCTACTGTCCAATTTCGATGAGCTTGTGCAAATTGTAGCCTCAGTTTCCTGTTCTTAGCTGAAAGGAGTGGCACCCGGTGTGGTCTTCTGCTGCTGTAGCCCATCTGCCTCAAAGTTCGACGTACTGTGCGTTCAGAGATGCTGTTCTGCCTACCTTGGTTGTAACGGGTGGCGATTTGAGTCACTGTTGCCTTTCTATCAGCTCGAACCAGTCTGCCCATTCTCCTCTGACCTCTGGCATCAACAAGGCATTTCCGCCCACAGAACTGCCGCTCACTGGATGTTTTTTCTTTTTTGGACCATTCTCTGTAAACCCTAGAGATGGTTGTGCGTGAAAATCCCAGTAGATCAGCAGTTTCTGAAATACTCAGACCAGTCCTTCTGACACCAACAACCATGCCACGTTCAAAGGCACTCAAATCACCTTTCTTCCCCATACTGATGCTCGGTTTGAACTGCAGGAGATTGTCTTGACCTTGTCTACATGCCTAAATGCACTGAGTTGCCGCCATGTGATTGGCTGATTAGAAATTAAGTGTTAACGAGCAGTTGGACAGGTGTACCTAATAAAGTGGCCGGTGAGTGTATATACATTTCTTTAATTAGATGTAATTAAAAAATAATTTACCTGTGTGAAGATACTTTCTCATAAATGTAGTGATATGGTCCCTTAGAAACATGACTGTGTCCTTGGATATGACCAGTTCTGCTGGAGGGATTGCACAAAGAAACAAAAAGTTTTTGTATATGAAATGTCCAGGAGTTACTACATGTCCCGCAGCCGTCCTGTGGTAATGAACGCTGGTCAGGCAGGACTGAGTAGTACATGGCTGGCCACCGCTGACAGAGGGCGAGGTTGTCGTATCCGAGGAAGCGATCTGGTTTCTAAGGGTCAACATGACTACATTTATGAGAAATTATCTTTTTTTTTTAATAACATCCAATTGAAGAAATGTTTACATATGGCAAATGAATTAAATTAAATGTGATTGCCCAGAAGGGAATACCCATTTAAGCTTAAAACAAACAAATGAAAAGAATAAGCTTACAATGTATCTTTTTGACAGGAATAATAACCCACACTGGTAGAGCCACTGAACATATACAGCTCATTAAAAATTGTCCCAGAACTATTTTTGCTCAGGAGAGAGAATGTGGCATCTAAGACGTATCACACCTAATGACTGTATCATTCCAATTATTTAAAGGAAATAATTAGAAATCAAAAATTTTAAATATAATACACGGTTGTACAAGCAGTTACAATGACATTTTAACATGTATTTATGGATATGTTTACATTTTTCCATAGCTAAAATTCAATCCATTATTTAATTGCTCTACTTTTAGATAATTTAAAAAAAAAACATATATAATGACATCATTTTCTACATCTAGTTATGCAGAAAAGTAGATGGAAAATAAGACCACAGAAAACTGTTTCACGGATCCCAATGTGAGAACCACGATAACACCTTCTGCTTAGACCTCAAACACCAAAAGAACAAAGTTTAACACATCAGAAAAATAACACTTACACAAGACAATTTGTTGCAGTTTCATCCACGTCTCCTTCATCCGTGCAATGCAATAAAATTACAAAATCTTCATAACATGATGTACTCTGCTTACCATTTAGTCATTATGGTGAATAGAGCAACATAAAAGCTCCCAATACAGCACTTATGGAAAATTATTTTGGAAGTTGTTTTCGGATTTAATTTTTGAATGACTAATCATCAGATTAGGGCACATTAGCACATTAGCCCTACAACCAATAGAAGAACATAGATTGTTTATGTTTCAAGCTCATAGACGTGCTCATAGAGTTGTTCTACCCCATATTTATGTTTAATCAATTTTTATTGGAAACATATGAATAACAAGCATACAAAACAGCAGTATGAAAATATGTCATTGAAGTACGTGAATCAGCAATGATGGAACAGATGGAGATATCCACAATGAGATTTGCGGAACAATGTCTAAGAGTAATTTGTGACAAATAACAGTATGAGAATTATAATATTGAGTTTAGAAAGAGAAAAACACATAACTGGGAGGGGGTTAAGGAGGGGGAAGACAGAAGGGGGTTGGAAAGCACACATGGATGTTGGGTTTTAAAGGGGCAGAATAAGAAGGGCAACTCGCCATAAGTTAGGAGAACAGGTCCAAGTTGTAATTGTCTTACCAGGATCTTCAGAGGCGTCGGCCACAATCTCCTTCATTGTACGAATAAAACAAAATTATTTAATCCACTAGATCACTGTAGGGGTCTGGGAGCTCTTCCAATGGCTCAGGTTCATTGTGCGTGCCACTGTCAAGAAGTGGAAGAGTAAGCCCTTTTTAAATGGAGGAGATGGGCCGATGTGACCGAGAGAAGGGCAATTTGAGGAGATGCCGAGACCCTTTTACCCATGATCTGGTGATAAATATCAAAGAACTCCATAGAATATGAAGCATGGTACTCACCTCTGCACCACATCACCAGGACACATCAGGCATATACGGGAAGATTCTATGGAGTTGCAAAGGGCAGCTATACAATCTGGATAGTATCTTATAATTTTTCTCAAGAGCACTAAAAGGGAGTGTCAGTTTGTGGGAAAAGAGAAAGGATTTTTCCATCTCCTCATCCGTGAGTTTATAGGAGTTCAGCCTCCCAATAAAGCCTGACCTGCTCAGGGTAGTATCCCCTAGCAAAATACAGTACAATGTGGAGAGCGTGTGGACCCGAGAGAGAAGACGTCCGGAAAAAGGCCTCTAGGGCCGTGGGAGAAGGTCCAAAAGCGGTATGGGCCAGGTCAGCTGACACGTATGATGATAACTGTCTATGCTTCAGCCATGAGAGGCATGTCAGGTTGCAAGGTCCAAACAGTCTCTATAGATGGGATGGAAGTGCCATCTACTATCTGGCTTCCGTAGAAACTTCCGTATGCCCATCCCGGGGGAAAGCAGGTAATGGAACAGCGAAGTTATGGGGCCCCTCACCCTGATAACACAATTTTAGGTAGCCAGTATGCCCCAGATGGAGAAAAAAGGCAAGGTAAAAGCAAGGTAAAATTCCAACTGGACCCATTGCTTGGAACCTGCATGATGAGTCCAGTCAACAAAGTGCTGTATGGTATAGTCTAAGGTCAGGGAGACCTACTTCACCTCTGGATTTTGCAGGGGATAAAACTGTTAAACTAATGCAACTGGACCCACGCCACAAAATTCTTCTGGAATGCTGGACATAGGCAGGAAATAAAATGGGCTTGGAGGACAAATCGGAAAAGTCTTGTACAGATACAAGTATTGAGGCAGTATGTCTACTTTGAGAAGATTTATGTGACCGAATAAGGAGAGATGGTGGCTCTGATATTGAGCAAGGTCTTTAGTAGTGTGTTCTAGAAGGAGCTTGTAATTCAAGGCATACAGGAGTGACAGATCCACCGGGACATGGATGCCTAAGTAACGAATATGGGAGTTTTGCCATTTAAAGGGGAACTGTGAGGATAAATGGTGTTCTTCAGTTCGGGGAATAAAGACATTTAATACCTCAGACTTAGAGAGATTGGGTATCATTTACTAAGGGCCCGATTCACGTTTTCCCGACGTGTTATCCGAATATTTCCGATTTGCGACGATTTTCCCTGTATTGCCCCGGGTTTTTGGCGCACGTGATCGGATTGTGGCGCATCGGCGCCGGCATGCACGCGACGGAAATCGGGGGGCGTGGCCGTAAAAAACCCCAACGAATTCGGATTTAAAAAAAAAAAAGTGTTGCTGGACACGCACTTACCTTCACTTGGTCCGGCTTGGTGAATATCAGTGCATCCCGGGGAACTTCAGTGCAGCAGCGACACCTGGTGGACGTCGGAGGAACTGCCTTAGTGAATCCCGGCCGGACCCGAATTCACCAGAGAGAACGCGCCGCTGGATCGCGAATGGACCGGGTAAGTAAATTTGCCCCATTGACTTTAAAATTGCTAAGAAAGCCGAATTTCTTAAACTTCTCCAGAACAGCTGGAAAGGAGATTAAGTGTTGTGATAAAGATGGAGGTCATCCACATATAGGGTGCTTTCATATGGCCGGGAGCCCGATGAAGACCAGGCACACTGGGGTTCTTCCAAAGGGCAATAGCCAGATGTTCCATGGGCAGTACATATAAAAGGAGGAACAGGGAGCAGCCTTGCCGGGAGCCATTTCTAATAGGTAAGGGATCTGACAGGTTCTCAGTATACAGTAGTGCCTTTACTTATCCCAAAAATCCAGGACCCATCCCAATCTGTGTTAAAGTGGCCCATATAGGGTGTATGCGGTCCACTGGGTAAACATTGTAGAAATATAGGTTGGACTTGATGGACGTTTGTCTTACTATGCAACCATGTGAGTGGTCCTGGGCTAAAGCAAACAGCCTGGCTTTGTTCATGTGACAGTAGATATCTAGAATGACAATGATTGCTCAGGAACAGGGGGGATTATAGAGAAAATTTCAACTATGGTGTAGTCGGAGGAGTATAACCTATTAAATGTTTTCTAACACCAGCTGGGAAAATATTCAAAGTTTTCCAGGATGGCATAAGGCAGCTCCCTTGCCATCAAGCATGACCTTCAGGAAGCCTTATTAGCCAGTATATATGTATTTCAGAAGAAACAGACTCCCAACTGTAGACAGCGCTGTTTCGACCTGGTTGGGAGTGGTTAAGCGTGTGGTGTCTATTAGCTATGGATGTACTGAAGAGACCCAAACAGCGCTTCCTGAAGGTCATACTTGATGTCAAGGAAGCTGCATTACAAGGTAGCTAAAAGAGGCGTGGTTTTCCTTATTCCATCCTGGAAAACTTTGCATATTTTCCCAGAATCCCCTAGTGGAGCATCTATGGCTATAAGACTAAACACACCTACACTGCGGCCTAATTGGCAGTCTCCGTAAAGGACTTCCTGACTGGGATATAAAGGGATTAATAGGGAACAGGGGAGATCTTGTACCTCACTATAATGTGCAGGAGACATCTGTATCCACAGTCTTGAACATATCCAGCTCTGCTACATATACAGAGAGAGCTCTGTCACAAGACATCCTCCCCGTGTGCAGGGAGCAGCAGCCCCTCCCTTCTTGTGATACTGTAGAGTTGTAGATTTGTTTCTACTATGGACTCCAGGGCTTGTCAGCACATGGAGAAGAAGCAGCCACTGCAGCACTCAGATAATCTAAGGTGTAAAGCAAATAAACTGCTGGATATAGATAACAAAAATAATAGGCAAAGTTGTTTTACATCCCAAGAGCTATTGATTTGTGGAAAAAAACCTTTACAGTTACTCTTTAAGGAAAAAAATAAAGGCTATAATTTATATAAAGTATGTCACTGCAACTTGTGCAAAATATAAAGTGAAACTGATTTTCTGCACGTGGTTTATAGAAGGGCAGCGCTAAACCACGTTTATGATCATTCTGACTACATGTGGGACTCCCCAAATGAATACTATGCTATTGTATGGAAAACTGGCAATTACTACAATGAGCAACAATGGACATAAATGATGAACACATTTTGTATTAACAAGGAATGATAGCAATATCATTCCCCTTAAGAACCCCTAGTTACAAATCGACCTCTGGATGTTGGTAATTTACTGTACTTTAGTCCTAGGCTGCAATAAACAGCTGTAACAGTGTAATGGTGTAACACAATGGTGTCTTCAATGAAGATTTATTGTTAATCCTGGTTCTTATGACAACCAAACATTTTAAAAATCCAATTATATATATATATATATATATATATATATATATATATACCTTATATACTCGAGTATAAGCCTAGTTTTTCAGCACAAAATTTGTGCTCAAAAACCCTAACTCGGCTTATACTCGAGTGAACTAAAAACATAAAGACAAAACTCACCTTTCTGACGTCGCCCATAGGTCCTCTTCTGTCTGAGACAGTCTGAGACAGAAGAGGACCTATGGGGACGTCGGAAAGATGAGTACAGTGTTATTTTTTTTCCTACTACAGGGGCTAGGCAGGCTGTATGCTACATGGGTTGGGCAGGCTGTATGCTACAGGGGCTGGCAGACTATATACTGGGAGGCTGTAACCAATGCATTTCCCACCCTCGGCTTATACTCGAGTCAATAGGTTTTCCCTATTGTGTTGAAATTAGGGGTCTCGGCTTATACTCGGGTCGGCTTATACTCGAGTATATACGGTATATATATATATATACACTCACCGGCCACTTTATTAGGTACACCTGTCCAACTGCTCGTTAACACTTAATTTCTAATCAGCCAATCACATGGCGGCAACTCAGTGCATTTAGGCATGTAGACATGGTCAAGACAATCTCCTGCAGTTAAAACCGAGCATCAGTATGGGGAAGAAAGGTGATTTGAGTGCCTTTGAACGTGGCATGGTTGTTGGTGCCAGAAGGGCTGGTCTGAGTATTTCAGAAACTGCTGATCTACTGGGATTTTCACGCACAACCATCTCTAGGGTTTACAGAGAATGGTCCGAAAAAGAAAAAACATCCAGTGAGCGGCAGTTCTGTGGGCGGAAATGCCTTGTTGATGCCAGAGGTCAGAGGAGAATGGGCTGACTGGTTCGAGCTGATAGAAAGGCAACAGTGACTCAAATCGCCACCCGTTACAACCAAGGTAGGCAGAACAGCATCTCTGAACGCACAGTACGTCGAACTTTGAGGCAGATGGGCTACAGCAGCAGAAGACCACACCGGGTGCCACTCCTTTCAGCTAAGAACAGGAAACTGAGGCTACAATTTGCACAAGCTCATCGAAATTGGACAGTAGAAGATTGGAAAAACGTTGCCTGGTCTGATGAGTCTCGATTTCTGCTGCGACATTCGGATGGTAGGGTCAGAATTTGGCGTCAACAACATCAAAGCATGGATCCATCCTGCCTTGTATCAACGGTTCAGGCTGGTGGCGGTGGTGTCATGGTGTGGGGAATATTTTCTTGCCACTCTTTGGGCCCCTTGGTACCAATTGAGCATCGTTGCAACGCCACAGCCTACCTGAGTATTGTTGCTGACCATGTCCATCCCTTTATGACCACAATGTACCCAACATCTGATGGCTACTTTCAGCAGGATAATGCGCCATGTCATAAAGCTGGAATCATCTCAGATTGGTTTCTTGAACATGACAATGAGTTCACTGTACTCAAATGGCCTCCAGTCACCAGATCTCAATCCAATAGAGCATCTTTGGGATGTGGTGGAACGGGAGATTCGCATCATGGATGTGCAGCCGACAAATCTGCGGCAACTGTGTGATGCCATCATGTCAATATGGACCAAAATCTCTGAGGAATGCTTCCACACCTTGTTGAATCTATGCCACGAAGAATTGAGGCAGTTCTGAAGGCAAAAGGGCGTCCAACCTGTTACTAGCATGGTGTACCTAATAAAGTGGCCGGTGAGTGTATATACTCAGCATTTCTTGTTAACCCATTCACTCATTCATACGGCTATATACGTCTCATTTGTACATGCTCGATGAAGATACCATGTATATACACATCATTACAATGTCCCACTTTAAATGATCATATCTCCATAATTGAGGCACCTAGAAACACAATTCTAGTGTCATATTAAAGTGGAGAATCAGGAGTGTGCTTCTAGGTTAAAGAAAACCGGAGATATTCACTATGAAAGTTGCAATTAAAAAATTTGATTTTTAAATGTAGAGTTTAATTTTTGTCTGTAAATTTAACAGTTTCATTTTCAGATTCTCCTCTTAAATTGAACACGAGAATTGTGATGCAATGGTGCCACGGTTCTGGAGATATGACCACTTGAAGTGACCCGCCCTCCAGCATGTAAGCTGAAGGCAGAAAGCTATTTCTAAGGAGCTGCAGAGACTTTTAAAAAGTACATGCACCCTCTGCCTCTGTCTTTTGAAAATGGTGATAGATTGACTGTCACAGATGCACTCGTGATCCCTGTTACAGATCCCGGGCACACCTGTGCCCCCCGGCGTGGCGCTGCGCTCCCCGGGCCAGACTTACCTCTCCACTAGCCTGCTTCCCGACTAGGTCGCATCCTTGCTCCTGCTGCCTAGGCCTCGCCCCCGCTGATAGGGCGCACGCTCTCTTTCCCAGTCTTAAAGGACCAGCATCCTCCTTATTGGCGCTGGCTAATCCGGCTCAGCCCTTATAATAAGGCATCTCTCTTCCTTCCTGGCAGGATCTTCAGCATTGTCTCAGCATTCTAATGGAACTTCCAAGATTTCCACACCCACAGCGGTTCCTGTTGAAGTGATTGCCCACCAGCGTTCCCAGGTGCTCCTGTCTTCTAGACGCCACTGTGTTCCCTGTGTTCCTCCAGCGTTTCCAGGCACCTCTATGTTCCCCCAGCGTTTCCAGACGCCCCCTTGTCTCCAGTGTTCCCAGATGCTCCTGGTGGCTCCTGTGTTCCAGCTTTCCCAGACGCCTCCAAGCCACCTCCTAGGACCTCTCCGTTTCTGCCTGCCTGTGTCCTGTGCCAGCTATTGCATGCTTGCCTTCCGTAAGTTCCAGCTCATCCCTCCAAGCCACACTCCTGCTGTCATCCCAGGCTCAGACTGTGTCCTACATCCCTGTCATCCCTGTCTGCCACCGCAGGTTTAGTTGCAATTGTGGAATGACCTGGTGGCACTCCACCGCAGCAAGACCATCCCGCTTTGCAGCGTGCTCTGGTGAAGACCAGGGTGCCACTTAGATTCCGGTCCTGGGTTAGTACCCATCTCTCTCCATCTCCCGCGGTGGTCCAGACGGTCCACTGGTCCACAGTCTCCTCCCTCCGGACTCTTAACATAGAGACTTTCCCCCCAGTAATAAAATTCCCAGTAGCCTCCCCTAGCGATACAAGGCCCAGCAGCCTCCCCTAGTGATACAAGGCCCAGCAGCCTCCCCTAGTGATACAAGGCCCAGCAGCCTCCCCTAGTGATACAAGGCCCAGCAGCCTCCCCTAGTGATACAAGGCCCAGCAGCTTCCCCTAGTGATACAAGGCCCAGCAGCTTACCCTAGAGATACAAGGCTCAGAAGCCTCCCCTAGTGAAACAAGGCCCAGTAGCCTCCCCTAGTGATCCAAGGCCCAGTAGCCTCCCCTAGTTATACAAGGCCCAGCAGCCTCCCCTAGTGATACAAGGCCCAGCAGCTTCCCCTAGAGATACAAGGGGCCCAGTAGCCTCCCCTAGTGATACAAGGCCCAGTAGCCTCCCCTAGTGATACAAGGCCCAGTAGCCTCCCCTAGTGATACAAGGCCCAGCAGCCTCCCCTAGTGATACAAGGCCCAGTAGCCTCCCCTAGTGATACAAGGCCCAGCAGCCTCCCATAGTGATACAAGGCCCAGCAGCCTCCCTTAGTGATACAAGGCCCAGCAGCATCCCCTAGTGATACAAGGCCCAGCAGCCTCCCCTAGTGATACAATGCCCAGCAGCCTTCCCTAGTGATACAAGGCCCAGCAGCCTCCCATAGTTATAAAAGGCTCATGCAGCCTCCCCTGGTGATAAAATGCCCAGCAGCCTCCCCTAGTGATGAAAAGACCCATGCAGCCCTCTCATAGTAATAAAATGCACAGCAGCCTCCCCTAGTGATACAAGGCCCAGCAGCCTCCTATAGTTATAAAAGGCCCATGCAGCCTCCCCTAGTGATACAAGGCCCAGCAGCCTCCTATAGTTATAAAAGGCCCATGCAGCCTCCCCTAGTGATAAAATGCACAGCAGCCTCCCCTAGTGATACAAGGCCCAGTAGCCTCCCCTAGTGATACAAGGCCCAGCAGCCTCCCCTAGTGATACAAGGCCCAGCAGCTTCCCCTAGAGATACAAGGGGCCCAGTAGCCTCCCCTAGTGATACAAGGCCCAGTAGCCTCCCCTAGTGATACAAGGCCCAGCACCCTCCCCTAGTGATACAAGGCCCTAGTAGCCTCCCCTAGTGATACAAGGCCCAGCAGCCTCCCATAGTGATACAAGGCCCAGCAGCCTCCCATAGTGATGCAAGGCCCAGCAGCCTCCCTTAGTGATACAAGGCCCAGCAGCCTCCCCTAGTGATACAAGGCCCAGCAGCCTCCCCTAGTGATACAATGCCCAGCAGCCTTCCCTAGTGATACAAGGCCCAGCAGCCTCCCATTGTTATAAAAGGCTCATGCAGCCTCCCCTGGTGATAAAATGCCCAGCAGCCTCCCCTAGTGATGAAAAGACCCATGCAGCCCTCTCATAGTAATAAAATGCACAGCAGCCTCCCCTAGTGATACAAGGCCCAGCAGCCTCCTATAGTTATAAAAGGCCCATGCAGCCTCCCCTAGTGATAAAATGCACAGCAGCCTCCCCTAGTGATACAAGGCCCAGCAGCCTCCTATAGTTATAAAAGGCCCATGCAGCCTCCCCTAGTGATAAAATGCACAGCAGCCTCCCCTAGTGATACAAGGCCCAGTAGCCTCCCCTAGTGATACAAGGCCCAGCAGCCTCGCCTAGTGATACAAGGCCCAGCAGCTTCCCCTAGAGATACAAGGGGCCCAGTAGCCTCCCCTAGTGATACAAGGCCCAGTAGCCTCCCCTAGTGATACAAGGCCCAGCACCCTCCCCTAGTGATACAAGGCCCTAGTAGCCTCCCCTAGTGATACAAGGCCCAGCAGCCTCCCATAGTGATACAAGGCCCAGCAGCCTCCCATAGTGATGCAAGGCCCAGCAGCCTCCCTTAGTGATACAAGGCCCAGCAGCCTCCCCTAGTGATACAAGGCCCAGCAGCCTCCCCTAGTGATACAATGCCCAGCAGCCTTCCCCAGTGATACAAGGCCCAGCAGCCTCCCATTGTTATAAAAGGCTCATGCAGCCTCCCCTGGTGATAAAATGCCCAGCAGCCTCCCCTAGTGATGAAAAGACCCATGCAGCCCTCTCATAGTAATAAAATGCACAGCAGCCTCCCCTAGTGATACAAGGCCCAGCAGCCTCCTATAGTTATAAAAGGCCCATGCAGCCTCCCCTAGTGATAAAATGCACAGCAGCCTTCCCTAGTGATAAAAGGTCCATGCAGCATCCCCTTCTTATATAAGAAAAATTACCTTGGTGATCCCCATGGATCCTCTTCTCTCTAGTTTTAACGTGTAATAGAACCGGCAGAGATGCGTCCATGCGCTCTGCCTGCACACACACTATGACATGGCGGTGTGACCATTAAGGACCTCTTAGAGTTTGTGTGGCTGGAGCACGTGGACACTTCTCTACACGCTTTCTTACATGTGAAGCTACGGGTAGATCTGGTGGGTAAGTATATAAGTTTATTTTTTTTAAATACTCGAGTATAAGCTGAGTGGGGCAATTCTTTGGTATTTGTCTGCTAATTCTATAAAAAAGTGTTATTAATAAAATTATTCTATCAATTTAAAGTCTCACATGTCATTAAAAAAAAAATAGTTATGATCTTTTCCAAAGATATTGTCAATTTAAAGAAGAGCAGAACAGAACTGCAAAATGGACCTGGACATTAAGGCACCAATGACTCTCGGTTAAGTGACCGTTCATCTAAATTTTCAAAGAGACAAAGCATTTAGAAGACAAAAATCCCTTTATATGTTAAAATTCTGCCTATACTCTGAACACAGCTAGGTGAGGCTATAGGACTTTACAGCATTCTGATTTATCACCAACATGCGCAAATCCTTATTTAGTAAACTTCAGCAAATGGCGGTGGCAGGGACCCAGAAGTGTATTATCTAAGTGCTCATGACCAGGACTGTAGTTTGTGACCAGGTACTTGTTTCATCTAGCACACTCTCCCATGTATTTCTAAGGGCTCATACACATGCCTGTGGTTTCCATGCTCCGAGTATTAGCTGACTGTCTGAGCCACAAAACTCAGAGAAGGTCTTATTCCTGCCCATGCTTGCAGCTCAGTCTTTTCTGTGGTCATCACTGCATTACAGAAAATCTACCATCAAAATTAAGCATAATAAACCAGGGACCTTACTCCAGGCACCGTGACTGTGATGATCTTTTTAAATTTGTTAACCCCTTAAGGACGCAGCCTGTTTGCAGGTTAAGGCTCGCAACTTTTTTTTGAAATTTGACCAGTGTCTCTTCCTGTGGTAATAACTTTTCAACGCTTTAAGATATCTCTGTGATTTTGAGATTGTTTTCTCGTGAGACATTGTAGTTTATGTTAGTAGTGTCATTTCGGTGATCCGTTCCTTTTTTGGGGGGTAAAAATTCAAAAATTTAGGAAAAATTTGAAAAAAATGACTATTTTCAAAGTTTCAAATGTTATAATTTTTAGACAAAAAGTGATACCACAAATTATTTTTGATAGAAACCTTTTGCCATTGGTCTTCTTTTTATATCCATAATTTGTTTTTTTTTTTTGTTCAACTCTTTATTTATTTTTGTTTTATCTTTAACAATCACAGACAAAAACATCTGCCCAAACATGGGCTATAGACATTTCCAATGAAAGGAGCATTAGATGGTAGATGTTATTAGCCTTATAACCATAAAAAAAAGACATGTGGGGAGAAACAAAACATAAGAACAATCCTGTCACATTAGCTACACACATTTAAGAGATCATGCGAAGAAGTCAGAGCAGACGGCCTATGAGCCTTGACTATTAGTCATACAGTGAATGTCCCATGGAGAGCAAACTGATTCAAATCGATCCAATTTGTTGTTCAGTTGAGCAGTCAGTTGTTCCATTGACCTCATATCCTTGATACGGGCATACAGATCTGTCGAAGAGGGTGGAGCCGTTCTTTTCCAAAACAGGGAAATCAAACATTTGGCTGCCGTTAGGACATGAAGGAGCAGCCTGGCTTTTGGACCTTTGATGTTAGTGGGAGGTAAATTCAGTAAATATACTGTCGGATCTAAGGGGACACTAGTTCCCAGGATCTCCTGCAAGAGGTTTGCAATCATATTCCAGTAGTTTACTATTACTGGGCATGACCAGAAAATGTGGTATACAGAACCCACCTCCCTGTCACATCGCCAGCAGGTACTTGAGATAAGTGGATTAAGCCTGTGTAGCAGTTCAGGGGTGTGGTACCAAAGCATAAGGAGTTTCACTTGATTCTCTTTATAAAGAGAGTTTATGGAGGCCTTTTTAGCATTCGACCAGAAAATTTCCTATTCAACCATGTTTCCCATTTTGCCATATATTTATGTGTGGGCTGAGTGGGTCCCACCGGTGAATTTAAAATGCTATAGATGTTGGAAATTAAACCCTTGGAGGAGGGCCCTGAAGCACATATAAGCTCAAATGGAGATGGGCGTGGGATCTCCCCCGGACCCATATGAGATGATATATAATGTTTAATTTGTCCGTACTGAAAGAGGCCCCCTGCAAGAGTTGGAAACCTTTCTACCAAGGTGGTGAAGGGAAGAATCAGTCTGGTGTGGGCGTCTGTATAGTCCTTAATCTGAAATAACTTGGCCTCTCTCCAAGGTTTAAAACCTCCTGAAGTCACACTGTCAGGGAGGTGTGGAGTAAACAGTACCGGGGTGAGTGGCGACCTAAGGGTGGCCAGTTGGAAACGCACTCTGCATTTAAACCATATGTCTCTAGTAAATTGCATAGGGCCCAGGAGGGTGGACGGTGGGGTATCATGAGGGGGACCCCAGATCAAAGTTGCCGGGTGATACGGTGCCATCCACAACTTTTCCACCTCAGTCCATCTGTTATAGGCAGGGAGAGTGGACCAGGAAGCTATGTGTCGGAGGTGGGCGGAGAAATAGTACAGTTTTAGGTCTGGTAGGGCTAAGCCTCCGTTAGTGGATCCAGCGGTCATGACCGACTTAGGGATCCTATGTCTCCTCCCATTCCACACGTAGTCTAGGCATTTAGACTGCAATCCCGCCAACCACGCCATAGGCACCCTGACCGGCAGTGTTTCAAATAAATATAGCACTTTAGGCAAAATTGTCATTTTCACGGCGGCGACCCGCCCCAAAAAGGACACATGTAGTGGTTTCCATTTAGTTAACATGGACGTGATTTCTTGAAAGAGAGGTGTAAAGTTGGCCCCAAAAAGTGCAGTATAGCTAGGAGTAAGGTGAATCCCTAGATATTTTAGGGAGGAAGATTTCCATGTATCCAACGCCTCCTCCGAAAGCATGGGTAAATTACATTCATTCAGGTATTGAGATAGACCCTCCATTGCCCCTGGGGAGTCAGGGTTGACCGTGGGGGGGAGGGAGTACAGTGTGCTATAATAATCTTCAAAGATACTGGCCACTACCTTCGGGTCGTAATTAATTGTCCCCGCGGCATCTTTAATGCCATAAGGGTTACTATTAGCTGCTTGTGTCCTTAATTGGTTTGCTAATAAAGTGTGTGCCTTATTACCGAATTCGTAAAATCGTCTGCGGGAGTACCGGAGTAGCTTCTCGCTCCCCATAAGTAGGAGCTCGCGTAAGCTGGCTCTAGCATCTACCACCCGTCTCAGCAATTGCAGAGAGGGTTTAGACAGCAGACGCGCTTCTAGCCCCCGTAGTTCCCTCTCACATTTCTGGCGGGCAGCATGAATCATTTTCTGTTTTCGTGCCGCTACAGAAATACAGTCCCCTCTGATAACTGCCTTATGGGCCTCCCATAAGATAGTCTGGGACGGGGCCGTAGGGGTGTTATCACCAAAGTAGTTAAGTAGGCATTGGTTTAACTCTGCACGCGTCGTTGGGTTGGAGATTAGAGTCTTGTTGAGCCTCCAATGCAGCGGGCGATGAATGGGAGTAGTAAAATCAAGCTCAAGCATGATGGGGGCGTGATCAGACCACGTTATTGGTCCTATGGTGGATTCCTGCAAGGTTCTCAGGATAGAGACGTCACCAAAAAAATAGTCAATACGGGTGTAAGTATTGTGTGGGTGGGAAAAAAAGGAGTAAGCTTTAGCTGTGGGGTTATCCACTCTCCACAAGTCATACAGATCATATAGTCGAATTAGTTTTCTGAAGCCCACTGCCAGTCGGTGGATCTGTTGCGTCAGGGGGCGATTCAGTATTGAGAGTCTGTCTCTATTTTCCGAAAAAGGAGCATTAAAGTCCCCTCCTATCAACGTGGGGGTACCTCTAAAGTGCGTCAGTCGTGTCAACATCTCAGACAGAAAAGTAAGTTGTCCTGTGTTTGGAGAGTATATGTTGCAAAGAACAATAGGTCGACCCCCTAAAGCACCCTGCACTATAATGTATCTACCCTCACGGTCTGCCTGTATTTTAGAGGCCCGGAATGGGCAGGTACGGGATATTAGTATTGCCACCCCTGCCTTTTTAGTTTGGGAGTTAGCCAAGTAGGCCTGCGGATACAACCGCCTAGCAAATTTACAGGACCCAGAGTCCGATAGATGTGTTTCTTGTAGGAAGGCTATATCCGGGGCCTGCCTCTTCAGCTCCTGCAGCAATAAGTTACGTTTGGTATTGGAATTGAGTCCTTTAACATTCAATGTCAAAATTCTCACCATCTCGTCGGGCATCTGATAGGCTTATCTGCGGACCACAAGAAAGACACAGGAACCCGTCCCGGGGAGGCCCCTGTGTGACTGAGCCAGGCTGCTCCTTCGGTGAACTGAGGAAGTATAGTCAATAGACAGGAGATAAGTACAATAAACCATAACAAAGCAACTTCAAAGGGGTAATGAAACATGAGAACGCACTTAAATTCGAAATTACAGTTCAAAAACCTGAGAGTGGAGCCAAGCCCCCCCATGTGGCGGGGGTTAATCCGCCCCATGCGGGGATCCGGCAACCAGGTACACCTATGACACCCTATCCAAGCAGGGGTTCCATACCTCTGCGTCCGGGTGTCTGGGCGACAAAGGTCATACCCGGTGTTGGGGGTCGTGGCAGACGTTTTGGGTCAGGTACCGCGACGTCTCCCCCTCCCCGACCAGTTAAAAAACTGTGGATCAGCAATGCCTACCTCAACATTTATACTAATTGCATATAAAGAAAAACTGGAAATTTTCAAATGAGACCGCCAATATTAACAGTCTAGAGACCTGCCGACTGTAGGGGCTGACTGGGGCTACGAGGGCCTCTTGAACCTGCCGGTTGATCTTGTCCTCCCTTTTTCCTTGGTTGGACCTTCTGCCATGTAGGAGAGAGGGGAGGATTCGGAGGGGCAATAGCCCATTCTGGGATTACTGGTATCGGGATGTTCAGAAAGGAACAGAAATCTGGGAGATCCTTGCGTGTTCTAAGTGTGAGGGTCACTCCATCTTTCCGTGCTGATAGGCTGAATGGGAAGCCCCATCTATATGGTATATGGTGGTCTTGCAGCAATTTCAGCAAGGGACGTAAGGTTCTGCGACGTTGAAGTGTGACCCACGATAGATCTTGGTAAAGATGGATTTGTGTTCCGCGGTGTTCAATGCGTTTCAAGCGTCGAGCCTTCATCATTATGTCCTCTTTAAGGAGAAAATCAGTTATGCAGCAAATGAAATCTCTAGGTCGGTTAGTACTGGATTTCGGTCGGAGGGCTCTATGAGCTCTGTCCATTTTAATAGAGGCGTCCGGGGGGTTCCCTAGGAGTGTGTTGAATATTTCTTGCAGGATAGAGAAGGTGTCTTCTTGGCCCGCAGATTCCGGTACACCCCGGACCCTGATGTTGTGCCGCCTGCCCCTGTTATCTAGGTCTTCCACATGAGATTGTAATTCTTGTATCGTCTCTTCCTGAGACATAACCCGTTTCTGAAGCACATTAATAGCTTTGCGAGCAGCGGCATGGTCATCTTCAAGAGCATCTACCCGCTGGGCTACCAGTTGTACATCTTGGCGAATCTCAGCTATAGCTGATTTGCAGGTCTCCTTTACTTCAGAAATCAGAGTTTGAAAGTCCAGCTTCGTTGGTAGCTGATTAACATGAGACCACCAATCGGGTGGGAGCAGAAGTGGTAGATCTCTAGCTGGTGAGCTCTCTGGTGGTGAGGACCAGCATTGGGAGGAAGAAGCAGGGCGCAGAGCCTTTGGAGTGGCCATATAATCTGTGGCCAGTTCATCATGGGCCAGATATGAGGGTTGCCTCATGGAAGGCTGTCTCTGTGGCAGGGGGGCAGCTGGGGAAGTACTTGTAGATGGGATGATGGATGGGTTAGGACTGGGCATCAGACCCACAGGTCCTGATGGAGGGGCCAAGTCTATTAAAAGGTGCTGGAGGTCAGCCTGTGTCCCCTCTTGGGCCCCCTCCATGACTGTGGGGCAGTCCTCTTCTTGGACCCAGCGGTCCTCCCCCTCCCTGGGACATGAGACCCTGCAGGGCGCCATAATGGCGTCTGGTACCTGGAGGAGTGCAGGGCTGTGTGATCCCATGTGCCTGTTGGTCTGTCCCTCCGTCAGGCTGCCGGCCTGCCCTGTACCTGGTGGCTTCGGGGTAGAGGCGGAGCCCGGACAGTCTGCTGGTCTGTGGAGCCGCTTCTGTTGCGGAGCTTCCCGCCCGCCTGCAGGCGGAAGCTCCGGGAAGTCTGAGCCTGCAGCTACTGAAATTGTGGAGCGCGCCGGCGCCATCTTGGCTGCGGACGCTCGGGTCCCCCTCGCAAACATCTCCGGCAGCGTGGGCGTCTGCGGGGTCTCCGAACGGTCCGGTGAGGTGCCGACCGTCTTCTGCTTGCGGCGGTTGCCCATGTCAGTGAGGTAGGCAGCGGGTAGCACGGCTATTTGGGTCGGGGAGAGCGGAGCCTGTCCTGCACGCGTCCTACTCCCTCGGCATCCGGACACGCCCCCCATCATCCATAATTTGTTTTACGTTTCCATTTTTTTAATGGATGTGAGAAGGTTTGAAGTTTTAGTAGCAACTTCTCAGATTTTCTTGCAATTTGAAAAATGCGAACTTTTTGGTGATCAATTCAGTTTGGAAGTGCCCTATAAAGACTTATGTACTATATACCCCCACAAGTAACACCATTTTATGAACCTAACATCTCAACCTATTCAAATCAGCATTTAAGAAGTCTGTTAACCCTTTAATTATTTTTCCGGAAACATATGAAAATGGAGTGGAAATTTTGAAATTTCAATTTTTGATTTCAATCTTTCCAATTTAGCCCTAAAATGGATACATTCAGAAGGAATTTGAGGTAAATATATATTCCTAATTTCTTGCCCTGCTTCTTCCGAGTACGGCAATACCAGACATGTGGATGTCAGCTGCTGTTTCCCCGCACAGCGATGTCCAGAACAGAGTTAGCGATACTGGGAATTTGGAAGGCCAATTTGGCTGCAAATATTTTGTGGTGCCACAGTGTAATTGAAGAGCCCCTGAAGTAAAAGTACAATAGAAACCCCCCAAAATGTCACCATTTCGGAAACTAGACCCCTCAAAGAATTTATCGGTGGTTGTGGTGAGCATTTTAACCCCCAACACGCTGGTCAAAATTGAATGCAAAGTAAATGGTGCAGAGTAAAAATTGCGTTTTTATCTCAAAAAAGTCATTTTAGTGCCTCATATACTGTGCCCAAACCGTGCCACTTTAGACAAACACCCCAAAAATCATTCTGCGGGTTGTCCTGAGTACAGCAATACCACACATGTGCCAAAAATTTACAGACTGGGTACACAGAAGGGATGAGAACGGAAGGAGTGAAATTTTGATTTTCCAGCTCCGTTTTCACAGGTTTGGATTTGGAGTGCCATGTCATGTTGGCAGGGCCCGTGAGGTGCCAGTGCAATAGAAACCCCCAATAAATGATACCATTTCGGAAACTAGACCCCTCAAAGAATTTATCGGTGGTTGTGGTGAGCATTTTAACCCCCGACACGCTGGTCAAAATTGAATGCAAAGTAAATGGTGCAGAGTAAAAATTGCGTTTTTATCTCAAAAATGTCATTTTAGTGCCTCGTATACTGTGCCCAACCCATGCCACTTTAGACAAACACCCCAAAAATCATTCTGCGGGTTGTCCTGAGTACAGCAATACTACACATGTGCCAAAAATGTACAGACTGGGCACACAGAAGGGATGAGAACGGAAGGAGTGAAATTTTGCTTTTCCAGCTCCGTTTTCACACGTTTGGATTTGGAGTGCCATGTCATGTTGGCAGGGCCCGTGAGGTGCCAGTGCAATAGAAACCCCCAATAAATGATACCATTACGGAAACTAGACCCCTCAAAGAATTTATCGGTGGTTTTGGTGAGCATTTTAACCCCCGACACGCTGGTCAAAATTGAATGCAAAGTAAATGGTGCAGAATAAAAATTGCGTTTTTATCTCAAAAATGTCATTTTAGTGCCTCATATACTGTGCCCAACCCGTGCCACTTTAGACAAACACCCCAAAAATCATTCTGCGGGTTGTCCCGAGTACAGCAATACCACACATGTGCCAATAATTTACAGGCTGGGCACACGGCAGGGGTCAGGAAGAAAGAAGCACAATTTAGGTTTTCAAGCTTCGTTTTCACTAGATTGGTAATGGGGGGTACCCCCGAGGTACCAGTACAATAGAAACCCCCAAGTAGTGAACCCATTTTGGAAAGGGCACCCCTCAAAGAATGTATGTAGGCTTGTATGAGCATTTTAACCCCTAAGGTGCTGGCTCAAATGTAATACAAAGTGAGTAGTGCAGAGAAACAATTGTATTGCAATTTATCAAATATGCCATTGAAGTGACAAAAGTATTTTGCCCAACTCATGCCACTTTAGACAAACACCCCAAAAATCATTCTGCGTGTTACCCCGGTTAGGGCAATACCCCATAGGAGGCAATAATCTGTAGGATGGAGACACGGCAGGGCTCAAAAGGGAATAACTTGCTGGAGCACAGACATTGTACTTTTTTTTTTTCTTTTTGGCATCATGAAAGATTTGTAGATGCCAATAGGGGCCAGTACAGTAGAAACCCCTAAGAACTGACCCTATTTTGGAAACTACACCCCTCCATGAATTAATCTAGGGGTATAGTTAGCATTTTAATCCCACAGGTGGACCCCTGAAAAAGTGCATAATGGATAGTGCATAGTAAAAAATATCCATTATGTCATTTTGTGCCCAGCTGCTGCCATGGGAGACAAACACCCTAAAAATCATGATGCATGTTTTCCCGGGTAAAGCATACGGGGCAGTAATCTACAGGCTAAGCACATGGCAGGGCTTAGAAGGGAAGGTGCGGCATGCGGCATGATGTATAAGCTGTGCGTCAGGGTAACAACAGGGTACTCTAAAAATCCAGGGATGTATGATAAATTCGGAAGCAATCTTTCATACATAACCCTGGTTTTTCTGGGCATGTCTCACAGTGATGAATGGTGTCCCTCCGAATGCCATTTTTGGAGCACACCCTGCACCTCTTTTGTGACCTTCCCTTGCTGGCTGTTTGGGGAACTACTCCTGGAAAGTGCTGCCCTGGTACAATACGTGATGTGGCCTCACTTCCAGATGTGCTAGCACTCCCCCCTTCCTGGTCTCCAAAAAGAAAGTACTTTATTACCACCTCTTGAAATTCCAGGAAAGTTCCCCTCTGGCCGGCATATCGATGCAGCACATAAGCATTATACAATGCCATCTGCATGATGTGCACGGCCAGCTTCTTGTACCACACCCTCGACTTCCGCATGGCATTGTACGGCTGAAGCACCTGGTCAGACAAGTCCACCCCTCCTATGTATTTGTTATAATCTAAAATACAGTCTGGCTTGGGGGCTTCTGTACTGGCACCTCGTACTGGGACAGGGGTGGTGGTGTGCTCATGTATTGTGGTTAATACAAGGACCTCTCTCTTGTCCTTGTACTTAACACACAATACAGAGTCGCTGCATAGTGCCCTGCTTTCGTGCCTTTTAAGTTTTTGCCCAAGCAGCGACTTAGGGAGACCTCTCTGATTTCTGCGTACAGTGCCGCATGCCGCAGTATTTCTGGAAGTGAGGCACTTGAACAGGGTGGTGCTGGTGTAGAAATTGTCCAGGTAGAGGTGGTAGCCCTGGTCCAGCAGTGGGTGCACTAAATCCCACACTATCTTCCCTGTAACACCCAGGAAGGGGGGGCATTCTGGGGGCACTATAGTGGAGTCCTTCCCTTCATATATCCTAAACTTGTATGTGTACCCTGATGAACTTTCGCACAGCTTATACATCTTCACACCATACCTTGCCCTCTTATTGGGCAGGTACTGGCGGAATTGAAGTCTCCCTTTGAATTGTACCAGGGACTCGTCTATGCTCACATGTTTGGCGGGGGTATATGCCTGGGCAAACTTGGCACTAAAATGATCTAATATGGGCCTGACCTTAAATAACCGATCATAACTGGGGTCACCTCTGGGTGGGCACTGTGTGTTGTGAGTGTAGTGCAAAAACTTATGGATGGCTTCAAAGCGCATCCTGCTCATTGCCATGCGGAACATGGGGGTGTGGTACAGTATGTCTGTGCTCCAGTAGTCCCTGATTGAAGGCTTCTTTACTATCCCCATAAGGAGTATTATGCCCCAATACTTGTGCATCTCTGCTGCAGTGACAGGGGTCCACCTGTAGGGTTGTGCATAAAAGGACGTGGGGTTTTGGGCAATATGTTGTGCAGCGTAGAGATTTGTCTGAAATATAATAATATTCAGCAGCGTCTCATCAAAAAAAAACTTAAAAAAGTCCACAGCTCTGAGCCCTGTCGTGTCAAAGTTAATTCCAGGATGGCCCGTAAAGTCAGGGACCTGAGGGGTACAATTATCTGGGGCTACCCATGTGGGGTCAGTGGAAGCCCCAGACGCTTCTCCTGCAGAAGTCCCAGAAACTTCTCCTGCAGAAGTCCCAGGCACTTCTCCTGCAGAAGTCCCAGGACCTTCTCCTGCAGAAGTCCCTGGAACCCTACGGCGCCTTCTTAGGGGTCCTTCCAGGTCACTGGAAGATGAGCAGGAGGATGATGATAAGTAAAAGGGACCATCATCCCCACTAGCTGACTCGGTGTCAGAGGCAAGCATGTTATATGCCTCCAACACGGTGTATGTCTTCTGAGACATTGCACACAAAAAAAATAGAGAACTAGAAAAATTAGATAATGTGCACCAAACTACACGGATAAACCGTCTAGCAGGCACACAAAAAAAAAAAAAATATAATGCACACCAAACTACACGGACAAGCCGCACAGATGGCACACACAAAAAATAATGTGCACTAAACTACACGGACAAGCCGCACAGATAGCACACAAAAAAAAAAAGATAATGCACACCAAACTACACGGACAAGCCGCACAGATGGCACACACAAAAAATAATGCGCACTAAACTACACGGACAAGCCGCACAGATGGCACACAAAAAAAATAATGCGCACTAAACTACACGGACAAGCCGCACAGATAGCACACAAAAAAAAAAGATAATGCACACCAAACTACACGGACAAGCCGCACAGATAGCACACAAAAAAAATAATGCGCACTAAACTACACGGACAAGCCGCACAGATAGCACACAAAAAAAATAATGCGCACTAAACTACACGGACAAGCCGCACAGATAGCACACACAAAAAAAAAGATAATGCACACCAAACCACACGGACCAGCCGCACAGATGGCACACACAAAAAATAATGCGCACTAAACTACATGGACAAGCCGCACAGATAGCACACAAAAAAAAAAGATAATGCACACCAAACCACACGGACCAGCCGCACAGATGGCACACACAAAAAGTAGCTACGTACGGGTACACCTACGGCGCTCTGGAAAAAAATATTACCAGGCACCGAAAAAAAACCTATGTGTACCGCGCAAAAAGGCGCTACAAATGCACCTAGCTTGCCCTAAGACAAACTAACTACCGCTAAGACTGCTAAAGATTCTGTGCAGCGCTATTCACACGGCGCACTGAAAAGTGCGTCCAGTGCAGAACAACGCTAACACAGCGCACTGAAAAGGGACAGACAGGGAAAAACGGAAGACACGTGGGATCACACAAGGCGATCACACAGGGAACACACAGAACACAGGAAAAAACAGATAGGGATGGGAATTTGTAGGGAACAATAGGGATCAGATAAGGATCAGAACACTATTTATAGTGTAAAAGTGTATTTTGGTGCACACAGTAACGCTCTCTCCTCTCTTCAGCGATACCAAACCAAAATGGTGCCGCTGGAGGAAGAGGAAAGGGCTAAAAGCACGTTTTTTAGCCCAAAATCGCTGTAATTGGCCAGTCAGGTTTGACTGGCCAATCACAGCGATCGGCGGGCGGGACCAATTTGATTGGTCGGGTGACGGAGACAGGAACTCCTCCTACCTCTGTCACCCAAATCTCGTCCCGATGTCACCACATCGCGAGACGTGGTGACAATTCTAAAATCCTATGCGCTCGCGCCGTAGCTGTACTGCGCTGAGCGCTAATCGTCGGAAGCTGCGCAGTACAGCTACGGCGCAGAGCGCTAAGGTGTTAACCATGGCCTCCTTCCTACTAAAAAAAAAAAAACGTTTACAATCATGCCAATGAGCCGGAGCGTTTCTAGTGGGTGTTTCCAGAGCCCCTCAGTGCTGTCTTTTCACTTGTGGTTACAATGAGCAGAGAAGGTCTCCCCTTCCTCTGCATTTTATGCTGCTACATTACACAGGCAGAGGGAAGAGGAGAAATGGGGGGGTGTCATGCTCTGCTCATTGTAACAGCCTGTGATGCTGCAGTGCTGAAGGTTCTGGAAACACACAGCAAAGCCCTGTGGGTTCATTAGCATAATTGTTTAAGTTTTGATGATAGATTTCCTATAAATGACCTCGATCACTGATAACGAAAGAGATGTACACAATGGACTATGGGCCCATTGCAGCTCAAGGCATGAAGCCTAACTCAGTGTGGTCAGTTATGGTGTAAAGAGTATGTGTTATTTAGGAGTACAGTGTTGTTATCCAGATTACATTATATTGTAAATGACTGTGGTATTTTTAGTTCCACAGTGAGGATTAAAAGCCACTCATTGGACATGATGTAAAAGGTTTGTTACAGATTAGGGCTGCATCGACTTAAAAACGCAGGGCTGCTAGGGAGCCCACAATCTCTATATTGCCCAGGGCCCATAGTAGTCTAAATCCACCACAGTCTGTAGTCGATAAGTTGTGATCGTTATTCAGTATCAGTTTGAGGTCAATTCTGTTATCGGGGATCTCGGGAGAAGCAATATTATTTCCTGGTTGCAACATTCACTTTATTTAAAAAACTGTGGGAAGAGCCGCCACCAGTTTGTGACCAGGGGCCTTCCCAACCCTTAATCCAGCAGTGATGTTTGGTCAGAGTTAACAAAGATAAAGTTAAATAATCTCTTCATAATAGAACATCACTTCTTAAGACACTAGACTGAGGCCCCCCACTTCTCTATACCAGGACCTCCTATGCCCCCACTCCCAAAAATTAAACTGTTCCCATACCAATAAACTCCATTTCTTCCTCCCTATATAGTAAAGCTCTCTCTATGGCCACCCTTTCCATCACCTCAGTGCAGGGTTTGCCAGACAGGACTCAAAGCCTCTTGCAGTCTCAGGCATGCCAGGACCCTAGAAGGAAGCTACAATGATAACCCAAACTTATTCTCCTTCTTTCTACTGTATTGGTGCCTCAGGTGCCTATACAACTTAAACCTGTGAAAGAGCAGCGAGTAATAAGTTACTGCTTAAGTTGTCGCATTGGCAAAATATATGTGGGTTTTGGTTGCAGTTTGGGCACTTGGTGTCTAAAAGGTTTGCCATCACAGTACAAGGGGGTTAAATGTCAGTGATAGTTTTCTACACCCCAGGGGGTCAGCTTTTAGTATAATCTACAGCTCCGATTCCACAGGATCATTGAGGTGCACTAATTCACCCACCCCCATGATGTACAGTTATATAAAAGTTGTGGGAGCCTAAAGGTTAATCAAGGTCACTACACAGAGGTTAGAATGAGATGGAAACATAAGCAAAAGTGTCAGGAAAGGTGACGGTTTTAGTTACTACTTGTATTCATCATGAACTAATAATTATGCAAGGTGCCATCAAGATGAAATCCAGGTGACTTCAATAACTTAAATGGGTTTTATGGTGTAGAATTCAACTGTGCAAATTTATCATTGAACTTTTCAAAGGGGAGTTTCTCTGCATAGTGTTGGACTGTGTAGTAACACACCCGACTGATAACACTCAATGGTCGCTTTAATGATCCATTTCTATTAGGAATAACAGAGATATGTAATTCTAAAACAAGTAAATAAAGGTGATAAATCATCTTAATGTTATGTAATGGATGACATTATATTCATGGCTGTATGAAATACGTTTATTCCACAGGAAAGAGAAAGACTGCATACTTGAGAAAATGGAAGTACAAAGTGATTATAATTAGACTTAGTCTCATTTTGGTTAACCACCTGTAAAACCCACCCTAAAGCATAAAACATGTACAACTGCACTATATAGAACACAATTCCGATGACCACAGTCCCTCAGGGAAATGTTTTTGGGAGATAATGTATTTTTTATTACCTTTTAGACCTCTGTATAGAATTATTTTATAATATCATCGTGACATTGTAAGGACAATCCATCAGGAGACTTAAGAAAATGCTATACTCCTTTACCGGCTTATGATCTATCCAACCCACTGAGAATTTTTTAAAAGATTTTACTTGACTACATATTCTGCAATGCTGTAAGTAGAATGACATCACTTTGATCAATGGTATTTGCATGTCAAATGATGAACTAGTAATATCACAGATTTACTACGGATTTACATTCTTGCTGTGTCTGCACTGAATAACATTTACTTGCACTACAGTTTCAGACACTTCAGACTTCTGAACTATGGAAATTTTTCAACGTGCTGGTAAATGAATTTTCTCACAAGGAACAGTGATAGAACATTGCTGATATGTAATATTAAATGGGTTTTCCCTTTTTTATGAGAAAAACCCAGTAATGTCCAGGATAGGAAATATGAATAAAGTACACTTACCCTGCTCTGGCTCATTGGGAGTTACTATACCTGAGTATAAGCCGAGGCACCTATTTTTACCACAAACAACTGGGAAAACCTATTGACTCAAATATAAGTCTAGGGTGGGAAATGCATTGGTCACAGTCTCCCCCCCCCCAGTAGATAGCTATTCAGTTCCCTGCGCACCTGTATATAGCCAGCCTCCTCGCCTAGTATATAGCCTACCAGCCCCCAGTATATAGCCTGCAAGCCAACCAGCCTCCAGGAGTATATAGCCAGCCCCCAGCAGCATATAGCTAGCAGCCCCCAGCAGAATATAGCTAGCAAGCCCCGTTCCCCGAGTATGCCCAGCACATAAAAAATAAACTCACCTTTCTAATAACCCTCCCAGGTCCTCTTCTTACTTCCTGTGCGTTGGCAGTGACAGGGGAGCTGTTGAAAAGGGGAGTACCAAGTTAATTTTTTATATACCCGAGTATAAGCTGAGTGGGGATTTTTTGGCACAAAAATTGTGCTGAAAAACTCGGCTTCTACTCAAGTATATACAGTATTTATCATTTGTTTTCCTGGGCATATTTTGCGTAAAAAGTCTCTAAAAAGTCACGTTGAGTTTTTTTGTGACTTTTCACTGCTAAAAAGTCGCTTAGGGCTTATTCCACTTCTATTCTGGCATAAAAATATAACTAATACTAGTGCAACACTATGCAAAGTCAGATTCATGACTTGTGACTGTTTATAAAAGTTGCATAAGTTGCTGTGACTTTTTGAAAAAGAAAATTCCACGCATTAAGTAAAGCATGAGAACATTTATTAAAAGGCCAAAGCCACTTTAATGAATCTGACAGTAGCAGAGATCCAGGGACAGGCAGAGAATTGTTCCAAAGAGATGCCTAATGACAAATATCCCCATTGTTCTAATGTTTGTTTTGTAGAGACTCCCCACTGGAAGTGCCACATCACAGCACCTTAAATATGTGGCCTGAGCAATCCCTGTGGCACTCATCCCGGACCCCAATTGGTCCAATCAATAAACCAATTAGGAGCCATAACACAGCCCAACCTTGGTAGCAGCAGGACGGAGAGTCCTGCAATATTCTTCTGATATGATATTCTTCTGACATGATGCTGTGTAAAGGAGTAGCACCAGAAGAAGTACCTTCAATAACCACCGTAAAAAAAGCTGATATGGCAGTCATTAAGGTGTTAAAAAATCACAGCATGGACTGACAGCAAAATAATATCATCCTTGTGTGTTTCTTACCCCTAGATCAGTGGTGGCGAACATATGGCACAGGTGCCAGAGGTGGCACTCAGGGCCCTTTCTGTGGGCATCCAGGCCTTCATCCGAACACAGAGTTTGCCAGACTGGACTCAAGGCTTCTTCCTGCCGTCCAATACAGCCCAGGACTTACCATGCTCAGCACCATTTTAAAGCGAAATTGTTGGCTGCCAGGGCTACAGGAAGAACAAGATGGTGTGGATAGAGATGGATTATTGTTGGAGCTCCTGCTCTGTGCACCCCAATTTTTCCTCATCAGGGGACCCTGAAGGGAAGCTACAATCCAAATTTCTCTATGATCTTTCTATTGTATTGGTGAACTCCTGATGCTAATATGATTGAAACCTGTGATACAGCAGGGATCTATAAGTTACTGCTTAAACTGTCATGTTGGCACTTTGCAACATACAGGTGGGTTTTGGTTGTACTTTTGGCACTCTATCTCCAAAAGGTTCACCATCACTGCCCTAGATGATGCTGTAGACCCAAGTGTTTTGCCATCTAATTTTAGTCAACCGTTTTTTTTTCGAAACGTGAAAAAGAACAAAAAAACAGATGCCTATATGAAACAGACAACACATGGACGACAAACTGACTCATTGGTGTGGATAAGCCCAAAGCTGTAAATTTCAATCATTGCCCTTGCAACAAGATATAACATTCATGTAGGTCTTGATGTGGATTTTCATGCTACATACAACATGTATATGTTACACTTTTCGGATTTGAAGGGGTTTTCCTGTCATCAATATTTTGTCAAAAAGCTGCTTAGAATACTACAAAATATTTAGGACGTATTCACATCTGAATTTCACCTCAGTATGCTATTTGTACAGACCCTTTTATTACCCAAGTGGCTATTCACACACCTTTTTTTCACTGACCCGTAGACCGCTGGACCGGAATTTTAGCATGTGATACTTTTTCGCCCTGCACGTACATAGAAGTCAATGGGGGGATTCTGGCACAAGACTTTAGTAGTGCTTTGCGATGGGATTTTACATTGTAGCGCTAGTTGGTGCACAACAAGAAGGAAACATGAGCGTCAGAGATGACACTCCACATTCAGGTTTAGAAAATGAGAGACTTGCTTTTGTTGGTCTAAATATGCAATAAAATTGCTCCAAAAAAGGGGGTCAGGAAACTAGAGGTACAGGGAAAGTGTTGGAAATTAAAAAAAAAATATAGGTTTTTGTGGCACTGACACTCTGTAAATCTGTTGGAACAGATCCAAAATTAAAAAAAAAACATGATTGCCCAACAAAAATCATTACTATATCCCCCCATTGGGTCTTCCAAAACAATAGATGGCATTTATATGCAGTTATTTCTTTTTTCAGATGATGATGGGAAACCAGTGGTTTTGCCATCTAATTTTTAGTAAACCATCGTCTTTTTATGTGGGTTGTGGAATATAAACGGATACAGATACAATACAAGACTGAACTCTGCTGCATTTTTTCCTGTAGTCAGAACTTACCCACCTGTGTGAATGAGCCTTAAGAGTCGACACGGACATGTCACTGCTATATGTTTTCACAGGCCACAATAGTGACCACAACAATCACAGCCAAATACCACAAAATCAATATAATTGGGTAAAATATAGAGAGATTGCAACGTAGCTGACAATTGCTAGCAGTTATCAGAGGCTCTGCCAGTGCCTGATGCACCCGCATGGGCTATATGTTACCCTGTAACTGGAGCTTCTACAGGTTCACAGTTTCAGTGAAAAAAACAAACAAACTAAAAATATGAATAGATATACAAAACTCAGGATTTAAGACTGTATAAGCCAAAAACATGGGTACAGTACCAATGGTGGGCAACACACTAAGGAGTCTGACACGTGTTCTTGCAATGATGCTTTCTCTGGGGGTGATGGTGTAGAACAAGTTTTGGGGCTCCTTAGTTTGTTGCCCATCATTGGTACTGTATACTTTTCATTTCCATGTTTTTGGCTTGATTGCTGGCTGCTAGTTATCCCCTTTATCATTTGGGTGTTATGGTGTGCCAGGCTGCACGGGGAGCTATTTTGGTGTAAGATGACTTTTGAGGGTATACACTTTTTAACTTTGTTATTTATTATCTGCTGATTTTAACTATTTTATACAGGCAGTCCCTGGGTTACATACAAGATCAGTTCTGAAGGTTTGTTCTTAAGTTGAATTTGTATGTAAGTCGGAACTATATATTTTATAATTGTAAGTCCAGATAATTTTTTTTTTGTCTCTGTGACAATTGGATTTTAAACATGTTGGGTTGTCATAAGAACCAGGATTAACAGTAAAGCTTCATTACAGACATAATTTATAACTGTTATAGCTGTTTATTACAGCCAAGGGCTAATGTACAGTAAATTACCAAAATCCAGAGGTCCATTTGTAACTAGGGTGTTCTTAAGTAGGGGATTATATATATATATAAAACAAAAAGCGAACGGCACTCCAAAATGGTGGAATAATTCAAGTGGTGTTTATTCCCAAGCTGCTAAGTTTCGGCTTCATCCGAAGCCTTTCTCAAGCATATATAATCATGAATGTCTCCCAAAGGTTTTTTATGATGTCATTAGGGCAACAATCTTTATTAATATAATGCCAAATATTTCATATTGCTAATTTATTGAAAAATAAACAAAAAAAGTAACAAGGAGATATGATCAAATATTAATTTTCATCTATTAATAGAAATTATTATTAAGGGTTAAAAAGAAAACAGATATTATGTCTCTTTACCTTAAATCCTGCGCTTATTTTTTTATGATTAATATTTATTTATTTTCTGAATTATTATTTGCCAACCTTACACTTTAATATAGGAGTTCATTAGTTACTATCACATAACTATTGTTATACTCTAGAAAACGTTTTTATACACAAATGTACATTTAGCAGTACACATGGATCATTGTGGACAAAAAACATTCACTTTTTAATTACTTTAATAACTTTTCTCCATGAGCCCAGTGGATTTGTATAGGAGACATGTGCAGCACCTTCTCCCCCTCCTCACCTGCCATCCTGATCCCTCGGCTCCCCTCCCAGTGCGCTGCTCCACGTGCTCCTGCTCCCTCAGCCGCGCAGCCTCCTATAGATGACAAGCAGGAGACTCCAAATGACACTTAGATTGGGGGGGCGCCGTTTTGACATCACACACCGGGGAGGGGGGGGGATTGGTGGTTTCTAGTCTCTGTGTAACCTGTCACACAGCAGGCAATGTATCGCTGTGTGAGTCATCAGATATTATAGAGCACGCGGCACAACCATCTGTTTCCTCACAGAAATGAAGTTATAGCCTTGCATCGTGTACATGTCATGTACTTACCGTCATATGTGTGGGTGTCATAGTAACTTTGCTGCACATTTATTACCTCACTCACACTGACACACGAGTCTTACTCCTGGTGGACTCCAAATAAGAGTGACCCGTCCATAAAAGTGATGTACAGCGCCGTCCACTACGCGGGGAGGCACTACGTCACCCGACTACACCACGAGCGGCAGCTCCCCGCAGGTCAGCGGTACAGAGGGCGGGAAGCAAGCTAATAGGCTGCGCGGCTCAGTCACATGACAGGCGCGACGGTTTGGGGATTGTAGTCGCCAATGGGAGGGCAGGGCAAGCGGCAGCGATGCAGAGTGTGTGTGGTCTGCTCTCCCTGTGGAGTCATCTTATTGCGCTGTTGTTTGCAGGTGGGAATCAAAAATACTTTGGGGGAGATATATCAGAGGTGTCTGAGAGCAAAAGTGTTCTAGCTGCTCACGGTAACCAATCAGAGCTCAGCTTGCTTTTTATAAACTGCTGTGGGTAAATGAAAGCTGAGCTCCAATTGGTTGCCTGGAGCATCCAGAACAGGTTTACTCTCAGACACTTCTGATTAATCTCTCCTATTATATTATGCGTAGACTACCGCTTTATACCAATATTTAGATCGCTGGTATCCATATATATATATATATATATAATGTCCCCTATCCATCTCATATCCTTATGACTATCTATCCCTATATACTTGTCTATTTCTGTTCTTTCTTTCTACCTATCCATTCATCCTACCTATTTATTTATGTATCCATCTTTGCATCTTTGTGACTATCTCTCTATCTGAAGGAGATTTATCATATGCTTGTATGCGCCGCATGATAGCAGCCCCCCGTGTCCCACTTCATACATCAAGATGTATACGTCGGGCGGTTCGGCCGCCGGTCAATACTGTCCCAGGTTGGTCCACTTTTACGTAGAAACTTGTGAACTAAAGTTTGCAGATTGGTTAAAATCAATCAGACACAGGGCTGGAATATCTGCCCACTCCACCAGCCGCCGCACACCCCTCGATAACAACATGGCGTGGAGGTGGCGTGGTCACTGTTAAAATCGCAAATTCTTGTGCAGTGAATCTTTTACTGCTTCTATGCAAGAAAACTGGAATAGAAGCAGTGATCCATCTCCCCTATAAATCCAGATATAGAAGTATCTCTTTATTTGCCCTTTTTTCTTTTTTTGTGTTTTTCTTTTCATTTCTTGCACCTTTTTTGCCTTTTCTCTGAAACTCATAGTGCACTGGTTTTCCTGCTTTGTGCCAAATTAATCTTTGAAATCAGCTGATCACTGATTTGCACCTAGTAAGTTGCAAAAAATATGCAAAAACACTCCAGTCCCCACCAGGCTTAGATATCGGGAGTCCGGAGTATCCTTGAGCGCTCTAAACCACGTGATTGTGGAACATCAGGTTGCTCTCTACCACCAGGCTTAGGAAACTGTTTGGTAAAGGTTGCAGCAAAATTTCAGAAATTGTGAAAAATTTACACACAATTTAACTAAAGGAAATTTGCACGTAGATAAATTAAAGAGCAGAACTGCTCAACAAGAAGATAAAGAACATGCATTCGCAAATTGCAAGTATAAGATACATCTGCCCCAATCTTTCCAGGTCAGAACATTGTAAATTTGTTGGGATTATTACAATTTCCATCTATTTATTAAATATCTATCTGTACCTCTATGTCCTGCAACTATATATTTCTGAAATCTTTCTTGGGTCTTTGTAGCTATTGATGTAAAACCTGTTAAAAAAATTATCTTAATTAAAACCGGTCAAAAATGGATGCGTTTTTTTTAACGGACTGCTTAAAAACGGGCCAAAAATGGGTTCAAAACACCATGTGTTACCGCACCCTAAAGCCTGTTGCTTTTTTTTGGGAAATAAATTATGACGCTCATACAGGCATTATCACAACCTAATGTGCTTTTATCTTTTTTCTTTTTTTTCTTGCAGTGCAAGCAAACACCTCTGAAAATGATCTAGCTCCCTTGGTTACCAAACCCTTTATTTATGGCGACTTACTCCAAAATGGTAATTTTCTCTTTTTTATTAGAAATGAGCAGTGAACAGTGATCTGCTTTGTCACTGGAGATTCATAAATGCTAAGAAAAAATAGCTTTTGCTAACTTTCTTATTGACAATAATCAAAGTAGTTGTGTATTTCCACAAAACATGACACTTTCATGATGTGTCTCTCACCATGCTATGCCAGCAATAAACAGTGGGGGAGCTTTTCATAGTTAGAAAAGGGGAATAGAATGTAAAATATTAGATTGTTGAGAATAATGTATTGTACATAACTTCATATTCAGAAAAAAAGAGTTGTGGGCACCCTTCTGCCAGGATACAATTTTTAAAAATAATTATTTTCTCTGTAAAAGAAATGGGTAGCTAACATTCTTCTTGGTCTGGGCAATTGCCTTCACACAATAAAGAGGCTTCCCTTATGAAAGTATGATGGTTATGCAATGTTAACACATTGTAAAAGCAACTCAAACGGTGCGTGTAAACGTGGTCCCTAAGACTTTCAGACCATACTTAAAAAAAAAAAAAAACACTTTTGGTTAAAGTGGCCGAATATGCATACTGCACAGGCCTTATATCCATCCATGCACATTAAAGGGAACATGTCACCACATTTGTACTTATACAGCCAGTGACAGGTTCCTATAGAGCTCTGTAAACTGACTGACACCCTTCTTTTAGCTAAAAAATTTTTGGCTTACATCCACATAAATCACCTTTATCTTATATTACCTGGCATCAGTGGGGAGGAAGGGGCGTGTCCTGCTCTACCAGCCCCTCCCATCTACTCCTCCCCATGGCTTATGCCTCCTTACTGGTCACAGTCCATGTCATGTGACCAGAGTGACTTTAGCCTCTTAACAATAGCATCCCATGTATATGACCATATTAAGTCACAGCTGCCTCCATGGACTTCTACTCCTCCTCTACTCCTACTCCAGGCTGCTGTGATTTCATGTAATCACATACATGGTGTACATGTTGCTATTATTAGAAGGCTAAAGGACCTGCAATGATGTCATTGGTCATGTCATGTATTTAACATGATGCGCCGTGTTAAATAAATTGACACAATATTTCCCATCTGTACATAGAGCTTTATATGTCTGTAGTTGAATACGAGCACAGTCCCTCAGTACAAAGAGGCAGAGCAGTGATTTGAAGACACAGAGCTGTCAGTCACAATAATGGGGCGTGGTTCACTGCCAGGCTGAGAGAGTAAAGAGTCACAGATACCAGTTATAAGTCGGAAAAATGTCTGTAATTAAGGTACAGTGCTCCACTGGCAGCTAATTTTAGGTGATTTTTAGTTGGCCTTGTAACCCTTTATCAGCAGGCATTGTTAGTCAGGGTGGTCAAAAGCCCTCTTTAAGGGCTCTTTCACAATGGCTTTATTTTTGATGTCCATGGTTCAGTAGGTTCCGTGGATGCCTCACAAATCCATTGATTTCTATGTGTGTTTTACACTGGCCTGTATTTTCACTGATCCGTTGTCCAAAGAAAAAATTATGAAACATGTCCTTTTTTTTTCACTGAAACGGATCATGGAAGGCAATAGAAGCTATGGGTCCGCAAAAAAAAAAAACAGATGAAACATCTGTTTTTTTCCACTGAGAAACCAGGTGTGATGTTTTCAAATGTCAAAGCAATGTTAAACCTTCAGGTTTTTTTGTGGACACTGAGACAAAATGGATGCATCACAGAGACAAAACGAAGACAAAAGGCAACGGATGTGCAACGGAAGCTGATGGCCAATGTGACAGAGCCCTAACAATGCGTGGCTGTGTCACGGGAGTGGATTTGCTTGAGAAAAGGGTGTTTCTCATAAAATTCTGAATTTAAGTCAAATGCACAAAACCAAATAAAACAATTCATTGGTAAAATTTTAATACATTTTTAACCCCTTAGGGACGTGGCCCTTTTTCATTTTTGCATTTTTATTTTTCACTCCCCACCTTCAAAAATCTGTAACTTTTTTATTTTTCCATGTAAAGAGCTCTGTTTGGGCTTGTTTTCTGCGTAACAAATTGAACTTCATGGTGAAACTTCAAAGTTTTCATACATGTCCAAAAAAAAAATTTCTTAATTTTGCCATGATCTGGCACTAATAACTTTTCCATACTTCAGTGTACGGAGCTGTGGGTGGTGACGTTTTTAATACTTTCATTTTTAGGACTGTATGGGCTTTTGATCACTTTTTATAGAATTTTTTATGTTTTTCAAAATGGCAAAAAAGTGTCATTTTCGACTTTGGGCGCCAATTTCCGTTACGTGATTAAACGCTGAGAAAAATCTAATATCTACTGTATTTTGATAGATTGGACATGTTGGGACGCGATGATACCTAATGTGTTTATGATTTTTACTGTTTATTTATATCAGTTCTAGAGAAAGGGGGGTGAGTTAAACTTTTACTTTTTTTTTACTATTTTTTCATATTTTTTTTTAAAAAAATTCCCATTATTTTACATCCTCAGGGGTAATTTAACACTGCAGGGTTCGATTGCTAATACTATATACTGCAATACTACTGTATTGCAGTACAGGCGGTCCCCTACTTAAGACACTTGACTTACATACGACCCCTAGTTACAAACGGACCTCTGGATATTGGTAATTTATTGTACTTTAGTCCTAGGCTACAATGATCAGCTGTAACAGTTATCAAATGTGTCTGTAATGAAGCCTTAGTGTTAATATTGATTCTTATGACAACCCAACATTTTTAAAATCCAATTGTCACAGAGACCAAAAAAGTTCTGGCTGGGATTACAATGATAAAATATACAGTTCCGACTTACATACAAATTCAACTTAAGAACAAACCTACAGACCCTATCTTGTATATAACCCGGGGACTGCCTGTATATAGCTATTTTACAATGATTTTTAATAGCCTGCTCTCTGCTGGCTATTAGAAATCATTGCACCTGGCAAGCCTACGAGTCTCAATGAGACTCTAGGCTGCCATAGCAACCGATCGCCGCCCTCCTATGACGTTCCAGGGGGCGGCGGGCGGCCATCCAAGATGGCGGCGCGCATCTAATGGTAAGTTAGGTATCGGGTTCGACCGCGGCACTTAATAGGTTAACTGCCGCAATCGGTGCCAGCACCGACCGCTGCAGTGACAGGCGGGTGTTGGCTGTTTTATACAGCCGTTACCCGCTGTGTATGGAGAGAGCTCAGCTCGTGAGCTCTCTCCATATACCCCTTGCGGCACGAGGACTATATAGTTCGGCCTCGGTCGGCAAGGTGTTAAATAAATAATTCAACATCTGTCCTGATTTATCTTAGGGCTACTGTGTCCAAAACGCAAGAAATAGCAGAACTGTTTGTCTGTAGAATGACATTTCCCTCTGTGAATTTGTTGGTTATTTTTCTCTGTGCAGAATTGATGATTCATGTTTTACAGAATATGAAGCTTCAGCTTACCATAGAAATGTAACCCATCCAGCGTTTTTATTTATAAAATTCAAAGTTTTTCTTTTTCAGAAATAATTCACTGTACATGATAGATTTACATTGTTTTGAAAGTAAAAAGTTTTTTGTGACATAACATTTATGACCCCTATGAGTAGCAGGGCTGTCTGCAGACAAGTCCACACAATCAGCCGTGTCTGTTATTGCACCATGCCCCTTGCCCAATTTAAATGAATGCAGAAGTGGAAGACAGTGCCAATTACAGGTACCCCAAAGTGTACAGGCTACACCCACACAAAAGAACATTTTCACTGCCGTGAAGTTAAACAATAGTGGGAGTCATTTATTAACTATAATTTGGTGTAGAAAACCCCTGGTATATGTATTTTTCTACTCCATTTGTGGAAAAAGTTTTTTAGTCAGTGGAGCTTTTCGCCACCCTTACAAGCTTCCTGGCAGGCAAGCGTGTCACAATTGATTCCAGTCTTCTATTGGAGTCAATTGTAGCGAACCATGTACCTATTATATGATGAGGCCATTCTTCCATGGTGTCACACGGCATGGTCTTTCCTTATGATGATTTTTCTTAGGTTACAAATAGAGGGTCTGTTCATGATTCAGCCAAGATGCATTGAGATGCGGCCAGAAGTTACCGTATATACTCGAGTATAAGCCGACCCGAGTATAAGCCGAGACCCCTCATTTTACCACCAAAAACTGGGAAAACCTATTGACTCGAGTATAAGCCGAGGGTGTAGTATACAGCCAGTCTCCGTGTAGTATACAGCCAGTCTCCGTGTAGTATACAGCCAGTCCCAATGTAGTATACAGCCAGTCTCCGTGTAGTATACAGCCAGTCCCAATGTAGTATACAGCCTGCCCCCATAGAGTATACAGCCTGCCCCCATAGAGTATACAGCCTGCCCCCATAGAGTATACAGCCTGCCCCCTGCCAAGCGAATAAAAAAATAAAAAACGAAATACTCACCCTCCGGTGTCCCGATCCTCGGCGCGGTACCAGGCGGCGACGGTGGCTCCTCTTCTCTCTTCTGTAGCCGGCAGATCACGTCCATGTGATCTCCCGGCGGGCGCGCACTAGGATACCGCAGTGTCGCGGCTGATGACGTCATCAGCCGCGACACCGCTGCATCTTATTGTGCGCCCGCCGGCAGATCACATGGACGCGATCTGCCGGCTACAGAAGAGAGAAGAGGAGCCACCGTCGCCGCCTGGTACCGCGCCGAGGATCGGGAGCCTCGCGCTGAAGATTGGGACACCGGAGGGTGAGTATTACGTTTTTTATTTTTTTCTTGACTCGTGTATAAGCCGAAGTGAAGTTTTTCAGCACATTTTTTGTGCTGAAAAACTCGGCTTATACACGAGTATATACGGTATACACATTTTTCCTATAATTCGAAACAAACCTTCTTTATTTTGGTTTTGTAAACAGCACATCCAGCTACTCTTAACATAAAACAGTCACTTAATAATCAGGACACAATTCCAATTCCGCCAAGTGTGCATGGAGGGGCTTGAAGGGGGGCAGTACCCAGCAGGGGTGTGGGCTGGGGCATATTGTTTCTGTCCCTCATCTGCACACTATCTATAGCCTGCACCAGGAACTATCCCACAGCTATCTATGCCAGGCACAACCAGATGTAGCACTTCCCGAGGGCTCCACCGACCGGGAAAGGGTTCAAATATGCTGCCGGACCATATGCTAGCATATGATATTTAACCTATAACAGTGGTGGCGAACCTATGGCCCGGGTGCCAGGGGTGGCACTCAGAGCCATTTCTATGGGCACTCAGACCATCGCCCCAGGACAGAGTTCACCTAATAGAACCAAATCCACCAAATCTTCCTGCGGTCCCATGCAACTTAAGAGATGCTGCTCTCGGCACTATTTTAAAGCAGTTTGGAACTGTGGGAAAAGTGAGAATGTGATGACAGAACCGCATTATCTCTGGGTGTTCTCCTGTTGGAGCCACCATTCTTCCTCTACAGAGAGACCCTGGAGAGAAGCTACACCGTCTGAATGTCTGAATTTTCCCTTCTTTCAACTGTGTTGGTTGCCTCAGGGGGCCATACAATTGAAAGATGTGGAAGAAGTAGCAATAAGTTACTAGTTAAAACGACATGTTGGCACTTCACAATAAATAAGTGGATTTTGTTTGTAGTTTGGGCACTCTGTCTCAAAAAGGTTCGCCATCACTGGTATAGGAGGTCTCTAAAAGATTTCCCTAAAATAGTACATGTAGTGCTTTCATCAACTCAATTTCAGTGTACGATAGTCAAAGGGGTTGGCCACTTTACCGCATGTTTTTTGTAATGTGTGTGTGTGTAAATGTGGGGGGCAGGATATTAGCTAATTTAGCAATATACATCAATTAATAGTTCTGCACCACTTTCTGGCTATGCAAAGCCTCCTGTGTGATATGTGAAGCCTTCTGTATTTTAACTCATCAGCCAGAGATTCCTGACCATAAAATGGTCGCAGATGAAGGGTCATGAGATCTCTATCTGTCCATGAACACTCGCCCTTCCAGGAACTTGATCTTATATTGAATACTATCCTATTTGATGGCGCTATATAAATAAAGATTATTATTATTATATTTAAATTTGGGGAACTAAATAGAACAGCCCTGGTTATAAATATGAAAATATGTATAACCATTCACTATATTACTGGAAGGAATTTAGAAAGATATTCTGCTTTACCTATGAGATCCCAAGTAATCTGACTTTTATTCATCATACAGCATGGTTTTACTCCGTGGGAAAACCTGCACGACAGAATCAGCAGGGGCTGTCCCTAATTTGCATGCTGCAAATGTAGCATTTGTCTCATCAAAGCTGCAAGGGAAATTTAGTAGAAATATGTGATTCTTTGTTTTTGTTTTCACAATTTAAAAAATTGTAAGAACTTATTTGAGTATAAAAATATAACCCCCTACATTTCTGGGCCAATAAACATATTACCTGGGAATGCAAACTGGGCTGGAAAACTTTTATAAATTTTTATTTTTTTAAGAATCACTCAAGAGGGTGGTTGATAAAGAGGTAAAGGTAAAGAGTCAGGATGACTGCTATAGTCCAAATTCCTTACGCACTTAATATAACTAAAAGCGTAGTTCAATGTGGCAGATTTGATGCAGAACTTTCTGCAACTGCCCCATTATCTAACAATTCCATTCAGGTGTATCTTCCTTATGTGAATTAATCTGAACAGCCAGAGCCCAAATTCATAGGACATGCGTATCATGCGGAGGTCCACAGAGTTGTGATTATTCTGAGGAGAGGAGGGAAGGTAACATTTGCAAGATTAACCCCTACGGGACTCAGCCTCTTTTGGCCTTAAGGACGCGGCCCCATTCTTCAAATCTGATCTGTGTCTCTATAAGTGGTTATAGCTATGGAACGCTATGAGATATCCAGGGGATTTTGAGATTGTTTTCTCGTGACACATTGTACTTCAAATTAATTTAAAAATTTGGATGAAATCTTTTGCGTTTAGTTATGAAAAAAAACAAAATTTGGCAAAAATTTGGAAAAATTCTTTATTTTCAACGTTCTAAATTCTCTACTTTTGATGCAGATAGTCATAGCTCCCAAACAAATTCATAACTTACATTTCCCAAATGTCTGCTTTATGTTGGCATGGTTTTTTAAGATTCCACATGTTTTACTAGAATGTTATGAGGCTCAGAATTTAGGTATCATTTTTCACATTTTTTGTAAAATCACCAAAACCTGTATTTAGATGGACCTGCTCAACTTGTAATTGACACTGAGAGGCCTAAATAATAGTGAGACTCGTAAATTACCCCATTGTGGAAACTACACACCTCAACGTATGAAAAACCACTTTTAAGAAGTTTGTTAACGCTTTACGTGTTTTCTAGGGGTTAAAACAAAATGGAGGTGCAGTCTGCAAATTGTAATATTTTTTCACAATACACTAATTTTGGGTGGAAAATTAAACATTTACAATGGATTAAATGAATAAAGGCTCCACAAAGTTTGTTACCCATTCTCTCCCGAGTACACGGATACTCTATATGTGGTGGTAACCTGCTGTATGGGCGCACGGCCGGGTATAGAAGGGAAGGAGGCGCCATCCAGATCAGATTTGCTATGTCACATTGTACAGGCTATAATTTTTTTCTTTTTTTTAATGTGGACCTATAGGGGCTATTTCTTTTGCCACATGAGATGCACTTTTCTGGTACGTAATTTGGGGGAATCTATAGGCTAATTGGTGAGATTTTATTAACTCTTTGTTGGTGGAGGAAATGAAAATCATCACTTTTCAGGAAGATTTTTATGGGGGGTTTTTTTGGCTGTTTACCATACCATAAAAATAGTATATTTTTTTTATTCTATGGGTCGCCACGATTCCAAAAAGACCTCATTTATATAGATTTTTTATTTTTTCCCATTTTTACTGAATAAAAAGTAATTTGGCAAAAATGTTGTTAATTTTAGCATCACCGTCTTTCATATGCATAACCTTTTTATTTTTCGCCTCACAAATCTGTTTAAGGGCTTATTTTTTGCGAGAAGGATTGTTCTTTTTAGTGGTCTTATTTTAGAGTGCATAACATTTTTTAAATCCCTTTTTAGAGCATTTTTATAGGGTATTAATTGAAAATGATCTTTTTTCTGGAGCTTTTTTTTGTTTTGTTTCTTATGGGGTTCACTTTGGGGATCTAATAACGATTCTGTTTTATTATGCAGATTGTTACGGACGCAGGGATACCATATATGTGGGGGTTTTGTGTATTTTATTCAATTGTACTGAATAAAAACCAATTTGGAGAAAATCTTGTTCATTTTAGCATCACCATCTTTTCATATGCATAACTTTTTTATTTTTTGGCTGACAAATCTGGTTAGGGGCTTATTTTTTGCGAGAAGAGTTGTTCTTTTTAGTGGGCTTATTTTGGAGTGCATAACATTTTTTAAATTACTTTTTAGAGCATTTTTTTATAGGGTATTAATTAAAAATGATCTTTTTTCGGAACGTTTTTGCGTTTTTTTTCTACGGCGTGTACCGTGCGGGTCCAGTAACGATTCTGTTTTATTATACAGATTGTTACGGACGCGGCAATACCAAATATGCGGGGGGGTTTTGTGTTTTTGTGTTTTTTATACTTTATTAAGTGTTTTTATAGGAAAGTGACATTTTAGGGGCTTATATTTTAATGCATTTATTTTTTATTTATTCTAATGTATTAACTTTAGTGTTTTTGACTTTTTTTTAATTATGCATACTTGAACTTGAACCAGTGATGCTCTGATCACTGGTTTAAGTTCAATACACTGCTCTACAATACTATTTTATTGTAGAGCAGTGTAAACTGTCTGAGCAAGCTTGCGCATGCTCAGACAGTTTACAGTCAGACCCGGAAGGGGTCTGACTGCCATGGAGACCGGGCAGCTCCGGGGCACATGCCAGTCCTCGGAGCTGCCCAGAAGTGGATCGGATCCCCCGGTAAGCGGCACGGGGGATCCGATCCACAGCGCAAACACCCTTACACGCCGCGGTCATGTTTGACCGCGGCGTGTAAGGGGTTAACACCCGCGATCGGAGCCGGCTCCGATCGCGGGTGTTAGCGCAGGCTGTCAGCTGTACTAGACAGCTGACAGCCGCTGCATCTAGCCCCGGGGACGTACTATAACGTCCTGGTGCGCCTAGGGGTTAACAGACAGAGCTCTAAATACTTACAGTAAATAATAGTGGCTGCCTGGGAATGTAAAAGACTTAGCTCTAAAACCTAAAATTTATAACAAACTTATAGAGGGTCTAAAATAATAGTGATAATATTGAAAAAACAAAAAGTTTAGGCCTATGTTGACCTCTAGGAGACAGCCACATTTTTTAAATCTGAAACAATAGAAAGAAAGCCACCGCTCACTCACATAAGCTGCATCCTCAATATAGACGAGGTCCTATTCCTCCTTAGCTCTCGGTGCACGGAAAGGCAGTCCTGCCGGTTGACTGGATGATGCACAATGAAACAAAGGTATTCCAGCACTCAGAATCTTCTTTAAAAAAATATTTGAATTTTTATTTTGTAAATATTAAAATTGCAAGGTCACATCCTGGCATATCATCCAAAAAAGAAAAGATCTACGCGTTTCGGACTAGTGTTTTTAAATCTGCCCTCTGTCTTTGGCACGCTTTAACATATCAAGGGGATTTTGATATTGTTTTCTCATGACATATTGTAGTTCAAATTAGTTTACAAATTTGGATAATATGTTATGAAATTTGTCTGACATTTCGAAACACTCTTTATTTTCAAAGTTCTAAATTCTCTACATTTGAAGCAGATAGACATATCACCCAAATTAATTCATAACTTTAATTCATAACTTCTCATTGTCTGCATTATGTTGGCATGGTTTGTTAAAGGGAACCTACCACCATGAATCTACCTATAAAAGTAGATCAGGTGGTAGGTGGATCAATAGGGCGTGAGGATAGCCCTTTTAAGGGTTAATCCTCACGTCCCTGCACTGTTTTGAAAAGTTTTATTATCCCTATATTCAAATTTCCTTATGCGGCTACTGGGGCGTGAAGTAGCCACATCTGAGGTTACACGGGGCGGCTACTCCACGCCCCGGTAGCCTCTTTTCTCCTCCTACCGAAAATCTTTGGCGCGCAGCTACGAGGAGCTGCGCGCCCTCTTCCGACGAATCTGCTGTCTGCACATGCGCAGAACAGCAGGCCCGTGCCTGCGCGGTCACCGCTCCGAAGCCGGAGCTGCACAGGCACGGGCCTGCTGTTCTGCACATGCGCAGACAGCAGATTCGTCGGAAGAGGGCGCGCAGCTCCTCGTAGTCCCAGTAGCTGCATAAGGAAATTTGAATATAGGGATAATAAAACTTTTCAAAACAGTGCGGGGATGTGAGGATTAGCCCTTAAATCCACCTACCACCCGATCTACCTTTATAGGTAGATTCGTGGTGGTAGGTTCTCTTTAAGATTCCATGTATTTTACTAGAATGTTAGGAGGCTTAGAATTTCAGTGCCATTTTTCACATTTTTGGGAAAATGGCCCAAACCTATACTTAGGGGTTAAAACAAAATGGAGGTGCGGTCTACAAATTGTAATATTTCTGGACAATACATTCATTTTGGGCAGAAAATGAAACATTTGCAATGTCCTAAATAACAAAAAGGTCCACAAAATTTGATTTCCAATTTCTCCTAAGTGTACCGATACCCCATATGTGGTGGTAAACTGCTGTATGGGCACACAACCGGGCATAGAATGGAAGGAGGCGCCATCAGAAGCAGATATGCATTGTCAAATTGTATAGGCTCTAATTTTTTCCTTTTTTTAATGTGGACCTATAGGGGCTTATTTTTTTAGGATGAGATCCACTTTTCTGGTACATAATTTTGGGGCATCTATAGCTAATTGATGAGATTTTATTAACTTTTTGTTGGTGGAGGAAATGAATGTCATCTATTTTTGACAAGATTTTTTTGCTTTTTTTTAGCCATTATGGAAATACTTCTATATGGCTTCTATATGGCTTTTTTATTTTTCCAATTTTACTGAATAAAAACTAATTTGGAGAAAATCTTGTAAATATAAGCATTATCATCTTATTTTTTGCAAGAAGAGTTGTTCTTTATAGCGGTATTATTATTCTTTTTGTGTAAAATTTTTTATCACATTTTATAGCATTTTTTTAAGGGTGTTAATAAAGAATCATCTTTTTTCTGAAAATTTTTTTAATTTTTTTTTTTACGGTGTTTATTGTGCAGTTCTAATAATGATTCTATTTTAATATACAGATTGTTACGGACGTATTTGTTTTTTTTTGTTTATTTGTGTTTTTATTATTCTTTATTAAGTGTTTGTATGGAAAAGTGACATAGCTTATAGTTTATTGTTTTATTTTATTTTAATGTTTTAAAGTTACTTGTTCTTATTGTTCTATTACTGTGTACAAACTTTAACTTGAAACAGCGATGTTCTGATCCACACATGCACAGACAGTTTACCCAGGACATCGGGCAGCCCCGAGGCACTTGGCAGACCTCGGAGCTGCCCAGAAGAGGATGGGATCCCCCAGTAAGCAGCACAGGGCATCCAAACCCTACGGGAAAGACCCTTACATGCAGTGGTCATGCTTGACCGCGGTGTGTAAGGTATTAATACTCAGTTCATGAGCTGGAGTTAACATACCGTTCGTGAGCCGGTGTCAAAAGCAGAAGGTGATAGAATGTCCTGGGAAGAGACGTTCCCCCTAGAACACATATTTAAATTGAATAAACAGTAAAAATGTACAATTTCACTGCACTTGCAATTTTTTCTAGGTTTTCAATAAATTGCATGGAATATTAAATGGGCCACTAAAAAGTACAATTTCTACCGAAGACAACAAGCCCATATACATCTCTGCTAATGTAAAAATAAAAAAGCAATCGCTTTTGGAATGAGGGGAGTAAAAACAGAAATGCAAAAAATGAAAATGGGTTAAAGCGTTTCCAGCTGTTTTTTGTCTGACTTCGCTCTGTAGAGAATGTGCAAACTGCTTCCACATATATTTATGAAGTGATTGAGCCAGTATTGTGTCTTGGCTGCGTTATGTCCACCATGCCACAAAATTCTTAAAGAGTCGTTCCGTTGCAAAGTCAGATTGGTCGCCACATTTATTACTGTGACTCGACAGTTGGTGCACACTTCCCAAGCAGACTGTGTGCCACTTTTGATTAATCGCTAGGAATACTCGGAAGGCAAACTGCGCCTAGTGCAGTTTAAAATACTTTTGAATAATTAACCCAAAATGCCTGTAATGGCTTCCTAAATGTTTTAAAAACACAATCATGGGGAAGACTGCTGACTTCACAGGTGTCCATAAGGCAATCATTGGCACTATGTGCAGTTTGGCTTTTGATAAATGTGGCCCATTATCTCAGAAAATTTAAATAATTAACCCAAAACACCTGCACTATGTGCAGTTTGGCTTTTGATTGTGCAGGGTATGCTAGATTATTGAATACTGGTGCACAGTCTTCATTAATCTGGCGCTCCCTGCCCTACTCAACCTAATTCTGGTCGAGTCGCTGTAATAAATGTGGCGCATGGTCCGTATCGGCACCAATAAGGCCCCTTTAGGTGCAGAATTTTGTGGTGCGGCAGACACACTGCAGCACTTAATACATGTGCATAAATGTGGGCCAATGACTTGAATTTTCCTTACCTGTATGCCATAGTCATCAATATTAACAGAAATAAAACTTGATAAAGTTCACTCTGTAATGACTCGCTATAATATTTGAATTTCACTTTTTGAATTGAAATACTGCAAAATTATTTTTTACTTTTTCACTTAAAATCTTGGAGTACTGCAATTTTCAGTCTTTATTGAATTTTGATGAACTTGGTCATGGTTCTAGGCTGTTTCACACAAATTTATATATAGTATTTTACATGTGCTGCTCTTTTCTTGCAATACAGGCGGCCCCCTACTTAAGGACACCCGACTTACAGACAACCCCTAGTTAAACCCGTACCACCGTGCCCACTGTGACTTCTGGTGATGCTTGCTGAATGCTTTTCTATAGTCCCAGACTGCAATGATCAGCTGTAAAGTGTTTGTAATGAAGCTTTATTGATAATCCTTGGTCCTATTACAGCAAAAATGTTGATACTCCAATTGTCACTGAGACAAAAAATTTTTTTGTCTGGAGCTACAATTATAAAATATACAGTTTCGATTTACATACAAATTCAGCTTAATAACAAACCTTTGGAACCTATCCTGTACGTAACCCGGGGTCTGTCTGTATACTGTATGTATATTTCTTTAGTTTGGTGGGCAAATTTATTGTGGGGACACATAATCAGTTGAGTTTATAACATATATGCGGGTCGCCTAGTTTGTCTATTGCATAATGATAACATATTTTAACATTGTTATATACTTTTTGTTTTCTTTGTTTTAATTGGTCCCAAAATAAAATAAAAAAAAAACACTTAACTTAACCACTTAACGGCCCCCCATCTGCTCATGCTTCAAGTGCCAGACCCAGCACAATGATGTTATGACGCAAGCCGCTTGATGATGCTTGCGTCTTATAGCAGCAGTACTACAGGCAGGGGGGAGACCCAGTAAATGGACCCCCCTTTCTTTTCGATATGACCACTGTGGATGCGGGCTCCCTCTCCCTATGGTTGAAGTCACATTCCCTGTGACCATGATCATTTTCCCCCTGCAGGAAGATACAGATGTCCATTTATTGGGGTTGAGTTGTGGATTCATATTGACTCATTCCTTTGACTTTATTCTGGGTTGAGAAGTTTAATGGAAATTACAACAAAACAAAGCTATAAAATAATATTTTTTTGCCTTGCAGTAACTGTGTATGTGAAGATGTTAAAAGACAGTCCATTCCTTGCATGTATGGATCTAGATATTGCATACAAAAAGATCATAGATCCCACATTTTTCTGGGTTGGACCTGATGGACGGGACCTTAGAGGTGGGTACAGTTTGTTACACTTAGAACTTTATTGAAAGGGGTATTCTAAAACAAAAACCTATAGTGCTATGAATAAATGAAAACAATAAAACTCAGTGTCGTTAATCATAAAATGGAGGTTTTATAAATTTGATGGGCTTTTTTAAGTAGGCAGAGCTATCTCCAAGATAAAAACTACAAGTCCCATGATCCTTTATTTCTCAGTAACTCCTCCTCACTTTTATGCACTGCTCTGATGTAACAGACTGTTGTGCTCGGTTACCATAGTAATGATGTGTAACTGACATCACTGCATATTGCCCCACTGAGATAACATCTCACCACAACACTGGCCATACTGGGTGCACTGCAACCAACCGACTGCAGCCAAACATAGTGGTGATCACATATGATGGGCATATGATGTGGACATGTGATCAGGAGCCATCTTTTGTAGAGAGTTAATAGTTAAGCCAAGCTCTCCCTCTGAACACCTCCTCCCATGACTTACGTCATGCACCAGACTCCAAATCTGGTTAGCGATGTCTCTGAGTGCAGGACCATCTATTACAGTAAAGGGGGCATTCTGCGACAGGTAAAGCTTGAATTCAGTGTTAACCCCTTCCCAACGGGCGCTGTAGGGGCTGAGCCATCTTCATAGCCAGTAAGTCTTTGCTGCATATTGCAGCAAAGACTTAGCGGTAACACCCGCGATTGTTGCTCGTGACAATCGTGGGTGTTATGCCGTTGGTGGCTTTAAAAAAAATGACGGCGCATCTTGGTGAAGATCGTCGCTCCCCTTGACGTCATTGGGGAGTGGCAATCGGTTGCCACGACAGCCTCGAGTCTTCCGAAGACCCGAGGCTGTCTGGATTTAACCCATTCATTACAATGTGCTATTTGCACATTGTGTTGAATGAGGAGAAAAATCCCCATCTGAAAATGCCCAGTCTATCAAAATGTGATAATGGTTTTTCACTGCATTTAACCCTGTAACGGAAAATAAGTCGAAAAGTTGAAAATGGCACTTTTTGCCATTTTGAAAATTGTTTAAAAATTCAATAAAAAGTGATCAAAAGGTCTTACAGGCCAAAAAATTATAGTATTGAAAACGGCATCAAAAGTTGCAAAAAATGACACCACCTTCAGCTTCATACACCAAAGTATAAAAAATGTATTTGCGCCAGAAGATGGCAAAATCAAAAATAAATTTGTACAGGAGGTTTTAATTTTTGTAAGAAAACATTATAAAACCTATACAAATTTGGTATCCCTGTGATCGCACCGACCCAAAGAATAAAGTAGACCTGTCATTTGGGGCGCACAGTGAAAGCCGTAAAATCCAAGCCCACAAGAAAATGGTGCAAATGCATTTTTTTCTCCATTTCACTGCATTTGGAATTTTTTTTCCCGCTTCCGAGTACAATTTGTTATGCAGAAAACAAGGCATCACACGGCTCTTTACGTGTAAAAATAAAAAAGTAGCTTTTTGAAGGTGGGGAGTGAAAAATGGAAATGAAAAAACAAAAAAGTGCCAGGTCATTAAAGGTGTTACATTCTCAGCCTCCTTCATACAATTAATGTACACTCACTTCAAAGTTGATTTTCTGGATAATACCACCACCCTGGGCCATGAAAGAAATATGACTTGGAAGGTGTTCAGCTGCTTGACAACATCCTGGTGGTGTATTAGGTATATTTCTTCTGACAGGTTCCCCTTAAATACAAAGAATCAAACAAGACATCAAACAAACATCATGATATAATCTGCAGGTAATCTAACCATATAATAGCAACATTTAACTACTTGTGGTATGGTAATTTACTTTAGTTTTTTTTTAGTAGGTCAGTGCCTTATCACAGTGTTTTCTTTAAGCGCAACTCCAAAATTTTCAGCAAATATATAGTTCTTGGTATGTAGGAAAGCTTTGCCTCTTACTTTCATTACCTGTTTCTTTTCTATTCTCCTCAGTTTACATTGTTCCTGCAGTATCTTTCTCTCCTGGTTGTGCTCACCCTGTGAGCCCTCTTAATGCAAGCTTAATAGCTGTGTTGTACAGCGCAGAGCGTTAAGAGGTTAAATGGGTTTCAGTAAAATGAGATTGATAACATAACCGAAGCTACTCTCAAGACCTGTCATGATTAACTGAGTCAAGTAGAGTGCAATTTTCTTAGTGGCCTCTACACTGAGAACAGCCACAGAACTCGTATTCTAATGCTGCGGCTCAGCAGCAGATCACAGCCACTATACAGAGAATGGGCATGGACACTCCAGCAGTCTCCTGAGGGTTAGATCTCCAACAGTGAATAAGTCATTAATCAGTATAATAGAAAACCACTTCAAATCAATTTAAATGGTTCTTACCAGTTATTAAAATAAATAAAATTACTTAATATATGTACAGTGGGTACAGAAAGTATTTAGATCCCTTTAAGTTATTCACTCTTTGTTTTATTGCAGCCAGTTGGTAAGAGCAAAAAATTGGGGTACAATCTGAACCCCATATTGACAGAAAAAATCAAATGTAGATATTTTTGCTAATGTAATAAACAAGAGGTCATAAGTATTCAGACCCTTTGTTGTGACACTCATATTTAATACTGTCCATTCCTAAGAGCACAGAGGTCTCCATAATCTTTAAATGGAAGAAGTTTGGGACGACCACAACTCTTCCTCGACCTGGGCATCCAGACAAGCTAAGCAATTGTGGAAGAAGAACTATGGTGAGAGAAGAACCCTAAGATCACTGCGACTGAGCGCCAGAGATGCGGTAGAGAGACCAGTCGAGTCTTTATGGCAGAGTTTACCGATGGAAGGCTCTTCTGAGTGCAAGCCACGCATATGAAAGCAGCGTACAGTTTGCAAAAAAACACATGATGGACTCCCAGACTATGAGAAATAAGATGCTCTGGCCTGATGGGACAAAGATTGAACTTTTTGGTGTTAATTCAGTGGTATGTGTAGAGAAAACCAGGCACTGCTCATCACCTGCCAAATACAATCCCAACAGTGGCACATGGTGGGGGCAGCATCATGTTATGGGGGCAGGGACAGGACGACTGGTTGTAATTGAAGGAAAGATGAATGCAGCTAAGTACAGAGATATCCTGGATGAAAACCTCTTCCAGAGTGCTCTGGACCTCAGACTGCGCCACAGGTTCACCTTCCAACCAGACAATGACCCTAAGCTCACAGCTAAAATAACAAAGCAGAGGCTTCAGAACAACTCTGTGACCATTCCTGACTGCCCCAGCCAGAGCCCTGACCTAAACCCTATTGAGCATCTCTGGAGAGAATTAAAAATTGCTTCCACCAACATTCACCATCCAACCTGAGCGAACTGGAGAGGATCTGCAAGGAAGAGTCATCCCAAATCCAGGTGTGAGAAACTTGTTGTATCATTACCAAGAAGACTCATGGCTGTACCAGCTGAAATCTACTCAAAACTGAGCAAAGGGTCTGAATACTTATTCTGTACTGTATTCAGTGATATTTCAGTTTTTCTTTGTTTAATAAATTAGCAAAATTATCTACATTTCATTTTGTTCTGTTATGATGGGGCAAAGTGTACATTAATGAGCACATTAATGAGCAAAAAAAGGAACTTTTTGATCTTACCAATTGGCTGCAATGAAACCAAGAGTAAAAATTCAAAGGGGTCCAAATACTTTCCATACCCACTATATATTTATTACAAAAGTTTAGTAGGTTCTAAAAATAGGTTATACATTGTTATGTTGAATAAACTACACTATTACTATACGTTGCAGCTTCATGCCCTTACCAATCTGGTTGTGTGTTTTGGCCCTTGACGATAATTGTAATTGTTAATTTGTTGTGGTTGTTGGAAGTGTGGCAGCCCTGGGCACCTCGCAAATAATGGCTATCCTTCTCCAAATGCTTATTTCCTGCTTGATCACGCAGCAAGCTTTTCATAATCCCTTGTATACCCTTGGGGGGTTTCATTAGAGCAAAACAATTCGCTCCAGCACATAAATTAATACACACAGAAAGCTTCATACGCCAAAGTAATAAACTGCAAGAACATGCCTAGTGCTCCTCAGAGTGTACAAACGGAATAAATACTCTTTGTATAATTTGTACCCTAATAAGATTGTATGAGGGAGGCTCAATCCCAATCAGGTGCTCTACTAACATTGGGAAATTAGTTCCCTGTGATTAGAATAGGTTCTGCACTGCAGGCATCAGAGCAGCATTTGCACACCATTGACTGAATTTTGATGACTTGAAGAGGCGGCTGTAGGATTCTACCAAAATTACACTACAAGTCAATTTTACACACAAAGTCAAGTCCATATATATATATATATATTTGTAAAGAATAAAAAATAATACCTGAGTAACAAAGTTTATGTTTCACATTTCTGTAAATGAGACACATTAAAGGCAATCTGCCATCAGAATCTAGCATGATAAACCCAGGGGAACTTATAAGATTCAGGAGTCTTATATTTGTTATCCATGGCCTCCTTTCTTCTAAAATCAACTTTTTAATTATGCTAATGAGAAGGACTGTGTTGGGTGGCCATTACAAGAGTCTGTAGTTCTGCTATGCAGCACCTCTTCCTTTCCACTTAATAGATTTCAACAGGCAGAGAGAGGGGGTAAGTATTGAGGGAGCAGGGAGAGCGTGAGACACAGTGTAACAGCCTGTGAAGTTACAGTATGGAGGGGCTCTGGTAACACCATCGAGAGCCCTTCAGAGTCCTTAGCATAATTTAAAAAACTATTTTAAAATTGAGTAGGAAGTTGATAAGAGAAGATTACCACAATCACAGTGCCTGCATCTATGAATAATTGCCCCTGGGTTGATATTGTTTGAATAATGAAAAGTTATACAAAATCCCAATATACTTTCTGTATCAGTTCCTCACGGTTTTCCGGATCTCTGCTTGCTGTCATTCTGTAGGAATTTTCATTGTTTATTTCCAGTTTCCATGGTCACACAGATGTGTAGCTCGTTATAACATATTTCTCTGATTACTCTCTATAATACTAAGGACATGTGCACCTCTGTGACCATGGTCAGATTTCTATCCACTGGTAGTAAACATAGAGGCTTTCGTATACAATGACAGCAAGCAGGGATCTAGAAAACCGTGAGGAATTGATACAGAAAGTTGATAAATGTTAAAAATTGTATAATATTCCTTTATACAAAAAAGAACATTCAATTGCCAAAGTGGGAATACCCCTTTAAGAATCATTAGCAGAATGTTAAAGCACATCTACCATTAGCTTTACTGATGGTAGACTGTCCTCAGTGACATGCTTGTTACCGTAGGGAGGTCTGGGCACTTGTTTTCTTATTCTTCAGAAGGTTCGTTATCCCAAGAAAATAACTTTATTAAAATATGTAAATGGACAATCAGAAATTATGCACGCCCCCACTATCTAGATTTGCTCCCAGCACCGCCCACTTGAGCTGCAGACGGCCGGTGATGCCCATGCACAGTAACACTTTCTTCCTCTGCCGTGGACTAGGGCACTTCTGGGTTTCCTTGCGCAGCTGTACTGGTCTCCAGCCGACTCCGCAACAAAAGTGTTTCTGCGCATGTGCGAGACTTGCAGACAACCAAGTAAAGTCACTGGCTGTCTGCAGCGCTAGCGGGAGGGATGCAGTCTTTAGGAAAAATGGCTTAACAAAATTTCCCCGGAGTTCCGAATCCACTGCTCAAGTCTTAACTTTGGCTCTCCTTGCTTTCAATCTGTTTCTATCCATCAGACAGAGACCAGTGTGTAATCTAAATCGCATGCAAGCAAAAATAAGCTTGTAGACCAGTAAAGCCAGGCCTGCTAGTAAGTTGTGGTTAACACCTTGAGACTTGAAAGGACCTTCATAAGTAGGTTACTCAACTACCCAACTTGTTGGTGTCTGTGGGATTCATCTGACATGCCACTTCCCAGCTGTCGGCTACTTTATATCTTGCAGCTTTTGACTCCACCAGCATATAAGTGACCTTTCATGGCTGACTAGTCAAGACATATTGCAAATTGTTTGACTTTACTGGAACAGTTTGCATAGCCTCCTCTACATATCATGCATCAGTATATTCCAGCTGTCAGCGACAACTCATTTCCTGTTTTTGTTTCAGGGCACAGTAACGTGAATCTAACCGAAACAGGAAAGCTCATGCTGAAGGCTTTTAACATATCCATGTCTGGGTCGTACAGCTGCAATCTTATTTATAAAAGCATTGAGAACGATGTAACACAGGAAAAGAAGATGAATAAGTACTATGAATTTGCTGTCCTAGGTGAGAATTCAGATAAGATTATGTAGTACAAAGAAGCAATATCAGCCAAAAGCACACAGCAGTGTAGGTACTTTGGAAATCAATTTTTCAGTTGTATAAAAGCCAACATTTTAAAGTTATTTTCTTCAGGAGCAATTTATTTTTTATTTTTTTGCACAGCATTAAATTTTTACTTGGTTTCTGTGGATGCTTCTTCTCCCACTCAATGCAGGCTTGTTTGTTCTCACAACATACCTGTTGGCTCAGTTTTTCCCTCTTATCTGTTCTTCTGGTTAGAAACATTCATTTGGGCTGATAGATGGCCACCTTTATAAAAATTTAGTATTAATGAGTTTTACTTACCACTTAAAGTGAACATGTCACCAGGAATGTAATTTTTATCTGGTGACAGGTTCCAATAGCCTATGCCAGTGGTGGCGAACCTATGGCACGTGTGCCAGTGATGGCACGCAGAGCCTTCTCTGCAGGCACGCATACCATCTCCTCATTCTCATCAAAGTCGGAGCTCCGGCTCTGTCCATTACAGCCTGAAGCTGAAGCTGCCCGCCCCCCTTCCACTTCAGCCCGGGAAACAGTGGGAAGAGAACGAGTGAGGCAGCTCACAGAAAGGAGCTGACAGCAGCAGAGCAGAGATGCTATGCTGCATCACTGGCAGCGCTGTGCAGGTGATGTATATGTGCAAGTGTATATGTGGCCACGGACAGCTGTCATATGGGTGATCCCAAATCCATCTGTGCCTCCACCCCACAACAACCACTTTGCCATAAAAACCACCTCCCAAATTGGATTCCCCAATGCGACTTTTTTGCCATTTTGCAACATGTAATAAAATGTTATGAAAAGTGGTCAAATGGTTGTACAGTCCTTAAAATGGTAGCACTGAAAGCATCATCTCATATCACAAAAATTACATAACACACAGCTCCGTACACCAAAGTATAGAAAAGCGCCCAAAAAATTAGCACCAGAAAATGGCAAAATGACTTAGTACTTAGTACAGGAGATTTTAATTTTTGTGAATGTATACAAACATTATTAAACCTATATAGATATATTATCCCTGTGATTGTACTGACCCACAGAATAAAGTTGACATGTCGTTTGGGGTGCACAGTGGAAACTGTAAAGAATTTGTCAGAAAAGGCATTCTTTTTACAAAAAAGTCTTTTACGTTGGGGAGTAAAAAATGTAAGCGCAAAAACAAAAGGGGGTAAAGATGGCAATATTTGGTCCATGAGCAAGCTAACTTATCACAGTCCCCTAGTCCCTGCATCTACTCAGGACTACTGTCACTGTATGTGGGTAATGATAATCAGCATATGGCGGTAATATACCTCACTGAATTGCAGTAATATGATATTCATTGCTATATTTGTATAGCATAGTATAGCAATATTATTGGTAACATTGGCCTTTCTATAGTCTTTATTACCAGAATGATGCTATTTATGTGGTTGTAAAGGTGGCATCATGATATGGCAGCATTACTTGTCTTATTGTTAGGTGGTATTGTGGCACCATTGGGCTAAATTTCTGTGTTGGCACCTCACAATAGAAACGTTGGCTTTGGTTTGCAGTTTGGGCACTCGGTCTCTCAAAGGTTCGCCATCACTGGCCTATGCTTTGCTGATTTGCCTTTGCTGATTTGTCAGCATTCTGAATCATTTCAATAGTTTATATAAGTTTCAGTCATATTACCTGGCTCTCTGACATAACATGTGGTGAGTGCTAGACGAGGGGCAGCTGCAGCCTGTGTGTGCCTGAATCTCCTAATGCATTCGTCCTCTCCTCCATACCATCCCCCTCCCCTGCCAGCTCAATACACAAGACAAGTAGTTGGGAAGGGAAGTGAGCTGACACAGGCACACACGGGCTGCAGCTGTCCCCTCCCTAGGGACTCACTACATGCTGGAGACAGGGAGCCAGGTAAAGTGAATTAAACTCTTAAAAGCTACTGAAATAATTCAGAATGCTGACAAAGGCATTTTTAGAATCAACATAACAAAGGTTATTGGAACTTGTCACCATCTAAGAATGACATACATTCCTGATGACAGGTTTACTTTAGGAGAACTGAGCCATTAGGCTACTTTAACAAATGATTTCTAAGCAAAGAGAACAAACAAGTTGGCATTAATAAGCTCTAATGATGGATCCCATTTTGGAGGTTCTTTAGTTAAAAAAGGAGCATCTCAGGCGCTTCAAAAATTCTTTTATTGTTAAAAATCAATAAAACAAAGACAATGGGGGTCATTTACTAAGGGCCCAATTCACGGTTTCCCGACGTGTTACCCGAATATTTCCAATTTGCGCCGTTTTTCCCTGAATTGCCCCGGGATTTTGGCGCACGCAATCGGATTGTGGCGAATCGGCGCCGGCATGCACGCGACGGAAATCGGGGGGCGTGGCCGAACGAAAACCCAACGGATTCGGAAAAACCGCCGCATTTAAACAAAAAAAATGTGTCGCGAAAACTGCACTTACCTTCACTCAGCCCGCCTCAGTGTATTCCAGTGCGTTGCGATGCTCTTCAGCGCAGCAGCGCCACCTGGTGGACGTCGGAGGAACTACCTTAATAAATCCCGGCCGGACCCGAATCCACCGCAGAGAACGCGCCGCTGGATCGCGAATGGGCCGGGTAAGTAAATCTGCCCCAATGTACTTCATGTCTTATTTGAGACTCTTTCTCAGGTAAGTAGCATACGATTAATATAGGTGAGTTTTTATACAGCATGGTGAACATAACACACACACATATGGGGGAATGTCTGTAAACATTACATTTCTGATTCATTTAGAAACACACATAAAAGGACAACATTCAGAAGTCAGCTTTAATAAAAAGAGAGTAATCACTATAGTAAGAAGTAGAAATTTCATTAAAATAAGAAATCTGTGAGATAAGTAAGTGTTCCAAAATCAGAGGCACCCATGGCTCTCAGGGTACGGAAGCCGAGATGGAAGAATTTAAGCCTGTTTTATTGGACAGAATTGGATCTGTGTAAAATAGTTATGCTGGTAGGTGAAAAGGCCCTCTATGATGAAGTAATGAGTATTAGCTTGCATTGGGTGTGAAGAGGCATCTATATAAGAGAAACCAAGCAAAACAATAAAAACCTATTGGGGAAATTTTTTATGCATGATGTAATGAAGTTGTGGCCTGCACCTTGCCATCAGACAGCATCTCTAGTGCTATACTATGCTATGAACAAAGTAAGAAAAACGGTAAGTTCATCAGCTCACCTTCCCAGCTATCCCACCACGCCAGTGCATGCCAGGCGGAATCAGCACACATTAGGACAACACATGGTTATCATGCACATAGCCAAATCTTTCGAGGAACTTGGTGATTAAAAGCAAAGGAAAAAATAATGTGTTTCGAATCAAATCTATTCTTAATCGCAGTCATGTGAGTCATGTGAGAGGGAGACAGGCCTCCCTCCAAGGGGTTGGCCACCTATAAATATAAGACTCTAATTGGGTCACCCATATTATACCTACAATAGTAATGTTTGCTTATGTGAGCCGCGGTTCACGTGACCCCAGGCAGTAGGACTTGGGACTTCCTTTGATGGAAGGGGCTGTGCGGTTATTACTGTCTGCATACCAACTCCATCATATCCACTCCAATATCAGTGGTCAGCGGATGTATCCTATGCATAAATTACTATCAGTATAGAACACCTCAATAATTTTGCCTTGTGCTTTAAGGCATTTATGCTTGTATTTTTGGCAGGTCCATCCAGCAGTCTTATGTTTATGTAGACCTAATCATAAATGCAAGTTAGCCATTGAATCTACAAGGAGAAACCCCTTTGAGGCCGGTGAAGTGTTTTTAATCTTGCCCCAAGTGAGCATAGACAAATTATACATGATGTATCCTTATTTCTCTAATAAAATGTGCTTCCCTTTGTAGCGTACCTTGAGCCAGACTACATGTATCAGATAAACGCACGCTTTACGGCCTTGCCCTGCAGTGATCTAGCCAACGCCAGGTTTGCCCTAACTCTACTCAGCATGATCGGTGAAGTCATCACAGGCCTGAACTGTCACCTGAAGAACAAATATCATAAATGTCATGTCACCAAAGCGCCAAAGCACTCCCTACAGCATGAGCTCTTCGTAGCATTTAAAGGTAAATGTCAAGTGGGAGACAGAAATTATGTTCTTCTTGTTTACTTGAAACCCTTCAGTCATAAGCAGGTGTCCTCAGCATCGCTAGCTCTGCAATCATCACTGGGATCAGCGGTGAATTATAACGGTGCTGGTCCCGCCGTCATAAATTTTGTTTTAAAATAACCTGCAATGTGAAACCAACATTTTCTTTAAGAGAACACAATTCATCACCAGGCCAGAGGTGACTTATATTGCTATGAGGATTTATGTGTATGCAGTACGGAACTGACAGTGACATGATTCTACACTAACTTTATACACGAGAGTGTTTTCCCAGGATTCACCATTCTGTCTTACATTGTACCTTGTCATCAGTTCTACTGGAATAAAATCAATGGGCTTTATAGTTATATGAATACACATGGTACACAGTATCATACAATGCCATTTTATGCCATATTTTGTGACATTTCTTAAAGTCTGTATTTGGAGGGTTTGGGGCCTTGTTATTAGTGGTATTAGAATTAGATAGATAGATAGATAGATAGATAGATAGATAGATAGATAGATACCTGTCTAGATGCTTTACAGGTAAGGAAATACTTGCCTTTTGTCTGTTGTAATTTTCACCCACAGGTGGCGCTCATTCACCAGATATTACCTGTAAGCGTAATCTTGAATTTCTCATGATGATCTTACACAGCTCTAAGGTTTGTTCGTCTGTGTAATACATGATTCAAATTCCTGATAATTTCTTTCATAGACCGTCTGATCTCCATTATTTATTCAGCAAGTATAATATGGGAATCCGATTATTCATTTTCTAAATCCATTCCCATGTGTCCTCGGCTTTTGTAGCCACCTTCATGATGTGTCAAGGCAAGAGGAGTATGCTGTGGAAGTGTAATCTCTAAATCCTCAGCGTTTACAGTAGCAGCAAAGTAGATTACTTAACATCTGCATGTGGAATTTAACAATGGATCTCGAAATATGCAGTAGATCTGAAACAAAATATTCAGATATTCAGGAAGTTGCCTGGCAATATATATCTTTCATTGAAGATGTTGTCCCTTATTGGGTGTAACCTAACAGACTGGGGCACATTTACTTACCCGGTCTGAGGAGTTCACCAAAAGTGCATTGTCCGACGATAATGCACTCTGCCGCAATTCACTCCTGCATGTGTCGCTTCCCGGGTCAGGTGCGCCGGAGTTCACCTTCTTCTTCCTGGTGCATGTAAGTGCGTTGTCTTGCAACACAATTCGCATCTTAAATCCTGGATCAGTCTGAATCGGTCAGATCGTCTGATGGCCCGCCCCCGATTTCTGACGCATGGAAGCCAGCGCAGCTGCGCCAGAATGCGTGCAACACAATCTTAGCGCAAACCCCTGAAGTGTGATCCTCGGCCTTACTAAATATGCCCCATTGTGTAATAGAATAATGAATGAAATATGAAGATGTTCTGATCACACAGAAATGAGAAAATATGGCTAGCGGATCGGTTTACAGGATACGTGACTTCTTGTGGTTTTATAAGGGTCAGACATTAGGTGTTCTCTTTATGGAGAGATTGCCAATTAAGGCCACCTTAAAGGCATGTGGAGACTTAAAGCCATAGATGCTCCACTAGGGAATTCTGGGAAGTATAAAAAACATTTTCCAAGGTGTTGAATGGAAAACAATGCCTCCTTTTGCTAACTTGAAAGGCAGCCCCCTTAACACCAAGTATGACCTACAAGAAGTCTAAAGATATGGTGAGGGATTAAGCCAAACCAGTATATCTATTCCAGAAGGGACAGACTCCCAACTGTAGACAGCGAAGTTTCGACCTGGTTGGGTCTCCTCAGAATAGTGTAGGGAACTGGATTGGTTGTGTGAGAGGCTGAGATATAATGCAGAGCCAAAGATGATCTATGTGCTGCTTCTTGTGGTGCCATATAACAGGGTTATTTAGAGGTACACTGGTCACCTATAGATGGCACAGATGGATGTCAGAGGTTTTACTGATCCATAGTGCAGCCATCTGTTCCTATTTTATTTATATTATACAGTACATGTGGGGAAGCTGAACTAAAGGTATGTGGGTTAGATATATAAACATGCCTCATGATCAAAGGGAATTTATTGTGAAATATCTTTTCCTGTTCTTTCCTCCATCATCACGTATTACTGTCAGCAGCAGAGCTTTATGGATAGCTCGAGCATGATTTTTGGTTTTAGTAGCGATAGTCTAGGGCCCATTTACCGTGATGTTAAGTGGAAGTGCACTTAATAGCAAAACATTTCTGATGTGAGATCCCAATTAAGTCTCATAATAATTAGCTTCTCTTGGTATGCATTAAATCAACATACATTAACAAGTGTAATATTTGCAAATGAAAATACGCAAATCCCTGAATCACTCATGCAACAGAGTACATTGCTGCCTCCCACATACAAGGTCCCTGAGCCTCTAGGCTTGTTTGCCTTTGCTTCCTTTACACCATTATGTTTTCAAACAGTGGAATTATAATTTCTAATTGGCACTTTTACCACTATACTATTAAATCAGCACAAAAATCTATTGACTGAACATGCAAGGAAAGCTATATAAAACAACGGCCAAACAGTAAGTTGCATGTCTAGTCTGTACATCCCAAACACTGATGTCGTTAGAACAGAGACAAAACATATATGAAAGATATTAGTATTCCATTAGTATAGTATTAGTTTTCCATGTGTCCTGACATAAGAGTGACTGTCATACATGGAATCTAATAGGAAGGAACAACAAAAGACAAAGCTCCAAAAGGGTAGTTGGTTTCCCCATAATCTATAGCACAAGAACCTTTACCCACTATAGGTGGAAGCTTATCTGAATATGCTGTGCTAGCTTTAGATGACTTTACCCCAAACATTGGTGATGTGGACCCAATGAAGGGCAGGTCAGCATTGGACTGACTTGGTGCCGTGTATATAAAACATGAAGGCCATTCTTCTCAATGCCTGTCCTCTAATAGAACACACACACAATTTCTCATTCAAAGAGTTTTCTTTATTTTCTTGTAGAATCACACTGAAGGCATCAAAATTATGAATTAACACATGTGGAATTATATACTTAACAAAAAGTGTGAAACAACTGAAAATATGTCTTATATGCTAGGTTCTTCATTGTATCCACCTTTTGCTTTGATTACTGCTTTGCACACTCTTGGCATTCTCTTGATGAGCTTCAAGAGGTAGTCACCTGAAATGGTCTTCCAACAGTCTTGAAGGAGTTCCTAGAGATGCTAAGCACTTGTTGGCTCTTCGGTCCAGCTTACCCCAAACCATCTCGATTGGGCTCAGGTCTGGTGACTGTGGAGGCCATGTCATCTGGCGTAGCACCCCATCACTCTCCTTCTTGGTCAAATAGCCCTTACACAACCTGGAGGTGTGTCTGGTGTGACCGGATGAAATAGCATCAGTATACCTTCGATTTTGAGTAAATCCCTAACATTGTCAGCAGCAAAACGCCCCCACACCATCACACCTCCTCCTCCATGCGTCACTGTGGGAACCAGGTAGGTACCGTCCATTCATTCACCTTTTCTGCGTCGCACAAAGACATGGTGGTTGGTTGGTAAGATCTCAAATTTGGACTCATCAGACCAAAGTACAGATTTTCACTGTTCTAATGTCCATTTCTTGTGTTCATTAGCCTAAAAAAGTCTCTTGTGCTTGTTGCCTGTCCTTAGCAGTGGTTTCCTAGCAGCTATTTTACCATCAAGGCTCCTCTTGACAATTGTTGTAGAGATGTGTCTGCTGCTAGACCTCACTTGGGTACAAGTTTTCCTTAATTTCCTTAATTACCTTAATTTCTAAAGCTGCTTTTTTCTAGCCATAATACAAATTCTAAGAGTCTATTCAGTAGGACTATCAGCTGTGTATGCACATGACTTCTGCACAACTGATGGTCCCAACCCCATTTATAAGGCAATAAATCCCATTTATTAAACCTGACAGGGCACCTGTGATAAACCTTTCCAGGTGACTACCTCTTGAAGCTCATCAAGAGAATGCCAAGAGTGTGCAAAGCAGTAATCAAAGCAAAAGGTGGCTACCTTGAAGAACCTAGAATATAAGACATATTTTCAGTTGTTGCACCCTTTTTTTGTTAAGTATGTAATCCCACATGTGTTAATTCATAGTTGTGATGCCTTCAGTATGAATCTACAATTTTTATAGTCATGAAAATAAAGAAAACTCTTTGAATGAGAAGGTGTGTCCAAACTTGTGGTCTGTACTTTATATTTATAATACTTATTCAAACCACTGAATAAATGTCCTCAGTGGAAATGTGATCATTGCTCCATTTAGACAAGGGTACAAGGTATCTCCACTGCAATTAGGGATGATGTCCAAGTGGTTTGAACTTCTCTGATCTAAAACTTTTCCCATTGAATGTGAATAATGGACAGTTTATATTAGCTGACAAATCTCTTAAAATTTAGGTTGACGCTAGGGTTTATTTGGATTACTGTCAAGCTAAATGTCCTGAACACTGTTATCTCCAGAGTACATTAAGAAACATTTACAGTATATACATATTTGTGAAAAGGCATAGCAACAGTAATGCAGATCGATGAAAATAAGGTCAATAATACGGAGAGGCATCCTGCTTCTCTTCAGCTCTAATCAGGTTTTTCCGATAGTCATCTACTCCAGTGCATCCCGGGATGCTCAGTATAAATCTCACAGGGTGACAAGGCCTCGTGGTACTCACAAATACTTGTTGATTTGACGGCTGTTATAAAAATAGAAGATGTGTTGTATATCACTGCTCGTCATAAATTTAGACCAAGACTCCCATTCAGTGTGTTATAAATAAAAAATATATACACCTTCTTCTCAGCACTGTAATTACATGCAGCTATTTCTACCACTGAATATTCTCCAGACCTTCCTCCAGATTAAAAATTTGGATTATGTTGTTTGTATTTGGCAAAGATTTCAAAAGATTCTCCATTTTCAAAGTTCAAAATTCTCTACTTTTCAGGCAGATAGTGATACCACACATATAAGTTGATAACTTATTTTTCTCAAAGGTCTGTTTTATGTCGGCATGGTCTTTTAAGCATCTGCAAATTTTTCTAGGATGTTACGGGGCTTAGAATTTAGGTGCGCTTTTTCACATTTTTCTGAGAAAATAATGCAAATCTATATATAGAGGCCTAAATAATAGTTAAACCCTCAAAATTACCCCATTAAGGGAACTACACCTACAACATGAAATATACACAGTTAGCTTTTAAAAGGTATTGCCAGAATTTGTTACTCTTCTTCTTTCACTAGAGATATATTCACTTACCGAATATACTCGAGTATAAGCTGATCCGAGTATAAGCCTAGACCCCTAATTTTACCACCAAAAACTGGGAAAACCTATTGACTCCAGTATAAGCCAAGGGTCGGAAATGCATCGGCCACAGTCTCCCAGTATATAGCCAGCCCCCTGTAGTATATAGCCAGCCCCCTGTAGTATACAGCCAGCCCCCTGTAGTATACAGCCAGCCCCCAGTAGTATGCACCCAGCCCCCAGTAGTATACAGCCAGCCAGCCCCAAGTAGTATACAGCCAGCCAGCCCCCAGTAGTATATAGCCTGCCAGCCCCATGAAGTATACAGCCAGCCCCATGTAGTATACAGCCAGCCAGCCCCATGTAGTATACAGCCAGCCCACAGTTTGCCAAGCAAATACAAAAAAACAAACTTACATACTCACCCCCTGGCACCCCGGCACGGCTCCCGATCCTGGGTGTGGCTCCTGGAATCTCCTCTTCCTTCTTCTCTTTGCTGTATTAGCTGGCAGAGATGCGTCCACGCGATCTGACAGCCGGCGCACACTATGACATCATCACCGGCGATACCGCAAGGCAGATCGCAAGGAAGCCTCTCCGCTGGTTAATACAGAGAGAAGACTGAAGAGTAGCCATGACGAGCATCGGGGCGCCGGAGGGTGAGTATGTAAGTTGTTTTTTTTTTTTTATCGACTCGAGTATAAGCCGAGGTGAGGTTTTTCAGCACATTTTTTGTGCTGAAAAGCTCTGCTTATACACGGGTATATACGGTATACTGCTGAGTTCTGGTAAAACCTGCCAAAAAAAACTATATAAAAAAATACACTAGAGACCAGTGAAAAACTTTCTTTGATGTCCCCATGTCTGCGTCCCCTACTCTTTGCATCCTCCTTTCACTAAAGACAGATCTGAGCCAAGAAGATATTATATTAACTATTAATTTACAAAACATGTGTGAAGTAACTTTTGGAGTAACCAAGACACTGCAGTATTATACCTACAGCCTGCCAGCTCCCAATAGTATACAGCCAGCCCTTAGTAGTCTACAGCCTGCCCCCCCCCCCCCCCCCAGCACTTAAAAAAAATAAACTTATATACTCACCCTCCGATGTTGGCGCGGCTCCCCGATGTCCCCAATGTCGGCGTGTTCCGTCTTCTTTCCTCCCCCCGGCTCCTCTTCTTTCTTCTGTCATGGACGCGGCCATGTTTTTTTTCCAGCAGGCGCATACTATTACGCGGCCGCTGCTGACGTCATAGTATATGCCGGCCAGGAAGAAAACATGGCCGCGTCCATGACAGAAGAAAGAAAATGAGCCGCGGGAAAGAAAGAAGACAAGACGTGCCAACATCTGGGGACATCGGAGAGCCGCGTGGAGCATCGGGCCGCCGGAGAGTGAATATATAAGTTTATTTTTTTTTAAAGTGGGTTATTGTTTTTTAAGTGGGTTTTGTAATATACTCGTGTATAAGCCTAGGGGACGTTTTTCAGCACATTTTTTGTGCTGAAAAACTCGGCTTATACACTAGTATATATATTCCTGAATGAAGTAGTTTTACTGTTAAGCACAAATTATATCCTTTATAATTCATGTTACATTCTATGTCATATGGATATTTTTTATTCGTTGATGGAACTTCATCACATTCTGAATAACTAAGACTAAATCTTGCGTCTTGGAGATGAAGGTAGAGTGAGCCTTATGGTAACATCTAAGGAGAATTACTGTAGCTGTCTCTACATATCATTTAAATATCGAGCCCTGTGTCCTCGAGCTCTGTTACCATACACATGAAACATTTCCTATTAGTCTCTGTAGTTCACTCTTGCTGGGAGCCCCTGCTGTTTCTGTATTAAAGGAAATTAGAGGTAAAATATAGGGTCCTCTGGTTAAAAGGATTGCTTTGTTGTTTTCTCACACTTTATATACTTTAATATTTATATTTGGCCCCATAGTAAAGCAAGTCATAAATATTAGATGAAAGTAGACAAAAGCCAACTATTTTTACTAATTATGAGTTTTCCACTCTTTAAAGGAAACCTACCACCACATATCTACCAATTAAGGTATATCCGGTGGCAGGTCCCTTTAATGTATGGTGGTATAGCCCTTTTTAGGGCCCAGAACTTTTATAAATTTTAATTCCCCCAATATGCAAATTTCCTAAAGAGGCTACTGGAATGTGGAGGAGCCGGAGCTGAGGTTACTTTCCTTACAGAAGATGATGCTATTTCTCCTTTGTGCTCTGTTCAGTATTTGCTTTAGGCTAACCCAGGAGCATTGGTCCCCGCCTCTTATTGCCTCAGCAACTGGTAGAATACATGTTCATTTTCTTTGTATTTTTTGGTTGGGTAACACTCATCTAGAGGATCCCCATGAACCACTAAACAAGGACCTGGACATGGCTGCAAGGAATCTTCAGGTCACTACGCCAGAAGATCTCTCTTTTGGCAACAGATGATGTAGGCATAGCATCATGTGATACATAAGGAACAGGGATTTGTTGACAGTGCTGCAGGACACCAGGTATAGAAGTCTCGATGTAGGGATTGTGATGCTATAGGGATTGCCATGAATTATCATCCAGGGCCATCACTGATATCCATGAAAAAAAATTAAAAAAAAAATACCATAAAAACAACATGTCTTATATAATTGAGTAGCTACTTTATTTGGAAAAATTTAAAGGAAACCTACCACTTGTAAATGGTCATTATGACCCACATTAACCTGCACATAAGAGTAGCTGAGCTGTTGTAGGCACATATTTTGGTTAAACAAATAACAAAATGGATGGATTATAACTCTAGATTATTAACTTTGCTAATAACCTTTGCTAATAAACTTTGCTAATAAAATAATTAGTGTGGGTCATAATGACCATTTACAAGTGGTAGGTTTCCTTTAAGGTTGATGGCTTTTTTGATGTGATATTTAACTTGCTCCACCCAGCCTCTTCTATTGCTCTAAGCTTGAATTCAATGTATTCCAAATTTGTGTTTTAAGATAGAACTTTCAGTAAATGTCTCCCAAACATTTAAGGGGTTGAAAAGGAAGTATAAAAATAAGGCTATTTGGTCTTGTTTCTACTTCTCTAGTGCGAGGGGGTGTCATTAGGTGAATTTTAAAATGTGTAAACATTTTACAGCTGTGTAGAAGTGGATGATTGGCAGAACAGTAAACCTGATGTGGCATGAGGTTTTGATAAACCCTTCTACCGCTGTCCACCTTGTTATATTTTCTCCTTAAAATTACTTGTGTCACCTGCTCAGTGGAGCATTCAGGTTTTCCAACATGTGTATCTCTTCTATATAGTGAGCAGCACAGGAAAGTTGTCTTTTAACTAATCTCTCTTCAATAGATTTTATATCTGTCAGCAGGTTAACAATGGGGTATGTATGAAGACCAGCGATCACAACAGTCCTGATACCCCAAGGTACAGGCCTCATCATTAATCATGCACATGGAATTGGAAGGACTCGCTACAATTAACTCCAACAGGAGACCGGTTTCTAGGTGGAAAACACTAGTCTTCTGTGATGATGAATTCTGGTTCAGTATAAGACTGTTGGTTCCTACATTTGACCTACTTTCAGTTGGTCTAAAATGCGTCGGAATTTTGGGCACACGGACGACTTCCCGCAAACCACGCCCCTTTCTCAAGAGGCCACGCCCATATCTCTGAGACCACGCTTGATAACTGTAGTGCAAGGCATTTTAGACAGTGTTTTGGTGCAAAACCAACAGAATTGTGGCGCAATTGCGTCCCCCCCCCCCAATCTCCCCCAATAAGTGAAGACTTTACACAAAAGAAGGAGAAAAAGTTGCAAATAGCAAAAAGGCGTTAATAAATGCCCCAACCAGTACAAAGTTAGGCTACATTCACACTGTTGTTGCCCACGGTACCATAGCACGGCGGGCAACGGCGCGCAGCTCACCCCCGCCCCTCTCCATAGGAACATATGGTGCACGGCGCCGTACTACGGAGAAAGATCGGACATGTCCTATCTTTTTCCGGGGTACGGAGCGGCACCGTACCGATCCCGTAGGGCGCCGTGCGCCCATTGCCGTCTATGGGGGACGTATATCGGCCGTATATACGTCACCCTTGCGGCAGTGTGAATGCAGCCTTAGATGGACAGTGTTAAACTACCTGGTTTATCAAAGAGTCTTATACTGAATGATAAATCTGGTTTACTTGTAGACTGTGTAGTCTTACTTCACACCTCTTAGTTGTTAGCTTAGTTTAGAATACCACCTTGACCTGACACAATGAAGAACATTTACAAAGTTTTTTGTCGAACTTTGTACAATCTTTTAGGTGCCAGCTGCTTGTACAGATATTTAAGAAGGGCCCACACCACATTTGTGTTGCACACGACCATTTTGTGTCACAGCTGCACTCTGCTTCACGTGACACAAATTTCTATACTGAAGGGGGCATTTCGGTGCCCAGTTGGGCTGTGTGTCAGATTTAACATGCAGAGTCCAACAGAAGTGTGTCGCCCTATATTAAAGGTGCACCCTGTCGGGGCAGTGTAGAGGGCGCCAAATTCATGCAGAACATGCACCAGAAATCCTGAATCTGGCACACTCTGCACACTACACAGACAAAGTGCACATATGCTCATCAATAAAAAATGTTTGGTGTCTTCTCCTTCAAGGACCCATAACATGTTTGATTCCATTGATTCCAAATGCAAAAAATGCAATTCTGGCATTGTGTTTGTAAGATTTTACATGATTCACCATACAGAACAAATAACAAATGTATTGGTCAGGTACTTAAATAACATAGTTTTGATGAACCCCACTCTTGAGTTCAATCATGAGGTTCACTATCTCTTGAAATTAGTCCCACCCAGGTCAAGATCTGAAAAGAGTTTGTATGTTCTCTCTGTGTGTGCATGGGTTTCCTCTGGGTCCTCTGGTTTCCTCCCACACTCCGATTTTGCAATTTCTATGCAGCGCTGTTTAATCTCTAGGCGCTATATAAATAAAGAATTATTATTATTATTATTATACTAAGGAGTCATGCAATTTACACCATAAAGCACAGCCAACCTATGCAAGATGGCATTTTTTACACTAAATCTACTCCCAAGCCCTGTCAGCACCTAGATACACTGCCACCACCCACAAATTACTTAAACTAAGAAGGCCATAGGCACCTCATCCACACAGTCAACGCACACTGGTAATTCACACAGAACATGCAATCACTAAATATGCTATGCTATAAGAGCCTGGTAACGTAAATCCGTAGGTTCCCTAAGGCTACAAGCAGAGGCTTGCTTATTAAGGTCAAACTTTAATATACGTGCAGGTACAATACACTTATAAAAGCATAAACTTGTCAGAAAAAAAGAGTACAAGCAATATACATACAAAAAGTTATGAAAATAAAATGGTATAAAAAAACAAATAACCTAACTATGGTATAGTTAGAATAAAATAGTTCAAATTAGTTAAAATTCCTCTGGGAAACGCAGCAAAGACAATTCGGGCAGCCTTCTAGCGATGATGGGTTTCCCAAGACTGACAGAGGGGTTCCCCTGGATTCACTAATTTGAATCCTCCCCTTAACCCAAACTTCTAATCATGAGATATGTCCAAATTTGGGACAAATATAATTTTCTTTTGTGTTTTTTACGACGGGAAAGAAGCACACAAACTTTTTCATCTTTTGATCTGTGTCTGGAAGAGGTGTCAATGCTCACACTTTCTGTACAAACAGACTTCCCTACAACCTTTGACAAACAGAAATCTCCTAGGGGTTTTTAGACACCAAGTAAAACATTCCTCCCTGGCAGATCCTGTCTGGCTCTAAAGGGGAATTAACATTTACACTAAAAAAGGGTCAGTTTATGGCTTGATATGACTAAGGCTACATTCACACTAACGTATGCAGGACGTATTTACGGCCGACGTATATACGGCCGATATACGTCCTCCATACACGTCAATGGGCGCACTGCGCCCTACGGGAGCGGTACGGTGCAGCACACGTGCGGCGTACCCGTACCCGTGCACTGCCGTTGCCCGCTACTGTACGGTACGGGCGGGCAACGGCAGTGTGAATGTAGCCTAAAGGTGATTCTAATTAAAGAGAACCCGTCAGGCCACGTTGATTTCCCCTAATCACGCCCTGGCCACACCCCAAATTTTTATTACTAATAATCATCTTCATTATAATGTGTAGCTGATGTCTGAGTCTCTCACATGTGTATTAGAAGAGAGAGCATGTCAGCAGGTAAAGCACAGACACTAGCAATGCTTTACTATACATTACACACAAACATGAGCAGGGAGAGGAGAGAGGAGGGGTAACAGGGGTGACAGCACTTCCTCTGACCATGTGACCAGCCTCATTTACATAATAAAGAAAAGATGATTTTATAATGATTAATGTATGAATTGACTAAATTAAGGCTGTGATGGATCCTTCTGAACTGCTCAAACAGGTGGTGGTGACAGGACTAGTGACAGAGACCTGATGACAGGTGTCCTTTAAAGGACTGGAAACAGAAGCTTATGGCTATTTTCAGATTTTTTTACCACAGTATATACTGTAATTTGTTTCCACAATCACAGCACAGGGGGGGGCGAAAAGCGTGAGAGAGTGAGCCTAATCCCTCATACAGAATTTAGATGTCTTAGTAGTATTAAAAGGGACACTAATTGACCACCATAAAATTTGTCATTAACGTTCAGAGATATTAATACTCTTTTTTAATTTTGTCTGGAGTTACCAGTAGATCTTTGTACACAAGTAAGAAGAAGAAATCCTGTGTAGTCTTAGTCTTCGGGTATACTCTATTCCATCTGTTTCCAACTACTGCTAATATACAGAATGTATTGTAGTTTATAAGATTTATTTACTAGATGGAAAGTGAGTATGTCTGTAGACCTAGACAGGTTTGACTGCAGTATGTAGTCTGTTACTATGGAGACATGTGTGAGATTTTATTATTACAATTAGCAAAGTTTTATTACTTTGACTGATCACTAGTGTCGGAGATTATTAGTATTCTTCCAACTTTGACTGTAGTGTATGACCGGAAGTGCCAAGCATCAAACCTCATTTAACTACTTATGACCTATTCCGGAAAACCATAATAAAAATACAGTTGTTTGCACAGAATCTTGTGCTGTCTAGCAGAATTTCTTATGATGACTACTTAATGGCTTAAAAAATGTGTCTGTGGTGAAACCTCAGATGAGAATACCAGTGGTGCACTTTAATGTCTGAAAGGGCTTATCCAGACATGTAAAGATGATAGCTAATGCTGACTATGGGCCCTGTTTTTATCATAAAGTGCCAACATGGCAATTTAAGCAGTAACTCATTTTTAACTGCTCTGCCTCAACTTTAAATCATGTAACCGTTCTGAGGACACCAATACATTCAAAGAAGGAGGGGCATTTGAATTAGCATGGTAGCATCTGTCCAGGAAGACAGGAAGAATTTAGGAGCTTGTAGTAGGCACTCAAATGATAACCAGCCCTGTCCACATCTCCTTGCTCCTTCTGCAGTCTCAGGCAACCATGAATATGTCTCTTGAGTCTCATCTGCTCCAAGTGCCCTCTCTCCGGCACCCATGCCAGGGTTAAAGTACCCTGGGGGACTGAAAAATAGTAAAATAAGTTTAAAAAAAGTTACAAAAAATTATATTGAAAAAAAACTAAAAATGCAAATCACCCCACTTGTCCTAGAAGTCTTATAAATACAAATAAACAGTAAAACTCATAAACATGTAAGGTATCACCATGTCCCAAGATGTCCAATCTATCAGAATATAATAAAGGTTTTTCACAGTGTTTAACAGAAAAAAAGGCGCCCAAAGTCGAAAATCAAAGATATAACAAATTCAATAAAAAGTGATCAAAAGGCTGCACAGTCCTATAAATGGTACCATGGAAAATGTCATAGAAAATGACAACACCCAGAGCTCCGTACATGGAAGTATGAAAAAGTTATTAGCGCCAAAAGATGGCAAAATTAAGAATTTTTTTTTTTGTACAGGTTTTAATTTTTGTAAATGTAGGAAAACATTATAAAACCTTTACAAATTTGGTATCCCTATGATTGCACCGATCCAAAGAATGAAGTAGACATGTCATTTGGGACTGACATTAAAAGCGGTAAAATGCAACCCCACAAGAGAACTGTGCCAGTGCATTTTTTCACCATTTTCATTGAATTTGGAATTTTTTCCCCACTTCCCAGTAAATCACTTGATTTATTATGCAGAAAACAAGCCATCATACAGCTCTTTGCGTTGATAAATAAAAAAAGTTATGGGTTTTTAAAGGTGGGGAGTAAAAAATGGAAATTCATGTCGTTCTGCAGAAAGAACCAATGTGCAGACATATGTAAGGAGTAGTTTTAGAGAGTGTGGTGCCAAGTGTCAGACCTCCTTTAAAGGGGTTTTGTCACCATAGCACATGGCTGTAATTGGGTCCAATGCATTGTGACAAGTACTTTCACCATTTACACTTATTACAAAATCTGCAGGCTTACTGAGATAACTCCTTTTGTCCTGGTTGCTGGCGCCCTCTAGTGGTAGCTGTGTCCCGTCCTGAGCAACAGCTGATCTGGCCGAGTCTGCGCACAAACATTCCACCAGCTGCTCTGCACTACAGATCACTCCACACTGAGAGATCACCTGACACACTGCAGCCAATAGGAAGTGAGACATGGGGGCAGAGAGCTCAGCCATCTACACCAGTGAATGAGGTGATTTCCACTGCTCCACAGTTGCTTCCAGCAGCAGATACAAGGTAACTGCAGACATACATGACTATCTGCTGCACAGAGGAGTCCCCCCTAACATGGATCATAGCAATGCAGCAGCCCTTCCTCCCTCCACCATTAGTCAGGTCACACAGGAGGCTGCAGAGATAACACAAGTAACAGGCTGAGCTCTGACCTCTCCTGATGCAGTCCTCCTCCTGTACTCTCCTCCATGCACTGTCCCTCCATGTTACCCTGCTCTCCTGATCCAGTCCTCCTCCTGTACTCTCCACCATTCACTGTCCCTCCATGCTACCCTGCTGTCCTGCAGTCCTCCTGTACTCTCCACCATTCACTGTCCCTCCATGCTACCCTGCTGTCCTGCAGTCCTCCTGTACTCTCCACCATTCACTGTCCCTCCATGCTACCCTGCTGTCCTGCAAAGGGGCCCTTGTTCCTGACTAGCAGGGAAGTAGCTAAAGTAACATGTGAGAAGCTGTCACCTATTTATCTATACATCCATGCATGTCAGCCTGACCGACCACGATGCTGTGAGAATACATAGTACATGTGTACTATGTGCAGTGTCCTGTGTAGTGTGCAGGGGGCGCCAGATTCAGGATTTCTGGCGCACGTTCTTCATGAATCTGGTGCCCCCTGCACTGCTTTGACAGACTGCACCAACTTTTTTTGGTGCACTTTTAACATGGGGCGTATGACACATTTCTATTGGACTTCTATTGGATCAGTAAATGCAGGGACTATTTGAGCACAGCAGGTGGAAGGAGACTCTGAAGGCTGAGCGCTCTGTAGCGCTGAGGTGAGGCCAGTGAGTTGCCTCTGTCAGTGCTGTGCATGTGCCTGGCCCCTCCCACATCTGCTTCTGTGTGGAGCAGAATAGAGGCTGAACAAGCATCATAATAACAAATAGAAAGGAATCTTTAATTCAAGGTAACCATTACAAATAGATTTTTGAAATATTTTAACCTCTTTGACAGCTTTTTGCAGTCAATTGTTTCGTGGCATAACCCCTTTAAGCTAATATTCATGGCGTATCATAACAATAGGTCATCAATTGTAAAAGCTTAGATAAACAATTTAACCAACATATACTGTACATGTTATTTACAAGTAACATCTTTCCTAATTGTTCTACTGTTGGCATCCTTAAAGGCCCTTAAATGAAACCTGTCATTAGAGACCTTTTTTTAAATTGCCATCCCCACAGACGTTCAGCATCTTTTCCCCAACAGTTTTCATAAAATTTCTGCCATTTATTGTGAAAAAGATAAATTAGATTAAAGTTTTACCTGGCTCCCTGCCAGCATGGTCCGCTTATCCCCTGGACGTGGTTGCAGTAAGCAGCAGGTTCACGCGTGCCCCTCCCTCCTCTTTTCCTGTGCTCGCTGACCGCAGCAAGCAAAACTTACCCTTGCGTGGTCAGCACCAGATAAAGTAGAAACAGCCGGACCATCTACACTGCAATCTGCACATGCGTCATAGTGAGATGCACAGATAGCATTGAGGACGGTCCGACCATTTCCACTGTATCTGCGCTGTGCAGAAGAAAGTGTTGACCGCACAAGGGTTTTGCTTGCTGCGGTAAGCGAGCACAGAAAGAAGAGGAGGGAAGGGGCAGGAGTGAAAGGGAGGGTTTTTTTTAAATGCAGTGTGACAAGCTAACCTGCTGCTTGCTGAAACCACGCGGAACGTGCTGGCAGGGAGCCAGGTAAAACTTTGATCTAATTTATTTTCCACAATAAATGGCAGAAATATTATAAAAACTGTTGGGAGTTATGATGATTAATGTCTGTGGGGGCATGGGTAATTAAAAAAAAGGGTCTCTGATGACAGGTTCCTTTTAAGAAGGCGTTCTTTGAGGTATTTACTCGGCTTCTGTTATTATTCATATGTTGTTAATTCAGCCCTAACTTTATATACCAATTTAATGTTTCTCTGCAGTCAGTCCTTTCTCCCGTGGCTGGGATAAAGAATGTTCCATCAGTTCTTACTACTGTCAAAAGGAGACAAATATACGCATGGAAAAGGTATGACTGACCATCAGACATATCCAGCTACCGGTATATCTTATTAGATAAATACTGTGTCCCACAATGAGCTTTTTTTGCTTAATGATTTTATGTTTTCCACAACAATAATTTTAGGAACATGACAGAACTCTTATAATTGCTGCTTATTATTGTATATGCTGTAAGTAAACATTCAATGCCAATTTAACTTGCCCATAGAATAACTTGTAGCAATAGGTGACTTTGTAACAGTCAATATAATCATCTCTCAATCTGCATCCGGGTCAATACCGTGCACTGAAGTGACATTAGTCATGGAGCTCATAAATTTACTGCATAATCGACAAAAAGACAAGATAAAAACAACAGACTAATAAGACTTTATAGATGTCTCCTAGTGACAAAGCAGTCCCTGTATACATTTACTCATGCCTCTATCTATCTCACTTCTTTTTTATGAGTCACACCTAGCCATATACCCTTATTTGTATTTTCTTACGTTCCAAAGAATCATTTTATTGATATTTTGTAAAATTTACGGTATATCACGGTAATATTCGCAGCCTGGAAAAATATTGAAAGAGGAAGGCACAAGAAGTTCCATATAAAGAGTCATTGGGGCAGATTTATCAAGCTGTCTGAAAGTCAGAATATTTCTAGTTGCCCTTGGCAACCAATCGCGGCTCAGCTTTCATTTTACCAGTGCTCATGAATATTTTAAAGGGGAGCTGTGATTGGTTGCCATGGGCAACTAGAAATATTCTGACTTTCAGACAGATTGATAAATCTGCCCCATAAAGTTCATTTCTTAAGAAGTAGATAGTGATATCCTTTTTTCAATAGTTCACACTCAACAAGGATTATTCTAAAGACTTGTATGACATCACATTTCCTATAATTGTTTGCATTATGGGAACAGAATCCCTACCACCATTATTAACATATGCAACAACCCAAATTCTTCAGATGCTAATAGATTAAAGGATTATTTCCACAAAGACATGATTCTTTAATATACTCAGGATAACAAAATGACATATTCTCTAATTAAATGTTATTTTTTAAAAATACAGCATTTAACAGATATAAGTCCGACCTGTCTCTATCAGTCCTGGTGTACACAATTTCAGTTGCCCCGGGATCCAAATGTTAATCTTCAGACTATGGTTGGGCAGGACTGATTCATCTCATGAATAACTTCACCTATCTGCACACTGCAGTGCTCTCTGCATCCAGTCCTTTCCTTCTCCGTTACATTAAGAGCTCACTCACAGACACTTGTGTGTTATTGCTGAGATGTATCAAAGCTAACACTCTGTGTTAAAGATGAGATGTAGCAGGGCTGAAGTGTTGCGTTGTGTGTTATATCCATCTCATGGATCTCTCATCTCTGATCTGTCTCATCTCTCTTTCTCTATGTGTCAGATAGAAGTGCATGTGCAAAATCTAAGTGAAAGTGTAGATAAACCCTGTACCCTGATAATGTAGGCACATTGTCAGCACACATCAACTCACAGCACAGAGGAATTTATGAAGTGTCTGCTTAGAGAGTCCCCACCCACACTCTTCACAATCTTTATGGGTAAACAACACTAGGGGATTAAAATTTGATACATTCCTACAGAATTGATGTGAATGTGTCAATTCTAGTCCCACAAACACTTGAAGGTGTCCAGAACTGCCCTGTTTTTTTATTGTGGAGGGTCAATTTGGTATTACTCTAATCATCCTAACCCAGAGTAAAATGATTCACGTTATTTATCTGAAACCTCAAGGACAAAATAGCTGTTTTTCTTTTTCCCTCATTGATATCTATGTACCTAAAAATTGTGCTAATAGAAAAATGAGACCTGTTCCACAAAACACAAGAGACATTGACAGAATAATATAAAACATAATATAAACGTTACGTCTCAACTCTATGAGGCTCTACTCTTTGTTTGATGGGTCCTCCTATGCTGTAATGGGGTTAAGGGCAGCACATAGTCATCTCAGCTGCAATGCCATCACAGTGTTTGAATGTTTGAAAATAGTTTTTCTAAACCTGACAACACCTTTAAGGCACTTTGTAAAATGATTTGCTTCCTCTAAATGGATAGTTTTAGTCCAGAAATAAAAGCTTTTTTCACAGTTTATGCTCTCTGAATATATTACAATAAGGAGAGAGTCTTTTGGTTTTACCTCCTAATCATTTTGATCACTTCTCCATGCTGCAGGCCAAAACCTTCATTGTGGAATTCTTCAGAATGCAGTCTCTCGTGCTGAAAGAGGAGTTTGTGAATATCCCCGAGATAAATTATATAGAGCACAGTCTGGATATCATACGTGTTGACATCTGCCGCCCAGGCTTTGGGAAAAATGAGGTCACACACCGCGACTGTCCCGGCTGCTGCGGTAATAATAACATTCTTCTCCCTCACAAAACAGAAATGTAACTAAGTGAAGTATTTACTTACATGGTACAAAGTGTAACAACACTTTCCTATTAATTCATAAGTCATACAGTGTAAATCATACTAAATAATACACATGCACATACACTGCGATGATAAACACTAGCGTCTCATTGGTGACCAAATATGCAAAGCAACTGTGGAAGGAGGCGGCATTCTGCCAGATGATCTAGTAAGGTTGTGTAACACCTCTACACATACACAGTGATGTTACAGCATGGAAGGTATAGGCGTCAGTAGTGGACATGATGTGGTGCCTTATGTGCAGCTTTGTACACCCCCCTAACAATCTATTCTTCACTGCTTGTTACTTGTTATCGGCTGCATTGTTTCACTGCAAAACTGTACAGACTTGTACAAACATTGAGCAATAAAATGTTTGCAGTGGACTATGAAACAAAGTGCCACTTGCCAGGTGCTGCATCGAGGGTGCTGTGTGTGTACTTGCCTCACACCACAGGTGATGTCAATTTTTCATTCTAATGATAACGAAGGATAAGGTATACAGTATCTAACAGAAGTGAATACACCTCTTACATTTTTGGAAATATTTTTTTATATCTTTTCATGAGACAACGCTGAACATATCCAAGCTCAAAATATGACACCAACAACCTTAACCCATATTTTTACTTAATAAAAAATAGCCTTTTTTAATCAATTAAGAAAATAAAACAGGGTGGTTTGGTGCACTAGTTGTGTTTAAAATGATAGCTTTTGCATCACTGTTTTCAGTTTGAATTTCTATCTTGGTAAGTTTTTTGGCTGATTATGTACATGATCTGTATTTTTTGATAATCACTCTCTAAAGTTTACTATTTCTTAGTAACCCTCTCTAGATATTGTGCTATTTTTGAGATGTAATCTCACTTCCTTTCATGTGAGGAGGTCCTATTAATTAAATCTCACTTTAATAATTAACTAGCTGTAGCTCCCGGCAATTGCCCGGGATAGTACATAACTGTTCTTAGCCATAATAAAATAGAATGTCTCTCTATCTCTGTCTCTGTCTCCAATGGTCTCTGACCATCTCTGTCTCTGTTTGTCTCTGTCTGTGACTGTCTATGTCTCTGACTGTTTCTGTCTGTCTCTGTCTCCAACTGTCTGACTGTCTCTGGCTGTGACAGCCTCTGACCGTCTCTGTATTTGTCTCTGACTGTCACTTTGTCCATAGGGGGATTTATCAGAAGTGCCTGAGAGCAGAATCAGAGCTCGTTTCATTTTTCCCATAGCTGTTTATAAAATTATAGTTGATCTCGAATTAATTTCCATGGGCAACTGGAACAGTTATCAGACATTTAGATAAAGATAAATCTCCACCTATCCATCTTACCTCACACATGAGCTGTCTTATATTCATTTCCTATAGTAACCAATCAAAGCTCAGAGCTCATATTAATGACCAGGCAAATACCAACCAATCATGGCTCAGCTTCTAACTGCCACTGCAGCAGAACATGGCTCCTGTATATGGTGGTTAATAAGTGTATTTTGGAAACGAAGGGTGAAAATTTTGGCTCTAAACCTAGTCTGTGACGTTCCCTAAGTCACAGAGAGCGGCTGTGAAAAATTTGGTGATTGTAAATGCGATGGTGCAGATTCATACATAGCTTTATATATTAGATGTAAGGGGATCCCTGTTTGCTGATCTTAAATAGATTACAGGTCCAGGCTAGGACTATAATTTTGCTATCCATTTGGTTACTTAATACTTACTATAGTCATCTTGGGAGCGGTGGTGTATTTATTAGCTAATGCAAGGCCAGCTGCACTATACTCCTTGATTTGCCTATAATTTATGTTTATACTTACGCCATAATATAGGTTGCCCTGCACATGGTAGATACATGTGAAATCAAGTAGATCCTTACTAATGTGCATGAGTGAATAACTCCACACATTAATGTCAGAATGGTTGGACACAAAAGTGAGTACACCCCTAAAAGAAAATGGCCTATTTATGCACAATTAGAATTATTCCCTCATTGTTGTCATGTGACTCATTAGTGTTTCAAGATCGCAGGTGTGAATAGGGAGCAAATGCATTACTTTTGGTCTTATCACTCTCACACTCTCTCATACTAGTCACTTGAAGTTCAATACGGCAAAGATCTCTCTGAGAAGCTGCTAGGGGTTTTATATGATTGCCAACATCCCGAAACGAAGCTGCAGTACAGTGGCCAAGACCATACAGCAAAGAAGTTGAGGGCAGGTGCACAGCATCATATCCAAAGGTTGTCTTGAGATATTGTAACACACTGGAGATCTTGTAACACAAAGGTCACATCTCATTATTTGCATATACATTAAACAAAAAAGTGGCAGACAGAGGCATAGTTATGGCCTAAAGCCCCTTCCACACTGGCGAGTTCTGCATGTGCATTTGACGCGCAGAACTTGCATTGCACTCTGTCCCATTGTATTCAATGGGTCTTTCTTCATTAGCGTTTTTCACGCCCCATTCAAGTCTATGGAGATGCATCAAGAACGCATTGCACTCGCAATCATTGCAAGTGCAATGCGAGTGCAATGCGTTTTAAACGTAAGGGTTGCTAGGTGACCAGAATAACATTATTTCCCCTGCTCGCGATCGAGCATTTAATTAAAAAAACACAATGAAGAACAGTGAAGAATAGAATAAAAACATTGAACACAGTGAACACAGGATCATTTAAGAGAAAAACACAGTGCAGAACACAGTGCAGAATAGATTACAGATGTTCGGCACATCTGCTTACTTGTCGGGAGATACGCGCGGAACGGTGCGCCCAAAATAGCATGTGAAGAACAATATATATGTGTGAAGAAGACATTGCAGATGCATGGAAACATCTGCAATGTGTTCTTCACACACATATATATTGTTCTTCACATGCTATTTTGTGCGCACCGTTCCGCGCGTATCTCCCGACAAGTAAGCAGATGTGCCGAACATCTGTAATCTATTCTGCACTGTGTTCTGCACTGTGTTTTTCTCTTAAATGATCCTGTGTTCACTGTGTTCAATGTTTTTATTCTATTCTTCACTGTTCTTCACATCTGCTAACTTGTCGGGAGATAATATACGCGCGGGAACAGTGAAGAATAGATCGCAGATGTTTGCAACTTATCAGAAGACATTATTTTTCAATTAAATAACACATTTTAATCCCAAACCATGGTCCCTTTGAAAAATGCTCGAGTCTCCCATTGAATCGCGCGTGAAAAACGCGCCGAAAACGCAAAAAAACGCTAACAACACGCTCGTGAAAAACGCAAAAACGCTAATTACTCCAAGGAAAAATGGAACAAAAACGCAGCCAAAAACGTCAGTTTTTCACGCATTGCACCCTGACGTGAAATGCAACGCTAGTGTGGAAGGGGCCTAAATGTTTTGTCTGTCCAAAATTGCAGGATAGAAAGAGAAAGCAAACTACTTCTTTTTATCCTGCAGCCTCCTATGGGGAGCGGATGTAGCGTATTGCATCTTTTCCCACATCCCCACCGAGTGGAGACATCACTTAGCAGGAGGGAGGAGCTGATTATGTCACTGTACATATAAGGGAAACACCCTCTTCATCAACAGCAGCCAATCACCAGCTGCTGCCAATGTACACCCTCCTCCCCCCTTTTCCTGACCTGTACTTACAATGTATGACAAATGTGAACAAATGTGATGTGAACCCAGCCCAACCAGACAAGACAAGACACTTGTTGTTAGTGGTTTAGACTTTACTTTTATTCAAGTTATACATTTACTATTTTACACTGTATCAAAGTTTCATATCTTCAGTGTTGTTCCATGAAAAGATATAATCAAATATTTCCAAAACTGTGAGGGGAGTACTTACTTTTGTAAGGATACTGTATTAAGCAGTAAGCAAACTTTGATAAGGAAAATATTGGGGCACATTTACTTACCCAGTCCTGTCGCGATCCAGGATTCGGGTTCTGCCAGGATTCACTAAAGTAGTGCAACCGATGTCCACCAAGTGTCGCTGCTGCGCTGAAGTCCGCCGGAGTTCACGATCCTATCCTGGGTGCAGGTAAGCGCGTGTCAAGCGACAGTTTAAAAAAAAAAAATTCCGCAGTTTTTCCGAATCCGTCGGGTTTTCCGACGGCCACACCCTCGATTTCCGTCGCATGCATGCCGGCGCCGATAAGCCACAATCCAAACGCGTGAGCCAAAAACCCGGGGCAATTCAGGGAAAAACGGCGCAAATCAGTAATATTTGGGAAACCCGACGAAAAATAGCGATTCGGGCCCTTAGTAAATGACCCCCATTGTAATGACTGGACCAATGGAGTTTTCCTAGGAAGAGTTTGATGGTTCTTCCCAATCCTGTGAGATCAATTAGCGAATCTTATAGACTGTAAGCTCTTGTGAACAGGGCCCTCACTCCTATTGTTCCATATGACTCTTTGTACTCTGTAATGTAATATTATATTTGTATATGTCCCCTATGATTTTTAAAGCACTACAGAATTTGAAGGCGCTCTATAAATAAAGATTATTATTATTAATGTTTAACATGGTTATGGTTTTAAGTGCTCAAAGGTCATTGAAACATATAGGGAGGGAAATCTAATCCCTCAGATCCAATCCCACCAAAGAAAAAATAGCTCTCGTATTTGTGACCTATCGATGGAATATCAGATAGATGTGGGAACCAATGGTGGCACCGCACCCATCATGTATTTATGACAAATCCTTAGGGAATGCCCCTTTAATGCTGAGTATGACTAAGGATATGTTATGGATATTTATACATTATACTGTCATCCAGCCTGTAGGGAACATGACTGCTACACCTCATATTAGGTTGTTTTATCATTTATGAAGTCTGAGAAAATCCAGAAGCCGTTGCCTTTAAGGATAAAGGCTTTCATCTTCCCTAAAACAGTCAAAAGATATTTACATTGCTGATGATAATTCTCGAAGCATGGTGAAAGGTGACCTCTCCCGAAACTGAGGCTCACTATAATGTAAGTGTACATCTCCTCTTCATAATCCAGTAGAGATTTTCTTTCTGTGATTTGAGTAAGTGTTTTATATTCTGTATAAACCCCTCAGGCTCTCTCCCCCTAGTCTCCTTCCTTCTGAAGACCAGATATCAAGAGCTGCAGGAAAGATCGGAAATAACTTTCATATCTTATTGTCTCCTCTGCCACGCACGCAGTGTGAATTGATTATACGGCCATGAAGGAATAATGTAATCTCCGCTTTGTCAGGCATATTGACTTAGCCCAGCAATTAAAATAATTTGTTGCCTAGACTTAGGCAGAGAAATGGTGACTACTTCTTTTACCATTACTACTGTTGCTGGAGTGGTGGTTATTGGCACCTGCATACAGGAAAATATTCTTAAAAATTAATTTTAATTTTAAATTTGATGACCATTTTATTTGTTTAGGAAACTTGGTTTAAAACAATGTTAAGCTTTAGCCCCCATGCATGTGATTGTATATTCCTTAGGTGATACAGCTTTTTTTCTGCTGCTGTCTCACAGCTCCCTGTATTGCTACGGGCCCATACACACAGCTGAGGATTCCTTATACCTGTGTTTGAGCTTAGTGCCCCTGAGAAAAAACTCTGAGCTGGTCCTATTCTTGGCCTTTTTTGCAGCTCTGCCCTCCCTTCATTTCCCAGACTTCTGGGGTTTTTTTGGGAATCTGCAAAAACTGATTACACATGGACTACACATGGGCAAAGACACAAGAGAAATACTGTTGACATACATGCAACAACTTTTTTAAAAGTTATATTCAAATCGTATTTTGTGTTGTGTACCAAAGAAGCAGATACTATTGATTCTGTTATTAGCAATAGTGTACAATTTTTTTGGTCAAGGGACGGCTGCATGAATTACCTATATTTTAATCAACTATTGGTCTTGCCTCTGGGACCTGCATGTATCCTTCTTCTTCTCTATCCTCCACCTGTGACTTTATTGAGTAAAGAGGCTTGGACTACTCTTACTTATATTTCTTAACTGCCAGACATATGTATTTTTGCAGTATTTTAATAGGAAGAGAGGAACGAGCAGCTGATGGATAGTGACTGACAGTGGCTTGTCCCTGAATTGGATTAAGGATCAGGAATGTAAAATTCCAACATCCTATTCCTCTCTTTCCACTTATAAACCAGGAAGGCCATGTTCACACAGTTTGAATTGTTTTTACTTTTACTATTACGCTAACATGGTTTTTATGTGTGAGCATGGCCTTTGGTTTCCTCCATAACCGTGAGATCTTTCTTAGAAATCTGGATTTCACAATAGGAAATGGTAACACCTTTTGGTCAATTTATTTGTAAATTTCTATAAAAGAGCACAGTACAGAAATCTATTAATGTATGCTTCAAAATTATACAAGTATGTACTAAAATGAACAGTGGGGGTTATTTATCATTAGGACAGTTCTATGTCTGTTTCTGGAGCTGTGCTTCCTGTCAGATTCATTAAAGTGGCTTTGACCCTTTGAGAAATATTCTTATGCTCTACTTGCTGTCTGGGATTTTTTTTCAAAAAGTCCCAAACTACATAAAAAAATGTCCCAGCACATACACCAGCAGGGGACAGGAGTGACTATGCACGTCATGAATCTGGCTTTGCATGGTACTGCATTAGCAGTGGCTCTAAATTTACATCAGAATAGTGAATTGGGGGAAATAGTACAGTGTGACTTTTTAGCAGTGAAAAGTCGCAAAAAACTTGGGGAAGATTTATCATGAGTGTCTGAGTGAAGAACTGTTCTAGTTGCTCATGGCAACCAATCAGAGGTCAGTTTTAATTTTATAAGATGAAAGCTGAGCTCTGGTTGGTTTCCATGGGCAAGTTGTTGTACCTCAAATACTTCTGATAAATCTCCCCTAATGTGACTCTTTGAGACTTCTTTACGCCAAAAAGCTCAGCAAAACCAATGCTAAATAACCCATATAGCCCTATATCAAAATTGGTTTTCTATTTAATTGTATCTAATGCTGCAGGATATGGTGGCGCTATATGTATGAATGGTCCCTACTCCTTGGTCTTGTAGTTGAAATTGTCACCTTAGCCTTATAGATCAAAATGAATTAATTGGTAAATGCTTTGTGAACAGTCACTAGAGTAAGTGTTATCTTCAAGGAAACAATTACCTTTTTGACCTTGAGATGCCTTCAGGGTGTTTTGTATGAGAAGGTAACTATCCAAACCATTATACCAATGTACAACCTCCTGTGTGTAATGATGCCGAATCGACTGTGGATCTGCTCCCTCATTAAACATCATTGGTTGCTTGTCAGACCTCACATTACTAGTTTTCTAATTCAAGATGATCACAATAGTAAAACATCAGATCCACCGCTCAGATGGCTAAAACTATAACACTACTTACTGGACGGCTTGTGTCTCATTTATAAGATGTTGTCATTCGGTTGTTGCAGTGAAGCCGTTGGGGCAGTGGAAGTTCATCCAACTAATTAAACCTCCAGACAGTGTCTAGCCACATTTGGATTGAAAAGTATTGACATGGATTGGGAGCAGAGCGTGGGTGTAAGGCACTTTTGAGAATAAGCACATTTTCTGAACAGTAACATATGCATCCGTATACTGCATGTTGTCCAAAATCATATCAGGTTTCTGGCTATGTCCCCAAAAGAACAGCCAGGAGCAAGGCTCAGCTGTGACACTGATCCAACAGAGATCCGGGATATTCTTGAAATATGTATCTCTGACAGCTAAATATCTCTAGACAACAGCAACCGTGGAAGGACAAATGGGGGCATGTGCCTGGTGACTGAGAACCACTCGTACGATTTCACCCCACCATGTGCTCTCAGGTCATATACAGCCCCGAGATGCTTAGTCCTATTTTCAGTGTGTAATTGTCAAGTGTCAGAATGGACCTTACATCATGCAAGCTTCATTAACTTCATGCTAGGCTGCAGCCAAAAAGCCTGTCAGTCCCATAGTGTGAGTAACAGTCGCCCATTCTCCAGTGCAGAATTCAATTATTTTTTACAAGGTTATACAGAATATATATGTTTACTACTGGTCTGCAGATATTAATATATATATATATATATATATATATATATATATATATATATATCCCATTTTGTTATATTTAATAGTTGGTGAGTTATGAGAGGTTCCTAGATGTGTACATTATTTACTAGACTGGTTTATTTCTGTCTCAGCTAAAATGATTGTGCCGAGTGGAAATGTAGAATTATTTGGCTATTCACTTTTATTGCCATAAATAAAACACATATATAACTCAAGTCCATCAGAGCTGAAGAACATATTTTTGCTTTCACTTAGAAGTGGAATTTACAGCAACTGAAACTTCTATTAAAAAATTCCCAATGTAGAATAAAGACAGGAGTTGCTCAGACACTTCTTAAATTGTCGTTAAGGCTCAGTTCACATCTTGGTTTCACTTTCCATTTGTAAATATATGACTGTAGGATTTTTGACCTACACTTGCATTGGATGGCTGCGAGGTATATGTCTTCAAGGTATGCAGTCCCCCACCTCTGTGTGGAGGAGGAGAGAACATCGTCAGCGGAAAGTGATTTGCTACGGCAGATATTAAGCGTTTGTCCCTTTTAACATGACATATCCATATATGAGGAGTTATATCACCCAAGGAATTTTTTCAGCAGAGGACGGGGATGGATGTCATGCAGTGGTCCATAGGTTATTGTGGCCTACACTAAATGTATACTAGTCTACTACTACTTTGCTATTCCAAAATGTGTTTCCTGCTGTAAACTGATGTATACTGACCAGCCTTAGTCCAAAACATACCCTTTAAGCTCCTATCTGACAGTATGATTCTTTGGACCGGTTTAGCTTGCATGTCCGTAGCTTTCCCGCCATACCCGCTAAATATGTTAAAAGTCAACAATAACAAAATGTGAATCCAGCGCCAACTGAGTGCCCATATTAGTATCATAGTAAATAGATATACTGGGGGTGGGGGGGGGGGTTATCATTTGTTTTTTTTTTGTCTATGTTTGGCATTGTTTTGGTGCATTGTTTTAGTGCAGTTGTCAAAAAATGCTGTTTTGCGACTTTCCATTGCACCAAATGAACATGGGACAGTGCAAATGACATAGGCCCTACTTGCGCCAAATTCATGATTTGCATAGACTAGTTTTCACAATATGACTGAGTTCATGATTTGAGATGTGACCCAAATTCCATTTAGGTGCAAATTTACGCCAATCCCTACCCTGGTCTATGTTTTATATGAATTATATGTCATTCTGTGTTAGATTGAATATACATTAATGCTAAAATTGTATTTTACATATTCCTTTGCAGTGGTTTGTGATCCAGGAACATATAGCTCAGACAGCAGCACTCGGTGTGAGGTTTGCAAAGACATTGAGATCACCAGCTATGGAGCTACAGACTGCTGATGGGTAATATTATACATCTATCTGCCTTCGGATACAAGAGCCATCACTTTGTGATAACTATTAAGTGTATACTTCTCATCACAGCAGAGTCTTAATAATTCTGAATAAAGCTATTTTTACCAGCAGCACATGGCTATAAAATCTGATTTACATGTAGATGACACAATGATTTAGCTTACATTGTACTGACTGCTGGTTTACATATAGCACAATAATTGCTATTGACAAGAGTACACATGTTGATAATAAAACACCTTTGTTTTACTACATATGTTTTCCAAGCCAGTCTCTAGATCATGGGCACAATCATAATATGTTATTTGCCGGGAATGCAAAGTTGAATAAAATAATGGGGCATATTTACTAAGGGCCGTGCACAAGATTTCTGTCTAACTTTACACATTCTTTCTAGTGCAAACTGCTTGTACATGTATTTAAAATATGTCTGCAAGACATATGTGTCGCACGCAACCCTTTTGTGGCGCAGCTGCACTAGGCATCACTCAAAGACCGAATTGTGCCCCAAAATCCCTGACTGTTGCCCTATTAGGTAAATCTTCCCACCAGTGACCATTTCTGCTTTTGCATTCCCGTTTTCTGTTTTTCTCTTCTTAATGATTTATTGGGGTGATTTGAACTTGTATGTTTTATGCTCCCTATGGATCTTATGGCTCATACAGTGGGGCACATTTACTAAGGGTCCACGGACCGCATTTCCGTCGGATTTAACAGGGGTTTTTGTTGCACGCGGTCGGATTGTGTTGCAATCGCACACAAATCGGGGACGGGCCGTGGGAAAATCCGACGGATTCGGACAAATTGCGGGATTTAACTTTAAAATTGTGTCGCATGTAATGCACTTACATACAGGGGAGACAAAATATATATATTTTACTTTAATAAATTATATCACAAGGTATACTATTATCATCTGCTGTATCGGTTATGCAATTTGGTTAAAAGTTTAGTTACACTTTAACATTAAAATGAAAAATATTGAAAAATCTGCCCCAATCTAAGAAATGTGATAAATGCCAAATGATAGCATACTCACCCCCTGCATTTACCTTAACAGTGCCTGTACTCTGGTGCTACCCACTTGTCTGCAGTGATGCGTATACACCCCGTGGGGGAGTTTTATCAAAAGTGTCTGAGGGCAGAACTGTTCTGCCCATGGTAACCAATCAAAACGTATCTTTTATTTTATAAACAACTAAAAAACTGTAAAAGCTGAGCTCTGATTGGTTGTCTGCAAATAACTCTTCTCCCTTGTGACTACTCCAACTAATTACTGCATTCAACAGAATATGGTGTAAAAAAGCAGAGATAAGAGTTCTTCTGAAGCCGCTGTTTTGTTATTTTATCTGAGTGCTTAGGGTCATTGTTTTGTTGGAAGGTAAACCTTCGGCCCAGTCTGAGGTCCCAAGCACTCTGGAAGAGGCTTTCATCTGTACTTGACTGAATTCAGCTAAAAAAAACATGCCCATAGCATGATGCTGCCAACATCATATTTCACTGTTGGAATTGTACTTGGCAGGTGATGAGCAGTGCCTGGTTTTCTCCACACATATTGCTTAGAATTAACACCAAAAAGTTTTAATCTTCGTCTCATCAGACCAGAGAATCTTTTTTTCTCGTAGTCTGGAAGTCCTTCGTGTATTTTTTTGCAAACTTTCATGTCTTGCACTGAGGAGAGGCACACTCTGCCATAAAGCCCCGACTGGTGGAGGCTGTAGTGATAGTTGACTTTGTGGAACTTTCTCCCATCCCCCTACTGCATCTCTGGAGCTCAGCCACAGTGATCTTGGGGTTCTTCTTTACCTCTCTCACCAAGGCTCTTCTCCCACAACTGCTTAGTTTGGATGGACAGCCAGGTCAAGGAAGAGTTGTGGTCGTACCCAGGGCCGGTTCTAGACAAAGTGGGGCCCTGGGCAAAACTAAAAGTGGGGCCCCAAAATAAAACCAGTCACAGTCAGCAACAGGCTCCCTTTAGTATGGTAAAACAAACTGTAGTTTTGGAGAATTTTATACGAGATAGATCATATGGAGATTGATGGGCAGCACTACAGCCTTGCAGTTGTATGTTCTCTCTGTGTCTGCGTGGGTTTCCTCCTGGTCCTCCTACACTCCGAAAAATTACTGGTAGGTTGATTAGACTGTGAGGCCCATTGGGGACAGGAACCGATATTTTCTGAAAGCAGACACTTGCCCTATTTTCAAAATTGCATCAAACAGTTTATAGACATAGGCGCCTTCAGGCAATTTTGATTCAAACTGAAACATTTTATAAAAAATACTTGAAATTTGACTTTGATGGCAAAAAATTTGTTCCAAACAGAAAATATTAACCTTCACATTTCCTAAATGTAATAGATGGACATGTATAGAGTTCACAAATGTCCAATATTCATATGTTCAAATAAATAAATCTACATAATATCACTAAAACTGTAATAACCAGATATCTGCTTTTCAGCTAGAAATTTTAAGACAGTCACAACCTGCAAAATATAGCAATAAAACAGAATAAAAAGTAAAGGTGCCTATATAACCTATATAATTTTGGAAGCAGACAACAAGACGATGCATTTGGCAATTAACATTCAAAATTTCCTCTAAAATATGTACAAATCCAGATACTTATATAAAGAAAATATACTTTCATAAAACAGTAAGATGTGAGGAGATCATACAGACCCCACATCAATATATTCACCAAAATATGCAGCAAAGGGAACTGCAGAAAATTGCACTGAGCGTCACACAGATCTATCATTGTATGCTCCCTTACACAATGGTCACCCAAATAAATAACTACCGTATATACTCGAGTATATATGGTATATATCCATAAACCAAGCTAATGAGATAATAAAAGTCCCGTTTAGATTTGCGCCATTGTATTATCCGCACAATAACAGAACCCTCCGCGCTTCATAAGAATGAGAATGAGAACCTTATAACATAGGTGTAAATAATGGAGGAAGGTGGGAAATAAAAACTGTATTCCAGAACATGTGTGTGTTTTTGGTGTTACATATAACTTTATGGGCATGTTCTGGGTCGCGGTGTTAATATATAATAGCGACATCAGGCGAAGAGGATCGAATGTTCATCGTATCAGTCAATTTTCCCAACAAAAAAAACTATCACACAATAAAAGGCAACAAGAGAGAAAGTGTGTTCTTAGATAGTTCTGCATAGAGAATGGTTAAAAACATGAATATTAGTTGATATTATCCCTTCTCAAAATGTAGTAACATATAAAGTGAATATTTCCATTATCTGTGAGGTGCAGCAGCTCCTGTGCAGCAAATTCTCCCTGTAGCCTGATGGCTAAGAATCTGGAGGGGGCTACACTTCAGGGGGCTGTATCTCTGGCTCTGTGACACATAGAACCTCACTTCTTTTTTCCTATGAAAGAAGAGATTCCCATCTTTTATATGAATCTAAGTATGTGTTTCCTAAGTGTTAGGAAAATGGAGATAATAACTGTTAAACTGCCGTTGGGATTGATTTTTATATATAAAAATGGCACCTGATATTCTCACTTTAAACCTGAATATCTCTGGATCCCTGGCACCTAGAAACAAAATTCAAGATTCATTTGAAAGAAGACATTCTCCTCTTTCAGGGGCCCTTGGCAATTGCCCCCTTTGCCTACCCATAGCGCCGGCCCTGGTCGTACCAAACTTCTTCCATTTAAAGATTATGGAGGCCACTGTGCTCTTAGGAGCCTTGAGTGCTGCAGAAATTCTTTTGTAACCATGCCCAGATCTGTGGCTTGCCACAATTTTGTCTAGGCAGTTCCTGACATGCACTACAAGGAGTGAGGTCTTATATAGACAGGTGTATGCTTTTCCTAATCAACCCCAACTCAGTTTAATTAAATACAGCCGGACTCCGATCAAGGAGTAGAACCATCTCTGAAGTTTTGTATTTATACTTGTCTTAATGTAATGTATGCAGACCCCTTATTGATTGTACAGCATGGAATTAATGCTGCTCTATAAAATAAATAATAATGTCATTTTTCAGGGGCCACCATCACTTAGTTATAACTTGTGGAGGTTCATAGAAGGATGCAAACTTTAAGTTACTTCAAACATCTTTTATCTCATTTACTTGTTGTTCATGTATACCATTTGTATAATTTACTGTATTGACCCATTGGAGATGAGGGGACAACAATGGATTTTCCTATCAGTCAAATGAACTGAGGAAGTCACTTGGATGTGTGCTGAAATGTCTTCAGGATTTCTAAACACGTTCAGCTGATATTGACTTGCTACTGCTAGAGAAACCATTTCCTGGATGAATGAAACTCTTCTAGACATACTTGCACTTTCACATTGAAAACTATGTTAAAATTGGCACAATAATTAAAACTAATCTAGGCGTTAGATAACCCAGTCTCCAGGTGATAAGCAGATATCCAGCAAAAAATATTTGTAGAAATCCCCTATCCTTCAGAATGTTCTGCCTAAACGTGGATGATTTGTAGATAATAATAGTCTACTCAAATAATTACCACTGTAGTTCCAGCTGATACTCCCTTTAGGGGTTTTAAAGGAAATCTACCATCAAAATCAAGCATGATAAACCCGGGACACTTAGGGAACATTTACGCAGCTGGGCGGGCATATCGCTATGCACTCGAGAGGAAGAGGAGATGACCCCTACCCCCTTCATAAAGAAAAGCGTTGTATGGCCCGCACACACGGAGAAAGATAGAGCATGCTCCCGTGTATGGGAGAATATGTTATCCATGGCCTACTTCCTTCTAAAATCATCTTTTAAAAGTATGCTAATGAGACAAAAAGGCTCACGGGTTCTTACAATAGCCTCACCGTGCTGTAGCTTCACAGATGAACTACTTATTTGTTCATTTTTTGGATACACAAAAATAAGGCTTTTTTGCATAGCATTTTTTAAACTATTCACTGTAAGTAATACTTTAGGCCCTTAGCGAAGGTCCTTTTATAAACTAATATTTTTTACTAGAGATGAATGTAACAATCGTTCAGGACAACTTCTGCTGGAAGGATGTATGGTGACATCAAACTCAATGGGGCTTATTTACTAAGGGTCCATGGACGCACTTTTGTCGGATTTTCCGACGTTTTCGGGATTAGCGCCAATGTGATAGGTATTTAACTGGGTATTGTGGCGCACACGATTGGTTTCTGGCGCACTGGCTTTTATGCAACAGAAATTGGGTGACGTGCCATCGGACTGATTCGGACTGAGCGCAGGATTTAGTTAGAACATGCAACGGGAAGAAGAAGGTGAACTCTGGCTGGGGAAGCGACAGATGCAGGATATCGGGCGCAGGATCGTAGTGAATAGCGGCAGAGTGCATTTCGGTCGGACAATCGGGGAATGTGTCAGGACAGGTAAGTAACTGTGCCCCAATATGATGCATGGCCTCCACCCGAATATTGCTTGGAGCTACGTAGGTAAGCAGGAGGGTTTTCCTCTTCTGCCATGGCCAAGACTGAAGCTTTATTTTTTATTTTTTAAAGCCCCCCTAGCCCACCTGATACATTTCTGTCTGGGTAATTTGAGACACTAAACCACCCGCAGGTCCTTGTGTCCCAAATCTCAAATGAGCTCCAAGGTGGGGCAGTAAAAAACAAAAAGTAATACTTACCCACTTTGAGCTCTTGGCACTTGTGCAGTGTAGCAATAAATCCAGAGCAGTACACCCCGGCTTCACTGTGCATGCAATGTTGGTACAGTGCATGCAATATGAAGCAGGGGTCATTTCCTGGCATCCTGCACTGAGAGCGGAAGCATGCAGCGGCAGGAATTTAAAATGTGAGTCCAATGGACCCCATTAAACTCGCATTAAGGTAAGTATATATATTTATTAGAGATGAGCGAGTATACTCGTCCGAGCTTGATGCTCGTTCGAGTATTAAGGTACTCGAAACGGCTCGTTGCTCGGACGAGTATTTCCCCTGCTCGAGATCGAGCATTTAATTAAACAAACACAGTGAAGAACAATGAAGAATAGAATAAAAACAGTGAACACAGGATCATTTAAGTGAAAAACACAGTGAAGAACACAGTGAAGAATAGATTACAGATGTTCGGCACATCTGCTTACTTGTCGGAAGATACACGCGGAACGGCAGCAGGGAGACATCGCGCACCAGGGAGACATCGGGCGCAGCAGGGAGACATCGGGCGCAGCAGAGACACATCGGGCGCAGCAGAGACACATCGGGCGCAGCAGAGACACATCGGGCGCAGCAGGGAGACATCGGGCGCAGCAGGAAGACATCGCGCGCAGCAGGGAGACATCGCGCGCAGCAGGGAGACATCGGGCAGCAGGGAGACATCGGGCAGCAGGGAGACATCGGGGAGACTTCAGTGGAAGAAGAGGAGCGGATCCCGGGACAGCGTATCTCCCGACAAGTAAGCAGATGTGCCGAACATCTGTAATCTATTCTTCACTGTGTTCTTCACTGTGTTTTTCACTTAAATGATCCTATGTTCACTGTTTTTATTCTATTCTTCACTGTTCTTCACATCTGCTAACTTGTCGGGAGATAATATACGCGCGGAACAGTGAAGAATAGATTGCAGATGTTTGCATACATCTGCTAACTTATCAGAAGACATTCTTTTTCAATTAAATAACACATTTTATTCCCGAACCATGGTCCCTTTGAAAAATGCTTGAGTCTCCCATTGACTTCAATGGGGCTCGTTATTCGAGACGAGCACTCGAGCATCTGGAAAAGTTCGTCTCGAATAACGAGCACCCGAGCATTTTAGTGCTCGCTCATCTCGCTCATATTTATTTTTTTACATTGCCCCACCATGAGAGCTCATAATGGCCGTTTTGGGACCCTAAGCCATATGTCCATACGGACCTGTTGGTATAGGGTCCCAAAACTGGTGACAGGTCCTCTCTAACCTTCCAGTCCTCTCTAAACTGTGTGTTAAATAACACAAAGTCTACTCTGCACTCCAAGGTAACTCCACTCTGGGATTCAGCTTGTGTCTGCAGTGTTTAAGTACCTGGATGATAATGGAGTGGCAGGCAGGAACCTCCTGTGTGGTGGATCTGGAGACCTCCTGGGGTTCAGGCTGCTGTGCAGAGGTAAAGCTTCTCCAGCAGGTGAATATGTAGTCCAGTGAACTCCTGGTGAACATGTAGTAGTCTCTGCTGGTCTTAAACCCTGCCTCACATCAATTATGTTGTCCATTGTATATGCGGTGCTCCCAGCAGGAGCTACAAAGTAAGCCCAAAGTTCAGGTCCGGGGTTCGGGTGCTTCCAGTGGACTTATGTGGCACCAGAAATACATTGCAGGATTGGCGGCCGTGCAGCATAATTTTGCATTATTGAACGGTATGCCATCCTGTATACCTGGTATACTCTACCCTGCCTAACAAGGCCAGCAGTCTACAAGATAGAAGGAGAAAGCGTAGGAAGTCTTTGGCTACTTGCTCTAGCAGGAAGAAGCGGTTACCCAGAGATCTCTGGTACTGGCAGACATTATGTAATTTTTCTCAGGACTATCTCAACCATTGAGCCCCCACTAACAACCTGGTGGTGAGTGAAATAACAAGATAAAGAATTACTCAGAGGTTTTGGCAAGAGCCTAGTCATGTTGGTGCTCTATATTAGACATTTTGTGGAAACCCCAAGTCTATTGAATGATCTGCTCAGCACAACAATCTCATTTAGTAATACTGTTGTAATTATAAAACAAACTCCACCAGAAGAAAATTACTGTTATCCCTGCAGTTAGCGTGGCCAGTAATTATAAGCTTCTAATGAGTATTGTTTTGTGAAACAATTTTGCATGCAGTGGGATTTGGCTGAGAATAACTTGGGGGAGGGTGTATCTGCTGCCTGATATAAAGAGTTTATTAATGTTATCTAATTACAGATAGTGATGCCCTTTATACTTCTGAACTGCTTCAGGAATTGAACATTTGATAAGCAACTTCTACCTTCTTTGGCAATGTGGCACACTATAGTTCATACTTTGATACTTTGGGCATAGTTCTGTGCTATGTCGAGAAATCTGTAGGGCATACAGTTGGAAATAGCTTTATAACCTCTGACTCTTTTCAATGTCTATAGGCAGAATGTCTGCACAATGTTCCCTTATATGTCACTTCTAGGGACAAGATGTGGTATTTCCTTGACAAGAGGAACCTAAGAATGTGTCATTTTTCTCTTAACTTTCCATCGCTTGCTGGTTTCACCTGTCTACCTAAAAGTACATCTAGTCTACTGTACTCCAAAACACACGAGGACCAGACTCCATATTTTATAAAAGGTAACCTCTAATTCTTTGGACTCCTGATTTATTCCATTCTGTATCCCAAAAAACACCAATACCTACCAGTCCCTCAATAGTAAAATGGGAGGATGAGGATGACAAATATTGGCGCCATCAGGTCCACCACTTCCCCTTAAATACCTTCTCTTCCTCTTATCTTTTTTACTTGCTCCATTCATTACCATTCTCACCCCTCCTCACACATCTCCACATTCCCTGGCCTCTTTACCACTAAATTTACCTAACACTTCTCCACCCCTTAATTAAGACTGCATCAATGCTATGGGATACCATCTGGTCTTCTTTCTTTACATCTCTGAGCTTTGCTGAGTAAGAGGAACTGTATCAGCAGAGTTAACACTTATCCTGCTCCCTCCCCCTCACCTTTTTTTGTCTCTGTGCAGACGGACTGTGAGAGAGACACCATGAGAATGGGATAGAGGAGTGAGAGAGACAGCAGCTGTGTGTGTGCAGAGGGCAGCACAGTGAGAACTGGAAAAGGCAGAAGTTTTCAAAGGACGCAAACACACTGGTACATAGACATGCAGAGAAATGTCCAATAGAAGAGATTTATTGAAAAGTGGCCAACTCCTTTCAGGCCACTTGATTTGACTAAAGCTTCATTCAGGCGGCGGTTGGGGAACATATATACAGCCGACGTATATACGTCATATAAACGTCCCCCATAGGCTGGTATAATCAATACAATGATAGCTATGATGTGGTGTGTGAAGAAACTTGGTTTGAATTTTTTCTAATTCACATCTTCGAATCCCCAGTATAGACATAATAATCTTTATTTATATAGCGCCATCATATTCCCTAGCGCTTTACAACTCATAGGGGACATATACAAATAAAATAATATATTACAGAGTAAAAACAGTCATATGGAACAATAGAAGTGAGGTCCCTGCTCACAGGAACTTACAGTCTATGAGGATGAGGGGGTGACTCAGGAGCTTACAGTCTGTAAGTAAACTAATACACTCAGTTTCTTTTTCTATAGTTTAGAGATCAAAACCTAAAAATCAAGTTCTGAACTCTATACAGATATACTTAAAAGTTAGTATCGTAAATTGTCCCTAAAAAGATGTGAAGATTCTGTGAGACTATGGAGATGGTGTGCATGACTCATCGACTTCATATTTGAGTTATTTTCCCTATAAACAGATACACGCTATTAATTAATCATTCAACTTCTGCGTGGGTAAAATACTCCCAAAAAATTGACTTTAGGCACCAATACAGTTCTATCCTGTACGGTTGTTTCACATGACATAGTCCCTTTGATAATTATACCCCTAAGTGTTGTTCAGTTCAGCAATTTACTACAGGCTTAAGAGAATTGCACTAGAAAATAAGCATGTTCATTGCTTCTTTACACTGAGGAAATGAAGCCCTCTATATATAATGAAAGCTCAGATGTGTCAACACAAATCACACATGACTTACAAAAGCAGACGCAATACATTGCTAAATCCCGAGGGCCCGAGTCTGGCCTGCGCTGCGCAGAAAAGCTTCAGCTAATGCCAAATTGACCTTTTCCCTGAATATCTGAGTGAAAGCTGTGGACCGTCAGCAGGGAAAACCTTTTCTCTCTGGAGCACTCAGCTGGAGTTTCCTTCAGGTTCTGCTTTTTATAGGCGAAGTAACAGGCCGTAAAGGCTTGAGGTGTCAGAGTGTTGCCCTTGGCAGTATATCTCTAAGCAAGGTGCCGCAAAAGGAGCTTTGCTACAAATGCATTGTTAAAGAAATTGGTTTGTGCCTCATATTTAATGTATGTTACCTTACTTCATGGTTTTATTGTGTCTTATATATTACGTAAACGTCTGGAAACATAATGGCTGAATGAGGCCATAAATCCTGCGGGTTCTGAAATGAATAAGGACTCAGCTGTATTGAGACTAATAAGTGAAGTTGTTAGAAGCTTTGAGAATCCTCGATACTACGTTCATACAATATAAAGTGTAGGTGTGCAGTGAATTTTCCTCAAGGGGCTTGTCTTTGACTCATCCTTTCCTTGTTCCGAATAATACAATAGGCTCATATAGTGTTCTTCCATTCCCTGCTTTTCTAAGCTTAACCTCATAACCCCCTGGTGCCTTGCCCGTTTTGGGCATTATGATATTTTTTTTGCTTTTTTATAATTTCCCTGAGTGTTCTTCTTGTCACTAAGCAGTCCAGCAGCTTACTTCTGTAATGTGCGTAGAGCCGATATCCTTCTTTATTTACACCCCTGAGCGCTGAGTTGCATACCCCTGAGTTGCATACCCCTGAACTTTTGTGAGAGTGAAAGAGTAATAGGTGATACGGCACAAAGTGAAAATTTTAATGCCCTTAAACATGCCCTTTACCCCGCCCTTTAAGTCACCCTCTTGAATTCACATATTGTATAATACCCACCACCATGGGCCCCTTAGTAGTCCCCACATAGTATAATGCACCATTTAATCCTTTTAGTTATTCCCTTCCTCCCAAACTTATAATGCACTTCCATTTTGTACCCCCAACCCCTCACATTGTGATCCCCTCCTTCTTCTCCTCCTTATATTTTGTCCCCCTTCTCATCCTCCTCCTTAATGTGGTTTACTTATCTTCCTTATAATGTGCCCCCTGACTCCTTATAGTGTAGACGCCTCTTAAATACAGGCGTATAATGTGGCCCCTCCTCAAAATTGCCCCCTCCTGGTTGTAGAATATAAAAAAATCACCAAAATTCACCATCCATCTGCCAGAATTTCCTGTCAATTATCCAAGGATTTATACAGTTTAATCATAATTATAGATTAAATCTCTAACCCAATATTTCCTCCAAGAAATAACACCCTCCCAAAATTAACTCTTAACCTAAAACAATGTTCCCCTCTGAAATTTGTTGTATTAAATACAAACATACAAAGCATGATGCAAGTTATGGTTTACATGGTTTACTTGAAATTCAGCGTTGGTGTTAGATACTTTTACTAACTCTCCCCTAGTACCTGCCAAAAACCTGTGTCCATATCCACAAAACAAATACACTCTACCATCAATTTCCCTTCAGGATTCCTGACACTCCCCCATATGCTACTATTCTGGAATTTCCAGCAATTATAATTTCTCTGAAATTCAGAAATATAGAGGAGCACGCTGACTGCACTTCTTAAAAAAAACTAAGGTGATGTGTAACAAGCTGGGTGTCAAGCAGTTGAACAAAACTTGGACAAAGTATTGTCCAGGTATTTGTGCCAGCATTATTATAATTTCTCTATGCTACATATCTCTCCCTTGTTAGTACCTTATATAATGAAATATAATGAACAGTGGGATGGAACCCTAAAATATTGGCATTATGCAAGGGTCTCCATCATTTTTCACACATTTTAACTCCTATATAAGGATGTACTCCAACAAGGACTCAAGGCCACTACCTCTTGGGGCACTCCTGATGGAAGCAGCAGGATTCAATAGTAGAAAAAAGTCAGAGGGCATGGATCTCGAATTCTGTCTAAAGGGGGGCAGGTTCTGGATGTTTGCTGTGTAGCAGGCAACAGACAGATGGAATCTAAGGTAAAGGTAGGAATCAAGAAAAGCAGTTACAGATCACAGTCAAGTGAAGCCAGAAGAAGAGAAGCGGCTATTCTGGGAATATGCTATGTGCTATAAATAAGTGAATACAACAAATCTCAATGTTTTAAATCACAAAATGGAGCTTAAATAGTTTAGTTTTATGATTCACAAAATTTTATGGCCTCTCTAAAGTAGGCAAAGTTATCTCCAAGAAGGCCGACACTGGAAACTACAAGTCCCATGATACTTCTGTTCTCAGTAACAGCTTCTCCCTCTTATGCTCTTCTCCCAGCGATGATGTAACAGAATGTCCTGCTCTGTTACCATAGTAATGATGTGTAACTGCCATCACTGCACATTACCTTATTGATGCAACCTCTCAGCAGAACACTGGCCATAATGGGTGCACTGCAACCAACCAATTACTGCCAATCATAGTGGTGATCACATGACCTGCCCAGGCAGGTGCAGGACATATTATGTGGACATGTGTGACCAGTGGCCATCTTCTGTCCTGTGATTCCTTCACTGGAGCAGGATCAACAGAGTGATTAAAGTAGTATTTTAATTCTCCATCATAGTTTATGTCCACAACATTTTTCTGCTAAGGAAAGCCAAAATTTAAGTAACAACTTATTACACATTAGCATATATTTTAAGGACCCACCATCTGTCTTTTTTTCTGAAAGGTTCTTTAGTTAATGATGCTTTATATAAGGAGGACGCTGCAGTGTCCTAAGTTTCCTTTGATAGAGCCGTTAATTTGGTCAGGCAAGCAGGCCCTGGGGCACTAATGGCCAAATCCGACATGGAATCTGCATTTAGGTTGCTGCCAGTCCACCCATTGGAGCTCATTTACTAAGGGTTGTGTGCACAGTTTTGTCGGATTGTGCACCGTTTTCGGGGCTAAAACAGCTTGGACAGGTATTTAAGAAGTGTGGGCTTTGGGATTGTGGCGCACTCGACCCTTTTTGTGGCGCAGCTTTGCTGGCTTCCATGTGAGACAATTTAGGGGTCGTGTGGAATGTAACTTTCAAATTGTGTCGCAAGCCCTAGCACTTAGATGCACCACTAAAAAGATGGTGAACTCTGTTGGACCTGAGGAGGGAAGTGACACATTCATGATATCGAGTGCATGATCTTAGTGAATCGCGGAACTGTGCATTGTAGTCGCAAAATGCACTATATGTGAACCCAGGGACCGGGTAGGTAAATGTGCCCCATTGTGTTTTCATCTCCTGGACTGTTCTCTTGAGGGCCGCTATTACTAGGACATGTGCCTCCCTGTGGGTTGTTCCATCTTGTGTTATTACTTTGAAGTTATCAGCACATTTTTGTAATGGCTCATATTTTCTATGACCCACTACCTGGACGACTTCTTGTTTGTTGTTCAGAGGGATTCCAATACTTGCTCCTTTCTTCTCCAGAGTTTCACATCTCTGATGGAGTACATCGGTGTCCCTCTGTCCGCTAACAAGACAGTCAGGCCGGCCAATAATTTGTCTTTTCTGGGCATTGAACTAGATACCGCATCCATGACATTTAGGCAGTTGATGAACTGTCCCGTTTACGTCAGGAAATTGATTTCTTTCTGTCTAAAAAGAAAGCCACATTGTGACAGTTTCAGGTTCTCCCTGGGCTGCTTAACTTCGTATGCAGGGTTATCCCCATCGGGCGCACCTTTTGTCGTTGCCTATTATTAGCTACAAAGGGTGCACTTCATCCTAACCATTTCATTAGAGTTACTAGCCCCCTAAGGGAAGACTTGATGGTTTAGCAGGTTTTTCTTCAGGATTTCAAAGGCTCCGCCATCCTCCAGGAGTCCAAAATTGATAGTTGTTCCCTAAATTTATACATCGCAGCCTTGATGGTTTTGCTAGCATATGGTGCAACAGCTGGTGTAAAGATGCATGGTCAATATCATGGCCCATGCTAAAAGGGTTTTAGTAACAACCTCACCCTCATTAGTCTATTTTCTTAAGTGGTAGCAATTGACATTTGGGGTCCCAATCTATCAAATAACATAATTCGGTTCACAAGATAAGTCTTTGGAACATGTCATTAATAGCCTCTCATCCCTATCCCATCCTGTTGCCTAAATAGTGACAGCTGAATAGTCAACATCTGCCATAGGGATGACTTTTGGCTCTCCACCCTCTTGGACCCTCGCTACCAGTCCCAAATGGGTGCCTTTTTTCCAGCTGCCGAGAGGGAGCAACAAGTGGCATACTTAGAGAAATACTGTGCAGACAGTTGGCCGGTGCCTATGTGCACCATTGTCCATCCCCTGTCAGGTCTGACCAGGGGATTCCTGGCAGTCATTGCTCACGTACTACTGCCACGGCTGCAGTGGGGAGATGGGGGGTAGGAGCAGTAGCAGTTCCATCAGCAGCAGCTTAAGTCTGGAGTCCTTAATGAGCAGCTTACTTCACCCGCCTAGTGAGGAGGGTAGCCGCCACCAGCAGCAGCAGGACATGGAGCTGACCATGCACCAGCAGGCGGTGGCCTACTTGGACAGCACTCTACCCCAGGTAGAGGATCCCCTAGACTACTGGGCAGATGTGTGGCAAACTTGATGTGTGGCTGCAACTTGCAGAATTTGCAGTAGAGAAGCTGTTGTGCCCGGCCAGTAGTTCAGTACGGCGGGGGTCATCGTTACCCCAAGGAGAACCCGCTTGTCCACACGTAATGTGCAGACACTGACCTTTGTCAAGATGAATCAGGCGTGGATCGGCCAGGATTTCAACACACCAATGCCTTATGCATCAGATTAGATCTGCCATTACGCCTCCTCCAAACATTGAGAAATGAGTCTGTATTCTAACTACCTGCCTCAGCCACTATTCTGATGCTGCCACCTGCCTGATGCCACACATCTGCTGCCAGTTGCTCCATCTGCCTCCCACCATCTTGACCAGGGACTGGAATTGTCACCCACCTCCACACTCCTGTTGACCTCCTGCTGCTGCTGGCACCTTCACACTATGTCATTGTGCCACACTGTGGCCTACCATGTGTGGCCTACCATGTGGTGCCACCACCAGAATTTGTCATTGTGCCACTCTCTGGTCTCATGCTACTGCTGCTGCCACCACCACACTTTGTCATTGTGCCACTCTGTGGCCTACCATGTTGCTGCCAGCTCCAGAATTTGTCATTGTGCCACTCTCTGGCCTCATGTTGCAGCCTCCATCTCCACACTTTGCATTCTGCCACTCTGTGGCCTGTGATGTTGCTACCACCTCTATAATTTGTCATTATGCCACTCTACGGCCTACTCATGCTGCTGCCTACTGACCGCTGTCTCCCTGCAACAACTACAGCACACTCATGCGTTATGAATGAGGAAGTGGTAAAAAATGGGTAGTTGGAAGTCGGATTATTTTAAGTCTTACATCCGCCCAGACCTCAATCCATTAATTTATTGCTGGCTTAGTTCACAAATCCCTGCAGTCCTATCTCATAGGTGTGGCTCTCCATGTATCTCTCTAAGGAAGTTAGAGCAACATTATATTGAGATTGATGATTGGCAGGGCATGAGGATAGGAGTAGTAGTAGGATTCTCCTTGTGGTACTGTAGCCTATCTCGCTATGAAAGCAGGGGGAGCAGACAAATGATCTCAGCATCCGAATAGAGGGTTGAGATGCTGATCCTGTTGCTTACCACTTGTCCCCAGGCACTCTGTACTCCAAGAGCCCAGGAGGAAAATGCTTGGTACTTGGGCTAAAACCTGCAATGGGTAGAGTCTGGCACATCAGTCAACCTCTGGAGATGTATTCCAAATATGGAGCCTGTCCTCTTTCCTGCCCAATACCCAGCGCTTTCTCCATACACGAGTATAAACAATGCATCCTCCTTCAAGTAAGCAATGTTGTTTAATTATGCTTAATTTCAGCAAGTCATATCCACATCTTATAGATTCTCTTTGATCATTTTCTTCCAAGTGTGTTTCTGCGAATTTCATGAAAACCCATGCCGTGCATCAAACCAGTAATTGCTTTAGGAGATTTAAAAACTTGACAATTACGAGTTTGTCTCCCAGCCAAACTGGAGCCAGCGGGACAGCAAACACTCTACTACATGTGGGGAGATGTGACAGGGCCTGGCAGCTCGTAAACAAATGGATATAAGCAGGGCCTGAAGGCTTGAAGCACGAGATAGCGTTTGGTCTTGCGATGCTTCTCAATTATTGGATGATCTCAGAGCTAGTCTGATAGAATACAGACTCCCCTTCGCTATGATCCAGACCACTGACTGGTAAATCTGCACTTACTTGTCCTGATGGTAAATGATTTTTTTCTCTGGAAGATTAATAACCAACAACTTGTATGAAGACGTCTATTATTATGCAATCCTACCAAAGCTCTTAAGGAGCAATGAAAGAAGGATTATTATGTAGTCAGATTTTATGCAGATTATTAAATCCATGCACACAGTGATATAACTTATAGTTCAACTGGAAATACAGTTTTAGTTTTAGGCTAGTAAAGCAGCACAAAATCTTATATACATGCATACCAATCAGGGTTGTCATCCGGAATTTTAACCACAACTTTCTCTGGACCACCGTGGGAGATGGTACTAGCCGCGTGCCGCAAAGCGGGATGGTCTTGCTGAGGTGGGGTACCACCATGTCGTTCCACAGGTGCGACTAGCCCGCGGTGGCAGCCAAGGTAGAAATGCAGGAGACAGTCCGTACTCGGGGTGACGGCGGAAGAACAGCACAGTAAGAAACAGAAGGACTCACGTTAGAAATACGGAGCTGGCACACAGATCAGGAACGCAGGAATGGCTTGAAGATCCGGTGGGAAATGATGGGGGCCGCTGGATTAAATACCGACCCGAAAGTGGCCAGTGCCAATCAACTGTGCGCTGGCCCTCTAAATCTCTGAGCTCTGCCACGCCCTAGTCCGGCCGAACACAGCAGGAGCGTGGAGAGGTAAGTCCAGAGCCGGGGCAGTGGGACCAGCACAGGGGGCACTGGTGCACCTGCAATCCGTGACATGGATTGCAGGGGTGCCCGTGACAGTGACACAGTATTGATGTGGTGGAATTAACAAAAAAGACAGCCCTGTGGAGTCTTTATAAGACCCGAGGGCTTGTAATTTCTGCAGATGTTACAATGAGCCACTGGCACATGTATTAGTGTCAGATCCACTTTAAAGGGGTATTCCTGGAATAAGCATAATTCATATACAAATCATTAAAATATAAGCTAATATGTAACTAGATGGCCGCTGGTCACATGTCAACATCACATGTCCTACATCTACTTGGGCAGGTCATGTAATCTTCACTATGCTTGGCTGAAGTCAGTTGCTTGCAGCACATCCAGTATGGCCTGTATTGTGGTGAGACGTCATCCATGAGATAATGGCAGTTACACATCATTACTATGGTCACAGAGCAAGAAAGTCAGTTAGATCATCATTGCCCGTAGAGCATTAGAGGGAGGAGCAGTTACTAGTTACTGAGAACTAAAGTATCATGGGACTTGTAGTTTCCAGTGGTGGCTATCTTGGTGATAACCCCACCCACTTTAGAAAGCCCATAACATTTTTTGAATCGTAAAATCAAATTAGTTAAGCTCCATTTTGTGACTAATAACATTGAGTTTTGTTATATTCACTTGTCACCCTGTCAGTGGTGTAGAAGCCCTGAAATAATTACAATTGATATATCCTAATTGCTTATATCTAACACTTGTGATTATTTTCCCCTATACACCCCCTTCATGCCAGGGGGCGTGGAGGGGCGTGCAGGGGGTGGACACGGCAGGGCAGGGAGGGGCATTTTATGTCCCCGCAACTGTGCACTTGCTGCAACTGGTGAATTTTCATACGTGAAAATTTGCCAGCGTATGATCATTAACCCCCTATGAGTGTTTTCTAGACATTCTCTGTACAGGTAGGGAGATTTTATAAGCTATGACATTATTTATTATCAATTATGCATGCAACAAGTGTCCGGCTATTATAAGGCTTAGTTGTCAGAGTGAATATTTCGAGATATTGTATTTTTCATTAAATTAAAAATTGTAAAAACTGCCTGTAAAATGTATTTAAAACAGCTTTGGCAGCAGAGGGTTAACCCATGTCTGCATATAAGTGATATAACAGCAGCTGAAAAATTAATGCTAAGAATGTGCATTGGGGGTTGTGCTGAAGAGGGATTCTCTGGAGTAGAAGAGAGCGAATTACTTGGTTATAAATCTAATGGTGTACATATTATATCAGCGATGGGACATACAGCTACATTCCCTGCATTAACAATCTACTGTCTTTAACCGTCTAGTGTCAGATAATGCAGTAGTGTACCTGATGGTTGTTCCCTCCACTTCCAAGAAAACATTTATATTAATCTTTTTCAGTCATCAAAAGAAAATGCATTTTTTACATTATGGTGACTTCCCAATGTTACTTTTATTTTGTATATTGTTAGAAAGAAAGACTGCTTTGCAAAGAAGAATGGGCAAAAATTCCAGCCTCAAGATCTTTTCTGCTCCCTCCATCACCATTGAGTGGCTTGTGTGCGGCAGAGACCAACAGACATAATGGGGCACATTTACTTATCCGGTCCAGTCGCGATCCACAGGTGCGTTGTCCGACGAGGATTCGGGTCTGCCGGGATTCACTAAGGTTGTGCGCCCAATATACAGCAGGTGTCGCTGCTGCGCCAAGGTCCGCCAGAGTTCACCTTCTTCTTCCCGGTGAATGTGAGTGCTGATCTTGCGACACAATTCTTTTTTAAAATTCTGCGGTCTGTCCAAATCCATCGGGTTGTCCGCCGATGTGCCACAATCCGATCGTGTGCGCCAAAACCCGGGGCAATTCAGCGCAAAAATCGGAAATATTCAGGAAAATGGAATCGCGGCTGCAGGACCCTTAGTAAATGTGCCCCAATGTGGTGGCATCATCACTCCTGTCGGTGCTGTGTAAGATATTTGATGATCTCATGTATCTCTCAATAGTGGTAATCTTTGGTATAAATTTTAAAAAATTAGATAATTTTTACTGTTTCCCAAAATACAATCGGGGAGATTGATGAAGGGGTAGCAGAGGGAAAGCACCAGCTCCTGATGAAGAAACATAACCGGAATGTGGGGACATTTTACAGTCTCATCTGTCCAGTGTCTAAGACAGCGTGGTTTAAGAGGTAAGAGCGCCAAAACAGGTCCCAATGAATCAACAGCAATTGCTACACAGATGACAGAGCTGGAAGGAGACAGTTCTGTTCACTTTGCAGTGGCTGTAGGATAAGCACCAAATGAAGTGAATGACATGATTACCACACAGTCCAAAGAGCTGTCCATTTCCAGCTCTGGTCAATGTGTAAAGGGGTGTTTTCATAATGATGACTAGTCCTTTGTGTCACAGGTGCACGGGGCACTCACCCGTGCCCCTCTGTGCCCCAGCACCCCGCAGCTCCTACTCACCCATCCTCGCTCCTGCTTCTGGTCTGGCAGCCATGTGCACACGCCCCTGTCTCCTGCCCATCCTGACCTCCTGCCTGTCCCTGACTAAGATTCTGCTCAACGTCTGTGTACGGCCACCACGGACAAAGTCGCATCCCGATTACCGCTGGTAAAAATTGGGTACCACTCAGATTCTGGTCCCAGGTGTTGGCTTATGTCATCGTCCGCGGTGGTCCGGTGGCTCATCTATCCCTGCGGTCTAACAATTTGCCATTAATATGTGCAGCCGGACACAAACCTTTAATATTTACACATGCTGGAAAGTCTTTTTGAATTTCAAATCCAGATGTCACTATATTAGGAAACAGGCTTTTCCAGCATCAACCCCCCCTTTTCGATAAAAATGAAAGTAATAACCAGTTTCAAATATTGTCATATAGGCACAGCAGAATTGGCAGCCATAATAAAATGACTCTTCTCGCACTACTCTCCATACAAAGCCAATCAAAAATTTGGGAAACAACGCTTATCTCAGCACCTACAGCCCCAACAATCTTATGTCAAATGTTTGTAAAAATAATATAACCATCCTTTCCTTGCGACAAACTGGCTAGTGGTGGACATGTATGTGCAGTATATGTCTAGCATTGATATTCTTCATTGGACCATGGAAATTTGTGGATTGTGAGTTACTGTATGTAATGTACTTTTTGTTGCTTACGGTTTGAGTATCTGTAGAAGAGCATGTTATTTTCTCCCAGGACTGTGGGTGATTTGTAGCATTGCGCTAGAGCTGTTTTCATTATAATGATCTCTTTTTGTCACTGTAAAACATTAGAAAGCCTTTCATTAACCATCAGAGATCCAGTAGCTGTCTATATATCCACAAGCCCATTAATCTTGTATCTGGCGCCCATAATAGCGCTGCACCGCCATGGAACAGCACAATTAGTGAGCTTTCCATTAACACATACAACGCCAGCACAATTAATCTGTGATACTGCAGCCCCAGGTCATGTTAATCAATCTATTTGTGTTAAATAACATGGCAAAGCAACTGATATAGCCTTTCACTGTATATACATACACCCACAAATTACATATACACTGCTCAACAAAAAAATAAAGGGAACACTAAAGTAGATCTCAGCGAATAAAAATTCCAGTTGCATTCATTTATTCATTACATAGTAAATGCATTGAGAAGAATAAAACATTTTTAAAAAACACTGAAAACCTAAATTAATATCCCATGGAGGTCTGGATTTGTAATGATACTCAAAATCAAAGTGGAAAATCAAATTTCAGGCGGATACAATTTAAGTGGAAATGTCCCATGACAGGGAAACGAGGCTCAGTTATGTGTGTGGCCTCCACATGCCTGTATGACCTGCTTACAACACCTGGGTATGCTCCTGGTAAGGTGGTAGATTTTCTCCTGAGGTTCCTACCTGACCTAGATTAAAGCATCAGTCAACTCCTCGACAGTGTTTAGTGCAACATGGCGTTGGTGGATGGAACAAGACATGATGGGGAACATTCATCAATTGTGGCGGAGGGGCCTGTGTTTTTGGTGCAGAAATTGCACAGCATTTTACACTAGGATGTTGGATTTTGGCGCAAGGTCTTAATGAATTGGCGCATGATCAAAGGGTTATGAACTGTCTCCACATTCATGAAGGTGAAATAGATTTTGGTAGACCAGCTTTTAGCTGATCTATTAGTGTGCCAAAAAAGTGTTGGCAGACTAGAAGCTCAAGAAAAGTGTCGAGATTACCAAGCTACCTCCAAATTGAGTGACCAGCAATAAAAAATCCTAATAGAAAAACAGAGAAAAACTAAATTGTGTGTGCTCACCCCTCCAAAGTTAGTCTTGATTGTAGGCTGTGCTGGATGGTAGATAACGCTTGGTCCGGATCCAAGGTGAGATGAGGAGAAAAAATGTGGGAGTAAAGGAAATCCGCACTAGCCACTGTTTAAAAAGTAGAAAAAATCTTCAAGTTTATTGGTAACACATTAAAAATGTGACATCACAATAGGAAGGGACAAGTTACAGGTGACGCGTTTCGGACAAAGAGTAGTCCTTAATCATACCTGCTGGAGGAAACATCAAGTTAGACTTATATAATGGAGGAGAACGCCACCGGAAGTGGGGTGGTGGGTGTGTGAGGGGCGTGTGTTGAGGTTAAGGTCACATGATCTTAGAATGCAGGAAGCATGAAAGACAGGCCGGAATGAAAAAATTGTAGAAAGAAGAGTTTTAATAAACGAACATAAGATCGTTTCTATAATTCATTCCTTTGGGAAAGCGGGTATCAAGTATCATGATCCAATAGGCTTCTCGCATGTGAAGTTTTTTTATACGATCGCCACCTCGCTTCATGGGTAATGTTTGTTCAATGGCAATAACTGACATGGTTGTCATAGAGCCATTATGAGAGTCTCGAAAGTGCTTAGATACTCCGGATATGTTCCGGGTACTGGATATGTTTGATGGGTTGGATCCGGTAATGTGTTCCGCAATCCGGGCTTTAAGTTTTCTAATAGTGCAACCTATGTATTGCATTTTACATTGTGTACATAAGACCATATAGACAATATGTGTGGATTCACAATTGAGATGTCTGTGGATCTGATAGGTAACATCAGTAACATAGGAAGAGAAAGTAGAAGTTTTATGTAAAAATTTGCAGAGATTGCATCTGGTTTTACCGCAGCAGACGCTACCCTTAAAGTTTAACCAAGTATTGGTTTGTTGATCATTAGAAAAGTAATTTTCTAGTAAAAAAATCCTACCTCCCAATTTACCTCCCTGCATGGCAATCCGGTACTACTTATACTACTTATTTATCTGTAACCTATCTTTGTTGTGTCTATATCTAATTTATCTGAAAGGATTCGGGATCAGTGGCTCCTGTGGACCACCGTGGGACATGGTACTAGCCGACACCTGAAACCAGAATCTAAGTGGCACCTGGTCTTCACCAGAACCCGCCGCAAAGCAGGATGGTCTTGCTGCAGCAGGGTACCACCAGGTCGTTCCACATGTGCGACTAGCCTGCAGTGGTAGCTGATGTTGAGGTACCTTGGCGGAAGACAGTCTCGTGGTCAGATTCAGGCACAAGGTCAGGGTAGGCGACAAATATGTACGGTCATGTCCAATCCGGGGTCAGCAACGGGAGGTCCAGGCAGATGGGAGCGGGAACACAGGAACGCAGGAACACTGGCACATAGGAACGAAGGAACACTGGCACATAGGAATGAAGGAACACGGGAACAACGGAGCAGGAACACAGGAGCAGGAACACAGCACAGCAGCAGGTCACACAGAGGAACACGGGTGCCCCTGCGACCTGAGACAGTGGGGCGCTGCATTCTGTTATAACAGGGGTAGGGAACCTATGGCTCGGGAGCCAGATATGGCTCTTTTGTTGGCTGTATCTGGCTCTCAGACAGATTTTTAATAAATAGTGATGGCTGCTGTGCGTCTCTTAGACTGATCAATGGACACAGGCAGCGATATACCGCTGCCTATGTCCTTTGTACGACCCAGGTGCCATCACCACCATCGTCTAATCCTGGGTCAAAGAGAAGAGCGCGGGAGCGATGAGGAGCTGGCTGCAGGGAGCGCTGGGAAGTGAATATTCTTTTTTTTTTTTGCTGTGCTACCTATCTACTGGGGAGCATGTGCTGTGGCTATCTATCTACTTGGGGGCATGTGCTGTGGCTACCTATATACTGTGAGTATGTGCTGTGGCTGCCTATCTACTGGGAGTATGTGCTCTGGCTACCTATCTACTGGGAGCATGTGCTGTGGCTACCTATATACTGGGAGTATGTGCTGTGGCTACCTATCTACTGGGGGTATGTGCTGGGGCTACCTCTATACTGGGGAGCATGTACTGTGGCTACCTATCTACTTGGGGGCATGTGCTGTGGCTACCTATATACTGGGAGTATGTGCTGTGACTACCTATCTACTGGGGGTATGTGCTCTGGCTACCTATAAACTGGGGGTATGTGCTCTGGCTACCTATATACTGGGAGGCATGTGCTGTGGCTTACTATTTACTTGGGGCCATGTGCTGTGGCTACCTATTTACCGGGGGTATGTGGTGGGGCTACCTATCTACTGGGAGGCATGTGCTGGGACTACCTATCTACTGGGGGGCATGTGGTGGGTGTCAGGATTTGGAGTAGTGAACCCCCTGGACCACCCCGGATGATGATGTAAGCAGACACCTGGGACCGGAATCTAAGTGGCATCCGGTCTTCACCAGAGCCCGCCACAAAGCAGGATGGTCTTGCTGCAGTATGGTACCACAGGCGCGACTTGTCCACTGTGGAAGCCAAGGACAAGGTACAGGATCACTAGGCAGTCTTTTGGTCAGGAACAGGCAGACGGTCAAGGCAGGCGGCAATGATGAGAGGTCGGGGACGGAGCAAGAGGGCTGGCAGCAAAGGAGCAGAATCAGGAACAGGTCTGGGGTCACAACGGGAGGTCAACACTTGGGAAGGAAACACTGTGGAAAGCTTTCTTATAGGCATGAAGCACTAAGATCTGGCATGGAATGGTGGGAGCCGCTGGTCTTTATAGGAACCCGGGAAGTGGGTAGCACCCTTTAAATCTGTGTGTGCCAATGCGTGCGCTGGCCAGCTGGGATGGGAGCAGGAACGTGGAGAGGTGGATGAGCTCGGAAGGGGCGCCACCACGGAGAGGGGCACGGGTGTGCCTGCGATCCGAGACGTAGAACGCAGGGGCACCCGTGACACTGAGACTACCTATCTACTGGGGGCATATACATATGGTACGACTCTTACGGAATAACATTTTAAAATATGTGGGGTTCTTGGCTCTCTCAGCCAAAGAGGTTTCTGACCCCTGTGTTAGAGTATTTAAGTAGTTACTTTTTAGTGCAAAAAAATAATAACTTAAAATGTTTCATGCATTCATGGGTGCTACTCTCTAAATCCTACATTGTGTAATGTCTTTAGATGAGACAAAGAATACACTGGGTTTGCACATTCTCTTAAAAATAGGTACAGAACACTTGAATAGACTTTTAAGGGCATCCCAGATGATGGATAATGTTTCTAGAGTTGCACTAGTCTCTAGTGGCTGATATTCTCCATCAATAAGGATACATGAAGGATACTTGGCCTCCTCTTGTAAGTGCATTGAGTTATTGGTCCAAATGCAAAGCAAAGAACAGGCGTCCGCTTGTTTACTACTAATAAAAGGGTCCATCAGGTCAGCACAGTATAATATACAGAGAGTGAATCCTGCAATACTTTATCCATTAGTTTCTTTCCTTCCAATACTCATTTATCTGTCAACTGTACTTCACTAATGCAGCATATACATATCCCCTCCCATTGGTGAAGAGGTTAATGGACAGGAGAAAGTGCCAGATCATGCACTGCAGACAATTAAAGCCTGTGCTAAATGAGATGTTTTTACTATCATTCTGAGCTGCATTACTTTACAAAAGTTACCATATATACTCGAGTATAAGCCTAGTTTTTCAGCATAAACTTTGTGCTCAAAACCCCTAATTCGGCTTATACTCGAGTCAACTAAAAAATAAAGTCAAAATTCACCTTTCTGACATCACCCGTAGTTCCTCTTCTGTTTCTCTGATGCTCCGGTGCCACCTCGGGGCCTTCGGATCCTCTTCGGGTTCTTCCGCTCCTCTTCGGCTCCCCTGGCTGGGCAGGCTATATACTACAGGGCAGTGGTCCCCAAACTACGGCCCGTGGACCGTTTTTATCCGGCCAGTGGAGCGCCAGCGGCTCCTGCTGAGGCCCCCGGCAGGTTGCGGCAGTCGGGCAGGAGCCTCCGTCCGTCCAGACAGGAAGCTCCTGCCCGTCACTGAATAGTGCTCGATGCGGCCGCTCGAGCACTATTATTACAGGGGGAGCGATGTGGCCGGAAGACAACCCCGGCGCACATGGCTCCTTGAACCTGGATGCGCGCCCGCGTGATGACATCATCACGCGGCCGTGCACCCCTTCCCGGCCGACAGCAGCCAGAAGAAAGAAGACGCGGGAGCCGCTGCCGGAGGTGAATATAGGATTTTTTTTTTAAATCAGCAGAAAATATATTTTGCCGGGGGGCCCTATTATAAAAAAAAATAATTAATTATGGGGGCATTAAATAAAATGATTAATGACGGAGGAGCAGTATAGGGAATTATAAATGATGGAGGGGCAGTATAGGGAATAATAAATAATGGAGGAGCAGTATAGGGAATAATTAATGATGGAGGAGCAGTATGGGAAATAATTAATGATGGAGGGGCATTATGGGAAATAATGATAGAGGGGCAGTATGGGAAATAATTAATGACGGAGGAGCAGTATAGGGAATAATTAATGACGGAGGAGCAGTATAGTGAATAATTAATGATGGAGGGGCAGTATGGGAAATAATTAATGATGGAGGAGCAGTATAGGGAATAATTAATGATGGAGGGGCAGTATGGGAAATAATTAATGACGGAGGTGCAGTATAGGAAATAATCAATGATTGAGGAGCAGTATAGGATATGTGCAGTGAACAGAGGAATTTCTTATTTTTTTTTTATTTTTTATCTTTAGTCCAGCCCTTCAACGGTCTGAGAGGGACTGTGAACGGCCCCCTATGTAAAAAGTTTGTGGACCCCTGCTACAGGGGCTGGGCAGGCTGTATACTACAGAGGCTGGGCAGGCTGTATACTACAGGGAGTGGGCAGGCTGTATGCTACAGGAGCTGGGCAGGATATATGCTACAGGGGCTAGCAGACTATATACTGGCGGGCTGTGACCAATGCATTTCCCACCCTCAGCTTATACTTGAGTCAATAGGTTTTCCCAGTTTTATGTGTTGAAATTAGGGGTCTCGGCTTATACTCAGGTCGGCTTATACTCGAGTATATACGGTACTTTCACCCTTATTTATCCTCAACCCCATAGAGACAGGTACAAGTCCTCCCCCCTATAGAGACAGGTACAAGTCCTAAACCCCATAGAGACAGGTACAAGCCCTCCCCCCTATAGAGATAGGTACAAGTCCCCCCTATAGAGACAGGTACAAGTCCTACCCCCTATAGAGACAGGTACAAGTCCTCCTCCCTATAGAGACAGGTACAAGTCCTCCCCCCTATAGAGACAGGTACAAGTCCTAAACCCCATAGAGACAGGTACAAGCCCCTCCCCTATAGAGACAGGTACAAGTCCTCCCCCCTAAAGAGACAGGTACAAGTCCTCCGCCCTATAGAAACGGTTACGAGTCCTAAACTCCATAGAGACAGGTACAAGTCCTATAGAGACAGGTACAAGTCCTCCCCCCTAAAGAGACAGGTACAAGTCCTTCTCTCTATAGAGACAGGTACAGGTCCTCCCTATAGAGACAGGTACAAGTCCGCCCCTCCCCCCTATAGAGACAGGTGTAGGTCCCCCTCCCTATAGAGACAGGTTCAAGTCCTCCGCCCTATAGAAACAGTTACGAGTCCTAAACTCCATAGAGACAGGTACAAGTCCTCCTCCTTATTGAGACAGATACATGTCCTCCCCCCTATAGAGACAGGTACAGATGAGAAAGAAGCACTGAATACATATATATAAGAAGCATTAGTTCAGGGCACTGCAGAAATGCATCTCAAGCCAACTGTCTTAAAGACAGACACAAAACCGGGAGTGATAACCTACACGACAGGGCTTGGTCTGTGAAACACAGGCTGTTTGGTGGCCACATTTTATGGACTGAACACTGCTCTGAGGACAGGAGACAAAGCATCATGGTTACAAATAATGCAAGGACTTTCACGCTTTGTTGAAACCATCTTTTCAGTACAGCACCACTGTCTGTGATGCCTGCAATCCAGCCCCCATAAACAGCCCATGAAAAGTGGCCACTAGTCAATCTGTGTTTCACAGACCGAGCATGATTGTGTGAGCTAGCCCTAAAAAGGAGGGGAGTCCTTTCACTTAATGGAAGAGTAAGGCACACGAACGTGTGACCGCCTGGCCGTAGACGAGCGGGCGCATGACCCCTCCCCTCTCCATAGAGATACACGGCACCGTAACACGGGGAAAGAATGACATGTCCTATCTTTTCCCCATGTACGGGGCGGTACGGTGCTGTACATATGTCCCCCGACAGTCATGTGCATGGGGCCTAAGAGTGCTTGGTTTACAATCCTTGATCTTGGTGATAGATTTACTTTAACTCTTGATATAATTGGCAGTTTGGATTGTAAACATGTGACCATAAGACCTCACATGGCCGTCTGGGGGATGTATATGCGGTTGCAAATTTGCGACTGCATATACGTCCCCATGGACGGCAATTGCAGCCCGGCATTGCCCTATCTTTCCCCGTGTCTGTGGCCATATAGTGCTTTTTTTTCTATGGAGGGGGTAGAGGTCACCTCCTCTCCCCGGCAGCATACGGCTGTCTGAAAGTACCCTAGATTGTACCAAAGGCAAAGTTAGAGATGAAGCCAGGAAGGGCTAGGATTTATTTTATGCAATTTACGTGTAAGTCAATACATAACTGACAAACTGAAGTTTTTAGGCACTGTCCATGGTACTGTATAATACTGCATGCATCTGGAGTATTGTGTAGTGTTGTATATTTTACAGTAAAATAAAGTCAATGATGAATGTTTTAACAGTTCTTCATGTTGAATGACCTAGCCATTGACCTTTATATATCAGAACCATATCAGAGGTGGTAGACAGACAGCATTTCAGATGTGTGATAGCTTGTAGACATGGTGTGAAATTCCAATCTGACACATAGTGTGACACTTTTGCTCTTGTTTTGGGACAAAACGGACAAAGGCAATTATCTAAGCATCCCCTGGTCACTGTCAATGTCAGAAAAAAAAATAATTCTGAAGAATGAAAAGAACTTCCCACATCGGACTGTGACATTAAAGGTTTCCTATTGAGAGCTGGGATTCCCGAATGTGTGTCATAGATATATTCGGCTGCACAGCAACGGTGACCTCACAGAGCAGGGCGGCTGGAACACAACAATACGTTTGAGATTTAGTTACCTGGAGGTTTTGTGTGCTTGGAGATATGCCACCTTATCTCTCAGCCGACGTTGTCCACATTTATTATTTATACCCACAGGAATCTCGTCAGCTTCCTGCTGTGGACCAACTGTGCCAAGGTTATTAACTCCCTGCAGCCCATGTAAGAGATGATTTTACATGAACATATAATCACACATTATGGCTTTATGAGGCAGACAAAATGTACTTAGAAATGTGAGAATTTTGTCTCATAGTGAGACTGTGTATAAAGGGCTCTCCATAATCATGGCTGCTAATCCCTCCTGTCTCCATAGAAAATAGAGCTGCACGGCCGCTCTTGCGGCCAAAGATAGGGCACGCTCTATTTTTCTTGTGGCCATGGCTCAGAACAGTGAGCACTCGTTATACTCACTGTACTGAGCCCTGGTGCCATAGCCGTCTATGGGGGACATATATACGTTGCCCCAATGATGGTGTTAATGGGGTCTTACTCAGACGGGGATGTCGGCAAAAAACACATTTGCCATTAGTTCTGCATGCATAAATAAGTAGTGCATGCTACGTTTTTTTCTTACTGACATATGCTCCTTGAAAAAAATGGAAGTCTGAATAAGCCAATAGAAAATAAAACGCCATCTGTGAAAACCAGTGATAGTATATGGACGTGAAAAACTCTTGCCTGAATAAGCTCATATTTTGCTTCTATGTAAGTGGGTTTTTTACTATCCAACAAACTTGTTTTGTGTGTGTGATGGTTTTACAGTTTCTGAACGTAGAACTGCTGAATTGAACCTGCGTGTTACCTCAGCACTTTTTGCGTTTGGACCAGTGAATCCAGCAGGCCCACTGGGGCAGATTTACCAGGGATTTTGGTGGTGCAGCCCTGAAATAGTTGCATTTCCTGGTGCACATCTAGGAATTGCGACTATTTACCCCACTGCAAGAGGAGTGGCTCAGCACAGGGACAATCCTGCCCTGCACATGCGCTCTACTTATAGCCAATGCCAGGAACTAGCATAGAATTAAAAGGCAGCTGGCCGCCACATTTATCAGGAGGCCAAAAACTGGGGCAGATCAATGCCCCAGTATATGATAAATACCCCCACTGACCAAGTTTCCAGGAAAACAAACAAACTCATATATAATTGACTTTAGTCTGGGGTGACTGATGTTTAAACTCTTCAAGGCAAAATAAAAGCCTCCACTAAATTGTAAATGTGCAATCCATTTTTTATACATACATTTATTTAGTTTTTTTTTTTTGCTTCGCAATTGAAAACAGAATAGAATTAGTGTTCCATTGAAGAGCGGCTAATAATTCTGCTCCAGGCTCCACTTGCCAGCTTTACTGCAGACATGATAATTGGATTGATTACAATTGAATTAGAGGAAACAAAACAAGGTGTAGCCTCCTGTCAGACATCCCCCTCCATGGGTGATTTAATTAACGCTGTGGATACAAGAAAACAACCTTCTTACATGGAAAAATCTCAGTGAACCTGCCACCTTTTTTCTTTTTTACATACTGTATATACTTGAGGATAAGCAAGTTTTTGATCACAATTTTTTGGGCTGAAAAAGTCTCACTCTGCTTATACTAGGGTAAATAAAAAATAAACTCAGTACTCAGCTTTCCGACCCCCCTGCAGGGTGTCTTCTTGATTCCCGTGCGCAGGCAACGGCAGTTTCATGCGTGCTTGCCGCTCACACTCATGGTGTCAAGTGCCTGCTGCAGGGGCTTAACTAGGAGAGGCATAGATTTGTATACTCACACAGTTATACGATCTTACACACATTTATACATTTACACAAATCTATCCCTTCCAGTAGCTGCTGACTACATGGGGGAAGTACATGGCAGGAATTAGAGATTAGAGATCCCTTGTCCTGTAATTCTGCTTTCCACTTCCTCCCTGCAACATTTCTTATCTGAGCTGCCGATTCATGCTGTGTAGTGTGGAAGATGTTTTCTGTTATATACATATTAAGCTGTACAGTGTGCAGCATAATATGTATATAAAAAGGTGCACATCCTACAATCAGGTGGGATGCCGGTGCCCCCTGACAATGCGGTCCCCATAGCAGATTCTATAGCTGCTACTTCTGTAGTTACACCCCTTGCCTGCTGACATCATAGTGCGTTAGGCCAGCATGCACGGAGCTGTCGCTGCCTGCACACACACTCAATGTCAGCAAGTAGGTGACATCACACGGAGGTGTCTCTGCCCGTGTACAGGAATCACAAAGAGGACCTGCGGGGAGCGTTGGAAAGGTGAGTACTGAGTTTATTATTTTATATGTGCTGGGCATATGTGCTAGGGGTCGGGGGCTCGCTATATACTGGGGGCAGGGGTTTGGCTGGCTATATACTGGGAGCACTTGGGGCAAGGGGAGGCTGTGACCAATGTATTTCCCATCCTAGGATTACATCCCAGTTTTCTTGTGGTAAAATTAGGAGGGGTTTTTTTGGCTTATATTCAGATCAGCTCGTATTCGAGTATATATGGTAAGTCCATTATCAATTCATGTCTCAAATTAGGAATAGTGCCTCCAATGTGAATATGTTAAAGCTCTGCAGATGGAGATATATAATATGCATATGTCATATATTGTGCAAGCAGCATTTTTCCGTACTGCTGTGTATGCTCAGCATAAGTCATTGAATCCTATGGGGCATGGATGCAACAGTACTGCATCCCCCCAGCCTCAGATGAGTGTACACTCAGGGACTTCCCCAGTGACAGAGACATCACTGGAGAAGCACCCTGAACACTGGCTGCTGTCAATGTTCACCCCTCCTCCTGCTTTCAGGGAGGAAGGGAGGAACAAGATGATGGCTGAGGGTATATGTCTGAGATCCTACAAACAGGGCCGTAACTACAGTGGTAGCAGCCATAGCAGATGCTATGGGCCCCTCAGTGTCAGGGGGCCCCGGTATCTGACCTGCCACACTAAAGAATAGAGAATGTGTACCATTATATACTTATTATGCTACAAATTGTACAGTATAATATGTATAGAACAGACCTCATCTTCCGCAGTATACAGTACAGATAATAAATGTCGGGGAAGAGGCAGGGGGGAGCAGAATGACAGGACTAAGGATCTCTCATCTTTTATTCCTGCCATGTACTTCCCCCCATGTGGTCGGCAGCTATTGGGACAGATCTGTGTAAGTGCATAAATGAATTAGTGCATAATAAGGAGGTAGGGGCCCCATTCAGAAGTCTGCTTAGGGGCCCTGTCTCTCCTAGTTAGGCCCCTGCCTACAAAGAAGAGTTAAAATAAGGTGTGAATGCAGCCTTAATGAGCTATTTTTTGTTCTAGTTATATAGTAACTAAAAATACACATATTTATGTCTTACTGAAATAAAAACACAGAAAAACATATAATAAGTAAAAACCTATATTTATTGATACAGTATCTAATAATTAAGGCAATCTTTCTGAATCGTTTCTTTTCATACATCTATACAGGAAGAACAGCCTCACCTCTGCACAAGGGAAAGTTCTAGTAACTAATGCCCAAGTGACTGAACCTTCTAATATTTATACATTATATCCTACCATGGTCAAACATTACTTCTCTCCTATAGAATGTAAAGCATTACAGACTCTCAGGATCATACAGTATTGAATTCTACAGATTCTCAAATAAATTTCAGGATAATCGAAGGTTTCTATGAATGTTAGTTTATGGTTTACTATAGAATGTCCAGATATAGCCTGATTATTGGTTATCAAGCGAAGATAAAGGCTGGGCTTTCATAGAAAAAACACAATCTCTATAGAATATCCAGTTAAACTTGTTATAGATTATGTGGTCATTGTCATTCTGGGTTTTCACACTTGTTGTATTACTGATTTCTAATTATCAGGTCATGGTAAGTGGTCTTCTATACATTTGTCTTTATATTATCCGGTGAGGCTCAGTACTGGATTTGTAAAGATTGACCATTGGTCTTTACCCAACATGGATTTGTCATGGACTACAGAATTTTATGTTTTCCAAACATTATCCCTAGTACAAGGAACTTCATTAACTTGCAATCTCACAGTTTTTGGTCAACATTAGTATTTTCCTGATCAATAACAAAAAAAAAAACATTCAGGCAGCTATTATCGAAAATGCTTTTAACAAAGGGTTAAGAAAGATTTGTGATAAAAGAGTCTAGTACATTTCCATTAATCCAGAAATGTAGATTTCATAGGCTTGGGATTCTGTATCTCCGTGCACAATGTGCAGTTCATTTTATCCGTTTTTAAAATATTATGTAAATGGGATGTAAATCTATTGGTTACGCTTGGGGTATCAAAAGAAAAAGGCATAATGTATTAAAAGCAAATGTCAGCTGCAATATTGACCCCTAGCGTCTGCTGAGTGTGCTACCTTGGTAGAATTTTAGTTGTTAATATTATGGGGTAGTGTTGGGTTAGAAACACATGAATTTAGAATTTTATGATGTTATTAGTAATGTTTATATGCAAGGACAGAAAATTTGAAGGCACATGTATAACCTGTAATCTGGATGATGGCAAAGCCCGGAGACCTAATTAATCCCTATGAAAACAATATTTCAGGCTTTCAGCACAAAATGTTCAATGCCTGGTAAAGATGTGGTTAATATAATTCCCTTTTAATAGGTGAAAGAGGCATTGGACATTTCCGTTAATAAATGATTATTTCTAGGTCGTCTTCGATTAACACATCGAAAGGGCTACAATAATAAATTGGCCTCCAGCAGTTTTCCTCTTGATGAGGTGTAGGTTGTCGGATCACCTTCCTGGCAGAGGTTTTGTAAAATTCATTACAAATGTGAAATCTATTGTGACATGTGGTAGATAACAGAATAGATAATGGTGGGACCTCTGGTTAGACCTCTGATGTATATGTGGTCCTGATGTCTACAAGGACAGGCTGCTGGTCACTGTTGTGTTTGGTAATGATGTGACATTTTTCTGCTGCCCTCAAAAACATTTCATGCTTTTTGTGGGTGTTGTATATTTGTAGGTATTCTGTATAGGTATTCTTTAAGATGGACGAAAGAACAGCCATAAGTTACATCAGAGCTTGGTAGTTGTTTTCTGTCTTAAAATTTTACTGCTTATACCAACCAACCCGTTTCAGATACAAAAGGCTGCTTTTTATAGGATAACCATGTAGAAGATGACTAAGATACGGAAAAAAAAATCTTGATCCAAAATTTATATAATAAACCAGACAGCTCCTGGTGCCAACAAGTGCAGCAAACTGATCATATATGGCAAGTTTTATCAAGATCAGCTTAAAGAACAGGACTTTGGCCAAGGTTTAGATCCATTGAAATCCTAGAAAATTTTCTAATGTTTTTCTAATCCCAAAAGAAAACCACTTATATGCTCTTACATAGTTATATCTAATGATGATCTAATTATGCTCCTTATGATTTTGAGAATATTTTTAATGGGCCTGGTTTTGGGTTAGTTGTGAACATAAATGTATGATCCATTGATTTGAGTAATTTTGTGTATTGGTGTTCAAAGGGGGTCCTTGAACCATGGTAAAACCATCTAAATATTAGATGGTGTCGCAAAGTTGTATTTCGCTACATATCTGTCTATACTACATTTGGTCAGTAGTGTATAGCTATTAACAAGTAGAGCAAGAATAATTATTGTACAAGTGTTAGAAAGTGTGAGAACAGTACATTTTGTTTTGTAATATTATCAAACTCTGAAATGGCAGCATTAGGATTACTTTCCAGCTCAAGTGTTAAGTCAAAGGGTGAGCAAGTAGCAAAAATAAAATTTCCACTGATATCTGTAAGTGTCTCGAAAAGTCAAACCACAGTGCTTAGTGTAGAGGGCTCCTCATTGTGTCTCTGCTTACTTGGCAGGGATTTGAGGTATTCAAGGTGGCGTCGGGCATCCTCTTGGTTTTGGCGTACATAATACACCAAGTATGAGATGACCATGGCAAACCATCCAAACATTGTGACCAGCATGGCCACATCTGTGGTCCTCTTATAGGCATTGCACAGGTCCACATCTTTGACCACCTGCAGGAATGGTTTCCCTGCATGCTCCTCTAGCACAGAACTAGCACAAACAATCCCATTGGAGGAACTTGGGTCCAATTCAACCATTCGGATTAACTCCTGAAGATCACAGTCACACATCCAAGGGTTGCCAGAAAGGTTTGTTCTAGCCTTTAAGTTTGCAAAGACTTCCTTGTTGACTGACACTAGCTTGTTGGAAGACAAGTCTAGTGAGAGTAAGTGATCGCTCAAACCCCTGAGAGCAGTGACATCCAAGTGACCCAAAGAGTTGTGTGAAAGATCTAGCTCCATAAGAACTGGGAGGTTGCGGAAAGCATCTGAAGGGAGGTAGGTTATCTGGTTGAAGTCTAAATATAGACGATTAGTGTCATTGGGAATGTCTTTGGGTACTTCTGTGAGCTGGGCATTGCTGCACCTCAGAATCTTGTAACCGTCCTCTTGGGAAGAATGACAGCCTTTGGGAAATGTTGTGGCTGGTTGAAAGCAAAAGGACATGAGGACCAAACTGTGTAGGAGTAGCCATGTTGCCAGTGAGCGTCGAAGGTACCAGTCCAAGAAAGGCATGGCCAGCCAGCAGCATACTCAAGTGGGTGGGATTATGAGGATGAGGTTCTGGACTGGGATAGCACAAGATATTTATATCTTTTCTAGAAAAAAAAAGAAATCAAGATTAAATATCACATTTATTAGAAACCCAAATTATGGTTCCGTCTGCATTTACCTTCTGACAGCTCCCCTACAACTTTATATCAGGACATATACTTTTCATGCCCTACATGAGATATACAACAACACGTATATCCCATCCAAATCCTAATTAGACTTTTCATCTCTTTATTTCCCCTATTCCACAAACATTGAATAGCAGAACATGTAATACTTTTCGTAAAACTACAATTGTAAGACACTAGATGTTTCCTATTGATATCAGGAGTTTAATTCTTAAGTGGATCATTCCACGTTGGTACTAAATATCATCATGAAATAACAATTCTAGAGAATAGGGCCTTACAACCGACGACCATTGGACTATTAAAATGATAATTTACTCATACTTTTACAGGCGAAATTACAAAATGCTGTTGTTTTGGTAGGTTAAGGATACAACATAATGGGGCAGATTTACTTACCCGGCCCATTCGCGATCCAGCGGCGCGTTCTCTGAACAGGATTCGGGTCCGGACGGGATTTATGAAGGTAGTTCCTCCGCCGTCCACCAGGTGGCGCTGCTGCGCTGAAAAGCATCGGAACGCGCCGGAATACACTGAGCTGGGCCAGGTGAAGGTAAGTGCTTCCCAAGCGACACATTTTTGGTTATTAAATGCAGCGGTTTTTCCGAATCCGTCGGGTTTTCGTTCGGCCACGCCCCCCCCCCATTTCCGTCCCGTGCATGCCAGCGCCGATGCGCCACAATCCGATCGCGTGCGCCAAAATCCCGGGGCAATTCAAGTACAATCGGCGCAAATCGGAAATATTCGGGTAACACGTCGGGAAAACGCGAATCGGGCCCTTAGTAAATGACCCCCAATCTCTCTTTCTTCACTCACCATTAATACAGATAAGATATGCGGAATACAGTTTCTGTATTTTGATTAGACTAGACAAGTTTTCCTAGGAACAGCACAAGCTGTGTAGTTTTGGCACCAGCGGCAATATGCCAACATGATTATGTAGAGGTTGGATTTTGTATTATATAACCAAGTCTATTATCTTGAAGAGGACACCTTGGGGCATTTTTCTTAAAAATGTCTCAAAATTAGACAAAGCATATTTCTGTGCAGCGTATGACATGCTATTGATGGTTGTACGTTGTTCTACTGATTGTATTGTATTTTTATGTTTGAAAACCCAGTAAAATGTTTTTTTTTTAAATGCCTAAAACCTTTGTTAAATGTGCTGTCATGAATTACACACATGCTTTTCCTATGGGGAGCAGATTTCTGGACTCCTTGGTGGAGCATGAGCTCCAGAAATTTGTAGCGCTGCAAATGCCAGATTCCCCTTGGTGGTGTCTAGATCTTTTTGAAGAGGGCTGCCATATTTTTCCAACCATGGGCAATCCCTTGAATACGCCCACTTCTATTATATCCAACACATCACTTGGAACTAAATTGTGCACTGCAGCCTCCTCAGGTAATCCAGCGATTACAATAGTGTTAATAGAGTAATAGTACCGTATTTTTGGGACTATAAGGCGCACCATCAATAAATGACTGCTAAAACATCTATGTTTATATGTAAGGCGCACCGGATTATAAGGAGCACCTGATTGTAAGGATGAATGACCAGCAGGTGGCAGACCTGTGCACAGTTCATGGCAGCCGTTGTCTGTAAGTACGGTTCATATATGGTGCACTGGACTATAAGGCGCACATTTGATTTCTGAGAAAATCAAAGGATTTTTTTGTGCGCCTTATAGTCCGAAAAATACGGTATTTACCAAAATAAATTTCTTTTTGATATGCATTCATAACGATGAGTCAAAAATATGCAAATATTTGTCACATATTGTAACATGATTGAAAGATTTCCAGCTTGGATTACATTGGCATCTTGACTTGTGCCTCTATAGTATGCAGTATCTCTTATGATCTGTGTGGAATGGAATCTGATACATTTTAAGGATTAATAATGTATTCCTTTTTATTGGTTGGAATGCCTTAAATTGAATGTCCATTACTAGAAAATGTAAGGTAACAGCAAGAAATTGTGATTACTATTGCTCAGCGGCCAGCCACCTGATAGGGGGAGGGGGGGTTGGTGGGTTACATAATTATATAATATGTCACAATAAGGCAATTAGGTTTTTACTGCTTTATCAGTTACTGTACACAATGGGGGTCATTTATCTTTATTTTTCTTCCTGTTTTTTCTGTCTTTTTTGAGTCATTTTTTGGCGCATTGCAATTTTTGCACCTTTTTGGGGACATTTTGAAATGTCTGCTAGACATTTGTTTTTCGTCAGTAAGACAAGTTTATCTTCTATTCCAGGATGTGGAATATGGGAATTTAAGCAATAACCTCACTTTGTCACAACTTTCAATTGTATTGGAATCCTTAGGACACCAAAACAGTAGAAAGTACTGGAGTTCCCCGAACAGGAAGGATTGTAGGGCCTAATGCAGGAGCTCCAATGATAATCCATCCCTGTCCACACCTTCTCCCTCCTGCTGTAGTCCCAGGTAACTAATGGTGTGTTGCATTAAAAGCACTGACCTGTGTGGCTTTGGCCTGCAGAAGCAGGCCATAAGTCTTGTCTTGTTTAGGCCTGGGTGCCTACATAGAGGTCTCCGAGTGCCACCTCTGGCACCCGTGCCATAGGTTCGCCACCACTGGTCTAGAGGTTCATATCCCTGCAGTGCAGCCTCCCTATATCTTCCACAATAAACCTTAAGTATACCGTCTAAAATATATATCAAAGAACACAGGAGGAAGGGGAATACAATGAGAATGGAGATGCGTTGAAAGTGAAAAAATGTAATGCTTTATAAGGTACAATGTGAGTTTCTAACATAGTGGATAAAAAGGATGGCTTACAGGAGAGACAGAAGTTCACAAAGACCAGGACATATGAGATACAGGTAATAAGTAAACAATAGTGAGGGGCATGCTGATGACAGACTCAAAACTGAGTTACAGCATTGTATGTGCCCAAACGGTTTAACAGCAGTAACAATGCAATACCGTGAGCAAAGGCTAATCCATGGACGTATACAATAAAGAAAGCTGTGCACCTGGTCAGTAAGAATTCCCCAACGCGCGTTTCAACCCGCCGGTCTTTCTCGTGTATTCCCCTTCCTCCTGTGTTCTTTGATATATATTGACCCTGTACGGGGAGGAGATAGAGTTCCCTGGAACCACCCCCTCCTTATAGGCATAGATTAGTACGCATAGCGGTTTTTGATCGTACCGTCTAAAATGTTTACCCAAAATTAAAAAGCTAAAATACTGAATTTAGACAAAAAGTTAAATTCAAATTTTGTGGAATTTCTTAGACCACAGAGCAGCGCATTGTGAAAGTTTAAAAAAGTTACAGCTAAGCAGTAAATAAGTAGTGTCTGCATAAAGATTACAAAACCTGATACTACTCACGAAGAAATGTATAACTGTATATTACAGTAATTGTTGCAAAGGGTAATTTGCAGCTAGTTAGCTTGAGCAGATGTGTAGTAACCTTATAAACTGCTTTAAAAAAAACGTACAATATAAATGTGTCAGATGGATGGTCTGATAATAGGACATCAAAAAATGTGTTGCAAAATTTTTAAAGCTGCTTTAATAACTAGACAGTTATTCCTCCCAACCCAATTAGTGTGTTCAGCCATCTTTTCTTATGTTTTTGGGGCCATAATAGGAGTCAACAACCGCCACCAGTACAGAAATGTACTGTGTTTTTCAACATTCCTTTCCTTTCCTATCCATTACAACATTTCAAAGATTTTCCCAGTTTAATCTGTATGCTAATGAGGCAGTTGGTGCACCAAGGTTGTGTTCTTAACACCCAGAGCATTGCTATTACCAACTAAATCACTTCATTGTCACGACATGCTTCAGACAAGTCAAGTCTCCTGCTTTTCTGAAGGAGAGGGTAGGGCAAGCAGGAATAATAGTGCTCCAGGTGCCAAGGGCACAGTCTTGGTGCACCAACTACCTCCTTTCCATATGTATTCAAATGGGAATTTCTCATAATTGACAAAAATATATTTTTAAAAATCATAATAGTGTATTTCTCTACAATATGACGCCAACAGATTATAAAGCTTGGGTCACGTGGTAGACTTCCTTTAAGGCTCCCAATCACAAAAATATTATTAGTCGTCTGTCTGCACCACTTTACTATCACAGATCTGTCCCCCTAACACAACACATAGGCAAGAGTGACAATGTTTCTGCAAGAAAAGTAGATATTTTAAAAAATGTCAGACATCCCTTTACGTAGGTTTTTTAAGGTGAGAGGAAGTGACGCTATATTTTCTATAAATTTCATGACATTTTAAGCAGCTATTTACCAATAATTTCTGCTTCCATTGGCATTTGTTTCAGCTAACAACTACAATCCCTTTCTAACTTAGCTTCCTATTGTAAAACATTGAATTATTTACGTCCTTTTGGAAATGACCTTTTGTCGTCAATGAATCAATCCGTCACAGGTACTGTAATTACCATGGAAATATTAATTGGCAACGAGCATTTAGATCTGTGGTATATCAGTCATGCTGAGCAGCATTGCATTGTAAGGAAAGATTCTAAAGTAAAGATTCCTATTTTTTTTTTAATAAAAAATTTATTATAATATTAATTATAATATGGGGAGTTTGGGTGGCCGCCTGGGGCTCAAAGTTTACAAAGGGTACATGGCCATCCAAGCCAGCTATCAAGATTGTTGCTGCCTTGTAGAGATAATACAGATAGGGATCTGCTGCCTTGAAATCCTCATATAAATGGCAAACCTTAAAAAATCTAAACTTATGGGGGCCCACAATTTTCATAAAGTCAAGGGTCAATGGCATGAGAAAGGGATGTTAGGCTGCTGTTTCCCTACATGTACATTACTATAAAGCAGGTGGGGTTTGGATAGTGTGTATCCTCCATATTAGTACAATGTTTACAACAGCAGGTGATGAGTATGTTGCTGTTATGGGGGAAAGTGACCAATACATATACATTGCATTATTATAAGGCACACATGTCGATTCTAACTTGGCTCAAAGATTATGGCTGGGACAACTCAATTCAACAGGTAACTATACTGTGCTACATGACAGCATTGCCTCCAATTACATGAGTAGCAGCATCTGGCTGTATGTGCAACCATGTAACTTGAGTCTAATGATCAGTTTGCTGAAAGTCAGTACAGAAATCTTAGTATTGTGTGTGCACAGAATATGTTAGAATACAATATAATACATCCTTTGATAATAAATCTTGTACTGGAGCAATGGTATTCCAACCACTGGATGGAATCACATTTTGGGAAGTATTGTATTTGTCTATTAGAGTGGTGTCTTGTCTAGAACAAATTTCACAGATAACAGAGTTTTCGAAAGTAATACATTGATGTTTCAGATGTCCGTACATTTTTTATCCTATTACACACGGGAATAGCCTGACAGCTATGGTTCATCACTGTGATTTGTAATAGGAACCACTGACAGGTTGATGGATTCATTAATGTATAATTGGATATTTAGTGGTTCAATGGCTGCTTGCTATTTTCCTGACTAGGAGGCGGATTTAACTCTTTTATTCCTTTGATATACTAAGCTTGGTCTGCACACAGTACATTGTACAGTTATGGCAAGCCTCCTTAATGTTCCTGTGACTCTTCTAGAAAGGCTTGGATCTCACTCTATGGTCGCAGGCTTAGAGGGCACACCCTGACTTGGAGGGGGGAAAATAGTTTGCGCGATGATAAAGGAAAATATTTATGATCTTATACAGTTGTGGTACTGGAAAATCCTTTTAACCTCTTAAATACATGTTACATCTAAGAAGCAATGGAGCAATCCCTAAGGGAGTTCCCTCTTGTAGGAACACTCTAAGGGAGAGCCCATCAAGTGTTCAACAGAGCAAGAAGATCTATCATATGAACCATGAAAACTGGCCATGACAACAATTCATATCAGATCTATTCCAACATAATAAGAGAATCCCATGTTATACCGTTTATTAGTATTTAGGATATTGAGTCTTACCTGCATCTCTACTGGTGGCTCTGACCCGTCTTTGATGTTCGGACAGGGTCTGGTGGCTTAATTCAGCAGCGGGTCCACAGAACAGATTAGATTCATTCATTCATAAGCAACAGGCGTCTTGTACCCCACAAGCCTTCAACACATAGAAAGTTGGTGTGATGTTACAGGAGCCTCCGCCAGGCATAGTCATGGAGATGGTATGAGAACAGAAGCTTGCCTGTTATTCCCAGGTCCTGCTGGGATTATTAGAGCGCTGAAGGGAAGTCACACATCTCTCAGCTGTGGCCCATCCTCACCTCTTCCTAACAAGCTCTCTGTGTGTTTTCCTGCACGAGAATGAGGTCTCTCAGCTGGGGATTGGAAACTCCGCCTGATGTGAACGAAGGAAGGAGGGAGGGAGAGAGCTGGATATGGAGAGAAGACTGTAGATACTGGATAGGAGTAGGGGGGAAGGAGAATAGAAGAAAAAAATGTTTCTAAAGGAAGATCGAAAGTGTCTATATATGAGAGGGTGATATCTAAGGGCATGTAAGGCAATGTCCATTTAATACAGAATGTGGGAAACATTGTGCCAGGATCAGACTTCACACGTCACATATAGTTTGAATGCTGGCCCATGTTCCAAAACTATGTGTCATATTATGTACAAAACCTTAAAAACTGACTATTTGATACACATGTACTTTAGGACAAAACAGACTCTTCTTTCAGTCTCACTGAAACTCAGTTATTTTTGGCCCATCATATTTTTTTTACATTATGTACTTCTCCAGGCATTACTGTCCATCTGCCACAATACCCCCTATGATGAGAAATTGCCCAGTTTATGCCTCACACTCTATTCTTGGCACATAAAAGGATATTAAATGTAGATATGCCACTACAGGGAAAATCCTCAGACTGTATGCTGAATATTATATTCATTTAGTGTACATTAGTGTAGTTGAGGGCTGCATGTGGTCCTGAATGGAGATGTAATCATTTTTAAGTAAATTTTCAAGAATGATGGGGTAGACTGACGATAGGCACAGTCTAAAGATTTGCTAGATAATATGGTACCCTATACTAGAGTGAATGCAGCATCAAAGGGGGGAACCATGTGGATTCTGACGATTTATAGAAGAAAACAGATGGGGCCATCCTAGTTATCCATTGCAGATATCTCTTAAAATAACCTCATATTTAGGTTCCCTACAAACCAATCTGCTCAGTAGATGGAAACAGACCAAGCACAGAGCAGTGGATGTTTCTCTTTGCATCATAGTGATTAAACAAGCAAGGACTCCATGTCTGCTGGCCAAACAGCAGCGCTGACGCTACAACAGTTGTTCAGCTGGCAGACTGGCATAGTGAATTATGAGGCAAGGATTCCCATCCACTACTCTGTGCTAGGTCCATGGGATCTGACCAGCACTCTTGTCCTTTCTGAGGAGCAGCAACATCCTATAAAATGATTCAGATATCAACCCTGCAGGTTTAAAGAGGGTTTACTGACTAAAAATATTACAACCAAAAAGCATTAATTCACCCAGTAATAAATGTGTCACTGGAAGAAACCCAAATCAATAACTACCGGAGTAGAATAATGGTAAACTGTTTAGCAAGGTACGTAATAAAAAATACAAAATATACATAAAATAGTCATGATGTCTGGATAAAAGTAAATGTCCCAGGTTTATCATGCTTGATTTTGATGGGAGATTTCCTTTAAAGGACATCTACCACCAGGATGAAAAACTGTATACAAATGAGCCCAAGGGGCTCCAGGCTCATTTGCATACAGTCCTTTATCCTGGTGGTAAACCCCCTTAAAGTAAAATGAATTTAAACTCAGCTGCAGTCACATGGTATGACCACTAAACTGTGAATGGAGCTCTCTATTTCCTGTTCCATTCTCTGCTTATCAGCTGCTGAAAACCTCAGATCTGTAGGGATGCTAGATGTTGGACACTGAGGACCTATTATGTGGATGCTCAGTGGTTAGCATTACAGCCTTGCAGCACTGGGGTCATGGGTTCAAGTCCCAGGGTCAACATCTGCAAAGAGTTTGTATGTTCTCCTCGAGTTTGCGTGGGTTTCCTCTGGGTCCTCCGGTTTTCTCTCACACTCCAAAACATACTGGTAGGTTGATTAGATTGTGAGAATTTGGAAACCACTGAGCAGCGCTTCATAATCTGTAAGCACTATATAAATAAAGGAATTATTATGGGACAACTGTACATTACACAGTACCACTTTTCCAGAAAAGGGCATTGCTTTTACTGTCCAATATATTTCATGTATAGATTTGTATTTACATCTTGAGATGCATGTCATAGTAAATTTGTCAGGTCGCGTGACTGGCACAAGCATCTTGTACGCCTCTCTATAATTCTGCTTTCTAGATTTCTATAGGTATGAATATTGACAATGGAAAATATTGGGGATAACTTACATGGTATTATGTTAAATGCTACCAAGAATCATTAATTATAACTTATCATTTATGACACATGCCCTTTAATGCTGTGTCTTTTTGGCTTCTTGGTACTGAATTTGTGTAATGAAGTGGTGATAACATTATATTATGTATTCTGTCCCGACATCTGGGTAATTGTGCACAGAAGTGACATTCTGCTCAGGAAAAAAAATGTAGGTCACTTCCAGATAAATGCATTCAGTAAATGGGTACTTATGTGTGTGGGCAGGATAATCATTGTCCATACTGATCACTAGCCGCAGTCTCAGGTAGCACTGTCACCATATGATCACATCGGGCTCCAGATTGAGAGTGAGATCATAGACAGGCACTTCATTTAAAGCACATCTTGTTTGACCTGTGCTCTCCATTGGTATAATTCAGCCCTCATCTACAGCTACAGGGCTACATGGCCAAGTCATTAGTATTCATAGTGCTCCTATTAGTATTCACCATAAAGCGTGCTATGTTATAAGAGTATTATTTTATATATATTGCCTATTTTACTCCACCGCTGGCACACTGGTTATAGCTGTGTGTGATCCGCTGAATCATAAAGGAACATTGCCTGTACATGACTTCAGATATGATTTATATGATATAGCACAGCGAGGAATACAGAATTTGTGATCACTAAAAATTCCATGTAAGAATAAAAGACCAGCACATCTATGGACTAGCTGTTCCTAGGAAATCCCCCTACACAAATACCGTATATACTCGAGTATAAGCCGACCCAAGTATAAGCCGAGGCCCCTAATTTTACCACCAAAACCTTGTAAAACCTATATATTTTTTACTCGAGTATAAGCCGAGTTTGGGTTTTCAGCACATTTTTTTGAGCTGAAAAACTAGGCTTATACTCGAGTATATAAGGTAAGCCATTGCCAGGCATCTCTTGCGGTGGGTTATCTCTTGAATGTAAAGCAGCAGTTTATGCTGAATTTCAACATGACCAATTCAATCTTTCTATGACATATGCTGAACATGTGTATGACCAGCTAAGAACATCATACACATTGGGGCTTATTTACTAAGGGTCCACGGACGCACTTTCGTCGTACTTGCCGACTTTTTCGTGCTTTGTGCAGCTGTGACAGGTATTTAACAAGGGATTGTATGGCACGTGATTGGATTACCGGCCCGGCTGCGCTGGCTTTCATGCAACAGAAATCGGGGAGGGGGCATCGGATGATCCGACGGATTCAGACTTTAACTTTCAAATTGTCTCGCAAGATCAAGTACTTACATGCACCAGGAAGAATAAGGTGAACTTGAACTTGTCGGACCTGAGCGGGGAGCGACACATGCAGGATATAAGGCGCATGATCTTAGTGAATCGCAGCACATTGCATTATACACGGACAATGCACTTTCTGATCTCCTCCGGACAGGTAGGTTAATGGGGGTCATTTACTAAGGGCCCGAATCACGTTTTTTTGATGGGTTATCCGAATATTTCCGATTTGCGACGATTTTCCCTGAACTGCCCGGGATTTTGACGCACGCGATAAGATTGTGGCGCACCGCCGCCGGCGTGCACGCGACGGAAATCGGGGGCGTGGCCATAAAAAAAAACCCTGACGGATTCGGAAAAACCGCCGCATTTAAAAAAAAAAGTGTCGCTTGACACGCGCTTACCTGCACCCAGCGGAGGACGGTGAACTTCAGTGCACTCTGACGAACTTCAGCACAGCACACCTAGTGGACATCGGGGAAACTACCTTAGTGGATCCCGGCCGGACCTGAATCCTCCGCAGAGATCGTGCCGCTGGATCGCGAATGGACCGGGTAAGTAAATCTGCCCCAATGTGTCAATCACAAAACAAAATAAGGGGAATCCATACAAAATATAATCTTTAAAAAGTAAGAAAACTTTATTAATTGCAAAGTGTATGTTAAAAATGTAAAAAGTTCCAGGAGAGACAACACATGAACAAACCAGGTAGGGGGTACACAGAAGATATAAAGTAATTTAAGTAATTAAGGAAAGTAAATGTGCCCCATTAGCCAAAATCACCATGCATAGGCAAACTACATGTATCACAAAGGGACCCGTGCCATAGGTTCACCAGCACTGTTCTTTAGTAAAGATCACATTGAATAGAAATACTGCAATAATAATCATTAAGCCTGGAGCTTGGTATCATTCCATGGTCATGTGAATTCACACAGGCACAGAGAGTAATCAGAGCTGTGTTATATAACACCTGTGTGACATTACATGACCAGGAACAGATTTCTATCTACAGAAAGTAAACAATAACGGTTCCTATAGAATGACAGCAAGCAGAGATCTAGAGAACATTTGAATAGATACAGAAAGTATATTGAATATTGTATAATATAACATACAAACAATAAAAAATGTATTTGCAAAAACTAAATAACCCTTTTAGTTTATGCTGTTGAAGTAATATCTAACCAGAAGTACTAAGTCTAGCTACAATCCTCCATTCTTCACATATGGTGGAGCTGCTCGATAATACAGGACTTCTGGCGGATGGTGTTTGACACCTATAGCAGAGTGCCTGGTAAGACTATACAATTTAGCCCACAGGTTGCCCTCCTTTCCCTGCTACCGGGCACCATCTCCTCCATCAAAAAAGGACTTTCTCGCCACTTTCTCACTGCGGCAAGGATCCGAGTAAGACTGTGTGGACCCCTTGGGAGGAAATCCAGCTAACCCCGGCCTTTCAGGATCTCTTTGCTTGAAATAATAAGGTCTCTATTTGAATTTGTAACCTTTCAGGACCCTTGCATTGCAAATAGGCGATACGCTTGTAGTGCATAGCCAAAATATGACACAGAAGCCATCCCTAACCCCAGACCCCTCCCCCCTCCCCGCCCAGTTATTCCCTTTTCGTCTATGTCTTGTACTGTCTACCCCCTGTTCGTATTTTTGTCTTGTTCTATCACTGAAAAGGATGGGCGGACCCCCGCAGCCGGTACTTTACGATCTATACCTCAGTATAATTCCACAGTCTGCTGCCACGTCACTGTATGGCATGATGTTGTATGTATATTAATGCTGGGGTCCTGCGAGACCACCCTTCCTGCCTTGGAAATTCTGTTCGCAATTGTTACTCTTTTTTCACCAATAAATGTTGATTGAACATAAGTCTAGCTACAATCCTAGAATAAAAATGTAATCTTTACAGTCCTGCTGCTATTCACAACACACAGAAGATCGCCAGGGCTGCTACCTAACATTGTATAGTAATTTATGGTCAAGCTGCCTATAGACTCCCTTAATGTCTTACAGCATGGTTTCAGACCTAAAAACAACATTGAGTGATAAGGAGGAGATTCTCTTCAAGCTTTCTTCACTGAGTACATTTATTAACCCCTTAGTCTCTGCAGCTAGAACTCTCACATAATAGATGCCATTGCCTGTAAGAAGACTTGGCTAACTAAAATATTTATGGGATTAAAATTGTGCCTGTTCTAGGTAGATTTGAAAGCGTGGAATTCACTCTATTCAGAATGTGGGGTTTAATTAATTTAGCTGGTTGTTGGTTGGCTAGGCTGGAGCAGGAACTATCTGCATATGCTGGCTGGGTCAGTGCGAAGCAGCCATTAGCAGGACTACCCTTGATTGCCATAACAAGAGCATCCGGACTGCAATTAGTATGTTAATTACAAGGCACCGTTGTTTTTTTAATTAAGGGTTACTGGAGAGAGGAGTAAAATTAAATAAATGAGTACTGGAGGTGGAAATTGCATGACAGTTGCCCTCTTTTCACAAAATGCTAGAGCGGTCGGCTGTAACAAACCTTCCCGTTAATGGAGCTTTTTATTTATTGAACACAAGTAACTTCACTTTCACTTACGGCAATTTATAGCATGGTTGTGTGCATAACTACATTTGCTGAGAGATTAGAGTAGAACAAAGCTGTACACAAAAAAACGTTTTCATGGACTCGTGAATGCTTGTAGGGTAGTATACAGCCAGGGCCACCATCAGGGGAAGGGGGGGTTAGTGTGAATGTGTTCATGGGGCCCCAAGGAGGAGAAGGGGCCCTAAGTCACATAAAACCCTCCTCCCTTTCCAGATGCAGGGAACTCACTGTGTACACATGGGTGGATTATCATTCTGTGGGGGCCCACAAAATTTGCCAGTCAGAGGCCCCAAACTTCCTAGTGGCTTTTCTGTATATAGCCATTGTTTAAGGAACCCAATTCAGGGGGCATCCACTCTGCTGTCCTTCGGAAATCGAGGTAAATATGCAAATAAGTTTTCCAGGATGGCAGCTCCCTTACCATTAGAATCCCCTAGTGGAGCATCAATGGCTATAAAAATGTCTACACAAGCCTGCTAGGTAGCCCTAATTGGCAAGGTCTCTGTATGGAGAACTCTTACTCCCTGACCCTAGTCAAAAGCCTCTCACTCAACTAAACCAGTTCCCTACACTGTACCGAAGAGATACAGCCATGTCGAAAAGTGCTGTCTACAGTTAGGAATCTGTAATAGAACCTTCTGGAATAGATATACTGGTTTGACTTTAATCCCACATCATGCCATTAGGCTTCCTGAAAGTCAAGCTTGATGGTAAAGTGGCTGCCTTACAAGGTAGTAAAAGAGGCGTGTTTTCCTTATTCCATTCTGGAAAAACTTATTTGCATCTTTCCCAGAATCCCCTAGTGAAGCATCAATGGCTATAAATCTCCACACTAGGTGGCAAAATGTTACTCCCTGACCTTCGGGGATTGATACAGTTTAAGGCTATGGCAAAGCTGGGAGCAATAAACTCCTTGCTCTGCCATTCAAAGTAGAACTCTGCGATAGGGAGGCCCTAAGTATAACTGTATCAGAAATACCAAATCCCATCTTGGTAGTATGGTTCCATAGAAATAAAGAAGTTACCCAAGTAAAATAAAAAACAGAATCCCATACCTAATCCCCCCTAATCTTTCCATGCATCAGCTGTTCCAGCTCTGGTTCTGGTGCTGTCAGGTAACATGCTTTTCAAGAGCAGGTCCATGCCTCATCTTAGTCATTGATATATCTTTTGTGTCGAGCTGCGTGACCTCCTATCAAATGGTATGTTATGTGACCATGCCAGAATGTGAAAGTGCACTCTCTTTGAATTCAATTGGATGAGAAAGATAAAACTTCTACTCCATAGATTTCCAATGCAACTTCCAATATACAACAACACACAACAGATTCCACCATGTTATTATTTACTTTATAAAATGACTAAAATAGATGACATGTGAACAATTATGTGCCACCCAAGAATACAATAACTTGTAGAACCACCTTTACAGAAGTCTTTTGCTAAATTGTTTTCTGCTTAAATTTATCAAACATCTCTACTTTTCTTTCCCTTGGACTTCCTTCCAGAAGTCATGTAGATTTTGCACACTCAGCCTTGCAAATTTCAGTCATTCTGTCATGTTATTTTTTAAGAATGAAGCTTTCTCCTGCAACCCTTCAGAACAAGCGTCTACCATCTTTATAAAAGTGTATTGTCATGAACTTGAACATTTACATGCCAACTGAGTTCTCTAGAGTATGAGATGTAGGTGTTGGGATTTTTGAAATGTCTTTGCACAATGCGTTGACCTTGGGGATGAAGTTGCACTGACATCTTCTCCTGGGAAGATTGTCAACTGTCGTGAATGTTTTCCACTTGTAAAAATTGCCGGTTCTATAAGCAATTGATTCATAAGAGGTATTTCATTTTTCACACAAGGCTTTTCCATGTTTACCTGTGATTGTATTTACGTAACGCTAAGCTCTCCTAAGGACAAGACTTATTTTATTACGTCTTGATGCATGAAGCTATCATATTGAAGAACTTATTCTCTTTTTAGAGTATTGAATTAATGTATAAACCTTTGACTTTATAGGATGGTTAGGGATATCATATTTATTTGGATAGGATATAATGTACAATACAGCACATTAATTACATGCCAATCATGTGTCCTATGTTTAAAAAAACTCTTTCCCCAGAACCCAATTCCCTGTGCAAGTGGCACCTAGGACCACCCATGTGTGCCATGACCTAGAAATTCAATTATTAATGAATAGCATGTATTTATGGGAAATAATATGCCAATATATGTGTGAAGTCTGCGATCGCCTCTTATAGCCACTGGGCATGATTGACGTCAGTAAGGGGCTTTTGACAGACTCGAAGCAGCGAGTATGTTTTTTTTTTAAAAAAAAGAAAAATATGAATGCCTTCTTTCTGCAGCATAAAAATATTGGCCAACCCTTTTAATCTGGGCGACACAACAATCCTGACATACTACTGCTTGATTTAAGGTGTGCTTAATTTTCTGTTTCTATGTCAGAGTCTGAATACATTTATCACAAGGAGATGTCACTCTCTATCATCTCGCCATGTTCTACAAATTGTGTGCATGCCAGCATAACAAGCCCTATACTGCGGCACTGTATAGACCCCACCAGTCATCCTTCAATATACATGCCTTTATCTGTCCTCCTCAAGGACACAGCCTGGCTACTAAGGAACAATAGACTGTGTTTCTGTGCTGCCAGTTTCAACTGGATCACTGCTTTTTATATATTATAGCACAGATTATTAAAGAGCTCATAAACTTTTTTCAGACTAAATACAGTTACTGAAGTTGAGTATTGATATTCCATTAGCATTGGAATATATGACTACAGTCACTAATGATCTGTCTTTATGGAACCATGATGCTTTCCTGGCAAGGCACCATAATTAAAATAATTAAAATGTAGCTCCTCATGGATTAGGGATATGGTCAATGTTTATCAGTGTATCTATATAAAGAGTGCTCTGAATTTCCAATGCGTGGATAGTCTCCACCAACTTCACAACAAGACTACACCTTCCAAACATCAGAATCGTCATCAGATTCTGTCAAGTTATTATTCTTTAGCCTAAAATTTTGAGTTTTTTAATGTACACCACATTTTTTTTCTTTATGGCATGTCCTCAATTTATGTAGCTGTTAACTTACCTTACTCCAGGCACCTAAAATTTACTCCATGGGGCACATTTACTAAGGGTCCGAATCGCTCTTTTTCATCGGGTTTCCTGAAAATTACCGGTTTGCGTCGAATTGTCCCAGGTTTTTGGTGGACGCGATAGGATTGTGGCGCATTGGCGCCGACATGCATGCGACAGAAATCAGGGGGGCGTGGCCGTCGGAAAAGCCGTGGTATATAAAAATCAAAAATCAAATCACTTACATGCACCAGGAATAGTTTGGTGATTTTTAAATACCGCGGTTTTTCCGAACCTCGGCGGACCTCGGTGCAGCAGCGACACCTAGTGGACATCGGGCGCAATACCTTAGTGAATTGCTGGAAGACCCGAATCCTCGACGGAGAACGCGCCGCGAATGGACCGGGTAAGTAAATGTGCCCGCATCTCTCAATCATGCAAGCATACATATTGTAATACAAGTTTACCTAGTGGACTTATCTTATAGGTTATATATGAAAGTGATCCACACAAATGATATCTGACACCCTCTTAGAATTTAGGGTTGCTGTTATTGCTTTTTGAGTCACTTTTATATTGGGAAAGACCCATATCCATAATCAAAAGCTCCCACAGGGCTTATCACATAGCTTTCCAGGGCTTGTTTGGAAATGTTATCGTAGTCCCATTTCTTTGTTATATAATACTAAAAAAGCTGAATTACTGATGCTATTTTATCCTTTCTCATGGTCCATTCAAATGTTCTTCTTTTCCTACAGCCAATATGCTCCTAGGTATAATTTATCATCCCAATATAATAGTCTGAAAGTCTACATAGTTATACTAATAGGCTCTGACATCATTATAGTTAATGCTACATAATTACATTATTACTATGAGATAATTTTTCTGGATCTTATACAGTTTATTGTTTAATATTAGATTCTGTGTAGCACCTGGGTGTAAATCACAGTGATTCCTGTAGAGTATTGCAGCATCACAGGATTATCTATATATATCTGAACCCCTGCACTGCCTGTCATTGTAAGTACATAGCCAGAGACAGGAGAGCTGTGGAAAATGACAATTCTGACTCCTAGTCAACCATGCTAGGAAATAAGACTCCAAAATCACTGATAGTGAGCACTTCTTTCAGGGCTGCCTCTAGCATTTCAGGCCCCATACAGGCAAAACATATAAATATAACCCACCATAATAAATTATAATATGTATTGTGAATCCCCTCAAGGTATTATAATATATATATATTGATACCATAAATTGATACCCACATCGGGTAACCAGCCACCAGCAGCCAAACCATTTATCCCGCAACTACCATCCATTACTGAGCACCTTAAACCTAGTGACCAGCTCTCTTGCCCCAACTCCCATAAATTGGAGATCCATTTGCAAAGTTGTAAGTAGGTGTTGTTGATATGCATCAGTAATTCTTCCCAGTAATAAAATAGGGCAGTGATGGCGAACCTTTTAGCGCCCGAGTGCCCAATCTGCAACCCCAAACCCCCCTTATTTATCGCGAGGTGCCAACCAAAAATTAAAGCAGTAACGTATTGCTCCCTGTTCAACAACTTTCAATCATATTGGCCTCCTGAGGAGTAGAAAGATGGAAAATGTTCATCATTTTAGCTTCTTTCCAGTGTCCCTCTGTACACAGTGAGAATCGTGGGGCCAGCAGGAGGACCTCCAAAGATAATTTGGCCCTGTCTTCTCATTCTTCTCAAAATATGACTGGAAGCAGCATCTTTTAAGTTGCTTGGAACTGCAGGAAGAGTCCTGTCTGGTGTGCTGGGGCGATGGCCAGGGTGCCCACAGAAAGGCGCCCTAAGTGCCGCCTCTGGCACCCGTGCCATAAGTTCGCCACCACCGTAATAGGGCATCATAGTAAGGCAGAAGGCATAATGTGATCCTAGCAGATAATTTGCAGCATAAGCATGCCTTTCCTGAGAAATCTGTGGCCTGACTCCATAGGTGTGCACCATAGGTGTGGCTGTGTTTCATTGCCAATTATATCCAAAAACAAGAAAAGATCAGGTGTTCAGGGGCACCTCCTCACTATCCCTGCAGGTTCGGCAAAGATAAAGATGCCAATACAAAATGTGTTCCGTTTTTAAACGTTCATAATAAGAACAATTCTACACTTCTGTATGACCACCAATACAACCAGAAAGCGCGCTCTTTTTTGAAGTCTTAGGGACACCATCCATGTAGCCCAACCCATAAAATCTGCTGCAGAATAATGGGTCATTATACTCTTAGCCTAGGTGAGTATATCTCTTACAGAACACTCTCTGGATTAAAATTCATAATTCGTTCTGCACCATGAGGCATCTCTCTATTTTTTTTGTCTCCTACAGTTATCACTAAGCCCTATAAAGGTACTTGAACACAAAGCGCAATGTCTGACGGATCTACCCAAATGGTAATTTCGCAGCTATTGCGCATTCATAAGAGACCAGACAGAATTCACTAGCCACAATGGTGAGGTCGGAGCTCAACCTTTGCATCCACACAATGAGATACTGCATGGCAAATCCGCACGTAAAGCTTTTGCTCAACCTCTACAGTATGAACAATTAGACTTCAAGTTGCCCACTATAAGCCTACATTTTTAAATGCACATCATGTGGTCATCCAGTCACATAGTGGCAGTACATTGGCTTCAATTTTACAAACCAACACAAGCTTGCAGTTCAGTGATATGAAGGCCCTGAACTTGACAGCTAAGCTGATAGTAGTGGGTTATGGGGTTTGTGACATTGATTATGGAGAGGAGAAGGTTGTTTGCTGCTTTCAAGGAATAAGAGAAGAAAAAGTTATTTTCCACTTTGTGCACTAGTATTATACCTTTTTATATAAAATTTATGTATTTTGCTTGTAAAGGATAATTCAATACAATTCTTGTTTCAACATTTTTTGTGTAAAGCAAAAGGCTATTCTGTATTCTGAGTTTCCTCCTTTCCTGATCACTGAAGCTGCGCCTGTAGAGACATCTGGCCAGGTTCATGATATGAGATGGTGGCGTATGGGCCTTCATGATTAGATAATCTCCCACTACACAGGATACATAGAAGCTACCTGGGCTACCAATACAACCCATATGTTCTCATCTGCAATTCATAATTAATGAATATGAGGTGGCACGATAGGCCAACCATTTCATGTGTCAGCATGATATTTTAATATATTCACAATAAAAACATTTTTATGAATTGTGGTATGTTGGGTTGCGACTATCTTCCCCCCCCCCCATTAATATACTGTACATTGGCATAGCGGCAAGACTTTGTAGAATCTGGTGCTCCTGTGCCGATATCCAGTAAAAGGCTTCAGCAGAGAGCAAACTCTGCCATTTGTCACATAATGACCAGGTCATTATGTCACATAATGACCAGGTGGAGTTTTTTTTGCTATAGTCTTCGCTGGTAGCATTATTGATATTAGTAAATCTGGCGGGTCGAGCGTTCCTGTCCCTGCCTGACCATCACCTGCTAACTCTCTGCCTGACACACCCAAAGTGGTGTACTGATTAAAGAAGCCCCCTATTTTGTCGTTCTTTATTCATAACTTAGTGTCACTTCCAGGTCCTCCAATAAAAATAAATAAGGATGGGCATAGATAAGCTGACTGACCTGTTAAGGATTCTGTTTTATTTATGGCTAAGCCTTTTTGTATTATTTCTTAAGGTTACACTAATCCTTGTTTAATCCTCTCCCCCAAACTCTCCAGCTATAGCTTAGCAATTATCTAGACAAAGGGATAATATTATAAGCATGAAAAGGCCAATGCAAAGTGAAATCAAATAAAAATAATACTTAACATGGAATCCTGTCTTTAGCCAAGTGTTTATGCACCATAGCAGCAGATCGTGCAGATGTTAATGGCCCTAGAAGAGAAGGTTCTGTGCAGTTGGAAAATGCAGCAGGTTTATGTCAGATTGCGGCTGAATGATAAACCCTACCACCTATTATTTGGCTTACTTTGGCCCACCATTTTCCAACAAAGTTTTTCCATCATTTGCTATCTGTAGTAGAACCACTCTGTCCAGTGTTATATGACACAGCATCAATAACCTTGATGAAAATTAGCACACAATTGCATGAAGCCACCATCTGCAGTGTCTGTAGAGTTGTTTACAGTACAGTTGCTGCTCTCTGCTGACTCTAGAGGGAGGAGCGTGAGGTTGAGTAATAGCAGGAGAGCAGAGTGTTTATACATGTGTCGATGCAGAAGTCTACTACACAGAATAATGAGGTACAAGATCTCCCCTGTTCCCTATCAATCGCACCACCAGAGGTCTGCGATTCTGTTGAACTTTCTCTCTCTCTCTCTGTACTTCAAGCTGTGTCATATATTTCTCTGTAGCAACCCTTATAAACCTTCTGCTCTCTTGACGTTTTCTAAACAGCACAAAGCTGTTAAACCTTAGTGATCACACAGCAAAGACTATAAACTTCATGTAACTATTTCACTGTTGGTTTCTACTACTTATAACATGCTCCATGTTCCTCCATGTGATAAAAGCTAGCGGGTTAGTAACTCTATAGATCCATTATGTATACTATGCAGTCTTCTGAGGATTCAGTTATAGGAATCTCACAGGATATACCCTGTTTCCCCTAAAATAGGACATCCCCTAAAATAAGACCTAGTACAATTTTATTCAGGCTCAGAAATATAAGGCCTCCCCTGAAAATAAGACCTAGCGGCAGTCATTGCTACAGCTCCCCTCACACCATTCATTAGTATTAGTAAATCTTTTAGAAGGTTGTGACATGAGGAAGAATTCATGGAAGTAAATCACTGGCTGTTGTGCTGCAAATGTGATAACAGCAGCTACCAGGATAAGAAGGGTCATTTATGGAAAGTGCTTTTACTAAACATGAGAGATTGGGGCCAATGATTCTAATAGAAATGGAGTCACAAGAAAGACAGCAGGAAATTCAGAGTTTGGAGAGTCATAAGGATGTTAGAGAGGTAGATTTTTTTGTACACCTATAAATGTAAATTCTTGTTCATGGAAAAATAAGAATCCCCTGAAAATAAGACCTAGTGCATCCATAGGGACAAAAATTAATATAAGACACTGTGTTATTTTCGGGGAAACAGGGTACTTAACGCCAAAGCCACTTTTCACCTTCCTGACACGGCCCATATTTTCAAATCTGCCCTCTGACACTATAAATGGTTATAACTTTGGAACGCTTTAACATATCCAAGTGATTTTGAAATCGTTTTCTCATGACACATTGTACTTCATGTTAGTTAAAATTTTTTGGTGGTATGTTTTGCATTTATTCATGAGAAAATCAGATATTTGGTGAAAATTTGGAAAAATTAGCAATTTTCGAAATTCAAAATGTTCTACTTTTTCCACACATGAGTCATAACACCAAAAAACGTAATAACTAACATTCACCGAATGTCTACTTTATACCTCCGTGGTTTTTTATGCATACTCTTATTTTTGTAGGATGTTATGGGGCTTTGAACGTCAGGTGCAATTTTTCACATTTTCATAAAAAAAGCAAAGTCCTGCTGTTGAGGGACCTGCTCAGGTTTCACGTCACTTTGAGAGGCCTAAATAAAGTAAAACCCCATAAATGACTCCATTATAGAAACTACACCCCTCAACGTACGTAAAACAACTTTTATGAAGTTTGTTAACCCTTTAATTGGTTTACAGGGGTTAAAACAAAATCGGATGCAATTTCGAAATTACATTTTTTTTGGCTAAATGAATGTGTTTTTCATAAAATGTACAAATTCTCAGTGGATAAAATACCAAAACGCTCCACAAAATTTGATACCCAATCTCTCCCGTGTATAACAATACCCCATATGTGGTGGTAACCTGCTGTATGGGCACACGCCAGGGCATCGAATATTTTTTGGTTGACAGAGCTAGTTTAGAGCTTATTTTTTACATGTTGAGTTGTTCTTTCAATTGGTACCATTTTGGGGCACATAACTTTTTTTTATCACTTTTTAGAACATTTTTGTGAAGGGATTTTATGAAAATTTATATTTTTGGCGAGTTTTTCGGGTTTTGTTTTTACGGTGTTCACCGTACGGGTCCAATAATGTTTCTGACTTATTGTACAGATTGTTACGGACGCGGCGATACCAAATATGTGGGGGGTTTTGGTGATTTTCAGGTATTTTTACTTTATTAGATGTGTATAGGGAATGTTTGTGTTTAGGGGACTTTATTTATTTAATTAATTATTTTTATTAAAAATTGTGTTTATTTAGTGTTTTTAACTTTTTTTCTTTACTTTTACAGGTTAGCTTGAACAAGTGATCCACTGATCACTTGTTCAAGCTATTCTTCACCTAATACAGTGTAAGGCTGCATTCACACGACCGTTGAAAAACGGCCGTATATACGGGCGTATATTCGTCCAGAATACGCTACCATTCATTCCTATGGGAGATACGGTGATACAAAGAATTGCCCTATTTGTCACCGTACCGTACCGTACCGTATGTGAGCCGTATAAAAAGATAGAGCATGTCCTATTTTTTCACGTTCTTGCGGCCGTATGCCCCATTGAAGTCTATGGGAACGTATAAAATACGGGTGACATACGTTGTGGCCACCGTATGCTGCCGTATATACGTTCTGTATCTAGGAATACCAGGAACTAGGGGAGGGGAGGGGAGGACTTTCCTGGGAGTCAGAAGCAACATGGCTTATGTGCAGATGGAGAGGCTCCTGGCTCTGGTGCAAGCGCACCCTATCCTATGGGATAAGCGTTTGGAAGACTTCCACAACCGTGCCCTCAAGCACAAAAAGTGGGAGGAGATAACTGCAATACTGTTGCCGGACGAATGGGCTAGTAGCAGTACCCGGGAACGTGCATCTCTTGGTAAGCTAATTACCCTGCCCTGCAGCCATGTGCATACCCCACCCCTGCGGATCCCTGCAGCCATGCGCCCTGTGTCACCCCTGCAGCCATGTGCCCTGTATCACCCCTGCAGCCATGTGGCCTGTATCAGCCCTGCAGCCATGTGCCCTGTGTCACCCCTGCAGCCATGTGCCCTGTGTCACCCCTGCAGCCATGTGCCCTGTGTCACCCCTGCAGCCATGTGCCCTGTATCACCCCTGCAGCCATGTGGCCTGTATCAGCCCTGCAGCCATGTGCCCTGTATCACCCCTGCAGCCATGTGCCCTGTGTCACCCCTGCAGCCATGTGCCCTGTATCACCCCTGCAGCCATGTGGCCTGTATCAGCCCTGCAGCCATGTGCCCTGTGTCACCCCTGCAGCCATGTGCCCTGTGTCACCCCTGCAGCCATGTGCCCTGTGTCACCCCTGCAGCCATGTGCCCTGTATCACCCCTGCAGCCATGTGCCCTGTATCACCCCTGCAGCCATGTAGCCTGTATCACCCCTGCAGCCATGTGGCCTGTACCTTCTTAATACTTTTCTGTAATATTGCTTGAAACCGCAAATTAATTAAATTTTTTTTTTTTATATAGTAAAAAAGGTCTCCACACGATGGGTCTCAGCAAGAGACCAATATAAGAGGGAAAAGTCGGAGAAAGGGCGAAGTGGCAGTGGAAAACTGCACAAGAAACCGTACCTTTACACAAGTTTCATGCGGTTTTTGGATTCGGTGATGGACGTTGGAGAGTAAGTTATCAAAACATATTTTTACTTTAAAGCATTATTAATAAAAGAATTGTAAGTTCTTGTGTCCTCAGAATTGTCGTTGCATCAATGCACTATAGAATATGTGCACAAATTTTATTTATTTTTTTTTTCTCTAGAACTGCGGATAATTTAGAGGAATCTGCCTCTATGCAGACTGGGGAAGATGTGTTGGAGGAGTCCTTTGAGGAGCAGGCAGAGGATCTATCCACACCTCAACCTCCATCTACACCACCACCACCACCACCACCGCCACCGCCGATGCGTTCGCGTAGAAGGAGGCAGCTGGGAGTGTCAAGTCTCAGTATTGCTGCTGAGAGGGAGGTCTTGGATCAGTTGAGGAGGAGGCGCGATGAATCGGCGGAGGACATCTGCATGCGCTCCATGGTGCAAGACCTGCAAGGAGTTCATGAGGATGACAGAATGAACTGCAGGGTAGCCATGATGGCTGTCTTGCAGATTTTTCAAAAGGGCACACCGAAGGACAAGTCCGAGGTGGCTCTTTTTTTGGAAAGACGGCGGCAGCATGTGGGTGGACTGCTACCTCCAAGCCCACCTCCATCCACCAGATACCCTGCCATGGCCCCTGTGTTCCATGGGCCCTACGAAGGCTCTTCAGCCATGGCTTCTCATGGCCAAGCAACATCTGGTCCATACACAAGAGAGCTGTATGAACTCTAAATACAGCATTTTGTATTGTATATATTGTTAATATTTGTTTATAAATTCGTTAAAAAAAAAATTTCTTCTTTCATTATTCTTTACTCCATCCACTAACATCCTGTATATGCATGCAAAAGAGACAGATGGGTGCATGGATCAAACAGCAAAGTAGCCTTGCACTCCTCTGTCTCTTCTTCTTACAGACGTACTTTTAAATCACCATCAAATCAAGCATGGATAAACCAGGTACACTTGCTCATAGATACGAGCACCTTGAATGTGGTAATCTTATATTTGTTATAATACCTCCATCTCACTCACACCTCCTTTACTTACCCCTTTGTTAAAATTTGCAAATGTGCTTGAGGAACTCCAAGCTCCATTAACGACTATGATACCTGGAGCTCCACATGTACATTTGAATTATATCCTAAATATTAGGAACAAAGAAGCTAAAAGAAGAGCAGATACGGCCACATTTTTTAAACAATTTTTGAAGATTATTACATCCAAATTCAAATGCACACATAACCATCCATCCACATTGCTAATGTCTTAGAAAAAAAAACACATGACAAGGTATTGTGTATATAATTTTATTAAAAAAAAAAAGATTGGATGAGGTCTTAGTTTACTCCTTTGACTCATTTTCCAATGTCAGCCAAAAAGCAACTATTCGAATATGGGTCAAAGAAGTAGTAAGCTCACAACCCACGTCAAGGGGCCCCATCACTTGCGAGTCCCTACACTAAACTACCAAAACAAAAAAGGTTCAAAATAAAAAAAAACCACTAATCTAAAAGTCCAGAGCCTCAACGTCCACTAATAGCATCCATCTGCCAGGGAACGACACCCTCCGCAGAAACAAAGTAGGAGGCAAACTGCTCACGAACAAACAGTCCAGCCACTCCGGGTCGTCCTTGGAGAGTGTTGTCCAGGGGGATAGATGCTGTTGGATGTTGTCCCTCCACGTCACCATCTGAAGCACCATCGTGGATCCGAACGAAGTTGTGAAGAATAACGCAGGCTTGCACTACCTTCTTAACGTTGTCCGGGTCCATCTGAATAGAGCTATGTAGAACCCGCCACTTGCTGCAAAGAATCCCGAAGGCACACTCCACATACCGTCTTGCTCGGGTGAGCCGATAGTTGAAAATGCGCCTCCGTTCATCCAAACCACGCCGCGGGAATGGCCGCAGCACATGATGGGAAAGTCCAAAGCCTTCATCAGCAACGATAACAAATGGTGCAGGAGGTCCAGTCGATCCAGGTAGACATCTCGGCTCGGGCAGGGTCAGCTGCTTGGAGCGAAGTCGTTCACCCATTCTGGAAGCCCTGAAGACCGCTGCATCCGCAGAGCTTCCATAGGCCCCAATATCAACAATTATAAACTTGTAGTCACTGTCAGCCAAAGCCAACAAAACCACAGAAAAATATTGTTTATAATTGAAGAATTGGGACCCTGAGTGAGCTGGCTTCTTCACACGTATGTGTTTCCCATCCAGCGCCCCGATGCAATTTGGAAACTGTGCTGAGTCCAGGAAACCATCAGAAATCCGGATCCAGTCTTCAGCAGTTGGCACAGGCATGACCGCAGGTCTTAGTCGCTTCCATATCACTTCGCAGGTCAATCTCACGATCATTGAAATGGTGGAAACGCCCAGCAGGAACTCATAATGCAGCGAAGCAAACGAGTTCCCAGTGGCAAGAAACCTAAAAAAAAAAAATACATTTAATATTTAAACAGACTGTCCAACTTGAAATAATGAAATGTATATACTTGAGAAAACTTACCGCAGTGTCACAATGAGCCGTTCCTCTGGTGTCACAGACCGCCTCATGTTGGTATCCTGAAACCGGAGCCCCGATCGCAGGTCCGCCAAAAGACGATCAAATGAAGTCACAGTCATCCGAACGTAGTTGTGAAACTTGTCCGGATGCTGGCGCAGATCAGCGTACAAGTTCATGAAGTGACCCCTCCTAGGCCGCTCGGCAACAATGGGATGAACCCAAAATCGCCTAGTCGAGCGCCGCTCCTCCTCACGCATTGCAGAACACCTTCGGAGAAAGCGCAGAACAACCCAGTCCAGGAGCAGATCGTCTGTGGGATTGTACGCCATCGCAAAAGATAAGAAGTGCCAGAAACCAGAACCAGAAGCAGCAATGGAGACTAAACCTTGCTCTCACAAAAGTCAAAATGGAGTCTGGGCCGGTCAGGTGACCAAATTTGGGGCTGGGCAAGCTTTTGTCATCATTTCTCATTATTTGCTGGCCCACCGTATTTTGTACGGACACGGTACGGATACGGTGCAATACGTGCGCATACGGGTAAAAACGGCACGTATATACGGCACAATACGCCAGAAATATACAGAACGTGAAAATTTAAAAGATCGTGTGAATGCAGCCTAATACAGATGTATTACACTGTATTATGTGACATGCTGCGCATGCTCAGTGTGTCACACCCGGAAGAAGATCGCGCAGCCCCGGGCACTGGCAGTCCCGGGGCTGCGATCGGAGCAGCGGGACCCCCCCGGTAAGCGCGGCGGGGGAGTCCGAATCCAGTTAAATGCCCCTAGCACGCCGCGGGTGTTAGAGGAGGGTGTCGGCTATAATATAGAGCCGACACCCGCAGCTTCTGGCCCCGGCTCCATTCAGGAGCCGGGGCCAGCAGTTTGACGTACTATTACTGCATATTGCGGGAACGCACCTCCCGCCATGCAGTAATAGTACGTCAAATATCGGGAAGGGGTTAATGAGGACAAAGGAAAAAAAGCAGCACACCAGATTGTAGTGAAAAAATACCTTGGTGGATTTATTCCATGTGAAAGAACGTTTCGGCTCCAAACAGTGAGCCTTTCTCAAGCTGAATATCCATGATTGTGTACAGATATATAAACAAAATGGAGGAGGTCATGTGATCATTATTGGCCAATACAGACAAAGTGCAAAGTTCAAGCAATGTGCAAAGTTCAAATAATCATAATGCTCATAAAATTTACTAAAATACAAATATCAAATAGATACATCATTAGATTAAAGTGCATGTGCATGTGTCTCAACATGGTATATGTATACAAATATAATTTTAGCATACAACGTGAACATCCATTGATGTGTGTGAACACTGACATAGTAAAAGTGAAAAAAAAATTTAAAGAAATCCATAGCTAACAAGCCATAAACAAAGTCCCCATTGTCTCACCACCTTATATCAAAAGAAGAGCTAGTGATATCCGTGTACACCATTGCACTGGGCTGGCATGCATGGTGAAACGCACACCAGGAATGGTGACCGCGGGTGTGCGGTTCGGCACATTGTAAGTCTATGGCAAGAACCACTGCCAATCAAAAGACTGACAGCAGCTGATGTCAATAGACAAAAAATATATATAGAGAGGATCGCATCGCTGGAACCATGAGCAAGTAAATAGATGCGTAATGACCATATGTATGTTAGTATTCACACTGCAGTATGGACCAGTCGGTCCGAACAATAAACTGTGGGGGAAACGCACCATGGCAACCTGTGTATCGGCAAGATGTACATATTAGCCACACAGAAAACGCATAATAACCGCAAGTGAACCGCAATTATTGCGAATAGCGCCTAATAAGGCTGGAGGTGCCAGTTTATGTCTAACCCCTTCCCAGGGGAAAAAACAAAGGCAAATTACCTCTGTTTTAGTGGTAATAACCACAGCGGTAACAAAACATTAGGTGCTGACCCCATAAGAAATAACAATTAATATATGATAAGATGTCACTGCAGATACGAAATACAGAAGGAATCGATGTCAACCCTCTGTACAAAAAAAAAACATTTTTACAGAAAAAATGTCAATATCACAAATAATAATTCAAAATCACTAGAGACAAGGAAGACATATGTTCAAGTTGCTTGAGATATGCGACTTCATAATCTGAAAAAAAGGAAAACAGACATTATAAAAATGTAAACAACAACAATCATATAATTCATCATTCCACCTACATTAGTGGACACAGTGTACATCGCTACATTGGACTGGAGAGGAGAAGCATCAGACCGAACTCAATCTATAGTCAACATTTAAGCCATGTGGTTTAAGTGTGTTTTATACAAAAATCCATTTCAATTCCCTGCGTTTCAGAATACGCTCACGGTCCCCACCTCTGCGTAGTGGTGGTATATGATCGATTATGCAGAAACGAAACTGCTTCTCAGTGTGTCCAGCCTCAAGAAAATGTTTGGAAACTGGCAAATCCTCGAGACCGAATTGTGTATCTATGTTGGGTGAACCGCACCTTAAATTCTAGTGTGGTCTCACCCACATAGAGAAAGCCACAAGGGCAAGACAGTACATAAATCACATAGCTGCTAGTGCAGGTTAGATAATATTTGATATGGTAAGTTTTATCATTATTAGAGATGAGCGAGCACTAAATTGCTCGGGTACTCGTTATTCGAGACGAACTTTTCCCGATGCTCGAGTGCTCGTCTCGAATAACGAGCCCCATTGAAGTCAATGGGAGACTCGAGCATTTTTCAAGGGGACCAAGGCTCTGCACAGGGAAGCTTGGCCAAACACCTGGGAACCTCAGAAAAGGATGGAAACACCACGGAAATGGACAGGAAACAGCAGGGGCAGCATGCATGGATGCCTCTGAGGCTGCTTAATCGCACCATTATGCCAAAATTATGGGCAACAGCATGGCCATGACAGAGTGACAGAATGAAGCTAGATAGCATCTAAAACATCCAATAATTGACCCTGACACTATAGGGGACGGCATGCAGAGGCAGCGGCAGCAGGCTAGAGAGTGTCATGGCGACATACCCTAAATGGACTCAGGCTTCAAACCAATGGGTGGCAGAGAGGAACCAAAGGAGATGAGCAAGAAGCGCTCAAATAATATCGGTACATGATAAAAGTTTGCCAGTATATTTTGTGGATTACACAGCAGGGTGGCGACAAAGTTAACATGGAAGCCATGAAAACAACCCAAAATTCTGCCTGACACAGCTCGTTTGATAAGGGGACCATGTATGGAGGCAGTGAACTAGTAGTAGATTAAAGGTGCTGCAGTTAAAACTATGTTAGTTGGATCTTGGCATGGAGCTGGCGCTCTGCTGCCAGGCGAGCTTTCGCCAATCCATGCCCCTGTCTCTAGGCTACTCCCCAAACAGCACTTCTAAGAACCTTTTGTATAAGATCAAGTGTAGTAGCGTTCTTATAAGTTTGGGATATGGCGGGTGAGGGGAATGTAAACAGATGCGCAAGAAGCGCATGATGCGCATGGAGCTGGCGCTCCGCTGCCAGGTGAGCTTTCGCCAATCCAAGCCCCTGTCTCTAGGCTACTCCCCAAACAGCACTTCTAAGAACCTTTTGTATAAGATCAAGTGTAGTAGCGTTGTTATAAGTTTAGGATATGGCGGGTGAGGGGAATGTAAACAGATGCGCAAGAAGCGCTGAAATAATATCGGTAAATGATAAAAGTTTGCAAGTATATTTTGTGGATTACACAGCAGGGTGGCGACAAAGTTAACAAGTTTGATGTGGAATGCCCTGTAATAGCTCTTGGGCGGTGTGCCTTTTATCGCCTAGGCTCAGCAGTTTGAGCACCGCCTGCTGTCGCTTAGCGACGGCACTGCTGCTGTGCCTAGAGCTACCGACTGATGGCGCCATGGCCACGGATGGTAATTCGGAGGAGGAGGAGGTGGAGGAGGGGTGGGAGGAGGAGGAGGTATACTAGACCTTTGAGACCTGGACCGAGGTAGGCCCCGCATTTCTCTGCGTCGGCAGTATATGACCAGCCCCAGGGTCAGACTCGGTCCCAGCCTGCACCAAGTAAAGTGTAGTAGCGTTCTTATAAGTTTGGGATATGGCGGGTGAGGGGAATGTAAACAGATGCGCAAGAAGCGCATGATGCGCATGGAGCTGGCGCTCCGCTGCCAGGTGAGCTTTCGCCAATCCAAGCCCCTGTCTCTAGGCTACTCCCCAAACAGCACTTCTAAGAACCTTTTGTATAAGATCAAGTGTAGTAGCGTTCTTATAAGTTTAGGATATGCCGGGTGAGGGGAATGTAAACAGATGCGCAAGAAGCGCTGAAATAATATTGGTAAATGATAAAAGTTTGCCAGTATATTTTGTGGATAACACAGCAGGGTGGCGACAAAGTTAACAACTTTGATGTGGAATCCATGAAAACAACCCAAATTTCTGCCTGACACACCTCGTTTGGAGGTAGCAATGGAGACAACGTGTGGAGGCTGCTATGGAGACAATTTAATTTGGATAGTGCCTGTATGTGGCAGTCCAAAAAAGTTTTCAAACCAGAGGAGCAGGTAGGTGGCCCTCCAGAAAAATGAAATAGATTGAGTGCCTGTATGTGGCAGTCCAAAAAAGTTTTCAAACCAGAGGAGCGGGTAGGTGGCCCTCCAGAAAAATGAAATAGATTGAGTGCCTGTATGTGGCAGTCCAAAAAACTTTTCAAACCAGAGGAGCAGGTAGGTGGCCCTCCAGTAAAATGGAATAGATTGAGTGCCTGTATGTGGCAGTCCAAAAAAGTTTTCAAACCAGAGGAGCGGGTAGGTGGCCCTCCAGAAAAATTGAATAGATTGAGTGCCTGTATGTGGCAGTCCAAAAAACTTTTCAAACCAGAGGAGCAGGTAGGTGGCCCTCCAGTAAAATGGAATAGATTGAGTGCCTGTATGTGGCAGTCCAAAAAAGTTTTCAAACCAGAGGAGCAGGTAGGTGGCCCTCCAGAAAAATTGAATAGATTGAGTGCCTGTATGTGGCACTCCCAAAAATTGTTTAAAACAGAGGACCGGGTAGGTGGCCCTCCAGAAAAATTGAATAGATTGAGTGCCTGTATGTGGCACTCCCAAAAATTGTTTAAAACAGAGGACCGGGTAGGTGGCCCTCCAGAAAAATTGAATAGATTGAGTGCCTGTATGTGGCACTCCCAAAAATTGTTTAAAACAGAGGACCGGGTAGGTGGCCCTCCAGAAAAATTAAATGCATAAAGTACTATAGCTAGAGCCAGTGGGCCCTGTCAAAAAATAGCCAGTTTCCTCTGCTTTACTGTACAAAGAGGAGGAGAAGGAGGAAAATGAGGAGGAGGAGGAGTGGATAAATTATTCAGGTTGAGCTTCCTTCACCTGGTGGAGATTGGAAATTATGAGAAATCCAGGCTTTATTCATCTTAATAAGCGTCAGCCTGTCAGCGCTGTCAGTCGACAGGCGTGTACGCTTATCGGTGATGATGCCACCAGCTGCACTGAAAACCCGCTCGGACAAGACGCTAGCGGCAGGGCAGGCAAGAACCTCCAAGGCGTACAGCGCCAGTTCGTGCCACATGTCCAGCTTTAAAACCCAGTAGTTGTAGGGAGCTGTGTGATCATTTAGGACGATGGTATGGTCAGCTACGTACTCCCTCACCATCTTTCTGTAAAGATCAGCCCTACTCTGCCGAGACTGGGGACAGGTGACAGTGTCTTGCTGGGGTGACATAAAGCTGGCAAAAGCCTTGTAAAGCGTACCCTTGCCAGTGCTGGACAAGCTGCCTGCTCGCCTACTCTCCCTCGCTACTTGTCCCGCAGAACTACGCACTCTGCCGCTAGCGCTGTCAGAAGGGAAATACTGTTTCAGCTTGTGAACCAGGGCCTGCTGGTATTCATGCATTCTCACACTCCTTTCCTCTCCAGGGATGAGAGTGGAAAGATTTTGCTTGTACCGTGGGTCCAGGAGAGTGAACACCCAGTAATCGGTGCTGGAATAAATTCTTTGAACGCGAGGGTCACGGGATAGGCAGCCTAGCATGAAATCTGCCATATGCGCCAGAGTACCAACGCGTAAGAATTCACTCCCCTCACTGGCCTGACTGTCCAATTCCTCCTTCTCCAACTCCTCCAACTCCTCTTCTTCTGCCCATACACGCTGAACAGTGAAGGACTCAACAATGGTCCCCTCTTGTGTCTCGCCAACATTCTCCTCCTCTTCCTCCTCATCCTCCTCCACCTCCACCTCCTCCGATATGCGCTGAGAATCAGACCTAAGGGTGCTTTGGCTATCAACAAGGGAATCTTCTTCCCCCGTCTCTTGTGACGAGCGCAAAGCTTCCGACTTCATGCTGATCAGAGAGTTTTTCAACAGGCCAAGCAGCGGGATGGTGAGGCTGATGATGGCGGCATCACCACTGACCATCTGTGTTGACTCCTCAAAGTTACTCAGCACCTGACAGATATCAGACATCCACGTCCACTCCTCATTGTAGACTTGAGGAAGCTGACTGACCTGACTACCAGTTCTGGTGGAAGTTGACATCTGGCAGTCTACAATGGCTCGGCGCTGCTGTTAAACTCTGGATAACATGGTCAGTGTTGAATTCCACCTTGTGGGCACGTCGCACAACAGTCGGTGAGCGGGCAGTTGGAGGCGGCGCTGCGCTGCCCTGAGAGTGGCAGCATCTGTGCTGGACTTCCTGAAATGCGCACAGATGCGGCGCACCTTCGTGAGCAAATCAGACAGATTGGGGTATGTCTTGAGGAAACGCTGAACTATCAGATTTAACACATGGGCCAGGCATGGCACATGTGTCAGTCTGCCGAGTTGCAGAGCCGCCACCAGGTTACGGCCGTTGTCACACACAACCATGCCTGGCTTCAGGTTCAGAGGTGCCAGCCACAGATCAGTCTGCGCCGTGATGCCCTGTAATAGGCGGTGTGCCTTTTATCGCCTAGGCTCAGCAGTTTGAGCACCGCCTGCTGTCGCTTAGCGACGGCACTGCTGCTGTGCCTAGAGCTACCGACTGATGGCGCCATGCCCACGGATGGTAATTCGGAGGAGGAGGAGGTGGAGGAGGGGTGGGAGGAGGAGGAGGCATAGTAGGCCTGAAACACCTGGACCGAGGTAGGCCCCGCAATCCTCGGCGTCGGCAGTATATGACCAGCCGCAGGGTCAGACTCGGTCCCAGCCTCCACCAAGTTAACCCAATGTGCCGTCAGCGATATATAGTGGCCTTGCCCGGCAGCACTCATCCACGTGTCCGTGGTCAGGTGGACCTTGTCAGAAACGGCGTTGGTCAGGGCACGGATGATGTTGTCTGACACGTGCTGGTGCAGGGCTGGGACGGCACATCGGGAAAAGTAGTGGCGGCTGGGGACCGAATACCGAGGGGCGGCCGCCGCCATGAGGTTGCGAAAGGCCTCGGTCTCTACTAGCCTATAGGGCAGCATCTCCAGGCTAAGCAATCTGGAGATGTGGACATTAAGGGCTTGGGCGTGCGGGTGGGTTGCACTATATTTGCGTTTCCGCTCCAGCGTCTGGGGTATGGAGAGCTGAACGCTGGTGGATGCTGTGGAGGATCGTGGAGGCGACGATGGGGTTTTTGTGGCAGGGTCCTGGGCAGGGGGAAGGAGCTGACACAGGGGAAGGAGCAGTGGTGTGCACGGCCGGAGGTGAACGGGCTTGTTGCCACTGAGTGGGGTGTTTAGCATTCATATGCCTGCGCATACTGGTGGTAGTTAAGCTAGTAGTGGTGGAACCCCTGCTGAGCCTGGTTTGGCAAATGTTGCACACCACAGTCCGTCGGTCATCCGGTGTTTCCTTAAAGAACCTCCAGACTTCTGAAAATCTAGCCCTCGCCGCAAGAGCCCTCGCCACGGGAGCTTCACTAGTTGACACATTTGGCGCTGATGCACCAGCTCTGGCCCTGCCTCTCCGTCTGGCCCCACCACTGCCTCTTCCAACCTGTTCTGGTCGAGGACTCTCCTCTGTCTCAGAAGCACTGTGTTCACCCGGCCTATCAACCCAGCTTGGGTCTGTCACCTCATCATCCTCCGATCCCTCAGTCTGCTCCCCCCTCGGACTTCCTGCCCTGACAACAACTTCCCCACTGTCTGACAACCGTGTCTCCTCATCGTCGGACACCTCTTTAGACACTTCTTCCACTACGTCAAGAAGGTCATCATCACCCACAGACTGCGACTGGTGGAAAACCTGGGCATCGGAAAATTGCTCAGCAGCAACCGGACAAGTGGTTTGTGAGTGTGGGAAGGGTCCAGAAAACAGTTCCTCAGAGTATGCCGGTTCAAATGGCAAATTTTCCTGGGAGGGGGCAGACTGGGGGGGAGGAGGCTGAGGTGCAGGAGCTGGAGGAGTGCCGATTTCGGTGACATGGGTGGACTGCGTGGAAGACTGACTGGTGGACAAATTGCTCGAAGCATTGTCGGCAATCCACGACATCACCTGTTCGCACTGTTCTGGCCTCAACAGTGCTCTACCACGAGTCCCAGTAACTTCAGACATGAACCTAGGGAGTGTAGCTCTGCGGCGTTCCCCTGCTCCCTCATAAGCAGGTGGTGTCTCACCCCGCCCAGGACCACGGCCTCTGACCCCTGCAGTAGTTGGACGCCCACGTCCCCGCCCTCGTCCTCTACCCCTAGCCCTCGGGTTAAACATTTTGAAAATGAGAGTTATAACTTTAATTTTTTTTAACTTTTTTTTGTGTTTTTTTGTTTTTTTTTTGTGTTTTTTAGTTTTTAAAACCAAACGATGCTATCCTATTGCTATGGCTATTTTCTAGCCAAGTATGAAAGCACACTACTATGCCAGATGAGATGACGCTGAGTTATTAAACAAAATAAACGTAAAATAAAAAAGGAAATGGCAGACTGTGCCTAATTGAAATCCAACCCCTAATAAATTTTCCCACTTCGGTCTTTGCAATGGATATGTGCGTCACTAAGCGCAAAACACAGTGGTCGCAAGTCTCACTACAAATTGCTCACAATTTGCTAGTAGATGCACTGCAGCAAGTACAGCCACCAGCAGATCAACCAGAAATCAAATATATATAACGCTACTGTAGGCGTAAGTAAGCCGTTTGGATTCTCCTATGGCTATTTTCTAGCCAAGTATGAAAGCACACTACTATGCCAGATGAGATGACGCTGAGTTATTAAACAAAATAAACGTAAAATAAAAAAGGAAATGGCAGACTGTGCCTAATTGAAATCCAACCCCTAATAAATTTTCCCACTTCGGTCTTTGCAATGGATATGTGCGTCACTAAGCGCAAAACACAGCGGTCGCAAGTCTCACTACAAATTGCTCACAATTTGCTAGTAGATGCACTGCAGCAAGTACAGCCACCAGCAGATCAACCAGAAATCAAATATATATAACTCTACTGTAGGCGTAAGTAAGCCGTTTGGATTCTCCTATGGCTATTTTCTAGCCAAGTATGAAAGCACACTACTATGCAAGATGAGATGACACTGAGTTATTAAAAAAATAAACGTAAAATAAAAAGTAAATGGCAGACTGTGCCTAATTGAAATCAAACCCCTAATAAATTTTCCCACTTTGGTGTTTGAGGTGGATATGTGTGTCACTAAGAGCTAAACACAACGGTAGCAAGTCCCCCTGCAAATTCCTCACAATATGGTACTAGCTGCAAATAAAAAAAAAAAAGTATAACGTTATTGTAGCCCTAAGAAGGGCTGTTGGGTTCTTGGAGAATCACTCCTGCCTAACAGTAAGCTAATAGAACACCCTAACGCTTTCCCTGACCAGCAGCAGCTCTCTCCCTAGCGGCATCCAGACACAGAATGATCCGAGCAGCGCGGGCAGCGGCTAGTCTATCCCAGGGTCACCTGATCTGGCCAGCCAACCACTGCTATCGACGTGTAAGGGTACCACGTCATGCTGGGTGGAGTGCAGAGTCTCCTGGCTTGTGATTGGCTCTGTTTCTGGCCGCCAAAAAGCAAAACGGCGGGAGCTGCCATTTTCTCGAGCGGGCGAAGTATTCGTCCGAGCAACGAGCAGTTTCGAGTACCCTAATGCTCGACCGAGCATCAAGCTCGGACGAGCATGTTCGCTCATCTCTAATCATTATGTAAAGATTGTGAGCCCTTATCCATATGTGTACAGTTGATACAATTGCAGCATGGAAAGCAACCTTTCCGTACTGTGCCATAAAGGCCAGTTTGCCTCAAAACTTGGATATACTTAATGATAGATATTTTTACTTATTGAGAGAACACAAGGAATCGTGGGAACTCCAGCATTTAAAATTTGACTCTGGGCAAAGACAGGAAGAGTTTAGTCCCTGCCTACTTCATTGCTGCTAAGGAGGATTTCTGAACAGTACCTTCAAAACAGAAAATGCACTTTCTCTGGAAAGAGAAGGGTGAGCAACAAAATAGGTGCTTCTTTCTTTTTTATTTTAAAGTGGAATTACTTATGACAATTTTGTAAAAATCATTATGAAATTGGTGCTACATTTCAACTGTTAAGGAGTTATATTGTACACATTTTTACAAAAAAACACAGCCTAAGAAGACATCCATAAGGCTGATATGGCCCCTCGGGCATATAAGCTTGATGCTCCTGATCTAGAGGATCTTCCTGTAATGGACCCATTCCACTGTGAAAGTAATCCAATATTACCAGAGGAAAAATAAACCATAAATAAATAAAAGGTTTATGCATTTAACAAAAATCATTAGATCTATGAGACACTCCTATATGCTCTCCCACCAGTTTAACATTTGATATTCATCAAATTCATATGAGAAGAAAAATGTGGAGTAATCAATACATAATGCCATTCATCTCCCATTGTATATGTATCTATGGTTGGAGACTGGTTTTAGCTATTCCAGCTACACAGCCAAGTATTTATTTAGATAGCAACATGAGGCTGGGCATCAATGAATCCACAATGCCCCCTCCGTTTATATCTAAGTCCCTAGTTAAATGTTATTATTGTAGATTCTTTCAATGGCTGCAGAAGCAATGAGCATCAACTGCAGGGGATTAAAATCCTTGCATCAGTCACAAGGATATAGTACAATTTTATAAAGCTCCGTCCTTATAGGAATAGACACAGTCAGTATGAATACTGTATTTCATTGACTAAAACCTTCCCTGTGACTCGCACTACCTGCATTTTACTCATCTATGATTCTACCTGTGTAATATTTTCATGTTTTTAGTTAAGGGCTGTAGTCCAACGGGATCAAAGAAACATCAAACATCATAGATGACCTGATCCGGGGGAACGGGGTCTCCTGTCAGGGAAATAGTTTTGAAGATATCGAATACAAACGTGTAAATTGATTCCAAGTTTGAGAATTTCTCCTTTCCTTTATCGATTTACCAATGTTATTAGCCAAAGCATGGCAACAAAATAATGTTCATGTTCAGGATGTCAGGAACAGGGTGAATTTATGTTTAAGAGTAATGAGAGTTGTCCGGTATAGTGCAACCAGCACTCTGTGGGTTATTACTATGGAGAACTGGAGATTACATCAGGATTGCAAGAGTTGGATTGCTGTATTAACACACAATCTGTTCAGTGACCCCATTTGAAAGGTTTTACCTATAGTGAAACTGCAATGATTATAGTAAAAGGGGGTTTCCTGGAATTTTTTTGACCCTAAGATGAGCTCATCAACAAGTGACAAATTAGGGCCATGTCTGTACACCGGCCAACACAATCGGTAACAGCTGATTATCCTGATAATAGACCTATAAAAAGATAACTGAAAACTCCTTTAAAGGGTACAGGGGCTGGGGTATGAACCCCCCCCCCCCCAGATATTTACCCAACTTTAGCTCCCTATTCCTATAATTGCCCCATGTTCTCATGCCTGGGTCCATCAGGATTTATGGGATCCACTACATTCAATGAGTGGCCTCCTTGGAACAGGGGACAACATAGGAAGGGTGGTTCACCAGGAAATACAAAGTAATGTCCTGTGTCCGATGAGGCCTCTTATTGGATGAAGCAGGTCCCTTGAACCCTTCCAGGCAGGCGCAAGTGATGCAGGAATTGGGAGTTAGAGTGGGTTATGCCTTTCTTTTACCCAGTACCTTGGGGGTTTTCCATAGTAAGTGTAGTTCTAAATAACCCTGATATTTAAGCTGTTTTGAAGTTCATGTGCAGCACATGTAACTTTTTAATATATATGTTGACTATACAACATGTGAACCATAACTTGGCCAGATATTTTTGTGGCCTTTATTTCTGCTTCCTACATACTACAGACCCCTAATGCAGACTACTATTATGTATCAATTACTGTTTGTTAATATTTTACTCTCTTCAAGCCGTTTCCTCAATAATAATGAACATCATTGAGCTGTAAAAGACTAGAGGAAACATCTGCTCTACTTTCTATAAACTTGACTCTTCACAAGAGGAAGCTATTCTGTGGCTGACCAATACTCATACAGAATCAATGAGCTCTTATCTTAATGTTTTCCTCTGCATGAATGGCCTGTGCTGAAAACCTCATCGACTCTTTGTGCCCCATGCCTTAATAGATACTAATAAACCTAAAGGAGGAATATTAGTTAGGTCTCCAACATGGCAGTTCCCACCATATGCTGGTGACATATCTTAGATTAAATTAGATGTTAGGTGACAGCTATTAAATACCTGAAGGTTACAAATGGTACCATAAATCAGTGATGCCAGAAGAGATCTATTATTTACAGGTAATTCTATATCTTATTTGGGGCCTAGTTCCTAATAAATTTTTTTTACCACCCAGCTGCTGCCCATTAAATAATTCATTAGGGTCTTGCCTTGTATAGCAGATGCCACACAGATGCCACACAGATGCCACAGCAGATGCCACACAAAGTGACTCTTCTCCACACTTCCTATGTTACCAGAAGCAGCAAAGAGAATTCCTGTCTTAGGATTCAGTCCTTGAGACGTCATTCTCTGTCAAATAATTAAAAAAACTCTGTCCAGTCCGCTCCACACTACCAGGGAAGGGGTCCATATCAAATTGTATTCCCCAAGTGCCTGCAATAACCTTGATCCACCTCTATGTAAAGAGGATCAAGTAAGGTGCATTATACATAGTAAATGTCTTAAGCACCAAGGACAGCAATTGACTACCCTGCTAAATTGTCATAGCTAGACAATTAAAAAGAATTCAGAATGTACATGTTTGAGCTCTCTAAATATAAGTCAGAGAATAGAACCTTATGCTGTATCTATAATAATATTATAAATAATATTATACTGATGAAATTCTAAAAGATACATGTAAAAGCTTCTCAAGTCATTCTGATAAAGTTAATCAACATGTAACTCACAGAGGTTCTCACCATGAATTTCAGCTACATAATTATACCAATGGGAAAAAATAGGGATCACTCCATAAATAAACCACTATTGAAGGCATATTATGTAGCCAGCATTACCAGCAATGCTGGCTACATATCTATTCCAGAAGGAACAGATTCCCAACTGTAGATAGCACTGTTTAGACATGGTTGCGATTCTTCAGTACTGTAGTGAACTGGCTTAACTAAGTGAGAGACTTTTGACTAATGTCAGGGAGTAAGAGTTCTCATTACGGAGACCAATTCAGGCCGCCTAGCAGGCAGCACTTAAAGGGGTATTCCCATTTCAGCAAATGAATGTTATTGCTTTTATTATAAAAAGTTATAGAATTTTCCAATATACTTTCTGTATCAATTCCTCACTCTTTTCTAGATTTCTGCTTGCGGTCATTCTATAGAAAGTTTCTATGTTACTTCCAGTGGACAAAATCTGACCATGATTACACAGGTGCACGGCTCGTTATATCACACAGCTCTGATCACTATCTGTGATATAACGAGCCGTGCACCTGTGTGACCACGGTCAGATTTATATCCGCTGGAAGTAACATACGAGAACATACGTATAAGATTCCTATAGAACGACAGCAAGCAGAGATCTAGAAAAAAGTAAGGAATTGATACAGAAAGTATATTGGAAAATTTAATAACTTTTTAAATTACAAGCAATGACATTAATTTGTTGAAATGGGAATACTTCTTTAAGCCATTGTTTGGCTACAACATCTGACAACACCCAACAAGAAGCTGCAGGAACCAGGTTGCCGACATTTGAACAGAATTGGCCGGTCTAGCTCTCGTTTTTATCGCTTTTTATACCCGCCCTCCGAGAGCCATAACTTTTACATTTTCTAACAGATTTATAGCTCTTTTTTATTTTTATGTTTAGATAAACATATGTTCTTTGTATCAAAAGGTTCTTACACTTGTAACTTTTTATGCGTCTGTTTATGGAGAGTCATCTTTTGTCATCAGGACAAGGTGGAAAACATATAAATTAATACTAAGTAAATAGCAGTTGTGTTTAGCATGGGATAGGGATGTTAATAGTATGTGTTATATAGTTTCGTGAAATTTTTGTGATTTTATTTGGATGTTAGATTGTGATTGGTTATGACACAACTAGTGGGAGGTCAGGTCTCTTAAAGACTCTGGACACGAGACGGTTGGTGTAATATATGCAGGAGCAGTACTTCCATATGATGGAAGGGTAGATGCATTGACCTCCACAATTAGATCCATAGGGTTAAGCTCAGTAATAATGTAATCCAGTACACAGCCAGCTCTCTGCATCTTTATTAAGTGTTACTTTGACTTATTAATATGCAAGCAGCCAGCAGTTCAGTGCTTGTGTTACTCTGCAGGTTTTACACACATCCCTAATAGCTGCCATGTTTCATCTGTTTTTACACACTGACTGTAGTCACCAACTATGCACAGGGCAAAATCAGGAATCGCTCTGTAACAGAGTATACCCCCATTCCAGACTATAGATGGGGTTAAAGAGTTTGTACGGCCAAGGGACTATAAAAAAAAAAAACGTACAATCTCCAAGGCTCCCGTTGTACCGCACTGCAGCCCGTTGGTGCTGTGCCTCTGTTTGTTTACAGAGACAGATGCTTCTATCAGACTACTTCTGGGTGCCGGATACAGCATTGAAACTAATCCAGCGAGGCAGTAGATGGGTGGCCATCCCCTACCTCTCTATACAAACAGAGGCATGGCATTGACTTCAACTTATAAAGGTGAGAAAGCCAGTGAAGTGATCACATTATGGCCTGGAGGGATATAGTATGTCCTAGGTTTTTTTTTTTACAACCCCTGGTATAGAGTTTATTCCCCAGGGGATATTCTGGGCCAGAATTTACCCAGTCTCCATGTTAAGGGGTATATTCTGGCCTGGAGGGTATAGTTTGGCCTAAGCTATTCTATACCCCAGGCCAAACTGTACCCAGGTATTATCTGGGATAAGCCATGGACATATATATATATATATACATACATATGAACAAAATTTTAAAGAAGGTGGGGGCAAGCTAAAATAGTAAGGCATTTATATTCTATGGAGCACATGAATGATTTGTTTTCCTTTGTGACTTTTAAAGTTGGTTAAAGTTAACTTTAGCAATGCTATGTACCTTTCTAAATTTGCCATTGTGAAACATGTCTGTTTCTGATTTGCAACTTTTTAAGTGTATGGAACTAAGCATGGGTTCAATTGTACTTCGTTTTGCACCTAAAAAGTCTCTAAAAGTTGCAAGACAAAGAAACCATCTGTCTTGGAAAGATACATTTAGGAACACTGCAACAGACACCACCACCGGCTAACTTCATATGACCTTGGCATAGACTCAAAAATGGACCTGAATAGACCCAAAAAATTTTTTAAACAACCTTCAAAATGCAGAGAAAACAGCTGATCAAAATAAAGATACATGTCCCCCAATATTTTACATGCCTAAATAGAGGAACATCATAGAATATGTTTTTAGTGGAAATGTCCTCCCTGTGCTTTCCAATTATTTGGCAAAAAATACACTTTTAGAGAGACGGCTGCTGTGAGGATAATTCCTGAGGGGGGAATGAGAGACTTGAGACAGGTATTGGCTGTATGTGACCAGCTGAAGAAAATTTCTGAGGGAGGAGGGAATGAGAGATTTGAGACAGACATCGGCTGTGTGTGACTCACAGAATAGAATTCCTGAGGAGGGGAAATGAGGGAGGTGAGAGAGATGTTGGTGTATGACTAGCTGCAAAGAAATGAAGAAAATGAGCTCCATCATTCTCCCCTCTCTCATGCTGTTGGTGTGACTGTGGAGTAGCTGAATATGCTGGACTCAGCACTTAGGAAGACTCACATAGCATGATTTGCATACATATTGAGATAAATTTGGGAAAAGATTGTGAAAGTTTATAGGCATAAGGATGAACAATTTAGGGATGGTTGTACTGCTTTTTGCTAGCAGTTTGTAAAACTATGTTAATTTAGGGGTCATTAAATTTACTGGCAGGTTCCCTTTAAGTGTATACTAATTCTGTAGGGTTTTCTATACTCTCCATGAAAGACAAATGTCCCATTCTAATTTGTTATAGCTAAGAGCAGATATTTACTATTCCGGGCAATGCCAACTACTAGCACTAGTAGGAACTAAACAGCAATGACTTGACCGCTACGCAGAGACTAGAGATATGTATTGGCTGCTGAGAACAGCTGATCAATAGGGTTGGCAAGTTGAGACCCAACTCTTGTGAAATACTGTAAGACCTCTGGTAGGCATGGTACAAAATTATCTTTAGCTCAGAAATTTTCCATGAACTTGAATGGCAGCTTAGATGCAGTAAGCTCAGACACTCTGCTCCCAACTTGTATACCATGTGTTAGTTTTGGCACTTGAGGAAGCCACAAACATCTGAGTAAAGGGGTTTTCCAATCTATTAATACTATGAATGTGACAGGTCACTCAATATGAGATCACGAGGGGTCACTTATACTTAATAACCATCTTAACTATGAAAACTCCTTTAATGACAGATTTTTAATGCAGGATCTTCAGATTTAAAGGAAGTTTATAGTTTTTTTTTCACATTCATTTGCACAGTCATAAATACTCTCTGTATATTTAAAATTGTGTCTTCTTTCCATCTCAAGCGGCATTTCACATCACACATCACACGTCTCCACACCCTGATGTTATTTCGGGCCTCCCTTCCTCCCACTGGTGGTGTCCCCTGCTAAATATAAAGAGAAAATGACTCACTGGTTTTCCCTTAAAAATAAGCATCAGGGGCTTGAGGTTGCTAAGGGACCGCATTGTTGCTAGGAAACCCTCGCTAACAAAGATTATCCTGGACCAGATGCCACCAGCGACGTCACGTGACAGGGATACGGAATCCTTGCCCGTTATTTACATACAACAAAATACAAAGCAGAGCTATTTTAACTCTTGCAGCCCAGTCTGGATGTCACTGTCACTGATATTCTTTATTCTGCATGTATTTCTATTCATTCTATACAAGATTTATTGTAGTGAAAGAAGATTGTTACTGAAAAAGAACACACGAGAAATGAATTCTGCTTTATTTCCTATTCTCATTCCTAAAACCAGCATATTTAAAGGGTTATTCCCATTTCAGCAAATTAATGTTATGGTTTGTATAATAAAAAGTTATACAATTTTCCAATATACTTTCTGTATCAGTTTTCTAGATCTCTGCTTGCTGTCCTGCTACAGAAATCTTCATGGTTTACTTCCAGTGGACAGAAATCTGACCATAGTCGAACAAGTGCACGGCTCATTAGTATCATAGAGAGTAATCAGAGTAATAACGAGCCGTGCACCTGTGTGACCATGGTCAGATTTCTGTCCACTGGAAGTAAACCATGATGATTTCTATAGAATGACAGCAAGCAGAGATCCAGAAAACCACAAGGAATTGATACAAAAATTATATTGGAAACTTGTATAACTTTTCATTCTGGTTATTTCAAGTACTAACCTATGCTAAATCTCATGGGTTGTATTTTAATATCCCTGGCAGTTTCATGGAGGAATGGAGCAACTTCACATGTGCGACCAGCTTTCCTGGTAATTCTTCTACAAGGATCTTCTATATGGAAGGCAGCAGCTATATAGAGATTTTCTATATTTAAGGGATCAGTTCTATACACCATGTTCCCTGCCCCTTTGCACAGTCTGTCCCCCCCGTGTACCTCTCCTTTCCACCTGTACGTCATGTGACTTTTCTACTTCCGCAACTAACACCCTCATGTCCCTTTTCTTTGCACACAACTAGCACCCTCATGCCTTTGTCAGCATTCTAAATCTTTTCAGTAGTTTACCTGGCTCCCTGCCAGTAGCACGTGGTGAGTCTCTGAGGAGATGGCAGCTGCAGCCTGTGTGTTCCTGTGTCAGTGTCCTCTCCTCCACACTCATCCAGCTCCTTCACCCCTCCTATAATGTGCATTGAGCAGGCAGGGGCGGGAGGGGAATGGTGTGGAGGAGAGTAAGAATGCATGAGGAGACACAGGCGCACACTAGTTGCAGCTTCCCCACCCCCACATACTGCTGGCAGGGAGGCAAGTAAGTGAATTAAACGTATATAAATGTTTCAGAATGCTGACAAATTAATTTTTAGAATCAGCACATTCCAGGTGACAGGTTTAATTTTAATATGTGAGAGCTAAAACTCTTAAAGGAAATCTACCATTTAAAAAAAAATAATAACACCTACATATACTTCCCTACGCTCCTCTTTATACCAGTGGTGTTCTGCTCTAAGCTTAACACATCGGGATCACCTAGAAAAGAAACTTATTAGCAGCCCGAAGATGTGAGGCACTACAGGCTGTTAATTATGCATCCCCCCTTCCCTCTTCATGACGTCACCTGCCTCTCCAACATGGAAGAGAGAGGCATTTATCACACAGGAGGCATTAATTCACTCTCACGTAACGGGAGTGGGAGGTACAGTGGCGTGCATAATAAGCAGCCCGGAGCACCGGACTTCTTGTCCCCACTTTTCGTGCTGCTAATTATATGTTTCTTTTGTAGGTGATGAAGATGAAGAGGAGCGGAGTATGGAGTATGTGTAGGTAGGTGTTTTTTAAATGGTAGATTTCCTTTAATGCATAGTTAACAGGAATGTAATGACAAACCCATTGAGACCCAGGAAAGTGTTAAAGACTGGAAAGGGAACACTAGAGTGTTTATCCTGTAAGAGAGATACACACCAAACACATTCTATTCTTTTTGAATATTTTTAACATCCAGTGTACTTCCCATTTACCCATAGCTTACAAGCGGGTGCCATCCTCTATTCAAAAGTTAAAATTCTCCAGGCACCAAGAGCAGAATGCAGTCTATATTCTATGAGTATACAGTACTGCCAGTCAGACCAGTATTTCCAGTAATAATCTTACACTAGATAAGTCATCATTCCCATCATGTTCCCATAATGTATTATCTAAAGTGGCGCCAAACCTAGAACCAATATTAATCTGCCTCTGCTTTATTAATATCTCCCATCGCCTTATTCTACGTTAGATGGACTGTGAGCTCTTCAATTGGCCATTTCTCCCCACAATCTATCTGCAGCACACGTATGATGGAGATAGTAGAATATGATGATAGCTGATAAGAATACTCTGCAGACATAGAGGAAATAAGCCAGTGCGGGAAGGAAGGCTTAATGCTTATAAGTGCAATAATCACTCTCCACTCAACAAAAAATGAAAAAGTATTGATTCTGTGGTTTAAAAATATCTGTGGGACTCAGCAACCCGGGAAAGTAGAAGCTAAAAATAGACTTATATTGGTAGTAATAGTCAGCAAGGGGGATCCCATGGGGAGAGATATGGCAGATGAGAAATAGGAGAAATCAGATGTGTCATAGTGATAATACTACAGTATTATTTCACTTGGAGAAAACGCAGCAAAGATCATTGTCTAAACCATCACTGCATAGTGGAGAATAAAAACTGCCCGCATATTAATTTCATATATGTATTTATATATACATATTAAGTTAAGTACAAGATTCTGTAGGTTTGTTCTTAAGTTGAATTTGTATTTAAGTCAGAACTGTATATTTCATAATTGTAAAATATTTTTGTCGCTGTGACAATTGGATTTTAAAAATGCTGGATTATCATAAGAACCAGGATTAGCAATAAAGCTTAATTGCAGACACTTTTTTTTTATCAAGTAGTTTTTATTTAAACCAATACATGCAGCAAACTGACTGCATACTCTATACATAGCTGTAACAAAATTTAACTATTTCTGTAGCCCAACCCCTACCCTGCAGACACCTTTTATTACTGTTATATATATAACGTTAATTGTAGCCTAGGGCTAAGGTACAGTAAATTACCAATTACCAAAGGTCTGTATGTAACTAGGGGTCGTCTGTAAGTTAGGTGTTCTTAAGTAGGGGACCACCTGTATAATATATATATACTGGAGATCCAAATTAGAGACCAATGTATGATCACTTGATTTTTTCACAAATAATGCAATCTCCATTGAACATTTGATGGATTTTTTGTAAGGGGTACGCCATGCCACTAGAACAATGTTTTGCCAAATTACCAAAGTAAATCAACATAAAAGCTTTATTTTACATAAAATGTGATGATCATAATTAGAGAAAAGCAAATGACTAGTACATAAAAAGATTATAACAAAATATTCTAAAAGTTACTACATTCACCAATTGTGATGAGCGGACCAAAACCACAAAGTCCGTGTTTGAACCTAATTTTTTTTTATCCATTCAACACTAGTCACCAATCAGTAGGAAGTGCACAGACCTGAAGTTTTCTATAGAAGTTTTCTATTGGGTTTAGATCAGGACCATTCATTGTTTCAATGTTTTCTGCATCAAGGCACTGCTAGACCTGTTTTGCTGTGTGACAGGGGGAATTGTCCTGCAAGAAAATTGCTGGCTGATTGAGTGATGAGCACAAGTAACCATGTGCTGCTGAAGAAGGTTCTGATACACACTTGCATTCACTCTGCCATGTAACTGTATGAGAAGTCCAGCTTCTGCTGCATAAAACATTCCCCAAACCATAACACTTCCTACACCACCATTCACTGACTTCTTTACAAACTATTTAGCCTTTACCCAATTTGTTGATGAACACAATGTTTCTCATCAAAAATTAAACTTCCTTTCATCGCTAAAATGAACTGTGGACCACTTCTCCTCTGTCCACATAACATGCTCCTCAGCAAAGGTAAGTCTAGCCTTTTGATTCTTTCTACTAATGAGATGTGGGGTCACTGTACAGTGGGATTTCAGGCCAAATGCTCTTAAAGAAAACCTACTGTCAGTACCTGTCCAGCAACCGCGCAACCACAACCAGGCTTGGCGCTAGCTGTCAGACTAGGTAGGTGGTGACAAACTCACCCTGCGACGTCCCTGAGGGCTAAGTCCCTGCCTAAAACAAATAACCCGCCCTGGTAAGGGCGAACCCACTATCAGGAACCTAACTGACGGTCCCTGAGTGACCCTACAAAGTGACAGGATGGTGGAGGGGACAGGTAACCGGAAAACAGATATAGGTCAGTGTTCACACTGGTAACAGAAACTGACACAAGACAGACAGGAAGGTGGGGTCACACTAGGAGATAAACGATATTGAGGGACAACAACAGATACAGACAGACACGCAGAGTCAAACAAACCAGGTCAAAACCAAGATGGCGGCAAAGGTACAGATTCGTAAAGCAAATAGAATGGTCAGAAGGCAAAGCAGAAGTCAATACACAGAATAGCAAGAAACGCAAGAGCACTAGATACACAGAAAGACTGCAATAACCAGCACCAAATAAAGGGGCTGAGCAGAATATAAGGCAGAAATGGACACTGCCTCCAGCACTGACTGGCTCAGCCGTCCATCACTCAAACCGCAGCTGCAGGCAAACAATTACAGAGACACACCCAGCTTTCCCAGGATCAGAAACGGATCTGTCAATCACAGGCAGCTCTGGGTGTGGTTTATAAGCAAGAAGCCTGAAACCTGATCCATTCAGTACAATTTGCGAGTCCTGACACCTACCATTTGACTTGATGCATTATGAAGCAAACATACCTTGAGAATGCTGTAGCTGCACTGATGCAGAATCATATCTTGTTTAATCCCTGTGCTGAGTGGTTTTGCTGATAAAACAGATGTAACATTATGATAATGAAGCTCTGTCGCTTCTATGGCTGGTTTAGCGCTTCTCCTAGCAAATGAGATATTTACTGCAGGAGAGGATGATGTAATGCCTGGGTTGTGTCTGAAAGCAGAATAATCAATTATTCAATAATCATCCCCCAGCTGCTGTGTAAGAGTGATCCAGCTCAGGTTGATTAGTCATGTCTTGACTAACCTCCATTTGTAATTACAAGCTCCAGGTTTAATGTGTTTATCCAGGCAGCCAGCCTGACCCAGCTTTCCCAAGGTCCTGAATGTTATAATTGTTTTTTTTTCAGAAAAAACACTCACCTCAGGGACTAACCAAGATATGATCCTGCATCAGTGTAGCTACCTCATTCTCAATGTATGTTTGCTTCATAATGCATCAAATCTAATGGTAGGTTTCCGATAACCATCAATAATCTGTATATGAGACAGATATATTGAAAACAATTTCAGCTGCAGTTTACCCATTGAGATTCCCATGGAGCTTCTCTGCATTAGCCTGTCCACTCTTGCATTTGTCTTCAGAGGGGACGACCAGCCTTTTTGGGAGAATAGAATGAGTTTGTGATGTTGTAAAGATGCAATATTCTAGAAATCACAGACTTGGAAAGACCAATTTCTCTTGCTATGGCTGATAGGGTCACCCTTTTGGCATTCATCTGGACGACCTCCTGCTGGAGAGTTTCAGTCACTTTGGAACGGCAAACCATATTTGCTAAGTCAGTGCAAACTGGAAAGATAGGCTAAATCAGGTTTGTCAAATAATTAAAAAAAGTAGAACCAGGTGCCAAAATAACTTGTAATTAAACAGGAAATTGTGTGTTATTCTCTCATTTTTGATCTCCATTGTATATATATGTAAACCTACCTGAGGTCAGATGTTCAGAACTGAGGACATCGCAGCATCCGGTAAGTGCCTGCTAATTCCCCCACATTCTGAACAACATCTTGACTGCTTGGTGGGAACCACTTAATATTTGCTCATTGGATGCCAGTTCTCTCTTTTTCTTTTCATACCAGGCGGTATTTCTACTTACTTTTCTAGCAAACACATTCATGAGGTTGAGCTGTGGGAAATACAAACTGATTGATTTAATTAGAGATCTCACATGGTTTTCAATGTTTGCGCCGGATGTACATAGAGTCCCGGCATTAGAAAACAGACTATACAATACGATTACATGTCCGCTTCATATGATACACCATGTGATCGGACTGATGCTCTGCATCACGAGACTTGGGACCACGTATACTCTGGGTCAGAGATCATCTATAGGATTACAAGAGAGAAAGCATCCATTTCAGAGGAGTCCAAAATTAATACCACCATGGTAATCGCTTTAGATGTAACAGCAATATAAGAGGACAAGATTCCTGCAATACACTTCAAATAATGACAGGTTAGTACCTGTTATCAATTTCTCTTCATTACCAACAAACATATTGACAATGGCCCTGATACATGAAAACTGCCTTAGTGTAGTTTGCCTCACTAATGTGCACTTTGCGCCAGATTATCCAATAGTGGCGCACGCTGATAATTAATCCGGTCTGTTTTCAGGATCTGTATTCAGGATGCGCACACAGTTGCACTTTTTTTTATTTTGGTGCACTTTGCCTCACGATGTTGTGACAGAATTGCTTCAAATCACAATATTAAAGAAATAATATATATAAATAATAAATGTGCAAATTCCAACTGAACGCTACCACACCCCTTTAGGTGCACAATTTTCTAAAAGGTTGGACAAAGTGCAGCCACGACTCAATTGTGGCGCAAACACTTCACAAGTGCAAGCTCCAAAGCCCTTCTTTTTAGTGGCTTAGTAGATAAGTATGGATAGATAGATAGATAGATAGATAGATAGATAGATAGATAGATAGAAAAACTAAAATGAACGGCACTCCAAAATAGTGGAATAATTCAAGTTCGTTTTTGTTTTCTATATTCGGAAGGATAAAGGAGGGAGCGTGCACCCATCCTTTATTTTATTGCAGTGCCGCTAAGGAAATCTTTTTTTGTAGATAGATAGATAGAATATCTTAAAGGGTCTGTCCGAGACTGTAAAACAAAAAACATTGGTGTCCGGGGGGCTGCTAAAAAAAATGTACTCACCTCCGCTGTTCCTCTCGGCACCCAGCGCTGCCATTTCTCTGGTCCATAACCCATGTAAACAATCGGGGGCACTCAAGCCTCCCTGCGTTCAGCTTCCGGCCATGCCTACCCTCCCACATGATACCGTGCTGGGAATAGGGATGGGTTGGAGTGGCCAGCAACCTCAGACGGATAAAAGTTGAATGCAGCGTGGCTTCCTTGCCCCTGTTTGTTAACATGAGGCACGGAACGGAGAGATGGCAGCGCTGGATGCCGGGAGGGACCGTGGAGGCGAGTACATGTTTATTTTTTTAAGCAGCCCCCTCCAATGCCACCCATAGCCACCAATGTTTTTTGTTTTACTGTCTCGGACAACCCCTTTAACTTCCTGTGAATGGTTATAGATAAGAAGAAGAAATAGTGCAGAATAAAGATGTGAATGGGAAAGGTACATGGAAAGAGTCGGCTTCAAGAAGTCACAGTGAACAGTCTCTGAAAAGGGAGAAATAATGAGTGTCAGACACTGTGATAGCTGTGTGCAGACACAACACAATTCAATCTATTACAGCATAGAATGTTTCTGTAGAAGCACATAGAAAGGAATCAATAAGAAGACTCTGTAAAGGTCAGGGAAAACAATGGGGGTCGTCACTGGCAAACGCCACCAAGATAGAATAATTCACTAGAATAAATGATGTATGTTTTCACACATCGCCCAAGGGAGCTGCTCGCCTCTAGTCCCACTGCTGCCATGATGACTTAGTATTAGCAAACGTATCGGCTCGCTGTCTCCCTCGCCCCCGCAAAACATTCGCCTGTCTATTTTTAGCTAAGCAAGCGACTGCGTTGAATTATTCAGCAAGTTTTACATTGGTGGAGGATTATAAATAGAACAAAGCTGATTATTCCTTCTTCATTTCCGCAGGAATGGGTGACCCTTTGTTCCATTATATTTATCACAAATAAATAACATTTCCGTAGGGACAGTTTAATAATTTCTGCCGAGGAATCTAATCAGGTAAAAGGCTGACAGTCAAGCAGGTAATAAACAGCAATGAATCATGAAGAGCTCCGGCTTGAAGCTGCTTTTGAGAAATTCTGAAATAATTGATTAAATTGTAATTCCCTAATATAATATTTCCATTAGCATCCAGAGTAATCCAAAATGCTTCATAACTGATGGGGATAAGGGAGGGCAAGTAGTTTTACTGTCCATCAAAACATCCATAATGTCATAACTCTCAGCAGGATTGTATTTACTGCTCACGTTGCCCTAAGCACTGTCCCAGATTTATCAAAAGTAGTGCTGCGCTATGTGCAGATTGCATACTGGCGTACAGTCTCCAATAATCTGGCGCACCCAGCACTGCTCGGGGAGTGTGCATCAACTTTTTTTTGGTGCACCTTTAACATAGATCGTGCAACACAATTCTGTTGAATTGCTGTAATAAATTTGGTACACGGTCCGAATCGGCACTGTTTTGCCCCTTTAGGTGCAGAATTTTGTGGCGCAGCAGACAAACTGCAGTCGTGCCACAAAATTGTCGCAAACCCTTCATAAATGTATGTGCAAACACTTTTCGGATTCTTTTCAGTGCAAAGTTAGAACGAAAACTGGCAAAGCCACTGAATCTGGACCTGTTAAAAGACCATTTACACTTGACAATTATTATGAATTGCTTGTTTCCATAATTACATTATTATAATGATATTTGGTCAGTGTTAAGGAAGAATAAAACTACACACCTCTCCTATGCCCTCCAATGGAACATTTAGCTCTCTGTCCACACTGCTATATACATTTTAGGCCACACCTCCTTTAGTTTATTATATCTTTAGTGTGTGCCAACTTTAACATTAAAATAAAAAAATAAATGGGGAAATTACTAACCGGACGCCATAGGCACAGGGCCTAATGGAAAATACGGACCTGACTCTAGATAATATTCAAAAACCATGGACCACTAAAAAGAAAGTAGAGGATTGGAAATATAACATTGTTTATTTGCTAACTAATCAGATAAGTAAATGTGCCCCTTTATCTACAATGACAGCTAGAAACAATAGAAATAGCTGTTGCCTACAGTTTTGGTTTTCCAACAGGATTCTGGACCCATGACCATAGTAACAAAGTTTTGTTACTGAATATTAAAGCGGTATTCCCATTTCAGCAAATTATTGTTATTGTTTTTATGATAAAAAGTTAGAAAATTTTTCCAATATACTTTCTGTATCAATTCATCACTGATTTCTAGATCTCTGCTTGCTGTCATTCTATTGAAAGCTTCTATGTTTACTACTAGTGGACAGAAATCTGACCATGGTCACACAGGTGCACAGCTAGTTATAACAAAGACGGTAATCAGAGCTGTGGGTTATAAGGAGCCATGCACCTGTGTGACCATGGTCAGATTTCTGTCCACTAGTGGTAAATATAGCAGCTTTCCATATAATGACAGCAAGCAGAGATCTAGAAAACTGTAAGGATTTGATACAGAAAGTATATTGGAAAATTGTATAACAAATTCATGACCATTGTCTGACTATGATTGTCACTGGGTCATCATGAAGTATTAACAGTTCTGTGTTCTGGTATACAGCCAGTCCCTGGGTTACATACAAGATAGGGTCTGTAGCTTTGTTCTTAAGTTGAATTTGTATGTAAGTCGGAACTGTATACTTTATCATTGTAACCCCCAGCCATTTTTTTGGTCTCTGTGACAATTGGATTTTAAAAATGTTAGATTGTCATTAGAACCAGGATTAACAGTAAAACTTCATTGTAGACACCTTTCATAACTGTTATAGCTGTTTATTGTAGTCTAAGGCTAAAGTACAGTAAATTGCCAACATCCAGAGGTCCGTTTGTAACTAGGGGTCATATGTAAGTCAGGTGTTCTTAAGTAGGGGACCGCCTGTATTAGACACAAATATACCTATATACCTTGGAGGTAAACTATACCTATATGGTCATTAAAAAGAAAGGTACAGACCAGTTTGCCTCTTTTTTATAAAAGAAGGTAGAACTTCTGGAATGACTCCTTCTCCATAGGTCCTACAAATAAAGTTGTGGGAAATAAACTTGAGAAAGCACCACCATTAGGGCCCCATTTTAGGATTGCTGTAGGGCCCTTTTACCTCATTGATTTTGGGAATTGTATACCAAAGAAATTATCCAAAATGACTCTCTTCACGAGTAGGCTCTAAACGTAGAGGTGGGCAATGACAGACCCTCGCTTTTGCCTTGCATTACCATCAGTAGAACAATACAGGCGGTCCCCTACTTAAGAACACTCGACTTACATACGACCCATAGTTACAAACGGACCTCTGGATATTGGTAATTTATTGTACTTTAGTCCTAGGCTACAATAATCAGCTGAAACAGTTATCAAATGTGTCTGTAATGAAGCTTTAGTGTTAATATTGATTCTTATGACAACCCAACATTTTTAAAATCCATTTGTCACAGAGACCAAAAAAGTTCTGTCTGGGATTACAATGATAAAATATACAGTTCCGACTTACATACAAACTCAACTTAAGAACAAACCTACAGACCCTATCTTGTATGTAACCCGGGGACTGCCTGTACTGTGTTCTCAGTAAGGCACGGCACATAGTAGCATTCATAAATATGTCCTTTTATCTTGGTTAAAAGCAAGCTATTCCAATAATGGAAATCATTAGGGAATTGCTGTCTGTGTAGTTCCCTAATACATACACCACTGGTTCAATATGCCCTATTTACATAATTGACAATAAAGTCTGATCATTTCCAGGGGCACTTATCTGCTGAGGATGTGCTTTTAGGCACGTCACACACTATAATGTATGCAATGGAAACCCTTGTTTTGTCAAATCCACTGTAATTGTATTTTATAAAGTCTTGAATAATCTAGTCTTGAATAAATATAAATGCAATGTCTGTAGACTTGGAAGACAGGATTAGATTCTCATCCAATATGCAGGAACAGGCAAGGTGTGCTGTACAGATGGTCAATAGCGAAAAATAGGGTCATTACCAGGTCATGTATTTCCAAGCAAGGTGAGATCCGAGGATATAAGAAGAGTTGGTAGATATGACTAGAACATGCTTTAACATTATAAAGGTGTAACCCTTTCCTTTCTGCCTTGTTATGCTAAAAGTGATGGCAAAGAAGTTATTACTGTCTATCCAAATCCATACATATATTCCAATGTCACACATCACATAGTCAATTATCACACTCCAGCTCATTGGACAAGAGACTACCTCGCTCCATGTGCCCCTAAGTGAACTCAGTTTCCATTTAAATGAATTTGTAGTAACCTGGTTTGGCCACCGCCCTGAGAATGGAGCTGTCTACTTTCCATTCAATTCTCTCTGGGGAGCTCTTTGACCACTACCAATTTTAATTAAGGAGTAATTTTATGGAAAGGTTATCAAGAAATAATTTTAGCCCAATATATTCCCTTTAGATGCAGAGGTGACCAGAATTACATGAAAAGCTGATCTAGCTGCTTTAGTGTATCTCATAGAAGTGAATGGGAGTTGTAGGACTACACTGCTTCTAGAGTTAGGCCCCTTTCACACTTGCGTTTTTCACGCGCGTTTTCTGCGCGTGCTTTTGATGCGCAGAACTTGCATTGCACTCTGACACATTGTAACCAATGGGTCTTTTCAGACTTGCATTTTTTTTCACGCACACACGCGCGTTTTATTTAACGTGCGTTTAAATCTTGACATGCTTACTTTTGAAAAACGCACCATACAAGTCTATGGAGACGCATCAAAAACGCATTGCACTCTGAGACACTTGCAAGTGCAATGCAAGTGCAATGCGTTTTTCACGCATCAATTGCCATAGAAAAAATAGAGCTCGGTCCTGAGTCCAAAACGCATTGAAATTGCATTGAAAACTGATTGAACTTTGATTCAAAATGTGCGTTTTTCACTGACCAAACCCTGATCACACCCTGATCAAACTCTGACGTGATCTGCAACGCAAGTGTGGAAGGGGCCTAAGTGTGAGACCTGCATCTTTCAGACATTTATGGCATAAACTTTGAATATGCTATAAATCTTATGAAAATTGAACAGCAAACTTTTTTTCCCTGATAATTTTTTTAAATTTGTTTTTGTACTTTTTGCACTACTCATGCAGATACATACACGAGGTAGATGTTAAGTTACTGGGTAAAGCAAATGTTATCGGGTAAAGGACCTTAGATGACATCACCCTGGTCACATGACATGAAATGCTCAATGATGTAACAGAACTCTCTCTAACTGCGGCAAGAAACTGTGTTAAACATTTAAAAGAGATTTTTATGGGCCATATGATAAGTAAACAGAGCTGTATATGTCTGTAGCTGAATATTAGCAGATGGTTCCTAAATACAAGTTCCATACAGCAGCATATCATAGCAGTGAGGTCTGTCAATCAGGAACAAGGAGGCGGGGCAATGCAAATAAAATTCAATATGCAGAACTCCATTAATATCATTGGACTCACCTCAGGTGATTTGCATATACAGTAGTTTACAAACTGATTTTTTTTTAACATTACAGCCATTGAATGGAACCGTTTAGGGATATGAGCAATGCTTTTTAATCATATTTTTATTAAATGTTTATTTTAGGTACGTAAATTTAAATGGCAGATCCTCTTTACTTTCCCTTGATCCCCTGATGATATATATCAAAACTATAGAAAAATATATCAAAACTCAGCTTTCCGGCTTCCCCCGCTGCTGGCTATATACTGGGGCAGGGGGCTGGCTATATACTGGGGCAAGGGGACAGCTATATACTGGGGGATATGGACTGGCAGGCTATATACTGGGGGGCAGGTGCTGGCTATATACTATGGGGCAGGGTCCTGCAGGTTATATACTGGGGAGGCTGCGACCAATGCATTTCACACCCTCGGCTTATACTCAAGTCAATAGGTTTTCCCAGGTTTTTGTGGTAAAATTAGGAGCCTCGGCTTATACTTGGGTCGGCTTATACTCGAGTATATATGGTATATACTGTAAATGTATCTGTATGGCTGTTTTTAAGTGGACTAAATATTTTTACTTTTTTAATAGTAGTCATCTAGCTGTATGCACATCAGATCTTTATGGATATATGTATATGACATGTCCATTAAACTGTGAGAGCCCTTTAAATCTTTTATTTAATCAGCTATTTGAATAGGTCAAGCACATAATACAATACGCCTGACTGACTCTTATATACACATGGATGTCATCTTATACGTGATGTATGCCATTCAAGGTAAAGGCAATTTGGCTATCTTATATTCACATGCTATTTAAAGTGGACCTGTCACCTGCACCTTGTACATCTAATATTCATTTGCATGAGGCTTGTCAATTCATTATGAACCACTACTTCATGAATATAAGAAAAACCTCATGAATATTTACTACGCCTCAGTGGCATCACTGGTTCCAAAAATCCAAGAGGATCCTTCCACAGTGGGAATAAAAATGGGTCACTTTAAAGCTCAAAGATCCCAGACCCCCTGGAAAAAGTAGACTGTAGTCAGCTAGACATTTTACATATATATGTATAGTATTACATACAGGGACGTAACTAGGAGAGGCAGGACCCCATAGCAGGGTTCTGAATGGCACCCCCATTCCCTCTTAAAAATATACACATTTGTATACTCACAAATATCAGTTACAATCACACACATTTGTACACACATTTATTCACTCATGAGCGAACATATAGAGCATATACACATCACATATACACACATTCAGTGCACTATACAGACGTACAGCATATATACACACATACAGTGCATATACATCATATACACATACCACAAATAAACACACATACAGCATATAAACATCACATATATGTTATATAAGTATTATGCTGCACAATGTGCACCATAATGACCCACATTTACTAAAAACAGTGCAAACTGCACCAGTGCAAACTGCCACTTTTTTTGGCGCACCTTTAACACACAACATGTAACAGATTCTTACATTTCTGTGTAAGCAGTTTACACCTAAAAGAACATGCAAAGTCCGCCAGAAAACTGGTGCATGGCCCTTAGTAAATGTGGGCCGATATGTATATAATGGTGCACACCCTCCATTCTTTAGTGTGTCAGACAGCATAATGTGGCCCCATGACACTGCGGGCCCCATAGCAGCTGCTTTGGCTGTTACGACCCTGATTACATAGCTGCAATTCGGATGTCATCAGCACTCTACCATGGATTATAGCATAGTCTTGTATAGGGATTCCCTTTATGAATTTCATGTTTTGATGTAAACTTGCAAGTTTGTGATTTATTTAGTAAATAGCACATTTGAATAATTATTTTAATGAGATAACCTAATAACAGCAATTCTTCCTTCTTTTTTTATTTTTGCATTGTTCATGTGGAAAAAATGAGTTAGTTTGCCACTACAGTTTGTTGCAGATGCTGCATTTGCAATTTTGTACACATATTGTTAATAATGAAGCAATTTTGCAAGAAAAAAAGTTATATTTTGTGTTTAACGTTGTTTTACGATCAGCTAGAGACCATGACACCTGTTTTGTGGTCAATGGCATAACTATCGGGTGCAGTGGGTCCCGGGGTAAAATTTTTAAGGGGGGCCACCTACATGGTCATGTGATGTCTAACCTATTAGGTTATTCAGGTTAGAAAAAAATCTAATGAGGGGAGACCTCATTACAATGTACCAATACCTGAACGGACAGTACAAGGATCTCTCCAAAGATCTTTTTATACCTAGGCCTGTGACCAGGACAAGGGGGCATCCTCTACGCCTAGAGGAGAGTCGATTCTACCATCAACATAGACAAAGGTTCTTTACTGTACGAGCAGTGAGACTATGGAGCTCTCTGCCGCAGGAGGTTGTTATGGCGGACTCTATGTACATGTTCAAGAAAGGCCTGGATGACTTTCTGGAGAGAAAAAAATACCACATTGTATGGGAATAAAACTTTTTGTTAGTAGTTTCTGTTGATCCAGGGAGTTATTCTATATTAGGGGTCAGAAGGAATTTTTCCCTGATTTGGGACAATTGGCATCAGCCTTGCAGGGTTTTTGCCTTCTTCTGAATCAACAGAATTTAATGTTTAGGTTGGACTTGATGGACCGATGTTTTTTTCTAACGTTTTATACTATAATACTATGAAATTAAATAGAAACAGCTGAACCACACCCCCCACACCCTGCTGGGAATGTTGTGATTGCAACCCCAGCAGCCCGCAATAATTTAGCCCCTGATTGTGGTGTATTATGTTTGTCAGCATCATCTTATTAGGCTCTGCCTCAAGAGCTGGGGACCTACTGGTTTTAAAAATTAGAGTTCTCCTGTTTTTACAGTCCTGTATGAACGTAGCAGCCTGGACTCCAGATGTTCATCAACATAGACAAAGGTTCTTTACTGTAAGAGCAGTGAGACTATGGAACTCTCTGCCGCAGGAGGTTGTTATGGTGGACTCTATGTACATGTTCAACAGAGGCCTGGCTGCCTTTCTGGAGAGAAAAAATATCACGGGTTATGGGGATAAAACATTTATTTAATTCTTAAAGGTTGGACTTGATGGACTTGCGTCTTTTTCCGGCCTTATATACTATGATACTATGATCAATGATACAAGCTAGTAGAGCGAAGTTTTCTGTTTATTTTAGTCAACTGTCTACACTGTATCAATTTGTTGCAAACTGCCTATAAGAATTTTAGGTCGGTATAGGAGATTTTCCCCACCAAAAAAGTTAATTTGATTTTCTGAAATCATGTAATTATGCAAACTCAACAAGTGAACAAGTAACTGCCCATCTACCTGGCTTAGAGCAGTAAGCCTATTCACAGACAAAGCACAGTCTTTACTGGTCCCTTAGGTAGTCCCATGTAGCAGTCCTTTGGAGGTGAATACAGGATGAATGTATCGACAATACATATCTGATGCTTTTCGAAAGATGAAGCTTTGGGAAATTATTGCTCCTGACACTGGTGATATGTACTTTGTGATTAGGGAAGATATTATCAAACACATATAACTCCTTTTACAACTCATCACACAGCAGCATAGTTCATACTCCACCTTAGGGTTGTTAGTGCCTGTGCATAATCCGTTTTTGTGCTGCATAAGACCAGTGCAGTGATAGAGCGTAACATACATGAAATAAAACCATACAAAAAAAGTAAAGGTGTCATTTCTGTCTTTATTAGTTTTGACTCTGTGGATATAAGAAGATGTGAAAACACTAGAATTTCAATGATAAATGTATACATACGTTATTATATATTTATGCATTAATTATTGTTATTGTATCTTAAGTGTCCTCTCCTGGTTGGTTGCGACTTATCGGTGTCAGTGTCCAGACCTCATTTTTTATGTTGCCAGCTATAAGAACAAGGTGTCCCATCACACAGATGTAATTTAACACTGGGCTGATAATCTGACAGTCTGATGGAGATACAACTGTGTGGTGCAGCCAAGTTGTTATTTGACAGTTTCAGGTGAGAAGATAAAGTGCCACAGCCGTGAGACACATTAAATACACCGTCTGGATGAATATGACCAGTTCAATTCGGTTGGTTCCCTTGCAAGTAGGGAGAACAATGTAAGAAGAGGAGCCACAGCTCACAGAGGCAATATACGTGTTGGTGATGTAATGTCCTGGAGTTGGGCCACCACAAAATTAAGGGTGCGTTTCCAGTTTTGAAGCCAAAAACTGGTGTGGATCATAACGGGTGAGAGCATATACAGTAATTAAAAAGTGCCACTCCTCCTCTTTTTATTCACTCCACTCTTAGAGATCAAAAACTGCATCTGAAAACCTGAACGTCTGGACACACCCATGGGGATAGCGGAACTGATCACTCCATTAGGCCCGTATGTGTTCTGCGCATGTATTTGACGTTGCACTCTGAACCAGTGGGGCTCAAGGGTCTGAACGCTGCACTTTCGTCGGGTTTCCCGAATATTTCCGTTTTGCGAAGAATTGCCCCAGGATTTTGGGGCACGCGACCGGATTGTGGCGCATCCGTGCCGGCTTTCGCGCGAAGGGTGTGGCCGTCGAACAACCCGAAGGATTCGGAGAAGCCGCGGAATTTAAAAAAAAAACTGGACCGGGTAAGTAAATGTGCCTGATTGTATTTATTGTTAAAATCTCAGCTTGCACTACTTTGGCAAGTCACGGGCATAAAAAACGCATCGTACAAGCCTAAGCAACTGCAATATGTTTTTTACTGATCAATTGTCTGCATGTAAAAAACACATTCAAAATGCATTGAAAACACCAAAGAAAGTATAAAAAACTAAGACCATGAACTCTTTCTGAAAACTGATGAAAAATATCAGTTTATTACTAGCCAAACCCTGATTACTCTCTGATCAGACTCTGACTGTATCTGGAACGCAAGTGTGAAAGGGGCCTAAGGCTTCATCCACACTCAGGATCCCTTCCATTGTCTAGTAAAGGAAATCTACCAAGCATGAAATCTACCAGGGGCATTTACTCATAGATCTAGGCACCGTGACTGTGGTAATTTTCTTATATTTGTCATCCATGGCCTCCTTCTTTCCAAAATCAACTTTTATAGTTATACTAGTGAGTCAGAAGGGCTCTGGAGGTGTTACTAGTGTCCCTCGGTCCTGCAGTTCACAGGCTGTTACACATGTCTCACTCTCCCCCTGCTCCCTCAGCACTTCCCCCCTCACTGTGCCTGATGTTTCAGCACACAATGGGAGGGGGGGAGTGCTCCTGCACAGTGTAACAGCCAGTGAATCTCAATTAAGGAGAGGCTCTGGTAACAGCCCCTCAGACACAGTATCATAATTTTAATGGTTGATTTTCAAAGGAAGGAGCCCAGGGATAATAAATATGAGAAGATTATGCCTGGATCTATGAGTAAGTGTCCCTGGTTTATCATGCTTGATTCTGATGGTAGATTTTCTTTACACTGCATAGTTTTCCCTCTGGTTATGCTGCATCCTAGTATCACACTACCACCAAGTGGCTGAAATAGGAAATTACATTAGAATTTTGTTCAAACCTAGAAGAGTTAATGTTGTATTTATGTTATAATTGTTAAATATATCTTCCTGCAGGTTACCAGGCTAATTATTGTCTGCCAACCCGAAAAGTCCCAAAACAGAAGGGAAGATGTATCAATTGGTCTACACCAGAAATCTTGAGTAATTCGCACCTGAACGGTGACCTAGTGGTTATCACGACAGCCTTGCAGCAATGGGGACCTAGGTTCATGTCCCAGGGTCAACCTGTTGTATGTTCTCTCCATGTTTGTGTGGGTTTCCTCCGGTTTCCTCCCACTCTCCAAAATATACTGGTAGGTTGTTTAGATTGTGAGCCCCAAAGGGGACAGGGACCGATATGGCAAGCTCTGTGTGCGCTATATAAAGGAATTATTATTATATTTAAATGCTGTCCCCCCCCCATTAACTGAAAAAGGGGTATGTCCTCAGTAACTAGGGGGCGTGACCAGATAGAAAATAGCCAGTGTGGCAGAAAATTAATATTATGGTGCAGAAAAATATACTGCGCCAAATTAATCATCCAGCATCAGATACAATAATTAATCTGGCACAGCAGTAAAATGTCTAGTCCTACTCTGATTATAAATAGGAATGGCACTCACCAGGCAGAGTCTTCTTAATGGTTAATTTATTCAAAAATACTCACAATAAACCTTTAGGCAACTTAGTGCTATAAGTTTCTCGCTTACAGCACTTCATTCGGTTCGCTTGTGTGTAGGGGAATCAAAATACTTGTATATTATAACTAACCCGACCACCTCTTCTCTAATAACTTGTGTTCCTATTGGTTACTTATTATGTCCCCATTGGTACAAAAAAATGCCAGTCTGGCTCATATTTATTAGTATTAGTTTATACAGCTGGGCACAACCATCTCCTTGCCTGTAGCGCTTGAGTCTGGGGCACGTACCAGTCTTTCACCTCACCCAACATGGTGTCATCCCTTTGGGGGCGGGATTTCATTTAACTTTCCTCCTTAGGGCGTGGCCCCAGGCTCAAAGTACAAGGACCGGGAAAGGAGGGTTCAGAATAGCTGCAAACTCTATGATACCCGAGTTATTGGGATTATGAACCAAAGATTTATTGATGGAGCTTCTTTTTAAAGCTTCTTTTTAATCCAACCATATGAATAGGTATAATAGCTATATATATATATAGCCCATGAGAAGAGAAAGAAAGAAATGAACTATAATCTAAAAATTATATCATATGCAGGCAATTTCTTATACTGCATAGGCCCAAAAAATGTATTTCTACTTATTCACAATGACGATTTATCTTTAGGTGACGACAATTACAGAATTATATGCAGATGTTAAGAGAGGAATATATATTCTGGTTATAGAAACACTTCCATATCCACTCTATCGTAAAGGCCTGACGGTCCTGTTCTCAAAATCTACTTCCCTTTATTTTGAAGCAACACTCTTTGGCAGTTCTACTCTGTTCAACACTCTAGTTCTACTCTGCACCTGTCAAAAAAACAACACATCATACCTCCCAACATTTGGGAAAAGGAAAGAGGGACAAAATGGCGGCACGCGTAGCGTGCCGCGGCGATCCCCCTAAGCCACACCCCCAATCACTCCCTGGCCACGCCCCAAATTTTAACCATATTAAAAATAATAAAAATCATAATTTAAAAAAAAAAAAAAATTATCCTCATTGGGATTTGAACCCAGAACCTGCAGTGTCCATGTTCAATAATAACACAGCGCCTCAACCCACTGAGCTATAACCTCAATGATTAACAAGTGGAGAATTTTGGTAACTAAGAACTATATACTGCCTTGGTATATAGGGAGGGATCTTCTCAGATTATTGTAATTATTGAGACTATTATTATTATTATTATTATTATTGAGATGATTATTATTATTTTTACCATTATTAATAATCATCTCCATAATAATAAAATTTATAATAATAATAATAATAGTCTGAATAATTACAATAATAATCTCTGAGAAGATCCCTCTCTATATATCAGTGCATTAGTCTGTGTCACAGTGTAAATGGCTGATAACATGTCTTACTTACCAGAAATCCTCAGCTCTGTATCACTGGGCTTATAGCTCAGTTAGTTAAGCTCCTGTCTGCAGTGCACAGGGTCCCAGGTTCGAGTCTCAGCCTGGCCAAAACTTTATTTAATTTAATTATATAAAGAGCTTGTGTCTGGGGAAGACCTGGAGACCATATATGGACAGATAGAGATCTGAGCTGATGACGTGGTCCCTGCTCTCCGGCTGAGCCGACACTTCTCTGAAAAGGATTCCCTGCCGATGTCTGCTCTAGGGAACCCTAGGAGATGCAGTGACCATATATGGACAGATCTGAAGCTGATGACGTGGTCCCTGCTCTGCGCTAAGCCCGACACTTCTCTGAAAAGGATTCCCTCCCGATGTCTGTAGAAGCCATTCTGTACTGTGAGTTCAGACTTTCAAAGTATTTACTATGGGGACAAAGCGGGACCTGGGGGGAAAATTCGTGACAATATCATAGCTGCCCGTGACGCGGGGCAGGGGTACGAAAAGCGGGAAAGTCCCGGCAAAATCGGGACGGTTGGGAGCTATGAACACATTAACACATCTCTCCAGAGAGTCTACAAATTATCTCTGTCTGGGTTTCTGGGCCACATTCCTGAGATTTAACAGTCCTTCTGGATCTCTATTTGGAGATTTTAGTGAGGTTTCTTTGTCTCTGTGTGTTGCTACCACAGAGATTACTGCAACGTTGCTGATGCAGCAGAGCCCACCTGGCTCCATAAGAGACCATCTTCCCAGCGAAGATGACCACTGGTCCACAGTGACCTTCCCACAAGCCAGTGGTGCTCATTATTGCTGCAGCCAGCCAATCAACGGCTGGCTAGAAGTTATTTGTTTGAACATGCGGCCCCTCTTCCTGCTACTATCCTGCCGGTCTAAGCGTGCAGATGAGGCCTACAACTGAACACAAGGCTACCATGACACCTGCAGCCTAGCCACCATCATTACTAGCCACTCCGGGTCCATGTTCCTGCTGCCCCCGCAAGCTATCGGCCCCTGTGGGGATGTTAATAATAATAATAATTCTTTATTTATATAGCGCACACAGATTACGCAGCGCTGCACAAGCTTGTCAAATTGGTCCGTTGCAGAGAAATTTAACTGGTTTGGGAATGTGGGGCAGATAATCAAAGTTTAGATTTGGTCTATGTTGTGGTTAATGCTGCAAATCTGTATAATGATTAACCCTTTACTGTGGCTGATCAATGGTTTTATCTGACACAAAAACAGGGGGAGAATTAAAGAGAGCACTTCTCTCTTCTGTCACTACTTCCAATAAAACCAGTCAATACATACCTCCCAACCATCCCTGTCCCAAATTTATCTACATGTGTGGAGGCTACAGGGAAGAGGGGCATTATACAGGGTGGTGGTCATTTTACAGTGTGGGGTGTCAAATGAAGGGGGCATTATACTATGTGGGGGGTACTAAAGTATCATTATATAGTTTAGAGGCCATTAGGTGTTTATTACACTGTGTGGAAATATTAGGGGGTGTGGTAAGAGGTGGCATAAAAGCTGGGGCTTAGGGCATAAAAATTTCTGCATCTTATGTTTCTCTTCCTCCATTATATAACGGCATCATAATCCACAGCGCTTTACAGATCATGGAGTAGATATACAGATAAAATAAGACATTACAGGGCAATATTTAGAAGGAACAATAGGGATAATTATGTTATTTCTGTTGGATAAAAGCTGTTCATAATAGTGGATTTTGGATGTGCATATATAAAATAGCCACCAGCATTGATGGGTGAACACCAAAACCTCACACTGATCAGCGATTCGGTTCCATAAGTCTGCTATTCAACTGTGCAAGAAAAGGGCCATCAGTTAAAAAAAATAGTGGACTGTCCCTTTAAGGAATTGTTGTATGTGATTAATGCTGATTCAGCATAGGTCAGTATACATTGATTATGCCGCTCTGGGCTCAGTAAACTGCTGTAATGCATAGTACTATAATATCTGAGTAAGGTAAGCAGTAAAGAATACATTAAACAAAACCAGACATTACATAGTGGGGAATTATGCTCACGTATGTTGAGTGCCTAACACCATAAAGTAGCTTATACATCACTGGTTTCTGCTGGAGCATCTCTGCAGCTGAAGTAGTTGCACAGTCTCTATAGTCTCTGTAATTTCACATTATATTACAGCCATAAATCTTGACAAGATGTTGTTTTGAGATCTGGGGAACTCTCCAAATTACAAGTTACATATTTATCTATTTTTCTATGGCAGGAATGAAATGAAGGCTTGGTTTTGGATTACAGGTATAAATCCCTATTGTCGTCTTATATATATGCAATCATTATGACGGGAATACTGAAGAGGTTAATCTGAACATACTTGAAAGAACTCCATATATTAAACAAGGCAAACATACATGCAAAGTGTAAAGGGAGAGACCTGGCAAGCATCAAAGATATTATGAAGGCATTTGTTTCTGGAGATTGTCTCTATGATTTCATTAGGAGAGATGGCATGGTAATGCTTCTATGAGAGAAATTATATAAACCAGCAATGACATCTGCACATCTTATAGAACCAAGTTCAAACAAAAGAGCCCTCATATCTATCATGAACAATAAAATTGTTTACTCGGTCAAGTCTTATTACTTTTCTTTTCTGTATTACTTCTGCCACATAAGACCATAAAACAATAAATTCATATTTATATTTAAATCCCAACTAAATCTTTGAAGAATTTTTCTTTAATTTCAGAATGAAATATAGCAGGTGATAATAGTAAACTTTGTAACATACTCCACTAAAGCTGCGCTCACACGTGACATGTACATTACGTTTTGAAATGCAATACAACCGCTGTTTTTTGTAATTGAAATGGGAGTTCCAGTTCACAGTCAGACCGTGTGTTACACGGCCCATGTTTAAGGTGCACCAAAAAAGGGTTGGTGCACTCTGTTGGGGCAGTGCAGGGGACGGCAGATTCATGAAAAATGTGTGCCAAAAGTCCAGAATCTGGCGCCCTCTGCACACTACACAGGCAAACTGCACATAGTTTTTAGTAAATGTGCCCCAAAGTGCTTAAATAAGGAGGAAAAGCAGAGGAAAAAGAAGGACACCTGAAGATATCTCCTCAATAAATCCATTGGGGGCATTTATCAGGGCTTCTATGCCAGGAAACTACATACAGTATACAGTATTTCTCTGAATGGATATACAAATAGAAAAGCAAATGACGGAAGACTGCAGCAACCAAATCAAGAGTCACATAGATTTCCATAAACCAATGCTAAAACCATACCCCAGTGCAGTACAATATATACATTTTCCTGGACTATAATTATGAAGAAATGTGATCTAATATGACAAAGGGTATTAATACGTTTTCAGCATTTTCTGAAGGTGGAAGTTCCGATGAGGTGAAGTTTCAGTGGGTCAGAATACCCCAGCGTCTCCCAGAGTTTCCCTTACCTTGCTTTTGCTTATGGGAGATGTTAGCTGACACTGGCGTCTTGTAGAGAAATATATCTCTCACACTGGTAAGGAGGATAGTAATTAACAACAGGCTCGGACTAGCTCACCGGTGGACAGGTGACATCAGAAGCCCCTGCCAGTAATAGTAATACTACTTGATGTGGCCAAAACTTGTACTATTCCTGGAGCTAACAAAGTCAATAGCATGAGTCTTTTCTTACTATTCTTCTAAGGTTGCCTAGTGTATTTGAACTATAGGGGGTCTAAACGCTTATTTAATAAATTGCTATAATTATATATTGCAGTATATTGTGATTTTACATGTTCCCTTTCACACCCACCCTCCGGTAGGTCATAGGAAATGTAGAATGGTAAGCCTGGGCAGTTTCGGACTGAGGCTCCTTGGGCCTACCAAGGAAAATTATCCTAAGGGACCACCCTCTACCCCTTATAACTTCCAAATGGCTAAACTTCTGTGGCTTATTATTGCATGGAGCCTAGACACCCAGGAGGTCTCTGGTACCTCTGGTACCCTGGTGGCCAGTCTGCCTCTGGGCTTGGGAACCTCTGTCTTAGTGACTGTGATTGCTGCCGATATGGTGGTGCTCATGTGCCATCACTGTTTAGGTTCTGCGTTCAGGTTCTACTGTAGAACTAAACTCATATAGGGAGATTTATCATAAATCTCTTAGAGCAGAACTGTTCTAGTTGCCCACTCATATTTTGAGGGAAAAATAGATAGATAAAACTTTATTGATCCTCAGAGGAAATTCTTGTAATTTCAGCGAACATATACAAAAAAACATATCAAATGTCATCTCAAGGAACATGTAAAACAGCTTTCAAGTGACTTTGAGAGGCCTAAATAATAGTAAAACCCCATAAATTACCCCACTATAGAAACTACACCCCTCAAGGTAAAACAACTTCTATTAAAGAGAACCTACCACCACGAATCTACCTATAAAGGTAGATCGGGTGGTAGGTGGATGTAAGGGACGTGAGGATAGCTCTTTTTAGAGCTAATCCTCACGTCCCCGCTAAATTTTGGGAAACTTTATTGACCTAATATGTAAATTTCATTATGCGGCTACTGGGGCGTGGAGTAGCCGGCACGAGGCTACACAGCGCGGCTACTCCACGCCCCGGTAGCCACATTACTCCTCCTACCTCGTCCGACAAGCCGGCTACTGCGCATGCGCAGTAGCTCCGGCCTCGGAGCTGGGACTGCTCAGCCGGCGTTCTGCGCAGACTGCGCAGACTGCCATCATGACGGACGAGGGCGCGCAGCTACGAGGAGCTGCGCGCCGCACGCTACAGGGTAGGAAGAGTAATGTGGCTACTGGGGTGTGGAGTAGCCGCGCTGTGTAGCCTCGTGCCGGCTACTCCACGCCCCAGTAGCCGCATAACGAAATTTACATATTAGGTCAATAAAGTTTCCCAAAAGTTAGCGGGACGTGAGGATTAGCTCTAAAAAGAGCTATCCTCACGTCCCTTACATCCACCTAGCACCCGATCTACCTTTATAGGTAGATTCGTGGTGGTAGGTTCCCTTTAAGTCTATTAACCCTTTATGTGTTTCACATGGGCTAAAACAAAATGGATGTAAGTTGGAACTGTATACTTTATCATTGTAACCCCCAGTCAAATTTTTTTTTGGTCTCTGTGACAATTGGATTTTAAAAATGTTGGATTGTCATAAGAACCAGGATTAACAATAAAGATTAATTGTAGACACCAGTGATAACTGTTATAGATGTTTATTGTAGCCTAAGGATAAAGTACAGTAAATTGCCAACATCCAGAGGTCCGTTTGTAACTAGGGGTCGTATGTAAGTCAGGTGTTCTTAAGTAGGGGACTGTATTGGAGAAAATCAAATTTTTTTACTATCGACAACTTTTTAGAGGCATAACTTCAGTATTTTTCTGTTGACAGATCTGGTTGAGGGCTTATTTTCTGCGAAAAGAGTTGTTCTTTTCAGTCGTATCATATTAGGGCACGTTACTTTTTTTGATCACTTTATAGAACATTTTTTTGTGCGGGTATTTGATTAAAAATTGTATATTACAGGAATTTTTTGTGGTTTTTTTTTATGTTATTCACTAAGCGGGTTCAATATTGTTTAAGATTTATTACACGGACACGGTGATGTCAAATCTGTACTTTTTTCTGTGTGTATTTGTGTTATATAGACTTTTTATTTTATTGTTATTATAAACTGATTTTTACAGGTTTTTAAAATTTTTTTTAACTTTTCCACTCTTGTGTTCATCCAATAGCTTGTTCAAGCCCTGTGTGCGCAATGCGCATGCTCAGTTACTAACAGCGGTCCTACCAGGAGACGGAACCCGGTGTGAAGAGGAGGCAGCAGCCTTGGGGCACACGCCAGATCCCGGGGCTGCCGCAGGATGGATCCCCCGGTAAGCACACCGGGGGGTCCGATCCACGGGGGCACACTTAAAATCTGCGTCATGCTTGATGCAGCCCCATGTCCCCTCTTTATCACATGTTCTGCACCCACCCCATGTCCCCTCTTTTTTACAAATAATGCACCCACCCCCATGCCCCCTCTTTATCATGCACCTCCATGACCCTCCCCCCATGTCCCCTCTTTATCACACATCATGAACCCCCCCTCCCTCCTGGTCCCCTCTTTATGAAACATCATGCAACCCCTCCCCCATGTACCCATCTTTATCACACATCATGCCCCCGCCCCCATGTCCTCTCTTTTTCACATAACGCACCCCCTCCCCTTATATCTCGTCATGAAGCCCCATGTCCCCTCTTTATCACACACCTGCACCCCCCATGTCCCCCTTTTATTACAAATCATGCACCCACCGACACATCCCCTCTTTATCATGCACCCCCTACCCCATTTACCCCTCTTTATAACACATCATGCAGCCCCTCCCCCAAATCCCCTATTTATCACATATTTTGCACCCCGTGCCCCATCTATCCCTCTTTAGCACACATCGTGCCCCCCCCTCCCCTAGTCCCCTCTTCATCACACATCAGGCACACCCTTCCCCATGTCCCCTCATCATCACACAACATGCACCCTCTCCCTTATGTCCCCTCTTTATCACACATCAGGCACCCCTTCCCCATGTCCCCTCTTTATCACACATCATGCACCCCCTCCCCTATGTCCCCTCTTCATCACACATCAGACACCCCCTTGTCTATGTCCCCTCTTCATCACACATCAGGCACCCCCTTCCCCATGTCCCCTCTTTATCACACATCATGCCCCCCCTCCCCTAGTCCCCTCTTCATCACACATCAGGAACCCCCTTCCCCATGTCCCCTCTTTATCACACATCATGCCCCCCCCCCCTAGTCCCCTCTTCATCACACATCAGGCACCCCTTCCCCATGTCCCCTCTTTATCACACATCAGGCATCCCCTTCCCTATGTCCCCTCTTTATCACACATCAGGTATCCCCTTCCCTATGTCCCCTCTTCATCACACATCATGCACCCCCTTCCCTATGTCCCCTCTTTATCACACATCATGCACCCCCTCCCCATGTCCCCTCTTCATCACACATGAAAACTCTTTCTTTTTGTTCCAAGCAAAGGTGCAAGTCGTACACCTTGCGGCACCACATTTAAAGAAACCCTGGGAATTCAACCAAGTGGTCTTCGACTGTGTGGTGTACAGCGAGATTTAACCCCAGATTTCAAAGAGTTTGTTGTTATGGTTTGCCAATACTTGATTACCCACAACTTTTTTATGTTTGATAGCATTTATTATTTACAGATTAAGGGAGTCAGTATGGGTGCCAAGTTTTCTCCATCCCTGGCTAACTTGACTATGTCGTGGTAGGAGGAACATTTCATTTACTCACACACCAACCCCTTTTCTGGATCCATCGAGTGGTATGGCAGGTACATCGACGACATTCTGATCTGATCTGGAGTGGTGATGTGCCTGCCATACCACTCTTTGTTGATTACCTTAATGACAATGCATCAAATCTACAATTCACCTTTGCCATACACCACAGCGAAATTTCATATTTAGTTTTACATCTTATGGGTGTTGTTGGGGAGAATATCATCTTCAACACTTATCGAAAACCCACGGCCGGCAATACGATATTGCACGCCAAGTCCCAACACCCATCACACACTATCCGGGGAATCCCAGTGGGTGAACTCACTAGATCCAAGAGGAATTGCAGTACCGATGCCCTCTTCCAATCAGAAGCAACACAAGTCTGTGCTAGGCTAAAAAAGAGGGGCTACCCACAGTGGACATTGGACAGAGCGTATAGAAGGGTCACTAACAAAAATAGACACTCGCTTATCTACCCGCAACAATCGCCTAAAACAACAGGCCTAACATCTAACACCATACCGACACTTGTCCTTCAGTTCAGTCCCCAATTTAATGTCATCTCCAACATTATCCAGCAACATGTCCCCTTACTTAAAGCTGATCCCATTCTTGAACAGATACTTAACAAGGGGTGCCGGATTGTGTCCAAGTAACATGTTATCCCCCTCGCTGTACACCAGACAGTCGAAGACCACTTGGTTGAATTCCCAGGGTTTCTTTAAATGTGGTGCCGCAAGGTGTACGACTTGCACCTTTGCTTGGAACAAAAAGAAAGAGTTTTCCGATAGTAAAGGTCACCACAGGTTTACTATTAAGGGATTTCTCAATTGCAACACTGCAAATGTAATTTACATTACTCACTGTACAGCCTGTAATTTAATATATATTGGACAGGCATCCCGCAAATTTAAAACACACTTTACAGAACACCTTCATGACATTACAAATCCATAAGGTCGGAACCTATCTGGTGCATCCCAGCACTTCATTAGAGTCCACCATGGAGACACCAAAACACTCAGCACTTATGCCATAGAGAAAGTGAAAAACAATGTCAGGGGTGGCAATATTAAAACACGTCTAGCCATTTTGGATTTTTTCACTTGAAACTTGTTTTCCCCTAGGTCTCAACCTTAAAGGGGTTGTCCGAGTTTAAAAAAAAATATATATGTGGCCGGGAGCGGGGTTACTAAAACAATAAAGCTGTACTTACCTCCCGTTGCCCTCCCGTATCCAGCGCTGCTGTCGCTCCGGTCCGGGGGCCATGTAAACAAACATGGCCGCCGGAGCAGCGCTGCATTCAGCTTCCGGCCGGACCCGACAACCTTCCGGTCCCCATACACAATGCTGTGTATAGGGACGGATAGGCGTGCACGGCCACTGCCGGCCGGAAGCTGAATCCAGCGCTGCTCCGGCGGCCATGTTTGTTTACATGGCCCCCGGACCGGAGCGACAGCAGCGCTGGATACGGGAGGGCAGCGGGAGGTAAGTACATCTTTATTGTTTTAGTAACCCCGCTCCTGGCCACATATTTTTTTTTTTTTTAAACTCGGACAACCCCTTTAAAAAAGAATTAATGTATCACTATTAATAATCTATCAACTTTGGGTTGATACACTTGGGCTCACAACAGGTGTATAGCCATCCATCACGTGTTTCCCAGTTCTTTAACTGCTCGCTGTGCAGATCGATGTCACATGTCTGACTTATCTTACAGTTCTTTGTCCGCTATACCCCGCTCTTTAGGAGTACAGGCGGTCCCCTACTTAAGGACACCCGACTTACAGACAACCCATAGTTACAGACAGACCCCTCTGACCTCTGGTGAAGCTTTCTGAATGCTTTACTATAGTCCCAGACTGCAATGATCAGCTGTAAAGTGTCTGTAATGAAGCTTTATTGATAATCCTTGGTCCCATTACAGCAAAAAATGTTTAATCTCCAATTGTCAATGGGGCCAAAAATTTTTTTGTCTGGATCTACAATTATAAAGTATACAGTTTCGACTTACATACAAATTCAACTTAAGAACAAACCTCCAGACCCTATCTTGTATGTAACCCGGGGACTGCCTGTATATTTTATTAAAATACTGCACTTTATGTATTTTATCTTTTATGTGTGTCATCCCTAGATCTTATGTACCTTCCATTCCATCGCGCCGCCTCCACTCCCTCTTCATCACACATCATGCACCCCCTCCCCATGTCCCCTCTTTATCACACATCATGCACCCCCTCCCCATGTCCCCTCTTTATCACACATCATGCACCCCCTCCCCATGTCCCCTCTTTATCACACATCATGCACCCCCTCCCCATGTCCCCTCTTTATCACACATCATGCACCCCCTCCCCATGTCCCCTCTTTATCACACATTATGCACCCCCTCCCCTAGTCCGCTCTTCATCACACATCATGCACCCAGTCCCCATGTCCCCTCTTTATCACACATCATGCCCCCCCCACCCATGTCCCCTCTTTATCACACATCATACCCCCCCACCCATGTCCCCTCTTTATCACATATCATGCATCACCCCCGGCCCCCCTCTGCACAGTACACACAATGTTCGCGCAGCCCTTGCTCCTCCCATAAAATTCTAGTCACGTGGTCGTGACATCACGTAAGGTCCTTTAGCCTATAGGAAATCGCATCTTCCTTAGTTCGAGACTTGCCAGTCATTCCCGGACCGGAAGCGGAAACCAACCTCAGCAGGCAGCACCGGGTTCTTACCATGAAGGAGGCGACGGTTAAACGGCGAGAACCGGAGGATGTGGAGATGAAGGAGGAGGAGCCGGCAGCCGTGACCGGGGAGGGGGGGAAGAAGGAGCTGGATAGTGTGACCCTGGAAGGTATCGCCCGTCTATGCCCCGTGTTATTGTCTGTGTCATACCCGCACACCAGGCCTCCATTATCCACCAACCCCTCAGGGGCTCTAGTGCTACTCAGTGGAAGTGCTTCCCTCCACCCCAGCTCACACCTGTGTAATGAGGAGTAACGGATGCACTTCTCTCTATAGGCTTACATTTAGGAAAACATTGGAGAAATTACGTGAATTGCACCTAATTTGTGACTTATCTTATAACCCCCCCCCCCCCCCAGAAAGAAACAGAGGTATACCATGCTGCATGTAGCTATAAAATAGGGATTCCCAAAACCAACCACCACCAACACGACTTCTCTTATGTGGTGACATCACATTATTATGACGGATGATGTGCCCACAACGAATCTGCTGCCATGAGGTTCATAAACACTCACTTACACTAACATCAAGGGAAACATCCATGTAAAATGCACAGGGTTACAAATATAAACTCATGTAGCAGGGAATATATGTCTGAGTTCACATTAGAACATCTTGATGATTGTCAAGGATCTTTTGTGTTGGGGTAGAAATCTCTACTGTATGAGGATAAACAGAAGAAAGGGGGTGATGCTGTGAGGACCATAGTAGCAACAAGGACTAGAGATTAGGGCAGAGGAAAACGAGGATCTCTGTTAGCGCCATTGAGATGAATCGAGCAGCCGGTTTCTGGCTGCTCTCCATCTCCTGGTACCACGAGGGCACAATGGGCTTCGTTCTCGTGATCCCTGGGAGTCCCTTCACTGAGACCTCCACTAATCAGCACATTAGCTCCTATGCGGATAAGTGCTAACTTGTTTGTCATTGGTGAACCCCTTTAAAGTGTAAAGGCAGAGGAATTGGCGTGAATGCACATGAGTACAAATCATCTGCCCTGATCACAATCTAAATATGAACAAAATCTATGTTGAATTTTCATGTGCACATTCGCTGTGGATTTTGGTGTGGATTCGGCAATGGAATTCACAGACGATATCCACTGCAAATCTGTAGCAGAAAATTCTTCTGCTGCAGTTTGTAAAATCTTCAGGTGGATTGCATTATTAGGTTCAGAATTTTATGAAAATACAGTAGGAAGACAACAGACTTCTTGTAGAAGTCTATATGGGAGGTGATAAAGCACTTCCCTGTCTTGAAGGGAAAAAATGCTCCCACAAAACAAGAACAATGCTTGTCTGTCCTGCTATTCCACCCACCAGTGACAATGGGAGTCCCTGATCAAGGTTGATAGTGGTCCCATTTTTGTGATCGGTTGGGTGTCCCTGATTTTGTTGCCTCGTCACTCAGCTAATTTTGCCTTTTCCCTGGAAATGAAATGGGTGCAGGATTACAGAATTTCAGCCATACAAATATTTGTGGGAAGTGAACTACTACCCTGATCCCACACTTCTGCCCATGTTCTCATTACTCCATATTTAAGTCTCCTGTCTCTCAAGTGATAATCGATAATCAGTGACCCATGCCTGTAAGCTCTGGCTCCCAGTGATGCCCTGAATAAAAATGCCAGTGCTTATTGATAAAAATATGTTCGACCTGTAAATACTGAAGATAGAAGAAGTTTCATGTTTTGCCTTTATCTTTTCTTCTGTTGTAGACATTAAGGAACATGTGAAACAGATTGAGAAAGCAGTTTCTGGGAAGGAGCCTCGGTTTGTTCTCCGTGCCCTCAGAGCTTTGCCCTCTACATCTCGTCGCCTGAACCCTAATGTCCTGCATAAAGCAATCAACGGCTTCTTCACATCTAACCCGGTCACCCGGGACATGCTGCTGAGCTTCCTGGAGGAGGTGAGAGGGCGAAGATAAGCCTCTTAGTGCTTGTCAGAGTATTTCTTGGGGGTCATTTGTTAACCATATCTCATTTTACTTATAATCAGTTGATTGACACAGAAGGTGACTTGCCATTTAGACCACGAACTGGCAAAGCTGCTTCAGTGCCACTGCTTCCTGAGGTGGAAGCGTACCTGCAGCTACTTCTGGTGATACACCTGATGAACGGCAAACGCTTCACTGAGGTAAGAGCAAAGTGTCAAGGAGCAGATATGCAGAAATTTTTCTCATAAAGTTTGTTTCATCGTTTCACTTAAAGGAAACTTACCATGAGGAATCTATTACAGGCAGTTCCCTACTTAAGAACACCTGACTTACAGACAACCCCTAGTTACAAACGGACCTCTGGATTTTGGTAATTTACTGTAATTTAGCCCTAGGCTACAATGACCAGCTGTAACACAAAGGTGTCTGTAATGAAGTTTTATTGTTAATCCTGGTTTTTATGGCAATCCAACATTTTTAAAATCCAATTGTCACAGAGAAAAAAAAAATTGACTGGGGGTTACAATAATAAACAATACACTTCTGTCTTGCATACAAATTCAACTTTGGAACAAACCTTCAGAACCAATCTTCTATGTGACCCGGGGACTGCCTGTATCTGAAGTAGATCTGATGGTAGATTCCTCCTGCCTGCCTCTTCCCTAATCTGCAGTTTAATAATTTGAAACCTAACTTGTTAAAAAAAAAATTATAATATGTAAATTAACTGCAAAGGCTACTAGGGCATGTACTAACATTAGCTCCCAGTGTCCCCTGTAAGCTTGGTCCGCCGTTCGGGGGACTGTGTACTGGAGTGTTTCCTAGCTTTATCGGTATGTTTCGGTAAGTAACACTTTAGTAAGTGCTCTTAGACAAGCACTACTTTACTGTATTGAGGGGCTGAGCACAGCGGGTGTCTGCTGTACTATACCCATAATATTAGTAGAGGACACCCAGCAAACATGCAGCATGGTGGCTTAGTGGTTAGCATTACAGCCTTGCAGCGCTGGGGTCCTTGGTTCAAATCCCATGGTCAACATCTGCAAAGAGTTTGTATGTTCTCTCCCTGTTTTTGCGTTGGCTTCCTCCGGGTCCTCCGGTTTCCTCCCACACTCCAAAACATACTGGTAGATTGATTAGATTTTGAGCAAACTCTGTAGTGCTGCATAATCTGTGTGCGCTATATAAATAAAGAAATTATTATTATTTGATGGCAATAATTGGTTGCCACCATAGCTGGGAGCCTCTAGGACAGGCTGAGTAAGCCATGAATACCACATATTTCAAAATGTAATTCCATGAGAGCCATACAATATGCACGTGGCCTCCAGTAGATGGGTAACCACAGCATATGGCCCTCTAGTAAATAGGTACTCTGGAGGCAGGAAAGGGGGTCAGTGACAGTGGTGGGTCCTGCACCTTTCATGTCTTTAGCACATATCCTGTGTATATGTCTTAAATATGATACAGGAGATGGGAATAGCCCTTTAAATGTCCCAGTATACATAACACAAACCTGTATCTAAGATAACCTCAATAGATTCATGTCACTCTTAGGGTATGGTAGGCAGATATAACATTAACAACTGTACAAGCTTCACAAATCGTACAGGCAGTTTTACTCCTCAAAAAACTCTCAAAGCATTCAGTATCCTCTGCGCACAAGACCTTGCACAGAGGCCAGGATTAGCCCTGGCTAACCCCAAATGCACACAGCGCCATCAGCAGAATCGTGCTGTCACATTGATCCTGTCATGTGACGAATGCTGATATAATCAGTCACATTGATCCTGTCATGTGACGAATGCTGATATAATCAGTCACCTGTCACAGAAGCCCCCAAACACTGAGCACTCTGCCTGCAGACGTCACTAATATGATGTCACTGTGATTCCCTGAGCAAAGGGAAGAGATGCATTCAGGGAAGACGCTATGGTCTTGTTCTCTGCATATAGCGGTGATCATATGGGATGTTACCATAAGATCACTGTGACATGTATGATTAAACAGCAAAAAAGACAACCCAGCAACCTCCTTTGGTCTTTTCAGTGACCATAGTCTGGTGGGTTTCGTCCATAGTCTGGTCTCTCTGGGGGTAGAGGGTTGTCTATGACTTTTTATAGATTTGTATTACTAAAAATTTCATAATTTAAAACTCCTCGCCAAAAAAATTGTTGCTCTTCTGAAAAATGTTAGCACAACTTTTGGTTTCAGGAATCCACTATTTATAAGTAGTACAGTTTCAGTCCGCAGACTTTTGTCACACTTGGATTGCAAAAGAATAACTGAGGCAGATTAAAGCCAATAGTCTGAGGATAGAAACTTAACTGTGGATTGCTGAAACCATCTCTTGGAACAAGTGCCTGGTTTCTTCAGTGGCATTTCTGACTATGGTATCTGCTGGTTCCTTTTTGAAAAAATAACATTTAGAAAAGGTTGTCTATTCAACTACTGGAGCCTGAGGTATGTGGTCATACAAGATGGGTTCTTTAGGTTTGTATGTAAGTCGGAACAGTTATATTTTCCAATTGTAGCTCCAGAAAAAATAAATTTTGTCCCTGTGACGATTGAATTTTCAAAATTTTGTGCTGTCATGGGACCAAGGATTATCAATAAAGCTTCATTACAGACACCTTACAGCTGATCATTGCAGCCTGGGACTATAGTGACATCCAGAGACCTTCACCAGAGGTCACAGTAGGCAGAGAGTTCCCTCTATAACTAGGGGTCGTCTGTAAGAAGTCAGGTGTGCAAGTGGGGGCTTATTTAGGGGCGGCAGGTCCTCTTTCTGGGAATAGATGTAATTGCATCATTGAATTATGATAATTCACATAACCTTTGTTTGTTTCAGGCACAGAAGGTGTCTGATGACCTCATGCAGAAGATCAGCAGCCAGAACAGACGAGCATTAGACATAATAGTGGCCAAGTGCTATTACTACCACTCGCGTATCTATGAATTCCTCAACAAACTGGATGTTGTCAGAAGGTACATTTTTATTGCATCCCTAAAGTTTTTCTGCAACAGTGGAGCGGTCAGGGTTGCTGTCTGTCTACTGCTTTTTTGCTGCTTGATGACATACTGGTAGTAGTTTATTAGCTCAATTTCTGCTGACAGGTTACCTTTAATTGCCTCTGGTCTGTATTCAGATAAATATGTGATTCTTTCTATACATGCTTCTTTATGGTTTTTCCGTACATGAATCTAAGGAGAGTCTGAGAGTCACAACTTTTCACTGATCCACAGGATTGGTGAAATCTGTTTTGCTGGGAAACCCTCCGAACTCACTTTCCCTGTTTCAATAGAACAATTCTTACACATCCATGCTGCTCTTTATTTAGTCCCCAACATAGTACTATACTATACTATCAGCTTTTAACATTTTATTTACATTTATTACAACAGCTGAGTAGTTAATATAAATAATAATTTTTCCAGCTTCCTGCATGCAAGACTGCGCACAGCCACTCTCCGACATGACGCAGATGGACAGGCCACACTTCTAAATCTGCTTCTTAGAAACTACTTACAGTTCAACCTGTATGACCAGGCTGAGAAACTAGTGTCTAAGTCTGTGTTCCCTGAACAAGCCAACAACAACGAGTGGGCCAGATACTTGTATTATACAGGTAAGCAGACCATAAAAATTTAAAAAAGAAGGTACCAAAGGTTGGTGTATTTTGGATGATACCGGTATTATCATTGCTTTTTTAGTCATTGATGGGTATCTGCTGAATGACTATTGCACATTTAAAATACCTGTGCCATTCTCTAGAACAGCCTTTCCCTCTGGCCAGGATTCATCATTACAGGCTTGTGTTAGTCCATGTACAACATGCACACAAAAAGGACTTGTACATCTTGCTTCACTGTTCATGCACCATTGCTGGGTCCGGTGACAATTTTTGACCAAAGAAACATCAGTCAAACCAGAAAGTGGCCTGACCGGACTAAGTGTTCATGAAATAAGCACCACCTTCATAACTTTTCAAGTTTACACGCAGCAAATAGTTTTACCTGTAAAACCCGCAATTACGGGCGTCAAAAATGGCGGCGGCTTCAAAAATATGGCGGCTTGCCGAAGATTGTCGCTCCCCGTGAATCATGGGGGAGCGGGTATCTGTTGCTATGACAGCCTCAATCAGACAACCTAAGGTTAAAGTAACCTATGGAGTCTGATAAATAGTAAAAATAAAATGTTTTTTTTTTTTTTAAAAAAAAAACATAAAACCTCAAATCGCCCCTCTTTCCCTAGAAGTCATATAAATAAACAGTAAAAATCATAAACGCATTAGGATTGCTACGTCCGAAAATGCCCAATCTATCAAGTAGAAAAAAATAGTTGGTAAAAAAGAAGGTAGGGTGAGGGGCACTACACAAAAAAACTTTCACATGAATCAGTCCATCGATATTTTAGCATATGTGAATGCTAGTATCAAATGTCAGCCGTGTAGAAGGTGAAGGTGGTGCTCTAGCTCCAAAGAAAGTCCATTCAGGTGTAGCAAACAATTCATATAGAAAGAAAAGAGCTGGCACTCATCAATAAAAGTAGATTCTTTATTCCATCACTTTAAAATACATCGTTGCGGGAGGGAACAAGACTGCGGGAGACTAACCACGGGCGACGGTCCGTTTCGCGCTGAACTAGCGCTTAATCCTGCCTGGTTTACCGGCGTCTGCACCTGCACTTTAATTGCGGGCGCCAGACCTGGTATCATGGATATAAATAAACACAGATGTATGCTATATGACCAAAATATACAATTTTATTGAATGTACAAAAGCACAACAAGAACAGACAGCAATAAAAACATTAAAAATGTGTGCAAAGCACACAAATACAACAAGCAGAGCAACCCAGCATTTTTTTTTTTTCCCTTTCCCTTCTTTCCTTTTTCTTCTCTGCAAGGAATAACAATAAAATTTTATGTTATTCCTTGCAGAGAAGAAAAAGGAAAGAAGGGAAAGGGGAAAAAAAAAGGACATTTTTTTTTTCTCTCGCTGCGCACGCCACTTCCGCCGGAAGTCACATGACTCGAGCCCAGCTGACATCATAGATCTGCTCCCCCATATAACGGAGACTGCACAGCAAGTCCAGCACCCCTGAGGAAGCTAGGTTACTAGCGATACGCGTGGGGTCTCCTCCCCAGCCCTTTTCCCCCCTACTGCACCTCATTACAGGACGTGGTCACCATTACAGGTAAACCCAGCTTGAATCCTGGGCTTGCGCTCACTTCACTTTATAGCAGCATCGGGTTTTTTCCCCCATACTTTGAATATTTGACTACCCAGTTAAATCACATCGCTGTCTAGGGACAAGCACGGTTTTTCAACCAATGTACCTCAATATATTGTCTTACATTAGTGCAGATGAAGGGGCTCTGCTGCAGGTAGGGGGAGCTGGTGGTGTGCAGAGCAACCAACACTATCACATGCTGGGTTGCTCTGCTTGTTGTATTTGAGTGCTTTGCACACATTTTTTTAATGTTTTTATTGCTGTCTGTTCTTGTTGTGCTTTTGTACATTCAATAAAATTGTATATTTTGATCATATAGCATACATCTGTGTTTATTTATATCTTAGAAGTTTTAGGTATAGCTTTGACCGCCATTTTGTCTGATTTCAAATTACCCGAGTGGTGCCGATCCCACTTTCTAATTTTTGCATTGAGACCTGGTATCATAGCAACATATAAACATATGAGTGGTACACTGAAAGGAAGGGGGAGGTGTCACAAAGGATACGACGTCCGCGGCACAACAAAACCCCAAAGAAAGTTTAACAGGTCGTGATTGTGCATCGGAGGTAAGTAAATTACAAAGTTTGAATATATACAGCAAGCCAATAAAACGTTCAGCCAGTTATTAAGGTTCAATATACAAACAGTACTTTGTGTCAGAGTATTACACGAAAAATGCATAACATGGAGCAAAGAGCAGAATACAAAAACACGATTAGAAACAGGGGAGGAAGGACAAGATGAAGGAATTAACTGAAAAAAATGAAATGAAAATAGGGCAGTAAATATGTATCAAAAGTAGCTTATGTAAAAAACATGATTTTTTTTCTAAAGAAACGCCCCCATTTCATTCTTGTCCAATGGACCCAAAGCATTGGTCTTAATTATCCAAGAAGCTTCTCGTCTGAGAAGCATTTTTTGTCCGTCCCCTCCATTTGGGGGCACAGGAACGACCTCTATACCAGCAAAAGAAATAACATTTGCATTATTAGAGTGGGTATCCCTAATATGTCCAATGAGGCGGGGAGCTCCTTCTCCAGTCCTTATTGAATTACGGTGTTCCCGAAATCTAATGAACAACCTCCTAATGGTTTTACCGATATAAAATCTGCCACACGGGCAGAACAAAACATAAACTACAAAAGTGGTCTTACATGAAATGAAATGTTTTTCTGATGTGTACATCCTCCGATGTTTAAATACTTTCCCTTTAAGAAATAGCAGCAAAAATTGCAACTGCCGCAGCAAAAGTTCCCTTGGGGTATGGATTTTTCTAGCCAATGCTTCTCTCTGGTATTTGGTAAACGACTTCGAACTATTTGATCTTTTATTGTTTTACTGCGTCGAAAAGTAATAAGGGGACCTTGCTCTGCTATTTCTTTAATTTGAGGAAAAATATAGTAGACATGTCATTTGGGGCGTACAGTGAAAGCTGTAAAATCCAACGGAGCAAATGCGTTATTTCACCATTTTCACTGCATTTGGAATTTTTTTTTCCTGCTTCCCAGTACACGACATGGAATATTCAATACAATCACTATGAAGTGCAATTTGTTACGCAGAAAACAAGCCGTCACACAGCTCTTTAAGTGTAATAATCAAACAGATTTTTGAAGGTGGGGAGTGAAAAATGGAAATGAAAAAAACATAAAAGGGCCAGGTCATTAAGGGGTTAAAAGTCCCGGCTGCCTTTGTTGTGTATGTTATTTTTGAGCCCATTACACAATATCTTTCCTCAGGCCGTATTAAAGCCATTCAGTTGGAATATTCTGAAGCAAGAAGGACCCTGACTAATGCCCTAAGAAAAGCCCCCCAGCATACAGCTGTAGGATTCAAACAGACGGTGAGTAGCTGATATGCAAATGTAATTTTTAAGTGTTTGCACATATCCACAATGCAGGATCTACAATCTAAACCTGTGTTTTCTTGTCTTTTCAGGTTCACAAACTTCTGATTGTAGTGGAGTTATTACTGGGGGAAATTCCTGATCGTCTGCAGTTCAGACAACACTCATTGAAAAGGTCATTAATGCCTTATTTTCTGCTGACTCAAGGTAAGTGATTCATCCACTTGTGTATCTGTCACTCATTTCTAAGAACAAGGTATTCTGATTGCACAAGAGAATAAGTACGTAAAGCTAGCCTCTGATCCTCCCACCCTTCATTACAGTTATTGTTCTGCTATCAGTGAGCATACATTCCTGGAAAAGGTCCCTGAAGAGCCCTTCTAATAGTGAGCCTCTGATGCAAGAATAGAAAAATTAAGTTTTCACAAAACAGTTTTTTCTCAATAACTACTTGTAGATATCAGAAGGTTACGCAGAACTTACACAGTAAATTTTACATTGTTATGCGATTTCTGTTTTTCTACCTGTTAATTCCTAATTTTTGTTCCCAGCTGTTCGCACAGGCAACCTGTCCAAATTCAACCAGGTGCTGGAGCAGTTCTGTGAGAAGTTCCAGGCAGATGGTACATACACCCTCATCATCCGGCTGAGACATAATGTCATCAAGACGGGTATGAAGATTTATTTAGGAATCTTAAATGTTTTGTCATTTCCCCATGTTTATAGTTTGGAGAGATGTCAACTTTCGTTTTCAGGTTTCTATTTTGTATAGCTGGCTGTAGGATAGTGTTACTTGCTGCAAAATAGGACCTGTTCTATCTAACAGCGCGGCCACCCATCTTGGTCACTGTGCGGTGAGACACTTTGTGCTCACTGTGACCAGGTGCCATAGAGCTCTATGGGGTCCGTTATCTGGCCACAATGTGTGTGACCAGATCATAGTTTGTTATCCGGATGTGTAAATGAGCCTTCGGGAAATGCCTTTCCCTAGTGACATTGATATTGGTTGGGGGGTAAGGAGAGCACAACCTCTCAAAATCAGCTGCTCTGTGGCCAAACTAGAGTGATACTACTACTACTACTACTATTTCCAAATAGGTTTGAGGTCTAGTGGGGTCTTTATTGTTTGTCGTCTTATGTGTCTGTGTGGGCTATTTATATGTACCTTCTATCTTAGGTGTGCGAATGATCAGTCTGTCATACTCCAGGATTTCATTGCCTGACATTGCTCAAAAATTGCAGCTGGACAGCCCAGAGGATGCAGAGTTTATAGTGGCTAAGGTGAGTGCAAAGGGAAAGCTATGGAGATGCTTTTCCGCAACCTTTTTTGTTGTTTTAATGTTGGACCCACTTCACATATCAATTAGGTCTTTAGTTATTTTGAGCCAAAACCAGGAGTGGTGCACCACACAGAATAATTGCAAGTCTTTCCATTGTAACGTACCTTTGTATAGTCACTGGAAAGACTTACACCTGCTCTGTGACCACACTTGGTTTTTTCTCTAAATAACTGAAAATATTATATGAAGATATGATCTGGGCCTAAGTTATTGACCAAGGTCCCTTACTTAAATAGAATAATTTGCGTCATGTAGAGCAGAAATCACTTTAATGTCACTTTGATTATTCAGTGCCTACCCCTGGTTATAATCTGTCTATGAAAGACTACCTACATTTTTGTAACTTCCTCACTGCAGGCAATCCGTGATGGAGTCATTGAAGCCAGTATTAATCACGAAAAGGGCTATGTTCAGTCTAAGGAGATGACTGATATCTATTCTACAAGGGAACCTCAGCTGGCCTTCCATCAACGCATTTCTTTCTGTCTAGACATCCACAATATGTCTGTAAAGGTAAGGATTAGGCGAGGTACGCCTCTATTTATTTAATAGTATTCCTGTTTTATATCTTGTATAATTCTAGAAAAATGTATTTATATAGCTATGTTTGTATGTTTCTAGTTGTGCATGCGTTTATATAAATGTTTCTTTCAATTCTCATTCAATAGGCAATGAGATTCCCACCCAAATCCTACAACAAAGACTTGGAGTCAGCAGAGGTAAGCATACAATATGCCAATCTCCTGAGCATCTGCGTAAGCCCTGAACAGTATAAACCCAGTTCAACAACAAGCTGATAGTTTAGGGTACAAATAAGTAAAGGCTTCATTGTATTGTGAATGCCGCTATATAGACTCTTGTTGTTAATGTTGCCATTCTTTTGAGTTTTATTACCATTCTTTGGTAGCATTATAACATAAGTCCTGCTCTATACAATTAAAATCTATACAACTAAATGGGGAAGCAATTCTTGTGTACACATTGGGAAGATGGTCTGTGCAATATGTAGCATCGGAGAGAAACCACTGCCAGTGGAAGAGAATGCACCCAGCAAATGTTATTAAAACTATGATAAAATCTCTTTATTTATATAGCTCCATTATATACCACAGCGTTTACAGGTCGGGGGGAGGGATATGTGAATAAAATAAGACATTACAGAGCAATAACATCAGATGAAACAATAGGGTTAAATCTTACACATGTAATGGATGTATACAGTATACATTCTCCTGAGCTATAGATGCAACTGAATGGAAGAATGCGATCCCTGTAGGATATTGTTGCACAGAGGATACATTTGGGGGGGTAAAGGGGACGCATGTCTCTCTTTAGTGCATGTGCGAGCAGCTTGGCGCTTATGGGAATGTGATCTAAAAACCTTGATTTGAAAATGCATCACTAACCTGACCTCTTTCTATCCACAGGAGCGACGTGAAAGAGAACAGCAAGATTTAGAATTTGCAAAAGAGATGGCAGAAGATGATGACGATGGATTTCCATGACCCTCTGTTTTAGCTATGCTTCCCTTAAATTTATAATAGGGGTTTTTGGTTTTGGTTTGTCTTCTTCCCCTCCCTTTCTTTATTGGTCATTCATTCTATAAAGAAACGTAACTGCATGTCTATTCATTGGAGAGTGGGCAGGCTATTCAGATACACTGTGACAGATGCTCCTGCACTTCCTCCGTAAGGCTGAAGCATCACAAAGCAGTTATGGTGCAACTTTGTTTTTTTTATGGAATAGGGAAATGTCATTCTCTACATTGCTCTGTTTGAAGCCGAAATTAATAAGGTCAAAGTTTCTGGCCCTTACCAGTGAGATCAGAACTTCGGGTTTACTTTTATTGTCCTTTACGTAGTCAACATCAATTTAAGTCCAGACAATGAACAACGTGGCCAATCTTATAATTATAAAAATAAAATTTTATAGGAGTCATGCATATACAAACCGGGATCTTGCACATTCTATATATCTTTTTATTTTACCTGTAAGGTAAAGACCCACATCATGTTTTCAGTTGCTCTTTAGTAATTCATTAAAAGCTGTTTGTAACCAAATTTGGATGATAGTTGTGTTTTTTTGTTTTTTTTGTTTTGTTTTTTTTTCCTTTTTGTGGCCAGCAGAGGGAGACAATCACACAGCAGTTGCTATTCCGCATTGTTATTACTTTATCTCTGGATTTTTAATTATGAAGGGGTTTTGCAATATTGGGAGAAAATACAGAGAATGAATTCTGCAAGGATGATATGTTTTCTGATGGATTACACTGTACCGAGAGCAGCAAATATGAAAATGCAGAGTATTATGGGGGTTCATTCACTTTTTCCTCCCATCATGCTCTGCATTTCCGTATTTTTCGGACTATAAGATGCACCCCATATTTGGACGTAAAAAAAAGAAAAATTTGTATTTCACACCCATTAAATTTCTCTGTTTGTCATGCAAACACCCCTGCAATGACTACCATACAATGGCTCTGCAACATGTGCACACAAAAAACTCTGCTACATCTTTGCTTAAACACACACAGCTCTGCTACATTAAACCTCCCTCCCCTAACGCACGCCATTAGCCCTCAACCACTTATATTTACTGGCAAAGAGAAAGGAATCCAGCTTCAAACGAAACCCACGTGGATATAAAACGTACAAATTTATTTAGAAAAACTTCATAAAAAGTCAGATCAACATGTAGAAAACCGCACAACAGGTTTGTTTGGAGGGTAGTGAGGAGACCATCCGGCACTACCAAGCTGTAACCTGTCACATGACCCGATGATGTGGGGCAAGGTCCTTGTACCTTGCAGTTAGGACGCTAGGGGAGGCACTGCTCTCCAGGATCAGCTGAAATGCTGTGTATGGCAGTGCTGCACCCTCCTGACCTTTGGACTATATAAAACTTGCTAAAAAGTACATCTTTATAGTTAAAAAAAAATATATATATATATATATATATATATATATATATATATATTGTATAACATAAATATATTATATATACCCACAGCATTATAGAATTATTTTTCCGAAATATGTTGAATATTTATATTCAGAGATGCCGAATGGTGGAAATATCCCACTGCAGCAGCGGTGTGCCAGTCATATCCATTTCTGTGAGGTCGGTGTAATCTTATACTGTATAAGATATATCTAGTCTTAAATATGTTGTTTATCCTTCACTACCGTTCACAAGCACTTCTAAAAATGGCTGGAAATGAATCCATTTTTCACTCACTGCCATCAAGAAGAGAATGTTATTAAGTGGCTACAATTTTTGTAATTATTTGCACTTTCTGTTTACAAAGAACAAAGTGTTTATAGAAAATCTTATTCCGGTTCATTCAGTTCCACAAAAAGGCTGCTTACTTTCACAAAAAAAGCAGTACCAAAACCCTCAATGAAAAAAAAGTGTCTAATTTTTCAGTTTTTCCACTTTATTCTACACACATTCACACTTGGTCTGTTCTGGTGCAGAGATGGCAGAATCTGCTGATAATCAAAATATATTTTGATTCCCCTCCTGGACATGCGACGATAAATAATTTGGCTGCTTTCCAGTTTCCCATCCTTTTCTTTCTGAAAGTTACGCTACTACTACAGGAGTGTAGAAGCTTTATCACCTACGCACCTTTCACGACCAAGAGCTGCGCCTCCATAGCAATGAGATCTGTATCTGAAGATCCAGCCGAGACTCTGATGTCTGTGGTGACCTTACAGATAAAAGTAGCAGCAGCTGCCACTACAAGAGGTTGGATCTGACTTTCAGGTGAATATCTTGTTCACAGCATTAAATGGATTTTTTTCACTAACGTGGTGTGTAGGAATGTGAAAAATTGATTTATATTGCAGGATTGTAGCTGGAGCTCTTACACACTATTGCAGTACAGTGCTCCAAGTCCAGCTACAGTCCTAGAATTTAAATGCAAGTCTGGTGATAACTGTTGACAGGTTCCCTTTTAGTGCATCTGTTGCTTCCCCATTGGTCCTTTCTTGTGCAGAGCAGCTCCCTGTAAGTCACAGACATGTAACACTCAGACTCCTACAGTGAAAACTTCTGTAGCGTTCATATAAAACCGCAGGTGTGCATAGGTACAGTGTCTAACAGAACTTTGTATGTCCTATTAAATAACATCTATCCTGTATTGTTATGGAGTCATTGCATTATATATATCAGTGCGTTCTAGAAGGTGTAAAGTACCTGATCACGCTATGCCAGGATTTCTGATCCCTAACTCACACCTACCTGTGCAATGCATCACTGATATGGAATGTACATGGGATATCCACTGGTACCAGCCAAGTAATGGAAGTGACAAGCTCTGACAAATATAGCCCTGGGACATCCTGGAACAACTTCACTGTATTCATTAAGCAGATTTCTAATGACAGGAAGGTCTGAGTGTAGATTCTTTGTTATTTCCCATTGTGAGCATGCCAGTACATGTAGCTTTACAAAATTCTCCTGCCACTGATGCACACTGTATACAGGAGCGGCCCTTCTACATTACATATACAGGCGGTCCCCTACTTAAGAACACCTGACTTACATACGACCCCTAGTTACAAACGGACCTCTGGATGTTGGTAATTTACTGTACTTTAGTCCTAGGCTACAATAATCAGCTGTAACCATTATCACAGGTGTCTGTAATGAAGCTTTATTGTTAATCCTGGTTTTTATAACAATCCAACATTTTTAAAATGTAATTGTCACAGAGACCAAAAAAATTTGTCGCGGGGCGTTACAATGATAAAGTATACAGTTCCGACTTACATACAAATTCAACTTAAGAACAAACCTACAGAACCTATCTTGTATGTAACCCGGGGACTGACTGTAGTGGTAAAGGCATTTTCTACATATTGGTGGAGGGGGGGGGGGGTATCACTCCTATTGCTTCCTTTTTCTTTTATTGTGCAACTTTTTGCAGTTTGTGAATTTTTAGGTGCAGAATCGAGCAGCGTACCAAAGTTACCTGCCTCAAGGATGTAATGCAGTGGCCGAATTTATCTTTGTAGCCCAGATGTTTGTTCAACTTGTGTGACTTTGGGGCTCTGAAATTGTCCTATTCTTGTGCCTAATAAGTCGCAAAACAGAGCATGCTAGACCCAGACTTACTTTTGGGAGCTACTATTTGGGACTAAAAAGTCGCACATCACAAAAAGTTACAAAAGTGAGACTAAACGGGCAACTCATCACATGTATCACAAAGTGGAAAAACTTAAGATACATTGCAATCATTAAGTAGGACAACTTCAGGAAACTTGAGAAAGTGGCAGCCAAAAAACTATGATACATGAGCCCCAATCAATTTCACCGAATGTTTTACAGTGTTGCATCTGCCAAAACATGGTGTGGAGGTGACGTATTCACTGTTTTAATCTTGCAAAGTGCAAGAATTTCACTGCATCTACGCTGGAAAAACAGATTAGGGTTTTTCTAATGGAAAAATTGAAAAGAAAATTCAAGTGCAGTGGAAAAAAAGGCAGTTTGCCAATTTCCACTTTTGCAACCCGAACGACACTTCCCCTTTATTCTTTAGGTCAAATCAACCAAGAAAATGCCTTATTTATTTAATTATGTTATGTTTTAATAGTCTTTAAATATTCGCTGTATCCTCATATTTTGACAGCCATAACCTTTTTTTTATACTTTTGTGTGGGAAGCTGTTAAGGTGTAATTTCCTGGCACCCATGTGCTTTTTGATTCCTTTTCATTCATATTTGTATAGGTGGCAAAATTGTAAGATTCTTTGCAGTGCTGGGATATGAGTGGTTGAAATCTCACTCGCTTTGTTGCTACTATAAAGCACTGAAGATTTTTTTACCTGCAGTTGTACAGTTAAAAAATCTATATCCTGGCTTTGAGGCAGGATGAACAGACTATGTGGTGATGATTAGATGTGTGTAGTATTTACACAAACAGGGAGTAGGTCATAAAGTGGGTGTTACCTGCCCTAGGGGGACCGGCTTCTCTTTTTCAGGATTTGGAGCCAACCCCAGATTGAACTACTTAAATTGCTTAAGCTGGAGTGGCCGTGTACGTCACTACCCTACACGTGTCAGCTGCAGTCTCTGCACATTTTGCTATGAACCATCAAAAAGTAGGTCCCTGAGTGGAAATTCCACTGGCTGGAGAAGTCAATAGAAGTGGTCTGGATATTGCTTCAGCAGAATGAAGCAATTTACTAAGATGACAGGATGCAGGAAGTTGTCATTCATCCGTACGAAAAAACGTTATTGCAGGATATATCTTTTACCTGCTGAGATCATGCATACTGCAGATAAGAGGATTAAACAGAAAGTTAAGGTCTCTAGAAAGAAAAAAAAAAGTAAAAATTGCTAAACTACAAAAAAATGGGAATTTAAAATTCCACAAACAAAATGTAATTTAGGACCCATTCACGCGAACGTATGGGAGCGTATATACAGAGCAAATTTATGGGCGCATATATGTCCCGCATAGTTGTCTATGGCACCTCGGCTCCGTATAGTTATATGTATCCCAAAATTATGTGTAGATCATAGAGTTTAACCATGCAAAAAAAATGTAGGCGAATTGAAGGGATTTAGGTCCCAGCTCTGTTAAAAATAAAAACTTTCTTTATTGTAACATATTATAAAAAAGCGACATGAATATCCATGTTAAGCAGCTAACGCTTTTCGGGTAAAAGAAAAATCCACATGGCCCTTAGTCATAGCTGCATAGTTATATGTATCCCAAAATTCTGCATAGATCATAGAGTTTCACAATGCAAAAAAAAACATAATGAAGCTACAAAGATAAAAATGATGGCTTGAAGAATACATATAATAGAGGGTGGTGTGAAGGGGGAGCCACCATCATACTTAGCACCAAAGTACCACAAATGTGCCCCAATTTGCTAAAAATAATTGAATGAATGTAGTGATGAGACACTGGTGAAATAATATCCTTTACACCTAATTGACTTAAATAGAATATGAATGAATAATAACGTCAGTCTGTCCTGTGCGTATTGACATTTTAAAGTCCTAACACTGAACAGAACTAGTGGAATCGCTAAATGTGCAATATCAGTGATTTGTTTTTTTTGCGTACTGAAAAATCAAGGATTTGTAGGCAAACAAATATCATCGTGGCATTTAACTTCTCAGATGCCGCGGTCAGTTGTAACCATGTCATTTGAGAGGTGAATGAAAGAAAAATTTACTCTCCGGTGACTAAACAAGAGAAATGTTTTGGACTACATTGCTGCGCAACTTTTTCTTTTAAAAGGTCTTTCCCATCTCAGTCGTTCACTACTGAAAGGAGAATAGCCCTGTCTCCACCAGGACGAGGTGGTTGGAGTTATGACAACAGTAGAACGCGGCTATTCTAAGCTGTTTCCGAACCTCTGATGCGAAATTTCTATCAAGCTCTACCATTGTTGCTATAGCTGACTTCACACTGAACATTATAAAGGGGAGGGAATACGTTTAATAAGACATCTCTCCTTAGTGTACAATTAGTATGAACTGAAAAAGCAAATACGGTAAATATTATTTGATAAAAATGGCAGTTTATAGAGTTCTAGCTAGAGATGAGCGAGCACTAAAATGCTCGGGTACTCGTTATTCGAGACGAACTTTTCCCGATGCTCGAGTGCTCGTCTCGAATAACGAACCCCATTGAAGTCAATGGGAGACTCGAGCATTTTTCAAGGGGACCAAGGCTCTGCACAGGGAAGCTTGGCCAAACACCTGGGAACCTCAGAAAAGGATGGAAACACCACGGAAATGGACAGGAAACAGCAGGGGCAGCATGCATGGATGCCTCTGAGGCTGCTTAATCGCACCATTATGCCAAAATTATGGGCAACAGCATGGCCATGACAGAGTGACAGAATGAAGCTAGATAGCATCTAAAACATGCAATAATTGACCCTGACACTATAGGGGACGGCATGCAGAGGCAGCGGCAGCAGGCTAGAGAGTGGCATGGCGACATACCCTAAATGGACTCAGGCTTCAAACCAATGGGTGGCAGAGAGGAACCAAAGGAGGTGAGCAAGAAGCGCTCAAATAATATCGGTACATGATAAAAGTTTGCCAGTATATTTTGTGGATTACACAGCAGGGTGGCGACAAAGTTAACATGGAAGCCATGAAAACAACCCAAAATTCTGCCTGACACAGCTCGTTTGATAAGGGGACCATGTATGGAGGCAGTGAACTAGTAGTAGATTAAAGGTTCTGCAGTTAAAACTATGTTAGTTGGATCTTGGCATGGAGTTGGCGCTCCGCTGCCAGGCGAGCTTTCGCCAATCCAAGCCCCTGTCTCTAGGCTACTCCCCAAACAGCACTTCTAAGAACCTTTTGTATAAGATCAAGTGTAGTAGCGTTCTTATAAGTTTAGGATATGGCGGGTGAGGGGAATGTAAACAGATGCGCAAGAAGCGCTGAAATAATATTGGTAAATGATAAAAGTTTATTAGTATATTTTGTGGATAACACAGCTGGGTGGCGACAAAGTTAACAACTTTGATGTGGAATCCATGAAAACAACCCAAATTTCTGCCTGACACACCTCGTTTGATAAAGGGACGATGTATGGAGGCAGCTATATGGACGACTTTTGGAGGTAGCAATGGAGACAACGTGTGGAGGCTGCTATGGAGACAATTTAATTTGGATAGTGCCTGTATGTGGCAGTCCCAAAAATTTTTCAAACCAGAGGAGCAGGTAGGTGGCCCTCCAGAAAAATAGAATAGATTGAGTGCCTGTATGTGGCAGTCCCAAAAAGTTTTCAAACCAGAGGAGCAGGTAGGTGGCCCTCCAGAAAAATTGAATAGATTGAGTGCCTGTATGTGGCAGTCCCAAAAAGTTTTCAAACCAGAGGAGCAGGTAGGTGGCCCTCCAGAAAAATTGAATAGATTGAGTGCCTGTATGTGGCAGTCCCAAAAAGTTTTCAAACCAGAGGAGCAGGTAGGTGGCCCTCCAGAAAAATTGAATAGATTGAGTGCCTGTATGTGGCAGTCCAAAAAGTTTTCAAACCAGAGGAGCAGGTAGGTGGCCCTCCAGAAAAATTGAATAGATTGAGTGCCTGTATGTGGCAGTCCCAAAAAGTTTTCAAACCAGAGGAGCAGGTAGGTGGCCCTCCAGAAAAATAGAATAGATTGAGTGCCTGTATGTGGCAGTCCCAAAAAGTTTTCAAACCAGAGGAGCAGGTAGGTGGCCCTCCAGAAAAATGGAATCGATTGAGTGCCTGTATGTGGCAGTCCCAAAAAGTTTTCAAACCAGAGGAGCAGGTAGGTGGCCCTCCAGAAAAATAGAATAGATTGAGTGCCTGTATGTGGCACTCCCAAAAATTGTTTAAAACAGAGGAACGGGTCGGTGGCCCTCCAGAAAAATTGAATAGATTGAGTGCCTGTATGTGGCACTCCCAAAAATTGTTTAAAACAGAGGACCGGGTCGGTGGCCCTCCAGAAAAATTAAATGCATAAAGTACTATAGCAAGAGCCAGTGGGCCCTGTCAAAAAATAGCCAGTTTCCTCTGCTTTACTGTACAAAGAGGAGGAGAAGGAGGAAAATGAGGAGGAGGAGGAGTGGATCAATTATTCAGGTTGAGCTTCCTTCACCTAGTGGAGATTGGAAATTATGAGAAATCCAGGCTTTATTCATCTTAATAAGCGTCAGCCTGTCAGCGCTGTCAGTCGACAGGCGTGTACGCTTATCGGTGATGATGCCACCAGCTGCACTGAAAACCCGCTCGGACAAGACGCTAGCGGCAGGGCAGGCAAGAACCTCCAAGGCGTACAGCGCCAGTTCGTGCCACATGTCCAGCTTTGAAACCCAGTAGTTGTAGGGAGCTGTGTGATCATTTAGGACGATGGTATGGTCAGCTACGTACTCCCTCACCATCTTTCTGTAAAGATCAGCCCTACTCTGCCGAGACTGGGGACAGGTGACAGTGTCTTGCTGGGGTGACATAAAGCTGGCAAAAGCCTTGTAAAGCGTACCCTTGCCAGTGCTGGACAAGCTGCCTGCTCGCCTACTCTCCCTCGCTACTTGTCCCGCAGAACTACGCACTCTGCCGCTAGCGCTGTCAGAAGGGAAATACTGTTTCAGCTTGTGCACCAGGGCCTGCTGGTATTCATGCATTCTCACACTCCTTTCCTCTGCAGGGATGAGAGTGGAAAGATTTTGCTTGTACCGTGGGTCCAGGAGAGTGAACACCCAGTAATCGGTGCTGGAATAAATTCTTTGAACGCGAGGGTCACGGGATAGGCAGCCTAGCATGAAATCTGCCATATGCGCCAGAGTACCAACGCGTAAGAATTCACTCCCCTCACTGGCCTGACTGTCCATTTCCTCCTCCTCCAACTCCTCCAACTCCTCTTCTTCTGCCCATACACGCTGAACAGTAAAGGACTCAACAATGGTCCCCTCTTGTGTCTCGCCAACATTCTCCTCCTCTTCCTCCTCATCCTCCTCCACCTCCACCTCCTCCGATATGCGCTGAGAAACAGACCTAAGGGTGCTTTGGCTATCAACAAGGGAATCTTCTTCCCCCGTCTCTTGTGACGAGCGCAAAGCTTCCGACTTCATGCTGATCAGAGAGTTTTTCAACAGGCCAAGCAGCGGGATGGTGAGGCTGATGATGGCGGCATCGCCACTGACCATCTGTGTTGACTCCTCAAAGTTACTCAGCACCTGACAGATATCAGACATCCACGTCCACTCCTCATTGTAGACTTGAGGAAGCTGACTGACCTGACTACCAGTTCTGGTGGAAGTTGACATCTGGCAGTCTACAATGGCTCGGCGCTGCTGGTAAACTCTGGATAACATGGTCAGTGTTGAATTCCACCTCGTGGGCACGTCGCACAACAGTCGGTGAGCGGGCAGTTGGAGGCGGCGCTGCGCTGCCCTGAGAGTGGCAGCATCTGTGCTGGACTTCCTGAAATGTGCACAGATGCGGCGCACCTTCGTGAGCAAATCTGACAGATTGGGGTATGTCTTGAGGAAACGCTGAACTATCAGATTTAACACATGGGCCAGGCATGGCACATGTGTCAGTCTGCCGAGTTGCAGAGCCGCCACCAGGTTACGGCCGTTGTCACACACAACCATGCCTGGCTTCAGGTTCAGCGGTGCCAGCCACAGATCAGTCTGCGCCGTGATGCCCTGTAATAGCTCTTGGGCGGTGTGCCTTTTATCGCCTAGGCTCAGCAGTTTGAGCACCGCCTGCTGTCGCTTAGCAACGGCACTGCTGCTGTGCCTAGAGCTACCGACTGATGGCGCCGTGCCCACGGATGGTAGTTCGGAGGAGGAGGTGGAGGAGGGGTGGGAGGAGGAGGAGGCATAGTAGGCCTGAAACACCTGGACCGAGGTAGGCCCCGCAATCCTCGGCGTCGGCAGTATATGACCAGCCCCAGGGTCAGACTCGGTCCCAGCCTCCACCAAGTTAACCCAATGTGCCGTCAGCGATATATAGTGGCCCTGCCCGGCAGCACTCGTCCACGTGTCCGTGGTCAGGTGGACCTTGTCAGAAACGGCGTTGGTCAGGGCACGGGTGATGTTGTCTGACACGTGCTGGTGCAGGGCTGGGACGGCACATCGGGAAAAGTAGTGGCGGCTGGGGACCGAATACCGAGGGGCGGCCGCCGCCATGAGGTTGCGAAAGGCCTCGGTCTCTACTAGCCTATAGGGCAGCATCTCCAGGCTAAGCAATCTGGAGATGTGCACATTAAGGGCTTGGGCGTGCGGGTGGGTTGCACTATATTTGCGTTTCCGCTCCAGCGTCTGGGGTATGGAGAGCTGAACGCTGGTGGATGCTGTGGAGGATCGTGGAGGCGACGATGGGGTTTTTGTGGCAGGGTCCTGGGCAGGGGGCTGACTATCAGCTGACACAGGGGAAGGAGCAGTGGTGTGCACGGCCGGAGGTGAACGGGCTTGTTGCCACTGAGTGGGGTGTTTAGCATTCATATGCCTGCGCATACTGGTGGTAGTTAAGCTAGTAGTGGTGGAACCCCTGCTGAGCCTGGTTTGGCAAATGTTGCACACCACAGTCCGTCGGTCATCCGGTGTTTCCTTAAAGAACCTCCAGACTTCTGAAGATCTAGCCCTCGCCGCAAGAGCCCTCGCCACGGGAGCTTCACTAGTTGACACATTTGGCGCTGATGCACCAGCTCTGGCCCTGCCTCTCCGTCTGGCCCCACCACTGCCTCTTCCAACCTGTTCTGGTCGAGGACTCTCCTCCGTCTCAGAAGCACTGTGTTCACCCGGCCTCTCAACCCAGCTTGGGTCTGTCACCTCATCATCCTCCGATCCCTCAGTCTGCTCCCCCCTCGGACTTCCTGCCCTGACAACAACTTCCCCACTGTCTGACAACCGTGTCTCCTCATCGTCGGACACCTCTTTACACACTTCCACTACGTCAAGAAGGTCATCATCACCCACAGACTGTGACTGGTGGAAAACCTGGGCATCGAAAAATTGCTCAGCAGCAACCGGACAAGTGGTTTGTGACTGTGGGAAGGGTCCAGAAAACAGTTCCTCAGAGTATGCCGGTTCAAATGCCAAATTTTCCTGGGAGGGGGCAGACTGGGGGGGAGGAGGCTGAGGTGCAGGAGCTGGAGGAGTGGCGATTTCGGTGACATGGGTGGACTGCGTGGAAGACTGACTGGTGGACAAATTGCTCGAAGCATTGTCAGCAATCCACGACATCACCTGTTCGCACTGTTCTGGCCTCAACAGTGCTCTACCACGAGTCCCAGTAACTTCAGACATGAACCTAGGGAGTGTAGCTCTGCGGCGTTCCCCTGCTCCCTCATAAGCAGGTGGTGTCTCACCCCGGCCAGGACCACGGCCTCTGACCCCTGCAGTAGTTGGACGCCCACGTCCCCGCCCTCGTCCTCTACCCCTAGCCCTCGGGTTAAACATTTTTAAAATGAGAGTTATAGCTTTAATTTTTCTTTAACTTTTTTTTGTGTTTTTTTTTTTTTTTTGTGTTTTTGAGTTTTTAAAACCAAACAATGCTATCCTATTGCTATGGCTATTTTCTAGCCAAGTATGAAAGCACACTACTATGCCAGATGAGATGACACCGAGTTATTAAACAAAATAAACGTAAAATAAAAAAGGACAAATGGCAGACTGTGCCTAATTGAAATCCAACCCCTACTAAATTTTCCCACTTCGGTCTTTGCAATGGATATGTGCGTCACTAAGCGCAAAACACAGCAGTCGCAAGTCTCACTACAAATTGCTCACAATTGGCTAGTAGATGCACTGCAGCAAGTACAGCCACCAGCAGATCAACCAGAAATCAAATATATAACGCTACTGTAGGCGTAAGCCGTTTGGATTCTCCTATGGCTATTTTCTAGCCAAGTATGAAAGCACACTACTATGCCAGATGAGATGACACTGAGTTATTAAACAAAATAAACGTAAAATAAAAAAGGACAAATGGCAGACTGTGCCTAATTGAAATCCAACCCCTACTAAATTTTCCCACTTCGGTCTTTGCAATGGATATGTGCGTCACTAAGCGCAAAACACAGCGGTCGCAAGTCTCACTACAAATTGCTCACAATTGGCTAGTAGATGCACTGCAGCAAGTACAGCCACCAGCAGATCAACCAGAAATCAAATATATAACGCTACTGTAGGCGTAAGCCGTTTGGATTCTCCTATGGCTATTTTCTAGCCAAGTATGAAAGCACACTACTATGCCAGATGAGATGACGCTGAGTTATTAAACAAAATAAACGTAAAATAAAAAAGGACAAATGGCAGACTGTGCCTAATTGAAATCCAACCCCTACTAAATTTTCCCACTTCGGTCTTTGCAATGGATATGTGCGTCACTAAGCGCAAAACACAGCGGTCGCAAGTCTCACTACAAATTGCTCACAATTGGCTAGTAGATGCACTGCAGCAAGTACAGCCACCAGCAGATCAACCAGAAATCAAATATATAACGCTACTGTAGGCGTAAGCCGTTTGGATTCTCCTATGGCTATTTTCTAGCCAAGTATGAAAGCACACTACTATGCCAGATGAGATGACACTGAGTTATTAAACAAAATAAACGTAAAATAAAAAAGGAAAAATGGCAGACTGTGCCTAATTGAAATCCAACCCCTACTAAATTTTCCCACTTTGGTGTTTGAGGTGGATATGTGTGCCACTAAGAGCTAAACACAACGGTAGCAAGTCCCCCTGCTAATTCCTCACAAAATGGTACTAGATGCAAATAAAAAAAAAAAAAAGTAGAACGTTATTGTAGCCCTAAGAAGGGCTGTTGGGTTCTTGGAGAATCACTCCTGCCTAACAGTAAGCTAATAGAACACCCTAACGCTTTCCCTGACCAGCAGCAGCTCTCTCCCTAGCGGCATCCAGACACAGAATGATCCGAGCAGCGCGGGCAGCGGCTAGTCTATCCCAGGGTCACCTGATCTGGCCAGCCAACCACTGCTATCGACGTGTAAGGGTACCACGTCATGCTGGGTGGAGTGCAGAGTCTCCTGGCTTGTGATTGGCTCTGTTTCTGGCCGCCAAAAAGCAAAACGGCGGGAGCTGCCATTTTCTCGAGCGGGCGAAGTATTCGTCCGAGCAACGAGCAGTTTCGAGTACGCTAATGCTCGAACGAGCATCAAGCTCGGACGAGCATGTTCGCTCATCTCTAGTTCTAGCTATAGTCGGGCAGTTTCTAGGTAAATTGTTGTACAGGACAATTCTCAAAAAATTTGAGAACATATATACAGGAACGTATATATACAATGCATCACGATTTTTAGCATAAACAACCCCCCACTAATTAAAAATATTAGAAACATGCGTTTATGTGTGAATGGTTATTGTATGCAGAACTATGCCTCTAAGTTAGCTTATACATTTCTCACCCCCAAATGTATTCTAACATGTACAGTATCCCCCTTTAATTAAAATGTACAGTGTCTTTCAAATTATAATATTGTTATAATAGCGATATATACAGGCAGTCCCCTACTTAAGGACACCTGACTTACAGACGACCCATAGTTAAAGACGGACCACTCGGCCCACTGTGACCTCTGGTGAAGTCTCTGGATGTTACTATAGTCCCAGACTGCAATGATCAGCTGTAAGGTGTCTGTAATGAAGCTTTATTGATAATCCTTGTTTCCATTGCAGTAAAAAATTTTGAAACTCCAGTTGTCACTGTGGAAATTCCAGTTGTCACTGCGGAAACTTAAGAACAAACCTATGAAACCTATCTCAAATAGGGGACTGCCTGTACATATATACTTCTCCAGAACAAAGCTTAGTATATAAATATAGCACTAATATGGAGTACATTAAAACAGTACTAGAACCTAACTTTTTGACAGAAACACCAGGACCAATTCCCAGTCCCTGTATACATACATGCAGTGACTTAAATGATTTTACATATGTACAGAACCCTCTAATTTACATGTATACAGTAACCCCATAATGAATGAGTACATGCAGTCCCCTTCATCCCATGCCCCCTATATTATATACCAGTGGTGGTGAACCGTTTAGAGACCAAGTGCCCTGCAGCTGTACAAACTGTAGCCCAGTCCCACTTATTTATTGCAAAGTGCCAACACAGCAATTCTAGCATTAATTTATTAAAATCTTCTTGCTCCGTGCTCCAAAGCTTTCAACGGCCCCGAGGACACCAATATTGTTGACCGAAGGAGGGAAAATTTAGATTACCATTGGAGCTTCCCTAAACATGAAAAATTGTGGGGCCAAGAGCAGGGGCTTCAATGGCACCAATGATAATCTGAAAACACAATTGCGGGATATTATTGGTTTACGTTTCGCTGAAGAATTGGAAATAATTTTGTCTGCCTGACTGGAAACGTTTAAAACTTAAATAAACTTTAATAGTAATTTGTTAAAATTGTAAGTAGTTATCTAAAACATTCAGGCATTGGTCCGTGAATGATTGTTACCAAAAATGTTCCATAGACAGGGCAGTGCAATATTGTGTTTGAACACTGACCCGGCTGACGAGCCTATAGAAATTCGTGGTCTATGGGCACAGTATTGTCTGTCACTAGACCAAAAAGATAGATACTAATAAGCTCAGCTGATTTGTCATATAAGTCACACCTAACGCGTTTCTGCATCTATGGTAATGTAACTAGATGCGTCCTCAGAGGTGCTTAAATTTAATTCATAAGTGTGACATTGTGTCATATCACACCGGCAGCATTTCCCCCCACGGCATTGTTACCGGCCGTAGCTCAGGCAACAAATGACAGGGTATTTAAACAGTTAGTTCCACCCATCATTCGTATCATATCCGGGGCGGGGCTATGTTATTAGGCTCCTTGATTGGTTTAGCGGTATAGACGTCACGCTGTAATACCGCCCATATGCAGGAGCAATGTCATTCGACAATAGAACGAGATTGCTGTCAAAGTCCTGCATAAGGATGTCACGCCCTCACAGGGCGGGGCTCCAGCATCATGCGCGATCGCCCTGGGAGGATACGTCACGGGGTCACGTGATGTGTCACTAGTCACATGATCCCCGAATGTAAACAATCGTTTATGTGGAGATCGAACATCGCAGGATTACGGGTAAGGCAGAAATGAACGGAGCATTTAGAGATCACGTTAACATTGAGTAATAGGTGATTGCAGGATAGCGCATCAGACAAAAGTGATGAATATAACTGACTAGTAGTTGATGAAGCTAAATAAAACTACATTTCAACTAAATAAAACAAGCATATGGGACAAAATCATTGAGACCTCGTGGTTTAACGGTGTCCAGAGAGAAAATCCATCGTGATTCTCTCTGGCATACCACTTGGTCATAGTCGCCACCTCGTATCAGTGGGTCGATCGCTTCGATGCCTTGGAAGCTGATCACCTCCGGATGTCCTTGGTGGGATTCCCACACATGTCGGGCAATGGGGGTGTCATGCTCATTGATTATGTCCCTAATATGTTCCCCAATTCTGGTCCTTAGCTCCCGGATGGTTTTACCGACATATTGTATGGAGCAGCAACACGTCAGTAAGTACACTACTCCTGCAGTCCTACAGGAGATGAATTTCTTTATAGGATAGACCTTGTTGGTATTGGAACTCCGGAAGCTCTCACCTTCCTGGATGTATTTGCAATTTTGGCATTTTCTACATCTGAAGGTGCCTTTTGGTGGTTTCGGGAGCCAGGTTGTTCTTTGGGCCGGGATCAGATGACTATGAACCAAATTATCACCCAAGTTCCTGCCCCTGCGGTAAGTAATCGAAGGGACTTCTCCTACCATTTTGCCTATGTCAGGGTCGCGTTGTAGTATACCCCAAAATGTCTCAAGGGTCTGACGGACCATGGTGTGCCCGGCATCATAGCAGCCTATTATTCGCATCTTGGAGTCATTTTCCTCCTTGGGCTTGGGGTGTAAAAGGGTATTTCTGTTGGAACATAGTGCATGTTGATATGCTTGTTTCAGAACTCTGTTCGGGTATCCCCGTTGGCGGAACCTATGATGTAGTTCTGCTGAAGAGGTCATGAAATCAGGAAGGAGCGAATTGTTCCTTCTGGCTCTTAGGAACTGTCCTTTGGGTATCCCTTTTAGCAGAGGTTTGGGATGGTGACTTTGCCAGCGTAGCAAGTTGTTTGTTGCAGTTGGCTTTCTGTACATGTGAGTAGTTATCATACCCGTGCTGGATTTCTTGATGTTGAGATCAAGAAAGACGATCTGATCTTCGTGGAACTCAGAGGTGAAATAGAGCCCTATTTCATTGATGTTAAGACAGGAGACAAACTGTCTATATTCCTCAGCCGTACCTCTCCACAAGATCAGTATATCATCTATGAAACGTAACCATAAGGCTATGTTTGATACCCAGCTTTCCATTTCCTCACTGAACACTACCTCCTTCTCCCACCAGCCCAGGAAGAGATTTGCGTAGGTGGGAGCACAGGGGCTCCCCATCGCAACTCCCCTGAGCTGGTGGTAGAATCTGCCGTTGAAAACAAACGTATTGTGTTCCAGGACAAATTTAAGGAGGTCCAGTGTGAATACGTTGTGTTTGTCACACTGGATATCCCTTGTGTTGAGAAAGGACTTAACAGCTCGGTATCCTGCTGTATGCGGGATCGAGCTATATAAGGCCTCAACATCCAAACTGGCTAGGTGGATATCTGCATCCACCTGCAGGCCATCGAGTTGTCTAAGAACATCCATAGTGTCCTTTACATAGGATGGTAGTGTGGTCACAAAGGGGCGCAGTATGTAGTCCACATACATGCTGATGTTCTGAGTGACACTGTTGATGCCACTAACTATGGGTCGGCCTTTTAGGGGACTAGTGCCCTTGTGTATCTTCGGGATACTATAAAAAGTTGCCGTTGTAGGATGTTGAGGGAGCAAGAATTGATATTCAGCTCTGCTGATCAATTTGTCTCGCAACGCCGAGCTGAGCATCCGCTCCAGTTGTTGTAAAAGGGTTGTTTTAGGATTAGTGGGCACTACTTGATAACAATCTTTATCACAAAAAATTCTTTTACACATGTTTACATACTGCTCTCTGCTCAGAATCACCAAATTACCGCCTTTATCTGAAGGCTTGATTATTATAGACTGGTCCTTCTCTAGTGTCTTGAGAGCCCACTATTCATATCTTGATAGATTATGACAGACATTTAACTCAGTACTTTGCTTTTGTAGATGGTCCGTGACTACCCTTAAAAAGGTATCAATTAGAGTATTATCGTTTTGGGGCGGAAATTTTTTGGATTTAGGTCTGAGTTTTTCATGCAGCATGACAAACGTCAATGTCAGGAATTTGGCCTTGAACCCACAGACCTTGACTGTCTGAGGACTCTTGACAGCCTGCAGGAGGAAGGAGATAGGATACCAGGTGAAGGTCCCTTTACGGACTTCAGACCTAAATCCAAAAAATTTCCGCCCCAAAACGATAATACTCTAATTGATACCTTTTTAAGGGTAGTCACGGACCATCTACAAAAGCAAAGTACTGAGTTAAATGTCTGTCATAATCTATCAAGAGATGAATGGTGGGCTCTCAAGACACTAGAGAAGGACCAGTCTATAATAATCAAGCCTTCAGATAAAGGCGGTAATTTGGTGATTCTGAGCAGAGAGCAGTATGTAAACATGTGTAAAAGAATTCTTTGTGATAAAGATTGTTATCAAGTAGTGCCCACTAATCCTAAAACAACCCTTTTACAACAACTGGAGCGGATGCTCAGCTCGGCGTTGCGAGACAAATTGATCAACAGAGCTGAATATCAATTCTTGCTCCCTCAACATCCTACAACGGCAACTTTTTATAGTATCCCGAAGATACACAAGGGCACTAGTCCCCTAAAAGGCCGACCCATAGTTAGTGGCATCAACAGTGTCACTCAGAACATCAGCATGTATGTGGACTACATACTGCGCCCCTTTGTGACCACACTACCGTCCTATGTAAAGGACACTATGGATGTTCTTAGACAACTCGATGGCCTGCAGGTGGATGCAGATATCCACCTAGCCAGTTTGGATGTTGAGGCCTTATATAGCTCGATCCCGCATACAGCAGGATACCGAGCTGTTAAGTCCTTTCTCAACACAAGGGATATCCAGTGTGACAAACACAACGTATTCACACTGGACCTCCTTAAATTTGTCCTGGAACACAATACGTTTGTTTTCAACGGCAGATTCTACCACCAGCTCAGGGGAGTTGCGATGGGGAGCCCCTGTGCTCCCACCTACGCAAATCTCTTCCTGGGCTGGTGGGAGAAGGAGGTAGTGTTCAGTGAGGAAATGGAAAGCTGGGTATCAAACATAGCCTTATGGTTACGTTTCATAGATGATATACTGATCTTGTGGAGAGGTACGGCTGAGGAATATAGACAGTTTGTCTCCTGTCTTAACATCAATGAAATAGGGCTCTATTTCACCTCTGAGTTCCACGAAGATCAGATCGTCTTTCTTGATCTCAACATCAAGAAATCCAGCACGGGTATGATAACTACTCACATGTACAGAAAGCCAACTGCAACAAACAACTTGCTACGCTGGCAAAGTCACCATCCCAAACCTCTGCTAAAAGGGATACCCAAAGGACAGTTCCTAAGAGCCAGAAGGAACAATTCGCTCCTTCCTGATTTCATGTCCTCTTCAGCAGAACTACATCATAGGTTCCGCCAACGGGGATACCCGAACAGAGTTCTGAAACAAGCATATCAACATGCACTATGTTCCAACAGAAATACCCTTTTACACCCCAAGCCCAAGGAGGAAAATGACTCCAAGATGCGAATAATAGGCTGCTATGATGCCGGGCACACCATGGTCCGTCAGACCCTTGAGACATTTTGGGGTATACTACAACGCGACCCTGACATAGGCAAAATGGTAGGAGAAGTCCCTTCGATTACTTACCGCAGGGGCAGGAACTTGGGTGATAATTTGGTTCATAGTCATCTGATCCCGGCCCAAAGAACAACCTGGCTCCCGAAACCACCAAAAGGCACCTTCAGATGTAGAAAATGCCAAAATTGCAAATACATCCAGGAAGGTGAGAGCTTCCGGAGTTCCAATACCAACAAGGTCTATCCTATAAAGAAATTCATCTCCTGTAGGACTGCAGGAGTAGTGTACTTACTGACGTGTTGCTGCTCCATACAATATGTCGGTAAAACCATCCGGGAGCTAAGGACCAGAATTGGGGAACATATTAGGGACATAATCAATGAGCATGACACCCCCATTGCCCGACATGTGTGGGAATCCCACCAAGGACATCCGGAGGTGATCAGCTTCCAAGGCATCGAAGCGATCGACCCACTGATACGAGGTGGCGACTATGACCAAGTGGTATGCCAGAGAGAATCACGATGGATTTTCTCTCTGGACACCGTTAAACCACGAGTTCTCAATGATTTTGTCCCATATGCTTGTTTTATTTAGTTGAAATGTAGTTTTATTTAGCTTCATCAACTACTAGTCAGTTATATTCATCACTTTTGTCTGATGCGCTTTTCTGCAATCACCTATTACTCAATGTTAACGTGATCTCTAAATGCTCCGTTCATTTCTGCCTTACCCGTAATCCTGCGATGTTCGATCTCCACATAAACGATTGTTTACATTCGGGGATCATGTGACTAGTGACACATCACGTGACCCCATGACGTATCCTCCCAGGGCGATCGCGCATGATGCTGGAGCCCCGCCCTGTGAGGGCGTGACATCCTTATGCAGGACTTTGACAGCAATCTCGTTCTATTGTCGAATGACATTGCTCCTGCATATGGGCGGTATTACAGCGTGACGTCTATACCGCTAAACCAATCAAGGAGCCTAATAACATAGCCCCGCCCCGGATATGATACGAATGATGGGTGGAACTAACTGTTTAAATACCCTGTCATTTGTTGCCTGAGCTACGGCCGGTAACAATGCCGTGGGGGGAAATGCTGCCGGTGTGATATGACACAATGTCACACTTATGAATTAAATTTAATCACCTCTGAGGACGCATCTAGTTACATTACCATAGATGCAGAAACGCGTTAGGTGTGACTTATATGACAAATCAGCTGAGCTTATCAGTATCTATCTTTTTGGTCTAGTGACAGACAATACTGTGCCCATAGACCACGAATTTCTATAGGCTCGTCAGCCGGGTCAGTGTTCAAACACAATATTGCACTGCCCTGTCTATGGAACATTTTTGGTAACAATCATTCACGGACCAATGCCTGAATGTTTTAAATTTCACCAATGATAATCTGACCCTGTCCAAACCTTCTCTTCCTGCAGTCTCAGGTAGACCCAGATGCTTCACTTTAAAATAACGCTGAGTGTGTTACGCCCTGGGCTACCTGGGCCTGCAGGAGGATCTATTTAGTGTTGTGTGGTGAATTCTGTGCTGGGGCAGCAGCCCGAGTGCCCACTGAGAGGGCTCAGAGTGCCACCTCTGGCACCCGTGCCATAGGTTCGCCACCACTGTTATATACTATGCTCACTTTATTAGATACATATGCTGTGTCCCTCTCTAATACACACACACACACATATATATATGTGTGTGATGATGCATCTGGATACATATCCACTGTATATTCAGCAGTAGTGTGAACCTGCTCTATGCGTTCTGCCAATGCAGTTAGTTTTTCTGGCAGCAGTGGGCACCCCCTGTACCTTCAACCGTTTTGCGCCCAGGGCCATCACCCACCGTTCCTGGTGGAAGAAACGGACCTGGCTATAGTGATGTCTTCTCTTTCTTTGGCACCCTTAAGCACTGTGCCCAGATATGATGGTAACTTAAGTGCCTGGGCTTCTTTATTTTGCTGATTACTAGGGTGAACCCCAGGAGGATGGACCTCCAAGAATCAAAAAGGCAATTTTGTAAAGTATTCTCAGATTTCTCTTCCTTCCTTACCATTTGGAAATAGTTATGCATAAAATTTTTCCCAATTGCTGGAGAAGTACTGGGCAGTGAAATGTTTTTCAGTTCTATGGGGGGGGGGGGGGTTAATTCTTTGGGCCCCTTATAGGACTGTTATTTGCGGTAATTTCCTAATGTGTCCTGTAAAACAAACCATGTAATGTACACATTCTAGAGATGGAAAAGAAATCTACCATCAAAATCCATCATGAAAAACCAGGGAAGGTGACTGTAGTAATCTTCTTATACTTGTTATCCATTGCCTCCTTCCTTCTAAACTCAACTTTTTAAATTATGCTTATGACCCAGAATGGCTTTGGGGGTTTGTTACCAGGGCCCCTCCATACTGCAAATTCATAGGCTATTACACTGTCTCACCTTCCACCCCTGCTCCCTTGGCACTTCACTCTGGCTGATGTAATCTTACTGCAGCAGCAGAGGAAGTACACAGAGGGACAGGGAAGTGCACACTGTAACAGCCTGTGAATCTGCAGAACGCAGGGGACCTGGAGCCCTTCTGTCTGTCTCATTGGTATAATTTTAAAAGTTGATTTTAGAAGGAAGGAGGCCATGGATAACAAATATAAGAAGATTAGCACAGTCACAGTACCTGGATCTATGAGTAACTGTCCCTGGTTTATGATGCTTAAATTAAATGGTAGATTTCCTTTAAATACTGTTAGTTAGTTTCCATCTTCGAAAGTTAAATTATAATCCCCTTTTTGCAGACTCATTCTCATGAGCAGACTCATGAGCAGTTAGAAAGCCAATGTGCCACAATATACTAGAAATTGAAAGTATGACATGCAGTATTCTACAAAAAAAATGTAGATATTACATATAGACATATAGATTACTCATTGGGGCAGATTTATCAAGTGTCTGAAAGTCAGAATATTTCCAATTGCCCATGGCAACCAATCACAGCTCCCCTTTAAAATATTCATGAGCACTGGTGAAATGAAAGCTGAGCTGTGATTGGTTGCCATGGGCAACTGGAAATATTCTGACTTTCAGACTGCTTGATAAATCTGCCCCATTGACTTCAAATGGGATACACACACATTGATTTTTATGCACTTTGAATGATGCACTAAGTTTATTATATGTTTTATTAAGACCGTGGTGTTAACATAAATGTTAAAGGAAATCTACCATCAGATTAATACCTTATACAGCAACATCACTAACTACTTGGTCTGTGCACCTTCAAATTATTTTTTATGGGTTTTTTTTCACAAAAACGAAGTTTTCTAAATATGCTAATGAGCTGCTTGCTTTTCCTCTAGGACTAGAATTGTGGGACTTCCGATGGTGGGCGACAAAGGGTATTATCATAGTTGTAGTCAGGCAGCTCAGGATCGGATTCGGGGACGTAGCAGAAGGTCAAGACATGCAGCAGGGAATTGAGGTCAGGAACGGAAGCAAACTTTCTCTTAGGCATCAAGGCACAAGGATCCGGCAGGGTCAAAGGAAGAGGCAGAGCTTTATAGCAAGACAGCAGCCGGCCAACCCAATTAGCAGCACGCTGGCCCTTTAAATCTCACAGAGACGGCACACGCGCCCTAGGGGGTGAGGACATGCAGACCAAACCGCAGAAGCTGTCGCTGGAGCAAGCAGGGGTAAGTCTGCCTGCAGACCCTACACTAAGATACTTCCACACGGAGGCACAAGGGTGCGCATGCAACCCGAGACATGGGTCGCAGGAGTACCAGCGACATGCGGCCTTATCTACAGTGCAGCTACAGCGCAGGTAACAGAATTGGAATAAAACTCCACACCCCCAAGTCTCCAAGACTCCATGTGGGCTTGGAGGGGAGCGAAGGGGGCTGTACCGAGTGGCAGGGCCTAGCGTAGAATTGGATCAGGTTTACATCTTATGCTGCCATACGATGCGCCAGCGTATGATAAATCTCCCCCATAGTTTTCTTGAGAAGTCCAGGTGGTCCCCTACTTAAGAACACTCGACTTACAGACGACCCCTAGTAAAGAACGGACCTCTGGATTTTGGTAATTTACTGTACTTTAGTCCTAGGCTACAATAATCAGCTATAACAGTTATCACAGGTGTCTGCAATTAAGATTTATTGTTAATCTTGGTTCTCATGACAACCCAACATTTTTAAAATCCAACAGTCATAGAGGCCCAAAAAATTTTGTCTGGAGCTACAATTATAAAGTATACAGTTCCTACTTACATACAAATTCAACTTAAGAACAAACCTGCAGAACCTATCATGTACATAACCCGGGGACTGCCTGTATGTGAACCCATTTCAGATCTAAGAGAATGAATAGAAGAAGAACCAAAACACAAGCTGCAGTCAGACGCACAGACCCCTGAGACGCCCTCTAGTATATCCAGCCGTACGCCATCACTTCCTATAATTTTTTTTACTTCCGTCATTATTGATTCACCTCTACTGTGATTACATGGATGACATATGAAACGAAAGGCAGAGAACATACATGACACAAAAGTTAAAAATATCTGGATTCACAGTGTTCTACAGACTATTCATGAGATTACAATATGCTAGGAATCCAGTGCATTGGCAGGAAAAGACGTTCTTACTGATACCATGGGAATTGGAGTAGCCAGGAACAGAAGCAACAGAGAAATTCACTGCCCCTCTCCTCTCTGTGTTACTGGACAATGAAAGCAATGTGTCATTTTATTTTAACCAGATAAAACACGACCTATCGTGTATGTGAAGCTGTCTGGAGAGTGACGCAGCATTACTCAAGTTGTAGAAGTTTAAATCTGCTGAATAAACGCAGTTGACAAATCCATGAAAATGAACAAATATATAAAAAAATAATTCACCAGACAGGGTCTCAATATTACCCTCTTTCCTAAACTTTTAATAAACTTTGCATAAACTATATCACATTGTAGCTTTCCATTTGTATAAGTTTGTGGGAGGAGCCTATCTATGATTCTGTTTCCCTGCACCACATAAAGAAGGTAAAAGATAATGGGGCAGATTTATCAAGCTGTCTGAAAGTCATAATATTTCTAGTTGCCCATGGCAACCAATGGCAACCAATGGAGCTCCCCATTGTATTATAGTCTACAATTGCATGTTGCCTAGTCTATTCATTTCAGAAGGAAATGAATTTAAATTTTACTCCCCATTGCTGTATACAGGCGGTCCCCTACTTAAGAACACCCGACTTACAGACGACCCCTCTGGATGTTGGTAACTTACTGTACTTTAGCTTTAGGCTGAAATAAACAGTAAAACCAGTTTTTAATACAAAAACACTTTGGCAGTGTGTGTACTATGCTCTGTGGGGACTGGGGGAGTGCTAAAAATGGGTCTCCTGGTGACAGGTTCCCTTTAAACTTTATTGTTAATCATGTTTTTTATGACAATCCAACATTTTTAAAATCCAATTGTCACAGAGATCAAAACAAATTTGTCAGGGGTTACAATTATAAAATATACAGTTCCGACTTACATACAAATTCAACTTAAGAACAAACCTACAGAACCTATCTTGTACGTAACTTGGAGACTGCCTGTATAATTTAACATTTTTTTCAGGCCCCTTAGGTTTTTGGACCTAAGGGAGTCTGATCATTTACTAAAATATAACAGTATTGAAGTAAATTTCTAATTCGTCACTATCACTACCCATCCATCATTTTCTCCACATTTAATACAAGTATTCAGGTTGTTTCCATTTGGCTGAGATCAGACATCTAACTGCAGTAACCAAATGTAGAAGTAGTTTAGAATAGGTTCAATAGGCACATGGCAGGATGTAGAGGGAGGTTGTGATTAGACCTCCATATTAACCACCATTCTCCAGTACTCACGAATTGAGGGGCAGTGCCAGAATATATGTGGGACGGATGCTCCATCTCCTCCGCACCTCCAGCACACATCAGGGGAGTCAGGAAATATGCAATGTAGCAGAACATTAATAGTTTATATTGATTTTCTTTGAATTGTACACATTGGGACAATTTAGTTGCCCTATCCCAGTGGTGGCGAACCTATGGCACTGGTGCCAGAGGTGGCACTCGGAGCCCTGTCTGTGGGCACCCAGACCATCACCCCAGCATGAAGTTCACCACACAGGACATGAAAAGTTGCATGTACTATAAAATGTTGCCATTAAGAATTGCAACTCATTACTTATAGACAAACACAATAATTTTAGCTGCAAGTTGTACAAGTTAAAGTCTATAGAACGGATCATATATAATATGTATTATATAATATAACTTATTATATAAATACCACACACCATATTATCAATACACAAGATTGCTATAGGCAAAATACATTAAAAAAAATTAAATTCCATTGCGGAGTTATCTGTATTTTAGAAGATGGAAATAGAAGAGGAAATATGTGGTTCAGAGTAAGGGAGAAAGGAATGATGTACCCTTGTAAATTTATGCAAATTAGTCATAATATTCTACTTCTTCTTTTAACAGGAAATATTGTGCGGAGTGAATGATGTAGTGAATTTCTTGCGTAAAACTGTTGAATCAGTCAGAAAAATTTGGACGGATAAAATATTTTAGTTTTTTAATATCCGGCTTTTGAAATCCCATAATTGTGTGGCCACTAAGTGGCAGCACTGTGCCTCCTTTATTGTAATTTCAGAGTATGTTGTTACCGGCAATTACTCCTGCACTGATGTGCTGATTATGTCATGAGGGCAATTCCAACTTCTTAAACATCATATGGTAGGTAAGTATAAAAGCACCACAGGGTAGGTATGGATGGAACATTAACTTCAAGACAAAGCTACAGAAAAGAGTCATTTCCTCACTATACTATTTCATCTATATACCATGTTTATCCTTCCAGGGTTTCTTTCAATCAAAGGTAGGTATTTTATGGGTACAGGACTTGGCACTGTGATTTATTCCTTTTATGTTATATTCCTTCATTATTATTATTTTTTATATATACATTGTAGCTAGACACAGGGATTATGAGTCAACTAGCAATAAAATATTTACTGGGTTACACTACTGAAAATGCTATATACAATCTTGTATATAATAATAATGCATTGGATTTAGATGTAACCTTATGTGGGGGGTCTGGGTGTGAATGGTATCCTGAGAATGGGTCCTCTGGGCATTTCTACACTAGAGATATGAATAATATAATAGATTGTGAGCTTTACTGGGGAGTAAGTGATGCCAACATCTGAAAGCAGTGTACAATATGTCAGTGCTATGTAAGGAAAGGAAATTGGTTAATATCACCTCTGGATCTAAGGGGTTAACACTTTCTGAGAGGCAGGAATGTAAGGTATGGCCTAGTCCTCAGGGTAAAATTAAAAGGGAAACTGGGAAATAGAAAGAATGAGAGGAAGGAGGGGGCATATGAAAGATCCCAGTTTTAACAACACTTAGAGCAGAGTTAGCAGTGCGTAATGTCACCATGTTCTGACCGTTCTGTCTCCTTCCAGCGCTGGCTGCAGCTCTGACGCTCATCTCCACAGTCCTAACTGCTCCTTTACCAATGGATAGGAATCAGGAACTCATAGGAAAAATCACAATGCAAGCAATGGAAATTATGGATGTAATGGTGAGCACCTGTTAGTTATATTTATGTCTATTGTGTTATTCCTATGTCTATGGACTATCATTTTGTACTGTGAATATTTTATGAGTCTCACAGTCATTGAAATTACTCCTTACTAATCCTATCGGACCATATCTATCTTATGGTCCTGTATATCCAAGTATTTTTAATATCACCGAAAGCCCGGTTTACCCCAGTGTTTTCATGACTGTTCCTACCCTTAACAGTCCTATGATACTTGCTGTAATATGGACATATATGGAGTCTGTGCCCTCTCCTAAACCATGCCTCCTCCTTACTAGCACTTCACAGACACAGTCCCTCTCCACAGTCGTTCATAGTTTAGTCTGTGCACAGGCCTTATGCTGGCAAGACAGATCACTGTGTCAAATACTATATTTCTACATGATTAATGATCTACGAGTACTAATTTTGAATATTACCTTTTTTTTAGGAGCTAAAAGAAGAAGAATTGAGACTCATCCGAAATCTACTAGGTATCCGCCCTCTGGCTTTGGAAGAATGCAAAAGTGAAAGTTTTAGCCCGGTGAGTGATGTCAGTCTCAGAAGCTTCTGAATATTGGTGCTAAGTGACCCTCATTACTGATACACAGACAATGCAGCACAGATTTCCCATAATCTGTTTAGTTTAGGCTTTGACTCGTACTATTTGTATATCACATGGTGTCTGAATTCTCTGGCAGCAACACAGGACAGGCGGTGACATCCATTGCCAAACTCAAAAATGTCACAGTCTGCAAAGTAGGACTTTATAGAGATGTTTATGATCCAGACCATGAAAATGGATATACCAAATCTGCACCATAAACAACATATATGATGGTCTCGCTGGTTTAGAAAATTCTCTTTCGATTATACCATAAGGACATTCATCTAAAAATAGGGAACGTAAAACAAGCTTCTCATGTTTTTGAATTAATAGCTTTTCATTGGATTCCATTCATTTTGATGTAATTTTAAAAGGGGTGGAACACTTTGCCTCCTGTTTGTGTAATGTATGTGTAAGTGTGGGGGGCAGGATATTAGGTAATTTACCAACATACATCTATTAGAAGTTCTGTACCACTTTATTAATATGTAAATTGAAGCCTCTTGTCTTTTATCTCATCAGCCAGACATTGCTGTCCCTAAAGTGGCTGCAGATGTAGGGTCACGTGATCTCTAACTCTCCACGAGCAATAGCCATGCCAGAACCTGAATAGCATTCATGAATATAAGATCAAGTTCCTTGCAGGGATATTGTTCAAGGAGAGGTAGAGATCACATGACCCTCCATCTGCAGACAAGATAAGACTTACACACACACTACAAAAAACATGAGGTAAAGTGACCAACCGCTTTAATCACCTTTGTGACTTGGCATTTTAAACTTCTTGGGGTCCCAACAACGACCTAAAGACACATAGGGGGTCATTTACTAAGGGCTCGAATCGCGTTTTTCCGTCGCGTTACCCGAATTTTACCGTTTTGTGCCGATTTTCCCTGAATTGCCCCGGGATTTTGGCGCACACGATCGGTTTGTGATAGGCACGCAACGGAAATCGGGGGGCGTGGCCGTTGGAAAACCTGTTGGATTTGGAGAAACTGACGCATCTTTTAAACTGACACGCACTAATCCTGCACCCGGCGTGTCTTGGTGAAGTTCAGTGAACTCCGACGGAATTCAGCGCAGCAGCGACACCTGGTGGACATCGAGGGAACAACCTTATTGAATCACCGGAAGACCCGAATCCTCGAAAGAGAACGCGACGCTGGATCACGACAGGGGCGGGTAAGTAAATCTGCCCCATAGATGTCTCATTGACCATATATTATACAGAGCTTTATATAATTCCACGTTTCGGACTATATGTAACTGTAAAGGATTGACAAAGTATGTGGTGTAGAATACACTATGTGATCCTCCTTTTCACCTTTTTATGTTCTTTATTTTATAGGTTGCTTGCTACTCCCAGTTCTCAAATGGCTTGAAGTCCATGCACTCCCTCCTTAGCTCCGCACATCTGTATACCGAGGTAGATCTGACCGATCTGCTGTATGACCTGCTAGAATTTATTTCCAACGTGGAGGAAATGGTAAGCAGTGAACCTTCTACATTGTTACATCTGGATTAATATAATGTAGCAGGCTATTACTACATTTGTATCACTGAACACTCCTTTATTTGCAACTTCTTCAATTTTTGAAGTTTGATTGTAGTTCTGGCTCATAAAGGAAGTAATTCTGATAATATTAGGCAACTCCTGAGACAACAAGATCCTATTATTTATGAGTAAAGCGCCTTAATGATAAAAATAGGATTCCAAGTATTTCAATTATGATAATTACATGAAAAATGTATAATAATTCTGGAATTTCCGAGTTAATAATGATATGTTGTTTAAATAAGGTGATTCATTTTCTAGAATTCTGGTCCTGATCATCTCTTGTTCTCTCTCATAGATGACAGCACAAGGCATTCCTATTGATACCCATGTCCCTAAAAAGCTGCCCAATGGCATCACCGAATTCCAAGAGAAAGCTGGGATTTTCCTTATCCTTCACGACCTCTGCAATGCCTTCAATGTCTTCCAGAAAGGACTTGCTGCTCAGTGGCAATAATGGGACATGGTTTAAGGAGATCTTCTGTTTAATATTTAGACATTCTCCTGTAAACCAAGAGCTGAAGCCAACACCTGATTGCAATGTCTGCAATAGAAGAAACATTAGTAGTGAATATTTCACTTTTTTGGATGCAACTTATTTTTGTTTTTCTCCTCCTCTTACCACTATCTACCGATTGTCCTTACAACTAAAAGTAATGGAAGGGCAAGGACCATGACTTTCCAACATATAGCTGGTGATAATCAAAGCCCAACAATCCAGAAATGACCAATTTCAAGCAGGATCTGTTTTTTTTTTGGGCCGGAACAATAATACTATGTTGCGATTGTCCCTGAACATTCTAGACTATCTGGGCAGATGTGGAAAGTATGTAGCTATAGAGGATTCAAAGGTTATAGCCAAACAGCTACATAAATAATGGTGCTTATTATAGAAAAAAATTCAGTGTTACCTGCTACAGAAGGTCCTCCTAGCTCTTCTCTTCAGGATAATGAGCAATATGCACCTCTATAGCGTGGAAATTATTATAATCTGAGAACCAGTTTTTTTGTTTTTGTTTAAAATGACATATTTAGATTCACTCTGTTTTGGTGCTAAATGGACAACTTTAAAAAAAAAAAAACATCTCTTGTTCCTGTTAAGAAGAGAGTGAGTAGGATTTAATGGAAAGTCTTGAAAGAGAAATTATTTTTGTAGTAAAGAAAGAAAAATGGAGCAGTTTCGTAAATGTTTAAATCTCCATCTACTTTTTCTTCTATTTGTAGGAGAGTCCACGATGGGTCTATTTTCTAAAGATATTTAGTTTAAGACTGGAATAAGAAAAGCCATTCTTAATGTATGTTCTCATTCCCATCTTCTGTTCTCCACGCTACATGATCTTGTGATCTAGTGTTTCTAAATTTTTATACCAAACCAAATAACAGAAGATGGAGATTGGATGATGTGATATGTATGTGATTTCTTAGTTGTCCTAAGAAATCAGTTTATTTAAAAAAAGGGACTGGTCCTGCAATGTATTTAATATTTTTATATTATTTATTTATTCATTATTATTATTTATTTAATATCTGCCAAATAATTTTATTTATTATTTATATAATATTTTATTATTGATATTGATTGATATTGATATTGTCTTGTGATAAAATAATACACAGGAAAATTAGATTGTGAACCCCAATGGGGATAGGGAACTCTTTTGATGAAAACAATGACCTTTATTGTTAAAATAGTTTTTTCTTATGAAATAAATGTTTTTACATTAAAATGTCATTTGTCATCATTGCCACTTTTGAGTATTGCCTGTCAGATGAGATGAACCTAGTTCAGTAAATGTACCATATTATTGCGCACTTACGTGCAGCCTTTAACTGTACCTGAGGGTCCACACATGGAAAACATGTCACTGTGAAAATTCAAGTAATTTACAGTCAGCATGTTATAGAGTAGAAGGAGTTGGGTAGATATATGGGTGAGATTTTTCAGCACTTCTACATCAGTTTTCTGGGGTGGAGGTCCTGAAATAATCGCAATTTCTTGCACACTGCAAGAAATTGCAATTACTCTTGTGACTACGCCGCTTCCACACCTTGTGGGTATAGAGGGAGTATGAAGGGGGTGCAGCCACCAACAAAGTGGGATGTCCTGTGCCTGCGCACTACAGGCCTCTACCATAGCTCCCAACCATCCCGATTTTGCCGGGAAATTCCCGTTTTTTTTCTTACCTCTGCCCCGCGTCACGGGCAGCTATGAGATTGTCACGGATTTTCTCCCCAGGTCCCGCTGTGTCCGCATAGTAAATACTTTGAAAGCCAGAACTCACAGTACAGAATGGCTTCTAAAGACATCGGGAGGGAATCCTTTTCAGAGAAGTGTCAGGTTTAGCGTAGAGAGCAGGGACCACGTCATCAGCTTCAGAACAGCATCTGTCCATATATGGTCACTGCATCTCCTAGGGTTCCCCAGGGCAGACATCAGGCAGGGAATTCTTTTCAGAGAAGTGTCGGCTGGAGAGAGCAGGGACCACGTCATCAGGCTCAGATCACCATCTGTCCATATATGGTCTCCAGGGCTTCCCCAGACACAAGCTCTTTATTTAATTAAATTAGATAAAGTTTTGCCCAGGCTGAGATTCAAACCTGGGACCCTCTACACTGTAGACAGGAGCCTTAACCAACTGAGCTATAAGTCCAGGGATACAGAGCTGAGTAAGAAGTGTTATCTGCCACTGTTACACTGTGACACAGACTAATGCACTGATATATAGAGAGGGATCTTCTCAGAGATTATTTATGTTAATTATTGAAACTATTATTATTATCATAAATTTATTATTTTTATTATTATGGAGATGATTATTAATAATAGTAAAAATAATAATAATCATCTCAATAATAATCTCCATAATAATAATAATAATAATAATAATAATAATAATAATAATAATCTCCATAATAATAATAATAGTCTCAATAATTACAATAATTTCTGAGAAGATCCCTCCCTATATACCAAGGCATTAATCTGTGTCACAGTGTAACAGTAGTCATAGTTCTTAGTTACCAAAATTCTACACCTAGATAATCACAGAGGTTATAGCTCAGTTAGTTGAGGTGCTGTGACACTATTGTACATGGACACTGCAGGTTCTGGGTTCAAATCCCAATGAGGATAATTTATTTTTATTTTTTTTATTGAGATGATTTTTATTATTATAATATGGCTAAAATTTGGGGCGTGGCCAGGGAGTGATTGGGGGTGTGGCTTAGGGGGATCTACGCGTGCCGCCATTTTGTCCCTCTTTCCCTTTCACAAATGTTGGGAGGTATGCTCTACGGGTCAGCAGATATGTCAGGAGGTCTGAGCCTGCTGATGTATCCACCAAGGCGGGGGGCATTGCCATCAGAATGTCCTATATAGAATGAATAGTGAAACCAGGAGCTGACGGCTACCTGCTTTACTGTTGTGTCCAACTCTATTGCCTCCTCAAGATACAGATAGCATTGAGCACAGGAACTGGAGCAGTGTGACATCACCTGGATCCTGTGACTGTCCAAATGATTTTTTCCTGCTTTTCCTCCTCTGCCCTGCTTCTCCTGCTCTTTGTCCTTTATAATGCTCAAAGGCATCTACTTGGTGGGAGAACTGCATATGGTAGTGCAGCTCTGTAAAATAACAGAATCAGACTTTGAATTTCTTTGTCATCTAGCTGGTGAAATGTGTTCATCAGGAATCCATTACCATTATATTACACTTCCTATATTTATATACTGTATAAGTTTATAATACACAGAAAACCTTCCCAACACCTTTTACACTTGAGTCAGAAAAAAGCCAACCATCCCTGGAGGGAATCATTCCACCGCCATCATGACTATAACCTCTGAAAAACTCTGTACATTAGCAAAATCTGGGGGTCCCTTGATAGTGTCTGTAAAGAGTGCTTAATTATTTTTTGCTTTGCAATAAATTTGGGAATCTTTTGATTTCTTAATTCTGCCCGTGTCCTTTGTCAATCTTCCTCCTACTTTATTAAAATTCCTTACCAATGTTGTATTAGTCTTTGGACTGAAATGGGAGTTTGACTGCTTTGAACCTGCCTTCCTGACCCTAGAGCTTCTTAACAACTTCTACTGACCTGTCGTAGCCAGTCTTGATGCCTGTACGGGTTATAACAGTCAAAACTGACAGTTTGGGTCAGTTTGGGTTCACAACACGCTGTTCATTAACGAAAATATGCATTCACTGGCCTTTATAAATCCTTCACTCAGGTCACTAGTCATATAGACTCCACACCATGACCCCTAGCTTGTTGCTTTGAGGCTAATTAAGCATTGATTGATTTATCAGTAGGTCTCCCCATGTCTCAGAATTACATCTATTTATGTGGTTGCAGGACAAATCTTATGGCCACAGCATTATCACCACTGGGCACCAAGACTGGGTTCCCTCTGACCCACACCTAAACCTCCAGCCTGTGACCCATAAGATGTTATTTTTCCACCCCCAGACTCCTGTGGGAGTCTTTAAGTGGAAAAATAACATCTCATGCAATATACACAAACATCTGTGTGCGCTATATAAATAAAGAATTATTATTATTATTATTATCAAGAAACAATATTAACAATGCAGATATAATGGCACATTTTGTAATGTGGATCTCAGGGTACTGTCACAGTTCGTAGAGACGAACTGTTAGAGAGTCTCTTAGGGAAGAGTCTGTGGACCCTCTGGACCACTGCGGGAGATGATGATGGTACTAGCCGACACCCGGGACCGGAGTCTAAGTGGGACCTGGTCTTCACCAGAACCTGCCGCAAAGCAGGATGGTCTTGCTGTGGCGGGGTGCCACCAGGTCGTTCCACGAGTGCGACTAGCCCGCGGTGGCAGCCAGGGAAAGAGGGATGCAGGACAAGATGCAGGCCACTGTCCAAGCATGAGGTGACAGCAGGAGTACAGCTTGGAAGCAGGAGCAGACAGAAATGGACAGGCCCACGGAGGAGAGCTGGTGGCTTGGAGGCATCTGGGAACGCTGAGAACACAGGAGCGTCTGGAAATGCTGTAGACACAGGAGCGTCTGGAAACGTTGGGAACACAGGAGCGTCTGGGAACGCTGGGGGTCAGGAACAGCTTAGGGAAGCTTGGTACAGAAACCACAGAAGTTCCTTTGGGCAACGAAGATAGGGCTTTCACTTACAAGAAACAATGCTGAAGATCCAGCAAGGCAGGAAGGGATTATAAGGGGCAAGCAGGAGGATGCTGGCCCTTTAAGGCTAGAAGAGCCGGCCTAGTTGGGAAGCAGGAGCGTTGGTGAGACCGGGCCGAGGGGTAACTGCGCTTATAAAAAGTGTGGGCTATTTATAATTTACTCTTTTACAATGTAGCTCTTTATTGATCAGATATATCGAAAGTATATAGACAATCAATATTATACTCTTGGAAAACCTTTGACTTCTACTGTAGTTCCTTTGTAATTTTTGGTCTGAGATAACACAGTTATCTTTATAAACCTCCTGCTTTCACAGCAATTTTAGGTTACTTTATAATGTACAGTGATCTCCTGACTGTATATTATCAGGACAGGTTCACACAGTGCTGGGTTACTATATAATGTACAGGGATCTCCTGACTGTATATTATCAGGACAGGATCACACAGCGCTGGGTTACTATATAATGTACAGGGATCTCCTGACTGTATATTATCAGGACAGGATCACACAGTGCTGGGTTACTATATAATGTACAGTGATCTCCTGACTGTATATTATCAGGACAGGATCACACAGCGCTGGGTTACTATATAATATACAGTGGTCTCCTGACTGTATATTATCAGGACAGGATCACACAGCGCTGGGTTACTATATAATGTACAGTGATCTCCTGACTGTATATTATCAGGACAGGATCACACAGTGCTGGGTTACTATATAATGTACAGTGATCTCCTGACTGTATATTATCAGGACAGGATCACACAGCGCTGGGTTACTATATAATGTACAGTTATCTCCTGACTGTATATTATCAGGACAGGATCACACAGTGCTGGGTTACTATATAATGTACAGGGATCTCCTGACTGTATATTATCTGGACAGGATCACACAGCGCTGGGTTACTATATAATATACAGTGATCTCCTGACTGTATATTAAAAGGACAGGATCACACAGTGCTGGGTTACTATATAATGTACAGTGATCTCCTGACTGTATATTAAAAGGACAGGATCACACAGTACTGGGTTACTATATAATGTACAGTGATCTCCTGACTGTATATTATCAGGACAGGATCACACAGTGCTGGGTTACTATATAATGTACAGGGATCTCCTGACTGTATATTATCTGGACAGGATCACACAGCGCTGGGTTACTATATAATATACAGTGATCTCCTGATTGTATATTAAAAGGACAGGATCACACAGTGCTGGGTTACTATATACTGTACAGTGATCTCCTGACTGTATATTAAAAGGACAGGATCACACAGTGCTGGGTTACTATATAATGTACAGTGATCTCCTGACTGTATATTATCTGGACAGGATCACACAGCGCTGGGTTACTATATAATATACAGTGATCTCCTGACTGTATATTAAAAGGACAGGATCACACAGTGCTGGGTAACTATATAATGTACAGTGATCTCCTGACTGTATATTATCAGGACAGGATCACACAGTGCTGGGTTACTATATAATGTACAGTGATCTCCTGACTGTATATTAAAAGGACAGGATCACACAGTGCTGGGTTACTATATACTGTACAGTGATCTCCTGACTGTATATTATCAGGACAGAATCACACAGTGCTGGGTTACTATATAATGTACAGGGATCTCCTGACTGTATATTATCTGGACAGGATCACACAGCGCTGGGTTACTATATAATATACAGTGATCTCCTGACTGTATATTTAAAGGACAGGATCACACAGTGCTGGGTTACTATATAATGTACAGTGATCTCCTGACTGTATATTAAAAGGACAGGATCACACAGTGCTGGGTTACTATATAATGTACAGTGATCTCCTGACTGTATATTATCAGGACAGGATCACAAAGCGCTGGGTTACTATATAATGTACAGGGATCTCCTGACTGTATATTATCGGGACAGGATCACACAGCGCTGGGTTACTATATAATGTACAGTGATCTCCTGACTGTATATTATCAGGACAGGATCACACAGCGCTGGGTTACTATATAATGTACAGGGATCTCCTGACTGTATATCATAAGGACAGGATCACACAGAGCTGGGTTACTATATAATGTACAGTGATCTCCTGACTGTATATTATCAGGACAGGAGCACACAGCGCTGGGTTACTATATAATGTACAGTGATCCCCTGACTGTATATTATCAGGACAGGATCACACAGCGCTTGGTTACTATATAATGTACAGTGATCTCCTGACTGTATATTATCAGGACAGGATCACACAGCGCTGGGTTACTATATAATGTACAGGGATCTCCTGACTGTATATTATAAGGACAGGATCACACAGAGCTGGGTTACTATATAATGTACAGTGATCTCCTGACTGTATATTATCAGGACAGGAGCACACAGCGCTGGGTTACTATATAATGTACAGTGATCCCCTGACTGTATATTATCAGGACAGGATCACACAGCGCTTGGTTACTATATAATGTATTGGGATCTCCTGACTGTATATTATCAGGACAGGATCACATAGTGCTGGGTTACTATATAATGTACAGTGATCTCCTGACTGTATATTATCAGGACAGGATCACACAGTGCTGGGTTACTATATAATGTACAGGGATCTCCTGACTGTATATTATCAGGACAGGATCACACAGTGCTGGGTTACTATATAATGTACAGTGATCTCCTGACTGTATATTATCAGGACATGATCACACAGCGCTGGGTTACTATATAACGTACAGTGATCTCCTGACTGTATATTATCAGGACAGGATCACACAGCGCTGGGTTACAATATAATGTACAGTGATCTCCTGACTGTATATTAAAAGGACAGGATCACACAGCGCTGGGTTACTATATAATGTACAGTGATCTCCTGACGGTATATTATCAGGACAGGATCACACCGTGCTGGGTTACTATATAATGTACAGGGATCTCCTGACTGTATATTATCAGGACAGGATCACACAGCGCTGGGTTACTATATAATGTACAGTGATCTCCTGACTGTATATTAAAAGGACAGGATCACACAGTGCTGGGTTACTATATAATGTACAGCGATCTCCTGACTGTATATTATCAGGACAGGATCACACCGTGCTGGGTTACTATATAATGTACAGGGATCTCCTGACTGTATATTATCAGGACAGGATCACACAGTGCTGGGTTACTATATAATGTACAGGGATCTCCTGACTGTATATTATCAGGACAGGATCACACAGCGCTGGGTTACTATATAATGTACAGTGATCTCCTGACTGTATATTATCAGGACAGGATCACACAGTGCTGGGTTACTATATAATGTACAGTGATATCCTGACTGTATATTATCAGGACAGAATCACACAGCGCTGGGTTACTATATAATGTACAGTGATCTCCTGACTGTATATTATCAGGACAGGATCACACAGTGCTGGGTTACTATATAATGTACAGTGATCTCCTGACTGTATATTATCAGGACAGGATCACACAGTGCTGGGTTACTATATAATGTAAAGTGATCTCCTGACTGTATATTATCAGGACAGAATCACACACTGCTGGGTTACTATATAATGTACAGGGATCTCCTGACTGTATATTATCAGGACAGGATCACACAGCGCTGGGTTACTATATAATGTACAGTGATCTCCTGACTGTATATTATCAGGACTGGATCACACAGCGCTGGGTTACTATATAATGTACAGTGATCTCCTGACTGTATATTATCAGGACAGGATCACACAGTGCTGGGTTACCATATAATGTACAGGGATCTCCTGACTGTATATTATCAGGACAGGATCACACAGTGCTAGGTTACTATATAATGTACAGTGATCTCCTGACTGTATATTATCAGGACAGGATCACACAGCGCTGGGTTACTATATAATGTACAGTTATCTCCTGACTGTATATTATCAGGACAGGATCACACAGTGCTGGGTTACTATATAATGTATTGGGATCTCCTGACTGTATATTATCAGGACAGAATCACACAGTGCTGGGTTACTATATAATGTACAGGGATCTCCTGACTGTATATTATCTGGACAGGATCACACAGCGCTGGGTTACTATATAATATACAGTGATCTCCTGACTGTATATTAAAAGGACAGGATCACACAGTGCTGGGTTACTATATAATGTACAGTGATCTCCTGACTGTATATTATCAGGACAGGATCACACAGTGCTGGGTTACTATATAATGTACAGGGATCTCCTGACTGTATATTAAAAGGACAGGATCACACAGTGCTGGGTTACTATATAATGTACAGTGATCTCCTGACTGTATATTATCAGGACAGGATCACAAAGCGCTGGGTTACTATATAATGTACAGGGATCTCCTGACTGTATATTATCAGGACAGGATCACACAGCGCTGGGTTACTATATAATGTACAGTGATCTCCTGACTGTATATTATCAGGACAGGATCACACAGCGCTGGGTTACTATATAATGTACAGGGATCTCCTGACTGTATATTATAAGGACAGGATCACACAGAGCTGGGTTACTATATAATGTACAGTGATCTCCTGACTGTATATTATCAGGACAGGATCACACAGCGCTGGGTTACTATATAATGTACAGTGATCCCCTGACTGTATATTATCAGGACAGGATCACACAGCGCTTGGTTACTATATAATGTATTGGGATCTCCTGACTGTATATTATCAGGACAGGATCACATAGTGCTGAGTTACTATATAATGTACAGTGATCTCCTGACTGTATATTATCAGGACAGGATCACACAGTGCTGGGTTACTATATAATGTACAGGGATCTCCTGACTGTATATTATCAGGACAGGATCACACAGTGCTGGGTTACTATATAATGTACAGTGATCTCCTGACTGTATATTATCAGGACATGATCACACAGTGCTGGGTTACTATATAATGTACAGTGATCTCCTGACTGTATATTATCAGGACATGATCACACAGCGCTGGGTTACTATATAACGTACAGTGATCTCCTGACTGTATATTATCAGGACAGGATCACACAGCGCTGGGTTACAATATAATGTACAGTGATCTCCTGACTGTATATTAAAAGGACAGGATCACACAGTGCTGGGTTACTATATAATGTACAGTGATCTCCTGACGGTATATTATCAGGACAGGATCACACCGTGCTGGGTTACTATATAATGTACAGGGATCTCCTGACTGTATATTATCAGGACAGGATCACACAGCGCTGGGTTACTATATAATGTACAGTGATCTCCTGACTGTATATTAAAAGGACAGGATCACACAGTGCTGGGTTACTATATAATGTACAGTGATCTCCTGACTGTATATTATCAGGACAGGATCACACAGTGCTGGGTTACTATATAATGTACAGGGATCTCCTGACTGTATATTATCAGGACAGGATCACACAGTGCTGGGTTACTATATAATGTACAGTGATCTCCTGACTGTATATTATCAGGACATGATCACACAGTGCTGGGTTACTATATAATGTACAGTGATCTCCTGACTGTATATTATCAGGACATGATCACACAGCGCTGGGTTACTATATAATGTACAGTGATCTCCTGACTGTATATTATCAGGACAGGATCACACAGCGCTGGGTTACAATATAATGTACAGTGATCTCCTGACTGTATATTAAAAGGACAGGATCACACAGCGCTGGGTTACTATATAATGTACAGTGATCTCCTGACGGTATATTATCAGGACAGGATCACACCGTGCTGGGTTACTATATAATGTACAGGGATCTCCTGACTGTATATTATCAGGACAGGATCACACAGTGCTGGGTTACTATATAATGTACAGGGATCTCCTGACTGTATATTATCAGGACAGGATCACACAGTGCTGGGTTACTATATAATGTACAGGGATCTCCTGACTGTATATTATCAGGACAGGATCACACAGCGCTGGGTTACTATATAATGTACAGTGATCTCCTGACTGTATATTATCAGGACAGGATCACACAGCGCTGGGTTACTATATAATGTACAGGGATCTCCTGACTGTATATTATAAGGACAGGATCACACAGAGCTGGGTTACTATATAATGTACAGTGATCTCCTGACTGTATATTATCAGGACAGGATCACACAGCGCTGGGTTACTATATAATGTACAGTGATCCCCTGACTGTATATTATCAGGACAGGATCACACAGCGCTTGGTTACTATATAATGTATTGGGATCTCCTGACTGTATATTATCAGGACAGGATCACATAGTGCTGAGTTACTATATAATGTACAGTGATCTCCTGACTGTATATTATCAGGACAGGATCACACAGTGCTGGGTTACTATATAATGTACAGGGATCTCCTGACTGTATATTATCAGGACAGGATCACACAGTGCTGGGTTACTATATAATGTACAGTGATCTCCTGACTGTATATTATCAGGACATGATCACACAGTGCTGGGTTACTATATAATGTACAGTGATCTCCTGACTGTATATTATCAGGACATGATCACACAGCGCTGGGTTACTATATAACGTACAGTGATCTCCTGACTGTATATTATCAGGACAGGATCACACAGCGCTGGGTTACAATATAATGTACAGTGATCTCCTGACTGTATATTAAAAGGACAGGATCACACAGTGCTGGGTTACTATATAATGTACAGTGATCTCCTGACGGTATATTATCAGGACAGGATCACACCGTGCTGGGTTACTATATAATGTACAGGGATCTCCTGACTGTATATTATCAGGACAGGATCACACAGCGCTGGGTTACTATATAATGTACAGTGATCTCCTGACTGTATATTAAAAGGACAGGATCACACAGTGCTGGGTTACTATATAATGTACAGTGATCTCCTGACTGTATATTATCAGGACAGGATCACACAGTGCTGGGTTACTATATAATGTACAGGGATCTCCTGACTGTATATTATCAGGACAGGATCACACAGTGCTGGGTTACTATATAATGTACAGTGATCTCCTGACTGTATATTATCAGGACATGATCACACAGTGCTGGGTTACTATATAATGTACAGTGATCTCCTGACTGTATATTATCAGGACATGATCACACAGCGCTGGGTTACTATATAATGTACAGTGATCTCCTGACTGTATATTATCAGGACAGGATCACACAGCGCTGGGTTACAATATAATGTACAGTGATCTCCTGACTGTATATTAAAAGGACAGGATCACACAGCGCTGGGTTACTATATAATGTACAGTGATCTCCTGACGGTATATTATCAGGACAGGATCACACCGTGCTGGGTTACTATATAATGTACAGGGATCTCCTGACTGTATATTATCAGGACAGGATCACACAGCGCTGGGTTACTATATAATGTACAGTGATCTCCTGACTGTATATTAAAAGGACAGGATCACACAGTGCTGGGTTACTATATAATGTACAGCGATCTCCTGACTGTATATTATCAGGACAGGATCACACAGTGCTGGGTTACTATATAATGTACAGGGATCTCCTGACTGTATATTATCAGGACAGGATCACACAGTGCTGGGTTACTATATAATGTACAGGGATCTCCTGACTGTATATTATCAGGACAGGCTCACACAGCGCTGGGTTACTATATAATGTACAGTGATCTCCTGACTGTATATTATCAGGACAGGATCACACAGTGCTGGGTTACTATATAATGTACAGTGATATCCTGACTGTATATTATCAGGACAGAATCACACAGCGCTGGGTTACTATATAATGTACAGTGATCTCCTGACTGTATATTATCAGGACAGGATCACACAGTGCTGGGTTACTATATAATGTACAGTGATCTCCTGACTGTATATTATCAGGACAGGATCACACAGTGCTGGGTTACTATATAATGTAAAGTGATCTCCTGACTGTATATTATCAGGACAGAATCACACACTGCTGGGTTACTATATAATGTACAGGGATCTCCTGACTGTATATTATCAGGACAGGATCACACAGCGCTGGGTTACTATATAATGTACAGTGATCTCCTGACTGTATATTATCAGGACTGGATCACACAGCGCTGGGTTACTATATAATGTACAGTGATCTCCTGACTGTATATTATCAGGACAAGATCACACAGTGCTGGGTTACCATATAATGTACAGGGATCTCCTGACTGTATATTATCAGGACAGGATCACACAGCGCTGGGTTACTATATAATATACAGGGATCTCCTGACTGTATATTATCAGGACAGGATCACACAGTGCTGGGTTACTATATAATGTACAGGGATCTCCTGACTGTATATTATCAGGACAGGATCACACAGAGCTGGGTTACTATATAATGTACAAGATCTCCTGACTGTATATTATCAGGACAGGATCACACAGTGCTGGCTTACTATATAATGTACAGTGATCTCCTGACTGTATATTATCAGTACAGGATCACACAGTGCTGGTTACTATATAATGTACAGGGATCTCCTGACTGTATATTATCAGGACAGGATCACACAGTGCTGGCTTACTATATAATGTACAGTGATCTCCTGACTGTATATTATCAGGACAGGATCACACAGTGCTGGGTTACTATATAATGTACAGGGATCTCCTAACTGTATATTATCAGTACAGGATCACACAGTGCTGGTTACTATATAATGTACAGGGATCTCCTGACTGTATATTATCAGGACAGGATCACACAGCGCTGGGTTACTATATAATGTACAGTGATCTCCTGACTGTATATTATCAGGACAGGATCATACAGTGCTGGGTTACTATATAATGTACAGGGATCTCCTGACTGTATATTATCAGGACAGGATCACACAGCGCTGGGTTACTATATAATGTACAGTGATCTCCTGACTGTATATTATCAGGACAGGAGCACACAGCGCTGGGTTACTATATAATGTACAGTGATCTCCTGACTGTATATTATCAGGACAGGATCACACAGCGCTGGGTTACTATATAATGTACAGTGATCTCCTGACTGTATATTATCAGGACAGGATCACACCGTGCTGGGTTACTATATAATGTACAGTGATCTCCTGACTGTATATTATCAGGACAGGATCACACAGTGCTGGGTTACTATATAATGTACAGGGATCTCCTGACTGTATATTATCAGGACAGGATCACACAGTGCTGGGTTACTATATAATGTACAGGGATCTCCTGACTGTATATTATCAGGACAGGATCACACAGTGCTGGGTTACTATATAATGTACAGTGATCTCCTGACTGTATATTATCAGGACAGGATCACACAGCGCTGGGTTACTATATAATGTACAGGTATCTCCTGACTGTATATTATCAGGACAGGATCACACAGTGCTGGGATACTATACAATGTACAGGTATCTCCCGACTGTATATTTTCAGGACAGGATCACACAGTGCTGGGTTACTATATAATGTACAGGGATCTCCTGACTGTATATTATCAGGACAGGATCACACAGCGCTGGGTTACTATATAATGTACAGTGATCTCCTGACTGTATATTATCAGGACAGGATCACACAGCGCTGGGTTACTATATAATGTATAGGGATCTCCTGACTGTATATTATCAGGACAGGATCACACAGCGCTGGGTTACTATATAATGTACAGTGATCTCCTGACTGTATATTATCAGGACAGGATCACACAGCGCTGGGTTACTATATAATGTACAGTGATCTCCTGACTGTATATTATCAGGACAGGATCACACAGTGCTGGGTTACTATATAATGTACAGTGATATCCTGACTGTATATTATCAGGACAGGATCACACAGCGCCGGGTTACTATATAATGTACAGTGATATCCTGACTGTATATTATCAGGACAGGATCACACAGTGCTGGGTTACTATATAATGTACAGTGATCTCCTGACTGTATATTATCAGGACAGGATCACACAGCGCTGGGTTACTATATAATGTACAGGGATCTCCTGACTGTATATTATCAGGACAGGATCACACAGTGCTGGGTTACTATATAATGTACAGTGATCTCCTGACTGTATATTCTCAGGACAGGATCACACAGTGCTGGGTTACTATATAATGTACAGTGATCTCCTGACTGTATATTATCAGGACAGGATCACACAGTGCTGGGTTACTATATAATGTACAGTGATCTCCTGACTGTATATTATCAGGACAGGATCACACAGTGCTGGGTTACTATATAATGTACAGTGATCTCCTGACTGTATATTATCAGGACAGGATCACACAGCGCTGGGTTACTATATAATGTACAGTGATCTCCTGACTGTATATTATCAGGACAGGATCACACAGCGCTGGGTTACCATATATTGTACGGTGATCTCCTGACTGTATTTTATTAGGACAGAATCACACAATGAACACTGGGTTTCTTACATCATGTCTGAAACAAATTCTTTGAAATCTTTAAGTCCTGGAGCTTCTGCCATCACTTTACCTTCACCTGATTCATCTCATTTCAGTAGAATCATAATTCCTCGGAAACTCTCACTGTCTTGAGATAATTTACTCCAATCAGTCGTTCACTCCCTACAGTCAATTACCTTCATACTCATGCAATATCCGCCTGCTAGTTACTTTGAAAAGATAGGAAAACATAACATTGCTCTGAGCCATTTTATCTTTATTACTGTAAATGCCTACTTATCATCTTCCATTTATGAAATCTCCCCTCCTCATTGTATCCTGAATGGAGCAACCAGACTCATGTTTGATGCAGCGTTTATGATGCCTTCAATTCATTAATTCCAGTCATTGCCCATTCACTTTAAAATACAATTTAAGGGTGGGTGCATTCAAATGGATGGGTGTATTCACAAGGCGCGCTGGAAAGGAGTGCTGCACAGCCGTTCATACGTCGAAGATAGAGCATGCTCTATCTTTTTTGCGGTCATGGCACAGTACGGTGCCTATGAGGGACGTATATCCAGCTAGCTCGATATAGGTCCCTCATGCGTTCGTGTGAATACACCTTTAAGTTATCTCCAGTGGCGTACCTACCGCGGTTGCAGGGGGTGCAGTTAAGACCGGGCCCATCAGAATGGGGGGGCCCGGGCCGTGGCTGTCACTAATGCCTCTGACTGTCGCAGCCCAGGCTCCCCCTGTTATGCATCGGCAGCTGACACTTTCTCCCTCCTGCCCGCCAGCGTAGCCGGCGGTCCTCCCCCACTGCCCAGCAGCACAGCCGGCCACTCTCCCTCCTGCCCGATCACAACGCTGGCTCCCTCCCCCAGCTCTCCGCACTCTCCCGACTCCCCCTCTTTTCCCGTAATACGGCGCTGTGCGCCATGCAGCGCTCACCCCCTCCTCCTGTCCATTGTGCCGCCTAAATTCGCCCTAACGGGAAGGGGGGCCCCATGCAGATGTTCGTCATAGGGCCCAGCCTCTTCTAGTTTCGCCGATGGCTTCACTGTCTCATATCTCCGTCATCTTTAGTGTCTACAATCATACCTGTGCTCTCTGTATTGTAAAACATACAAGAAGAATTTATTTCATAAAACCTAATTCAAACCTCCTACTTCCATTTCAAAGAATTTTCTTGCGTTGCATCAGCTTTCTGGAATGCAGTAGCTTGAACAATAAAATACATTTTCAGCCCCAACAATTTAATTTAGAAGACCTTTCATTTCCTTCATTAACTCTTTGCATCATTTAATATAGATTATTGTACTACCTATTATTACCTTTCCCTAAAAGCCTATGTTAAAAAGGTTATCCAGTCAATAAACTTGGAATAAACTAAGGAAATAAACTTGCTGATCAGCGGGGGGTCCCTGTGATTACCTCTATGGATCACAAGAACAAGGTCTGTTGTACACCAATCAAATGGGGCAGGATGTCATATATGTGTGTTGCCACTTAATTCACAATTTACTAATTTACTAATATTTACTATTGTATAAGCTATAATACTTACACATCTTAGAATTTGTATGAATCATTTGAAATCCATTGCCCTTGTTTAGACCTAAATGAACCTAGATAATCAAAGAGTTCTCATACTGAATTTAGGAACGTTTAGTAAGACAAGAACAATTTTAATATGATTTATGAAATTTACACTCATTTAACCTCATCATTATGTATAGGTTTAGCTACAGCTTTCCTTTGGCGGCTCTCATTATTACTATGTAGTTTTGCTAACTAAAATGACGTTCATGAGATCAGACTACTGGGTCAGTACAACTGTTTTGCAAGCCTGGAAAATTCCCAAGATTGTGTGGAAGATGTGGACTGCCATTAATCTATTGTTATATGGTCAGTGGAATTCCCAACTCGCCAGTTGTGTTTGTCCCCTGAGATCATAGGAGACCATTACTTATCTATCCTAGAGGAATTTAAGATAATCTGGAGAAAAACATTTTCCCAGAGGGTAGAGGCTAGATCTTCTAAAAGATAAAATAGTTACAGTTCGTAAAGAAAAAAGCTTCATAGAATTAAAGAAAGCAGTTTTTTATTTAAATCCTGAAAGTGACACCTAGTATGAGCAGAGCTCATGGACTACTTTTATGGTTATAGAAATTGCTGATCTGTTGGGGTTATGGGTGTTGGACCCTCACTGTTGTGACATTTTACAGATAGGCTATCATCATTTTTAGCCTGGAAAATCCTTTTAATCAGTTGTAATGGGAGGTTTTAACTAAATAACGGTTTTCGGTTATTATTTTCCAATCCTTAACACCATATCTATGGCACTTATCTGTCTGCTGCAAGATGCTGTAATGGCTGAGGTGCCTGGATGCCTTTATTCTGATTGCCATATTAGGGGTTAGAAAGGATTTCTTTCTCTACTTTGGGCCAATTGGTATCAGCATTGCCATGTTTTCTTGCCTTCCTCAAGGCACTGGATAATGTATATATAAAAGGTTGGATTTGATGGACTGTAGTGTGATCAACCTGTGCCATAAGGCTCTGCACGGTCCGTGATCATGGTCTTTGTGTTTCATGCCCCTTTCTTACAAGTCCAGTGGGGATTTATATCCAGTCTAGTTTGCGACCTGATATACATCCCCATAGACGCCTATGGCACCTGGGTGCAAAATGTTGAGCACAAAGTGTGGTCATTATACCGTGCCGGTGCCGCAAAAAAGATAGTAGAGCCTGCACTATCTTTACCCATAATAACGGCTGTGAGGCCCTGGTTCCTATGGAGAGAAGGGGGGTGAGCAGCAATGCGCTACATTGTACTCACCCAGGCTGTTGAAGAAAAACTTATTGAAGAGATAGATTGATAGATAGATAGATAGATAGAGAAGTGCAGAGTGCAGTGTTTAAAGAGGACCTGTCACACAGAAATTCGGCACTAGGAGCTGCTTACTAAAGTAGCTAAAACAAAAGCTGCAGTGTTACAATGTTAGCATTATCGGAAACCTCTGATAACGCTATCTAACACCGCTGGGTGACAACTTCTGGGACAGCTGTGTACAGCTTTATAAATTTCAGGAGTACTGTGCTCAGCTCTACTGTTTACAGATGGAGTGGTGCAGCCCCCATTGGCACATAGGGTACAATTGTGACTTTAAAGGGAATCTACCATCACAATTAAGCATTATAAACCGGGGACATCTACTCATAGATCCAGTGACTGTGTTAATTTTCTTATTTCTTATATTTGTTATTCATGGCTTCCTTTCTTTTAAAATCAACTCTTAAAATCATGCTAGTGAGTCAGAAGAGGGAGGTGTTACCAGAGACCCTCCGTGCTGCAGCTTCACAAGCTGGAGAGGTAATGTATGCAGCATCCAGATAAACATAAGTAGTGGTACTTCCTAAAACATAAAACAGGCTGGGAGACGAGTACGTTATGAAGGATGCTGTTTATATTGTTTATGCTCTTGATATTTTATTTGTATTATTTGGTAAGTTTCCTGATATCTTTCTGTGTTCTCACTCATATATATATATATATATATATATATATATATATATATATATATATATATATATATATATAAACATATGGTTGTACTATTATGCAACATTTAAATATAGATGTAACCAAGTGTTGTTTAGATTGTCAGCCCCATGGGGACAGGGACCAATTTGACATGCTTTGTGCAGCGCTGCGTAATCTGTGTGGGCTATATATAAATAAATTATTATTATTATTAAGTGTAACCTCACAGCTAATTAGTAAACATATTAAGCAAATGTGCCAAACTATTTTAGTACAGGATCGGAGTATACTGGAAAAGTGGTTCCATATAGATCCTATTTCCATTTGTTTTCTAATCACTGTTGTATTTGTACTTGCATTTTATCTTGTCTTAAGTAATGTATGTTAACCCCCTTAGTGAATGTACAGAACCATGGAATTAATGGTGCTCTATAAATTATAATAATTATAGAGCATTGGTGCACATGTTCTCTTGTTCTATTCACCGGTTGCAGATGAATGTAGATATTTATCCTGGATGTTCCAAGAAAAGAGTTCAGTAATACTCACCAACACCTCATTAAAATGGAGCACCCAGGGACACTTGTGCGCCCTAGTTCTCATGACCATTAGTGGACCCTGTGATCAGACACCAAGTGATCAAACACTTTTACCCTATATAGTCCACAGAGGAGAAGTATACATTGCACAAGACCCCTTTATATATTTGTATGTGTCTACCATTGGTTTTATGGACAAATGTGCTACCCCTTGCCTTTCCGATGTGTTATATAGCTCTGCATTTTACAATCTAGCGAAAAAGAGGGGGAGGCAGTGGATCCTGGAGCATAACTGCTTACTATAGGCAACAATTCCATTATATTTTTTTATACTTTTAAAAGAGTTACATTACAATTTAAAATTAAAATGTTATACAATTTAAAATGAAGATGACAATTAAAATTGCCCCAAAAGAGGGAATAAAATAAAACTACCAATACTCTGGGAGTCCTTGCCATAGTTTGTAAACCTGACCAGTCCAGACCTCTAGGGTGATGCAATAATGTAATCTGAAAGAGCTACGTATAAAATGACTAAGAGACGACTTATCTGTACACTTACACACTGGTTTCAGGTGAAGCAAAAACTTTTGTACATCCTGTTTTTGAATGAATAAGTTAGGTAGAATTTGATAACCAATGGGATGACTAAACAGATGTCCACAAACAATCCCAGAGCAATAAAAGATATAAATTATTTACAAATTCTACCTGGAGAACTATTTTCACCACAATTCAGGGATTGTCTTATTTCTTGTCTGTAGTTTGTCGCAGACACTGGAGCTCAGTCTCATTCACTTCTTCTTCATAGCAGTTTACAATGCATTATTATACTGAAAACCAACAATGGAATCTTATTGAGGGTGCGGTCACACATGGCGTTGGATTGCGTTTATATAGCTCACGGTCCCATATACAGTCATGTGCACATAGCCTAGAGCAGTGGTGGCACTGGTGCCAGAAGTGGCACTCGGAGCCGTTTCTGCAGGCACCTAGACCATTGCCCCAGGACAGAGTTCACCAACTATGACCAAATACACCAAACATTCCTGCAGTACCAGGCAACTTAAGAGATGTTTCTCTCACCATAATAATAATAATTCTTTATTTATATAGCGCACACAGATTACGCAGCGCTGCACAGGCATGTCAAATTGGTCATTCTGGACCTTCCATTCTTCCTGCACAGAGAGACCTTGGAGAGAAGCTATAATGAGTCTGAATTTACCCTCCTTTGTTCAACGGTATTGGTGGCTTCAGGAGCCGATACGATTGAAAGATGTGGAAAAACAGGTAGCAAGAAGTTATTTCTTAAAAAGCCATGTTGGCACTTCACGGTAAATAAGTGGATTTAGCTTTTAGTTTGGGCACTCTGTCTCCAAAAAGTTTGCCATAATCATGAGAAATTCTAATTTTCCATAGACTGTAAGCTCTTGTGAGCAAGGCCTTCACTCCTATTGTTCCATATGACTGTAATGTAGTATTTTATTTGTATATGTCCCCTATGATTTGTAAAGCGCTATGGAATACGATGGCGCTATATAAAGATTATTATTATTTGCTTCTAACAATGTAAAGTTGGAGCAAGGCAGGCCACGGTCTATCTTTAAACTGTGTCAGTCTATTTGCATAAAGCTATGCGTCGTCAAAAAAATACAAGGAAGCAACAAAATCACGGCATAAAACACAGGGGATGGATCCAGCAGGCTCTCTCCAGCTCATCTGTGGGGGTCCGGTTCCTGTTTTGGTTAATGAGGGGAGAAAGAGAACAGTTTTTTGTTTGTGATAGGATGATAAAAATGTTTACTCCAAAAGCTATAGAGACAAGCTTTGGCTCAAAGAATCTGTCATGGGTGGGCAGGTAGAAAAAGTAAATGAAAGTGAATATCAAAGACGTCATTTGTAAGTCAATAGATTTTTAACTTACCTTGCATCCTGAAAAAAATTCTCTGTTTCAGTCCCAGGGGTTGGCTTTGGTTTGGATGCATTTCAAAAAACAAGACGTTTCTGCTGCTCACTCCTCAGCTACTGGCCCCCACCTTTGTGCACCTGTACAGCTTCTCACTCCCCCCACTGATGTCAGTTCACCACGCTTTGAACTCTGTTCCTGTGTAGGAGCACAGAGCTGAGAGCTGAGGAGTGAGCAGCACAGACAAAATAAGTGTTGTTTTTTTTAAATGCATCAAAACCAAAGCCCAACCCCTGGGACTAAGAAAAGAGTTCTGTCAAGGTGCACAATAAATTAAAACACACAATTATATTGTAATGCAAATGCTTATAGAAAGCAGAAAAGAATATTTAAAATGTAGGTGTGATGGGCTTCTGCAACTTGTTGTTAGTGAAAATGAGGACCCTGGTGATAGGTTCCCTTTAAGAGTTATATGTTTGATTTTTAACAAGAATACAAATACAAGAATAAACATTTTTATCTTTATAGGTAATATACACAATTTATTTATTCCTCTTATATAGAATCCATGACAGGTTTCAGACATGAACATAGATTAATGCCTGACTTTAAGCACGACTAAAGCACGAAGTGACTCCGAAGGTCTTTTATTTCTGAATATACTGTAGTGGTGAGATTAGCCTTTAATTGGATGGAACGGTTCATTTGCAAAGGAGTCGAGCATTGAATTTTTATTGTGTTTTTTGGCCACATTTAAGAGCATGCTCCATCTAATTGCTCCTCCGACAAGTTCCTTTTTCTTCTTTGGGTTAACATAAGTCTCCTACGCTTATTGTCAGAACCTTTAATATTGGCAGTGCTGGAGATGCTTTGCCCTTAGCGGTAGTGGTGCGAGTTTGGAGGTCAGGGAGGCTATTTACCCAAGTCACAGACCTGCCAGCATAGACCCCTTAATGGGGTACTACGGGATGTTTGCATTTCCAGGAGCAAAGTTCTGGTCGGAGCACAGAGATAGTGGGATTACCAATGCCTCTGACCTCTAGTGTCTTGTTTAGATGAGATCTGATAGCATAACAGAGAAGATTGATAGGAGGCCCCATACCAATATGGCGTAATGGAAGAACTCCCTAATACCTTATGAACATATCTTTTATGTAAGCTTATATATTGTATTCTGTTGAAACGTTTTAATAAATTGAGATTAAAATCTTGCTTCATGGATTCCAAGCTTAAGGGTCTAACTGTGCTTATAAAGTGCTTATATGTATTTGTAGGCAAATACACTATAGCAAATCATGCATGTAAAAAGTTTTTATTGAGAATACAAAAAGATATTTATATTACAACAATGATATTATGGGAAGAAATTAAATTTCAGTGTGATTATGATTATCAAACCATTTAACCTGCATCATGTGACTTGAGAAGAGATCCCTGAATTCCTTAACCGAATGTAATGTACATTATACAAGTGCAGGATGTAGGAGGCATCTAATGTTCCAGCAGTGTAAACTTAGCTCAATTTTGAATAAACAAACTTGCTTGTTTGAAGCTGTCCTTAGATTCTCCTTAGTTTCCTTCTTTTTAAATAATTTTTTTTTTCCATGATTCCTTGGCATTGCATCACATGGGCAGCCAAGGACTCTACCATCTCTGCCCCCTGATTATCTCTCTGCCTATATCCTCCTAAAGATTTTAGAGACCATATCTGTGCTCCCCTATGTCTACTTGCACAAAGCCGGGAAAAAGTCCCTTAACTGCACTTGCTGTATAATGATGTCAGTCAGGATGGCGAACTCCTTAAGGTCTTAGTCTATCTGCCTGTGTGGCGAGTTGGATACAGTAGCATTCACTGCTGTTTGTCCGGGAAGACAGGGAGTCCCTGCATTATATTTAAGTCATCTGTAGCCCTTTCATCTACTACAAATGGTTTATGCTGACATGTATCCTTTAAGTTCCCTTAAATATCTGTTAGTAAGAATTTCCAGGGGACAGATTTGGCAGGAGCATGTGAGAAACCTCCTCTCCAAAAAAATACATTCCGGAGATACAGGTGCCACCACAAGAGGCTATGTGGATGTATGCTGTGTCCATACATATTTATAATGATCTAAAATTGACATAATCAAATATTTATAGTGATCTTCTGATAGGAAATTAATTCTACAAGATCACAATTATGAAGTCCTATGATCATGAACAAACTACAAATTACATAATGAAAGGGTCTATGGAACTTGACATCTTGTACTGGAAATATGGCATTACAAGAATACTCTGGTTTCAGATTTTCAGCAACAAAAGCTTAAAGGGCATCTACCGCCAGGATGAAGGATTGCAAACCAAGCACACTTAGATACTGGTGTGTGTCCCCTCTGGCAGGATCCATTTTTCTTTTGGCTTCTTATGCCCTTGGTATTACAAAAGCTTTAAAAAAAAATATATATGCAAATTACACAAATGAAGGGCACCAGGCCCCATAGCTGTTGATTAAGCATGGAGCCCCTGAGGCTCATTTGCATTTTAATTTTTTAAGCTTTTTCTTCTTTTAAATGAGGGCATTAGAACAGTGGTTCTTAACCTTGTTTGAGGTACCAAGCCCACCAGATTCATATGCACATTCACAAATGTCTTGACCTCTGTGGGTTTGATAGAACCCCAGTTAAGAACCACTGCTTGGTGTGTGCTTGGTTTACAATCCTTGATTAAGTTGGTAGATGTCCTTTAAGGTCAGTCTTTTCTATAGGGTTCAGAGCGATTCTCACAAACAGTAATTGTGCAAAACTATATGGTAGGTATGGGGGGGGGAAAGTTCCGAAGTCCAAATGCCTAAAAAAAAGTCTGCAATGAATGGCTTGAAAATTGAGTGTTAATAGCAAAAAAAAAATTGTCCGGATTTTGCTCGGAACCCCATCCCTAGAGTCAATTTAATAAAAAAAAAAGTCTACAACATAAAGAAGAACAAGGACATGGAGTGGGATCATGTGATATAAAAGAGGAGATAATATACTGCCTGCAGAGCTCTGATCACATCAAGTCTTTCTGGTATTAAACAAAGAGATAGAAGGATTTGAACAAGGTTACATCTGCAGCTAGTTCTTCAAGATGCCTGGAACAACCTCCCAGCAGAGTTCCATCTATGTTTTGAAGGCAAAGTTTGGTTTCAACAAATATTCATTCCATTTAGCTTTTGTTAATTTACTGAGCATTTTAAAGCATTCTTACTTTGCAGCATTTTTCCACCCCCACCTAAAATCCTTGCTCATTATTGTATACCTAGAATATAAAAGATGATCACACATTTTTTCCCCCTTTGACATTGGGGGTCACATTCAGAGAAGATGGCTTAGTTTTTCTCAGAAAATCCTAAGACTCTTTTCCTAAAAGGTGCAACATGGGGGAAAAAAAAACATCGCAAAAATCATTGTAGTCCTTTGCACTGGAAAGTTGAAAATTGGAAGTGGATACCATTGAAATATAAAAATTGCATCCAATTCACATAGGGATAGACCTCCATGCGTGTCCCCAGCCCAAAGCTTTTCTTAAAAAGGAGAGAATGTCCATTTCTGATGAATACTGAGACATGTATCCAGAGTGTGGTTTGCTGGGTTTGAGGCCCCCTACCTCATTTATGACAAGGCACATGCCTGTATAAACAAGGTGCATGCATTAGGCAGTCTGCACAAAGTGAAATAATAAATGCCCCCATCAAGTTTACTGTTATTACTGTTTTTTGCAGTACCACATGTAACCATTAATGGCAGTAAACATGACAATAATAGAAAGACATATTTCCCAGCAATGCAAGGACCTTAACCTAATAAAAATAATATTGTGAACACAGAGCAGAGGCGCATGACCCCAAGAGGGGATACCCAGCATCAACACTTATCACCTATCCATAGGACCCCCACCATTACAATTCTTAGGTTTCCTATTTGAATAGATAGCAATGTTGTACAGTGCTCAGCCCCAATTTTGTAGAACGCCTCAGACACGGATAACCCAATTAATAGTATTCTTAACAATGATGTGTAACAGTTTGCTTGATACCAGACCCTACTGGACCCTTGCGGATACAATATAATGTGGTTTCTTAGATCAATTTCCAATTTGTAGATGGTAAAATCCAGAGTTCACTGCAACTGAACGCTTTACAATGAAGGTTAGTCCATATGATGGGCTCCATAGTCACAGTCTTGATGATAGAAAATGGAGTAGACTAAAAATAAAAGTTTGGATGCCCTCATAAGGCAGTCAGTGCTTTGGCAGCGACTCGTCTACCAAGAGGAAGAGTCAGGTCAGTGATGGCCAACACAATTTTAGGACTTGATAGTGTGGAGACTTTAACCAATTCAGAAACCTGTGGGGAAAAAAAGGTAAAACAAAATGAAAATGAAATCATGACCCTTTTGATGGAGTTTTCCAGCACTATGTTGTTATTTAAGAGGGGCCGGCTATAATCCCATGCACGTTTTGTGGGTGGTAGCTTCACTCCCATAAATGTAACAATCCACAGAATAAGAGATTCTGACCACTGGCTATCGCAGAATGAAAAAGCCTGCATGCAATGCTTGACTCGCCCAAAGATCTCACAAGGCCCGCAGAAGTAATAAATTATTGGTCAAATTAGCTTAATGGGTCCCCATATTGATCAGTGCTGAGAATTACAGCTGTCAGGCCTGGGGCACTCACTTAAAATGTATTTGTGGGACCACCCTTGTAAAATGACACACAATTATTTTTAGTGAGTTTGTAAGTATCTATCACTATAGTAGATCGAAAAACAGCTGTAGGCTCCGAAAGTATATGCTAGGCACGGGCCGCAACCCGAGCGTAGAATATGGTCGGCTGCAGAAGAAGAGCGGTGAGCGCTCCTCATTCCTCCCCTCTCCATAGGGAGCCATGCAGCCAGGCTATATGTACGGCAAAAGATCATCTATGCCCTTTCTTTTTTCGGGGAATGGCACAGTACGCTGAAACACGTGTGTGCTCCCCATACCGTGCACAATGCACTTCAATGGCGGCCATATGCTTGCTGCTGTTCGTATGGCTGGCTTATGCCTACCACAAACGTTTGTGTGCATGGGGTCTTAAACCTCCAGTCTGCACACAACTGCACATAGATGATGTAGGAGGTAGAGGATGATGGTGATGACAATAGTATGGTGAAAATGTCAGCTGATCAGACACAAAAAGACAAATAACAGTGCTACTAACCTGACTTACCATACTGAAAGGCATAAATTGCAGGATGCCCCCTTTTCCTCCCTGGTCCAGGCTCTCTACACATTCTTCCATAAACCACTGAACAAACTGTGTGTGGGCACCGGCCATCCGGGCTCCAAGAATTGATGAAATTAATAGGAAGAGATTTGCTGTGTGGAGAAAATGTAGAGTCATGGACTATATCCTATAGAAGTGATGGTGAACCTTAGATAAGTTGAGTGTCCAAACTACAATTGCAAAGCGCTTTCACAGCAATATAAGCAGTAACGGATTGCTTAAAGGGTTGGATAGGGCCTAACTTGCTGATCAGCACTGAGACCCCCACAGATCGCAAAAACGAGGGGTCCGTAGGACTAATGGAGCAGACAGCGCTGAGCTCAGCAATCTCAGTCAGCTCCATAGAGATTAATGGTGCAGAACGGTCATGCGCAGCAGTCTGCTTCATTAGTCCAATGGAACCCTTTGTTTTCGTGATCTGTGGGGGTTTCAGCACTGAGACCCCCCACTCATCAGCAAGTTATGCCCTATACCGTGGATAGGTCCCAACTTTTGTTTGTGGGAAATCCCCTTTAAATTGCTCAAAGTTGGCTGTAGTGGCTTAAAGCTTTATGTAAGATCTGCAGTCAGTGAATGTAAATATTCTTGTTTGCAATGCATGGCTGAGTCCATCTTAAAACTATCTACAACTGGGGATGTGATAGACCTGTATCAAGTCTAGGTCATCCTCTGAAAGCTACAGAAATCAAATAACAGGTTAAAATGTGACAAAATATTAGAAGACAGGGGGATAAATGTGGTTTCTTGTACTTGGTAGTCCGTGTACTTAGTATAATAAAGAAATTCTCAGCTGGATGTAAAGAGAAATCCTTACACTCACAGCAGCAAGCAGTTTTCTTGAAAAGTAACATAAAATATATTAGGAAGTTATAAAACTTAACTACCACTTAAATTTATATAATCTATAATTGAAAAAGACAAAAAAATACAACAACAAGAAGAACTTGTCAACAGTAACAAAAGTAAATCAGTTAAAGGAAATCTACGGTCTGATTCATATCTTACAAAGCAGCGTCCACTTAGAAAGCTCATGCAGGACCTGGCCTTGTAATAGGTTTTTATTGGTTTCCTTTACATAAAAAGGATTTCCCTCCAGCCCCCTTGTAGCTCATTAGCATATTATTTAAAACATAAATTTTAGGAAAAGGAGACCATAAAAATGTATTACAAGTCCTGATCCTGCAGTAACACAGCTTTAAAAGTTATGAATCAGACAGCAAATTTCCTTTAAGGAAGTATTGGTTCCTGCACTGACATATCACAAGTGCACGTGAAGAAACTCTCTTGTGGGCCCGAGTCATCTACCATAGTAATCAAGCATGATAAACCAGGGACACTTACTCATAGTTCCAGGCACCATGATTCTTATATTAGTTATCCATGGCCTCCTTCCTTCTAAAATAAACTTTTAAAACTATGCTAATGACCCAGAAGGGCTCTGGGGGCATTACCAGAGCCCCTCTGTTCTGAAGATTCTCAGGATGTTACACTGTGTATCCCTCCCCTTTTGTCCCCTCGGCACTTCCCATCTTCCGTTGCCTGATGTAATCTCACTGCAGGGAGGTGGAAATGCTCCTGCACAGTGTAACAGCCTTCAGGTTCATTGGCATAATTTTAAATCAACAAATATAAGAAAATTACCAGTCATGATGCCTGGATCTATGAGGAAGCGTCCATGCTTTATTATGCTTCATTTGTGATGGTAGATTTAATTTAGAGAGTAACTGTAAAGGTTTTTTTTCCCCAGACAAATCAATAGCTCTTGGGATGTAAAACCACTTGGACTATTAAGTTTGTTACCTATATGCAGGAGTTTCTTTGTTAAAGGCCCTCAGATTACCTCAGAACCGCAATGGCTGCTTCTTCTCCCTCTGCTGAGAAGCCATGGAGTCCGTACTTTGTTTATCATTTGGTTTCAAGGGAGGCGAGGAGCTGCTGCTCCCTACTCACAGGGGAGAAGGACACGTGACAGAGCTTTCTGTGTATGTAGCAGAGCTGGATGTCAGGACTGTGGATACAGATGTCTCCTGCACAGAATAGTGAGGTACAAGATCTCCATGTTCCCTCCATCCCAGTCTGTGATTCTATAGAACTTTCTCCATCTCCTCTCCTCATGCTACTCCCTTCCACCACTTTGTCATCAGCACTATCAGCTCTGTGCAGATAAGCTATGAACACTTAGTGCTCACAAAGCACAGGCTATAGACTTCATGTAACTGGTGTACTTGGATTTCTTCCCCTTACTACATGTTCCCTGCTCCTCCATGTGATGGAAGCTGCCAGGCTGTCACCATATACATCCTGTATGTGCATTATTCAAGGGATTTACTTGTGGGAAACTAAATGGATATATTTTTAAATTACTTAGAGAGAACACAAGGCATCATGGGATCTGAGGGCAAGCTAACTGGCCTCTGCTTAAGGGCATAGACTGGCAGACATAAGTCTCCGCCCACTTCACCTCTGGTGAGATTTTTGTCAAACACTTTCAGAACAGAAAAGGAAAGAAAAAGGATGAGCAGTACAAAGTAGGCATAGTTCTGTTTGAAAAGGGGAATCATAATAATTTTGTAAAAATCACTAACTTTTCATTTACGCTTTAAGGTCCCATGTTATGGGGCTTTCTAATGTTGGAGTAAGGTCTTTTCCTCATGTTAATAATTACAGTATTACAATTATTAAACACACATTTAAAAGTTAATTTATGGAACACAAATTGGTTTAATTTTTGTTACTATTGACAAGTCCCCATTGTTTTTTTAATAGATTATATTTTAAAGATATGTAATTTACTCTTTGATATGTGTCTTAGGGAGATTTATTTGCTGAGATTACATTGTCCACACTGAACTTACCAAGAACTCGATTTAAGGGCTCTTTGGAGCTAATGTTGTGGATCTGCGAGGCGGAGAGCGAGCTGTTCATTGGGCGGTCTACTGTTGGACAGAAATAGAAGTTTAGGGATTGTTAGTTTATGGGTCACTTGTATGCAATTACGTATGGACGACACATGAAAATATGAGGGCATTAGCGATTATGTCTGCCAACATAATAAAACATATAACATGGAAGCCTGTTAACAGCAATGCCAATTGGGACCCCCAATGATCCAAAGAGCAAGGGTCCTGTTACAATTGATGGAGGGGCAGGTTAAGCATGCCTCCTGCAGCTTCCATTCAATTTTAAGGGATTGCTGGAAACTGCCATCTTATAAACTGAGAACGGGAATGCTAAATAGCCGAGCTCTGCACTCCTCAATTTCCGACACTACCATACAATTGAATTAAGTTGCAGGACACATGCTCGACCTGCTGCTACATCAAGAGGGGAGAACAGGACAACCCGTCTCCGTATCACTGGGAGTCCCAGCAGTCGGACCCTCACGATCATATTGTTATCTACCCACCTGCCACCAGAAATTTAATTTTTAGCTGGTTCCAATAGCCTATGTCAGTGATGGCAAACCTTTTAGAGACCGAGTGCCCAAACTACAATAAAGACCCGCTTATTTATCGCAAAGTGCCAACACAGAAATTTAATTTATGATTTATACTCCCTTCTCTGTCACAGCTTTCATTGATACCAGCACCCTGAGGACACTAATAAAGCAGAAAATAGTCCCAGGTAGAGCTGTCACTTTAAAATAGCTCTGTGCACAGAAAGTCCTGGGCTGTCTGGGACTGCAGGAAGATACATGGAGTCATCTCTGGTGATGGCCTGAGTGCCCACAGAAAGGGCTCCGAGTGCCACCTCTGGCACCAGTGCCATAGTTTAGCCATCACTGGCCTATGTTATGCCTTGGTCAGCATTCTGAATCCTTTCTGTAGTTTATAATAGTTTATTTTACATTACCTGGCTCCCTGCCAGCAGTGTGTGGTGAGTCCCGGAGGTGAGCAGCTGCAGCCTGTGTCAGTCTCTTCTTCTCCGCACTCATGCAGCTCCCTCCCCACTTCATGTCATGGGCATTGAGCATACAGGGGATGGTGTGGAGGAGAGGAACAATGCATGAGGAGATACAGGCACACACAGGACTCGCCACATGCTTTTGGCAGGGAGCCAGGTATGTCAGAATGCTGACAAAAGCATTTTTAAAATGGGCATAGCATGGGCTATTACCTGTCACCAGCTAAAATTTCTATTCCCTGTGTCAGGTTTGCATTAATGTTATGGTGATACAAAGTAAAAAATGTTATAAAATCGAGCAAAATACTAATAACAAAACCAAATAGAATTCTTGTTGAGGTTTAGGGATCATTTGATGATCCATTTAGAAAAAAGACAACTTTGGATGACTGATGGTATTAACGTACATGAAGATGTAATGGTCATTCACTTCCATTGTAAAAATAACAAAATTTCAACAATAAAAGTGGAAAAAATTATGTATGATGACTGCAACATGGTCCTCATCTGATCTAAAGCATATGTAAGGGAAGGCATGAGCATCTCACACAGGAAGTCTTCAGCTCCAAGATTCCAGGATTACAGCACTTGGCATCCAACACACTCATCCGTCCATCACTAAATTACATTGGCCCAGTAAGCAAAAGGGAGTCATTGTTATGACAAAGCAAAACTGAAATGTGCATCAGAATAACTTCGGCTTTTGGTCGCAGTTTAAAGAAAAAGCAGAAGGATGGTCGAGAGCTTTCTTAGAAGCCATAGAAAGGAAGTGACTAAAATACATTTGGAACCATCCTACTTTTTTCCATCTATTTCTGCAAGTCACGGCTGTGGTTGTAAGCTCACATGAACAGGGCTCCCTGAATCGCTGCTGGCGGTCATAATTTCCCTTTTACAGACTTCCCATGTACGTAATAATGACTGAACAACGCCCCAGGTACTAAAGGCCGGGGGAATACAGTAATTGTATAGATGGAAGACATGACTGACAATGGATTTTTATTCTTGCAATCCTTAACATTTTTCCCCAGTTATTTTCACACTTGCTCCACAAAGTTTTTTGACCCCCCCCCCACCCCCAAGGTACAGAAGTAAGAAAGGCAGGTAGGGGTCATCAGGACAGGGACATGGTCTGACAACTTTATGCAGAGAAAATGGCGTTGGTTTATACAAGTCAAATAGTAGTCATAGATTAGTCATAGAAAAGCCCAAAGATGAATGGTAGTGAAATGCCATTCTTAAAGGGAACTTGTCACTACAGCCCACATTTTTCACCATACACATGTTCCGAAAGCCCATGTAAAATACACTATATGATTATAGCAAACCTATACTACTCACAAACATGACAAAAGCAACTATGCAATTGTCATGTTATGGGCTTTTGGAACAAGAGAATGGTGAAAAATTGGGATTGTGTTGACAGGTTCCCTTTAAAAAAAAAAAAAATCTACGTTCACAGGTTGTTCCATTCCACTGTGCAGGAGCACTTCCTCCTCCCACTGAGAGATTACAGCAGGAAGAAGTAGGGGGAGGGGAGACCGTGTAACAGCCTGTCAAGCTGCAGCACAGAGGGGCTTAGGCAGATCCCCCAGAGCACTTCAACCTCATTAACACAATTTTAAAAAGGTTTAATAGGTTTGTGAGACATTGTTATATTATGAAGAGGATCGCAAGGGTGTGTTGCCTTCCTGAATATATTGAATTTCTTTGGGGAATTTGAGTACAGCACTCCTATGTTCCCATAGAGCAGGGGTGGCGAACCTATGGCACGGGTGCCAGAGGTGGCACTCTGAGCCCTTTCTGTGGGCACCCAGGCCATCACCCCAGAATGAAGTTCACCAGACAGAACTCAAAGAATCTGCCTGCAGAATCTTCCTACAATGATGGATGAATTTGCCCTCCTCCTCTCAACTGCATTGGTGTCCTTGGGAGGCTGAAGGATTGAAAATTGTCAATGAACAAGGAGAAATACATTACTGCTTACATTGCTGCGCTGGCACTTTGCAATAAATAAGTGGCTTTTGGTTAAAGTTTGGGCACTGAGGCTCTAAAAGGTTCTCCATCACTGCCATAGAGGATTGCAAGGGGTGAATAGTCCCTGTGATCACATGATGTCCTGTGTATCAGGGCTGCGTTGTGTCTGTAGGAAACGCTCTGCGATTTCATCAATGGTGCTTTGCTATAGGCTGAGACTATGACCAGAAATGTATCATTCACTACTAAAAGTATGTAAGAAGTCTTATTGTAATTGTAACTCCAGTCATACTGCCTCAGTGAACTGGAATATTTATTGAAAAATTCACAGCAAACATCCAGGTCAGTGAATGTTTCGGTCATATAGGGGACCTTCATCAGACTCTGCAGATACATAGTATATATACATAATTGAAGATGAAGATATACATGAAATACCAAATCATATCTCAAATTAAAAAGATAAAGCTAATATGATACATTATTGTAACTGGAGTTAAAATTTTTAGCAACTTAAAGGGGTTTTCCCACTCGGTGCTGTCAGAACCCTCGCTGCACGGAGCAGACGGCTGCGCATGAAGAGGCCAAGGGGTTGGTTGGACCACTCGTTCCCGCGATCTGCAAATTTTGATTCATGGGAAAACCCCTTTAAAGGGATTGGTCCCTCTCTACAGAATCTGTGAAACTGACCTCTGAGTGTGCAAATCCAACTAATTATTGTAAAGCCAAGTCACACTTAAATCCCAGAGATTTTGGGGCACACCACTCATGCACATGCCAGCACTATGCTCCATTATTACCTTCAAAAACAATGCAGTGCAGAAATCTGAACAGGTGGATTGCACAATGAGAAAGAGGAAATTGAGTGCATTTATAAAATACTGACATCTATGGAACCTGGAATTTTATTTATTCACAAACCTGAACCTGCCAAGGGTCTGTGCCAAGGCTGTTAACCAGGACTATTGTTTTCCCAGAGGGGAATTCTCAAGAGGCCGGGTGTGTCTCTGCTACCACCAGGATGTTATGCGAAATAATCTCAGAACAAGCAGCGGGATTACAATATGTAAAACATTTCGCTGCACAAGAGCATCACTAGCAACGTGAGCATTACAGGGCATTACATAAACAACTGCTGCCACAATGAATCATCCAGCAAGAGGTTTATGTGGGGCAGAAAGGTGGTTGGTCCTGTAAAAGCAGCTGGAGGTTTAGAAGTAGCTCTTTGTTAATGTCAAAAAATCCCAAAACCTTCTCTGCAGAACCATTTATTGCCACTTAATAGGGTTGGCTGTTATAGCAGCTCATTCTCAGGAGCCCGAATATCAGACTGCTTTATGGACCGGATGTTACAGGAAAAAGAACACTTTCTCCACTCCTGGTGCTCCAAATGCTTTAAAGGGATTTTGCTGATAACCTTTAACATATCCTCACAGTATAACAAAACCATTGAGACTATTAATTTAACTTTTTCAATCAGAATTGAATAGTGCATGAGATAATAGCAAAATTATTATATACTCCATTAAGCCAAGCAGCTTCTCTGTGCCTTGTTTCTGATCTTCTTTCTCCTACAGTGAGCAGTGTATCTAAAAAGCCTTCTGACAGATAACTCTTTCCATACCTAGAGCATAAGTCCCTTTATGATTCAGCTCGGTGATGAGATTAGACTATCCAGGGACTTTCTGTAAAGAGTGATTAGAAATTATAGCATGTTTGTTTATCTCGCAGCTGTCAGCGATGTATAGGGTCAGAAGGCTGATTTACACAAGAAAGGCAGGGGGAAAAGATGGAACATATTTTTTTAATAAAGTATATAACAAAGTTTACTATTATCATCGGCACTATTTATTTAAAAAAATGCAGAACATTAAGTTATGCTTTAACCCCTTAAGGACCAGGCCCTTTTTCGTTTTTGCGTTTTTATTTTTCACTTCCCACATTCAAAAATCTATAACTTTTTTATTTTTCCATGTAAAGAGCTGTGTGACGGCTTATTTTCTGCGTAACAAATAGCATTTCGTAGTGGTAGTATTCAAAATTCCATGCCATGTACTGGGAACCGGGAAAAAAAATTCTAAATGAAGTGAAAATGATGAAAAAACACATTTGCGCCATTTCTTGTGGGCTTGGTTTTTACAGCTTTCATTGTGTGCCCCAAATGACAGGTCTATTTCATTCAATGGGTCAGTACGATCACGGGGATACCAAATTTGTATAGGTTTTAAAATGTTTTCATACATTTACAAAAATTAAAACCTGTACAGAAAAAAAATTCTTCATTTTGCCATCTTCTTGCGCTAATAACTTTTTCATACTTTGGTACCCAGAGCTGTGGGTGGTGTCATTTTTTGCGACTTTTGATGACGTTTTCAATGCTTTTATTTTTAGGACTGTATGACTTTTGATCACTTTTTATAGAATTTTTTCTATTTTTTGTTACAAGGTTAAACACAGTGAAAAACGGTTATTATATTTGATAGATCGGGCATTTTCGGACGCGGTGATACCTAACGTTTGTATGATTTTTACTGTTTATTTATATTAGTTCTAGGGAAAAGGGGGTGATTTGAATTTTTATGTTTTTTTGAATATAATTTTTTTTTTTTTACTATTTTTCAGACTCCCTAGGATACTTTAACCCTAGGTTGTCTGATTGATCCTACCATACACTGCCATACTACAGTATGGCAGTATATGGTGATTTTGCACACCATCTATTACAATGTGCAAATCGCACATATATAATAGATAGCCAAGATCATGATAGCCTCGGATCTTTGTGTGATCCGAGGCTGTCATGGCAACGGATCGCCGCTCCCCAATGAAGTCACAGAGAGCGATGATCGGAGCCAGGATGGCGGCGCCCACGCGCCGCCGGCTCTTTAATGCCACCTGCAGCTTTGCCGGGTTAAAGCCCGCAATGGGTGTTAGCTTGGGTGTTAGCGACGGGCATTTGCTTCATTATGAAGCAAATGCCCGGTGAATATGAAGAGGGCTCAGTCCATGAGCCCTCTTCATACTCCCCCATGCGCAGCAAGACGTAAGGGTACGTCTTATTGCGCTATGGGGTTAAACAACATCTACCACCACCTTAGTGAAGAGATGCCTGAACCTGATGGAATGTCTGACTATCTTGTGTGATTGACTACGTAGGGCAGTGATGGCGAACCTTTTAGTGACCGAGTGCCCAAACTGCAACCCCAACCCCCCTCATTTATCGCGAGGTGCCAACCAAAAATTAATGTAGTAACTTATTGCTTCCTGTTCTTCAGCAATGTTCAATCATACTGGCCTCCTGAGGACACCAACACAGTAGAAAGGAGGGAAAATTTGCATCATTGTAGCTTCTTTCCAGTGTCCCTCTGTGCACAGAGAATCAGGAGGTCCTCTACACATTATCTCTCTTCCTCCAGTCCCAAGTAGCCAAGTAAGTATCACTTTAAAATATCACTGAAAGCAGCATCTTTAAAATTGCTTGGAACTGCAGGAAAGTTCTTTGAGTCCTGTCTGGTGTGCTGGGGCAATGTCCTGGGTGCCCACAGAAAGAGCTTGGAGTGCCACCTCTGGTACTGGTGCCATAGGTTTGCCACCACTGATGAAGGATCAGGGATTTTGAATTTTAATATCTAGTCCTTTTTGTCACTAAGTAATATAAACAGGTTTGGGCATCTGGACTCTAATGTGTATAATCACTCATAGTGTTGACATCTACTATATGTGCCTGACACTCCATGCAATGAAAACACATGAAAACAACTAGGTCAGTAGGCAAGTCTAAATTGGTCTAGAGGTCGGAAAAGTTTTCATTTTCCACACAAAAAAAACTTAATAAATCTACTCTACTTACTGGGGTTGGCTTGCACAGAGTGTTCCTCCTCATTGGAGCTGAGAAGACGCATTAGCTTAGACTGCTGGTTGTCATCCAATGGAAACAGACTGCTGTAATCCTACAAATACAGAATGACAAGATAGAACAAAAAATGTCCCCACCCTTATCAAGGAAACTATTTCTCATATTAAAATTATCAATACAATATAGAAAAATGTAAATGGGTTAAATGGAAGTTATTATATTAATTTGCCTGATCATATTTTGTTACTCACCTCAATGTCTTCCCTGTGCCTTTTCCTCTGTCGGGGCGATGGTTGTCCTTTATTATGGATAGAATATGATGTCATGGCGCACCAAACAGACAACCTGCAATAACAGATCATTATGATGTGGAGTGAAAAGCAGGGTGATACCACACAGCTATGCTAGCACACATTCATGCTGTCATATCTATAGGAGAAATATACTCACTTTGCCAGTGCCCTGCCCGGCGGGTCCATCAGTGTGTGCCATTTACTAGAGTCAGTTAAGAGAGAAGGTAATACGTGTCCTAAGAGAGTTAGTGTGAGCTGCTGCATGTCCAGACAGAAGATGGCATAGAGAAGCTCCACTGCTCGTACAGCAAACTCCATCCGAGTTTCTTTAAGAAGCTCCTGCAAAAAAATTTTTTAAAAATTATTCAAACATTTTTTTAAATGGTGCCAAATAATTTTGTGAATTATTTGGGCACAATTTTCAGTGGCCTGAATTTAGAGTACATACAAAATAGCATTTCAGTGCACTAAGGGTTGCGGTCATACGGTCAGATGCACTGGACCTCATTTCTCTGTAATTCCTACAAGCAATTAATGAACAAACCGAGAGATACCGCTGCCCTAGACAACACCTACCCTAGTGTGACACAATGGTGTATAAAGGCATCCCCAAATGACGTCCTAGTTACCAATTCATTGATACATATTCAGAAAGATTAAAAAGGGGGACGACACAACGATGGGTTTTAAGAAGGGATGGTGGTCCTGCACTGTTATTGTACCTATACTATATTACTACATACTAAAATAAGACTGGTTGTAATGTCTTTTTGATTTACTACTTTGGGAGACACAGTAATCTGATTCTATAGCGATCACTTCCTCTTCCCTTGTGAGGGGGAAAAGTGTAATGAGAGCCCATCAGGGGATCACAAAGCAGTGCCCGGAGTAGTTGGCATGATTTATGATATCATTTTCCCTTGTAGTTATTCTTTAGGCATTTTTCCTTGACCACAGATAAACTTTACGCCTGTTTATTGCTCAAACGCTGAATCATTCTCATAGTCACTGCTATTGTTAGCTATATTGTGCAACCCAATAAGGTTTCCTATGGAAAAAAAAATGTTAAGATAAAGTGCCAGTACATGCACAACATGGGCTCAGCATGTGTGGAGACCACTTTAGGTCTAAACTAGCATTTTGATGAGTTTTGGTTGCTTATGAGAAAGCTCAGGGTGGAACATGGAACACCTTGTCACATATAATTCTGAGCAAAGAAACAAAAGATTGAAAAGGAACCCATCACCATAAAATGCAATGTAATTTACAACCAGCATATTGTGGAGCAGATTTTCCATAGTGTTCCATCTGCAGGAACATGTTAGAGAGCAGGGCAGCTGAGCAGATTGTCAGCAGTCTGAATCATCTGATTTGATCTGAATCAAAGGCATTTTTTCTGCTATTGAGTCTGAAGGGCGTTACCAAAGCCCCTCCATGCTGCGGTTACACTGTGCCCTTCACGCTTTTTAACAAAATTTAAAAAGTCCATAAGGATAACAAATATAAGATTGCCACAGTGACAGTGCCTGGATCTACAAGTAAGTTTCCTAGGTTTATGATGCTTGATTTTGATGGTAGATTTACCTTCTTAAATAAGCAGTTTTCAAATGAAATCGCTAGTTTTCAATTCGGAAAAGTGGGGGTAAGCATTTGTTGGCACATTACGACAAGTCTGGTTATGTTCCGTACACACACTTCCCTAAACTTTTTTTAAAAAAGTTTTTCCTGCATAATTTGTAATGACAATGCCAGTGTTGATCGATCTCTCCATGGGTTTTAGGAATTAAAGGTGTTGTCAATTTTTAGCATATTACAGCAAATAATTAATATTAAAAGATATAACATTTTCCAATATACTTTCTGTATCAATTCCGCTCAGTTTACAAGATCTCTGCTTGCTATCATATTATCGGAAGCGGCTATGTTTACTTCCTGTACATAAACACCGGTCCATGGTCATGTGATGTCACACAAGTGTATGGCTCGTTAGCAGCAAACACTTTTGAATACAGTTAATATAACGAGCCGAGCGCCTGTGTGAACACATGACCATGGGACGGTGTCCATCTACAGGAAGTAAACAGACGTTTTTTGTTGCACGACAGCAAGCAGAGATCTTGGAAACCATGAAGAATTCAGAAAAAGTATTGGAAAACTTTATAACTTTTCATTACACAAACAATATCAATTATTTACTGGAATATGCTTAAGGGGAACAACCCCTTTAAATGCGATTCTTATGCTAACAAGTAGGACAAGACGAGCAAAACAAACAATTGTTTTCAGTACCTTTACCAAGTTGTTGCAGAACCAGTAGACACCTCCCATGTGGAGTAAGGTGTCAAAGATGTGGAGAGACCTGATGTCCACCCAACCCTTCTCCAGTGTGGTGCTGAAGGCTCCATGTAAAATCTCTTTAATGGGTTTTTTGGAGGGTAGACGGTGAACATAAGGCACGGGTTCACTTCCAGTCACAGCAAATTTGATTGGAGTGGCTGTTTGTTGTAGCACTTCAGAACACATGTTCTCCAGGATAGAACTCATGATGATCACTCTGAAGAATACAAGTAATAAGTACTGTAGTCATGTTGATGAGAGAGGACATGAATATCAGTTATCTAAGAAAATCAAGGTAAAACCTTACCGCTCATTATAAAACTGCAGTATATTGTCACCGTACATAGGAGTCCCCAGCTGCCGAATCATTTGCAGAGATTTGTCCCTCTCATCTAGACCCAACATGCGCACATGAGCCACCAACCAGGCAACGGCACAGACTGCCAGGCTGCAAACCTTCCCTTTAATGTTGTCTGTGATTTTCTGTAATTTAGTACAAAACAAAACGAGTTCAAGGTAGAATAAATAGCTTATAGGGGTTGACCCAAGTTTATCTATACCCCCCCATATCCTCAGGAAGTGGCTAACAATCTAATTGGTTGGTTCCGACTGCTGGGACACACACTGATCAGAGTGTTCGGCTATCCTTGACACTCAATCATTCTCTATGAGAGTGCTGGAGATTGCAGAGCAATAAGCTGAAAGTAAGAAGTTGTACAAGATATCATTAACTGCTCATCCACGTGCCTATGTAAAGGGTGCAAAACTGATACTGATGACCTATATTAGAATACTGTTTAAGGGTATAGATAGACAATTTTGTGACTACAGTGCACAATAAAATTCAGAAAAAAATTTCAGATTTTTATCCAGATTAGACTACAGATCTATAGCAGATTTGCAATGCAATGTCGTAGAGATCTTATGAGCAGAAAATTGACAGATTGGAGATGGTAAGATCCCCAGATCATCTTTATTTCTGCACGGAATCCGTTTAGTGACTTTGTATTTCAATTGACAGGTTATTTCATTTTTATTGTGTATCCTGAATACATGGAATTGGCTATAGGAATAATGTCGGGGGAAATGCGCTGAGAGTTTTATGAATAGTAGAGAGGTGAAGCCTGGCTTCTTTTGAGAGTTTAAACCTGGATTCCTAATAAGAAATCAATATACCTGGATGGCTTCAAAGGACAGGACTCCATTCTCCCAGGCATTATGAATCTCCAGGATTGCTGCAGGAATACTGAGACAAACCTCATGCCACTTTGTCTGACTGCAAAAACAAAAAATAGCAAGTGATGTCTGAGGAGGCGACTCATATTATTTATGCAGAACATAACTGTGTAATGCTGGACAGGGTGAAGCATCTTTACTTTTCTTGTCCTAACTGCACATCATAAAATACATACACCAATTTCATCTCTGTGGATGTATTCAGCAAAGCTACCAAGGCTTCAACTTTGGGGAGATCAGGATGGCGGAAGCAGGGGTGCTCTGGGTTCAGCACCTTTCCTTCTCCTGGCATGCATGTCTGCATCCAGCTCTCAAAGAAAGGCGTCTCTCCGCCAGCACTCCCATCTGACAAGATCATCTGTGGCAAAGAGACAAAATGTCTATAAAGTAAAAAATATAATCTTTTCTCCATTTGCAAATACTAATTCAGGTTCAAGGGGTGCAGCAAGTTTAAACTATTAAACCCTATCAAGAATGACCATATGTACCTGTGTGTAAGCCGAGTTTTCAGAACAAAACGTCAGAACGAGTGTATATAAAAATAAACTTACATACTCACCTTCTTCTCCTTGTGTATACCAGAGCCAGCAGAGATGCATTCATGCGCTCTGCCCAACGGAACACACTATGATGTGGCGGTGTCGTTTCTGTGCAGGCAGCAGAACACGTGGACACGTCTCTGCTTGCACTGTTTCACATGAAGGGGGCTGCTGCAGGGACATTTAATTCCTAGGGGAGGCTGCTGCAGGGGCATTTCATTCCTAGGGGGGGGCTGCTGCAGGGGCATTTCATTCCTAGGGGAGGCTGCTGCAGGGGCATTTCATTCCTAGGGGGGGGCTGCTGCAGGGGCATTTCATTCCTAGGGGGGGCTGCTGCAGGGGCATTTCATTCCTAGGGGGGGCTGCTGCAGGGGCATTTCATTCCTAGGGGGGGGCTGCTGCAGGGGCATTTCATTCCTAGGGGGGGGGGGGCTGCTGCAGGGGCATTTCATTCCTAGGGGGGGCTGTGATCAATGTATTTCCCATCCCAGGTTTATAATCGAGTATAAGCCGAGGCACCTAATTTTGACTCTATTATATACAGTAATGAAACATTAGTAAACCTCAGCATTGTGTTTATCCCAGATCCAACTCATCTCTTCAACATTTCTGCATCCACTGGTATTGTTCAAGCTTCCTTGAAAAAAATGCAACTTTAACACCTATCCTAAAGATGCGATCTCTGAACCCATCTACCTCGCTGAACTATCACCCTATTTCACTACCATTTGCTTCAAAGCTCCAGGAACATCACGTCCATCTAGAACTAACCTCCCTGGATCTTCTCATACCTCTCCAACCAGACGTCCAGTGTCCATCACTCTCACCCCGTTCCCTCTCTGTTGGAGTCCCTTATGGTTGTGTCCTAAAACCCCTACTCTTCTCCCTTTAAACATCTGGCCTAGGACAGTCCCACCACTTTCAATACCATTCCTGTTCTGATGACACACAGATTGGAGTTCTGGCTGGAAGAGAGGAGATATTGGGCCAGAAACGTATCAGTGTCTATCAGCCACATCCTCCTTCACGTCCTGGAACTCACAATCTTTCCTCCACCTAATTTTCCCTCCTACCAGGCCTAACCATAACAATTCATGACTCCACACTCTCCCCGGTCCCTAAAGTCTACTTCCTTGGAGTCATCTTTGATTCTGCCTAATCCTTACTATCCTTACTACACACTGTCGCCTCTACCTCGAAAGAACATCTCTAGCATCCGACCTTTCCTCAAACCAGAGTCTACAATATTGATAGTCCAGCATTCATCATCTCCTGCTTGGACTACTGCTATATTCTTCTCTGTGGTCTCCCATCTAACTCTCTAATGCCCCTCCAATCCATCCTAAACTCTGCTGCCTGGATTACCCATCTGTCTCCTCGCTTCTCCTGTCTCTCCACTGGCTACCCATCGTAATACAAATACAGTGACTTAGTAAGCCATCAACCTGTCACCTTAGTATATCTCTGAACTAGTTAGCAAAAAACGTCCCACATGTAATTTCCGTTCCTAACAGGACCTTCAGCTTCACTCTATTATCATCCGCTCTTCTAACATCCGTCCCAAGGACTTATCCCCGCGTTTCTCTCATACTCTCTACCAAAATGTGTCAGATTGTCCCCCACCTTCCAAACCTTCAGACATAACCTGAAAAACCGGTTCAGCTCTGCACCCTCACCTCGTGTATCCATCTTCCCCCCTATATAGATTGTGATCCCTCACAGCCAGGGTCCTCCTTCCACTTGTCACATCTCTGTAGTTTTTGTATTTGTACTTGTCTTTATGTAATATATGTGAACCCCTAACTGATTGTAAATCACCATAGAATTAATGGCGCTCTATAAATAATAATGGTCAACCTCTGCTCCATTCAATTCCTTAGTCTTCAAGTTGTAGGAGGGGAGAAGAAACATATGACCCTGTTCTGACGATAGCTCGCGGTCCCAGAGGCATGGCCTATCTAATGGAGAACTGATAATGTAATATATTTGAAATACCCTTTAAAACTTTACTTAAATTATCAAAATCAAATTCACCATATCACCCAATTTACGCAATAACTGAAAAAATAATAATGACAGAAAGGTTTCCAGATTGCTACAGCTTACATAAACTAAGATATCAGCTACTCGCTACCAAAAACATGGCGACAAGATAACTATTGTTCAATGGCTCCCCCTGGTGGACATCATTTAAAATTACATTCCACAGCTGTATAAGGCAAGTCTACAGCAATAATTATTAGTCGGCCATGGCTGCTTAATAGCGTACCTCTGAGCCATAAGTCTGTGCCACATGACAGAGCATTAGAAAGGAGATATCGAACAGAAGAGCACGGGTAGAGGCAGCTTTTGCTGTAACAATAAACAAAAATATATATTGGCGTCACGTTTTAATGCAATCCAAGCAGAAAATATTGACTTCACAGAGCAAAATCAATGAATAACTTCAGAGACTTACAGCTTTCAGCACTAATATGCCGGGTAAATTCATTCAACCTGAAGGAACAGTAAAGTGTTATATATAGGTCAATCTGGAAACACATCACAGTTGCCTTATAACAGCCCCCCCCCCCCCCCCCCCCCGCATAATGTTACTTACTGGATGAATTTCCGAGCAAAAGACTTCAACTTGCCAGTGGCGGCAGCAGCAGCCAATAGCAGATCTAGACTTTTGCCAGTCAACATATGTCCTAAGACTCCCAGAAGACCTTCTGGAGACTTTGAATGATCTGCATCCATTGTCTGTAATGCAGAAAGCACTTGTGAAAAAGGGTCCTCTATGAGACAACACCAGGGAACTGATACTGATTTTTGAATTAGTAATGCATTATGGCGTTACATTATCCAGCACAACGGATCATCACTACATATGGCTAACAAGAAGGATTTTTAGACTTTAATACAAATTATAAAAATGCTCTATACAGATAACACACACAAGATGAATTCTGTACTGAACACATACTTATGATTTTATTCTGTCGACTCTAATTATATTATGCCAATATAAAAACAAAAGTAAAACATTGTTATGATGTGTAAAGCTAAAGATATGTCTACCCGGCATTGTCAATGACATCATACCGGGTTACTATGATAAGGCCTTCTACAGATTTTCCCTTTTTGTGCTGGTAAAATTATTATCATGACTTGGAATGATGTAGAGGTTGATGAACTGATAAATAAATATGTCTCAGATCTTTATACTTGCATCACAAGTTCGAAAAGATTTGGTGTCGCTGGGTTGAAACTATGTCGACAGCTCTTCAGGTGTGTTGGAGGGGAGGTTGGGGGTGTGGTGTGCAGCGTTTTGGAATGTGTGTGTATGAACGGCAATGTGTACATACCCTCCTTAATGATAATAATAAATCCTTTATTTATATATAGTGCACACAGATTACGCAGCACTGCACAGAACTTGCCAAATCAGTCCCTGTCCCTAATAGGGCTCACAATCTAATCAACCTACCAGTATGTTCTGGATTATTCTGTTCCAAATCTACGTCATTTTGTTGACTTTGCGCTTGCCATTGCCATGTCTGTATATTTTTGTATTACTTTAGGCTACATTCACACGGACGAATGGGGGACTTGTATACATGTCCCCCATTCACAGCAATGGGCGCACAGCACCCTACGGGAGTGGTACGGTGCCACACACTTGCGGCACCGTACCGTAGCCGGGAGAAAAATAGGACATGTCCTAGTTTTCTCCAGAATACGGCGCTGTGCGCCATGCATTACTGTGGAGAGGGGTGGGGGTGAGCAGCGCTCATTCCCTCCTCCTCTCCCCGGCCCTCGTATGTCCAATGTACTACGATACGGTAGGCATCAATCATGTGAATAGTTACATATTGTACATAATGTAATAAATAAGGCCTTTTTTTAAAAAGGGAAAAAAGGGGGAGGGGTTGGCCAAGAATTCCTAAGATGACCTATCCTCAAGACAGCTCATCAATAGCTGATCAATGAGGGGGAAGACCCAGCCCCAGATCAATGAGCTGTCTGGCACCATGCAAACACAGGGCCACTTGGTTTGGAGTCCCTCAAGCCTTCAGAAGCTGTATATTCAGATTTCAATTAAAGTAACCGCAGTGACAACCAGTCACTGCAGCAAAACATTTTTTCCCTTTGTTAGCACAGTGACAAGCAGCTGATCATAATGGTGTTATTTATTGTAATTGGTCAAGCCCTTTAAAGTGTAACTAACCATTAATATGACTTAAAGGGGTTGTCTTCTTTCAGCAAAATATTAGATATGCTTCCTGTAAGGTGTTATGAAATGTCTCACCTTGAGAATGTTGGTCACAGTAGGTTCTGCTCGGAGAATCAGGCCTGGATTGGGTTGAATGGCAGAGCTTTCAGAAGAGCGGGGAGCCTGTTCTCGGTCTGCGGATCTGAGTACAAACACATTTGATCATCATCATGGTAAAATGGAGATCAAGTTATGAAGGAAAGGATGACTGCTGAGAGAAGAGGTGTTACCTTTTAGCTACAAGGTGATCTAAGTGATGATCAGAAAGCAGCCCAAGCTTGTTACACTCCTGAAGTAATAGACTAACACAGTCACAGCTGAGGAGACACAAGGACATTGTTAAGATGAAATGTCATCCAACAAGAGATGATACTAAGCTTAATTTAAGACACCAAAAAATACTTTGTTCTCATTCCACATTGGGGCAGTTAGTACCTAAGGAGCACAGGCATTGATGTGATAATGAACAAGAATTTTAGAAAGTTTTGCTGCGTTAGAAAAACACGATCAAGATACAAAAAAGGTCCAGCTTACATCTTCCTCTTGGGTTTCCATTACACTTTGCATTTAAAGTGAACCAGTCACCAGGTTTTACCCCACTAAACTACTAGCACACTGAGGTAGAGCATGAAATGTCCTTTATAGTATTCCAGCTTTTATGTGAAATCTCACCCCTTTAAAAAAATATCCCCCAAGGTCTGGCAAATATGATTCATCTCATTTTCACACGAGACTAGTCAAGTTAAGTAGTTGCCCGTGAAGTGTCACTTCAGAAGCTCTTCTGTTCTACAGTACCCAGAAACATGATTGTGTTTCTCTTCATATATCCTTAACAGCTCCATGACATACAGGTAGGTCATATCATGGAGCATTAAGGAGTTAAAGGAAACCTACCACTTCTGATGGTAGGTATTAGATGTAAACACCGGGCACCAGCTCAGGGTGAGCTGGTGCCGGAGCTTACCTTAGCTAGTGTTTTAAACCGCTATATCGCGGTTTAAACACATTTTGATTTACAGCCCCGAGGTAGCTTCGGCGCTGTGTACGGCCGCGCGCAGCGCCGAAGCTACGTCGGGGCTGTAAATCAAAATGTGTTTAAACCGCGATATAGCGGTTTAAAACACTAGCTAAGGTAAGCTCCGGCACCAGCTCACCCTGAGCTGGTGCCCGGTGTTTACATCTAATACCTACCATCAGCAGTGGTAGGTTTCCTTTAAAGATATGGAACTCTCCTTTCAGGTCCCATCAGGCTTAGGGCTTTGTGAGTTACAGAACCGGAGATAGAGGCAGCCAATTAAATAGTTGGAAATGTAAGCTACAGATAAAGAAACAGTTCCTGCCTATTTATTAACTGCCTGTAAGTCCGGTTCTGTAGCTCACAGAAGCATAAGCTTGGGATCTGAAAAATCATTAAAGGAAATATTGTTTCTTGGTGCTACAGAACCAAAGATAAGTGGCACTACCCCTGCAACCACTAAACTCGAATATTATGTGAAAATAAGGTGAGAAGAGTCATATATGCCTAACTTTGGAAGAGATTTTTTTTTTTTTTTGGGGGGGGGGGGGGGGTTGTGTGAGATTTTACATAGTACAGTGAATTTTAGAAAAGACCTTACACCTGAGGGGGCTAGTAGTGTAGTGGGGTATGAGCTTGTAATAGGTTCTCCTTAAGGAGAGCTTAAACTAAAATGTGAAAGAGAACAGAATATCTTCTGTTCCCCTTAGACGTTAATAGACCTTTAGTTATGCCTCAGTTATAAATAGCGACAAAAAAAAACCCTGACTGCTTTGCTATTTTTTTCAATTTTAATAACAAAATGCGTAACAATTATCTACAAAGCAAAACATTTTCTCATCAGAAAGACATCTTCTTCAGGTCAAAAAAGGAATGAACCTACAGTGGATGAGTCAGTATCTTTATACTTGTTCCTCATGAGAAAGGAGTTCAAGGAAATCAACCACTCAAAAAGCAGTAAAAAAAACCCCTAGAAATACTCACTTCCGCTCCTCTCCATCTTGATCCATAGGAGCATGGGAAAGGGAGGCGAATTCACGGAGGTGCGGGGGCGTGCATAATAAGCAGCCCGGAGCGCAGGACATATTGTCCCTGCGCTCTGTGCTGCTGATTATAACGTTCATTTTTTGGTGATTCTGGTGTGTCAAGACTAGCGATGGACAGTGCCAGGATATAGATTAAGAGGAGGGGAGTATTTCCAGTTTTTTTTTTTTTTGAGTGGTTGATTTCCTTTAATACAGTTCAAGACATTCTATGGCAGCTATAACTCGATTTGCACATCATTTGCTTTATGATGGACCTTTAAGTTAAGAGGGACCAACATTCAACTACTCTGTCTAACATGTAATGTTTTTTTTCTTGCCCAACAAAGACTTTGTCCCGTGCTGCAGAATAAGTTGGCGATTCCTAGTAGAATCTCTGTTCCAACACATACAACTTACTTGCATCTCTGATCAGCTTTATCCAATAATGGGGTAAGTTTAAGTAAATACTCAAACGCAGTGTTCATGTCTTCATTGAAATCCTATAGATGATGAGGCAGTGAGAGTAAAGTTTATAACTTTATAAACAAATAAATATATACTTTTTTAAAATTATTTTCTTACCTGATCTGCCAGCCAAAATTTCTTTAATTTTGCTAATACTTGTGGAATCTGAAGAAGACACATATACACGTATTTATGAGTAATATTAACCGTTGTCTTTTAAGCTGATGCTCCATTAATTCTTGATCTATCTTGTGCTTTCTAAGAATGCCAATGTATCTAATACATAGGAAGCTGGCACAAGTAAGCTGCATTTCATAGTTTTTTAGCACAGATTAAAGTGACATTTTCCTGAGAAATGATAAATACTACAGAATGCTGCAAGTGAAGGACAGCCATCACTTTACCCAATAAGTCATTTTTGCAATGCATTTGCATAGTGTTTTGAAAAGGAGTGCAAACGCATCAGGCAAAAAGCATATGAATTAGGTCAATGGACATATGTTTGGACAGCTCCCTCCATTGTTGACTTCACCCTCTGTTGTCAGTATAGCTGAAAGACACTATGGGGGAGATTTATCAGAAGTACCCGAGAGCATAACTGTTCTAGTTGACTATACCAACCAGTCAGGGCTCAGCTTTCATTTTCATAAAATGAAAGCTGAGCTTTGATTGGTTTATATGGGCAATTAGATCAGTTTTACCTCAGACACTTCTGATAAACATTAGATCTTAGAACTGTATATGTGCCGTGATCTAGCCACACAAACTTCCGCTAACTCAAGGCACACATAGTGGGAGATTTAACATAAGTGACCGAGAGCAGAACTGTCCTAGTTGCTCATAGCAACCAATCAGAGTTCAGCTTTCATGTTTGTAAAATTTTAGCTGATTGGTTCCCATGGGCATGAAAAACAGCTTTTAAATCTGCCCCCATAGACTTTATCTGGGCACTGTCACAGTGCAGCAAGTGGACAAATTATAGAACAGGTCCTATTCCTGCCTAGATTTGCATTGAGGTTGTTCAATGTCTATAGACATCGACGGGGTGAGTTTACCTGCCAATGTCAGACAGGATGCAAACATTTATTTGACATTTCAAAAGAACATACCTTTAAAAAGGTAAACGCAGTCCACTTCAACTCATCAGTCCCTGCAGGGGACTCTATTAACCCTACAACGCAAGCTTTCCAGACTTCAAGGAGAAAGAGATGAGATGGGATCCGCTGGGTAGGGGAAGATATAGCAACAATGAGAAAATTAAGAAAATTGATAAAAACTTTGACAGAGGTCCTGCTCTCTGCTCAGTACATGTTATCCTTGGTAGTTTCAGAACAGAAGGAGATCTGGAAAATGCTGGCACTCTACGTTATTTAGGCCATTGTAGGACACCATTATACAACTCTCACCTGCATCCTCTTCACTGTGTTGAGCTGCTCCACCAATGGCTGTGCCTCTCCTGTCAGGTTCATGGTGCCCTCTAACATAACAACAGCATGGACTGTGGGGAATCCAGTGCGGTGGAGCTGGTCAGCATGTGCACATAACATAGAAGGGATGCTGTAGAGAAGAAATATGGCACGTGCATGACTAGTGCTGGGCACAGGGTGAGCTGGATAGACTTGTGCACAACTGACACCCAGTAGAATATAGCAGAAAATAGTTGTAAACTCTCTGTATATATATATTATGACTACTAAATAAATTATGGTGGATGAATATAAACATATATATTTACACTCGTACCGAAAGAAATAGTTTTTATATATATAAATACGGAAAAATGTTTTGGTACAAGTAGACCCAGAGCCTCACCAATGTTACCATCCAGTAGTCTGCACAGTTTTAGGACATATGGAAGGATTAACAGCTTTCTTCCCTTCCTAGCATCCCATACAATGTAAACATATCTGCGCCCTTCCTCTATACAGAAACATGTAAACATTGCACAGGCCATGATCAGACAACATGCAACACATGGACATCGTCACATCATACACAGAAAAACAAGGCAACCATCTTTTTCACTACACAATCAGCATGCCTAATACTGGCATCATACCAACATTAACCAGACTGCAGATCTTCTTGGCTAATCGTCATTGTAAAAGAGAATAAACCGCAGATCAATCTAACCCTAGGGAAAATGTTCTGGGATACGGAATTTGGAGTAGACACTATTTATTGAGGCATGCAAATTACCTCTCCTTCCAAAACACAAAGGAAAGTTATGCCTCTAGGGGCACCAGTTAGCCACCTAATATGTCATTTTAAGAGTCTTTAACCCCTTAACGACGAGGTCCATTTTTGTGTTTCAACTTTTCGCTAACAACCTTCAAAAATCTATAACTTTTTTATTTTTGTATGTAAAGAGATGTGTGTGGGCTTTTTTCTGCATAACAAATTGCACTTCATAGAGATGGTATTTAATATTTCATGCCGTCTACTGGGAAAAATTCCAAATGCATTGAAATTGGTGGGGAAAAAAAGCATTTGCACCATTTTCTTGTAGGCTTGGTATTTACAGCTGTCATTGTGCGCCCCAAATTACACGTCTCCTTTATTCTTTGAGTTGGTACAATCATGGGGATACTAAATTCATATAGGTTTTATTGTGTTTTGATACATTTAAAAATAATGAAAACTTTCTGTACAAAAAATGTTTTTGTTTCACCGTCTTCTGGCACAAATAACCCTTTCATACTTCTTGTATGGAGCAATGTGAGGTGTTATTTTTCGCAGGATGAGCGGATGTTTTCTTTGCTACCAGTTTTTTTTTAATATGTTACAAATGTTTTTATATGATACAAAATGGCAAAAAGTTGCATTTCCAGCATTTGGGTACTATTTTCGGTTATTTGGTTCAATGCCAGGAATAACTGTTATATTCTGATTGATCTGACGTTTTGAGAAGTGGCAATATCTAATAAGTTTATGATACTGTTTATTTTACATGCTTACTGTTTATTTTTTTTATTAGTTCTCGGGAAGGGGTGGGTGCATTAGAATTTTTGGTTTTTACATTTAACTATTTTTCAGACTCCCTAGTGTACTTAAACCATAGGTTGTCTGATTGATCTTACCATATAGTATGGCATTATATGGGGATTTTACACATGTGCCACTGGATGTTGTGAAACTACACAGCCTCGGGTCTGACAGTCTAAAGAGCCTCAGATCATCACTCCGTGCCATCATCAGGGTGCGATGATCTCAGCCAAGATTGCGACAGTGGTGATCAAATAGTTAACCTGTGAACAGTGTTTGCACGAACTGCGGTTGTAACTAATGGGTGTTTGCTGCAAAGTGCCGTTAGCCATCTCCATACACCTAGTGACTTGTGACATATTCATACGTACTCCTTTCATTGCTTCTATCAACATCAACTTGTTACATTCACACGCCATATTCAAGTGCATTAAAAAAAAACTCAATTCATATGCCATTGTTTACATGCAAAACACTAAGTGCTTAATACCAATCACATGCGTTTCACTGGAAATACATATGCACACAGGCCATTACTGGTGTATTACAGTCGCTAAAATCTGTAAATTTGCTAATTTTTTGGAACTTTTGCCTACCCTCATCATTTTTCAGTTCTCTTAACGTGTGCCATGTTTATCAAAAAAACCCAGAAATCCAGTTGATGACATGCAAAAAGGTCCAAATTTTGCTGCATAACACTTCAGTGTACTTTAGAACAGTTTGACCAAAAATGTGTGACTTTTATGCAACTATTTTAATTAAAGCCATATATGCCTGATTTTGTGTTTCCATATGCCTGATTTATAAAGCGGGCAAACCCATCAAGATAAATTGTAAATGCAAGAGATCTCCTACGACAGACTTTAAACTGGCGCACAATTACTGCTTAATGATAAATGTCGCCCTGTGTGTTTATTCTCATTGGTGTTTTTTCTTCTACGTAAAAGCAGTACATTGAAAATAATTAAGTGAATGTCCTGTTTTTTCACTTTTGTGGAGTTCAATGGTAGTCGAGAGGACTGCAGTCCGTATTTTTATCAGATGATTTAAGGGAAGCAGGTTTTGTCAGGGTGTATTTTGATGTCCTGAACCCCCCCCCTGATCAACGAATGGCATGTGGACATGAAAAAAATTGCCCGAAAGTTGATGCGTTTATTGGGGATACACTGCCCAAATGTCTATGTGAACGAACCTTTACTTGCACATAAGTCAAGTAGATCTAAAATGTCTGATGTTATCTTCTTAAAATGATTATTATACAGACTTAAGGCAATAGGTATACAAGACGCACTCCTAAAATTTTAAAAACAAAAGGAGAGAAATGGATAATAAAGTCCCTATGACGCGACTTTACATCCAGTACAATAATGTGGTGAGACACGGCCATACCTTCTTATTAGTGAGATACAATCTTCGGCTTTGCTCCGCAGCTGAACACTAGGAAGGAGATTTATGCACTCGGCAAGTCGTAGCAGTGATTGTTCCACGGATGCCCAGGAGGCTACAAGTAAAAAAAGACATGATAACAAGGTTTGACACATCTGCCAGCAAGAGAATATCGCCCAATGCAAGTACCATGATCTAGAAGACATTGCTGATCTGATACAGAGACCAGGGATGACAACTATGAAGCTTAAATAAGGACTGCATAGCTTGAGTTAGAGCTTTTCCTTATATGCAATGGATGTTAAACTAACATAGGAAACCCCCTTGCAGGGGAGAGGGTCTCAACTTCAGACAACCCTTAATTTGTTAGAAGCGGTCCTTTAATAACAAACTAATCTCAAAAGGTCCTCTTGCTGTGACCCCATTAACCTCAATTCTTACACGAAACCCAATCCCTTTACCCTTGTCTGAAGGCTCCAAAACTGGTATACAAACCTGGTTCCTCTAGCTTGGCAATATGGATAAGAGCCCTGTTCTTGGTGCTATTGAGGATCGCCTCAAGCCTCTTCAGACACATCGATAAATTGCTTTCTCCAGTCACAGGATCCAAAACTTCCTTCAACTTCTCCAAATAGAAGGTCGAGCCTCGCAAAAGCCAGTTTACAGCGTTCATTAAGGCCCGGCATAGGCTCAAACATTCTTCTGCTTTTCCATGGCAGCTGAGACAGAAAACATTAACATCTATGAGACGCAACACTTAAGAAGAAGCTACCGTCATGTGCCGCCACAAGCAAAATGTCAAGAGCAACAATATAATACCAATCACCTGTAAACATAATTCCTTCATTATAGTTTGAAACAGTCTGGGTGACATACCATACGGGTAGCATTACAGCTCTGACAGTGGCATTACTAGCTTTACCAGGAATGGAAGATCTTCCAGTAAATACTCTAAATGTAATCAATGGTAAAATCAGTCAGAAAAAGGTGTATAGCTCAACAATTTAAGCAGAAAAAAAACCCTCTATTTTGTCATGGTTTAATGGGAAAATGTAAGGACAATACTAATGGACCCGTGTTTAAATAGGACCCGTCACCTCTAAAAACTGCACTAAAGTAAGCGGCTCCTAGTGCTACAGTTTATGCAGCAGCATTACACTGCTAGCGTTATCGGAAACCTCTGATAACGCTAACAGACACTGCCGTGCTGTACAATAGAAAACACCGGACCGTGCTGTAAGCGGTCGGGTGTATTCATGTGGGGGTGGTTCTCTAATCCCGCCCCCTCATGAATACACTGCGGTCCGGCAGTGTATAACACTAGCAGTGTAACACTGCGGCATATGCTATAGCACTAGAGGTGCAGTTTTCAGAGGTGACAGGTCCTCTTTAAGCGCCCTAAATTGCCCTATATAATCTAGTAACGGGCTGCAAAATACACTTATCCTGGTTTGTAAATCCCAATGCTTCCACAGTAATTCAGTGAAGTTGGCGTTGTACACTATATGCACTGTAAGTCCTGCTCATCCACAATAAAACCAGGGTGTACTACTCCGGTTTTACTGAAGCAACAAGAAGGTGCTGGGAGCACCAGAAATGGGTCTGATACCAAACAGTAGCAAGGTTGGAGCTTCACTTGTGAAAAAAATAAGAAGGGTGCGACCAAACTTACCTGGATTATGGTTACGACCAGTTAAGCAGCCTCTTAGCAGATACCCAAGACAGATTTGACAAAGTGTGGAACCCATGCAAGGCGAAGATGTACCCTAGGGTTTACTGACCTAGAAACACCGTGGGCCAGGAACATGTAGGACACTCAGTGTTGGCAGGTTGGTCAGTTATAACACGCCAACCCCAACCCCCCCCCCCCTCCCCAAGTCGCCCCGTCTGTCTCTCCTGGTTGTGTGTTACTCCTCGTCTTAACAATTTGTGTGTTCTAGCATGATATGTGTTCTTTTATGATTGACTTTTCTGAAGTGGAAGGAGAAGCTCCCTGTAGCCCATATATACTTTGTGACTATGCTCTCCAAGCGACCATACAGAAGTGGGACTTCAAGACAAGATATTTACCTACACTGTATCCTAGGATGCAAATTGCATATTTACTAGGATATGGAAGGTCACTCACAATATCTCTACTGTCATTTTGGTCCGCAGGACCCTGTATGTACCGTTTATAAATGTTCAATAACATTGTGGAAACAAAAATAAGAAGGGTGCAGGTCTTCTAACAGCCGACCAAGACAGTGTGGAGTGTTTTCTGCCCAAAATGTTTGCTTAATATTTTTCCAGTTAAGAGAGATTTTCCCTTAAGCAAGATGGCTGATGTTGAGATATAATTCTTAGTACGTATGCGCTAGTCTGCTGAGTCCGGTGGATAAGTGAAATCCTGCCTATTGAGATACATGGGGTTTATTGCAATATACAGCCATTGGAGTCTTACAGGTAATATAAACCTAGCGTGCAATTCTTCCCCCGAAATGATGAGAACCGAACCACTGAAACAATGGCAGGTGACTGCACACACATAGGCCGCACTGTATGCCAAAAGGATCAGTTTGGGTCATATTTTGAGGCAGATCGGATCTAAAAAAGCTTCTTGTGATGAAGAAAAAGTGTGCCAAGAAGAGGCAGGACACTTATATTTCCATTTGCAAACATTTGGTAAGGAAAACACTGACCCCCTGGTTCCTATAAATTTTTAGAAATTGCATTTTTTTTTTCATTTCAATTTTCCATTACTCTCATATTCTGGAAAACAAGTCTATTCACATTAATATCATCGCAGAATTTCCACTGACCAGTGTGCAGACATAAGCCTGACAGCGAAAGGCAAAAACTGAACCAACATTACCTCAGATTATCACTGAACATATCCATGATCTCCAGCAGAGACTGAATACAGAGCTCCCGTGAGAAGTCATCAAACTGAGGGTAAAAGAGAGATATTAAACATTATTACAGAGTTATAAACCTGTAACATCTCATGTGTGTGTTACTTCATGTATTCCTGTCCCCCTGTGGTAAAACCCTTTCTGACTGGATAAGCCAGCAATGACTATCCTGAAAGAACCCCTTTAATATTTACACTGGATGTAAACTTCTTTACATCAAGGTCTGTTGCAAAACGACCAAAATATCCTGCCAGTGCATGATGGGGCATGTGGTTCCCAACAGCTGCGCCGCTTAGATGATAAAAATATTATAGTTTTAAAATCTTGTATGTTCTTTCCCTCCAGGCTGGTTACTAGGCCCCATTTTTCATTCACTTGCTAAACATATGTTCCCTCTCAAAGTCCTTGCTGTTTACCACATATTTCTGTTATTTCTGTTGTGCGTTACGGACCACAAAAATGTATATTTCCCCATAAAACTTTTGATTATGAGAAACCCCACCTAACCCTCTGCTCCATGCTAGCCACAGGCCCTATGGGGTTAAATTCCAGCGACATACATCTCCCTCTCTGCTGACCATATTTCTTCCGCTAATGTAAATATTTGCCTTTCTCAGCTAGAGACTCGATTTTTTTTTCCGCTCTGGAGGTGAGGTGACCAGAGAGCGATTTTCGGTACACATAAATGTATACATAAAAGGGTAAACATGCAGTCCTCATTTGCCTCCAACTAGCCAATGTTTCTTTCTAAAAGGGAAAAACAGTCTCCATTCTGTAGCTCCTGCTCCATGACATACATTGCTCAGCCAGCGGCTGCACATTTCATCTTCAATCCCGTCTGGTTTACTTGAGATGGAAAATAGAGACCCCCAAACAGAAAGCAGTTATGGTATTTATTTAAGTCCAGCAGTTCGCAGACTATTTTTAGTTGTACTGTTTGGAAGACGCTTGATTCCTCGGGATGAGAAGAAACATACTTATCTATTGCTTAAGGATGGCCAGATGGTTTATATTGATATCCCCGTGTATATATTCCAAGAAGTCACAAGGCCTGAATTTATTCTAGTCAAATAATTTTCCTTGAAGGTAATCCAGGGACTATAGGAACCCATAGACTGGAGTTGTTCATTAACATCTATGGTAGAGTGTTGTGGGCATGCTCAATGTGAAAAGAGAGGTTTTTATTTAGAGGTGCATATGGGTTTGTTACCTGTGGGACAAATTGTTCTTTTTAGTGGCGACATTAACTTTCCATACAATGTACTGGAAAGCTCGAAAAATATTCCATATATATAAGTCTAGTGAAATTGCCAAAAACACATTTGTGGCAACTTCATGTTGTCTCCGTTTTTACTCATCACGTATGCCGGCACGTGTGAGTCAGCACGTACAGCAGGCGCACACAGGAGAGAAGATGACGAAAACAGTCGCAGCAGGTCATGGTGATGTGGGTGCTGTGGCTGTGGCTGCTGCTGGGTTGGGGGGGGAATGTGGGCTCAGCGCGGCAGCTACTGGGGGGGGGGGGGATATGTGGTCAATGTACCTGCTGATGGGAGGGTGTAGGTATGGGGCACTGTGGCTGCTGCTGGAGGGGGGGGTGAAGACTGGCCGCTGCTGGAGGGGAGGTGGGCACTGTGGAGACTTTGGGTGCTGCTGGGGGAAGGAGGGGGCGGCGATGTGGGCACTGTGACTGCGGCTGGAAGGGGGGAGATGTGGGCACTGTGGCTGCTGATGGTGGGGCAGGTGAGGCTGCTGTGGGAGGGAAGAGGTTGGCACTCTGGATGCTGCTGGGGGGGATGCATTGTGCTAGCTGCCGGGAAGGGGGGAAGAGGGGGAGATGTGGGCACTGAGGATGCTGGGAAGAGAGATGTGGGCCCTGTGGCTGTTGGGAAGGGAAGAGGTGGATGCTGCTGGGGGTAATTCTATGATGTAGAATTACATCAGGGTGCGGGAAGGGGTTAAAGGGAACCAGTCACCACATTTTTGTACAAATACATCAAGTGGCATGTCCAAAGCCCCATTAACTGACACCCTTATTTTAGCTAAAAATGGCTTTTCTCATATCCCCATAAAATCTTGCCTTGCATATAGCCAGATCTAGAAGGAGTCAATTTTGGATGTGGCCACCTCAGGCCGAATCCAGCAGCTACTCCTCATGTCCTATGTCTCTTCTGCAAACGTGGCCAGGGTGACATCATCTAAGGTCCTTTTGCCTACTAACTTTTGCAAACTGTACCTTATGGATGTATGTGATCACATGAAATCACAGCAACCTCCATGGAGGCATGGGGAGAAGTAGAAGTCCATGGAGGCTGCTGTGATTTCATGTGATCAAATATATGCATGAGGTACAGTGCAAATTTTAGTAGGCAACATGAGAACATTGCTTTACACGTACCCTTTAAGAGAATCATTACTAATTGAGAAGTGAGGAACATGAATTCTGATCTTAATAACTTTCTTATTTTGCACCATACACATGACTCGTAATATAACCACTTAGTTTTTGTGTAAACACAGGTATAGCATACCTTGCTGATTGCGGTCAGAACTGTAGAATATGACACCATCTAAAGAAAAAAAATATATATATAGTTAATTAGCTATAGATACAATTTATTACCTTATCTTGTGGTTATTCATATTAAACCCTTTATTATAGTCCGTAGCTGCATTCACAATTCTTCTGCTCCAAGACACATCCTTAAAGATGGCATAAAGACCCTTACCAACCCCTGTAGTCCTTGGAAAACTATTAATAAAACTTAAAGGGAATAGCATGACTAAATGACTGGCATCCAGTATACTTTTCTTAAACATCTATTAACTTACCCATCACACATTAACAGTGATATAATACATGAATTCATAAATGTGAACAAACATTTCATTTAATTACACACATACAATGGGGCTATGCTGGATTTTTGGCACGACTGTAACGAGCAAGTTAAAGCGTTATACATGCATTGATTAAAAGTGATGGCAAAGCTCTAATCTGAATTTGAATAAGACATCAATAGAGACCAGAGATCAACTTACAGACAGGGTGCAGTCATTACTTGCCCAGAACTGAGGAGCCTAAGAAAATATCTGATTTGTTGTCCTGAAAATCATCTGAGCAGATATGTCAAGAACTAACTGCACATGGATTATAATGACACATACACGCATAAACATCACACTCTCCATAATGCAATATAAGTCTTTAAAGAGGACCTGCCCCCCCAAAAAAGACCCCCACCATCCTCTCCGCAGCCCCTTTCTATATATACTAAATTTATTTTAATTTATGTTGGGAAAGTTGTTCCTAAAATATCTTACCTCTTACCAAGTAAGAGGTCGGATCCACGTATCTCCTGTGCTGGCAGTCGGGTTTTTTCATGAGGGGGCCGGCACTCCTCTGTATGGTCTGGCCGACACTCCCCGATACTCATCCACCACGCCCCTCTGTTTCATGCCGCTGTCAGCGGGGACCTGTAAGAGAAGCTGGCAGCATTGCATATATTGTGCAATTGCTGCTGGCTCTCTGTGGTGTGGCCACGCAGAACTGACAGCGGCTGCGGTCGCCATGCTTCTTGACAGCGCCAGCCTGGCACGGCTGCAGCCACTGTCAGTTCGGCATGGCCACATCTGTGTATAATGAATTTCTGAGGACGTGGTGCATGTCTGTGGACCTGTCACAGGCCACAGCGCCGGCCGAATGTCATATATATATATATATATATATATATATATATATATATTATACACACACACATATACACTCACCGGCCACTTTATTAGATACACCTGTCCAACTGCTCATTAACACTTAATTTCTGATCAGCCAATCACAGGGCGGCAACTCATTGCATTTAGGCATGTAGACATGGTCAAGACAATCTCCTGCAGTTCAAACCGAGCATCAGTATGGGGAAGAAAGGTGATTTGAGTGCCTTTGAACGTGGCATGGTTGTTGGTGCCAGAAGGGCTGGTCTGAGTATTTCAGAAACTGCTGATCTACTGGGATTTTCACGCACAACCATCTCTAGGGTTTACAGAGAATGGTCCAAAAAAGAAAAAACATCCAGTGAGCGGCAGTTCTGTGGGCGGAAATGCCTTGTTGATGCCAGAGGAGAATGGGCAGACTGGTTCGAGCTGATAGAAAGGCAACAGTGACTCAAATCGCCACCCGTTACAACCAAGGTAGGCAGAAGAGCATCTCTGAACGCACAGTACGTCGAACTTTGAGGCAGATGGGCTACAGCAGCAGAAGACCACACTGGGTGCCACTTCTTTCAGCTAAGAACAGGAAACTGAGGCTACAATTTGCACAAGCTCATCGAAATTGGACAGTAGAAGATTGGAAAAACGTTGCCTGGTCTGATGAGTCTCGATTTCTGCTGCGACATTCGGATGGTAGGGTCAGAATTTGGCATCAACAACATGAAAGCATGGATCCATCCTGCCTTGTATCAACGGTTCAGGGTGGTGGTGGTGGTGTCATGGTGTGGGGAATATTTTCTTGGCACTCTTTGGGCCCCTTGGTACCAATTGAGCATCATTGCAACGCCACAGCCTACCTGAGTATTGTCGCTGACCATGTCCATCCCTTTATGACCACAATGTACCCAACATCTGATGGCTACTTTCAGCAGGATAATGCGCCATGTCATAAAGCTGGAATCATCTCAGACTGGTTTCTTGAACATGACAATGAGTTCACTGTACTCAAATGGCCTCCACAGTCACCAGATCTCAATCCAATAGAGCATCTTTAGGATGTGGTGGAACGGGAGATTCACATCATGGATGTGCAGCCTACAAATCTGCGGCAACTGTTTGATGCCATCATGTCAATATGGACCAAAATCTCTGAGGAATGCTTCCAGCACCTTGTTGAATCTATGCCACGAAGAATTGAGGCAGTTCTGAAGGCAAAAGGGGGTCCAACCCGTTACTAGCATGGTGTACCTAATAAAGTGGCCGGTGAGTGTGTATATATATATGCACACACACACCGTGGAGAGTCGGCTTGTGCAATATATGCGATGCTGCCGGCTTCACTTACAGGTCCCCGGTGACAGCGGCGTGAAACAGAGGGGAGTGGTGGAGGAGTGTCGGCCAGAGCATACTGAGGAGTGTTGGCCCCCTTATGAATAAACCCGACTGCCAGCGCAGGAGATACGTGGATTCGACCTCTTATTAGGTAAGAGGTAAGCTCTTTTAAGAACAACTTTCCCAACATAAATTAAAATAAATTTAGCATATATAAAAAGACTGGGGAGAGGATTATGGGGGCCATGTTTGGTGGGGGTCTTTTTGGGGGTGACAGGTCCTGTTTAAATCAGAAAATCATACATTAGCAAAATCATGTCTACATTGTCCATACCTGAGAGTTGATAGCATACTTGAGGTAGGAGAGGATGAGTGGGTTGGGTGCTGGACCGATCATAGCCTGGTCCAAAAGTGCTTCTGCAAGAATAGAATCAAGAATAGATCACACATTTAAAGGAAATTTTATAATTTTTTCATAATAACCGTACAGTATATTTATGTTTGTGGAGTCGGTCCATTTTATTCTGACTCTGAATCCACAGCCCTGACACAAGCGATCAGACAATTATCCCCGTTCCAGTTTCCTCCCCTTTTTATACCTTGTAGCTGTGAAGTATGGAGAAATTGGTAGTAATGTGCAAATATCTACTCCCATTTAGGCCAGAGCAGGCATTGATTAAAAAAAGCACAGTATTTATCTTGCTCTAGTATGGAAGGTGGTGTCTGTTCACACCCCTGGATGTGCAAGCGGATACAGGACTCACTGTGGCCATCAGTGGCCTCAGCGAAACGCTTGTTGTACTAATTGGTCACCACGGGTCTTATGACTACAGGGAGTGTCTGTAAACATACGGAAGCCCTGGAACCCAAAGGGTTTCCCAGTTTTGCAAAAGAACCCTTGTAAGTGTTTTAAGTGTAAGTGTTTTGCAATCAAAGGAACTGAGGCTTGTAAAGGGGTTGTGCCAAGTGTACATGTTATCCCCATATTCTGTACAAAGGGGATAACAATCTGATTGCTGAAGCCCCAGCTGCTGGATGCTCACCAATCTGGAGAATGGAGGTCCCATTCTCAGGTTTACCATGGCAATGCTGCTCCATTCAATAGTTTATGAGAGTTGAATACTGATAAACACAGCAGGCAGCTGTCTCAGGCACTCACATAGACCATGAATGGATGGGATGGCGTCCACTAGTGGAAGCGGGACCCCTCCCCAATCATATTGTTATTCTCTGTTCACCCCCTTTAAATATTACATGTAGATGGAGTGATAATGCTCATGAGTGACCATCTTGCCATTCACTCCTTTGGGACTAATGAAACATACTAGTCTCTCTCTAGTTACTACCACTTCTTTTAGATGTGATACTCAGAGATTGCTATTCTTGTTCTGAAGTTCTACATAGCTTTAAAGCATGAAGCTGCAGAAATATATTTTACCTGCTAAATTCAAGATGTCCCAGGTAACTCCTTTGGGAAAGAATCGCTTCATATTAATGGCCCATTGATAATCGCTCCATCTTTCCTTCCAAGCCTGCAGAATGGCCTGTTTTAAGTTTACCAGCTTCATTTTGCAATTCTGTGAATAAAAACCAAATAGAAAATTAGATTTTATATATACACCCACAAACGCATACATTTTGTGGTGGATCTATCAAAGAGGATTCCAGGAAAACCCCTTTTGAAACAAAACTAAAATGGTAATGGCATTAAAAGCTTATTTGTTGTGGAGCGTCTCAACTCATGTAGCCACGCGTGCCATATTCCCACAGGTCTATACACTATTTTGAATAAACACTAAGGGTCCAGGAGGTGGTAACACAAAGATTATGAGAACAGAGTTCCCAGCCGTATTGAGAACAGGGATCCCATTCTCACCAATGTGTGGACCTGCCACTCCATTAAATAATATATAAGTGTAGTACAGGGTTCAGCTATCACCAGCACTCCTGTTCTCTGCATAAATGAGTGTCAGAGATAGAGGAGCGCTGTGCTTGCCAATCTCCAACAGTACCATGCAACTGAATAGTGGCGGGATGCATGCTTGTTTTGCAGCTCCATCCGTTAGCTTGTGGAACTTGTAAAACTACTGCGCCACCTGATGTAATGTAAGAGCACAAGGTGGCACTGCTACATTGAGGTTGCCTCAGTGACAAAGAAAAACTGAATGCTTTGGGGTCTCCATGGGACTCCCTTGTGTTAGCTGAAGTGTTACAGGGCAACACATTCAGCTGTTTGGTTATGGCACAATAGTGTAGAGAGAGGATGGCTCTGTGGTCTGTATAGTGGCTAAGCACAGGTACTGCAGATCAAATTTCATTCTCTTTAATGTGCCAAGGCTGCAGTTACAATGCAAGACCATTACATAGAGTGCACAGACATCTGAGGACAGAGATAAGGAGCTGTAGACATCTGTAAGAAATGTTACAATGTTGCTTCATCTGTTGGTTTAGATGCATAACTAATAAAATGTCACAAGGTAAACAAAAGAATATCATCCATATGAGACCCCAGTAAAATCAGATGTAATATCTGTCATCATAGCGCCAGTGTAAACAGAGGATGTATTACAGATGGCGTGTAAAAGCTGGGAGGATGGAGTAGAAAATAATACATAGTAAATTATAGACCTAAACTACTATTAATAAGCGCTATAACCTCCATATTAGTTTCCAGCGACTATATCCCTCCTTACTTACGATCACAACACAATCAAGCCTCTGAATAAGTAGCCGCCATGACAGTCCCTCGGAACCGATTGGCTGAGTCGCAGAAGAATGACGTCATTACGGCACGCAAAGGTTCTTGGGAGCTGTAGTTTCTTCTGCCTGAGATGCGGCGGGAAAGTGAAAGGTGTGTCGTAGTCGTAAATTCCTGAGGAGAAAACGTATAGAAGGGCCGTCTGTATTGCTCGATTTCGGCTGAGGCAGTAGTTGTAATATTGTAAGTTTCAGTGTTAGGAAGAGGATTTTATGACATTGTAATGAAATAAATGACAGTACTCTGTTCCCAATTCGTTTTAGGCTGCTTTCAGACTATACACACTCACTCTCCCTGTGTGTGAATGTGCATACATAAAACCCTCCAAATGATACGTTGTTGTTTGGTTTGGTACGATTATGGGGATACCAAACTTATATAGGTTTTATTTAATTTTTTAAATACATTTTCACATTTAAAATCTTGGGGGTTATTTCGTCGGTCTTTGTGCCGTTTTCGGGATTTGACAGGTATTTAACAGCTGCACTGGCTTCCATGCAACACAAATCGGGGGATGGGCTGTCGGACGATCTGACTGATTTGGCTAAGCAGGATTTAACTTTCAAATTGTGTCACAAGACATACACCAGGAAGAAGAAGGTGAACTCCGGCAGAGTCGGGAAGTGACACATACAGGATATTGGGCGCACGATCTTAGTGAATCGCGGCACAGTGCATTTTCATCAGACAGTGCTCTTTCGGTGAACTCTGTCAAACAGTTTAGTAAATGTGCCCCACTGTACAAGAAAAAAATGTTGCCGTCTTCTGAGTGTAATAACTTCAGTGTACGGAGCTGTGAGGTGCCATTTTTGTGAGATGATCTGATTTTTTTCATTGCTACTATTTTGGGGGCTATACAACCTTTTAATCACTTTTTATGAAAAATTTGTATGTTATGTAAAAAGGTGTAAAAGTGGCATTTCAGAAATTTGGGTGTTATTTTCAGTTATGTGGTTTACCGCTGACAACCGTTTTTATATTTTGATCAGGCATTTTTGGATGCGGCATACCGAACTTGTTTGTTAATTTTACTGTTTATTTAGATTTATATCATTTCTAAGGAAAGCAGGGTGATGATTTGAATTTTTAATATTTTATTACTTTTTTTTTTTTTTTTTTTTTTTTCATTTTTTTTTTTCTATTTCTTAGACCCTCTAGGGTACTTTAACCTAACTTTAATCTGATTATCCCTACCTTATACTGCAATACTACTGGATTGCAGTATATGGCGTTTTCACATAGGATTCATTACACTGAGCCACTGGCTTATTGTAACGAATCTTCAGAGACCAGGCAGCCTCAGGTCTGACGAAGACCTTAGTCTGTCATGGAAACTGATCACCACTCCCCGATGACGTTAAAGGACACCTGTCATCAGGTCTGTGTCACTTGTCCTGTCACCTCTACCTGTTGGAGCAGCTCACAAGGATCCCATCCCAGCCTTTATCTAGTTATTTCATACATTATTCATTGTAAAATCATCTATTTTTTATCATGTAAATGAGGCTGGTCACATGGTCAGAGGCAGTGATGTCACCCCTGTTACCCCTCCCCTCTCCTCCCCCTGCTCATGTCTGTGTGTAATGTATAGTAAAGTATTGCTGGTATCTGTGCTGCATCTGCTGACATGCTGCATCCTCCTAATATACAGGTGAGAGACACAGACATCAGCTACACATGAATCTGACATGTTCTGCTGTAACATGGCTGCCTGGAGCTGTTGTATCTCTCCTATACACACACACATGTACACACAGGCTGCAGGGGGCGTGGCCACCAGCACCAGAAAGCACATCATTATACAGCCTCACATCATTACACAGGCTGTCAGTCATGCACTGGGGGCGTGGCTGTGCCTCCCACTCATGAATAGAGTGGACAGCTTGAATATGCTAATGCTTCATTGGACATTTCACAGGTCATTTGCATACAGCTTTAGGACCTCATTGCTTAGGTTTACAGGCATGTAGAGGGACAATGAAGGGATAGAGGCAATGCTCTCTAATGGCAGTTTATGAAAATATATTTAGTTTAGGGGGGTTATTTTGCATGACGGGTTCTCTTTAAGGAGAGTGACAATCTCAACTAGGAGCTAGTGGTATGTGTGACGCACCCTCCATGTTTTGTAATTCTGTTCTGCTCTTCTTTAACCTCTTGTGCCCTTTTAGAGGGTTCTGATCATCCGGATAATTACCCGGTAATGCCCTACAGATTCCATAGTCACAAAACTGTGGCATCTGTAGGGTTAAACAGTCGGGATCACAATTCCACAAGTTGCTGCAAGAGCCTTGCTGCAGCTAGCGAACGCCTTGGTGATACAATTACGTCAAGGTGGGAGTGGGTTAAATGACAATATATTTGGAACAGCATTATATATCAACAATTTGTACTTTTGCTTTTATCATGACATGATATTTTAACTGTAGAATAATTTTTATTAGAAGTAGCATAAATAGTAGGACAAATAGCAAAATGTGAAAAATATGCTATTTATGTCATTTTTCTCATTAAAGGCGGTAGAATTGTATAAACATTTATCAAAATATGTTATGAATATGTACAGTGTCAATCTGTCACAATTTTTCAGGTTCAGAGGGTTCTTCTGCATGTTCTTCTGTTTTGCAAAGTGTCTTCTGAGATATTACAGTCAAGAATTGAGATCTGTATTTAAAAATTACTTTTTTTTTTAAATTTTACTGACACTTTAACTGTGAATTTTTCCTGTTCTTGGTCACCTAGAAACAGTAATATTTAATAGGGTGTCGGAACAGTGTTTCTAGGTGCCACGTTTCAGAAGATATGAACATGAACTCATGGCAATCGTGAAGGGGTTGAGGTGCTACCTACAAACAATTTTTACAAACAATACACTGTCCAGTGCCGCAAGCCAACTTAAAGGAAATCTGCCATTAACCCCTTAAGGACGCAGGGTTTTTCGTCTCATTTCTCGCTCTCCAACTTCAAAAATCCATAACTTTTTAATTTTTACGTGTGCAGACCTGTGTGAGGGCTTATTTTGTGCGTAACAAATTTTACTTTCCCGTAATGTTATTTATTTTAACATGCCGTGTACTGCGAAGCTGAAAAAATATTCCAAATGTGGAAAAATTGAAAAAAAACAGCACGTCACGTTCTTGTGGGCTCAGTTTTTACAACTTTCACTCTTCGCTCCAAATAACACGCCTACTTTATTCTTTGGTTCGGTGCGATCACGGTGCTACCAAATTTATATAGGTTTTATTGTGTTTTAATACATTTTCAAAAATTAAACGAATGTGTACAAAAAAAAAATAATAAACGCTAATAACTTTTTCATGCTTTGACGCACGGAGCTGTGTGAGGTGTCATTTTTTGCAAAATGAGGCAACGTTTTCATTGCTACCATGTTGAGGTCTGTGCGACATTTTGATCATTTTTTATTTCATTTTTTATGTTATGTAAAAAGGTGACATTTGGGCGCCATTTCCCGCCTCGGAGGTCACCACCGCCGTAACCGTTTTTATATTTTGATAGATCGGTCATTTTGGGACGCGGCGATACCTAATATGTTTGTGATTTTTACTGTTTATTATGTTTTATATCCGTTCTAGGGAAAGGGGGGTGATTTGAACTTTTAATATTTTATTAATTTTTTATTTTTTAAACTTTTTTTTTAATTTTTTTTTTTTCACTATTTTTTAGACCATCTAGGGTACATTAACCCTAGATAGTCAGATCGCTCCTCCCATACTTCTGTATTGCAATATATGGCATTTTTGCAGCACATTCATTACAATGAGCCACTGGCTCATTGTAACGAATCTGCAGATGCCAGATAGTCTCGGGTCAAACGAAGACCCGAGGCTACCATGGCAGCCGATCGCCGCCCCCCCGATGACGTTCGGGGGCGCGGCGATCGTAATAAAGATGGCGGCGCCCGCGCGACTTTGCCGGCGGCGTTGAAAGGGTTAATAGCCGCGATCGGTGCAAGCACCGACCTCGGTTATTAGTGGTGGGGGTTTGCTGCAATATGCAACAACCCCTACCTCTGTATGAAGAGGACTCAGCCCGTGAGCCCTCTTCATACATCTCTTATACCTCTGCGCCGTAGAGCTACGGCGCAGAGCGTTAAGGGGTTAAAATTCAGCATGATAAACAAGGGACACTTACTCATAATGTCGGGCACTGGACTGTGGTAATCTTCTTACATTTGTTATCCATGGCCTCTTTCCTTCTAAAATCAACAATTCTTTTACAACTATGCTAATTAACCTTAAGGGCTCGGGAGGAGGCGTTACCAGAACCCCTCAGTGCTGCAAATTCTTGGGCTGTAACAGTGAGCAGAAAATGTCTATCCCCAACCCCTTGCCCTCTCCCTCTGCCTGTGAGGGGAGACCAGCTCTGCTCATTGTAACAGTCTGGATCTATGAGTAAGTGTCCCTGGTATTTCATGCTTGATTTTGATGGTAGATTTCCTTTAAAGACAGCCTGTCATCAGGTTTTACCCCATTAAACTTCCATTCTTCTCAGGTAGGGTGTGAAATTTACTTTCCATAATTACTTTCCTTTTATGTGAACAATATCTCCCAAATTGAGGCAAATATGATTCTTTTTGTCTCATATTCCCATGTGATGTCAAGTTTAGTGGTTGAAGGGGAAGTGTCACTTCAGAAGTCACCATCTTCTGTTCTGTCACAGGTGCTCCTGCGACCCATGTCTTGGCTTGCAGGCGCACCCATGCCCCCCTCCGCTCTCCAGCACCCTCAATGTCTCCCTCACCTCTCCTCGATCCAGTGCTGACTCCAGCGTTCCCGCCTCCTAGGGCGCGTGCGCTGGCTTCCGGAGCTTTAAAGAGGCGATAATTGGCGATGGCCGCCCGGCAGCTCTGTTAAATATCCAGACCCTTCCTGTATCCTCTCCTGGATCTTTGTGCTCTTTGCCTGAGAGAAAGCGGTGTTCCTTGCCCTTTGCGATATTACCGATTTCCCGTTGTGACCTCGATTCAGTTCCTGACTTTGCTCTTGTGGTGCCCTGACCTGACATACTGCTACATCCCGACTCTGATCCTGTGCTGCTTGTCATGACCTACCGCTACATCCCGACTCTGATCCTGTGCTGCCTGTGATGACCTACCGCTACATCCCGACTCTGATCCTGTGCTGCCTGTCTTGACCTTATGCCTGTCCCTGACCACGCTTCTGCCTCATGAATTTGTACTTCACCTTGGCCACCACCACGGACAAAGTTGTGCTTGTGGAGCGACCTGGTGGTACCACGTCGCAACAAGTCCAACCCGCTTTGTGGCAGGCTCTAGTGAAAACCAGCTGCCACTTAGACTCCGCTCCCAGGTGTCGGCTTAGGCACCTTGAAAAATGTTTCATTATTAAGATACTGATTTCAGGTCCCAAGGGCACTACCCCTGCAACCAACTACCTTGACTTTGCTAGACTTTGGGGGAGATTTTTTTTATAGGTAAATGGATAAGATTTCCTGTAAGCACTTAAACAGCCGTGGCACCTCCATCTTGGCACTAATCATCGGGCATTGGCAACCACTTGTGAGTGAGATTCTCTGTTAACGCATTGCGCCTGATATATATAGAATTGTTTCCCCTAAATCCCTTCCCTTCCTTGGTTGAACTTGATGGACAAGTGTCTTTTTTCTACCATATAAACTATAACTATAATATTGGGCACTGAGCGCTGTAACTTAGGGGGGCACAGATCACTATAATGGCAGCCCTAAGTTCCCATCAGGACCCCGGGGTTGTCCTCAGGAAGTGCATGTAAGATACTGTCTGTACATCAGTATTGCAGGGTATTATCATGAACAAGCAATCAGATGATTGTTTGTTCATGTCCCGTGGTACAAGTAATAATGTAAAAAAAAAAAGTTCTTAAATGAAAATAAATGATTAAAAATGTTCATAAGTCAGATAAACATATAGAGAGACATATAATACAAAAAAAAAATTATAAATCCTAATACAAAACCCACATATATAGCATCGGGACATCTGTAACGAGCCATAGTATTAGAAAAGATTGAACCTGCTCGATGAACACGATAAAAGAAAAAACTATTAAAAAACCACCAAAATGATTATGATTTTTACCTACCAGTATTTCATCCCACAAAAAATGCTCCAAAAACATATGTACTTCAGAATGCTACTGTTGCAAAGTACAACATGTCCCGCAAAAAAACAAGCCATCTACCAGCTCCGTAGTCTAAAAAATAAAATTTTTTGCCACTTGGAACATGGCGATGCAAAAATTATAGATTTTTCCCCACATTATGTTTTAATTTGCAAATTTAGTAAAACGCAAGAAAAAAATATAAGTATGGAATACCCGTAATCGTACTGACCTATGGAATAAAGATAACATGTTTATTAGGCTATATGGTGAACACCAATGAAAAAAATCCAATACAGAATTGATGCTTTTAATAATTCTTTATATAGTGCACACAGATTGTGCAGCGCTTTTCTACTCCTGCCCTCAAAAAAAAGTTAATACATTTTTTAACAATATGGGATACCAACCCCAAAATGGTAACTCTTACTTATAGGCTACAAAAGGGCGGCCATGAGGAAACTAAAATCCTAGCAGCTGCAGGGCGCTCCTTCCCTGCTGCACCTCACTGTGGTCACATGTGGGGGGGGGGGGGGGTCTCTGTACTCAGGAGAAATTGTATAACAAATTGTAAGATGGGTTTTCTTTTTTATCTTTTGAAAATGTGTCAATTTTAGCGCTAACTGAACGTACTACAAACAAAATTGGACCATTTTAAAGCCATTTTGATTTAAAGTGAACCTGTCATCAAAAATATACCCAATAAACACTACCAACATGTAATTGATGGTCCTGCACCCAGAGAAATCTCTAATAAGATCTCGTGACGTCTGGTGCATGATGTAAGCCACGGGAAGAGGCGTTCAGAGGCAGGGAGGGCTTGACTTACTGAGGGCAGTGCTGGGACGGGCAATCTAAACATAATAAACATCTACTCACCTCGTCCGGCGCTGCCGATGTCCCGCGCCGCGGCCGGTCTTCTCTACAAGGGCGCACAGGGAGCTTCCGGCCGGCAGCTCCCATCCGACACCATCTCCCAGCGCTTACAACGCTGGGAGATAGGGACGGATGGGAGGAGCCGGCCACATCGCGGAGCGGAAGCTCCCTGTGCACGGCTTCCGTGCCCCTGTAAACAAACAGTGGCACGGATCAAACGGACAGCGGCGCGGGACATCGGCGGCGCCGGAGGAGGTAAGTGGATGTTTATTATTTTTAAATAGCCCTCCCCAGCCTGGCCCTCACTAGTTTTTAAAACTTGGATAACCCCTTTAAACTCTCCGCCTCCCTGTTTTTATGCAACCAGTTTACATTTCCCTCCAATGTTCATTTTCTGGGTGATGAAACCATGCTGGGCTATGAATTAAACATGATCTGTAAGGTGTAAAGCTTCTAGACAACAGACCAGTAGTGGTTTTTTAGCCCAGTTTCTATTGACAGGTTCCCTTTAATTACTATGAAGATCTCAAGGAGTTAACAATTGTCCTAAAAGCTGTCTCTGATAGTTTGAGGGGTGCAGATTTGAAAATGGGTTGATATATAGGGGTTTTTTAATGTTATATATTTAAAATGTAATTGAAAACAATAATGATCCTAATTTAGGTGGTAAAACTATCTGCCTGAAAACGCAATGGCAAATTAAAAAAAAATCATCTTATTTTTTTTTTTTTTTTGTTAATAAACAAAACCAAAATTAACCGGTCAAAATTTACCCCTAAAATGAAGTATAACATGTGACAAAAATATTCTCAAAATTGCTTTGATAATTAAGTGTTCAAAACATTACATTATACATCCCCCCCAACAGACATCTCATTTTTAATAATGTTACCCCTTATCAGGCGCACCCCGGGGCTTCTGCAGGAAGGATGCAACCCCTTTTAAAAATGAGGTGTTTGTTGTGGGGATGTATAATTGCAGTTATGCCATATAAATATCAAAAATGACAAATTTGTGACTTATGAGAGTGAGCCATCCCAGTCCACTTTTCACTTCAGACAACTTATTATTCCTCATGTGCACGAACATATTTTTTTTTTCTTCCTTCCTTTGCCATTGTTTAGGTGGCTAGCTGTCCTGATGTATTTCTATGGGCTTATACACACATCTACAGTTTGAGCCTAGTGTCCCTGAGAAAAAAAAAACAGAGCATGTCCTATTCTTTGCCCTGCCCATCCATAGTGCAACACAGGTGTCATCCGTGTTTTTTGCGTTTTACGGATCCACATATTGGATGACTAAGTAGAGTGACACACGGACCGTTTTTGCAGTCTACTACCATACAATACAGGTGTTAGGAGATATGTGGAGTATGTTGTGGCCTCTCTATGAAACTCCCTGAATACCTAACCCTAATGTATTCTGCATTGGGAAGATATTCCCAGCTGCTAAATCCATAAAGAGCTGGAAGGAAGAACTGGTTGCTAATGTCTAACAATTAATCACCATGGTGACCAGTTTTTGTCTCTCTCTGTTTTATGGAATGTAACAATTCTATCCCAATTCTATTCTGTTTATTTGCAGTATACTGATCCTTTGATGTACAGAGTAGATCTGTGAACCATCCTGTATTGACATATAGAGAGGCACAGCAGCTCCATTCATCAATTCACCAAGAGAATTTGCAAAGTGACGTTACTTTCTCTGTTTCTTTTCATGCATAATCCCTTCATATTAATACAAATTGAGAGACAACATTTGGCAACAAAACTGCATTATCATTCCCATCAATGATTATATTTAGTGATAGGTGCAGAGGTGGAAAAACATCAGTTGCCATAGTTACTAATGTGCATCATGGTCAGCAGGAATGTTCCTTCATAATAATGATCAGCTTTCTTTCTTTTTCAGATACATAAAATGATGTGAGAACAGCTAGAGTACGTGCACACAGTATCCACTGTATAATCTGGACCATTTTTGCATCGGGTCTCGCAGTTGCTCCAGATCTGCATTATGACTTCTTTTGTTTTTAGTGGAGTCCATCTTCATGTGGTAAGTGCAGTGGCATTGATGTGTATTTAAAGAGAACCTGTCACAATTTTTTTTTTTTTACACATACAGCTAGTGACAGGTTCCTGTAGAACCCTAACTAAATAACACCCTTCTTTTAGCTAAAAGTTTTTTTTCCCTCACATCCCCATAAAATCAACTTTAAGTCATATTGCCTGACATCAGCGGTGGTGTGACCTAATCAGCCAGCCCCTCCCATCTACTCCTCTCCATGCCTTTCTGCCTTCTTACTATCAGCGCTTAATGTCATATGACCAGGGTGTTGTCATCTAAGGTCCTTTGTCCAGTACCATAACCATCTACCCCATGTATGTATCTGATCACATGAAATAACAACTTGGCTCCATGGACTTCTACCCCTCCCCACCCTCCGTGAAGGCTGCTGTGATTTCATGTGATCAGATACATACATGAGGTAAATGTTAATGTTACTGGGTAAAGCAAATGTTGCTGGGAAAAGGACCTTTGATGACATCACCCATGTCACATGACATGACATTCTCAATGATGTAACAGCACTCTCTTTTTTTTTAAAGTGGCAAGAGGGAACTGGGTGAAACATTCAACACCCCTGCCAATACATTGGCATGGTGGTTGTTGTGAATAGTGCCCTCTCCTTCTCAGGAGCTGTTTGGTGAGCCTGCTCAACTTATCCAGATACTACTACCTCTTGGAGAACTTAGTGATTGCCGCTTTAGCCACTGCATTGTAAGGCAACAGTTAACACTGTGATGTGTGACTGTCCACTTATGTTCCTGTAATAAAAGCTGATAACTAATTGGAGTGATGCTACCGCCTGACCAGGGAGTACATAAACCCTTGCTGGGCGGAAGCACATGGTCCTTTTCTAGAGTCTACTGAGAGAACCACACCTGATGGTCTGTCTACCACAGCCAGTGTCCTAATATCAGGAACCACAGGTGTCTCGGACAACTGCCTAGCTCCCAGGGAAAGTCCACAGACTTAAGCCCAGAACTAAGATCCACCACCCAGACTCCAGTTCCATCTGAACCAGTCCAACCTGTGTCTACTACCAGGCTGTGTGTAACCTTCCTGTGGACAAGCTCTCCATGACTCTTCCAGCTTGTGAATCTGCTTTTAATCCTTTGGCCGTTGCCTTCTGTTGAATAAAGAACTTTTATCTACACAACGTTGTCTCCGTCTGATCCCTGTTTACGGCTGTTTACCACCACGGGCTCCCCCATCCATCACCCAGGGATTCATCCTACAGACACCTCAGGAGTTGCCCCAGGAAAAAACCTGTACATCGGCCTCTCCCTCCATATTTCTTCCACACACCACCTGCTAGAGACCTTCCAGGCTGTAGGTCAGTCCTCCGGTCCCCATACCAAGCACTTGTGACCACAACGTGCCCAAGGCCTTACTCACCAGCCACTCCAGTATTCTGGGCCCCGGCTTCCTCCAGGCCGCCAAGAAAAGGCTCAGCCCCGGTGGGGGATGTTGCAAACATTTGACACCAGTATTTTTTCGACCCCTAATAATACGTGAACAGGACTGTATATGCATGTAGTTAAATATTGGCAGACAGTCCTAGTACTTGTTCCATACAGCAGCATGTCCTAGCAGTGAGACCTGTCAATCAGGGAGAAGGTAGGAAAATGCAAGTAAAAATTTAATATGCAGGACTTTATTAAAATCATTGGACTTGCATCAGGTGAGTTGCATATAATTATACAAACAGTTTTTTTTACATTGCAACCATAGGAAGGAACCCTTTAGCTTAATTCTTTTTAATCATAGTTTTCTATGAAATATTTATTTTGGGTGGGTTAATTTAAATGGCAGGTTCCCTTTAGTACACTCCATCAAAATTAAGCTTGTTGAACCAGGGACACAGTGACTGTGGTAATCATTTTATTAGTTGTCTAGACTTGTACCACCATAGGGAGCAGAAGAAGAGTGAAAAAACGGGCAAAACTTTTTTGAGGCTTACTGAGTGTATTTGATGGTGAGCTTTCAAGAATACTACTAATGATCTGGCATCACAGACTGTCTCATCCTCCCCCCTGCTCCCTCAGCACCTGTGTCCCTGGTTTATCATGGTGTATTTTCTATCATACTTGAATGGCAACATGGGTAGATCCACTTTTAATGAATATGTTGTGGATAATTTGCAGAATTTTAGAGTACCGAGGTGGATGAGATTTTACCAGTTTCTTTACGGCCATATTGAAGAATAAATCGGCAACAGGTTCAAAATGAACCTGTAACATGGTTTTTTAGTTTCAAATTGAGGTTCTCACTATTCATTTTATATTAAATCTAGTGATGCTGTATGTAATAATAATAATAATTCTTTATTTATATAGCGCACAGATTATACAGCGCTGCACAGTATTTTCACATGGACCAGCATTCACTATTCTCCAGACAGGCCATCATTACTTTATTGGTAGGTGGCTGAAAAGAAAAAAAGTTATAGGTTCTGTAACCAAGTCCTAGAACTGTATTTTTGCACACATTCAGCTTTTTCCTTTCACTATGAAGCCCCTAGTCTTCCTATTTATTGAATGGAAGCTAAAATTACAGCCTCAGCTCCTGTTTACTGTCATTGGGACCCACATCTGTTTACGCCCAATACAGGGAGACTGTTGTGTCTTGCTAGCAAGAAGGACAGAAGTTCGTGAGGTGCCAGATTGCAAAGTAGCTCCAGGTAGTGCACAGGAGTGTGTAATCAAAGCCAAAAGAGAACAGCAAATCCTAAAATTTGAGCTCTGAGAGTTGGTAGACAATGTTGCATAATATGCAGAAACATTGTTATTTCTCATGTATATACACTAGACCAGTGATTTTCAACCTGTGTGCCGTGGCACACTAGTGTGCCGCGACACATGGTCAGGTGTGCCGCGGGGAAAGTTCCCCAAACTATGGTGCCCTCTGTCTTTTGTTTCCCAGAGAAATGTAAAATGAGAAATACTATAGTCATGAGGCTGTAGTACTACAAGTACCAGCTCATATGCTGAGTATATGAGCTGGCACTTGTACTCTGGCCTCATGGCCATAGTACTTCTCATTGTTCCCCTTTATATTGCAGTATATGAGCCACATAATAATCAGCACCATATACTAAAAACAGGGAGAAACTGAGAACTGTTGAGGAAGAGCTTCGTGTGTGTCTTTCCACCATTCCTACCAGGATATCCCTTTTGTGTTTATCGAAACAGACCCAGGTTCCAGTAAAATAAATTTAGAATCTATATTATTAACTATATGTATAATATGACTGTTTAGTGTCATTTTGCGCTATTTTGGTTGGTGGTGTGCCCCAGGATTTTCTAAGTATAAAAAGTGTGCCGCGGCTCAAAAAAGGTTGAAAATCACTGCACTAGACTACTGATTTATGGAAGGACTATGTAGCATGATTCATTTATCTATCCTGATAGATCTTCCATTATTTTCAGTGGAAGCCAGAGGTGGACACTGACAAGTGCATTTTCATGACAAATCACAGGCTGGGTTCACACCTGGTTTTTGTGCATACGGTGTAAGCACACTCCAGGAGCATCCCGACGTGTGCTCACAACAGATAGCACAGACGTATCTCACCGTATGCCTATACATTGGGATAAGTCGCCTGGGGACCCCTCCTCACCCCATGAATGCAGGGAGAGAAGTGTACATGATGAATGGGGCGTTGCCCTAGTGATGTCACTGACCTAATCTGGACAGTGACATCAGTGGGTCCTCCTGCCGCGTGACATGGTGGGGAGAGATGTAATATGCTACATATGCTTTCCACAGCCGTCCATTGCCTCCACTGAGCGCATTTGTCGCTCAGGCGGAGGCTGCAGGATGAAAAGCTTGCTACTTCTTTCCATCCTGTGTTTTTTTTACGGGCTATAGTGGCCAGGCAGTGTCAATAACCATACTTCCGTCTGCCACTATAGGCGGTCCCCTACTTAAGAACACCTGACTTACATACGACCCTTAGTTACAAACGGACCACTGGATATTGGCAATCTAATGACAATCCAACATTTTTAAAATACAATTGTCACAGAGACCAAAAAAAAATTTGGCTGGGGTTACAATGATAAAGTCTACAGTTCCGACTTACATACAAATTCAACTTAAGAACAAACCTACAGACCCTATCTTTTATGTAACCTGGGAACGGCCTGTATTTGTCAATGTATACATTAAGCATATACGTTGGGTGCTTTCCCGGCGTTTAACGCTTGGCGTATATATAAAATATGGTGTAAAGCCAGCCTAAGTATAAATATATTACCCATGAGAATTTGTGATTGACCACAAGTGAATTAGTGCCTTTGTACGAGGCAGATACATGTTCGAAACTGTTGCAAAAACCAAGGCTCAATCTCCTGTGGATGCAACAGGAATGCTTTAACCTTCATGCAGTAAATGTATAATAATGCTAATAATAATACATCCTTATTTATATAGCGCCATCATATTCCAGAACAATAACATGTTTAGATGAAACAATAGGAATCATGTGTGATATGGTAGTGAATGGGAATGAGGACCCTGCTCACTTCATCCAGCATTAGCCACTGTGACAAATACTTTATGGTGCATTTTATTTCTGTATTGTCAGTGTTAACATTAAATCTTAATTTTCCCCTTTGTATCAGATCTTTGTACACAAACAGAGATAAATATGATAAATGTGTTTCATAAAACTGTCCCACTATTTATTTTGTGTTATTGAATTAGGGTGGTAATATTAGGTAATTACCAGCATATCCCATAATGGTGACATCTAGTGGCAGCACTAGGCAAAAGTTTGCATATCAAGTAGCAATAAGTTTGTCATTTGGCATATATTTATTTTAATTAACGTTATAATATAGTCAGCTCTAATATATGAAACCCAGTGGGTGCATTAACTAGCACTGGAGACCCATTTGTCTATATTCTCTACTATACTTTATGGATGTCATTAATGATGGAGACCCCTGCTTGGAACCTCTTAGTAGCCATAACAGAAAGCTCCTCCGAGTTTGACTCCCCCCAAGTTATCTCTGTGTGACATTCCACATTTTCCTCATTCTTTTGATTATAAGCGTTGTACAAATCATGTCATAGCTTTTTCTTCACTAACATAATCTTATGAGTGCACTGGTCAGCGCCTCTAATTAGATCAGCACAGTCGTGGTCTTCTGCTGTCAACATTCCTATCATCTGATGGACTATTCTTGGAAGGTTTAGTACTGCCCACTGTACTTCAAAGCAGGCAGCACAAAGTACATTTGGATATTTTACACTCTCACTGTAAGGTTTAATCCTGTGAAAGTATTTACATAAACTTAATCTGATATACACATTTGATGGATTGTGGCACTTTTTTTTGTGAGCTCTATATAAATATTACTGAATCCAACTGAAATCCAGTGGGAAAGATTTTCTAAGATGAATACACTAGATTTCTGTATTAATGGTACTCCCTTTCACCATGGACCCAACTGAGAATTATCCTTTAAAAAAAGACAAAGGACCCCTTAAAGAAATCTGGTATGCATGCTGTATTTATTTTGTGTTTTAATTTCCCACAAAGGGCTATTGGCCATTGGAACAAAAGGTTGCCAGTGTGTGTCACATATAGACGAGACCAATGATGCACTAAATGTATTATCAAGCGTCAGCCTCTGTGGTTAGTATTTCCCAGTTCATACAGTATGCACGCTTTCGACCATATTGGCAGCCATGTTCCTGACGCACAATTTGTGGCCAGATCACACCCCCCATAGAGGTCTATGACACCGGGTCACAGTGTGGCAACCACACTCAAAATATAAAGCAGGTTCTAGTTTTGGACTGATTTTGAGAAACTAATATGCATTTTTCCGGTTAGGAAAAAGAAAACTATGCCTCATGGCTATCTCAAATGGAACATCAACTCTGACACATCTGGAGCCTAGTGATAAGTATGTCTTTTCTAAATAAAACGGACTCCTAACTGTGGACGGCACTGTTTTCATCATTGCATGTAGTTAGTACCATGTGGAGAACTGGCTTGGCTAGAAGAACTTAGAAAATCTTCTATATTAGAACATAAGATAAAAGTACAGTGAGGTAGGAATATGATGACCGACGCGCTTCGGTTTGACCTAACAAGCCTTAATTACCATGATTAAGGCTTGCTAGGTCAAACCGAGACACCTTGGTCAAAATGTTCCTACCTGACTGTACTTGTGGCTTTTATCTTATATCCTAATAAAAAGAGTTTGTCTTCTACCACCTTCCTGGTATATTCATATTAAACTACCGTATTTTCCGGGCCATTAGGCGCACCGGAATATAAGGCGCATCAGTCCGATGCGGCTTATATATGTAATAATTCCATATATAAGGCGCATCGGACTATAAGGCGCAGGGTCCGGGGGCGGAGCGGATACCCGACGAGAAGAGACGCGACGAGACGCGGCGACGCGGGGAAGGGGAGGTGGAGGAGGGCAGCGGACCATACTTACATAGGTCCCCGCTACCGGAGACAGCAGATCTCCAGTGGGAACTGCAGACCGACGCGGCAGAAGTTGTTCGTGCCACGTGGTCTGCAGTTCCTGCTGGAGATCTGCTGTCTCCGGTAGCGGGGACCTATGTAAGTAGGGTCCGCTGCCCTCCTATAGGGCGCACTTTGGATTTCCAAGGAAATCCAAGGCTTTTATGTGCGCCTTATAGCATACCTCCCAACATCTGTGAAAGGGAAAGAGGGACAAAATGGCGACACGCGTAGCGTGCCGCGGCGATCCCCCTAAGCCACACCCCCAATCACTCCCTGGCCACGCCCCAAATTTTAGCCATATTATAATAATAAAAATCATCTCAATTAAAAAATTAAAAAAAATTTCCTCATTGGGATTTGAACCTAAACCTGCAGTGTCCATGAACAATAATAACACAGCGCCCCAACCCACTGAGCTATTAGCTCTGTGATTATCAAGGATTAGAATTTTGGTAACTAACTCCCGGGCTGAGTCCTCTTCATACAAGGGTGGGGGTTGTTGCATTTTGCAGCAAACCCCCACCGCTAATAACCGCGGTCGTTGCTTGCACCGATCGCGGCTATTAACCGGTCCGTTGCCGCCGCCATCTTTATTCTGATCGCCGCGTCCCCGAACGTCATCGGGGGGCGGCGATCGGTTGCCATGGTAGCCTCGGGTCTTCGTTTGACCCGAAGCTATCTGGCTTCTACAGATTCGTTACAATGAGCCAGTGGCTCATTGTAATGAATGAGCTGCAAAAATGCCATATATTGCAATACAGAAGTATTGCCGTATATAATAGGAACGATCTGACCATCTAGGGTTAATATACCCTAGATGGTCTAAAAAAATAGTGAAAAGAAAAAAAAAGTTTAAAAAAGAAAAAAAATTAATAAAATATAAAAAATTCAAATCACCCCCCTTTCCCTAGAACTGATATAAAACATAATAAACAGTAAAAATCACAGACATATTAGGTATCAAAATATAAAAACGGTTACGGCCGGCGGTGACCTCCGAGGCGGGAAATGGCGCCCAAATGTCCGAAATGCGACTTTTACACCTTTTTACATCACATAAAAAATGGAATAAAAAATTATCAATATGTCGCACAGACCTCAAAATGGTAGCAATGAAAACGTCGGCTCATTTCGCCAAAAATGACACCTCATAAAGCTCCGTGCGCCAAAGTATGAAAAAGTTATTAGCTTCAGAAAATGGCAAATTTTTTTTTTCTTTTTTGTACACATTTGTTAAATTTTTTTAAATGTATTAAAACACAATAAAACCTATATAAATTTGGTATCACCGCGATCGCACCGAACCAAAGAATAAAGCTGAGGTGTTATTTTGAGTGCACAGTCAAAGTCGTAAAAACTGAGCCCACAAGAACGTGCACATGCGTTTTTTTTTTTTTCATTTTTCTACATTTGGAATTTTTTTTCAGCTTCGCAGTACACAGCATGTTAAAATCAATAACATTACGGGAAAGTAAAATTTGTTACGCACAAAATAAGCCCTCATACAGGTCTGTACACGTAAAAATGAAAAAGTTATGGATTTTTGAAGGTGGAGAGCAAGAAATGAGCGAAAAAACCCTGCGTCCTTAAGGGGTTAATGCCTTGGTATATAGAGAGGGATCTTCTCAGAGATTATTGTAATTATTGCGACTATTATTATTATTATGGAGATTATTATTATTATTGAGATGATTATTATTTTTTTCTATTATTAATAATCGTCTCCATAATAATAAAAATAATAAAATTTATAATAATAATAATAAGTCTCAATAATTACAGTAATAATCTCTGAGAAGATCCCTCTCTATATATCAGGGCATTAGTCTGTGTCACAGTGTAGATGGCAGATAACACTTCTTAGTTACCAGAAATCCTCAGCTCTGTATCACTGGGCTTATGGCTCAGTTAGTTAAGCTCCTGTCTATGGTGCAGAGGGTCCCAGGTTCGATTCTCAGCCTGGCCAAAACTTTATGTATTTTAATTAAATAAAGAGCTTGTGTCTGGGGAAGCCCTGGAGACCATATATGGACAGATGCTGATCTGACCTGATGACGCGGTCCCTGCTCTCTCCGCTAAAGCCGACACTTCTCTGAAAAGGATTCCCTGCCCATTGTCTGCTCTGGGGAAGCCTAGGAGATGCAGTGACCATATATGGATAGAGATCTGAACCTGATGACGTGGTCCCTGCTCTCTCCGCTAAAGCCGACACTTCTCTGAAAAGGATTCCCTCCCGATGTCTGTAGAAGCCATTCTGTACTGTGAGTTCAGGCTTTCAAAGTATTTACTATGGGGACACAGCGGCGGGACACAGCAGGACCTGGGGGGAGAATCCGTGACAATCTCATAGCTGCCCGTGACGCGGGGCAGAGGTACGAAAAACGGGAAAGACCCGTCAAAATTGGGACAGTTGGGAGCTATGTTATAGTCCGGAAAATACGGTAGGTTGGCTAGGTGAGAAGCTATTGATGTGTGGCAGGGAATCCCCAGTGGAGCATGCAAGGGCTTTTAGACACTGTACACATGAAAAGGTGGCCTGCAAAGTCAAGTTTCCCTAAGACGTTTGCTTTCCTTCCTGACCCATGCCGATGTCCTCTCTCCTCACCATTTCCCTACACTGTACTGGGAAGATACAATGAAACAAAACAACACTGTCCACAGTTGGGAGTGTATACCTTTTTGGAAAATCATACTGGTTTGGCTATTATAGCGCATGCCACCAGGCTTCTTAAGTTAGACATGGGTCTGGAGGAAGTTGCCTTATTTAAAGGGGATTCCCGGAATAAGCATTTTATTTCATATTCAAATGGATCATTAAAATATAAGCTAATATGTAATTAGTTAAAATTTTGTTCCCTTTAGCAGAATGTGTACATACACTGTAGGAAGTATTAAAATGCTACTGGCTCAAATACCTCAGATAGAGCTTAAAGCTCTACAAGGAGCTTTCTTTAACCTTATTAGGGATAACAGGAGACATAGAATGGCAAAATCGGTCATGCTTGCCCCCAAAACCCAGGGGTGCCCCCTCGGTTTATTGGGCAGCACAACTGCAGTATTTGCCACACTGGGCAGGCTCGGATGCGTATACTAAGTGGGTCGAAATCGAGAAATTAAGGATGGCACCAGCTCACACCAATTCCTATCTATGTGGACCCAACCCACCTCAGCCTTAACATTCTTTACTAGGCCCTACCGGGCCTACCCAGCAGTTTAATGGCGCCTATGGTTCGGCATTGGTCCAGGGTGGGAGTATTCCACTTAGCAGAAATGGTTGGTCCCTTAGAGTTATAGTTAAGGCAAAATAACAAAACAACAACGATTAACAGTACTAGCAGTAACAGAGGTCACTTAAGACCTAATCAAAAAGGTAACTCCACTATGCCAGAGTGGTCCGAGGTGGCCCTCACAATTATTGAATAAATACCAAAAACTAAACGAAAAGAGGGAAATCCATGGCAATAGTAATCTTATAAAATAGAGAAACTTTATTCACTGATCTCTTCCTGGTGCATGTAAGTATGGCGCGTGCGACCAATTTTTTTTTTTTTTTTTTAAATGCGGTGGTTTTCGTGCATGCCAGCGCCGTTGCACCACAATCCGATTGCGTGCGCCAAAACCCCGGGGCAATTCAGGGAAAATCGGCGCAAATCGGAAATATTCGGGTAGCACGTCGGGAAACACTCACCGGCCACTTTATTAGGTACACCATGTACCATCAAGGGGTGAGAAAGACCAGTGGGTTGAAATGCGCGTCGGGGGCTGAACACCAGGTACTGTGGTCTACGGGATTTCCCTCTCACAGATTTTCATCCTTGTTTGGGTCTGATACTTTTTCAAATAACTGCATGTTTATTTGTAGTATTTATTTGCTTAAATGGGTTCTCAGGAGGTGGTAAAACATGGCTGCAGTCTTCCAAAAACAGCACCACACCTGACCATGGTTACTGCCAGTACTGCAGCTCAGCTGTATAGAAATGAATGGAGCTTAGTTGCAATACCACACACTACCCATGGTCAGGTGAGGCGCTGTTTTTGGAAGACTGCAGCCATGTTTTTCCACCTCCAGAGAACCCCTTTAACTTCTGTGTCTGGGTATGAGTTTTTGTTATGTGATGCAGTACACATTACTGACATTTTTTTAGTACATCTTTAGAGTTAAGGCATTTTGACTATCTAGTGTGGGAGCACTCCTTACCTAGAGGTGAGTGGTATCACTGCCTCCAAGTGAAACATTTTGTAGTGGGGCAGGTTGGGTCTGCTTTAGTGTCCAAAATGACTGGATTTGAACAGCTGTGCAAAAAAGGTATTTCTGTTAAGGGTACAATATCTGTGATTTATAAGGTGCTTATGCACTGGTACCATACCCCGGCACTGCTCCATACATTGAACCCCACAATCTCGACCACTTGCTGGAGATGCCAAGCGGCTGTGGACACATTATATCATATTCTTTGGACCTGCCCCCTTCTAGTCCCTTTTTGGACTATCATTCAGGCCCAGACAGGTAAACGGTTTGGCTCTACTGCCCCACTGGACCCATTCTTATACCTTCTTACAGGACATCTACCACCAGGATGAAGGATTATAAACCACTGTAAACATTGACATGCTGGTGTGTGCTCCCTCTGGCAGGATCTGCTGTTATTTAAGCTTCTGGTGCCCTTGTTGTTAAGAAAAAAAGATTTTAAAAAGTAAGCAACTTAGGGGTCTTAGGGGCTCCAGGCTCCATTCACACCTATGGAGCTAAGAGCCCCTCAGACATAATTTGCATAACTTTAAAAGCCTTTTATATTAAAAACTGGGCATAAGGAGCTTAAGTGGCTGGGTTAACAAAACTTAATCCTGCATGTAGATGCCTCTCACAAGATATGGGAGCCATTTTGTGAACATATTGGCATGGGAGGTAATTGGGAGCTGTACATCCTTACCTATTGCTTCAGCGCAGTTCCCGCCCCAAGACCAAACTTCCCCACTGTGTCTCTTCTCTTCTGTCTTGAGTTTTATATTAGTGGGATTTGATATAATTATTTGTTGTTGATTTCCCCTCTTTATTGTACCCTCTCCAGTGGGTTTTAAGGCAACAGTGGCCCCTAAAGACCTTTGGGAATCGTTGTATACATACTGGATAATTGTATTATTCTTCTTAAAGGATAAATTAATTCCCTCAATTGTCAGTGTTGTGATGCAGTGTGCAGTGATGGCAGTTATACATCATTACTATGGTAACAGTATAAGTGTATCAGTGACCCCATCCCCTCACATCTCATACAGTCCCTCTCCCCAGCAGTCACTTCTCACCTCACTAAAATCTTCAACCTCTCTCTTCTGGTGTCGTCCCCTCTTCTTTCAAGCATGCTGTTACCCCATTACTAAAGAAACCTTCACTGGACCCATCCAGTGCTACTTACTACAGACCAGTCTCTATCCTCCCTTTCATCTCCAAATTTAAGGAACACCTGGTCTATTCTCGACAAACGCGCTGTCTCTCAGTGAACTCCCTCCTTGACCCCCTACAATCTGGATTTCGTACTATGCACTCCACTGAAACTGCCCTTACTAAAGTCTTTTTGATCTCCTCACTGCTAAATCCAAAGGTGATTATTCTCTCCTTATTCTTCTGGATCTCTCGGCAGTGATTGATACTGTGGACCGCCAGCTTCTTCTCAGGAGGCTTCACTCCATTGGATTAAAGGGCACTGCACTCTCTTGGTTTTCTTTCTATCTCTCTGAACACACTATTGTTGTCTCCTTTTCTGGATCTTTCTCTTCTCATCTTGCTCTCGGTGTCGGAGTTCCTCAGGGCTCAGTCCTGGGTCATCTACTCTTTTCCCTCTATACTGCCTCCATCGGACAAACCATCAGCAGATTTGGTTTCCAGTATACTTTCTAAGCTGATGACACCCAACTATACACTCACCAGCCACTTTATTAGGTACACCTGTCCAACTGCTCGTTAACACTTAATTTCTAATCAGCCAATGACATGGCGGCAACTCTGTGCATTTAGGCATGTAGACATGGTCAAGACAATCTCCTGCAGTTCAAACCGAGCATCAGTATGGGTAAGAAAGGTGATTTGAGTGCCTTTGAATTTAGCATGGTTGTTGGTGCCAGAAGGGCTGGTCTGAGTATTTCAGAAACTGCTGATCTACTGGGATTTTCACGCACAACCATCTCTAGGATTTACAGAGAATGGTCCGAAAAAGAAAAAACATCCAGTGAGCGGCAGTTCTGTGGGCGGAAATGCCTTGTTGATGCCAGAGGTCAGAGGAGAATGGACAGACTGGTTCGAGCTGATAGAAAGGCAACAGTGACTCAAATCGCCACCCGTTACAACCAACGTAGGCAGAAGAGCATCTCTGAACGCACAGTACGTCGAACTTTGAGGCAGATGGACTACAGCAGCAGAAGACCACACCGGGTGCCACTCCTTTCAGCTAAGAACGGGAAACTGAGGCTTCAATTTGCACAAGCTCTTTGAAATTGGACAGTAGAAGATTGGAAAAACGTTGCCTGGTCTGATGAGTCTCGATTTCTGCTGCGACATTCGGATGGTAGGGTCAGAATTTGGCATCAACAACATGAAAGCATGGATCCATCCTGCCTTGTATCAACGGTTCGGGCTGGTGGTGGTGGTGTCATGGTGTGGGGAATATTTTCTTGGCACTCTTTGGGCCCCTTGGTACCAATTGAGCATCGTTGCAACGCCACAGCCTACCTGAGTATTGTTGCTGACCATGTCCATCCCTTTATGACCACAATGTACCCAACATCTGATGGCTACTTTCAGCAGGATAATGCGCCATGTCATAAAGCTGGAATCATCTCAGACTGGTTTCTTGAACATGACAATGAGTTCACTGTACTCAAATGGCCTCCACAGTCACCAGATCTCAATCCAGTAGAGCATCTTTGGGATGTGGTGGAACGGGAGATTCGCATCATGGATGTGCAGCCGACAAATCTGCGGCAATTGTGTGATGCCATCATGTCAATATGGACCAAAATCTCTGAGGAATGCTTCCAGCACCTTGTTGAATCTATGCCACGAAGAATTGAGGCAGTTCTGAAGGCAAAAGGGGGTCCAACCCGTTACTAGCATGGTGTACCTAATAAAGTGGCCGGTGAGTGTATACTTCTGCCTTACTCCAGAACACTAGTGAATGTCTCTCTGCCATCTCTAACATCATGTCTGCTCTCTAAATCGTTCTAAGACTGAACTCTTTATCTTTAAACCATCTACCAACCGACCCAACCCTGACCTCTCCATCTCGGTGTGTGGGATCACTATAGAACGGGGCACCGGTCATGCTGTCTTGGGGTTGTGCTGGACTCCGACCTCTCCTTTGTACCTTATCTCTTGCCGCATGCATCTCAGAGACATCCCCAGAATCTGTCCATTTCTGACAATTGAAACTTTTAAAATGATATTTGTTGCGCTGATTCACTCTCGCCTAAACTACTGTAACTCGCTACTAATTAGGCTACATTCACACGAACGTATGGGGGACGTATATACGGCCGACGTATATACGGCCGATATACGTCCCCCATACACTCCTATGGGCGCACGGCACCCTACGGGAGCGGTACGGTGCAGCACACGTGCGGCACCGTACCGTTCCGTACCCGGGAAAAAGATAGGACCTGTCCTATCTTTTCCCGTAATACGGGGCCGTGCGCTATAGGTTGCTATGGAGAGGGGCGGGGGTGAGCTGCGCTCACCTCCTCCTCCTCTCCCCGTACACTGCCGTTGCCCGCTACGGTACGGTACGGGCGGGCAACGGCAGTGTGAATGTAGCCTTAGTCTTCCACTCACTAAACTTTCTCCTCTGCAATATATTCTTAATGCAGCAGCCAGGCCAACACTACACGGATACCTCCTGTCTGAGCCAGTCAATGCACTGGCTGCCTGTCTTCTACCATATTCACTTTAAAAAAAATAACCCTCATCCACAAAGCTCTGCATAATGCTGCACCTTCCTGCCTCTATTCTCTCACCTCAGTCTATCGCTTAACCCGTGCTGTTCGTTCTGCCAGCGATATTAGATTAATCTCTACCTTAGTTCGAACCTCTCATGCATGTCTCATGCACGTCTCCAGGACTTCTCCCGAGTTGCTCCAATTCTTTGGAATGCCCTTCCCCGGACTATCACACTAATACCCAAACTCCAAAGTTTCAAACGTGCTCTTAAAACCCATCTCTTTAGGCAGCCTATCACACTCGCTAACTGCATGAAATGTCAACTCTCTTTACTAATCCATCCACTGTTCTCCTCTTGTCTGTTATCCAGCAAACTCCAGATATATAGTAACCCCATAGCGCTCTGCGCCGTAGCTGTACTGCGCTGAGTCCCACGATTAGCGCTCAGCACAGTACAGCTACTGCGCAGAGCCGATGCCGGTTCAGCGCTGTATAGCAGCCGAACCGGCATCGTTAGCCGCGGGATTTCAATGGTAATCTACCGCTGACATCCCCGAGGTCGGAGTGGGCTCCGATCGCGGGTGTTTAACCCGTTAAATACCGCGGTCAACGCGACCGCTGCATTTAACATGCCTTCTGGGGGTCTTTACCCCACGATCGCCGCCCCCACCCCCCCGCACCGTTTTCGGGGGGGGCGATCGCTGTTTTGGCTCCTCTGGGGTCCGATCGGGACCCCAGAGAAGCCTGGAGGGTTTACCTTTAAGATGGCGTCTGTGACGTCATCTTAAAGGCAAAGTGTCAGCCTATGCATCTGCATAGGCTGGCACTGATAATACCCTGCAATACATTAGTATTGCAGAGTATTATCAAGAACAAGCAATCAGATGATTGCTTGTTCATATCCCATGGTGGATCATGTAAAAAATGTACAAAATAATGTTTTTCAATAAAAAATTACTTTATAAATCACTAAAAATGCCCAAAAGCCCCAAAACATATAAAGAGACATATAACGCTCAAAAAAGTCAAAATCATAACACAAACCCCACATATATAGTATCACCGCGTCCGTAACAATCCATAGAATAAAACTAAATAACTATTGAACCCATATGATGAACGCCGTAAGAAAAAAATGTCAAAAACCCGCCAAAAATTATGATTTTTACCTATTATATCCCACTAAAAATGCAATAAAAAGTGATCAACAAAACATATGTACTCCAGAATGATATTGTTGCAAAGAACAACATGTCCCGCAAAAAACAAGCAATTAACCAGCTCTGTAGCCAAAAACGTAACAATGTTATGCCACTTGGAAGACAGCGATGCAAAAATGATAGATTTTTCCCCACATTAGGGTTTTATTTGGCAAATTTAGTAAAACATAAGAAAAAATATTCATGTCTGGTATCCCCGTAATCGTATCGACCCATAGAATAAAGATAACAGGATTATTAGGATATACGGTGAACACGAAAAAAAAAAAAAAGTAAAAAATACAGTACAGAATTGATGCTTTTCTACTCATGACCTCAAAAAAAGTTCCAAAATTTTCAACAATAGGTGATACCAACCCCAAAATGGTAACACTGGAAAAAGCATCTCGTCCCGCAAAAAAAATGCCGTCACATGGCCCAAATAACGGAAAAGCGAAAATTTTATAGCCTTCAAAAGGGGGCAACCAGAAAACTAAAATCCTGGCAGCTGCAGGGTGCTCCTTCCCTTCTGCGCCTCGCTGTGCGCCCATAAAAAAAGGCAAGCCACATGTGGGGGGTCGCTGCACTCAGGAGAAATTGTAGAACAAATTTTATGGTGAGTTTTCTCTTTTTATCTTTTGGAAATGTGTAAATTTTAGGGCTAAATGAACGTATAACCGACAAAATTTGACCATTCTAAATTTCACCGCCATTTTGATTCAATTACTATGAAGATCTCAAGGGGTTAACAATCTTTGAAAATGCTGTTTCTGATAGCTTGAGGGGTGCAGATTTGAAAATGGGTTGGTTATATAGGGGGTTTTGTTGCTAAATATGTAAAATTTGATTTCAAACAGTATTTATCCCCAAAATAGTCAATTCTGAAAATACGGAAAATCGCTATTCGATTTGTAGGCCGCGTGACGTCAAAATAAATTATCCAAACATTTCAAAAATTATGAAAATGTAAAGTAGACAAATGGGAAATGTTATTTAGGTGGTAAATCTATCTGCCTGAAAATGCGGTGATTTTGAATTTCGAAAATGGCAAATTTTTCTAAAAATTCATCATTTTTTTTCTTATTTTTGTAAATAAACGCAAAACTTATCAGCCAAAATTTACCACTAAAATGAAGTACAACATGTGGGGAAAAAACAGTCTCAGAATCGCTTTGATAAGTAACAGTGTTCAAAAGTTATAACCACAGGAAGAGACACTGGTCAAATTTCAAAAAAAAGTTGCGAGCCTTAACCTGCAAACAGGCTGCGTCCTTAAGGGGTTAAGCTTCTCTGCAAAAAAAAACACAAAAAAAACGGATCAACAATATTTTAAGGTAGCATGCAAAAAATAAGAAGTTCTGGCCATTAAACCATCATGTGGTTATTCACAAAAAATGCCCTGGTCATTAGTGCCTTTTCAGGCGCATCACTAAGGGGTTAATGCAGTTGTGTTTATCAAAATGTGAAATTTACTTATTGTGTTTCAACTGCTATGTCAAATACAGGCAGTCCCCAGGAAATGTACAAGATAGGGTCTGTAGGTTTGTTCTTAAGTTGAATTTGTATGTAAGGCGGAACTGTATATTTTATAATTGTGACACCAGACAGATTTTTTTGGTCTCTGTGACAATTGGATTTTAAAAATGTTGGGTTGTCATAAGAACAAGGATTAACAATAAAGATTCCATTGATAACTGTTATAGCTGTTTATTGTAGCCTAGGGCTAAAGTACAGTAAATTACTAATATCCAGAGGTCCGTTTGTAACTAGGGGTCGTCTGTAAGTCGGGTGTTCTTAAGTAGGGGACCGCCTGTACTACCTAAAAAAACAAATGGCTTTTCTCCATTGTGTCTTAACCGCACCTAACTGAACTGTCCGAATTCACTCACTCAAATATTGCCTTAGAGCAGCTAATTTAATGTATATTGCTTCTTGCAAAGTCTAATATTTAGTTGGTTTCTACGGACAGCGGCTATGAGTAATGTCCACATCACTGCCTCTCCCTGGCGTTCACAGTCCCCAACCAAAGGTGGGCACCAGAAAAGTGTGATCCAGGGTGTAGACACCCAGCCCCTCCTATCATTTGCCATTATGCTGTCTGGTTTTTATGTTGTGTTTTTACATTTCTGACTGTAGTTGCGTTATACCCACAGGGATAAGTTCTAGGAGCTGACAGATATTTATCCCATGAAATGGCTGCTTTCTCAATGTATATAGTGGAAAATTTCCAGCAGCTTCAGACGTAGCAAGTGTGAAACATGGATTGGAGCCGCAGTAACCTGTAGGTGTAAACCAAATACTTTTATGTGGTTCATATTTGTAATCTGGAAGCCCCTTTTCACCCCTTACTTTACTTTTTTCTTTGATCGTGGCTCTGGTACCATTCACTATATAATAGTTGAGAACTGAAGATATTAAAAAATTGTCAAGTATGAAAAGCTATATGGACCGTGTATATATGGTATATCACATAGTGTCTAGTGACAAAGACACCCATTATGAAGGAAATGATCAAATATAGCTGTCCATTAGCCACAGAGGTGTACATGAACACAACTTTATTCATACTACACATTTTAGTTTGGGATTCAAGCATTTATCTGATATTTATTTATACCAATTTCTACATTTTCAAAGTTTTATTAAAACAATTGTAGTTATGTCAAACATGTTCTAAATGTTAATATATCTCTTGACATATAGGGGTCACTATACCCTTCATTTCTTTCACTTTGTATAAATAAATACATTTTCTCTCATGATTCTCCCTTCAGTGTACACTTAAAGGGAGATGTTATAGGCATGTTTTAGTCATTCAGCTGCTCCGTCCATGCTGGGCAGTGAAAGTGTAGTAGGGGTATTGTTATTGCCACAAACAACCCCCAAAGCGCATCAGCCTAATTGGCATGTTTCTTGAATAAACATTTGGCACGGAGGGAGCAGCTGGAAAATAAACAAAGCATGGCTGGCTTGCATGGGCACAGCCCTATGTGCCATAGTAGTTAGCTATTGACATTTAATTCATCTGCCATATACATACATTTCTTCAATTGGATGTTAAGAAAAATGTTCCTGTGTGAAGATAATTTTTCTTAAATGTGGTCATGTTCTTGGATACGACCACCGTTGCTGGAGCGATTGCACATTGAAACAAATAGTTTTTGCATATAAAATGTCCGGGAGTTGATGCAAGTCCCACTGCTTTCCTGTGGTGGTGAACGCTGAATCCAGGTGGTCAGGCACTTCAATAGGGCATGTGTGGTCACCGGTGCAGGGGTGGTCGCATCCAATGGCAGCTGATTTCTAAGGGAACACTATGGTTACAGTTATGGGAAATTATTTTTACACAGATACATTTTTTAAATAAATGTTTATATATGGTAGATGAATTCAATTAAATGTGAACGCCCAAATGGGCATCTACACTAATTATTGGCAGGGAATCGAGCCGCAAGAGTGTGTGGCCATTTTCTTAACATAAAGACGTATCTTATCCAATATTTTACCATGACAACTTATTATATGCCTCAGAAGCTGCCAATACTGATGACGCTAGTGTGATAAATGCTCACCTGTTGTCAGAGGCTGTCTCCAATACTATGGCAACATCGGCAATCTTTGTAACACTGCAGCGAGAAAAGTCTTAGAAGAAAGAACCTCTCTCTGCTTCCATATTAAACCCATCAATAAATATGGGACTTTTGCTATGCATAAAAAGACTAGAGATACCATCTGCAGTATCTGCCTAGTTTTGAGTATCACTGGAGTCACTTATGAGGGTAGCAAGTACTGGACCGCACATTAGGCTACAATGCCTGGATGCCAGTTTCCTTTGGCATCACTTGCTAATTGGAAAATTATCATGCAGCTTGTATTTCCTTGTGTTGGCAGGGGAGTTATCTACTAATAAAGGATGAAAGAGCCTGTATGTAGTCTGATGCCGGATTTGTCCTGTACCCGCTTCTATCTGCCCCATTTCCACCTGCTGAGAAGAGGAAAGCGGGCTACGGCAGTAAAGTCACATGTGAACATGTGGTAATATGAAGTATTATGCAAAGGTTTTGGATATTTTCTAAACCATCTTTTCATTTAGCATTAGTATTTTCAACAAACTTTGCGTGATCTTTAAACATGAGCTTGCACCCCCGTAAATAGTCTCTGCTCAACCTTTTTACTTCTACAGTACCATAAATGAAATTTGCTCATCCAATTGATCCAGAATATTGATGTACATGCCCAGAACCATAAAGGATGTATCCTAATTTTAGTGCCAGATATTGGCACAAGGAAGTCAACGTGTGGCTCAAACTTTTTCACAATTTCTAGTCCATGTTGACAACTTTCTAAATAAAAGGCAGGATTAGTAAATCTGGCCCAATAATTTCATAGTGTGTGCGCATGTGTCCTCTTTTCCGCACCCTATAGCTCTGACTCTAATCTTGTATTGTTCCGTGCAGCATCTATCTTTTTCCATCTTCATCCCATAATGTTTCATATATCCTCTCCTTCTGCTGCACATGGGAACTTCCCTATAAATAATATTGCGTTGTCCTTTCTGGGTTACAGATTCCTTCAGGGTGTGTATGAGACGATCCTAGACATGTGAAGGAAATGGAGCATAACAAGAGAGGCGGGCAGGCTGGCACACTCTGGGTATCATATCTCTGTCTAGGTCACATCTCTTTTTGCTTCGTAATATGGAGGGAAAATACCCAGGGGGCAGAACTATAGCTCGTGCTTTAGTACAGCAGTTTGTCATGCAATGCTTGTTAATTTCGCTAAATGATGTGGATAGGAAATGGTGATGGTTTTTTTCAATCACTTAATATGTAGTATTAAAAAAAATGCAGATTGCCGCATATTCTTATTTAAAGCCATTTATTATCTATGCATCACTTACTTATAAGAAAGCAAGATTATTATTATGGACATTTCTTAAAGCCCCTGGAAACGGCACAATAAAACATCTTGTAGTCATATATACATGGGAAATTAAACAAATTATGACACTAAATGGCAAAATATTCTTTGTTATTTACAGGCTTCTTACAGAGCCTAGACCCCTTAAGGTGACAGGTTATTCCTAATAACAAGGCTTACCTCTATTCCACAGGATGCGGGAAAAGATATCTGGGTATATTGATCATGAGCAGAGGGTCAATGAAACGGTAGTGAAAATGCATGACCATAACATTAGCTTGTTTGGTACTCAACGTTTGCCTGTAGAAGTGAAAGGACTGGTGACTGTGAATGCACACAACTACCGTATTTTTCGGACTGTAGGGTGCACAAAAAACCCTTTGATTCTCTCAGAAATCAAAGGTGCGCCTTATTGTCCAGTGCGCCTTATATATGAACTGCACTTACAGACAACAGCTGCCTTGAGCTCTGCACAGGTCTGACACCTGGTGACCTATGCTCGTCATCCTTATACTGAGGTGCGCCTTACAAACCCAGGCATTTATTGAAGGTGCGCCTTATAGTCCGAAAAATACTGTACTCTATTCAGGACTTCTCCCAATGATAATCATCTTATACTCTGTGGACAGAGGATTAGTGTCCTTTGTGGGAAAATCCATTTAAGAAGAACCTGTCAATAAATTCAGTCTCCCTAAATAAACATATTTTTCTGGGGTTGGGACCCTAGTTTGGCACCATCAAACACTATAGGAGTGTTGTGAAATTCTTACAATATCATAAAAGAGAGCGTGTCCTGCTTGGCCGGCCCCTGCCATCTATACCTCCCCATGCCTCTTCTCAGCATGTTATATGACATGGGTAAAGTCATCTAAGGGCATTTACCCAGTTGTGTTTGCGATGTCTACCCCATGTATATATTTGATCACATGAAATCACAGCAGCCTCCATGGATTTCGTGATTTCGTGTCATCACATATATACATGAGGTCGACTTTTGTAACACATCACCCTGGTCACATGACATGAAGTGGCCAATGATGTAACAGAGATCTCTGGTAATGTTCCACATAGCAGCATGTTCTGTAGCAGTGAAACCTGCCAATCAGGAACAAGGAAGCAGAGTAATGCAGTAACCACTGAATATTCAGACGAGTTGCATACAAGTTTCCAAACTGATTTTTCAACCCTGCAGCCTTGGAAAAGTACTATTTAGGGATAATGGTAATGCATTTCAATCATAGTTTCTAAAGGATTTTTTGTTTAAATTGGTTAATTTGCATGACAGGTTTTCTTTAAGCGTCACAAAGTTGTCCCAGATGTCTTTTACATGAGGCATACATGGTTCCTAAAGATACTATTAGGTATAGAGATATCATACTCTTCCAGAAAAGTAATATGACAACAGTTTTCATTTTTCACAGAATCAGTGAAACAAGATCTTGGTATGGCCTCAAATAAAATCTGTGGAACCATGAATCTGCACTCTAAAAAATACACGATCCACCAGGATAAAGGATAGTAAAGCACAATTACATGCAGGTGTGTGTCCTCTCTGGAAGGATCCACACTTCTTTCAGCTTCTTATGCCCTTGTTTTTACCAAAAAATCTTTAGAAATTATGCAAATGACCCCAAGGTGCTCAATTAACAGCTATGGAACCGGGAGCCCCTCTGTTTTCTTTTGCATAATTTGTAATGCTTTTTTTTTTATAAAAACAAGGGCATAAGAAGCTGAAATAAGAGCAGATCCTGCCAAATGGGGCACACAAAAGCATGCAAGTGTGCTTGGTTTACAATCATTGATGCTGGTGGTATATTTCCCATAAACAACCTTTCCCAAAGTGTCATATCATAAGTTTTCAAAGAATAAACCCCTTCAATAAATGCCCATGGCAACCAGTCAAATATTGTTCTTGGGGTTTACCTTAGGCTACATTCACACTGACGTGTGCCCGCTGTACCATAGCACGGCCGGCATACGTTGCCGCCGGGGAGAGGAGGAGGGGGTTAGCGCTGCTCCCCCCTGCCCCTCTCCATAGAGTAACATGGGTCACAGCGCTGTATTCAGAGAAAAGATAAGACATGTCCTATCTTTTCACTGGGTATGGAACGGTACGGTGCCGATTGTCGTCTATGGGGGATGTATATATGCCGTGTATACTCCGCCCGTATATAGGTCCCCCATATGGCAGTGTGAATGCAGCCTAAAGGACATACCTGGAAACTCTGTATGAACAGACAGAAAGTACTAATACGATTGTCAGTGAAAGTGATCTCTAACATCTGTTCTCTATATTATTCGGACAGGAAGAGCAGTTAATATCGTACATCCAGGTTTTGTTTAAAATGTTTCATAGAGAAATGTAATCACAGGCACATTTATCCAGTGCTGGTGTCACACCAATCCCTGATGCTTGACTCTTTCATTACAGGTAACAGATGGAAGTAGACGTCCTTCAGAGACATTCCCAGTGGTAATATTTATAGGGTTATGGGTGAAATATAATAAATTGATTATTACTTGTGAATGGTTAATTCTGTTAAAGTCCAAAGTGGACTTTAGCAATATTATTGTTGTATTTGTATTCCTGGTAATCTTAAAGAGCAGTTCAATTTTGGCACAGATTATACAGCTGAAGCTTTACTTTTTTTTCCAATTACAGCAACAGTTATAACTGAAAGTAATAAAAAAATGATAACCATTGTGTTTGTATATTTTTTTAAATATAATACAATTACATTTTATTTCTAGTGTTCAATGCAGGCAGAGCTTGGGGTACATTTTAGACCAACAGCTATCATGTTACGACAGCCTTCAGTCAAGCTTCTCTGTGCCTTTTTTTCTGTTCCTTCTTTCCCCTGCAGTGAGCAGTGTATGTGAAGTCCTGAAAACATCATAGAGATAAGGAAAGGAGGGTAGAGATTAACTTTTCCCATACCCAGAGAATGTTTCAGCTGAAGCTGATGATTCACCTGGAGGGTTCACACATGGCATTAAAACATGCGTTTTCAAACGCACAATAAGCGCTGAGAAGAGGAGATTTGCCTAATTACATTGCTGTCAACATTGCATTTACAAAACGCACGTGTTAACGCCACATGTGAGCACATCCTGTATGATTGATTTTCCATGCAGGTTATGTGATCATGACATCATTGCAGGTCCTTTAGTCCCCAAGTAATATCCTCCTGGGAGCTTCAGGACCTCAATGATTGAATTTAAGTTCCTGCAGGGAAAAATAGTGTGCTGGATGACTCACTCTAGTATAAGCTGAGGGGGACTTTTTCAGCATGAAATTGTGCCTCAAAGGTCAGCTTACACCAGAGTATTTACGGTATTTAAAAAATTGGTGTTGCGTTCAATACAGTACGTATTTCATCTGTTGTATGCAGGAAGCAGTAGTCTCATAGTACAGAATAAACTTATTGTTTATTATTTCCAAAGTATTATACAGAAAAGCAACATTGCAATGAAAGATGCTCTTTGGTTCCATTTCCTATGTGCCTCTATATCTGCACTCTTATATCTCACTCTTTTTAGCATTTTGTCTTACAGCTTGCTAAAATTTCCTAATAATGTGTCACTATGTTACTCCTCCATCCTCTCGCACACCTTCCAGACACTGCAATATCAGCTCCCTGTTTCTCCCTCTCACATCTATCACCTCTTTATAACTTATACACGTGAAGAAAACATCATCTGAAAGTTTTCTGGGAGTAACTCATCCCCGATGTCCTTGAATTGCACTTTATTAGGCAATTCAAGTATACTGAATGAACGCTGCCTTAGGCCGCCTTCTAGGTCCAAAACACGTCACCTTTTTTCTACAGTGATCCCTATCTTTTCTGTTTTTAATATGTTTTTATAGCTAAACTGATGAAGTATTTGTAACTTATTAGCCTGCCTTGTGACTGGACCAAGTTTGATGCCCAGTCTGGTACAGCGTTGAAATGGAGTATACAAGCTATGGGTGAGCAGAATTTTTTTTTCTTTTATTTGTCTTAACTACTATTGAGGTTGGTTTTACATGGGTGTGATACATCAACAATCTTGAGATCTCTTCACTCTATTGAACCATAGAACCCCACTGTAGTCCATCAGAACCTCCAGACGTTTTGACTGTAAAAAAGATGCTGAAATACTACTATATTACAGCCCTTTGATGGTCTTATGCTAATTTATATTATATTATATTTATTGCCTTCTGAATTGGAGAGCATTGGGTTAACAGCCGAGCACTTTCTTCCATGGAGCAGCCTCAGCAATGCAAATGAAATGTTTTTTTTTTTTTTTTTTTGCTTTAATTGCGTGGAGAATAAAACCATTGAGTCAGGCTTGCAATGATTACAGCCACATCCTCTGTCCTCGAACCTGCTGCAAACTTTAGAGGAAGACTAGAGCAATTAGAGTGTATTAAGGTGGGCACCTCTGAGACTGCAGAACCACAGACAGAGCTGCTCGCAAGACCTGGGAAGCATTTGGGGATTGCTTTGATATGATAGCTGGATATTGATTATCAGCAGATGCCTCATTAACATCACTTTCATGGAAATGAACAGGCTAAGAGCTCTTCTTCCTCTTTGAATTTCTTTACACTTTCCATGATGCATCCAAAGCTTAAACATACAAGGCCTGTGGATGAACTGTGTTGCATTGGGGCCAGGGAGTCAGGTAGTGTGCTTCATTCCCCACAATCACGCCCAAGGGGTCACCAGAGTTTGTTTGTCTGCTTTGAGCCACTGACGGCAGCATTCACATCCTCCCACGCAGCATCCTTAGTGAGAGTTACCCTGACAACAGACAGCAAGGACCATGCAAGTTATCTCTCGTTTTATTGTAACTAGGCAAACTAGATACCCTATAGACGGGGCGTCATGTGTTCGCTTATGAGATTAGTTTTTCTTTTAGTAGGAAACTGACATCCTAAACATAGAATTTAGGAATTTTATAGATAATTCATGCTTGGCCTGCATTGCCTGCTCATTCACTGCCAGCTGTGAAACCACTTAATCTGTTTGATCCCAGAAACTTCTTTGTAGTCAGGATTTAACCTTCAGCCCCAGCTGCATGAAAATCCAGCTAAGTATACCCCTCCCCACATTTATACCACTGCTCTGCAACTTGTGGAGAACACAAGGAGTTTGTAATATATTTTATCAGACAAAAGTGCTTCTATTTCCACTTTAGCACCCTTTATTCTTCCCTCTTAATCTGATTTTTGCCTAGAAATCTCTGCTGAATTTTGTCTTCCTAGAAAGAGGAACAGAGGTTTACTGCAGTGTCAGGTTACATATAAGCAGGACAGTTTCGAACTTATTTGTTGTACAGGGTGAATTAAAAAAAAAATCACAGCGGTTGTTAAAATATATATTATATCCCCACCCCCAGATTTTTACCATCAAGAGCCCCCCACAAATTAAAAATTTTGGAGACATGCATTCATGCCACACTATCCCACAAAGTTATCTTAGACATTGCTCCCCTCAAATGAGTTCTAACATACACAGTGCCCCCCCTCTAATTAATATGTACAGTGTATTTCAAATTATAATATTGTGCCTGTCATGAATTATTATAATAGTGATTTACAAATATACTTCACCAGAACAAGGCTTAGTACAGAAATACAACACGGAGCATGGTGTTCAATACAAGTACCCAATTCCCAGTCGCACAGCACACTTCACCCAGTATATAGGTATCCAGCACACTGCAGCCCTCCCCTGGTATATAGGTAGCCCCAGCATACTGCAACCAACCCCTGTATATAGGTAGCCCCAGCACTCTGCAGGCCCCCCAAGTATATAGGTAGCCTCGGCACAATGCAGCTTCCCCCAGTATAAAGGTAGGCCCAGCAGACTGCAGCCACCCTCCCAGTTTATAGATAGCCCCAGCACAATGCAGCCCCCCAGTATATAGTTGGCCCCAGCACAATGCAGCCCCCCAGTATATAGGTGGCCCCAGCACAATGCAGCCCCCCAGTATATAGGTGGCCCCAGCACAATGCAGCCCCCCAGTATATAGGTGGCCCCAGCACAATGCAGCCCCCCAGTATATAGGTGGCCCCAGCACAATGCAGCCCCCCAGTATATAGGTGGCCCCAGCACAATGCAGCCCCCCAGTATATAGGTGGCCCCAGCACAATGCAGCCCCCCAGTATATAGGTGGCCCCAGCACAATGCAGCCCCCCAGTATATAGGTGGCCCCAGCACAATGCAGCCCCCCAGTATATAGGTGGCCCCAGCACACTGCAGCCATCACAGTATATAGGTGGCCCCAGCACACTGCAGCCATCACAGTATATAGGTGGACCCAGCACACTGCATGCCACCATTCCCCAGGATTTAGGTAGACCCCGCATACTGCAGCCTGTAAGGAGGCTGTAGGAAAATGAACATTACAAGTCACATAATGACCAGAAACATTATTACCATATTTTTCGGACTATAAGGCGCACAAAAAATCCTTTGATTTTCTCAGAAATCAAAGGTGTGCCTTATAGTCTGCCACCTGCTGGTCATTCATCCTTATAATCAGGTGCGCCTTATAATCCGGTGCGCCTTATATATGAACCTAGACATTTAAGCTGGCATTTATTGATGGTGCACCTTATAATTCGGTGCGCCTTATAGTCCAAAAAATATGTTACTCTCCGTAAGCTTTTAAATTATCCAAAGTTTCTCAGAAGGTGATACTTTTAGTACCTTCTGTTACAACTCTGATTCCGTGTGGACAGTGTCAGGAGGAAAAATGTACTACACAATGAAAATCTTCACTGTACAATATTAATATTAAATTTGTCTTGATCCTCTTTTTCTTACTTTAAAGGTTTTGCTATGCAATTTTTTTGTATCTAACTTTCCACACTGGATAGATTGTCTTGTTCTACAATGGTTGACGAGAAATCTAGGAAAATGTCCCCCTAATGATCTCTGATTTAAGTCTTCAGTTCTGAGAACCTCTAGACATATTTCAAAAGCTTTGCAGTTGAAATCATCTGATTTTAGGATTAATTTAACTGCAGTGGAGTAGTTAAAGGGTATCTTATAGATGCAGGTCCCAGTTCTGGCCATATGGGAAAAAAAAGCTAATGGGGTTGAATTTACCAATATACATCTTTTCAAAGTTCTGCACTTTCATGATCAGTAAAGTGAGGCCTCCTGTCTTTTATCAGACGGACATTCCTGTCCATAAAATGGCCTAGGACGGAGGGTCATGTGATCTCTATCTGTCCATGAACAATCACCCTGCCAGGATCTTATAAAAGTATTCATGAATATAAGATCAAGGTCCTGCCAGGGCGATTGCTCATGGACAGAGATCACATGATCCTCCATCTGCAGGCATCTTATGGACATCTTGAGGGTTTGGTCACATGTACTGCTAGCGCTGCATTTACAAAAACAGGGCTACCGCACAGGGCCGGGACTCGGGCTGATGGCATACAGAGATGGTTTCCAGTGCCATCGGTAACTGATGACATAAGCGATCGTCCGAGCCACGTCCCCGTGCACTGAAGCAGCGCTAGCCATACAGGTGTCTCACCCTGACTAACAATTTGTCTGTGTCATAATGGAGACTTCCATTACTGTTGTGATTGAGTGAAGGTTTTTTCTCTCTAATTGAATCTCTGTTGGTGGTGACATTTATTTTTTTGTTTGTAGTGAAATGAAGCAGTTGTCACAACAGATGTTTTGTTCTTCTAAATGAACCCATATTTTCTCCTTATAACATATTAAACTAGACACCTGTGCCACGGCATGTAAATCTGTGCCACATGAGACAAGTGGGTGGGCATATTAATCCTACCCATCCTTATAAGTAGAGTAAGAGATGCCAACTCATACATAAGGTATAAGCAACTGCATTACCCAAAGCCAAAACATTCAAATGTTTCTTTTAATTGACACAATTAATGACTGGGTGAACTTCCATCCACACACAAGGTGACCTCCTGCTGAAAGATATACAGAAGTGAGGAAAGCTTTCTGTCCAAAGTGCCTGCTAGACAAAACTGAGCCCACGATCCTCTGGTCTGTGTAATAAATATATATGATGTATTTCTCATTCGGCACACACCCCCACCCTCTACCCCTCACGTCAGTCTCCATTCCCCATGAGTCCTGATTAGCATGTTGGAACTCAGAGCAACTGGCGTCTGATTCTTCTCTCCCAGCCAAAAATTGATTAGACGCTTTCTGGAAATATGTGTAGCTAAACCGCTATGCTAATTGAGGGAAATGGAGTTGTGTTTTTGCATGCTTCTGCAGTGATATCACTCCTCCTGCACTGCTTTATGTTACAGGCAGTAACTACTTCACTGCCAAGCCACAAAGTCTTACACGTGAGAGGCGAGAGAGTTAAGTTGTGATGAAAAAGTGTTGTCAGCTGTCATTCTGGGACGAAACTGTAAACCTATGATGGTAATCTGCATGTACAAAGCCTTTGGCAATGCATTAAAACCCAGTTCAGATGCTATTTTAGTCTGCTTATTGTATTTATTGATAGAAATCCTGCAGGACCTGTACTTAGGCGTTTAATAAGCACTGTACATTTGAGTACCTGTATATTTATTGGGACAGTAATATAAAAAAAAAATTCAGACAGTTCCTGGTCATGTTAGCAAGCATCTGATCTATTCATGTTCACAGCTCAGAGGCAACTAAAGTGGAATTACTTTTTGAAATGAAAATAGTTAAAGTGCATAATAATATGGATAAATGGGCCATTTGTGGTTTATCTAGCCAGGAGATTGCTGCACATTGTATAAAACCCAGCACTGTGTCATCCTGTTCTGATTATCTACACTCCGTTCACACATTCTGGATGTATTGCATTTAGAAACGCAATCCAACTGGAAGGGGGAGAGACTTGGCGCGATTGCATATACTTTTCTACTGAAACTCATGCGTTCATAAGGAGAACCACATGTTTTGCATAGTTTACATGTAAACATGTGGTGCTTGTTACCAATCGCATGTGTTGCGTTTCTAAACGCAATCCATCCGGAATATGCAAACACAGCCACCGGAGATCCCAATACATTATATAGTAATATTAAGTGGAGAAATGTCTCTGGCGGGCACAGCCCCAACGATACTGCCGACAGCCCAACACGTAGCTCGACTTTCCTGGGGCAGAGGTGATCACGGCAGGACTGCCCGGTGGTGCTCAATCAGATATAAGTAAAAAGATATCCAAACACAATACGTAGCGAAAGATGACGGCACTCACCGGTTCCAAAAACTTGGAAAGCGTCCTTTATTGGTGGGGAGGCATGCAGGGGGGTAAAAAGACAGGTTCCGGCAACGGGGCCGTTTTGCGCACTATGGCGCTTTCTCAAGCTTTTGAGAAAGCGCCATAGCGCACGAAAGGCCCCGTTGCCGGAGTCTATCTTTTTACCGCCCTGCATGCCTCCCCACCAATAAAGGACGCTTTCCACGTTTTTGGAACTGGTGAGTGCCGTCATCTTTCGCTACATTATATAGTAACCCAGCACTGTGTGATCCTGTCCTGATAATATACAGTCAGGAAATCTCTGTACATTATATAGTAACCCAGCACTGTGTGATCCTGTCCTGATAATATACAGTCAGGAAATCTCTGTACATTATATAGTAACCCAGCGCTGTGTGATCCTGTCCTGATAATATACAGTCAGGAAATCTCTGTACATTATATAGTAACCCAGCACTGTGTGATCCTGTCCTGATAATATACAGTCAGGAGATCACTGTACATTATATAGTAACCCAGCGCTGTGTGATCCTGTCCTGATAATATACAGTCAGGAAATCTCTGTACATTATTTAATAACCCAGCGCTGTGTGATCCTGTCCTGATAATATACAGTCAGGAGGTCACTGTACATTATATAGTAACCCAGCGCTGTGTGATCCTGTCCTGATAATATACAGTCAGGAGATCACTGTACATTATATAGTAACCCAGCACTGTGTGATCCTGTCCTGATAATATACAGTCAGGAGATCACTGTACATTATGTAGTAACCCAGCGCTGTGTGATCCTGTCCTGATAATATACAGTCAGGAGATCACTGTACATTATATAGTAACCCAGCACTGTGTGATCCTGTCCTGATAATATACAGTCAGGAGATCACTGTACATTATGTAGTAACCCAGCACTGTGTGATCCTGTCCTGATAATATACAGTCAGGAGATCCCTGTACATTATATAGTAACCCAGCGCTGTGTGATCCTGTCCTGATAATATACAGTCAGGAGATCACTGTATATTATATAGTAACCCAGCACTGTGTGATCCTGTCCTGACAATATACAGTCAGGAGATCCCTGTACATTATATAGTAGTCCAGCGCTGTGTGATCCTGTCCTGATAATATACAGTCAGGAGATCCCTGTACATTATATAGTAACCCAGTGCTGTGTTATCCTGTCCTGATAATATACAGTCAGGAGATCCCTGTACATTATATAGTAACCCAGCGCTGTGTGATCCAGTCCTGATAATATACAGTCAGGAGATCACTGTACATTATATAGTAACCCAGCGCTGTGTGATCCTGTCCTGATAATATACAGTCAGGAGATCCCTGTACATTATATAGTAACCCAGCGCTGTGTGATCCTGTCCTGATAATATACAGTCAGGAGATCCCTGTACATTATATAGTAACCCAGCGCTGTGTGATCCTGTCCTGATAATATACAGTCAGGAGATCCCTGTACATTATATAGTAACCCAGCACTGTGTGATCCTGTCCTGATAATATACAGTCAGGAGATCACTGTACATTATATAGTAACCCAGCACTGTGTGATCCTGTCCTGATAATATACAGTCAGGAGATCCCTGTACATTATATAGTAACCCAGCACTGTGTGATCCTGTCCTGATAATATACAGTCAGGAGATCACTGTACATTATATAGTAACCCAGCGCTGTGTGATCCTGTCCTGATAATATACAGTCAGGAGATCACTGTACATTATGTACCATCCTAAACTGTCCACATCTCAGTATCAAGGACCAGGAGAGCAGATTCAATATAACTGGGTTCATAGTTATTCAGGTGATATGATCAGGAGGTAGAGAGAAGTTTTCGGTAACAAGCCCTGAGCATGGCACAGGAAGGGTCCTATACCAGGTTTCTTGTGCCTGCAGTGCAGGGACAGTAAAATGTGCACTTTGGGGTCATGCAGCACATGTAACTATTACCCCAGGTATGTTTCTGTTGCTCTACCTCTCTCTTCCTACTTACATATTATATAAGAAAAACTTTCTAACGCTTAGACTGCTAAGACAACTGCAAAATAATAATTGGCACAGAAGGCTGTACATACAATGATATGGTTTCATAGGTAGAAATTCATTTTCAGGTCAGCCGGAGTGCCATTGTAATTATTCATTAGGGAGTCACTATGAATTATGCCTGAGCCGTGATGATAACTACGCCGTAGCCTTAATACGTTCAGGCTGCTGTTTATTCAACGTCATGAGTTTGCCGAGTGGCTCTTTGTGCTGAACTCAGAAAGATGGCGGCCATGAGACATGACTTAGACTATTGGAGGGGGTGAGGTTGTGGATGACAAGGAGCTTGGTATTCCCTGATGGATTCTTTGTTACAGCCCTGTAAGTGATAAGGATATTGAAAGTATGAAGGAATATTTGGCCATATAAAGCCCAGACTTGTGCTAATATTATAGTGGGTTCGTGTTTAAGCTAACATTGTCTATTCTGATCCTACCATGGTCCGCAGAAAATCACTGTAGATTGTATGAAGCCTCTATATTGTCTGATCCTCTCTTAAGAATTTATAGTCCAGTCGAGTGACATATATAAGACTGTCCTGACACTCCCTATAAATCAGGGTAAATCCCAACCATAGTTGCTACAGTAACATTCTGGGAGCTCTGCCAAGTGGGATGTTGATATTTTTTTTATATCCTTTTACATTTGTCTGTATAAAGGAAGGTGTGTTTTTTTGGTCTTTTATACTGTACATGCTCACAAAGAGAATTGCAGGTAGAGGCATGGTCACACTAGCATCACATGTGTACATTATAGACACAACTGTGCTCTCTGTTACTGTGTTATGCCTCAGTCCTTGGGGGTTTAACCAAATGCTATTTTTTTTTCCAGATCTGACAAGATTCTGTGGGATGCAGATTTATGAAGTCAGGGTGAAGTCGGGAGCCGAAACTTCTTTGACCTAGAAGAGGCCCACCTAGGACTGAGTGGCAGCAGAAGAGAGAGGCTCCCTGCCTAGGGTCGGGGGAAGGTGGGTTATGCTGTGAATGTAGGGTGATGTATGTACTTTTAATCCTTTATGGGATTATGGCTTGTGACTACATCACTGTATGTTTTGTAACTGTGCTAGGCACTTTGCTCATCTTTAACCCTCTGAAGGCCAATTTTTTTTCAGGTTTTTGTTTTACTTTTTTCACTCCTCTCCTTCCTAAAGCCATATCTTTTCTGTTTTCAAAGCTACATGAGGGCTTTTTATCTACATAACTAATTGTTCTTTCTATTGGCGCTATTCAATATTCTGTGTTATACTGGGAAGTTGAAAAAGAGAATTAAAATGTGGTGGAACTTGCAAGAAAGATACAGTTGCGCCATTTTATGTTGTACTTTCTTTTTGCGACTTTCACTTTGCGGTGCAGATGGCCCATCCCCTTTATTCTTTGGGTCAGTACCATCATAGAAGTTTCCATTAATACCTTTAAAAAGATTCTAAAGCTTTGCATTAAAAAGTCTCTCACACCCATATTGGGACACCCGTAACTTTTTCATACTTTGTTTTAAGGAGCTGTGTAAGGTGTCTTTTTTTTGGGATGAGATGATATTTTCATTGATACCAAGTGGTAACTGTACAACCTTTTAATCACATTAAATGGTGAAAAATTCTTTCTATGGCTGGAATGTTAAAAAATCAGTTTGTATACTTATATGCAGAAGTGAGTCCTTCATATTCATCTTTCCCTGCACTGCCTGCCTACCTGTTCTTGATTGACAGGTCCCACTGCTATCACCATGTTGTTGTATGGAACTAGTACATAGGGACTGGCTACCAATTTTTAACTACAGACATATACAGCCCACTTTACTTTCCCCTACAAGGTTTGTTATTACGGGTAGGAAATGCTACACAATGTCTTGGTGTAACCTTCAGAGAGAGCAAAACCTCTGTGAGGCTGAAGAGAATTCAAGAAGATTGGGTGAGGAGCAGGTGAGAGAGGCAGTGGATTTGTCTGACTTGGTTCTGCTACATCATTAGCCACTCCCTCGGGAAGGCAGGGGTTGAGAGGGATGCTGGCTATGTGAGGAGGAATCAACCTTCCTCCTCACCTCTCCCTTAGGAATTCTGTTCACCTGGTCAGCTTCAGTGAGAAGGCCAGGGCAGCTTGACTGTATACTGCAGCTCCCCTCCTCCATGAGCAGAACAAAGGACGTCAATTTAAAGTCTTTTTTAGAAGAATAAAAGGAGAGGTTTAGTGGCACTTATCAAATTTATCTAGCCGTCCTTGTGCTACCACCTTATCCCTAAAACACCCAATGGGAAAAGGTCAAAGCTATTGCATAAAGCAGTGATTTTCAACCTGTGTGCCGCGGGGAGCCCCAGTGTATTGCGTTTTGAGTTCTTGGTGCTTTCTTGTGAGTGGTTGTTAGATGGGTCTCGATCCTATGATTTGTAGCTGTAACTGTGGCTAATCATAGGATCGAGACCCATCTAACAACCACTCACAAGAAAGCACCAAGAACTCAAAACGCAACAAGAGAATATCCTGTGTTGTAAACTCTATTGCTTGGGGTGGACGCACCCCATTGTGTGCAGCTATCAATCACCTGATGCAAAACGATTGACCGGGACTGCAAAAGGAGAAGACGAAACAAAAGCTTTGCTGCTTGACGCAGGACTCGCGCCAGAATATCTACCTTGGAGAGCCATTGCGCAACAACACGCGGCAGTGGAGACGCCAAAGTGTACTCAGCCCACACTGCCTTCCATTATTCTCCATTGCGAAGAAACTTTGTCTAATATGAAAACAAGCTAGAACCGTCTAACCGTGAGTGTATGACTACAGTCATTTAAGATTACCTGTCATTTATACTGGTCCGATCCGATTTTTAGCCTTACAATGCAGATATAGGGCCCTATATCTTGCCAGCCACTTAAAATACCTCTCGGATACCTACCTCTCATACGGCATCCGAACTTTGAACCCTTCAAAGAGATATCACCTTTTCCTCTCCATTTTTTAACTTAAAACAAATTTTTGACATGTCTCTAAAGCGCTATATTTTTAATTTTTTCAAGCTAGTTGTTTTTTTGTTACAAAGACCAACTTTTAACACAGACGTCTGTAGGTCTGATTTTTATATCTGTATGTCTTTGGGATGTACAAATAAATATTAATTCATTTAAGAAATCCGGAACCTTCCTTATTAGTGCCCACCTACACTTATATTTTTTAGAAGAGTGCTTGCTCTAGTCCCATGGATAGAGGCATCAGTGCAACTTGTATAAAGAAATCTAAAAGGTACTGTGTGTGGTTTGTGGAGGTGGGTGCCGGTTTTTGGTAGGTTTATTGGCCCATTTTTGTGAGGTATAAAAAATTTGTCTTTCCATTAATGTTGCCAAGCGAGGACTTATTTTTTTGTAGGATGAGATGCATTTTTCAGTGAAACCTTTTTGGCGTGGCTATTCCCTATTGCTTAAATTGTATTCACTGTGTGTGTGTGGGGGGTGTGGGGTGTGTGTGTGATGGGGGTTGTAGAAAAAAAAATATATATACTATTTTTTAAACTTTTTTTTGTGTTCACCGTAATTTTTATATTTTATCTTATGTTTTACTACTTTTGTACAATAAAACCTAATGTGTGTGTGGGGGGGAACTATCATTTTTGAATAAAAGAAACCATTTTTATTTGTGGTCTATATACCTCGTTGAGAGCTTGTATTTTGCGGGACATGTTCTTTACAAATCCTAATTTTTGGTGGGTTTTATATATTTTTTTAAATTTACACTGATCATCATGCGGCTTTAATAATTTTGTTTTATTGTATGCTTATTACGGTCACATTGATACCTTATGTGTGAAGTTTGTATGGTGATTTTGGGGCTTTTTAATTAATGTTAAAAATGTTTATTTTTTTAACGTTTGATTGCTTGTTTATTATAATACCCTGCAATACTGATGTATTACAGAGTATTGGCACTGTTAGCCTGTGCTGATGCATAGGCTGACTCACTACCTGTAAAGTCCTGTCACAGACAGAACCTTACAGGCATTTACTATGGACAGCCCTAGGGTCACATCGTTGATCGGAGCCCCCAACGCCACGGTTGCATTGAAAGGTTAACATTCTCAGGGTCTGTGTTAGCACTGTCATGGAGGAGGTGGGGTATGAAGACAGTCTTTATACATCAATAAACATGTGACATCAATAAGTCTTTTTTAGAAGAATGGTGGCTCTAATCCTATATATAGATCCATCAGTGGAACATGTATAAAGACATCTAGAAGGTAAAGTGTGTGGTCGGGGAGCGGAGGCATTAGTGACAGGTCCTCTTTAAATAATATAGCCATTACAGTTATATATGGGTGCTTAGGCAGGTAGAGGTGCTGTTCAGTGGGTGTATCATGCCATGCGTCTGTTTTGATTGATGGCTGAGCGCTTTGTCTCTTGGGTCCTATTCATAAAATTATTGCGGGAGTTATCCCTGCAATCCCTAAGTGGCTTCAACACTGGGGTGTCTTCTGTTAAACATCTTGGTTCCAGTATTGGGTTATAGCCTGGGTCCAATCGGGTTTCCCCGGTGTTCCAGTGCCACACTGACTAGAGGACTTCTGGTTAGTTGTAGTACAGGGGATCGTATAGGGGATTCCCCTATTCTCTCTTTAGGCGAGTCTGATCCTGGTTATAACCCAGAAAAGTACATTGTGGCTGCAGCAAGCATTGTATTTTACTTGCTTTAGAGACATAGGCATTTTGTGGTAATATGTGTTACACAAGGCTCAGGCAACCCCTTAAAAAGCAGAACTAAGCAACATATATATATATACATATATACCTGTGGAGAATAAATAAATCCCATTTTAATACCTGTGTGCAACACGTCAGAATACTGCAGCCCTGAATGAAGCCAGACACTTCTTACATTATGATGTCAGTGTTTAACATCCGTGATACATGGTGACCTGACAATTACCGGACCTTATCATGACACTGGAGAGTAATATGTAACCATCAAAGATGAGGTGAGTATATATCCATCTGTATGTGCACAGATGTGCTCTGGAAAGCCAGACCGTTCCATAAGGAGTAGAGCCACAGGATGTGTTATAAATGTCTGTTCACATGGCTCCCACACTTGCTTGGATAACATCCTTCTATAAAGAGCCCTCTGCATGCACATCTACCTACCCATTCCTACTATAGCTGGATGTGACAGTTTAGCACACAATTGCTTTATTTAGATAATAAACAGATAATAGATAGTAAACAGAAAAGTTTTATGGCATATCCAAAGGACCTACAACAAATCTCTGAAATAGGTTCTCCAACCTACCCAGGTTGGAGAACCTATTTCAGAGATTTGTTGTAGGTCCTTTGGATATGCCATAAAACTTTTCTGTTTACTATCTACTATCTGTTTATTATCTAAATGTAGTGTCATGATTCAAAAATACAGGCAGTCCCCAGGTTACGTACAAGATAGGGTCCGGAGATTTGTTCTTAAGTTGAATTTGTATGTAAGTCGAAACTGTATATTTTATAATTGTAGATCCAGACAAAAAAAATTTGGCCCCAGTGACAATTGGAGTTTAAACATTTTTTGCTGTAATGGGACCAGAGATTATCAATAAAGCTTCATTACAGACACCTTACAGCTGGTCATTGCAGCCTGGGACTATAGTAACATCCAGTGACTTCACCAGAGGTCAGAGGGGTCTGTCTGTAACTATGGGTTGTCTGTAAGTCGGGTGTCGGGGACCGCCTTTATTGCATCTTATGGCTCTTACTTACAACCAGGGTGCTGCCACAACTACCCTGATAGTAGATGATTCCAATGCAGGCAGGATTTACCTCTACATAATGCAGCCATTGGCGATTGTGGCATTTAAAAATCCCTCATTCATTCCTGTGGCACCTGGGGGAACAATAATGAGATTCTGAGTGGTTGCCATGGCAGTACAGCAGTTGTCATTTAGAGAATATTCCAGTTTATCTGTATGAAAATAAGGTTCTTGCAGCACTGGGTTTCTAAGAAAATCAGTGCACCATCAGTAATGACCACTAGAATAAATACCTGAAAAGGTTTCCTACACAATGCTGACTTTACCTATGGGGTGATTTGGGCACTGGTAATGGTGATTGGCCCTCCCTCTATGCTCTGCTGCTGCTTTTGATCACCTGACAAAACAGATCCCTGGCTCAGCAGACCCCACACAAGACACGGTACGGTATGGTTTACCGTTGGTCAAAAAAAGGATTCTGGCCTCCACTTTTGGGGAACATAGGCAAGCGCGTGATCTCTGGGAAGGCAGTGTAAAGGACGATGCTTTCTTTTAAAAATGGAAGGTTTTAAATACAAAGCTAGTGATCTTTTTACCTATGTCACACTGCTGTTTGATGAAGTAAAGATTACTTTCTGTATTGTATAGAACATTGTATACCATTCTATATGTTATGTATTTTGCTTTTATGATCATACTTACCATTAGTTCTTTAATTAGGACAGGGCATCTTATAAAGGGGTTTTACGGCCTTCAATATTTCTTTACCAGCGACATGTTACAAAAAGGCAACAAAGCAGCTATGCTTGCCTGTTTCCAGTGCACCACTCCAGCGCTGTACCTCTCGTCACCATGGGTGTTTGTATATCTCTCTATCTTTTTCTGTATGTAAGGCGTCTCTGGAGAGGGGTGGGGTGAAGAGTGCTCACTTCTCCAGCTGAAAGTATGCTACGCACTGGTCTCAGGGGTAGAATACATTTGTTTGAAAGCATCGTAAGGGCTCATTCACATGCCCACAGTAGTGGCCGTGATATGGCCGCACCAATTGTATATGGTATATGGCCTACAGAGGGAGGAGGAGTGAAGAGCGCTCAAACCTCCCCATCCTCCTCCCAGACAAGCACAGGGCCGGGAGGAGGACGGGGACGGGTGAGCGCATGGTTGTCTTAAAGCACCCTAAGGGTGCTGTCACACAGTGCGTTCATGGACAGTTCTTGGACCGTTTTTAAACGGACTGAAAATGCATGCGTTTTTCTTGTTTACAAGCCAAACACATAAAATATGCAAAAACGCATGTGTTTTCAGTCCGTTTAGTCCAATAGTCCAAGAACTATTCAAGAACGCTATGTATGGCAGCACCAGAGGTGCTACACAAGCCGCAGACAGAACCTGCAACAAGAGCGCACTATGGACATATGAGACGGTGAGAAAGGTGCTGTTGGGAGGTATAGTGCTTGACTGAAGCCCCGGAGGAAAGGATAGCTGCTTTCTTGTTGTTACAGCTCCCCCACACCACTGGTAAAAAAAATATAGAGACCTGGTTCTCGCAGTACTGTGTTTGCACTTGTCAAGGTTTTCAGTCATCGGCAGGAGAGCCACAGGTTGGAAACCACCGCTCTAGAGGTATATCTGGAGAATAAAGACCTTTCGCAATGAAATGCTTAAAATATGTGTAAAACGCATAGTTTTGAGAAAATAATATCCTGGAAAATGCACGCATTTGTTAAAACAGACATGTCCAGAAAGCAGGCAGGTATGTTTTTTTTTTACTGCAGAACCTTCCATTGAATGGAAGTGTCTGAATACCCAACAAAGATACTTGTACGCAGAGTCAATTACTTTAAAGGATAAACTAGGGGCACCTACTCATAGATCCAGGCACCATGAGTGTGGTAATCTTACATTGTTTTTCCATGGTCTCCTTCCTTCTAAAATCATTCTTTTTAATTATGCTAATTATCCTGAAGGTCTACTAGAACCCCTACATGCTAGAGGTTCACAGGCTGTTACACTGCGCAGGGGCTCACTTCAAACGATTATATCTACTGAAACCTCCTACACCTAAAAACACACTTCACACACATGAGAGTCTCTCCTTTAATATGAAATACCGTATATACTTGAGTATAAGCTGACCCGAGTATAAGCCGAGACCCATAATTTTAACACAAAAACATCGAAAAAACCTATTGACTCTGGTATAAGCCGAGCATGGGAAAAGCATTGGTCACAGTCTCCCCAGTATATAGCCTGCCAGCCCCCAGTAGTATATGGCTTGCCAGCCCCCTGTAGTATATAGCTTGCCAGCCCCCTGTAGTATATAGCTTGCCAGCCAGCCCCCTTTAGTTTATAGCCTGCCAGCCCCCTTTAGTTTATAGCCTGCCAGCCCCCTGTAGTATATAGCCTGCCAGCCCCCTGTAGTGTATAGCCTGCCAGCCCCATGTAGTGTATAGCCTGCCAGTCCCCTGTAGTATACAGGCAGCCCCCATTACGAGGACCTGGGCAGCTCCACTTCTATCTTCATATTCGCAGCAGGTCCACAACAGATCAGTCTTCAGCGCCTCTTCTTTCTTCCTGCCGGCTGCAGATCTGCAAAACCTCTGTGCGCACACCCAGCCGCACTCTGTGATGGCAGCATCTTTAAGGGTGGAAATTTTGCATCCATACACGATATCATTTTAGAGTGGAGATTCTCTTTTTTTATATGACACCAAAATTGTTTTTCTAGATGTCAGGGTTCAGGAGATATAGCTGTCTGATGTTGGCCACTGTCATGACGTTTATAAACATCCTTTCTGCGTGGGGCATGTGCATAATAATAAATAGTAATTCCTTTATTTATATAGCACACACAGATTACGTAGCGCTGCACAGAGCTTGCCAAATCATAGCCATATGGCAGTCGTGAAGGGGTTAAGGTTGTTGTACAATTCTGTGCTCATCTATTTTTAAGGCTCCTGAACATGATATAGGAGAGCAGGGTCCTACCTCTATAAGCTAAAACAGAGAGCCACTCTGAGAGCAGCTCAGATTTTGCATACTCAAGGTGGACCTGGCACCAGGTTTTTTATCTGGTATCGGGTTCCAATAGCCTTTGTTATTCTGATTTTAAAAATTCCTTTGTCTGCATTCTGTATTATTTGAGTACTTTATAATAGTTTATTTTACATTACCTGGCTCTCTGCCAGCAGTGTGTGGTGAGTCCCGGGGAGGGGTAGCTGCAGCCTAAGTGTGCCTGAGTCTCCTCTCCTCCTCCACACTCCTCCAGGCAGGGGATGGTGTGGTGGAGAGAAAGTATGCATGAGGGGACAAGTGCACATGCAGGTTGCGGCTCCCTCCCCCCTTCCCTGGGGCGCACACCACATGCTGCCGGCAGGGAGCCAGGTAGCATGTGGCGTTTTTAAAATCATCATAGCATAGGTTATTGGAACCATCCGCCAGCTAAAAATTACATTACTGTTTTGAGGTGGGTTTTAAGTCATGGAAGGTTCTTTATTTGGCTTCAGTATCAGCAGTTTGCCTGAGCCTGAACACCAGTGACTTCGTACTGAAATGGTTGTCAACCCTTTTTTAAGATGGACGATATGTAAACAATTTTCAGCCTCTATGGCTTGCTGTACACAATGGGGGTCATTTACTAAGGGCCCGATTCGCGTTTTCCTGACGCGTTAACCGAATATTTCCGATTTGCGCCGATTTCCCCTGAATTGCCCTGGGATTTTGGTGCACGCGATTCGATTGTGGCGCATCGGCGCTGGCATGCACGTGACGGAAATCTGGGGCGTGGCCGAACTAAACCCGACGGATTCGGAAAAACCGCCACATTTAAAAAAAAAATGTGTCGCGGAGCTTGCACTTACCTTCACTCAGACCGGCTCGGTGTATTCCAGTGCGTTCTGGGGAACTTCAGCGCAGCAGCGCAACCTGGTGGACGTCGGAGGAACTGCCTTAATAAATCCCGGCCGGACCCGAATCCAGAGCAGAGAACGCGCCGCTGGATCGCGAATGGACCGGGTAAGTAAATCTGCCCCATTATGTCCCTTCGATATTTATTTCTCTAGACTCCTCTAAGAGCAAAAGTATTGGGCAAGATGAAATGCATTATGATCAGTTATTCAATACCTAATATCTTGGGAAGCTTGGAGGACCCTATAGACAAAGGAGGATAAGTTAATCCAACTAAAAAACAAGGGGATCAGCCAAAATAAATGTAATGTATTTCACCAGGAGAAGAGAGTTCTTCGAAAGTCTAGGGGCTATCATCGTGCCACTAAGATTGTTTGCCTCGGGTATTGTACTAGGGCTGTATATATTTAGAGAAATAAGATGTCTGTATCCTGAAAGCTTTCAAGTATGATCCATAGAAATCCTGCTTTTGTTATTTGTAGAAGAGAACAGAGGGATAGGGGAGAGACTGATATAGTAGCAGGCAGCACAGTGTGACACGGGGAGGAGCAGTCTGCTCGTTGTATCTCCTGTGCACATGAAGGCAATCCTAGCTGCGTGTCCTCTTTTCTGTAGGTGACTGCAGTTCAGAAGTCCCCATGTCTTTTTCATTTCCCCAGTCTCTTTCTGCTGGCTGTCTTTTCTAAAGCCACTAAATATTTCACTGTTTTTCTAGGCATGGAATGAATAATAAAACAGACAATCACATGGTCACCTGGGACCCTCTGTCCTTCCATGGCCACTATTTTACTTACATGTTTGAACGTAAGGTGTAGCATATTGCGGAGACCCCTGACACTTCTGTTTTATAGTGTATTTTAATAAATAACACCTTTATGTGATTTTTTTTTTGTTATCTACTTCCTTCTCCTGATAGGAAATCTACCATCAAAATCCATCATGATAAACCAGGGGAACTTTCTCATGGATCCAGGCACTGTGACAGTGGAAATTATCTTATAATTGTTATCCATTGCCTCATTCCTTCTAAAAAAAAATTAACTTTTTAAATTATGCTAATGGCCCGAGGGGCTCACCTAGCGCTTGCTTTACCAGAGTCACAGGAAGTATCCCTGGTTTATCATGGTAGACTTCCTTTAGGGCCAGGTTACATGCACGCTTTCAGATTTTCCCCTTTGCCCTTTAAGGACCGCAAATACAGACCGTAATACACCTGTATACAACTGTATTTGATCTGTATCCCCAAAAATTAAGGCTCTGATGCTCTGCAAACCCCTTACGAACTATGCCCTCTGACCTGGAGGTCTCCCTGGGAACCATTTGTAAATACGGATCACATGCAGCTCACAACTTGTGTGTGCCGTAAACGATCAGTATTTTTTGCACTTCCATAGAATTTTATGGTAGAAGTCCAGGGTGAGTCGGCGCTCGATCAAAATCTTCAGACTGACCAATAAGTTTACAATAAATTCCATAAGTTTGTTAACTTATTGGTCAGTTTGAAGATTTTGATTGAGCGCTGAATCACCTTGAACTTCTGGAAAAGAATGGGATGTACTCTTTTATTTGCAAACTGTATATATACAGACACCATACGGTGCGGAGGGATATATTCGGAACTCATTTAGGAAGCTCTATTTTCCATCATAGATGGATAGTGTTCCATGTTTCGTATTTACTGATAGCAAACGGCCAAAAAATCTGGACATCTGCATGAGGCCTAAGGGTACATTCACACACACATGCGCAATGTAGAGGAGAAGGGGTGACCCTCCCCTCTCCATAGAAAATAGCGCCCCAAGGCCGCAAACACTGGGAAAGACCTTTTCTTTGTGTTCCACCGCCATTGCGGTCTATGGGGACATATATGCAGCCTCAAATTTGCGGGCATATATAAGTCGCCCCTGACAGTCGTGTGAATGAGGCCTAAGGCTGACAATTTCTATTCTGTTATATTGTACCAGCAGCTTTCCATTTCTGTAGAGAAGATATATAACATTGCTGTATGTAAATGATGCACAAAAGACTCAATCATTTAGTTGTTTCTTGCATATCATGGCTTTAGTTACATGTATCTATAATCGTAAAGGGATCTTTCAATGCTTGGATCCCTCTTTTATAGCTTTGAACTCTTCGTTCTCTTCTCTGTTTATATTCCCAATGTCTAGACTCCTCTTTTTTATCTCTTGTATAATATTTTACTATACATGCATTCCAGTTTATAGATTCTCCTCTCTTTTTTTTCTATACCCTTCTCTGTTTTAGCTTGTGCGCCTGTACATCCCCCCTCTCTGGGTACCCCTCTCCCACTCATTCTGTTAGAGTTGTGACCCCATCCATAATAGCGCTGGGTTGGGTTTTATAAAAGCAGTATGAAGTTATTTGGGGCCTGCTGACCTCTGACCCCATCTCTCTCTGCCTCAAAGCACCATCGTAAAGACGCCTTCCTTCCGCCTGGCGTTTTATAGAGACTCAGACCTCACGTGGGGAAAATTTGCAGGGGCCCCCTCAAGTTAACCCATTTGGTCCTGAACATAGAATATTTTTCTATACATCATTTCTTCCAGAAGAATAAAAAGCATAAAGGTCTTTCCTATTCTTCCAATGTATAAACGCTGTACCCATGTATGTACTCATGAAGGCAATATTCATGATGTAGTGTTCTTTGTCATGCCTGTTTCTTTGTGCTTGCAGAACATGTGAGATTCTATAGAGGATTTTAAGGCTGGAAGCAGGCAGGAGAATATATTAGGAGTATCAGGGCTATACTTTGCTGACACAAGTCTTCAAAGATTACCAGGTTACAGTCACCAAGGAAGTCTGGTGTTTTCTGTGACGTGAGACTTTAACTATGCACAGCACACCATCCCAGTTGTATTGCAGAGCTAAACGTCTCTGTATCTCGACTTCTTGCAGTTTGATCTTCATTTATTTCAGATGTGAATTTTCTGGCTTTTACTTAATGTGTCATTCTTCCAAGGATTCATTCCTTGTCCGAGGGCTTGGAATGAACCAGGAACAATAATATTGTATACCCATGAATACACTTGACTGTGTGTGAAGAAGAAATTCCAGCAGTCACCCGAGGACTCCACTCAGCCTTTTGTGATCTTAATAGAAGTCTTTTGAGCAGTTTATTTACCATATCACGTCAGCTTTTTCTTTATAATCAGGGATTTTCTTGCCTCCATTGAAGAAATGATTGAACATCTTTGACTGTAAACACAGTCAGTGGCTAGTTACAGGCCTGGAAATGCATTTTTAGTGAAAGCAGCTGAAAAGCCAATAAATACTTTGACTTTTAAATAGTTAGACACAAAAGATGTCATGAATAGAACGGTCTAGGATAGATATACATTATGCTCATCATCTCAGTGAGGCCATGCTAACAAATGATACCGTGATATATTGATCATTTCATTACATGGATAGCATGGTAGCCTACTGGTCAGTCATCCTTAGTAGTCATGGTAGTATCTATAGAAACCAACAGTAGATTCTTCCAATGGAATACATGTAGTATTGAACATCTTAGTCACTGGTTGGTTTACCTTTGCCATTTTCTAATGTACTTTTGGAATAAAATCTTGAATGTTTGTACAAACCATTTAAGATATTCCCTATTCACAGGATAGGGCAGGGGTAGGGAACCTATGGCTCGGGAGCCAGATATGGCTCTTTTGTTGGCTGCATCTGGCTCTCAGACAGATCTTTAATAAATAGTGATGGCTGCTGTGTGACTGATCACTGGACACAGGCAGCGATGTTACCACTGCCTATGCTCTTTGTACGACCCAGGCGCCATCGTCTAAGCCTGGGTCAAAGAGAAGAGCGTGGGAGTGATGAGGAGCTGGCTAGAGGGAGCGCTGGTAATTTTTTTTTTTTTTTTTTTGCTTTGGCTACCTATCTACATGGGGGGGGGTGCTGTGGCTACCTATCTACTGGGAGTATGTACTGTGGCTACATATCTACTTGGGGGCATGTGCTGTGGCTACCTATATACTGGGTGTATGTGCTGTGGCTACCTATGTACTCGGGGACATGTGCTTTGGCTACCTATCTACTGGGAGTATGTGCTGTGGCTAGCCATCTACTGGGAGTATGTGCTATGACTACCTTTCTCCTGGAAAGCATGTACTGTGGCTACCTATATACTGGGAAGCATGTGCTGGGGCTACCTATTTACTGGGAGTATGTGCTTATTGCTACCTATCTACTGGGAGTATATTCTGTGGCTACCTATCTACTGGAAGTACGTGCTGTGACTACCTATCTCCTGGTAGGCATGTGGTGGGTGTCAGGATTTGGAGTAGTGAACCCCCTGGACCACCGCAGATTCCATCCGGTCTTCACTGGGGCCCACCGCAAAGCAGGATGGTCTTGCTGCAGCGTGGTACCACCAGGTCGTTCCACAGGCGCGACTTGTCCATGGTGGCAGCCAAAGTCGAGGTACAGGAATGTTAGGTAGTCTCGTGGTCAAGAACAGACAGGTGGTTCTTGGAAGGCGGCAGTGATGCAAGGTCAGGGATGGAGCTAGAGTTCAGGGCTGGCAGGAACAGGTCCAGGGTCACAATGGGAGGTCAACACTTGGGAAGGAAACACTGTGGAAAGCGTCCTCATAGGCATGAAGCACTAAGATCCGGCGGGGAATGCTGGGAGCCATTGGTCTTTATAGGAACCCGGGAAGTGGGCAGCGGCGATCAGCGGCGCGCTGGCCCTTTAAATTTGCGAGTGCCGATGGTATAGGGGATAATAAGCTGATTATTGAGGGTTTGTCTGCTGGGACCCCTCCCAACCATGAGAATGGACCCTCAGAAATCTTTACTCTCTTTCTCACTAATGCTGAGAGCGGCAGGTTGAGCAAGCATCAGCAATTTCCCACATTCCATTAATTTTTGTATTCATGGCTCTGTTGGAAGATAATTTATGCACCCCCCCCCTATTCCCCCCAGGAAGGCCAGCCACAAGGGCTGCAGACAGCCAGTGACATCACTAGACAGTAACTCCGCACGTGAGCTACCTCTCTTGCACAGCCAGTCGGAGAGAATTGTGGCTGCGCAAGAGATACATGCACGACTTCGTCCACGCGCCAGAGATGAAGAAGGACCTCTGAGGTACCTCTGAAGGTAGCTCATGCACAAGGTTAGCGGACAGCTGGGTGTCGTCACTGGCTGACTTGCAGCGCTTGCTGCCGGCCTTCCTGGGGGAATATCAATGAGGGGGCGTGCATAAATTATCTTCTTACGGAGCCAGGAGGCGCTCGGCTTGCGGAGTGGTGAGCGCCTTTGGTTCATTTCCATAAAGTTATACAGTGGATATTTCGGGGATGCAGACGTGTGGGAAAGTGCCAGGAGGACTCCCAATTAACCCCTAAGGTAACGAGCATGCATTTGGAGGCAGCGAACCCCTTTAAATGTGGTGGTAGATGTCCTTTAAATAACATCTTATGATACATCAGTATACACAGAACCATTTCATGGATGCCCGGTATTTTTTATTTGGAAATTGTTTTACTATTGTCTTCTGCCGCTACACAATAAAATAAAGAGTGGGGATAATATTTAAGCACAGTTTTTTATTATATAAATTTATTCTAGGTATTTCACTAAATAAAATCCATAATTCTTTAATATATATTCTCACAAGTGGGTCAATTCATGGCCATGTTTTTCATGGCCTGGAATCGACCTCTGTGTGTGGTCTGTTTTTTCCATATTGAGTGAATAAAATCTGAAAATGTGTTTGAATCTCTCATCCATGAAATAATATTCATGATCTTTGTGTGGATATTGTCTTAGTGAGAGTGAATTGTAACCCTGAATTGGAAAAACATATTAATTCCAAAATGTTCCTGAGCTTCTTCTGACAACAGAACCTTGGAGGATGCCCATTTGGCACAAGGTAGTGCAAGTAGACACTTTTGTTTACTTGAGTCTGATCTTTATGCCATCCTGTTCTAAAATTATACCATTGCGTTACAAATGTTAGAATAGCCACTCACATATTAATGGTTCAGGGTGGACAGAAAACACAATTTTATACACCTTATAAGGGAATCTTGAGTCAATAGAGTCCTTTGTTCTCTAAAAGTTGTCCTTTGAGCGTAAAGCAGCTATACAGCCCAATTCTGCTATTTAATATGCAGACAGCACATTTATGTGAATGGCCACTGTTTCAAAAGTGGTTTTGACATGTTGTCCACACCGTAGGGCATGTTATCATCATCTTTATTCACTTAGCAACACCGTATTTTGTGACACTTTACAAAATCATTACATGTTGTTGTATTCATTGTATTCCATAATTGTCCATGGGCTCAGGCCCTTTAAATATGAAGCTTAGTTTCAGAACTGCTTTAGTTGTGGTGTTAACAAGTACGTTTTCAGAGACAATATATCAAAATTCATTATCATCCAGATTCATTTTGGTTAGATGATGAATGCCAAAACCCCCCTCAAGAATTCTTGTTGTAACTTCTAGGCAAATAGAACCATAGACCGTACAATGACCTCCTTTTATATGTACTACCATTTTAAGCTAACACAAAGAAAACAAGAAGAAACACCATACACAAAACATATGCAAAAAATAAAGATGAACATAATGGGGGTCATTTATCTTATCTCTTATTTGTTTTGGCTACTTTTTGCCTGTCTTTTTCCGTCTGCTACTTTTGGTAATTTAACAATTTCTCTTTTTTCCTTTTGTTAAAATGGGTTTTTTATTAGATCTCTTTTGAGATATTTGTTACAAAAGTCTCAGAAATGTTGCATAAATGTCTCAAGTCATTTCTTTCCATTTTCCAAGTTTTCCTTAAGTATGGTTTTGTCTGTAGTTTTTTGCGCCAAAAATGTTGCATATTTTAGACAATTTGAAATAATAAATGTTGTTTGCGACATTTCGTACATCTGGAATAGAGGATGAATGTGTCTTACTGACGAAAAACAAGTGTCTGCCGGACATTTCAAAATAACCCAAAAAGGCGAAAAAATTGTAATGCGCCAAAAAAAAAAAGTTTCAAAGAAGAAACAACAAGAAGAAAAATAAAGATAAATGACCCCCAAGGGAGCACATTTACTACATAGAGTGTGAACTGCACTGTGTGCAGTTATCCTGTGTAGTGTGCAGAAGGCATCAAATTCATGATTTGTAGTGCCCGTTCTTAATGAACCTGATACCCCCTGCACTGCTCCGACAGTCTATCAACTTTTTTTGGGTGCACCTTTAACATAGGGCGTGCAACACATTTTTGTCGGACTTTTGTATGGTATGTTACATGTGGCGCATGGTCCAACTGTGCAATGGAACGCCCATTTCAGTGACAAACTTTGTGTAGTGTGAAGAATAGTACAGCAGCGCCACAAGAGGGTCGCATGCGCAACATATGGGCACTTCTTAAACTCATGTGCAAGCAGTTTGCATATAAAAGAGAGTCCGGCAGAAAACTGACGAAAGGTCCTTAGTTAATGTGCCGCAATAAGTTTTCCTCTGTACCTCACAGAAATGGCACAGCACCAATGTCCTCCTTTTCATTAACGTGCTTGACTGATATGAACATGATGCCAGCCGGACTGCAGCACCGATACTTTTACAACTGGTACATTGTTGGTGCTTTAGTTTGGCCGGAAGACAGGGAGTACTTGCATGAAGCTTCCACCGGTGTCTGGATGTCATCAACTAATCTGCTGGAATATATATTTGCTTTCCCCCCAAATTATCAAGTCAGCATAGAGGGAAAAAAAAATCATACCTTAACCCACATGTGATGGGAATGGACTAAAATATGTATTTTCTTTCTTGTAATGTATAAGGCCCTATAGTCTTGAAGACGGTGCTAGTCCCACAGATGACATCAGTTTGCATGCTAAATCTTGTTGTGTAAGGCTTCCACTATAACATTCCTTTGCCGATTCAGTAATCTTTGCTAATGGATTTTTATTCCTTATAACAGTTGCTTTCACACATATATTGATATGTGGAACCATCCATGAATCACCGTCATAGTAAAATGAGACATGTGGAGACATATGGAAAGTAATGGCAGATTGCCATGGGTGTGTTACTACACTATGATGTCCTTTGTTAGAATCAAACATTTGATTCTGGATATCTTGAAAATTTCAGACTAGTTTTGTTACACCAGTTATTGCTCATATACCCATCTTAATAAGTTGTATTCATAAATGGAATTCTTGTAGACAGTCCGCAGGTCACATACAAGATAGGTTCTTTAAGTTTGTTGAATTTGTATGTTAGCTTCACAAGAGGTTACAGTGGGAAGAGATGTCCGACTGTAACTAGGTGTGGTCTGTAAGTCGTATGTCCTTAAAGGAAATCAGGATGAAGGATTGTAAACCAAGCACTTATGTGCTGGTGTGTGCTACCTCGGGCAGGATCCGCTTTTCTTTTAGCTTCTTATGCCCTTGTTTTACCAATAAAGGCTTCAAAAATTATGCAACTGAGGGGCTCCAGGATCAATTAACGGCTATGGAGTACATAATTTGTAAAGCCTTATTTTGTAAAAAGATAGCATAAGAAGCTAAAAGAAGAGCAGATCCTTCTAGAGGGGACACACACCAATATGTTTACAATACTTGATTTTGGTGGTAGATTTCATTTAAAGATCACCTGTCATCAGGTCTGTGTCACTAGTCCTGTCACTACTACCTGTTGGAGCAGCTCACAAGGATCCCATCCCAGCCTTTATCTAGTTATTTCATACATTATTCATTGTAAAATCACATATTTTTTATCATGTAAATGAGGCTGGTCACATGGTCAGAGGCAGTGATGTCACCCCTGTTACCCCTCCCCTCTCCTCCCCCTGCTCATGTCTGTGTGTAATGTATAGTAAAGCATTGCTGGTGTCTGTGCTGCATCTGCTGACATGCTGCATCCTCCTAATACACATGTGTGAGACACAGACATCAGCTACACAAGTATCTGACATGTTCTGCTATAACATGGCTGCATCCTGGAGCTGTTGTATCTCTCCTATACACACACACATGCACACACAGGCTGCAGGGGGCGCCAGCACCAGGAAGCACATCATTATACAGCCTCGTATCACTATACAGACTGTCAGTCAAGCACTGGGGGGTGTGGCTGTGCCTTCCACTCATGAATAAGCTGGACCGCTTGAATATGCTAATGACCCATTGGACATCTCACTGGTCATTTGCATACAGCTTTAGAACCTCATTGCTTAAGTTTACAGGCATGTAGAGGATAGGGGCAATACTTTCTAATGGCAGTTTATGAAAATCTATTTAGTTTAGGGGGGTTATCTTGCCTGACAGGTTCTCTTTAAAGAAGACATCTCACCAGAATTTTACCACCCTCACTCACAATGTCTGCTGATAAAGGATTACATGTCCTGCCCATATCACCTAAATGTGTGATATTAAAGGGGGATTATCTTCTTTTAAAATGACATCAGAACTGTGTTTCTAGGTGCCACGGTTCAGAAAATATAGCTTTTATTAAATAGGACTTATATTTGTAGTAAGGCTTGTGTTTCAACTCTATTTTGAAAAGGCTGAGAAATCTGGGGCTGTGTCGTTGGTAAGCCAAACTTCCAACTCCTCAATTTCACTCATTGGTGCACATTTACTTACCCGGTCCAAGGAGTTCACACAAAGTGCATTGTCCGACGATCATTCACTGTGCCGCGATTCACTAAGATTGTGCACCATATATCCCGCATGTGTCGCTCCCCCACTCAGGTCCGCTGCAGTTCACCTTCTTCTTACCGGTGTATGTAAGTGCTTGGGCTTGCTATACAATTTGAAAGGTAAATCCCGCGCTTAGTCCGAATCAGTCAGATCTTCCGACGGCACACCTCCGATTTCTGTCACATGAAAGCCATCACAGTTGCGACAAAATCCGATTGCGTGCTACACAATCCCAGAGCGAACCCCTATTAAATTCCTGTCAGAGCAGCGCAAATCCGAAAAACAGCGAACAAACCAACGAAAGAGATGTCCTCACCGCTACAAAGTCCTCTCCTGCCACTCCACTCTGTGCTGACGTCTTGTATGGGCCAAGATCATAACCCAGAGCAGGAGAGGAAACAGAAGTGATGAGTACTCATCAGTTGTATTGCACTGCTCCCGGTTCCTCTCCTGTTTCTGGCTCTGGGTCCTGGCGCCAATGCGTACAACCAGGGCGGCGCATGGAGGAAAGAAAACGTTAGCAGAAGAAAAGCCAGGAAAGGAGAGTATTAATTGGTCTGTTCATTGGATCTCTATTGTTTGCTCTCAATGTAGTATTTGGTTGGTTGGGGTGGTATTTATTGCTGTACTTTGGTACTTAAAATTTCTGTTGTGGTATTTTATGTTATACTGCGATTGTTTGTTCATCTAGGATGCCGGTTATTCATGCACCCCCTTAAAGTTAAGCGGCATGACAATTTGAATCTTTGGTCCAATAAAGGTTGCTCTCCTCACCCACTCCACAAGCCCTGGAAAAAGCATGTTAAAGCTTATTTTCGAATAGATCTTATTTTCTGAGAAACACAGTAGTATCTTTGTAATCCAATTCTAAGGGCACACTAAGCTTTCCACCAGAACCTGCAGCAAGGTAGGATGGACTTGTGTAAAACAACTTGGTTTCAGTGCTTGACAACACATGGCAATCCAGAGGACCAAAAATGAAAAGTAAACAAGTTAAGGTCAAAACCAGGAGAATATGAACACACCAAATCATAAATCAGAAAATACTGTAACCAGAATCCAAACCACAGTCCGTATACCAAGCAAATCATAGCAGCTAAAGTGTTTGCTGGGATGAATAAACCTTTATTTGTGATAGAGTAATAATAACATGGTCATATAAAAACCATAGGAGTGAGACTTACAATCTATGATGAGAAAGGGGGACACAGGAGATGTCAGTGCTTGTCCAGTCATCCATTATAAGGTGTGAGAATAGATAAATGAACAATGCTGCATGAACCAGTTACCAGCCACTATGTGCACTGGAGATCAGAAATAGAGAACAATGTGTGATCACTTTATTCTCTCCATTGATGAACATTTGATGGATTTTTGCAAGAAGTACGCCACTAGAACAGTGTTTTACAAAATTACCAGTATCAACATAAAACTTTTATTTTCCAAAAATGTGGCGATTATAATTACAGAACGGCGTTGTCCTGCATGAAAATTGCTGGCTGATTAAGTGAGGAACAAAAGGAAGGAACCACATGTTGTAGAAGAAGGTTCTGATACCATGTAGCTATATGAGAAGTCTGACTCCTGCTGCAAATAAACATTCCCCAAACCATAACACTTCCTCCATCACCTTTCACTGACTTCTTTCAATGTTTCCCCAGTTTGTTGATGAACATAATGGGGCACATTTACTTACCCGGCCCCAGGAGTTTTCGAAATACGGACTGTCCGACGATCATGCACTCCGGCGCGATTCACAAAGATTGTGCCCCCAATTTCCTGAATCTGTCGCTTCCCGCTCGGGTCCGCCGGAGTTCACCATCTTCTTCTCGGTGTATGTAAGTGCATTGGTTGCGACACAATTTGAATACTAAATCCTGTGATCAGTTCGGATCAGCCCACCCCCCGATTTCTTTCACATGAAAGCCAGTGCTGCTGCGCCACAATCTGATCGCATGCGACACAATCCCCTTCTAAATAGCTGTCACAGCAAATCCCCTTAGTAAATAAGCCCCAATGTTTCCCATCAGATCCAAATAAATTGAACTTGCTTTCATCGCTAAAATGAACTGTGGAGAACATTCCTCTGTCTGCACAACATGCTCCTCAGGTAAGGGGAGCCTAGTCTTTTGATTCTTTCTGCTGAGAGATTTGGTCACTGTACAGTGGGCTTTCAGTCCAAATGCTCTTAAACGTGAAGACACTATGATGAGACAGATGTTTACCCTGTTCAGCACTGAACTAGCGTTCAATTGGCCTCTCTTGCATTTGTATTTTGAGGTCAACCAACCTTCTTAGGGGACTTGAATGAGTTTGTGATGTTTAAAGATGCAGTATTTTAGAAATCACAGACTTGGAACAAGCGACTTGGCTTGCTAGGGCTGATGGAGTCACCACTATGGCCTTTATGCATACAACCTGCTGGAACGGCCCAACATTTTTGCAAAGTGAGTGAAAACTGGAAAATATAGGGTTTGTCAGATAAATAAGGAAATTAGCACCAGGCACCAAATAACTTGCTAGTTTACTAATCATAAAATATAATCACTTAGAACCACACAGTGACCTTGATATTTAGGAAATTGTGACTTCTCTAATATTGATCCCCAGCATAGTATATGTATAGCAGTGATGGCGAACCTTTAAGAGACCGAGTGCCCAAACTGCAAACCAAAGCCGACGTTTCTATCGCAAGGTGCCAACACAGCAATTTAGCCCAAAAGCGCCACAATACCACTATACAAGAGACAAATAACACTTTGACATCATGAGGCCACCATTACAACCACATAAATAGCATAATTCTGGTTATAAAGACCACTATAGAAAGGCCAACATTACCAATAATAACACTATACTAGAAGCTAATATAGTGATGAATACTGTATTACTGCCTGCGGCTGTAGCTCCGTGTATGGCTGTGTACTGCGGCTGTATCGCCATGTATGGCTGTGTACTGTGGCTGTAGCTCCATGTATGGCTGTGTACTGCGGCTGTAGCTCCATGGATGGCTGTGTACTGCGGCTGTAGCTCCATGTATGACTGTGTACTGTGGCTGTAGCTCCGTGTATGGCTGTGTACTGTGGCTGTAGCTCCATGTTTGGCTGTGTACTGCGGCTGTAGCTCCGTGTATGGCTGTGTACTGTGGCTGTAGCTCCATGTATGGCTGTGTACTGTGGCTGTAGCTCCATGTATGGCTGTGTACTGCGGCTGTAGCTCCATGTTTGGCTGTGTACTGTGGCTGTAGCTCCATGTATGGCTGTGTACTGTGGCTGTAGCTCCGTGTATGGCTGTGTACTGCTGCTGTAGCTCCATGTATGGCTGTGTACTGCGGCTGTATCTCCATGTATGGCTGTGTACTGTGGCTGTAGCTCCATGTATGGCTGTGTACTGCGGCTGTAGCTCCGTGTATGGCTGTGTACTGTGGCTGTAGCTCCGTGTATGACTGTGTACTGCGGCTGTAGCTCCGTGTATGGCTGTGTACTGCGGCTGTAGCTCCGTGTATGGCTGTGTACTGCGGCTGTAGCTCCGTGTATGGCTGTGTACTGCGGCTGTAGCTCCGTGTATGGCTGTGTACTGCGGCTGTAGCTCCGTGTATGGCTGTGTACTGCGGCTGTAGCTCCGTGTATGGCTGTGTACTGCGGCTGTAGCTCCGTGTATGGCTGTGTACTGCGGCTGTAGCTCCGTGTATGGCTGTGTACTGCGGCTGTAGCTCCGTGTATGGCTGTGTACTGCGGCTGTAGCTCCGTGTATGGCTGTGTACTGCGGCTGTAGCTCCGTGTATGGCTGTGTACTGCGGCTGTTGCTCTTTAAGTAAAAGTTTTATTTTCTCTGAAAATATCTTACACAACACAGGAGAAATGCTGCAGCATTGTGAGTTTAGAGGTAATACCCAGTCCCTCCAGTAGCCAGTATAGAGACAGGGCCTCATCCCCCACCCCACTATAGAGACAGGGCCCCCCACCTCAGTATAGACAAAGGGCCTCATCCCCCACCCCAGGATAGAAATAGGGCCTCATCCCCCACTCCAGGATAGAAATAGGGCCTCATCCCCCACACAAGGATAGAAATAGGGCCTCATCCCCCACACAAGGATAGAAATAGGGCCTCATCCCCCACCCCAGGATAGAAATAGGGTCTCCCCCCCCCACCACCCCAGTATAGACAGACACACACAGAGGGGCTTACCAGGTGCAGCAGCCGAAACGCGCCATCTCAAGTGCATGCGAGGATGCGGTGACGTCACCGCCGGAGCACAGGAGCCAGGCAGCAGGCATCGGGCGCCGGGACCCTGCGACCCCGCAGGCAGCGGGACGCCGGGGCCGCGCAGACGTCGGCGCGCCGCTAACAAGCAGGAAGCGGAATGCCGGGGCCGCGCATGAATCGGAGCGCCGGGGCCGCGCAGACAGTGGAGTGCCGGGCCGCGCAGGCATCAGAGCGCGCAGGTATCGCCGGGCTGCGCAGGTATCGCAGCGTGTCGGGCCCACTTTCATGAGACTGGGGAGATGGTACGCGTGCCTGCAGAGAGGGCTCTGCGTGCCCTCTCTGGCACGCGTGCCATAGGTTCGCCATCACTGATGTATAGAATCCATGGTGCATGGGCCAGAAGGGTAACCTGTGAAGTGGTATCAAGTGCTGAGGGATAACATAGAGGGAAGGAGTAAACAGTGGAGGTTATTATGATGAGAGTGAAAGTAACATGTGCTTAGGGATTCTGGTAGGTCTTCCTCAAGAGATGGATTTTAACCCCTTCATGACCAGGCCTTCAAAGGCTTTAAAGGACACCTGTCATCAGGTCTGTGTCACTTATCCTGTCACTACTACCTGTTGGAGCAGCTCACAAGGATCCCATCCCAGCCTTTATCTAGTTATTTCATACATTATGCATTGTAAAATCACATATTTTTTATCATGTAAATGAGGCTGGTCACATGGTCAGAGGCAGTGATGTCACCCCTGTTACCCCTCCCCTCTCCTGCTCATGTCTGTGTGTAATGTATAGTAAAGCATGGCTAGTGTGTGTGCTGCATCTGCTGACATGCTGCAGCCTCCTAATATACAGGTGAGAGACACAGACATCAGCTACACATGAATCTGACATGTTCTGCTATAACATGGCTGCAGCCTGGAGCTGCTGTATCTCTCCTAAACACACACACAGGCTGCAGGGGGTGTGGCCACCAGCACCAGGAAGCACATCATTATACAGCCTCACATCATCATACAGGCTGTCAGTCATGCACTGGGGGTGTGGCTGTGCCTCCCACTCATGAATAAGGTGGACAGCTTGAATATGCTAATGCTTCATTGGACATTTCACAGGTCATTTGCATACAGCTTTAGGACCTCATTGCTTAGGTTTACAGGCATGTAGAGGGACAACGAAGGGATAGAGGCAATGCTCTCTAATGGCAGTTTATGAAAATATATTTAGTTTAGGGGGGTAATTTTGCATGATGGGTTCTCTTTAATGAACACACAATTTTAATCGAATTTTTATAGCTATTACTTTAAGGGCTATAACTTTCTTTATTTGTGCATTTTTTTGTGACAAATAGGGATAGTTAAAAATGAAAAAAAAAGTTATGGGACCTTTTTTACCATTTTTTAGTAGTGTGCAAAAGTGCCCATTCTTCATGATTCTGGCGTCCTCTGCACTGCTCCGACAGTGCAGTATTTATTTCGTATGCACCTTTAATATGGGCGTCCGACACACTTCTGTCGGACTTTGCAATTTAAATGTGGCGCATGGTGCGATGGAGCACCGGAACGCCTGAAATTTGTGTTGCATCAGGTATAGTGCAGCGTGCGCCATAAACAAATAAGACACTTCTTATATACCTGTGGCAGCAGTTTGCACATGAAAGGACATGCAAAGTCCAACAGAAAACTGATGGAGGGGCTTTAGTAAATCTGGGTGAATATGCATAGTCTGTGGTAAACGGGGTGCCTATGGTGATGTTCTTTACAGTGGAGTGGGTTTTTTAAAATTTTATTGTGAAATATGAATTTGTATTTTTAATTATTTATTAATATGTGTGTGTTTTGAATTTATATTTTTTTTATCATTATTTTTTACTTATATTTTTCACCTGTAAGTGGGGCATCTGTAAGATCCCCATCTGTAAGAACCCCCGGATGTTGGATCAGAGCTGTACTGGGTCTGATCAGACCAAGCAGCCCTGATTAACCCCTACAGACCTGACGGTCAAGTGGCTGCCGGGTCTGTACTGCTGGCGGCTCTCATCCCCATCAGTAGCGCAATACTGTGAGGATCGGAGAAGGGAGATGCAGTGATAAACCGCTCCTGCCTTCTCCCTAGGGTCTCTAGCTGTCACTGGCAGCCGGAGACCTGGTCCTGCTCTTGCAATTAGTGCGGGAGCAGAAGAAAACTTAAGACCCACGCCTGCTGACATCTAATGTCATAAGGCTCTGCTGAGTAGGGTATTCCAGAGAATTGGTACATCTCCTGGAGACATGAGTGGGAGCTTCAGATTAAAAAAGAGAATAATCTTAGATTGTTGTCAGATCAAAGCGCACTAGTTGGACGATAGACTGAGATGAAGTAGGGGAGGTTGAGCAGTGAAGCGCTGTGTAGAGCTTTGTGTATGAGGGGGATTGCTCTAATGTGGATTTGGAAGGTGATGAAAAACCATGATACAGTATCTTCCCGACTGGCTATCAATACTTATCTGTGGGTCATGACACCAGGCCCACACACCTAGACACACGTAGACTTTTACTTTGAATGGGAGTCCCAGCTACAGTTTGAACCACTGGCTCCAAATCTTTAATTCTGCTCCTAATTTTCTTTACGTGGGGCACACTTCTTCCCCCAGAACTTTGGGTTGTACTTGCTTTCTCCTATCTGATTCAAGTGTCTACTCTATACGGATATATGCATGATGATGAGAAGACGGCGTTATCATTTTCATTTACGATGCTCAATCTTTGTCTCCCTCATATACTACATAGCAATACGATTCCTTTCTTTTTCTCTGCACTGTCACCCATTCCCTAACTCTCCTCTCCTCCTCCTGTGCACCCACCACGCTCCCCCTTACTGGCGCCAGCCCTAATCTCATTATCTTTTCTCCGACTTCTGCATGCTATATACAATATATACAGTATTTAACTCCTTCCCCGCCACTCACCTGGAGGGATACCTGACACATTTGCCAGCTCATAACCTCGGTAATATGACACACATGGCAAAAAGGAACCCTTGGGCATTTGGTTAAATTAAGTTACCCCCAAAGCCTACTTTTCTTTAACCCTTTGCTTTAGTTCCACCTATATGACATCGTTTTTCCTTTTCGTGCTTCCCTCTCTGGTTCCTCTGCAGATTCTTGCTAGCCCGGTAATAAGCCTGTCTCCCCCTCCCTTGGCAGGCAGTCTCACTTCCTCGGGTCTCCCTCTCTGTCATGGCACTGCTGCGAGCGCAGCGTATGTTACATATTTTGTAATGATGAGTGTTTTGTAGATTCTAATTGTAATTCTAATTGTGTTTCAAAAACCTCAAGTGTTGGGTTTTAATAACTTGTAAATGAAAGGGGAAGGGCGAGGGCAAGCTGAAAAAGATCACTGTGAATACTTAAGAATCATGCCAAATATATTTCTCAGAGAGATTTCTAGTGTATGGGTCAGGAGTGGGGCATATTTTCTATAAGCCCCCCCCCCACCCCCACCCACACTGCCCTTTTCTATTACTTTATATTTCACACTTCTCCCTCCTCTCAAACATTTTCTTTTCCATTAGATTACATTTGTAATAATAGGCTTTTGAGTGTTGAATGAAACACACCCAGATAAGCAGCTTTAACTCTTTGCCAGCCGCACTATGTTTAGCATTATTGTTATTAGCAATATTATTTTGAGGACTGTTTTATCTGTGAAGGGATTGGCCATCCAGATCTGTTCCCATCTATATAGGTATAATGTGATTGCCCCATGAAAAGATAGCCCACTGCCTATAGAATCAAGTAGGAAACTGAAGATCGTTTGTGACTAAACTGTGTGGATTGGCTATTGCTATCTTGTTTAGTAATCTTGGATGCTTAACTAATTTAAGAATGCATGTTTAGGGAAGATTGTAGTCAGCCACATGAACTTTTAGCTTGCAGCATCTTGTAAGCATTACCGGCTTTATTGCTACTCTAGAGCCATGGCCAAACAGTCCTGCGGAATTGTATCTACTGTTATACTTTTAATGTGGCCGGCTGTATAATCACTTATTGCAGATCTACTGTAACCTTTCCTCTTAGAAGAGACATTGTAAGTATACATGACCAATGGGTTTCAGTGATTTTATAAAAAACCTTGTAAATATTTACATACATATCACACATACACAGAATAAATGCAACAAATGTATTACTCACTGGTAAAGCCCAAGCCACAAAATCCAATAAGTATTAATTGGTCCACTCTACATGGTCAAGTTCAAGGATCTCTGTACACCCCTATATAGATCAATAATTTCCAAACAGGCTGTTGCATTTAAACCAGAAGAAGAATGACCCCCACCACAGCACTTGGGTTGATGCGGATTTCACCATCAGCCAACTCTTCTCCTGTTCAAACATTTGTAGCACTGGGCCCACCGAAAGCCCACAACTAGTGATAACAATGTCATCCCTGAATTACTCCAAACTTTTGTACTCATAGCAGACACTCCAGCAAATCTTTCAAACTTCTATGCATTATTATAGGACAAATGACATGTAGGATAAGTGAATTTTTCACTCTATATTTTATTGCAGTCAAAATAGTTATTTTTTAGCTCATTAATGTACGCTCTGCACCCCATCTTGACAGGAAAAAAAAAACAGAAATACTGCACACCATCTCCCTACTGCATCTCTGAAGCACAGCTTCAGTGATCTTTTGGTTTTTCTTTACCTCTCTCATCATGGCTCTTCTCCCATTATTGCTTAGTTTGAATGGAAAGCCAGAATTATGGAGGCCACTGTACTCTTAGGATCCTTGAGTGCTGCAGAAATTCTTTTGTAACCTTGGCCAGATTTGTGCCTTGCCACAATACTGTCTCTGAGCTCCTTGGGCAGTTCCTTAGACCTCATGTGGTCTGACATGCGAGGTCTCACTGCGAGGTCTTATATAGACAGGTATGTGCCTTTCCTAATCAGTTTAATTAAACACATTTGGACTCCAATGAAGGATTAGAATCATTTCTAGGAGGATCAGAAGGAAATGGACAGCATGTAAGTTAAATATGTGTCACCACAAAGGGTCTGAATAGTTATCACCATGTGATATTTCAGCTTTTCCTTTTTAATAAATTAAAAAAAAAATCTACATTTGTTTTTTTTTTCTCTCAAAAGGGGATGCAGAGTGTAGTTTAATGAGTCAAAAAAAGGAAAAGGACTGTTACCAATTGGCAGCAATTAAAGAAAGAGTGAAACATTGAAAGGGGTCTGAATACTTAATGTACCCACTATAATTTCATCCACACAGAATTCAATTCCTTATATGTTTATACCCACCACACATAATTACTGACATGTTTGTACCATCTTCTTAGCATAAAATAATTTCACAGCAATTTAAAGATTAGTTACAACTTCACTAGTGTCCATATAAATCTGCCAGATCCACAGTAATTATTTTCCAAGAGATAACAACATGATATTTAATATGAACAGCCATTGTCCTTTCTTGTGACATTCAACATGAATAAGAATTCTGCCGCATCAGTTCTCTTATCGGGCTATAAGATACATCTTACCTTAAGCACCTAAGATTTGGACATTAAATAATGAAAAATATATTTGACACTACTTAAAAATGGCTGTTACATGCAATACCCACTGCCCCCTCTGCACTATTTGCTTTCAGACCTTCATAAGGACTAACCCCCATTTTGTACCCTCAGATTCATATCCACCATTTTTATGTAATACTATCAGCTCCCCATCTTCTCAGTTTATTGACCCTCATCAATCACTTATAATTAATAACCCCCCCCCATCAACTCTGTGTATAACAATCCACCCAGATTCTCATCTACTCAGTATAACTTTCCCTCCAAGATCCCTATCCTGCAGCCCTACATCTACTCACATTCTCCAAGCAGCTGTAGGGCACAGACAGTTCATTCTATGTATCCAGAGTCTGGGTCATGTCAATTAAGAATTACATGACCCGGTAATGTCATGTAAGGTCCTTGAATGTTACAGTTGGGTCGGCCGGGAGATGGAGGGAGCAGTGCAGCCACTTTTTATCAACACTTTTTCTTGCTAAAATTTACTTTTACAAGTCTTGTAGTCCCCAAAATTGGCATTCTGGGACTCAATTGGACCGTACGCCACATTTATCATGCAAAGCCCGACAGAAATGGGTTGCACGCCCTATGTTAAAGATTAAAAAAAAAAGGATGCACACTGTCGGAGCAGTGCAGGGAGGGCCCGATTCATGAGGAATGGGTGCCAGAAATTCTGAATCTGGTGCACTCTGCATTATACACAGGACAACTGCACATAGTAGAGACTGCACTGTTTTTAGTAAATGTGCTCCCATGTCTTTATACATTTAGGCCCACACTTATCAAAAGTAGTGCACATAGCACTATGTACAGTTAGCCTCATTAATGTGTAGAGTGCGTCAGATATTGAATACTGGCGCACCAAGCTCATTTATCTGGCACACACTGCACTCCTCTTGAAGTGTGCACCCCAATGTCTGATGCAATTCTGTTGAGTTAGTGTAATAAATGTAGCGCACAATCCGAATCAACACCGGAAAGGCCCTTTTGGTGCTAAATTTTGTTTCTCGGGAAAACTGGTGCAGACACTTTATAAATACATGTGCAAGCAGTTTGCACATTCTTTTCAGTGCAAAGTCAGACAGAAAATTTACCTTAATGTTCTGCCATCTGTTTTTGTTTTCAGGATTGGTCCTGAACACTCAGTATTCATGTTAGCATTATAGACTGTAAAGATAAAATGGAGCAGTTAATGGAATAGAAATTATACAAATATACCCTGTATCTAAATAGTGTGATTTCCCTTCAGTGGTCTTTGCACATAGTTTCTGCATGCTGTAATCCAAGCCATACCATTTATAGTACTTTATCTTTAGTGCTTCTGTCTGTGATTCCATCAAAATATCCCAGTGTACCAGATTTTTTAAAATTTCTGATACCCTGAAACAAAGAAAACTATTGTGCGGAAATGCTTTACACAATGATTTAGCAAAGAGAAGCAGGAAAATGCAACAACGTAGAAATCTAAATTAAAATCTTTCAGATCATCAAAAAATAAACAAACAAGGGCACAGCACTGATGGACCGAGGCACGGGAGAACCAGTGAAGGTAAGTAAAAGTCTTTAAAGTCTTCCCCATGCCACCTACACAGACAACCCCTTTAATATTTCCTGGCATGCACTGGGAAGCTGGAAAAAAATTCTGAATGCAAATTGCCGAGACCCCCCCCCTCCTTTATTCTTTCAGTTGGTGAAAACACAGAGCCAGTGACACATTGTTATAGATGATTGGTAAAATCCGTATTTACTGCCGTACTGTAGTATAGCAGTATCTGGTAGGATCAATTCAATTGTTTCATAGTTTTACAGAGTTTTGCCTGATACGGATGGGATGAGTCCACTCGGGCTTCTGGTTAGATAGTACAGTAGATGGGAGGGCTGGGGAGCAGTATCAATGCAGAGTTCAAAGAACACAGAACTTAGCAGAGACTCCCCTCTGTAAGTACAACTAAAATCCTGGAATATGCATTTTTCACAGTTCTGCTGCCTCTAACAGCACACGCAAAAGTACACCACACATGTTGTCAATGCCTAACACTTTCTACATCTTTGTACAGTCAAAACTGCTGGTAGACTCCCTTTAATAGGTTCTGTGTATTTGAAACCTAAAGTTCTTGGTTTTCATAATCAGAGAGATTTCATGGAAGAACATTACAGTTTGCTTTAAATTATACATAGTGGCCATTCAGTTCTGATCCACGCTGGTCTCTTTCAGAGACTTTGACGCTTTGGCAACCAAGAATTGGTCTCTTTGACAGCATGAAATCCGAGAAGAATCCCTGAGCAGCTCTATACCTCTGGTGAACTATAAACTTCTGCATCTGTCACTTTGTGTACTTATCACATATACCTTTTCATATATTTTTTCTACTTTGTGCCTCCTGCCTAATCATGAAAAGCGTGCCTGCTCATTTTCTGATACTTCCTAGCGTCTTTATGGCAGTTCAGAGCTTGTATTGACCTGTAGACATTCTTCTCCAAAGTCTTACTCCGGTTCCAATTTGCCTTTATTCTTCTGAGCTTTTCAGAAATGTAATTCTCTTAAGGTTTCCTACTCTACAAGTTCAGTCTGTCACAAGTACTTGACAGGCCTCACATTAAGAGCATGAGCCCAACTGACTGGAAGAGGGGCTCTTTTTTACTGCAGGCTGCTTACACAAATGTATGGATGTAGTAAGAGGACTTTCTCTGCTGTTGGGATGTGCTCCATCTTCGCAGCAGTTCCAAAGCTGTTGTTCTCAAAACCCATGAACCAGAATGTTATTGTGCTGTTCTTGTAACCCCACTTTTATCCCCTGGAACTTGTTTGTTTATTCACAGTTCATACAACACTTTATGCTATGGGAAGGTTTTCTTCTGTGAAATTGCTGTCGGAATTTTCCATAGTCATTGATGTCACCAGTTCAACATATTGGGGCACATTTACTTACCTGGTTGACGGATTTTACCCGAAGTGCATTGTCCGACGTCAATGCACTTTGTCGCAATTCACAAAGATCCTGCATGTGTGGCTTCCCCGCTCAGGTCTGCCAGAGTTTACCTTCTTCTTCCAGGTGTATGTAAGTGCATTGGTTGTTACACAATTTGAATAGTGCTCAGTACGAATCAGTCGGATCATCCGATGGCTAACCCTCCGATTTCTGTTGCATGAAAGCCAGCGCAATTGCAGCACAATCCAATGGTGTGCAACACAATCCCCAGTTAATTACCTGTTGCAGCGGCGCAAATCCCCAAAATGTCTAAAATCCAACGAAAGTGCGATCCGCAGACCCTTAGTGAATTAGTCCCATTATCTTGTACCTGGTGGTTTGAAAGTTTTTCTTAGTGCTGTATACAGTGTCAAATTTAAAATTAACATTCGGCCTGCTAAATAATTAAAATTAAAAAAAAAAATCACTAGTGTATAATTTTTGCATTCTCTACCTATACACTACCCTTGAACTGTTCAAAGAGGGTGTCCACAGGATCCTTGTTTACAAGAACCAGAAAGAGAGAGTTCTCCTTACGGAGACGTTGCCAATTAAGGCCACCTTGTAGGCGTTTGGAGACTTCTAGCCATTGATACTCCAACAGGGGATTGTGGGAAATATGAAAATATGGTTTCATGTATGTGAAGGCAACCACCTTAACATCAAGAATGACTTTCAGGAAGCCTAATGACCTGATGTGGGATCAAAGCCAAATCGGGATGCAGTTCCTTCTGGAATTGATATACTAAGTGTAAACATTGCTGTTTTGATATGGTTGTGTCTCTTCAGTACAGGGTAGGGAACTGGTTTAACTGAGTGAGAGGCTTTTAACTAGGGTCAGGTAGTAAGAGTTCTTCTTATGTAGACTTTGCTAATTAAGGCCACCGTATAGGCATCTGGAGACTTATAGCCATTGATGCTCCACTATGAGAAAAGAGACACACAAAAGAGACATTGTTTTTCTTGTCCCATCCTGGAAAACACATTTGCATATTTCCCAGAGTCCATAGGACTCTGGGAAATATGCAAATGTGTTTTCCAGGATGGGACAAGAAAAACAATGTCTCTTTTGTCTACCTTATAGGGAAGCCGTCGTAACAGCAAGTATGACTTTTAAGCATCTTAATGACATGATGTGGGATTAAATCCCAATCCAGTCAATCTATTCCAGAAGGAACAGATTCCCAACTGTAGACAGTGTTGTTCTGACCTGGTTGCCTCTCTTCAGTACAGTGTAGGGACCTGGTTTAGCTGATTGAGAGGGTATTGACTAGCGTCAGGAAGTAAGAGTTCTTTTTACGTGTTTACTAAAATTGCACCCTGAGACTGTGCTGATCACAGAACATACTTCTCCTTGGATCTATACCAAGGAGCTGCAGGGAAATATAGCCTCAAAAATAATTGCCTCATCAGGGTCACCACAAGGGTAATGAAGCATTTTACATTTCCTATTTTTTCTGTATCCACTTATTGCCAGGCCCTCTAGAGAGAGAGAGAGAGAGGTCCTTTTCTGGCATTCTCCACTCTTGCTAAAAGATGATTTTATCTTACGGGGGTATTCCCAACTGTGATCTGTATTCCCATCCCCTTGTTTGTAACCATTATCGGAGAAGTAATTGCTTGTGCACAGTTCTCTCCACTCACTTCTGTAGGGACACAGCTGCCATGAGGCAGGTCTAGCCCCTTGGCTTAGGACAGCACGATCTGCAGGAAGAGGGTGGATAGCATCAGGTGTTCAGTCAGCGACTAGCAGGACCTTCCTCTTTAAAAATTGTTCTGCTGAGACTCGTGCATTCTGTTGGCACCGAGGACCAGCAGAATCCATTCACAATACTGAACAGAGAATGGTTTTCTTAGTGATTGCCTTGCCTGTCTTGCAATAGAGTGACTTCATACCTGAGGTAAGCATTGGTTGGAGACATCCTATGGACAACCTGCTTAATAACAAAAAAATAAATAAAAATGAAATGACAGTTGGATGGAGGGGGTGCCAGTTTGTATTTCTTCCCAGGCAGCAGTGAGGCTGACAAGCAGTTAAGGACCAAATTTTTTTTTCTGATTGACATATTTTTAGTGGAATTTTCTTAAAATTGGAGTTTTTTTAAGACAAAACACGTAGTAACAGACGTAAGAGCCCCAATCCCTGACAAAGTCACACTAAGAAATAAAAAAACAATGATCACTACCGTATATACTCGATTATAAGCAGACCTAAGTATAAGCTGAGGCCCCTAATTTTACCACAAAAGCCTTGTAAAACCTATATTTTTTTTACTCGAGTATAAGCCGAGTTTGGGTTTTCAGCACATTTTTTTGTGCTGAAAAACTAGGCTTATACTCGAGTATATATGTCAAGTATCACATCATTCATCTTTCCTATACACAAAACTAGTCCATGGGAGGGTAATAGAGCATCCTAGAGGATCCGAAGAGTAGCTAGAGACACATCCAGGGATTAATATTTCAGCGATGTGGAGGACGCCGCGATCCAACGGAGGCCATCCTGGGCAACTTGTGCAAAACATAAAATATAAGATGAGATAAGAGCAAGGCAGTAGCGGGTCTCAAATTTCTTTAATAGTATAACAGCACCTAGGTAATTTATAAAATCTCAAGTTTATTACAAATATTCTAAAATATAGCAACTACTCACTTAGGAGCGAAATGCTTTGAATCGTCCTGTTTAACACTGCTGAATACAGTGTCAAAGAGATACATACAGATAGACAAACGAGTGAACAAAAAATCGGCTAACATCGAGACAAATATATATAAATGGGCACAAGATGCTAGGTAACAGATAGGAGAAGTACTACTGAGGAATGTGTCGGCCTCAGATTGTCTTAAATTGTACCTTCCACTAATATATGTTGTATCTTACCGTACCAGCATACAATACCCAAAGATGATGTAGGGCTGGGTGGGAACCTGTCGTTGTTCCAGACAGGAGGGTGATGGGTCCTAAAAAGTCTAGCCCTCTTACTCCATGACTCCCGCCCTTACAAGGGCAGTCCCAGAAACTGTCCCTTGTGCTAAACTCGTATCACACCTCCCTGATGCGTTTCGACAGAGGTCTCATCAGAGGGGGAATGTATACCAACACAGAAATAGCCTTGCAAATAAGCATGTAGAAAAAGCACATTATTTAGTTGAGCCCAATAGTTACAATGAACCAAAATGTTGCTTACTATAAAACAAATGCCTCCAAGTCTAGTTAGCCTGAAGGGAAAGGGGAAGGAGTGCCTTCACCCCTCGGTAGAACCGTGTGTTCACACCAAGGTGTGACATTTAGCTCCTATGTGAGTGGGATTAAATAAGGAGAACATACCCGCCCCCCAGTGACTTACAAAATCACGGTGGTGAACGCCGTTCGCCCGGACCGCGTCACTCTCCAGTCACTTCCGGGTGATAGTCTCAGATACTGACACGCCAGAATGCTTTTTGTAAATACTGCAGCGAAGATCCGCGGCAAGGGCATAGAACAAGAACCTTGGCGAGGTATAGCATAAGGTAAGAGGTACAAAAAGGAGGTAGAGGAACATGGAAAGGTATATGAGGCAGTGACAGGGAGTCGCAGCAGAATATTTGGATAAGGATGCTCGTACTAGTCACAGGTGCTAGTGCCCACATCTATGTACAGAAATACGTTTATCAAGGATGTATCGTGTTTGTCTTAAAAGTGCATTAACTACAGTGTTTACATTATTTCCAAAGAGTAGCATTAAGCAGTTAATAGTAGCATCATCTATGATCGGCACATAAGGAGGAAACATTCTCACTTGCAAAATTGCAAGCATATGTATATCAGATCAGAAAGATGATCAGAAAGATCCAAGGCCCTCAAATTTCTTTAAGGCCCCACGTTTGTGAAAGATCTCTTTCTCCAATAGGATCAGCCAGTTGGACTTTTAAATGAATTCTGACCTGGCAGGGCAGACTGGGTTCAATCAGTGTTTGTAAATGAATATATGTGGCATATACAGTAGATGGACAACTGCCATATTGCCCACCCCCTTGGTTGGCAGGTAGTACCAACATTTATCAGGCACTTATATGCCATAAATGTCCCAGAAATCACTTAAAGGGATTCTCAAGTTAAAGGAAATATACCATCAAAATCAAGCATGATAAACCAGGATCACATAGATCCAGGCACAGTGACTGTGGTAATCTTTTATTTATCCGTGGCTTCCTTCCTTCTAAAATCAACTTTTATAAGTATGCTATTGAGCCAGATGGGCTCTAGGGGCATTGCTGAGCATAATACTGCTACATGTGAACCCAGCAATTGCACGGGAAGGCACTTAATGATAGTCTGTGTGAATCCAGTTTAGAAGCAACTATAATCTTGACACCCTGCCGTTCTATGAGTTACAGTTCAGAATACTGACTAATGTAAATATTGTATTTGCATTGGTAGCAGTGGAAAATGTTATTTCCCCACAGGTAAATCATAAGATTCACTTCTGCTTTTAATTCTTGTAATATCTGATGAGAAAACTGCCCATGATGCAACCTCCTTTCTCCTTTGTTTCAACTATTTCTCTAAACCAAAAGTTTACTAAAAGACTGTATTTACATATTGTAATACATTTGTTTTGTTTGTGTCATTTCTTCATAGAGTTAATTTAGCACTTGGTTTGTGCATGCCATGTAGATGTGACAGCTGCATATTGCTCCTCCCACATCTGTAAATGCCTATTCATTGTATATAGATGAACCGCAGCACTGCATTTATTTCCTTTGCTTGCCCCCACCACCACTGGCAGGTGTTGTTATCCTGTCATGTCTAGACTATCACAAATATCATGTTTCTAAAATAGTAAGTAACATAGGATCTGAGTTTCTGCATAAATACACACAATATAGGCACATATTGAGAGGTTTGCATCATAGGCAGACAGCACGTGTATCATATTGCATGGAAAGACCACTGCATTGAAATACATTAGTCTTATGAAATAATGAAGCCCAAGTAGCTCATATAATTAGTAATGAATCTGATATTAATTCTCTATATTAAAGATTAGAGTTGATCTGCTAGGATTTGCATTGTATGGCTTCCATTTGAATCGAATATTAAAGCCATAGCATCCAATTCTGAAGGTTGAAGGAGATATACTGTACTTTCAGAATGTATGCTGTGGAGCATTTGCTTACTTTCACCATGACTTTTGGATATGGGATGGACCCTCACTTCGTCATAACAGCTCAAAAGAAAAGGGGAACACTGTGCTGGGTATAAATAAACACAAAACACTTTATTTTATGGTGTCAAATAAGCCACAGCTTTATTTAAATCGCAAGACTAAAACAGTTAAAGGAGGAGTTTGGTGAATTGCTAGGAATGGGATTCACCTATACTGTGAGATCCCCAGCTGCTTGACGTACAGCCCACCGGCCAGGCAGCAATAAAGGGGCGGCACGCTCTGGCTTGCCATTCTAGCAGAGCCAGTCCACTTTAAGGGCACCAATGACCCTTGTGAAGATCCTCACTCCTGTGTTTCACCACCGTGCCCGCCCCTGGATGACATTACCATTAAGACATCCTTCAGGCTGGCCACTTCCAAAGCTCAGCCTGTTCACCACCATGAGGTTTAACATCCTCTATTAGTTAAAATTAAGTCCACCTGCAACTTCCAGCCAACTCCTCCAACGCCAACTCCAAAGCTGTGACAGATGGCAAAACCCGCTATTCTTTATTACTTAAAATTGACTCCCTTTTTGTTTTTTAATATATGTTTCTATTTCTATGTTTCCTTTTTAAACTAAAGCCATGAACATATACATTATGAATTAATGTCCTAGCAACCATAAAATCTGGCTAACCTCCGACTCACAAAGAGTCATCCAACAGCAATCAGGAGAGGAAAAACCCCCTGTGGAGGAAACCTCTAGGGAACCCATGGCTGAAGGATCGCCCTTCCTCTGGGCTTAGAACAGTGGTTCTCAACCTGTGGGTCGGGACCCCAGCGGGGGTCGAACGACCAAAACCGGGGGTCGCCTAAAGCCATCGGAGCCGCAATTTTACTGTGTTTTTACTGCGAGTTGCATGGTTTGGGGTCACAGCATTAGAAAGGTTGAGAACCACTGGCTTAGAAGGATAAAACCAACTTTATCTCATCATTATGCAGTAAATAGCAATATAACATGGCAGGATCCGCAAATAATGTACAATAAAGTTTTCTTAATTATACATAAAGTAGGTAAAGAGTTGTAGAGTAGTAATAGTACAGGGTGGATGGGAGGGACATGTTTCTCCATGGTCTTCTGGTAAGAGAAAGAGGAAGAGAGACACAGGACAGGAAGTGTTATCTACTGCTGGGCCCCACCCCTCTCATAGTACCACCCTACCCTACACTCTGCCCTCTCATAGTACCACCCTACCCTACACTCTGCTCTCTCAAACAGAACCCACCTATATTAAATGAATACAACTACATAAAAAATTCCAGCTTTCTAGGTCCTCCCATGCCAAAGTCATGTCCCCCTTTGCTTATGGCTCCGGGGGTTTCTTAAAACCAAACGTTACATATGCAACTAAATCAGGCTTTTACTGAATATAACCAAAACCCATTGTTTGTTTTAGACAAATATTGTTTCTCAGAAATGTCTTCACCAGAAATATTTCCCTGGCCTGCATCATGGTTACGCTTTGGCACCGCTGTTGTGCCCGGTACTGATCTCCGTCAATGGAATCCAACAGCACATGGTTCCGTTTTCACAGATCTAGCAAAATCATTTAATGCACCAACTTATACTCCTATCACAATGCATAAATGAAAAGTAAACTTTGTGATAAACTTTAATAGAGAAATATGTCCCTGTGTCAGCTTTTCTCCCTTATTTAAGCAGTTTGTGTAAATCAGCTTTATGTCCAGTATCCACTGACAGCTGAGAAATAAAGGAGCCTCATAATATTTCTAATGACTTAACTTTTTAAAGACCGTCCATGGATCGTTTAATCACCTCAGAGGGAAATATTCTTTAGTTATGGAAAAGGTTAAAGGAAAACTACCACTTAGGTAGTCATGAAGTAACCTAAATATACATACAGCTCGGGCTTTTCTTCCTCCTAACGGGGCCTATCTTCATTAGTCTTTATATAGCTGTATCACAGTAAAAAAGAATTTTTAAAAATATGCTAATTAGCGCTGGACGCTCCTGTGCACATCACGCTGATGGTGAGTTTTCCGTTCCCTAATTATGCATGCCTACTGCGTGCAATCATACTCATCCACTCTCTCCCATCCCTAGGCCTGGGAGCCGGTAAGATCACTAGCTCTCGGCTGATATGGCCGCTTGAAAGGGTGAAAGTCCATGCATGCGCAAGATTTCCTGAGAGAAGGGGAACGTCACCGCTCTCAGGCATAGTGGTGGGAGGGAGTGGATGAATATGATTACACGTAGTAAGCGTGCACAATACGTGAATGAAAAAGCATCGGGCCGTCTGTGGGATGTGTACAGGAGCGCCCTGTATTTTTTACTGCAATACAGCTATATAAAGACTAATGAAGATATGCCTCGTTATGAGGACATATGCTTATCTATCTGAAGTGGTTGGACAGGCGAAGGCTTTTCAATACACTGCTCACTGCAGGAGAATGACGCCAGGCACAAAGAAACTGCTTTACTTAATGAAGTTTATTTCAAAATTTACTGTTATCACCTTTAAATAAAAAAGATTTAAAGGTTTAGTTACTTTTAATAAAACATAATAAGCAAAAAAAAGAACATGGGCATGCATTCTTTTGGTGCAAAAGCTTGGTGTTTAAAAAAAAAAAAAGATTTGCTTTAACTAGCATTCTTAACCCCTTAACCTCTGTGCCATAGTGGGGGGGGGGGGGGGTGTATGAAGAGGGCTCACGGGCTGAGCCCACTTCATGCACAGGTGGGGGTTGTTGCATATTGCAGCAAACCCCCATTGCTAATAACCGCTGTCGGAGCTTGCACCCATCGCGGCTATTAACTCCTCAGATGCCCATCGGGGAGGGGGGGGCGGCAATCGGTTCCCATGACAGCGGCAATCTGTCACATGTCCATCCACTTCAGAGAGATAAGCAATAAAGTAGTATTGCAGTATATGGATATTAGTGTCAGCAGATGGCGACATTTTTTTAACTTTTTTGTACACATTTCTGAAAATGTGTCAAAACACAATAAAACCTATATAAATTTGGTATCACCGCAATCGTTCCGAACCAAAGAATAAAGTAGAGGTGTTATTTGGAGGGCAGAGTGAAAGATGTAAAAACTTGAGCCCACAAGAATATGATTTTTTTTCCAATTTTTCCACATTTGGAATTGTTTTCCAGCTTCCCAGTACATGGCATGGCATAATAAACAATGTGACGGAAAAGTAAAATTTGTTACGCACAAAATAAGCAGCTCACACGGCTCTGTACACAGAAAAATGAGTTATGGATTTTTGAAGGTGGAGAGCGAGAAATGAGTGAAAAAACCCTGCGTCCTCAAGGGGGTTAATGCTGTCTGGATTAAGGTTCAATTAATTGGTAGTATTGGTTCGGAAGTGTTGTATGAAACAATTGTCATTTCAACATTTTTACCATTACAGAAAAAAATAATAACCCTTCTGTTCCACCACTTCCTGTAAGTAGGTGAATAGGAATTTTTTCCTGAACGTGATTTAGACTGGTTGAGGGAAACCTAGCCTCCTCTTCTTAAAAGGTCTATAGTTTGTACATACATATACTCCTTTTAACTCAAGGAGACTAGGTTCAGTTAGGTTTTCCATTACATAGGGAAGACTAGATTTTCTATGTTAAAATCCTACTTATTATGTAACAGTAAATTAAAGAATAAAAGAAAGGATCTGTAAGACATATAAACAGAAGAGCTGGAAGGGAAAGAAATGAAAGGAGAAAATTAAGAATGACCTTAAAACAAAAGGGGGATGAGAAGGATGTGAAGCAAAGAAGGAAAAAAAAAATGAAATAAAGATATTGAACTCCATACTCCAGGTTAGTGGAAACCACAGCCCATTGGCCACAAAAGGGCGATGGTTGGCAGAAGTTATGAACATGGATTGTAATCGATTTCCCTATTTATTAACCATTTACACTGCTGGGTAGATCCCAGCAACATTGCAGCCATATGTTTGCTCTTGTATTTTAGGGATAAAATAAACTTTATCTTTATTTAAGTGCTTTTAGGGCTGTCATCATAGCACTTCCAGGCCCACAAACCTCCCGGCTACGTTGGCACTTCCCCCTCCTGATCCGTGCCAGAAATCTTGTGGCAGCACAGAGCTAATACTCACTGCTGCCACAAGATTTCCGGCAAAAGGTGGAGAAGTGCTTCTGGAGTTGTGAAAGCTGGAGACCCCAAAGCCTGGACGGGCTTTGGTGACACCCTCTGAAGCACTTGTGCTTCATTTAAATAAAGATAAGGATAATATAAAATAATCCATGTGGCAAGTGTGTTTTGAAAGAAATCCTTAGACCTGGTGATCCTCCCCGTCCTCATGAAAGTGCAAAAGGATACACCCTCTGGTTGCAGGTTTTTGCAGACAATGAAAAAAATTCAAACGATCCAGCACTTTTGTTATGAAAAATTCTTGCTTCTTTATTAAATCATCATATAAAATCGATCAGCACGTAGTGGTATCCACAAACAACTACGCGTTTCGAGTAAAAAAAACTCTTCATCATGGCTAGCAATGAATATAAAATAATATTTATTTCGGTCCAATAGACCAGTATATTATTTGGGATTGTATTTGATGGCATATAATGTAGTCTACACATAGATACCAACATATACACATATATATACATAGTAATATACCTCATTACACAGTAATAAGTTATTAGTAATATATAAATAAACTTTAAAATGATCCAGGGCACAGTGACTTCCAAATGAGAGATATAATTCAACATTTTGTACTTGTTGACAGGTCTTGTGTAATGAATATACTCAGTTGAAGGAAATCTGCTGACATCAGATTTTAACAAAAGAGGTAGGTTCATGCAGATCCCAATACATATAAACCAGCAATTTATGTTTATAAAAAGTGAACAGATTTCCTATAGTACAAATAAAACTTCAAACACTGTACCAGGCTACATGTAAATTTGTCGGGCATACTAAGTCACGCAGGTGTTTCACAGAGTGGTTTGAGTCTCGTAGTCATCATAATAATCCCTCCTCTCCCTCCCTGTAACACAATTAATGTCACTTTTTTTGGAGCATGCAAGCTCAAAACCACTGGGCCCTTCACTGTGGACATGTACTAGGGTCGGTGAAACAAAGGTGTATGCTCCATTTCTTACTATGGACCTGGTCTGTGTTTGACAGGGTTCTCATTTGAGTAAGTAGGGAATGAAAAATATGACGAACATATCGCATGTGTTATGGATTAGAATACAATATTAGTAAAATAAATAGTAGAGTTAGAGTTAGTCACGTAGTGCCGTAGTCGCATGACATCTCCCTTTGGGACTCAGTAGAATGTTGAGGAACAGCTGGAGTTCAAAATTTGACAGTTGGGTCCTTCTTCAGATCAGCCAATGAGGCACAATGTTATAAATATAAATACAGTAAAAAGCTTTGTCCAAATGTACAGTGCAACATTGTGAGCCAACCAGAGTGCTCATGAACTCTTACTTCAGCCTGCCTGCAATAGAAGAGATAGCAATAAAGTGCAACGGTGAGACCATAGTCTTTTCCGGATGGCCTTTGTCTACACTGGCTGTAGTTTTCTCTGGTTGAGGTAGCATTTCAGGTTCAGCCAGTATTCCTGATTGTTCAAGAAGACCTTTATTCACTTAGATAAAGGCATTCAATTATTATTGAAGGCTTTTTTTTTTACATTCTGTGAGTAGTGTTTGAAGTGGAAATGGCAGTACGGGTTATTTTTCTCTCCTGCTCTTTTTACCTTGGCAATGTATGTCTTTTTTTTGCTGGGGTCCATGACCTGGAGATACTTTGCAGTGAAGTCAGATCTCTGTATTGAATCTGAGTTGAAGGCTGAATATTAGGTAGCCCCTTAAAGGAAACCTACCACTGCTCGCATGATAAAATCATGCGAGCAGACCACCTGGTAGGCTATTTAATACTGATGCCGGCACATACTTTAGTTAGGCACGGCGATCGTTAGTTTAGATAAAAAAATGTTTTACTTGCATATGAAAATATTCCTCCGATGCTACCCCTACGTCATCTTCGGAAGGGAGATGCCTTCCGATGTTTAATTATTCACCCCTCCTTCATTGTAGCCGTTTCCTTCGGGTGCCGAGAGCCGTGACGTCACCAAGCTCTCGGCACCTATCGCTGTCTGGCTGTGTGAGAGTTAGTATCTGCGCATGCGCAATAGGTGCCGAGAGCTTGGTGACGTCACGGCTCTCGGCACCCGAAGGAAACGGCTACAATGAAGGAGGCGTGAATAATTAAACATCGGAAGGCATCTCCCTTCCGAAGATGACGTAGGGGTAGCACCGGAGGAATATTTTCATATGCAAGTAAAACATTTTTTTTATCTAAACTAACGATCGCCGTGCCTAACTAAAGTATGTGCCGGCATCAGTATTAAATAGCCTACCAGGTGGTCTGCTCGCATGATTTTATCATGCGAGCAGTGGTAGGTTTCCTTTAAATTCTATTTCTTAGATTAATTGACGCCAATCAGGTTGTGGCTTAAAGAGGCCATCTTCACTGCCATGTTCTGCTGCAAACATTTGCAGTTGTTTTTGGTCATATAGCTTGTAAAATAAACATTAGGCGCCCTTCAGTGGGTATAATAGTTTATTGAAAAATGTTTTTTAAATCGTTAAAATCTAATATAGTATAAAAAATAATAATTAAAATCGGAGACCCATTTCGAACCCGAACTGGGTTCATTTTTTGTCCCAATAGTTTTTTGGGGTTCAACAGTATATTTATGAACAATTTTCATCCTTGTTTGATTAGAACTGCTTGTAATGATGTTTGTAATCTTTATTTATATAGAACCATCATATTCTGTAGCTGCACAGCATTGTTAGGGATATACGAAGAGGGCTCCTGGGTATTATACCCACCGCTAACACCCTCAATCGATGCTAGTTACCATTGCAACCAGCCCATAGCTCATAAATGGCTCCGTTTGTTGCACCCCCCTCCCAATGGCTGCCTTATGTTGCTATGACATCCTGGAATCTCTCCAAGACTCCCTGGCTTGTCATAGACCATTCTTTAATAAACCACATAGTATTGAAGTATTGTGTATCAATGATCCAGCTCCATTGGGTTCAAGTATCCAAGTGGGCCTAAAAAGTAGTTAAAATTAAGTAAATAAATAGGATAAATATATAAAGTTATGACTTCTGGAAGGTGGGGAATGAAAAACAGAAACTCAAAAACAAAAAAGGGCTGCGGCGTTAAGTTTACGCAAAAGATTATTAATCTTAATAATTTGCTCAACTAAAACACATTTTATTAACTTATTTTAAAAACTAGTTCAATACATAGATTTACAAATATGGAGGGACATACATGTACATTGCTTAGACAGTTTATATAGTACATGAAACCACCACTCACAGAAAAGGAAGCCAAGAGGGCACTACACAAAGAACTTCCTTACAATTACTCAAAAGCCCAACAAGAAGCACAGGGAACCACGTGGACATGTCATATAACTGTCATACTAATTGATACCCAAACTATAATAGTCTGCTAACTAGGTCTAACTAACCCATCTCCCTGAATTCACATAAGTGAAATATATATGAAGTTTTAAACTTTGGCATTTCATTGAGCTTTTGTGATGCCATGTAGAAAATCCATCGTTGTCGGTCTGGAAATTGTACCTGAATGCCCCGGGCATATCCTAGTTTGCTCAATGATCTGCACCTGAAAATCCCATAATGATGCCATACTTTTTAGTGATTGTGGTATTAAAAAATGATATACCATTACCGGCGTTCTGGATTCATATAATATATTATATAACTATATATTCGAATTGTTATGTGAATACTCTACAATTAGTTCCTATATGTCTCCTTCATAGCATTAAACAATTTTTCATGGTGTTTCATGGTTCTTTCACAGCTTGAAGCATTTCTGACTACTTGATACCTCATGATTTTGCATGTTATGGTATGACCCCTTCATTGCCAATTCACTTGTCTACAGGCGTTAGTGGAATATTACATTAGTTCATTCATGAGCTAAATGTAACAGCTGGGAGATTATAGATCTGCTGAAAGGCAAATTACAGATCTGTTTAACCATTAGCAAACCATTTTTAATCTTCTGGCAGGTTGTATTTTATTTCTATCAGACCCCTGTTGTTTTAGGGCGTCAAAGGGGTTAATGCTGTACTAGCAGGGAACAGTTAATGTGGAACATACAATGTTAATAAAAGAAACACAGGCCTTTGAGAAAGTCTGTGCCAGGCTAGAGAAACTTGGAGTATTCACTCCATAGCCCTCTCCCTCCTGAATTGTGACCCATAGCATCTGTTTTGACTTTCAATGAAGTGTGTCCTACTCCCCTTCAACTCCTGCCCGCAGCCTGTCTTCCAGAGATGTTCCATTATTTAAGAGTTCGTACACCAGCTGTAATAATGCAATACCTCTGTATTATGTTATTAATATATAATATTGTTCCAAGAGCTGTATGGAGCTGTGTGGCCAGAATGTTAAAAAAATTTTAGACTGTTAAGCGAGTCATAATAAAGAGGAAGTATAGCGGAACTTCACATTACTTATTAAATCTTACTTGTAAATTGTAGATTCACACTGAAGGCATCAAAACAATTAAATAACACATGTGGAATTATATACTTTAAAAAAGTGTGAGACAACTGAAAATATAATCTTAGATTCTAGGTTCTTCAAAGTAGTCATCTGTTGCTTTCATTACTGCTTTGCACACTCTTGGCATTCTCTTGATGAGCTTCAAGAGGTAGTGACCAGAAATGGTCTTCCAACAGTCTTGAAGGAGTTCACAGAGCGGCTTCGCACTTGTTGACCCTTTTGCTTTCACTCTGCAGACCAACTCACCCCAGAACATCTCAATTGGGTTCAGGTCTTGTGACCGTGGAGACCAGGTCATCTTGCGAAGCACCCCATCACTCTTCTTCCTGGTCAAATAGCCTGGAGGTGTGTTTGGGGTCATTATCCTGTTGAAAAATAAATGATTGTCCAACTAAACGTAAACCGGATGGAATAGCATGCCGTTGCATGATGCTGTGGTAATCATGCTGGTTCAGTATACCTTCAGTTTTGAATACATCCCCAACAGTGTCACCCGCAAAGCACCCCCACACCATCACACCTCCTCCATGTGTCACTGTGGGAACCAGGCATATAGAGTCCATTTATTCACCAAAGATCTCAAATTTGGACTTATCAGACCAAAGCACAGATTTCCAATGGTCTGATGTCCTTATGTTCTTTAGCCCAAACAAGTCTCTTCTGCTTGTTGCCTGTCCCTAGTAGTGGTTTACTAGCAGCTATTTTACCATAAAGGCCTGTTGCACACATTCTCCTCTTAACACTTGTTGTAGATATGTGCAGGGCCGGATTAAGGCTGGTGGGGGCCCCTGGGCGCAAAATCTGGTGGAGGCCCCAACCGAATGCAACAAAGATACAAATTATCCTGCTCACAATCCACTATGCTTGCAGCAATACATCCACATACAGCCGCCTCAACCCCCAGTAATACACCCACATACAGCCGCCTTGTAATACAGCCGCCTAGTAATACAGCCGCCTAATAATACAGCCGCCTTGTAATACAGCCGCCTTGTAATACAGCCGCCTTGTAATACAGCCGCCTTGTAATACAGCCGCCTTGTAATACAGCCGCCTTGTAATACAGCCGCCTAGTAATACAGCCGCCTTGTAATACAGCCGCCTAGTAATACAGCCGCCTAGTAATACAGCCGCCTAGTAATACAGCCGCCTAGTAATACAGCCGCCTAGTAATACAGCCGCCTAGTAATACAGCCGCCTTGTAATACAGCCGCCTAGTAATACAGCCGCCTTGTAATACAGCCGCCTAGTAATACAGCCGCCTAGTAATACAGCCGCCTAGTAATACAGCCGCCTAGTAATACAGCCGCCTTGTAATACAGCCGCCTAGTAATACAGCCGCCTTGTAATACAGCCGCCTAGTAATACAGCCGCCTCACCCCCCAGTAATACACCCACATACAGCCGCCTCACCCCCCAGTAACACAGCCGCCTCGCCCCCTGCAGTACATCTATATACAGCCGCCTCGCCCCCTGCAGTACATCTATATACAGCCGCCTCGCCCCCTGCAGTACATCTATATACAGCCGCCTCGCCCCCTGCAGTACATCTATATACAGCCGCCTCGCCCCCTGCAGTACATCTATATACAGCCGCCTCGCCCCCTGCAGTACATCTATATACAGCCGCCTCGCCCCCTGCAGTACATCTATATACAGCCGCCTCGCCCCCTGCAGTACATCTATATACAGCCGCCTCGCCCCCTGCAGTACATCTATATACAGCCGCCTCGCCCCCTGCAGTACATCTATATACAGCCGCCTCGCCCCCTGCAGTACATCTATATACAGCCGCCTCGCCCCCTGCAGTACATCTATATACAGCCGCCTCGCCCCCTGCAGTACATCTATATACAGCTGCCTCGCCCCCTGCAGTACATCTATATACAGCCGCCTCGCCCCCTGCAGTACATCTATATACAGCCGCCTCGCCCCCTGCAGTACATCTATATACAGCCGCCTCGCCCCCTGCAGTACATCTATATACAGCCGCCTCGCCCCCTGCAGTACATCTATATACAGCCGCCTCGCCCCCTGCAGTACATCTATATACAGCCGCCTCGCCCCCTGCAGTACATCTATATACAGCCGCCTCGCCCCCTGCAGTACATCTATATACAGCCTCCTCGCCCCCTGCAGTACATCTATATACAGTCTCCTCGCCCCCTGCAGTACATCTATATACAGTCTCCTCGCCCCCTGCAGTACATCTATATACAGTCTCCTCGCCCCCTGCAGTACATCTATATACAGTCACCCCCCCCCCCATAGCTAGAGACCCCCAGCCCAGGTCAGAAGACCCCCTTTTCTTTCACAGACAGAGAACACCCCCTTCCCCCCCAGTCCAGGACTTAGCTTCTCTCAGAAAATACCTTTCGGCCGAGTTGTGAAGGGAAGCGCTGAGCCATGACAGGCAGGGAAGCCTCCTCTCACAGTAGATAAGCCGGCAGTACACAGAAGCCGGCATTTCCCGGGCTCACAGCAGGTCACGTGACAATGAAATGCACGTGACCCTGTGACGCTGAAACAACAAAGAAGAAGGGAGCTGAAAGTCTCTGTCTGGGAGCGATGTGCTGCATTGTTGCAGCACATCGCTCCAGGTGGAGACAGACAGCTTATCGTCTCCTACCAGGGACTGGTAGGCATCCGGATGGGGGTGGAAACGCACCGCTCTCCAGATAGCTGTAGTGTCCGTGCATGGCGGGAGCGATGCGCTGCAGCACAGCCGCAGCGCATCGCTCCCAGTTTCAGAGAGCTCAGTGTCCCGGAGCGCCAGCGGTCCGCCGCTGGCGCCGCAGATCTAATGCCCGCATGATTTTTACAAAAGTTCAATTGCCATATGGTGGAGGCCCACCCCGGGAACAGGATGGTGGGGGCCCCTGGGCGCGAGCCCCGGGAGCCCCGCCTATAATCCGGCTCTGGATATGTGTCTGCTGCTAGACCTGATGAATTTCTCCTCCGCAGCAGAGGTGAATCTTGGCCTTCCTTTCCTGGGACAGTCTTCATGAAAAAACGCATTTGCACCGTTTTCTTGTGGGCGTGGATTTTACGTCTTTCCCTGTGCGCTCCAAATGACATGTCTAATTTCTTCATTGGGTCAATACGATCACATGGATACCAAATTTGTACAGGTTTTATAATGTTTTCATACATTTACAAAAATTAAAACCTCCTGTACAAAAAAAAAAATTCTTCATTTTGCCGTCTTCTTGCGCTAATAACTTTTTCATACTTTGGTGTATGGAGCTGTGGGTGGTGTCATTTTTTGCGACTTTTAATGACGTTTTCAATGCTTTTATTTTTAGAATTGTACGACCTTTTGATCACTTTTTATTGAATTTTTTATATTTTTCAAAATGGCAAAAAAATGCCATTTGCGACTTTGGGCACTATTTTCCGTTACGGGGTTAAACGCAGTAAAAAAAACATTCTTATATTTTGATAGATCGGGCATTTTCGGACGCGGCGATACCTAATGTGTTTATGATTTTTACTGTTTATTTATATTTATATCAGTTCTAGGGAAAGGGGGGTGATTTGAATTTTTAGGTTTTTTTAATATAATTTTTTATTTTTTATTTTTTTTAATTAAAATTTTTTACTATTTTTCAGACTCCCTAGGGTACTTTAACCCTAGGTTGTCTGATTGATCCTACCATATGCTGCCATACTACAGTATGGCAGTATATGGGGATTTTGCACACCATCTATTACAATGTGCAGATCGCACATTGTAATAGATGGTCTAAAACATGATAGCCTCGGATCGTTGTGTGATCCGAGGCTGTCATGGCAACGGATCGCCGCTCCCCGATGACCGCCGGCTCGTTAATGCCGACGGCAGCTTTGCCGGCGGCGATTAAAGGGTTAACACCCACGATGGGTACAAGCACCGACCGCGGGTGTTAGCGACGGGTGCTTGCTTCATTGTGAAGCAAGCACCCGGCGTGTATGAAGAGGGCTCAGCCCGTGAACCCTCTTCATACTACCCCATGCACAATAAAACGTACAGGTACGTCTTATTGCTCTATGGGGTTAAAGAACCTAGAATATAAGACATATTTTCAGTTGTGTCACACCTTTTTGTCAAGATCCATATAATTCCACACATGTTAATTCATATTTTTGATGCCTTCAGTGGGAATCTACAATTTGCATAGCCAGGGAAAAAAACTGAAAACTCTTTGAATGAGAAGGTGTGTCCAATCTTTTGGTCTGTACTGTATATATAACCTGAAGATCAAAATAAGAGATCAATGTATGATAACTTGTTTTTTTCTGAAATAATATCTACATTGACCAACATTTGATGGATTTTTTTGTAAGGGGTACACCATGTCACTTCAACAGTGTTTTTCAAAATAGCTAAAGTATATCAACATGAAACCTTTATTTTGCAAAAATAAGTAAATGATCATACTTGGAGAACAGCAATGACTGTAGCACAGATAACGTTTATAGCTAAATTTCCCCTTCATCACGACAGCACCACCAGAGAGATAGGGATCCGCCCTCCAAGGACAGGAAACCTGATCATAAAAAGAGGCTCCTCCTACTCCACCTTAGTGTGGGACGCCGTCAGTTCTATCCTCTGCTGCGGGGATGAGGATCGTGGCGCTTCCTCCCTCTGTACGCGCGGGACCTCGGCTGGAACTTTGCTTCTAGGAGCCGGCAGCTGCTGATAGCGGGGGTAAGCGGAAAAGAAAGACGTAAATTGTCTTTTCCCCTTCATGAGACAGTGTCATCTCTGATACAGAAAGAATGGGAGAAACCAGATAAAAAGTCGTATATTCCTAGATCAGTCAAGAGGAAGTACCCCTTTGACTCAGATGTATCCAGTACATGGGGCTCTGCTCCTAAGGTGTATGCGTCTGTAGCAAAGGTCAGTCGCAGGTCGTCTCTCCCTTTTGAAGATCTAGGTTCCCTCAGAGATCCCATGGATAAGAAAATTGAAAGTTTTCTCAAAAGGTCTTGGGATTCGGCTACCTTGGCCTTTAAGCCTAATTTTGCAGCCGCTTGTGTTTCCCGTTCTATGTTGTTTTGGTTAAATCAACTAGAAACTGATATTCGAAATAAGGTGCCGAGGGATGCCCTAGCCTTGTCGGTTTCTAATGTACAAAAGGGAGCCGCTTTTCTAACAGATGCCTCTGTCGATGCCCTTAGACTGTTCATCAGCATTGTCCAATTCAGCCAGAAGAGCCCTCTGGCTAAAAAACTGGCCAGGGGACATAGGGTCAAGGAATAGACCATGTGGAATCCCCCGTGACGGAAAGTTGTTATTCGGGAAAGTGTTGGAAGAGTTATTGGAAAATGCGGGGAGTAGGGTAAAATATTTTCTTACTACTTAAAGTGGTTCCTTTCGTCCCTTTCAGAGACCAAGGGCTCAGAGAAGGGGAGCAAAAAGGAATCAGAATTTCAGACCCTTTCAAAAAAACAGAGGACTCCTGTTTAATCAATCCAAGCGTCAGAGACCAAATGCTTTATGACGCAAGGCTCCCCGTAGGGGGAAGACTGTCCCACTTCTTCGAAGCCTGGTCGGAGATATCAGGGAGCAAGTGGGTGTTACAGACAATTCAGAAGGGCGTCTCAATGGAATTTCTCTCTCCTCCTCTCTCTCCATCCCATATCCCGCTTCGAGAGAAAACAGAGAAGCGATGATTACAGAGATCCGGACCCTGGTCCAGAAAAAGTTACTGTGTCAGGTTCCTCTTGCCAAACAGGGCCAGGGATTTTACTCAAATCTATTTCTGGTAAAGAAACCGGGGGGTTCGTTAAGGGTCATTTTAAATCTAAAACCCCTAAACAAATTCCTAGTTGTTCCAAAATTCAAGATAGAAACCCTGAAATCAGCAGTAAACCTACTGTTCCCCAATTGCTTCATGTCTTCTATAAACCTAACCGATGCGTATTACCACATCCCCATACATCAGGACTTTCAGAAATACTTAAGGGCGGCCATTCAGGTAGACTCAGAAATTCATTATTTTCAATACAGAGCACTACCATTCAGGATCGCTATTGCTCCAAGAATCTTTACAAAAATAGTGTCAGAAATGGCAGCTCACATAAGAGAAACACAGTGTTTGTTCATACCATATCTGGACGATTTCCTACTGGTAGGGTCATCGAGTCAGGAGGTACACAGTCAACTGTCCAGGGTTCTTCAGATATTGAAGAAATTAGGGTGACTAATAAACATAGAAAAATAATCTATGGTTCCTACAACAAGAAAACTCTTTTTAGGAATATGGATTGACTCCCAAAGGCAGAGGACCTTTCTTCCAGTAGACAAGGTAGAAAAAATAAGATCATTGGTGTTAGAAGTAAAACAAAATCCCTTGATTTCCTTAAGGAAGGGAATGTCTCTTCTGGGTCTTTTCTCAGCCGCCATCCCTGCTGTCCCTTGGGCTCAGTTCCACTCAAGAAGCCTACAGAATTTTCTTCTAGAAAAGTGGGAAAGGGATCAGGCCTCTTTAGAGGTAAAAGTTCTCCTCCCCATAAAAATGTTAAATTTCCTAGATTGGTGGTTAAACGTAAGGAATCTAGAGGTTGGTCTTCCTTGGAACCCCAGTCAGGACAGACTAATCACTACGGATGCTAGTCCTTGGGGGTGGGGAGCTCACATAGAAGATCAGTTTTTTCAGGGTACTTGGGACATGGCAGAAAGGGACCTGTCGTCAAACAAAAAAGAGCTGTTAGCAGACTTAAAAGCCCTGATGCAAGCACTTCCTCTATTACAGGGACATGGGGTGGCCGTGATGTCGGACAACACTACGACCGTTGCCTATATCAACAGACAGGGCGGCACAAGAAATTCAGGCCTTATGTCCATAGCCACTTAGATCCTAACCTCACTAAAAGGGATTCATATAAGGAGTGTAGAAAATGTTACGGCAGATTTTTTAAGTCGAGAGACCCTATATCAGTGGTGGCGAACCTATGGCACGGGTGCCAGAGGTGGCACTCAGAGCCCTCTTTATGGGCACCCTTGCCATCACCCCAGGGTACAATTTGCCAGACAGGACTCAAGGCCTCTTGTAGTCCCAGGCAGCCCAGGATCCCAGAAGGAAGCTACAATGATAATCCAAACTTCTTCTCCTTCTTTCTACTGTTATCGTGTCCTTGGGTGCCATTACAATTTAAACCTGTGAAAGAGCAGGTAATAATAAGTCACTGCTTAATTTGTCGCATTGGCACTTTGCGAAAAATACGTGGGTTTTGGTTGTAGTTTGGGCACTCTGTTTCTAAAAGGTTTGCCATCACTTCCCTATATCAAGGGGAATGGGAACTGAGTCAGTCAATATTTCTGAAGATAGTCAGGCTTTGGGGGATGCCAATGATAGATCTTTTCGCCACAAGGAGAAATCGCAAGATGGAAAGATTTTTTTTCCCTCAACAGGGCAGACCTTCCGTTGGCTGTGGACGCTTTTTCTCAAAAGTGGGACAGTCCTCTTCTTTATGCCTTTCCTCCCATGATTCTCCTGCCCAGGACAATCAGGAAGATAAGACAGGACAGGGCAAAGATGATATTGTTTTATATGATATTGGCATGGTTCTCAAGTCTAAGGGAGTTGTCAATAGATGATCCCTGGGTACTTCCGGAATCCAGGAATTTGTTGTCACAGGGTCCGATCCTCCATCCAGAGATAAAAGCCCTGCATCTGACGGCATGGGTATTGAGAGGATGATTCTTCAAAAGCAAGGTTTGTCTCGTGAGGTTATTTCTACTCTGCAGAAGAGTAGGAAACCAGTAACGTATAAGATCTATCATAGAATTTGGAAGGCTTACTTTTCCTTTTTTGGTCAGAACCCGGAACGGTTGGCTCAGCCTAATATTAGTCAGATCCTTGAGTTCCTGTAGAAAGGCCTAGAGAAGGGTCTCAAGCCAGCTACACTTGGGGTTCAGGTATTGGCTCTAGGAGCCTTATTTGATCAGGAGTTAGCCAGATATCCATGGATTTCCAGATTTAGTAGGGCAGAAGGTAGAATTTGGCCCACAATTAGGAGTAAGTTACCTCCCTGGGATTTATCTATGGTTCTCAAGGTTTTGTCAGGCCCTCCGTTTGAGCCATTGGAAAGTATTTCAATAATGCTTCTCACACTTAAGACAGTTTTTCTGACAGCCATCACTTCGGCCATAAGAGTAGGCGAAATGGCAGCTTTGTCTCATAAACATCCATATTGTAGAGTCTTGGATGACAGGGTTATCCTTAGACCAGACCCAGGGTTCCTGCCTAAGGTAGTATCCGATTTTCATAGATCTCAGGACATCATCCTTCCATCATTCTGTAGTAACCCCAAGACCGAGAAGGAGAGGGCTTTTCATTGTCTTGACGTTAGAAGGACGTTAGAAGTAGTAGGATGCTACTTCTAGGTGGAGGAAATCAGCTTATTCATTTTCTTTTCAGGAAAGAATAAGGGGAATAAAGCATCCTCCACAACCATAGCTAGATGGATTAAAATGACCATTCAGATGGCCTATGAGATTTGGGAAGTTCCTGTCCCGGACGGCATCCGTGCTCATTCAACTAGATCATTAGCTACAATATGGGCTGAGTGTAGGGATGCTACGCTGGAACAAATTTGCCAGGCGGCCACCTGGTCTACCCCTCACACTTTCCTTAAACACTATAGGGTGGATGTGATGGGTTCTTCTTCTCTTTCATTTGGAAGAAAAATCTTATCCTCTATTATCCCCCCCTAATTGTTTGTTATTTCTCTGCAATTCTTTCTGGTGGTGCCGTCGTGATGAAGGGGAAATTAATTACTCTTACCGGTAATGTTGTTTCCTCAAGTCACGACGGCACCTGGTATTCCCACCCGGGTGTTACTTTTTTGTGTGGTGTTGGTTCACGGGGGTCGCAAAAAAAAAGAAAAGAGACATTAAGAAGATATATATATATATATATATATATATATATATATATATATATATATATATATATATACCGAATGAATATGTGTACCGTATATACTCGAGTATAAGCCGACCCGAGTATAAGCCGAGGGTGGGAAATTCATTGGTCAAACCCCCCCAGTAGTATAGAGCCTGCCAGCCCCCAGAAGAATACAGCATCCCCTAGTAGTATACAGCAGCCCCCAGTAGTATACAGCAGCCCCCCTGTAGTATACAGCAAGCCCCTAGTAGTATACAGCAGCCCCCATGTAGTATACAGCAAGCCCCTAGTAGTATACAGCAGCCCCCATGTAGTATGCAGCAAGCCCCTAGTAGTATACAGCAGCCCCCCTGTAGTATACAGCAGCCCCTAGAAGTATACAGCAGCCCCCCTGTAGTATACAGCAGCCCCCTTGTAGTATACAGCAAGCCCCTAGTAGTATACAGCAGCCCCCCTGTAGTATACAGCAGCCCCCATGTAGTATACAGCAGCCCCTAGAAGTATACAGCAGCCCCCAGTAGTATACAGCAGCCCCCCAGTAGTATACAGCAGCCCCCCTGTAGTATACAGCAGCCCCCCTGTAGTATACAACAGCCCCCCTGTAGTATACAGCAACCCCCATGTAGTATACAGCATCCCCTAGTAGTATACAGCCTGTCCCTAGTAGTATACAGCCTGTCCCTAGTAGCATACAGCCTGCCCCTAGTAGTATACAGCCTGCCCCCACCGACCTTAAAAAAATAAACTTAAATACTCACCCTCCGCTGTCAGCGCGGCTCCCCGATGTCCCTGATGTCAGCGCGTCCCGTCTTCTTTCTTCTCCGCGGCTCCTCTTCACTCTTCTCGCGCCCATGTTTTCTTCTAGCAGGAGCATACTATGACGCGGCCGCTGCTGACGTCATAGTATGCGCGGCCATGAAAAAAACATGGCCGCGTCGATGATAGAAGAGAGAAGAGGAGCCGCGGAGAAGAAAGAAGACGGGACGCGCTGACATCAGGGACATCGGTAAGTCGCGCCGACTTCGGGGAGCCGCGCTGACATCGGAGGGTGAGTATTTAATTTTATTTTTTTAAGTGGGTAATTTTTTTGGGGTAATAGACTCGTGTATAAGCCAAGGGGACGTTTTTCAGCACATTTTTTGTGCTGAAAAACTCGGCTTATACACGAGTATATACGGTATATGTTTTTGTCTACTAACTAAACGGCTCTTCCAAGAAAATCTCTGTTACCAAACTGAGGTGGAGTAGGAGGAGCCTCTTTTTATGCTCAGGTTTCCTGTCCTTGGAGGGCGGATCCCTATCTCTCTGGTGGTGCCATCGTGACTTGAGGAAACAACATTACCGGTAAGAGTAGTTCATTGTTTTTATGAAGGTTACACCAGTCTCCAATCAGTAGGGAGTACAAAGGCCGTTGCTTTGAATGCTTTTCTTGGGCATAACTTTGTCACCAAGGATTTTCTAGAGGTTTTCTATTGGGTTTAGATCAGGGCCATTTTATTATTTCAATGTTTTCTGTTTCAAGAAACTGCTTTACCCGTTTTTCTGTGTGAAAGGGGGAATTGTCCTGCTTAAAAGTTAATGGCTGATTGAGTAAAGAACAAAAGGAAGGAACCATGTGTTGTTGAAGAAGATTCTAATACACATGTAGAAGTCTAACTCCTTCTGCAGAAAACATTCCCCAACTATGACACTTCTTTCTCCACCTTTCACTGACTTCTTTATACATGTTGGGTTCAGTCTTTCCCCAGTTTGTTGATGAACATTATGTTTCTCAAAAGATCCAAATAATTGAAACTTGCCTTCATCACTAAAATAAATGTTAAAATGATGGACAACCTGCTGCCTGGGGATTTCAGTTACTTTGTAAAGGCACACCATTTTTGTAAGGTCAGTGAAAACTGGAAAGTTAGGCTGCCAGCTAAATAGGATTTGTCAGATAATTAACCCCTTAAGGACGGAGGGTTTTTCGGCTCATTTCTCGCTCTCCAACTTCAAAAATCCATAACTTTTTCATTTTTCCGTGTACAGACCTGTGTGAGGGCTTATTTTGTGCGTAACAAATTTTACTTTCCTGTAATGTTATTTATTTTAACATGCCGTGTACTGCGAAGCTGAAAAAAAATTTCCAAATGTGGAAAAATTGAAAAAAAACCGCACGTGCGTCACGTTCTTGTGGGCTCAGTTTTTACGACTTTCACTCTTCGCTCCAAATAACATGCCTACTTTATTCTTTGGCTCGGTGCGATCGCGGTGATACCAAATTTATATAGGTTTTATTGTGTTTTAATACATTTTCAAAAATTAAACGAATGTGTACAAAAAAGAAAAAAAATTTTTTGCCATCTTCTGTCGCTAATAACTTTTTCATACTTTGGCGCACTGAGATGTGTGAGGGGTCATTTTTTGCGAAATGAGGCGACGTTTTCATTGCTACCATTTTGAGGTCTGTGCGACATTTTGATCATTTTTTATTTCATTTTTTATGTTATGTAAAAAGGTGTAAAAGTCGCATTTCGGATATTTGGGCGCCATTTCCCGCCTCGGAGGTCACCGCCGCCCGTAACCGTTTTTATATTTTGATAGATCGGGCATTTTGGGACGCGGCGATACCTAATATGTTTGTGATTTTTACTGTTTATTATGTTTTATATCCGTTCTAGGGAAAGGGGGGTGATTTGAACTTTGAATATTTTATTAATTTTTTTTTTTTTTTAAACTTTTTTTAAACTTTTTTTTTTCACTATCTTTTAGACCATCTAGGGTACATTAACCCTAGATGGTCAGATCGCTGCTACCATATACTGCAATACTTCTGTATTGCAATATATGGCATTTTTGCAGCACATTCATTACAATGAGCCACTGGCTCATTGTAATGAATCTGCAGCTGCCAGATAGCCTCGTGTCAAAAGAAGACACGAGGCTACCATGGCAACCGATCGCCACCCCCCGATGACGTTCGGGGGCGTGGCGATCGAAAAAAAGATGGCGGCGCCAACGGGGGGGTTAATAGCCGCGATCGGTGCTAGCACCGGCCGTGGTTATTAGCAGTGGGGGTTTTATGCATTATGCAAAAACCCCCACCTTTGTATGAAGAGGACTCAGCCCGTGAGCCCTCTTCATACATCCCTTATACCTCTGCGCCGTAGAGCTACGGCGCAGAGCGTTAAGGGGTTAAGGAAATTCACACCAGGTGCCACATAACACCAGTGACGTGCAGGTATCTGAAAGTGTTCTCTAATTTTGATCAGTGTTCTTTTTCATTTACATTTTGTGCTTTAGAAGATATATGATTGATTGAAATAAGCTTATTGGGTATGTAAGCTTATAGGATATATTCACATAGGACTACACAATGACCTTTACGTTTAGGAAAAGAGATACCCTTGTAGGAATCTAATACCCCCCCCCCCCATCTTAAAGGGACGTGAGCGTATTCTTAACCTCCAGCAGTGTGATCACCAGGACTCTTCAGTAGTTCTGGAGACCACAAAACATAAAGACGCTGCTCCTGCTATCAAGGAGTAGAGTGATACGACAGAGACTTCTTCCAATCACAGGAAACGCGGCAGCTTTGTATTCATTGTTACCTGCAGTACATTGCTAGTATAAAACAGGTGGTCACTGGATATTGAATATTGATACATAAGACCACCAAGAACTCGTACACCAAACTATTGGATTCCAGAAACTAGGGCACCATACTGGAAGGAATCAACCTTGAGGTGGTGCTACACTAGACAGCACAACGATTGGACACATACACTGAGGGTGGGGAATTTTAACCTATAACTGGCTACATAGACTAGTAATCAGAAGAACTGCACTAGAGACACTAAGCACCAAACCATTGGGAAGCAGAAAACAAGACACCAAACCCCTGGACAATTAAAAATCTGTATACTAGTAAACTGGGACTCAGTAATCAGTGGACAATGTATATAATCAAAGGAACACATAGACCAAGAAACTAAAGAACTAGGTATTGGAAACCAGAATAATGAATTACTCAAAATCTGAGAAAAGCCAAAGCTGGGAAAATGTAAATTACTTCTTCAGACACCCCCAGTTAAGATGCTGTTAATGTTCATCACCATCTTTTGCTTCTGCGGGCCAATGGTGCTCTTAGTGTATGATTTTCACCTTTTGAATAATCTATGCATACATTATACACAGTAAATTTCCATTGGTATGTATAGATCTGTACTGTCAGATGCCCTAAAGCAATATGCTTAACTGCACGGTAACCATAGCTAGATACTGCTAAAAATAGGGATCATTGATCCTTGTGAGAAGAGTATCTGGCATGCCCACAGGCTTTCTTTCAAACAGATGATATACCACGAACCGAATATCCATGAAAAGTGCTGTCTGTTCTCAGCAGATGAAAGAAACCATGTTAGATTGTGAAGCTTTCACACAAAGTGAAGCGATGGAGTGGAGGGAAGTTCAATTGAGGGAGAATATATCCAGACACATTAAACTCCTCATAGTAATAACTGTTACATACCGGGGGACCATAGCTTGTGATCTGCTGTGTGGTAAAGGTAGATGAAGTGTCATACTATGTAAAAACATGCACATTAGTAATAAGGTAAAGACAAATGTGGGAAATTAGTCTGGCCATACACATTACATAAGCATGCGTTCTACCAATGGGAATTACCATATTAATGAAAAGGTGTTGGGTAGTTAAAGTAAGGCATCCACTAAATTACTCCACCATTGAAGTATGTGTGAGATACTGACATGTGTACAGTAAAGACTAAGTGGAAAGTTTCAGTGGGCCTGAGGGGCTATAGCAGTTTGTCCTCCGCTGTTTGTATTACCAGAAAAAATTTAGACAGGGGATCCACTGAGCAATCCATAGACCCAAAACTCACCAGCACTTACTACACACAGATATGGAGCTTGTCCAATTGGCTCTACTAAAGTTCTCTGATGTATTGTGTTTTATCATAGCACTGATACAGTCTTCCTTTTCTCTTTATAACCAGACAATCTCATTGGAGCAGATAGAAAGTTTAAATATCATTGCTACCCCTGTGTATGTATAATGCATGTTCCTGCATGTACAAAACTCTATCCTATGAATCCTGAAAATGGCACCCATTGGCTTTTTTGGCATTGTACTACAATGTTAGACCTACTTTGAAATATATATTTTTTTAATCTCCGACATATTATGAGAAAAAAATCTGGCATCAAACCTCACAATGCACACATATTGCATGCCATACATTGTCATTTGCCTCCCTGCAGTTAGAATTATTCTTAACCAGAAAACAGACAAATTACCAGATGAAAACCAGCACTGGCTGATCTGTCCATAGCCCTGTAAATAGGTCATAAAGTCTATTTTTAAGTTAGTCCATGGAGACCTCTGCAAAACATTTATATTCACCTTTGTTTTTAAATGGTAGCTTTTTTATTGACAACATGAAAAGAGATGATTCATAGAATATTATTGAGATTTGGAAGGCTATTTTTATAAACTGTTTCTTCATAACAAGATGGAGAGAGGTTCATCCATTTTCATCAGACAATTTAAAGAGGACCTGTCACCTTGAGTAAGCAGCTCTTAGCGCTACCCCATTATTAGCAGTGTTAAACTGCTACCTTTATCTGAACCCTCCGATAAAGCTAGCAGACACTGCACTGCCATACCCTGAGAACACTGGACCGAGCTTATAGCAGCATGAAGCCTGGCAGTCATCACCGGCCTACGGCATGGGACAGTTCGGGAAGAAGCAGTGCCTTGGACCGCCCCCCTCATGAATACGCTGGACTGCTGTGAGCTTCGGTGTTCGCTAGCTTTATCGGTAGGTTCCGATAATGCCAATACTTTTTGCGCAAAATTATTTTCTAATTAATAGAAGTGTTGAATTCTATTAATACTATTGGCCACGTTTATCCAACAGGCTGTGCCAGTTTTCAGCTTGCACATGTATTTATAAAGTGTTTGTGCCAGTTTTGTGTCACGACTGCACTGTGTTCGCAGCGACACAAAACTCTGCACCTGAAGGGGCGTTCCGAGGCCGATTTGCATCGGCCACCACATTTATGTTGAAAGTCCGACATAATTTTTGCACACGCCCATTAAACGGAGTGCACCAAAAGAAAAACTGGCTCATGCAGGGTGCGCCAGGTTATTGTAGACCATGTCCCAGTCTTCAACAATATGGCGCACTCTGCATATTAGTGACACAAAACTGGCGCAAACACTTCATAAATACATGTGCAAGTAGTTTGTACGTTTATTTATGTGTAAAGTGCCCCAGAAAACTGACACAAGCTAGTAAATAAATCTGGGCCTATTTGTATTCAGAAACCTTCACCTCTATCTATAACATGTCAGTACAATTTTATAGTAACTTTTATGAGATGCTTTTACTATTAACTGAATGTTTTTCTCTATCTTTAAAGGAATATAAACTGCTTGGTTCATACCTATGAAAGCAGCTCCACTGTAAGAATCCTGTTGCCACCCTGATGCACAATCCATGCTGGAAATTTGTTTTCATGGTGTCTTTTTTCCTAAAAATCTATTTTAATAAATATCAACTGCCCCTAGGGGCTCTGGCTTGACTGGTAGTTACCTGCCCTTAGGAACACAGGACGAGATGTAGAAATTGCATACAGATGGCCTGTAACGTAAGATTCAGGAGGGAATCTTAGCCAGAGGACACCCTCCTGGAGCACTTGCAGCTAATTTACATATTTATAAAACTTGATTTTCTAAGATAAATGAGACTATAAAACATATTTCCAACTCACATCCTGCATCAAGGTGGCAACAGGATTCTAATAATAAAGCATACATAGAGGACAAGAATGGAGGATTAAAGTGCTAAAATGTAACTTTTATTTATGAATACCATAAAAATCTCACACTATGGTGCAGATAACAATACGTATGTACACAAAAAGAACCAAAAAGTCTAAGAATGGTTACTTAGAGGAAATGTATGTCTACAGTAACAAAAAGAGCATAAACTCCAATCAAAATTGAATATAAGTCATCAAAATGAAGGGTCATCTCCTACTATGATTCAGGCGTCTCCAGCTCAATTGGCTGGGTAGAGGGGGCACCCGGAACTATCCTGTCCCTGAGAGAACTCCTTTAACTCCCGACCTCACAAGGGCAGTCCACAACTATCCTTATCACAAAACTGACGCATGCCCCCTCTCAGCACCACCTTCCCTGACGCGTTTCGTCACCTGACTCTTCAGAGGGATAAATGCAGATAACCGCCGTCCTTTAACCTGGATTGGCGTTCATAGGGCATAAAATGGCATGCAGTGGTTGTGAAGCATGTTGTATACAATGCTTCCGAGATAACTGCACAGCTCCTGTCCTGGTGGTGGACTCGGAGATTCAGTGTGCAGGCTGGCAAGTGTAAGCGCCAAGAGGCAGGCACTTCCGCCTTAAAAGATCACTGACCCCGTCTCCGTTGCTCTGTGATTGGGCGCACCTCCAAAGGCCCGGCGTTCCTACAGGTAGATACCGCGGCTCGCCGCATGAGTGCGCCGGACCGCGATGTAACCACCTGTTGAGGCAGACATGAGTGAAAATGGTCGGCCAGTAACCAAGTGAAGCGGAGGAGCGCATGCGCGGATACAGCGGGTGCGTCCAACCCCTAGTGGACGCAATGTTCCATTGTATAATATAGCAGTACAAGAACGGCAGGTAACGAGATAGACACACAGACACACATTACAGTAAATGTGTATTAAACCCTGGGAAAAGGGTGGTCATAATGACTAGGGCCCATAAAAAACCGTGGCAGGTAGCACTATGGGCAAATACAGTAGATGATAATAGCATGGCCAGAATCAGCGCAATCGCGCTGTGTAACGTGTGTAAAAACTACATAATGATATACCTGAATAAGTCCAAGTATCAGTTGCATCATAGGCCCACCAGTGGTTTATTAAGAGTGTTTTTCACAACTATATTGGAACCTAATTAGCGGTTGTTGTTGTTGTTAGAAGTGCAAAATAGAGTTCACAAACTGGTCGGACAGGGACTATATTCAGACAGGGAAAATATTCAGGAGCAATACGACAGGGGCCCAATTTAATATGAGAGAATATATAAACTGCAAGAGTACTGGTGTTATCTATAACATTACTTGCAGATGTGGCCTTGAATACTTGGGGAAGACTTTCAGGGAACTACGCAGAAGAGTCGGTGAGCATCTGGGTGATGTAGCCCATAAAAGGGATAAACCCATATTGAACCACGTATGGATGCATCACAAAGGAGATGCGTCAGTTTTGCACTTCATGGGGATCGGCAGGGTCCCATACCCTGAACGGGGTGGCAACTGGGACAAGCTGATCCTCCAGAGGGAGGCAAGATGGATCTATAGATTGGACACCATCTTGCCAAAAAGCCTGAATGATCAGCTGTCCTCCACCCACTTTCTATAACCCTCCTAAAAAGGGGATATTTTGCACTTCTAACAACTACCGCTAATTAGGTTCCAATATAGTTGTGAAAAACACTCTTCATAAACCACTGGTGGGTCTATATATTATTCAGGTATATCATTATGTAGTTTTTACACACATGCTACACAGCGCGATTCTGGCCATGCTATTATCATCTACTGTATTTGCCCATAGTGCTACCTACCACGCTTTTTTATGGGCCCTAGTCATTATGACCATGACTGGTATGCCTACACTGCCATAAGTATTATTTTTTGTTCTTTTCCCAGGGTTTGATACACATTTACCTGCTCCCCTTAAACGGTAATGTGTGTCTGTGTGTCTATCTCGTTACCTGCCGTTCTTGTACTGCTATATTATACAATGGAACATTGCTTCCACTAGAGGTTGGACGCATCAGCGTCACCGTGGAGACGCGTCCACGTGATCATCCCTGCTGTATCCGCGCATGCGCGCCTCCGCTTCACTTGGTTCCTGGCCGACCGTTTTCACTCAGGTCTGCCTCAACAGATGGTTACATCGCGGTCCGCCGCACTCATGCGGCGAGCCGTGGTATCTACCTGTAGGAACGCCGGGCCTTTGGAGGTGCGCCCAATCACAGAGCAACGGAGGCGGGGTCCGTGATCTTTTAAGGTGGAAGTGCCTGTCTCTTGGCGCTTACACTTGCCAGCCTGCACACTGAATCTCCGAGTCCACCACCAGGACAGGAGATGTGCAGTTATCTCGGAAGCATTGTATACAACATGCTTCACAACCACTGCATGCCATTTTATGCCCTATGAACGCCAATCCAGGTTAAAGGACGGCGGTTATCTGCATTTATCCCTCTGAAGAGTCAGGTGACAAAACGCGTCAGGGAAGGTGGTGCTGAGAGGGGGCATGCGTCAATTTTGTGATAAGGACAGATGTGGACTGCCCTTGTGAGGGCGGGAGTTAAAGGGGCTCTCTTAGGGACAGGATAGTTCCGGGTGCCCCCTATACCCACCCAATTGAGCTGGAGACGCCTGAATCATGGTAGGAGATGACCCTTCATTTTGATGACTTATATCCAATTTTGATTGGAGTTTATGCTCTTTTTGTTACTGTAGACATACATTTCCTCTAAGTAACCATTCTTAGAATTTTTGGTTCTTTTTGTGTACATACGTATTGTTATCTGCACCATAGTGTGCATAAATAAAAGTTACATTTTAGCACTTTAATCCTCCATTCTTGTCCCCTATGTATGTAGTATTATTGGATTATTGGAGGTTTCTTGATCGAGGACATATTTTTTACTTTGCTGTGTTTCGGCAACAGGATTCTGCCAGTGGAACTGCTTTCATAGGTATGATCCAGATGGTAGATTTCCTTTGTTCACTAACTTTAAAAAAATGAAAAGTGAATATAAAAAACTTTCATTTATCTTACCTGACTCTTTTCCTTCTCACCCTCTTTTTTTAAATGATAGCCACTGGATTTACAGGGGTATTAGATGACGCCTTTAAGCGGATAACAGAAGCAGAATAGGGTGAATGGTAGACTGACTGACTGTCCCATTGGTTTGGAAGAATGGATATGAATAAGGGGGTTGTCTTTTGGAAAGGTTTAACACACACATCTATTAATTTATCTATCATTCCGCAGCGTTAAAATCAAGGGCTCATTTATCATTAGTCTGGAAATTTGTGCCACTGTTTTTCTTTTGGGGGGGATTTTGGGCTTGTTTGATATATCTTAGAGGGTGATAAATCTGGCATGGGAGTATGTTGGATTTTTCTCAAATTTGTGAAAACTATTCTAATCTTTTTCCTACACAAGCAGTGTATTGGTATTTTAAATATAAATTTTCGTCTCGATCCTTGAATCCCCACGTCATGTTTTGGTTATAAATACACTACCAGGTTGACTTTGTCCGGATATTATTCCGGACTGAGCTTATAGCAAATGATAGTTGGTGGCAGTCTACTGTACCGAAAGTTTCTGTTTGCCTAGTGAAAAGGAACATTTAGCTGTTCACAATTATGAGCTAGTGTTGTGCCATGCCGGTGGTTGTGTGGACAGCTCTTACCCAATTCCTGCGCCTTCCAGAACCTGTGTTTTCATGGAGTGTCTATAAAAGACAATTAATTAATTGACCTTATATACCCTTCAGGGGTCTAAAACGCCACACCAACCAAAAAAGTTGGAAAAAGAAATTCAAAGTAAACGAAAATGTGTTAATTTTCTGCCTATGAATGGCTGTTAAACAGCATCTTGAACTCTGCAGAATTATGACATTTAGCCCTGGATAAATGATTAGAAATGTCTGACTTTTAAGCAGATAATCCCATTAAGGGATCTAAGAACTTGACATTGATGGTTAGAAATCCTATTATATTATACTAGGGGCAAATTTTGTCTAAAAGGGAAAAAAGCCAATTTAGTTTTTTTTTTTTTTTATCCCAAAGAGGCCTTCTAACTTCTCCAAGGATATAAAATGTACTGGGATAGGTTGTGAACTTTAGAATCTGATCATACGTGTCAGAGAGGTTCCATTTCTGTTTAATAAGGAAATTTTGTCATGTCTTTCCTGTCCTACCCTGTGGAGGAGACAGACATAACAAGGCTTAATAGATTTTTTTTAAGGAGAATGGACATATTATATTGCTTCGGGGCAGCCATCCTTTGATATGTAAAATGTAATTCTTTCCACCTTATGGATCTGTGTGTCTCCATCCAGAATTAACTGCTTTTAAAATAGGTTACAGTAATTTAGAACACACCTTAGTGGGTTAATAAAAAGTGTGTGTGTTTTTTTTTTTTACTGCATATTTATCCAGATTCATTTTGTGAATCTGAAACATCAGGTGCAGTTCTGGTCCTCAGAATGATTGATGAGCACTGATGAATATCCCATATGGTTTATAGAAATATAACCTGCTATGTAAAATGAATTTTAATTCATATGTTCTTGATATAGCAGTAGTAGCTGCACATCTGATTAGTCCGCCAGCATCTTGCAACATGTGATATCATGCACGTATTTTTCACAAAATCAATCACCTTTACCTAAATATGTGAGAATTTCTTTATTTAAATCCAGAGAACTGCATGTGTGTTGTCATCATGCCCACTGAGGTCACTGTTTGTCCAAAGCAGGTCCTATGACCCCCAGAACCTGACAATGTTTACATTTTGGACAAGAATGCTTTCCCTCATCTCTAAATGTTGTAAAAGAAATTTTTTTTATTTTCTGGAACACAAGTCATTGCCAGAAGACTTATTTCTGTCTTGCATTTAATACACATTCACTGCTTGGTCAAGTTGAGTATATGAGATTTGGTCATGGTAGTTATTTGGCACACAAGAATTTAGAAACACTCCAATAAGAGCAGAAAAAGGCACAGAGAAGATGATTTACTTAATGAAATATATTACAAGGTTTATGTTTATCATTTGCTTTATTCAGGGGTGTTACTTGAGGGAGTACAGAGGGTGCAATTGAAACAGGGCCCAAAATGCTTAGGTGGCCCATAAGGTGAGAAGACTAGTACTATAAATCATACATTATAGTCGGGGGGCCTGGCACAGATTTTGCACTGACGCCCATCAGTTTCAAGTTACATCACAGGCTGCATTCATTTCTGAAATTTTTAGCTTTAAAGTTTTAGCTATGCCTTTAGCTGTGTATTCTTAGTTACTTCGGTAAATCAAAGTTGTCACTTATCCACTGGATCTAGGGGATACCAATATATAAAGCGACTCGAGTAGCAAAATTATAATAAGTTATTAGAAATTTTCCCATTCAAACCCACATTTTCACAAATACAGCTAATGTCAGGTTCCCATAGAGCCCTGTTAATTAACTGACATCCTTCTTTAAGCAAAAAAATAGTTTTGCTTACATCCCTATAAATCACATATATATTACCTGGCATCAGAGGGCGCGTGTCTGCTCAGCCGGCCCCTCCCATCTACTTCTTCTCATGTCCCATGCTTCTTCTCTGCATGTCATGTAACCAGAGTGATGTCATCTAAGGTCCTTTTACATTTGTAACATGTACCCTATGTATGTATCTGATCACATGAAATTAATGCATGACTCCATGGAATTCTACTCCTCCCCATGTCATCATGTCATCATGGCGACATGGTGTGATTACATGTTATCAGATACATACATGGGGTAGACATTGCAAATGTAACAGGACCTTAGATGACATCACACGGGTTACATGACGTGAAGTACCTAATGATTTAACAGCTCTCTCTCTCTCACTGTTCCACACAACAGCATGTACGGAAAGTGCAGTAAATAACGCATATACCATTACTATCATTGGACTACTCACATCATGTGAGTTGCATATAAGTTTACAAACTGATTTTGTAAAATTAACGTCATGAAAAGGAACCATTCAGAGATATAGTATTACCAATCGGGATAACGCTTACAATATATACACATAAGGTCCCTATACTAACCAAAACATAAGTACCAAATTCAAGTATACAGAACCACAATAAAATTCTAAATACATCAAAAGTAGATAATTTAACAGTATATCTTTATTTCTATTTGTACACAAAACTGGCAATCAACAATCAATATTAAAAACATCCCATAAAAACAAAGAGTGGTGGTGGTCAATACAATGATCAATATTTGGCCGTATTGGGCATACAAGTAAAACAGGGAGAAATATCACGGTATAACCAGAGTTCTTCAAGAGCATATTGGAGACATCCGTTCAGCAGGTAAACTTTCACCCACAGACCTCGAAAAGATTGCCAAACTTAAACCTGTTCCAAAACATTTTTTTGAACATCATGAGAGTAGATGGCAAGACTTGAGGGCATTCGGTATAGATAAGATTATTTTGAATGCCCGTGGGGGGGACATCTTCAAGAAACTCGAGAGAATCGAACTAAAATGGATAGTGAAGTTGAATACTACATCTCCAAACGGATTGAATGAAAAACTTTCCTTCTCCCCTTTTATATGACTTTGGCCCTCAGTCGTAATTTTTAATTGCATGTACATACATCTGCAACAGTGGCCTAGTGTGTGGTAATTTTATATTCAGGTTTTTAATAAATTTTTAATATTTCTATTTCTGCTTTTGTTTTCCTTAGGACCCCTATGGGAAAATTGGTCCCATGGGATTTAATATTCATCTATTCGGATTTGACAACATCCGTTAATTGGACTCATCCTACGCATATTGATTTTGCGTTGCTTCCTCATGGTGGTGTTCCATCGTATATGTCTTTTTGACATGATCTTATGTATATGATTAAATGGGGGGACGCTCTCCTCCTGCTAGCATTATATTTTTTATCTCTCTATTATTCAGCGTAATTACATTACATTCATATTAGGCACTACAACACTTTATAATTGACACGCATGCACTTTATTGTATATATTTGGACTAATGTTAGTTCACAAATCAATTTTTGCCTATTAGCACTTAATTCATTTTATAATGTCACTTGATTGACCTATTAGAATGCTAGTATCGTCTTCACTAGTATCTCTTATTTCCATCCATGTCGTTATGACAGGATTTTAAATGAACTTCCATTATTGAGTTATCAAAATAGGATGAGACACCTTTTTACTCACTTACATACACTAGTTTATATACCTACCTATTTTTTACATATATGGTAGTATAAAAATATTAATATTTTGAAAATACACTTTATCAGGTTACTCCACAATTTCCATGTATAAAGTTTTTAATCATGTATGATATAGTAAATGATTTATATAATTGTTATATGGAATGTGTGGTCTCACTACGTTTTTCTCACCTTTAGTGCACAGCACAATCACATCACGAGTCACGGTTTTATTTTATTTTATTTTTATTTTTTCTGTATTTTTTATTTTTAGCACTGGTCACTTTTATCACCTATTTAATAAAGTATAATGTATTGTATTTATAGCGAAGATGATGCATGTATGAATTATAATGGAACACTTTCATGACAGTACTCTTGATGGGTATACATAGTCTTATCTTTTTAGCATTATAATGGGATATGACTCCACTGATTTGTTGCTCCGATTCTAGGGCTGCCCCCATTGTCGCCCATATTACAGATGGCCGGCGGCAGCGCATTCACGCGGGGCGCATTCGCATCCTGTTGGCGTGTGCGGGGCTCCGTACTATGATGACGCGCTAGTACTGCGCGTCATTCGTCTTACGGAGTTCCGGCCCGACCTCCGGATGTGTGTGTCAGTGCCGCGGGGATGCGCACGCGCGGCTACCGGACCCATCTTCATACACCACAGGTCAGTAGGTGAATTCTATTGGCCATTTGACAATTATGGGGGCGGTCTTACCTGTATATATCTGCCATACACGGGCCACACCACAGCACACCCCCTTGAGGAAGCGACGACGAAACGTGCGTCGGGGTGCTGTGGTGGTGGTCGGGGAGTCTCTCTACTGTGGTATGAATAGATAGTGTGGAATGCCTGGCTAAGGCTCTGAACTCTGGTTATACCGTGATATTTCTCCCTGTTTTACTTGTATGCCCAATACGGCCAAATATTGATCATTGTATTGACCACCACCACTCTTTGTTTTTATGGGATGTTTTTAATATTGATTGTTGATTGCCAGTTTTGTGTACAAATAGAAATAAAGATATACTGTTAAATTATCTACTTTTGATGTATTTAGAATTTTATTGTGGTTCTGTATACTTGAATTTGGTACTTACATTCAGAGATATATACAGTGCTTTTTAGTTTTTATTGAAGTTTTTTTTTGGGGTTGGTCAAAGTCAGTTCCTCTTTAAATAGCTGTAGTGTTCATGATATTCCTGGAAAGGGTAACAGTATGAGAAAGGGGATAGCTGCGTTAGAACTGTACCAACAAATTGCAGATGTTCACAACTATTTAAACCATGGTAAACTTGAAATGGTCCATAAGGCTTTTTTCTTTTAATTCTAGTAAATTTGTTTTAAAAAATTATTTTAAGTTTTAACAAAAAGAAAAAAGTCGTACGATAAAGGGAATAAAAGTAGTAGGAACATAAAAGTGTAAATGGGACCCAACCAGGGTAATGCACTGTGGTTAATCTCCTTAAATGAAACCTACCATTTGATTTGATGTATTATGAACCAAACACCATACCTTGAGAATGCTGTAGCTACACTGATGCAAACACATATCTTGTTTTATCCTTTTGCTGAGTGGTTTTTCTGAAAAAAAATTTATAAAATTATGATAATCTGGCTTCTGTGCCTGGGCTGACACTTTTCCTTTTCCATTAGTTATGCACTGCACCAGAGGATGATGTAATCACTGTTCTCCCTGCCAGGCAGAATAATCAATGGCTGCACCATCCCCCCAGCTGCTGTGTATGAGTGAACCAGCTCAAGTTGATAAGTCACATCTTGGCTGTTCAAAAAGCTTGTGTGTGATGTGGATCCAGGTTTCCCAAGGTCATAAAAAAACACTTAGCACAGGGATTAAACAAGATATGATTCTGCATCAGTGTAGCTACAGCATTCTCATGGTATGTTTGGTTCATAATGCATTAAATCAAATGGTAGATTCTCTTTAAAGTAAATCTATGATCAAAATGAAGCTTAATGAACACCAGGCGCTGTTACTGTGGTAATCATCTTATATTTGTTATCCTTGGCTTCCTTCCTTTTAAACTCAACTATTAAAATTATGCTATCGAGCCAGAAGGGGTTTGGGGTATGTTATCAGATACCCTCTATGTTGTAGCTTCCCCGACTGTTACATTGAACAGGACCACTTCCCGCTGTCACCGTGTCACTCAGCAGGCAGAGAGAGGGTGCCTATGGAAAGCAGAACCCTCTAGCAATTGTCAGGATAGCCAGGTTCTAGAAGTGTTACATGTGCAGGGACAATCTCCTAGAATTTAAGCACCTTATAGTCAGATTACATAGTGTTAGTATTTATTTATCATTTCTTGTTTCAACCTACTTTTAATATATCACATGGGAATACATCCTGCAAAGTTTAAGACTTCTAGAAAAGATAAAAATGTATTTCACAAGATAATTTGTCATAAAGGGTGAAAATCTGCTCACCTTATATCGCAGGCCTAACTCTGTTATTAAAGAAAATCTACCATCTGTTTTTATTGATTCTGAACCAAACATACCTTGAGAATGCTGTAGCTACATTGCCATCCTGTTGTAAATAAGATGTCCCTGTTTTTATCAATCTGTTGTTTTAGAGGTTTTTTAATATCCTTTGATGATCACTGTTTAGTGTGTATAAAATGCTGTGAATTTTCTGTTTCATGCATAACATCATGTCTGACGAAGAGAACTAGTATTCTCGAAAGCTCACCATCAAATATACTCAGTTAGCCTCTAAAAGGTATCGCCTGATTTCTTCACTCTTCTTCTGTAGCTACATTGATGCAGAAATCATATCTTGTTTAATCCCTTAACTGAGTGGTTTTGCTCAATAAACAATTATAAAATTCAGGACCTTGGGACGAGCTGCCTGAACTGTCCAGACAGGAATAATCAACCTGAGCTGGATGACTCCTACACAGCAACCGGGTGATGGTGCAGTGGTTGATTACTTCGGCCTGTCAGGGACAACACAATGATGATGTGTTCTCGACTTATGCTGGGCAGGACAAGGCTGGAGTAGTGCATAAATGGGCTTGAGGAGAAGCTACGAGGCAGCCTCATGAGCAACAGAGCCTCATTATCATGACCTTATAATTGTTTTTTCATCAAAACTACTCAGTTCGGAGATGAAACAAGATATGTTTCTGCATCAGTGTAGCTACAGCATTCTCAAGGTATGTTTGGTTCATAATGCATAAAAGCAAACACTAGATTTCATTTAAGCAGTAGGGGCAGTAGAGGGCTATACACCTTTTGGGGTTACTGCCATTCCTAATAGAATCGTCCTGTGCGGTTGCCAGCAATTTTGGGAGTGGGTAAATGTGGGTTTATGGAAGGCGCAAGAAAACCTGAAGATAGCTGTTATCATCAGGAAATTCTTAGTTTCAATAGTATGTCTCAAACATCAACACGTTGCAGGGTCACAGTTCCCCTTTTTCAAGATAACAGACAATAAGCATATTCTCCAAAATACTCCATTGAATTTGGAGAATACACTGAGTCTCTGTTATGTATATAGAGCAGGCGTCCGAAGATATGGAGCGCTTGAGTTCTGCACCTTCACCTTCACCTTTGTGTTGATTTACATCTCACTTCAAGGTTGATTTTCCATACTGGGCCATGAAAGAAACATGTTATGGTGTTAAGCTGCTTGACAACATATTGGTTGTGGTTTCTTAGGTTAATTTCTGCTGACTGATTTTATAAAAGTAATTTAAGATTTTAATTTTTTGGAGCATAAAGTCACTTAAATGATTTCTCATAATCAAACGGGGTCATTTATATTGGAAATTTGTGCCTGTTTTTTCATGCTCTGTCTTTTCCCGTATGTACGGCCAGGCGCCCCTCCTCTCCAGCACGCAGCTATAGGTTTGCCTGTGCTATGGCAGGTTGAGCCTACGACTATGGAAGAAGCCTAACAAATATATCTCTATGGGGGACATGTATCACTCCTATCGCTTTCATTTTCTTTCTTTTTTTTTTATGCGCGACTTTTTACAATTTGTGACTTTTTACCAAAGTTACCTGCCTCAAGGATGTAAGGCAGTGGCCGTATTTATCTTTGTAGCCCTGCTGTTTGTTCAACTTGTGAGACTTTTGGGCTCTGAAATTGTCCCGTTCTTGCGCCTTATAAGTCGCAAAACAGAGCATGTTAGACCCAGACTTACTTTGCAGCTACTATTGAGACTAAAAAGTTGCACATCACAAAAAGTTACAATAGTGAGACTAAACAGGCAACTCATCACATGTATCACAAAGTGGCAGCTGAAAAGCTATGATACATGTAGCCCTATATCTAACTATAGATGTATTAAAGAGTTAAACTTAGTTATGCTGAGTGTCTGGTTTCCCTTTATGTTATGGAGTCAATAGAAATGCCATTAATCCAAATAAAAGCTGGCGAGATCTATGAGTCATAGCTATCTACCTCAAGCTGTAAAAAACCTCTTTTGTACAGTAACGTTCTGTACTTTTGGATTTGAGATCTACTTCTTGTCCAATTTTTAGCCCTTTTATAGTAATCCTTCTTATCATACAGAGTTGGTAACGTTTTTTTAAGAAATAAACTTTAAATATGTCATAAAATGGACTCCAGGAGGGAATAACACTGACATGCAGTCCTGTATCTTCTTTCTGCTCATCCTCATGTGTTCGGCACAAGCAATGAACTTTGTCTGCACTAATTTCTTAGTCATACCCCATTGTCATACCAATATAGACAGCTCCAGCAGACAATCTAGAAGATGGAAGCAACTTCCTACAGAGATGTCACAGAGGAATATCTGCATTTACCTGTTGTTTTAACCTGATAAATCCTGATCTTCCCCATAGAGATATATAGCTAATAGTGAGCAGGCACATGTAGCCAACCCAAGCTTGCATGTCTATTAGACATTGTGGGGCACATTTACTAGTATACAGGATGTGCCAGATTCAGGAATTGTGGTGCACGTTCTGCATGGATCTTGCACTACCCCTAAAGAGTGCACCAACTTTTTTTATGAGGGGAGGGGATAACACAGATCTCAATATCTGTTCAGGAAGCCAAGAGCTCTACATGAGGAAAATGGAGATATGACCATTGTGGATGGGCATTAGTTGTGCAGCATGAGACCAACCTTCTATTATATATATATATATATATATATATATATATATATATATATATATATATATATATAAGTGAGGGAGTAAATGCACATTACACACCCCACAGCAATAAGTGAACGATAGTACACGAAAATGCCACCTATAGTCTTGTCATTCCCCTAGTGATTTTAACACAATAAGGATAATTTTTAACCAATAACTTAACCCATAATTTTTAACCCACAACCTGATGTGCCCCTCCCTCCTGAGATAAAGAACTTATCTTCTTGTAGCTTTGTATGTGATGTTTTCTTGTTTGCCGGTAGGAAGTCAGTGTGTATCAGTGTGAGCTCGCCCTGGAATGCAGAGGGGAGGGGGCTGGAGGCAGAGAATATCCCAGCTCCACAGCATCAGACAGAAAAGCAATATGGCTGCCGACCCTAAAGTCAGAAGATACAGGGTTGGAAAACAGGGGCAACTAAAACTGTGTACACCAGAACTGATAGAGACAAGTTGGACTGTGAAATGCTGTATTTTTGTTAATAACAGTGAATTAAGAATGTGTTATTTTATTACCCTGAGTATATTTAAAAAGCTTGTCTTCGTAGGAATACCCCTTTAACCACTTTGTGACCGATGGTCATTAATGCCTGAATGTACAGGTGAATTTTACAGTTCTGTTATGCTCTTCTTTAAATGATGAAAACACTTTACATATCAAAACATTTGCTCTAAAGTTTAAAAAGTGTTAAAACCGCAATACCGAGGTTTATAACACTAATAAAATTAAGTACCGGCACCAGCTCATCCTGAGCTGGTGCTCGGTACTTACAGTTTACCCCTGCCATTCTAACTGGTAGGTTTCCTTTAATAGGGTTTTTTTTTAATTGCATATTTCTTTCTTTACAAAATAAGCTGATAAATGACTACAAATGTGAACAAAATCTTTTTTTTTTCAGTTTTCTGAAAATGTTTCTAAAATTGAATAAGCTTTTACCAAAATATATTATAAAAATGTACAGCATCATTTCACCCTTTCCCCAAGTTCAGCTACAGATGCAGAGGGTGCAAACTGTAAGCTAATTCTTACCTGCAGTTTTTTTTTACATTGTGCCTTCAGCTGACAGGCTGGAGGGGGCTCATTTCAAATTCCTTTATCTCCTGAACCCTGGCACCTAGAAACACCATACTGGTCATATTACATAAATGTATATGGATATTGTATATAGATGCTTCACAGAACTGGAGATATCCACTCTTAAAGTAATGATCAGAACTTTTGGAAGTATAAAGCTGTGTATAAAAATCACAATTATTTTTACTCCAACTTTAACAGTGGATATCTCTACCAGGGTCCAGGAGATAAAGTTGTTTGAAGTTGGTCACTGTCATGATGTTTATAAAAGTCTTTTCTGCGCACGGCATATGCAAATAGGATGTATATAGCCATTTGGTAGTCATGAAGGGGTTAATTTTACTGTGATATACTGTTACCTCACATGACATTGAAGTGTTAAATTAAGATAAAAAGTACCAAAGCACAGATCCTAATAAACCTTAAGCTGTATACTGTGGGCAGGGACTGGAGGCTATATACTTGGGAGTATGGGCTGGATGGCTATATACATGGGAGAGGGACTGCAGGCTATATACTGGTGACAGAGACTGCAGGCTATATACTGGTGACATGGGCTGGCAGGCTATATACTAGGAGGCATGAGCTGACTGGCTGTATACTGTTGGATATGGGCTGGCTGGCTATATACTAGGGGGCAGGGGGCTGGCTAGCTATATACTAGAGAGCATGGGCTGGATGGCTTTACTCTGAAGTCGTAGGCAGTCGGCTTATTCTCGAGTATATACTGTAGTAATTTTACCAGGCTTTTATTAACCGATTATTACAGGTACATCAAATATAGTTAAGGTGTTAATTACATGTTTTTGTTTGTGAAATGTGAAAAATGTCTTCATTCTTTTTTAATCTTTGAATATCCAGCAAGCCAACAGCAATTGGATCTGCTTCAATAAACTTCTTTACTTTACTTTAACTTATTCATATTGAATGACCTAATCATAATCGAAAAACAGCTAGACTGTTACATCACCATTCAGATGATCATCTAAGCTGTTTCTTACTTGCTATTGGCCCACTGAGAAGCCAAAAGCACTCTGTGATGTTTTCCTCTTTTTCCAGGCATGCGTAGTAGTTACCTAGGTAAATATTTATACATGTACTACTAAACTTTATCATTCTAACACTTTATTCAAACTGTTTCATTATTTTAGAACACTATCATAGGTAACTGAACATCAATGATATCCAGCAACAATATACCTTCACACTGAGTTGCTGTTGAGGGCACTTGGCGTAGCAAAAAAAGTTAAAGTGAATTGTAAAAAAAATTTCAGATAAAAGTAAATTATTTAATTTATTAGTTCTCTTTCCAGAAAACTTGTATCCTCGCTAATATCTGAAAGATTATCCACCATCAGATAGAGTCGACTAATGATAGACTAGTCCTAGTCACATGCTCTTCAGTTACTTCCTATAATCAATAAAGGCGCAATTTAACTGAACAATTATGCAAATTAGTTTGAGGTTTTAGGCTTACGGCACCGTGGCACCTCTGGGCGTCTCAGCTTATAATTTATTCACTCCCCTGCCTGTTGAGATAGCAGAGATGGCCGGTGTTGGCCGATTTTAGAAGGAAGGAGTCCATGGATAACAAATATGAGAAGATTACCACAGTCACTGGTTTATCATGATTGATTTTGCTTTTTTTCAGCTAGGTCAGTGGTGTTTAACCCTCTAACTTTCCCATAGTTTTTGGTCTTGCAAATTTAAATGTTTTTATATTGACAATTTCATCTGCAGGTGAGCCCCAGAGATATTAGGTCTCAGATGTCTAATCAATCTGCAGGGTATATTTTATGAGTCAGTATGCATCTTACATTATCCTCTTATACTAAAATTGCACACTAAACACTAAAAGTGTCTATTAGCTGCAGCTGCATTTAGAAGATATCCAGATATTTCTTCCTTTTCCATTACAGGCAGTCCCCGGGTTACATACAAAATAGGTTCAGTATGTTTTCTAAAGTTGAATTTGTATGTAAGTCGGAACTGTATATTTTATAATTGTAACCACAGCAAAAAATTTTTTGGTCTCTGTGAAAATTGGATTTAAAAAATGTTGGATTGTCAGAAGAACCAGGATTTACCCTAAAGTTTAATTGCAGACACCTTTGATAACTGTAGAGCTGGTTTTTGTAACCTGAGACCAAAGTACAGTAAATTACCAACTTCCTGTGGTCCGTTTGTAACTAGGGGTCGTCTGTAAGTTGGGTGTTCTTAAGTAGGGGACCGCCTGTACTATACTCTGTTCAGTAACCTCATTGCTACAAGCTGCTTGTTTTTCTCCACTTTATAATAAACTTTATTATAGAAAGCATTTTTTAGCTTCTGCTCCTTTCTTCTCCTGTAGCGAGCAGTGTTTTTGAAAACCCTCTTAAGTCCAAATATAGCAGATAGCTGACAGGAAGCTAAATATTAACTCTATCCAGGCCTAGGAAATATTTCACCGTATGATTTAGTGTTGTAAGGAGATAGGTCAATCTAGGCACTCTGTGGAATGAACTGAACTATTTGAAACTTTATCATCTTATTCAGCTGCATTGTGAAAGGAAGAGAAGCAATACACATGGCTAAAAGCGAAATGAAAAGGAGGGAAATGGGACAAAGAAATTATTGTCTTTATGAAGTATATTAGTATATTACAAAGTTTACTATTGATTTATGCAATTTGGTTGAAAGTTTAGTTACGCTGTAACCTATCCTTAGGACAGCTCTTTTAGCAATTTGCATGTCTTGGGATTCCTTTTGATGTATGGATAATTACTTCTAAGGCTCTAAAAGGTATAGACCGCTAAAAGTGACTATCGGTTCCAGAGAAGACAATCAATAATTTAAGTGACACGGATCACAATCGCTGAAAATCATAGCTGCGGCTTCTAGCTGCCAAGTTTCTTCTGTTTATATGTGTTTGGTAAAATACGCTAGTATGAAATCTGTTCCTAAGGAAATATTTAGAACACAGCTACTAACAATCATTTCTTTATTCATTATTTATTTATTTAGCAAATTCAAGATTTATGGCATTTAAAGAGAACCTGCCAATTAAATTAAACCACTCAAAATAAATACTTCATTAAAAACTAGGATTAAAAAGCATTGCCCTTATCCCCCAATGCACCCGTGCCATAGGTTTACCACCACTGCCCTAATGGTTCCTTTCCATGGATTCAAAGTTAAATAAAATAAGTTTGTAAACTTATATGCAACTCACTTGATGTGAGTCCAATCACACCTAGTGAGTTCAGCATATCACATTTTACTTGCATTGCCCTAGCTCCTTCTTCCTGATTGACAGGTCTGACTGCTAGGGCATACTGCTATTTGGAACATGGAGAGAAAGCTCTGCTACATTATTGGGCACTTCATGCCATGTGGCCCGGATGATGTAATCTAAGGTCCTTTACCCAGTTACATTGGTGTGAGGGGGTGTAGAAGTCCATGGAGTCATGCTGTTATTTCATGTGTTCAGATACATACATGGGGTAGATGTTGCAATGCTTAGAAGAGGAGACATGGGGAGGAGTAGATTGAATGGGCCGACTGAATAGGACATGCTGCCTCTTGTGCCAGGTATTATAACATAAAGTTGATTTATGGGGATGTAAGGGAAACAGCTTTTAGCTAAAAGAAGGGTGGCAATTAGTTAATATGGCTCCATGGTTACAGGTTCCCTTTAAAAAAGGCAATTGGAATGGGTACAATATTGGTAAAATCTATAAAAATATGGAGCCAAATACATAGGCAAAGCATGGATTGTTTGTTAGCATTTGGTTCTTTCATTTCATTTTCATTTTTTTTATTTATATATCCTACAATATTCCACATAGAGATAAATATTACAGATTCTTTTTTTTTCTCCATCAACAATACACACCCTCTTCTTATTTTTTTTTATACTTTCAAAACTCATGTTATTCATATAGCTCAGCCTTGATGCTTTGAAGGAAATCAACCACTTAAAAAAAAAGGCTATGAATACTCACCTTGACCATCATCTTGATCCCAGTGCTGTCCTTTTGCTAATCTTCACACGCTTGGTTCACCTAGAAAAAAAAGTTATACTTAGCTGCTAATTATGCACGCCCTTGCCACCTCCCTCTCTCATGCTGGGAGCAAGGGAGAGAGAGGTGATGTCACGCATGTCACGCCTCTTGCACGACGTCACCTCCCTCTCCCAGCATGGCAGAGGGAGGTGCGGAGTGTGCGGGCATCTTGTCCCCGTGCTGCTAATTAAAAGTAGATTTTCTAGGTGATCCCCGCGTGTCAAGACTAGCAACGGACAGCGCTCGGATCAAGATGAAGAGGAGCGGAGGTAAGTATTTCTAGCCTTTTTTTTTGTTTTTTAAAGTGGTTGATTTCCTTTAAGTATGGGCCCCTTGAAGGGAACCATCACCACGACCTCTCTATCCAAACTAAGGCTAGATTCACAGGTACTGGCATACGTCCGGCGCTATGGAGAGGAGGAGGGTGAACACCCCCCCCCCCCCCCTCTCAATATAAATGTACGGCATACAGGTCGTGCACATGGGGGAAGATAGGACACGTCACATGTGTCGCTCGGCGTGGCCATTGCCATGTATGGGGGACGTATGTACTGTACTGCCACTCCTGTGAATGCGGCCTAACTGCTATGTCACATAGGACTATGTCCACATTTGCCACTAAGTCTTTCTTTTGTTTTTATTGCCAGGCTACTCCTTCCATGCCAAAACCCAACTTGACAAATATGCAAATGAGTCTTTAGTGCTTCTTAAGATCGTAGCAGAGCACCTCATTCCATACAGAGAAGGTTAAAGCAAAGCTATCTACAACATAGGGGAGATGAATTTTCATGTTTATGTATACATGGCTTAAAAGCTTATGTTCAAATAGATTTTATTGGGGAGTTTGACATAACAAGGGGGAGGGGTAAACCCTCATACAATTAAAAAAACAAGACAATCTAACAAAAAACACTGTCAATACCAAGATGAGACAAGAAATCAAGATATAACAGGATAATACATCTAAATTGAAAATGTAAGCCAATGGAAAACAGAGGTTGGAAGCATAAGCAACAAACCTATAAAGGGGAGAAGGGAACAGGAAGGGAAAGAAAGGGAAGGTGGAAAGAAACAAACATACAAACAAAAGAAAGTGAAGAAAGAAGTTGATAGTTCAGAAGATTCAGAAGTGGCTTTGAATGCCTGGGAGACCAGGCGCAGGAGAAGTGAATTTGGAAGCTGGCTTTAAAGCTATGTAAAAAAAAAAATTAGCATAATACAAATTAAATTTTTTTGCAGGATTATCAGTTGTTTGGCAATGTGGAAGTGAAAATGTGGGTCATATAAAGTATAATTATGAATATTACCTAATATCACTTAATCTTTCCTTCAGACTCCCTAATGAATAATTGCTAGTTGTAGTTTCCATTACTGTGACCTATTGTCATAGCGATGTGATTACTGATGAGTTTGTTCTGCTAAACAATTTATCTCACCATAAATTTCTGAAGCAAAGCTATTTAGGTTTTCCTGTGTTGAGCATTTAATTATATATGCAGATTTGTAACTTATGTTATGTCTGTCGGTGTAGATTTCATTGCTGAACAGCAGAGCTTTGACTTATGCTAAACACTCTTGTAGAGCTATATTTTAGCAAGTGTTTATGGTTTAAGGGGTTGTACCAAGTGTCATTGTTCTTCTCTATACTCTGTATATGAGATGACAAGCTGATCTGTGGGGGCCTGACTACTACCCCCTGCTGATTATGAGACAAGACCCACAGCAATCACTCCCCTTAGGGGTTGTGCGGTAGGTCGTGCATGTGTCCTGCCACTCCACTCAGTTGTAAGGCAGTCATGCAAATTGCAGAGCACAGCAATTGCTGATGATCCTGTAGCTGGACCCCACCGATCAACTTAGAAAGTTGGTATAACGAGCAATTACTATTGATGTCCTACCTCCAGGAGTTGGAAGTAGTTGGCCCTGTAGTTTATTAGTGGCTAGAAGTTGTAACAACAGCTATGGCTTCCTTTGACTTTTAAAGGAAATCTACCATTATAGATAAGCCCTAATAGACTGAAAATACTCATGTACACTTATCTTGATGTTGATCCCGGCAGTGGTCTTTAGTAAGCTTGAAACGCCAGGATCACCTACAAAAAAATGTATAATTAGCAGCTCTGAGCGTGAGGATAAGATGTTCGGCACTCCGGACTGCTAATTATGCAAATCCCTGCGTGACGTCGCACAAGAGGTGCAAATTCACACCTCCTATGTGCTAGATACTCTCATGTTGGCGAGGGAGGTGATGTCACGCAGAAGACGTGCATAATTAGCAGATCGGAGCTCCTGACATCTTGTCCCTGCGTTTCGGACTGCTAAGTATGAGTTTCTTTTTTTAGGTGTCAAGCTTACTGTAGACCAGCGCCGGATCAACAAGAAGAGGAGTGCATAAGAGTATTTTCAGTCTATTTGGGCTTATTATCTGGTAGATTTTCTTTAATGGGAGCTATGGCTGCAGCCATGGCATACTGCTTCTCCAGGAGCACAGAGCCAGCGGCTTAAACCTCAATGCCCTTACACAGCACTGAACAGAAAATCGTTGAGGGGCCAAGGATCTCCCCTCTACTCCCAAATAGATCAACCAAAAGGTAGTTGTCTTGCAAGGTGTTTTTTACAAGTTCTATTGTAAGTAAGAAGCACATAGAACCTCATTGCAAATTGTTAATGTTGTGCCATATTCTTCAGCTGTGCTTCACATGCTGCAGATTCATAACCCATAATCCTAGTCATTCTGTAATAGAGGTTTTCTCTGCATCGTGTATGGGATTTGTTTGAATCATCCACTCCACTACTGCTGCACATAATTGTGATTGCAAACTTGGTAGACATTGGGGGTCATTTACTAAGGGTCCGATTCGCGGTTTCCCGACGTGTTACATGAATATTTCCGATTTGCGTCGATTTTTCCTGAATTGCCCCGGGTTTTTGGCGCACACGATCGAATTGTGGCGGATCGGCACTGGCATGCAAGCAACATAAATCGGGGGGCATGGCCGAACGAAAACCCAACAGATTCGGAAAAATTGCCGCATTTAAAAAAAAAAAGTGTCGCTGGACACGCGCTTACCTTCACCAAGAATAGGATCGTGAACTCCGGCGGGCCTCGGCGGACTTCAGCGCAGCAGCGACACCTGGTGGACGTCGGAGGAACTGCCTTAGTTAATCGCCGGAAGACCCGAATCCACCGCAGAGAATTTGCCGCTGGATCGCAAATGGACCGGGTAAGTAAATCTGCCCCATTGTTGCCCTAGGCTACATTTACGCGCAGCAGATTTTGAACTGTTGTTTTGCACCTAAAAATCAGTTCCATCTGTTTGCATCAGGTTGTTTAAGAGGATTTCTGCAAGCCCCGTTAAGATGTTTTTTTTTTATGTAAAAATAAAGTTTTGACATTAGGATTGCAACGATGGATAAAAGAAAATAATTTAGAAAATGCATGGTCATTAAACGGTTACTTCCCCAAAAAAACTGCCCAAAAAAATTGTTTTTAAATACTTTGCACTTTAGCAATTTATAGAATAACACAGTGCTGTGCAGTTAGTCAGGACTGCGAAACCTGTGACATTTCCATCAATTATAGATTTTTAGGTACAAATCTTTAGGCTCTGGTTCTGTCCAAGGAAATTAGAGACAGTCAGGAAATACAATAGGGGCCCCTGACCTCCTGATGCCCTTAGGTATGAAATTCAAGGTTATAAATGCGGCTGTGGATTTAGGCCTTGTGGAATAAATTCACAGATAGGAAGTCGGGAATTCACCGCGCAAATAATTGAAAACACTTATTGGGAAGAAAGAGCACAAAACTCTCAGAGCCGTTCTTAGGAACAGACATGATGACCGAGTAAAGCAGAATACACATTCGACCATTAACACAGGGAGAAGTGGAAAACCATAGCCGGCGGCTAGGAGCAGGATTTCAATAAGGCAAGATTTAGGGAGTGAGAGAGGACGAGGTCATGTACAGAGGGGACTTTGTCAGAGAGCATATGTGAAGATAGCACTGAATGCTGGGTGACAGGGAACAGATGTCTGTATACGATCCACACAGCCACTTCTTATTGTGGTTATGTATAGGCATTCTCTTCCAAATGTTGTGTGGTGTAGATAGATAAATGCATTTTCCCTTATAGACATTGTCAAGATATAGCCTGAAGATTTTGAATAACACATTGGCCTCTTAGACTGATCTGGCAATCTCTGTGCAGCGCTGCGGAAGCTGTGTGCGATATATAAATAAAGGAATTATTATTATTATTGTTATTAGAGATGATTTATTTCCATCTTTCCCAATATTAACCCTAACATAAATTTCCAAGCACAAATAGAAAGTCTCACTGTAGACAAGACCTAGAATTGATTCAGCCAATTGCATCCCCTGGAACACAAGGTGCTGTCATGATATCCCTTAAATAACATCCAGCTTCTGCTGCCTGTATGATAGACATTGGCAGATAACCAGAGAAGGCTGTACAATCTGCTATCCAAGCTTAGGGCTGGGTACATTAGCATAGTTACTTTACAGAATCGGTAGGGGAAAAAAATCTGAATTGCACTGCTGTAACTGCATATCTTTATAGGGAGGACCGTCACTTGGAATGTTGAGGCCCCTGACTGGAAGACTTTTGTATAGATAGCCCCAGCATGTGCCCACTCAGTATATAGCTACCCTCTGCAAGTTCCCTATATACCCTGAGTATATAGATAGCCCCTGCACAGGCCCTCTCAGTATATAGATAGCCCTGCATGGGCCCTCTCAGTATATAGATAGCCCCTGCACGGGCACTCTCAGTATATAGATAGCCCCATGTTTCCACTCCGTATATGAAAACAAGGGGGGCTTGAACATAGTCTCACTGGACCCCCCCCCCCCCCCCATGATGGTGACCCTGTTCACATTTGATCATGTTTTGCACCAAAAATCTACCAAAAAAATATAAAAATCTAAATTTGGCTCCCAATTTCTTGCTGGAATTAGAAGGAACCTGCCACCAGCGCCGCCCATTTCTGGGGGACGGGGAGGCTAGGAGGCTTGACTGGATTTTTAGTTACAGAGCCTGTCAATAAAAGTCTCTCTTTTTTTAGAAGAATGGTGGCTCTTATTCCATGGCTAGGTCCATCAGTGGAACATGAGTACAGATATATGTAATGTGTGGTTAATGGGGAGGGTCACTGGTGACAGTTTTTGTTTAACCAATAGAACACTAATTTCGCAGTCAGCAGGTGATGGAGTAAGCTTGAGTAAGCCTCATTCAGACGGTCATTATGGAGCTGTGGTCTGGTCACATGAATTGTCTTCTATGGCTCCCAGTGACAGTGTAGTGAGCACACGGTGTGTCACTGCACCGTCACCGCAGCCTTTTGTCTGCCTATGAAAGGAGGAGGGGTGAGTGCTCACCCCTCCCACCTCCTCCAACCGGAACCATTCCGGGCGAGCTCCTGGCCATATGAATGTACCCTTAGAGTAGAATTCTACCACATTTACAGATTTTTAAAGATTTTTATACCATAATAAGGAACAAGGAAGAACAAAAATCTTTTTGCTATACTTTCCCCCAATAATGGCCTATACTAGGTATTGAGAATATATACATTCCTATTTTCATCGCGTGAATTGGGGGTGTGTTCATTCCTTATTATTTCTTTATGAGATTGGCAACATTTTTTAAATAATAGCTTTTTGAAAATAAACACATATTATAATGTCATTCAAAGTTTTTTTGTTCACAAGAAACTACTCGCGAACACAGATGTAAATTCTCCCCCTCTCTGTGTTAGGAGACTAACGTTGCTCCTGGGATACTGAAAAATATTTAAAACCTTTTAATATACAGGCAGTCACAGGTTTGTTTTTTTTAGTTTGTATGTAAGTCGGAACAGGTATATTTTATAATTGTAACCCTGTGACAATTGGATTTTTACAATTGTGTGCTATCATGGGGACAAGGACTATCATTAAACTTAATTACAGACACCTTACATCTGATCATTGCAGCCTGGGACTAAAGTAAAGCATCCAGGTCACAGTGTGCCGAGAGGTCCGTCTGTAACTAGGGGTTGTCCGTTAGTCGAGTGTCCTTAAGTCGGGGACCGCCTGTATTGCTTTGCCTTTTTAGCTCTTTTACACTGACACTGCCTATGTCCACCAGTGTTGTTGTTATCCTCCTCAGTTTAGACTGTCCCTGTAGTAGCTGTCTCCTCTCTCTGTGCTTATCTCGGTGAGACCATAGCTTGTTTACTCAAGAAACTCAACAGATTCTTACTGCTGGAGTGGAGGGGCTGCTGGTCCCTACTTACTCTGGATCGAGGGTGAGGTTATGTGTAGCTCTGGGTAGCTAGCAGGAGATTCTTGTGCCTGTGGCACTCTCTGAATGGAAAATCATTCTTTTTTAGTAAGGTGGATTATTAGGCTCAGATTACTAAAAAGAGCTGTCTCTTTTGGCTTCCAGAAATGTAGGCAGCAGCAGTGTAGTCAGTCACCCCTCTCCACACCACTTTTAATCCTATTTTATCAGGTTAAAAGGGGTGTGATTACCCAATTAACTGTTAACTGAGCTGTTGACTCCTGTTGTTCATCTGAAAGAGACAGTGATTAGAGCCGGCTCATTTGTGAACTACCCATCACTTATGCAGACGTCTCCTGCGAAGAAAAGTGGGATGGAAAGTCTCCCCTATTCCCAGTCAGTCTCTCCATCATCGTCTGCAATTCTGCAGAACTTTCTCTTTCTCTCTCCGTAGTTCAAGTTGTGTCATATACTCCTATATACAACCAATCACTTGGGGACATTACTACGGGGGCTGCCATGGGGACATTTCTATTGGAGCTGCCTTGAGGACATTACTTTGGGGGCTTCCATGAGGACAATACTTTGGGGGCTGCCATGGGGACATTACTATGGGGGCTGGGCAGGGGACATTGCTATGGGGGCTGCACTGGGGACATTTCTATGGCGGCTGGGCAGGGGACATTACTATGGGGAGCTGTGATAGGAACGTTACTATGAGGACTGGGCAGGGGGCATTATTATTGGGGCTGCGCAGGTGACTTCACTATGGGGGCTGTGATGGGGACATTACTATGGGGGCTTGGCAGGGGACATTACTATTGGGGTCTGTGCATTTTTGAGGGGGCTCTGCATTGAACATTTATTTAATGAGGGGAGGCTGGTGAACATTTAGTCAATGAGTAGCGGCTGCATTTCCTACACTAGGCTTATACTCAAGTCAATAATTTTCCCACTTTATTTTGATGTAAATTTAGGTGCCTCATCTTATTCTCAGGCTGACTTCTATATAAAAAGGGGGGGGGGGCCATGGTTCCGGTCCCTGGAAGAAAAATTTGGGTGCAGCCATTCCCCGAATACAAAACGTTTGGTGACCACGGGTATTGTGGACACAATGAAGATTGTAAAAATTAGAACATGCTAAGAGGAATAAGAGCCACACAACTTATGCTAAAATCACTCTACCATTCCCTCCTTCCGTTAAAAAAGTAAAGTAGGGAAGATTAACGGGGGTTCAACCTATCAGTTAAATATTCCATTGACATCAGTGTAAATTATATGTCACCTGTTATGGTCAGTTTGGCATGGATCAGATAGCCGTGCATTTTTCTCAAACGGAGGAAAAGTACTGCAGCACCCGTCATATTTTCTGTCCAAAAAAACACATGGATAACGGATCCCAGCCTAAACGGAACGTAAAGGATGACATAAAATTTACATTGATGTCAATGGAATTTTTAAGTGATACGTTTAACCTCTGCTAATACTTTATTCTCTACTTTTAACGGAAAGGAACATTAGTGTGGAATGAGCCTTACGTAACCGGGGTTATCCTTGTTTTAGTTAGTTAGTTACTTTCTTTGGCTGCTGTATATAGACCCTTTGACATTCACCTCGTACACACTTATTACATGTATTAGAAAGCCTAATCCTCTTGCTGTCCAGTCTTTTCTGAAGTAGCACCAGGTCCTGCTCATGTTATTGTCTGCATGGACTGTACTTATGTGACTTGGTGAATCTCATTAATGTCAAGGGGCTGCTTGGTAAGAGGATGCCCCTGACATAATAGGGTGATCCTATTAAGGTGTGTTGGGCAGTTGATGTATATAAGAGAGTGATTCTTGACCTTTAAGAACATGATCTCATTAAAGTATTTAGTTGTCTGCTGTCTCATGGTTATAAGAAGGTGATCCCATTGATGTCCTGGGTGGTAGGTGCAGACGTGATGATTCTATAGATATCTCATTGCTATACGTGTAAGGAACAGGTTTTGTGTTGTCTATGGTCAGAGACTACAGAATTTATTCTATAGTCTGTTAGTTTTTTTATTGGTAGTTAAATTAGAGTCTATTAGGCTGTCAGGGTCCAGACTTTCTGACTTGATCGAAAAATAGTTCATATTGACTCAGCTATTTATAGTAATACTGTGTATGTTCATTTCCCAGCCTCACTCTCTCCATATATAAAGTTATCCCGAGGCCCCGTCTCCCCTATTGCAATGCGCTACACATAAAATGTAGATCAAATTTTCGTATAACTCTGTGTTGGTTGATCCTCTAGGGATTTTAAGGATAAATTGACAAATGAGTGCTACTAGTTTGGGTTGTCTCCCTACACAATCTTTCATCAGCACTAACAGTGCTAATCATTCTATATTGATAACAGTATATTTCCATGAATATTCTTTTACGCCGTGTTTTCTTTCTACTGTTTCATTTTGTAATATGTTGGTAGGTGAGAAGAGTGGCTCACGTTGGTGCATATAGTGCTCCTAAACTCAATGATAGAATAAAAAATGATAGGCGGAAATAGTATAAATATTAAATTCCAAAAATGACATAAGGTTCTCTCGGAATTCATCTGTCAAGCATAAACTTTTAATGGGAGTGTACCACCTCCACAAGCCTCATGAAGGAACAAACTATGATTTCAATAATAAATGAATTATTTCTCTACATTATGCATTTCTGAGAATTTCCCAATTTAATCCATTTGCTAATGAGACACTTCAACTGAAATGACATGTCCTCCTAGCACTGATATTCCTACTTGGACCACTACCCTCTCCATCAAATGAGCAGGGATTTGTGGGAAGCAAGGAGACACTGAAAATTATTTCCTGAGGACACGGCCTTGGCGCACTAACTGCTTCATTAGCATATGGATTTTACTGGGAATATCATGGAAACTGTGCAATGGACATATGGCTGTTGTTAGGATCCACTAGTACCCTATTAAGCTTTTTATTTGTGTGAAATCCATCTTGAATGTTTTCATGGCTTGTTAGAAATACTACAATTGCATTATGCAGTATCTCCATATGCAGAAGGCACTCCCATTCATATTGCTTGGGTATTGTCGAAAGTGTGTAGGTAGGCAGTGTTCCCCAACAATAGTTAAAGAGAGACACATATAACCCTTGGGCTTCCGATAATAGGAACAATACAGAGATCCATGGATTGTGTTATCATACTAGAAGTTTATAGAAGTCAATACCTAACTAGTATTTGGGTAAGGACACGTATTCAGGATTTATGAAGACAAAAGGTAGGAGTGGAGGAAAAGAAGGGAAAATATTATTTTACATTTATAGCATCTCCGCCTTTATGATCCACACCAGGTTTGGCTTCCAAAATTTCATCCACCTTCCCATTTGATGACTTTAGCCTTAAAAAAAATGGTTACGTTTGCAACGTCTACCATGGCATGATCACAGCGTGCCTTCATGGACATCTGCTCCTCCCTATCCTCCCTGGAGGCTGCTGCGATTTCATGTGATCAGATACATACATGGGGTAGACTGTGCAAATGTAACAGGACTTTAGATGATATGACCCTGGTCATATGAAACTAAGTGAACATTCTCAGTGTTCCAGACAGCAGCATGTTCTGTAGCAGTGAGACCTGTCAATCAGGAACAAGGAGGCAGGGCAGTGTAAGTAACCACTGAATATGCAGGGCCTCATTGGACTCACATAAGGTGAGTTGCATATAAGTGTACAAACTGATTTTTTTAACATTGCAGGCATGGAAAGGAACCATTTAGGTTTGAAGGCAATTATTTTTTTTATCATAGTTTTTAATAAAATATTTATTTTGGGTGGGTTAATTGGCACAGCTAGTTCTTTTCATCTAAGCAGTGGCCCAATTATGTTGCTTATTAGCAATGGATATGACCTACATGGGAGACAATACCAGATGTCCTCACCCTAGTGTAGATCCATTGTCACGTTTAGCCTGAGCAGTGATAGTACTTTCTGCTAGTCACAAGTCCTGGTCAACATTATAGATCCTACCTGAAGTTTGCAATTTCTGTTATCATCAACAATGTTATCATTGCTAAGAGGTAGCCAAAATGGGACTTAGGATATATGTGCCTGTAGCACTCAATTCACTTTCCTACTGACACCTTGTATCTAGTTATGAGTGGGAATACACTTGTTAAGTCTGTATGACAAATACACTTGCACCAAAATAAATTTTGGAAAGACTTGGCTTACAGGATTTATTTAGCTGTAATTTGTCCTGATGCTCTCCGCAGCTGATAAGGAACTCTATTTCTTTTGTGCACTAAGTACCCAATTCTAGAGGAAGTGAAAAGGAAGTGCCCGTCGTTACTGACAGGAATTTGGATAAGCTTAACCTTTTGTTCCTGTAAACAGAAAAACAGATGAATTTTTTGCTTCTTTCAGAGACAACGGCGGAAAAACACTGCTCACTGCACCTGTAATATATGTGTATTCCAAGGATTTCCAGTATTAGCACTTATGGCAATAATATTGTGCATGCTATAAGTGCAGCATTGCTGGAAGTCGCACCACCCATTCCCTCTTCCTGGTGGAGAGATTGTGGCAGATGTAAGGGCACTTTTCACTAAAGCGAACTGGAGAAAGGAACCAGCAGAGAATACTACTGTGGATAAAACAAATTATTAAAGGAAATCTACCATCAAAATGAATCATGATAAATCAGGGGCACGAAAGATCCATAGAACCAGGCACTGTAACTGTGGTAAACTTCTAATATCTGTTATACATTGCCTCCTTCCACCTAAAATCAACCTGTAAAATTATGCTAAGGAACCTGAAGGGCTCCCGAGTGTGCTACCAGAGATTTTAAACAATAAATCTAATCCCTTGCACGCTATTCTGATTGGGCAGTGTAGCACCTTCAGTGATAGGTTCCTCCAATTAAAATGCAGGACAAATAGTTTTATATCCTCTTTTATCCCTTTAGTGATAGGACTGGCCAATACAAGGGGAAGCACAGAGTGATATATTTTTATTGTGTTTAATGCTTTTTTTAAAGTTTATTAATTTTATTTATTTCGTTTTTATATGTGTGTGACTTTGTGACACTACTACTTTCCCCTATGGCAGTGATGGCTAACCTATGGCACTGGTGCCAGAGGTGGCACTCGGAGCCCTTTCTGTGGGCACTCAGGCCATCACCAGAGATGACTCCAGGTATCTTCCTGCAGTCCCAGACAGCCCAGGACTTGCTGTGCACAGAGCTATTTTAAAGTGACAGCTCTACCTGGGACTATTTTCTGCTTTATTGGTGCCTCAGGTGCTGGTATCAATGAAAACTGTGACAGAGAAGGGAGTATAAATCACAAATTACATTTCTGTGTTGGCGCTTTGCGATAAATAAGTGGGTCTTTGTTGAAGTTTGGGCACTCGGTCTCTAAAAGGTTCGCCATCACTGCCCTATGGGGATAATAAAAGGTATTCTATTCTATTCTCCATGATGTAGTTTCACAAGTTGTTACATTGTCTCCCCCTCTGCTCCCTCAGAACTTCCCCCCTCCAGCTGCCTGCTGTAATGTCACAGTAGCCGAGGGAGTTTAAACACACAGTGGGAGGGGTAACAGTGTAACAGCCTGTGAAGCTACAGCAAGGAGTGGCTCTGGTAACACCCCAACTACCTTTTGGGATCATTAGCATAATTTTAAAAGTTGATTTTAGAAGTAAGAAGGCCATGGATAACACGTATCAGGGTTAAGGTTATTAAAGACCATCAATATTAGATTTCTGACTCTCAGGCTGCATCAACACACAAAGCACAATTCAACGCTTGTATTCTTTAAGTAGCAACACACGCTCTGCATATAACCTGCAAAATATATGTTGTTACTAACAAACGCAAGTGTTTAAATATAAACCCATATCCATTCGGGTACACTCCCACGTGGCGTCTTTTGGATGCGTTTTACATAATATCATGCATTTGGCCGGTTTGAAAACGTTTTTTTTTTTTTGCTGGAAGTGTTGCAGCTGTATCCCAATGTTATCACAGCTGCTTACACTTCCAGCAACTATGAAAATGCTTTCAACCAGCCAAACGTATCATAACATGTAAAATGCAAACCTTTCAGGGATGAGTTTAAAATTGCACCCAAAAACACCACTTCTGATTGCACCCTTTGGGGGGACTAGATTGAAAACACAATTCAAGCACAGTGAGACTGCAGGGGTCAGCACTTTAAAAGGCATTTGAGCTTGTGTGTGAGCAGTTTGTTCCCTTCATTGTCTACTCCTTGTTATCTACACAACAGTGGCTGAGAAGAGTATTGCAGCTTTATCATATTTAAGTGAATGGGACCAGGTCACTATTATGTAAAAAGTGTGCAGGGTGAACACTGAAGAGTCAGCAAACAACTCAACAGACACCCAGCAGCATTATATTGGTGGCCTCTAAGGGCAGCCATCAAAATACTGAATCTCGTAAATCCCTGTAATTTGTCAAAATGTGTAGATGAAGACTTGATTCTGAAATAGGGGCAGCACAGTGGGGTAGTGGTTAGCATTACAGCCTTGCAGCGTTGGTCAACATCTCCAAAGAGTTTGTATGTTTTCTCCTTGTTTGCGTGGCATTCCTCCAGGTCCTCTGGTTTCCTCCCACAGTCCAAAACAAACATACTGGTAGGTGGATTAGATTGTGACCTCCATTGGGGACAGGGACCAATGTTGAAAGCTCTGTGCAGCGCTGCATAATCTTTGTGCGCTATATAAAGAAATTATTATTATTATAATAAGTGCTTGCAGGTATATTTTCCTGCAAAAAAAAAAAAAATGACATGAAAAGTGCCATCACTGGGGGTCTGAGCCAGAACCCTAAACACCGGAAACGGTCTGTACTGTAATACTAGCCATTCTACAGAGGCCCCTCTTCATTATCAATGCTGATAAATGAAGATTTAGAGAATTTATCATACATGTATAAAAAGTTTTATAGGTCGCTCCTCATCTTTATTTCAAGCAGTCTCATCATTTGCTGCTAAGTGGAATAACTAAAAGGCCAAATGTCTACTAAGTATAATGGCAAACGTGATTCCCATTCAGTCATGGCAGTGATTGCAGATAATTGCTGCCAGTCTGAACGTACTTTTATTGTGTATGGGTTCAATGTTGTCCTTACTCACAGCTTTTTAGCACAGAGATAATTGCAGTAGCCTTGAATGAACATTACACTTCACTCTTTAGTTTAAGCACACAGCCCTATTAGGCTTTGACTGGAGGTTTTCAATATGGAGGTGCGTAACATGTGTCTGCCACATGGCCTAGGTTCAGTTGTCCTGTCACATGGCCTAGGCTCACTTGTCCTGTCACATGGCCTAGGCTCAGTTGACCCTCCACATGGCCTAGTCTATATGGCCTAGATTCTAGGTGCCACAGTTCTGAAGATTTGTTTAAAGTTTGACACTGTGTATATATACGTTGCGCACGCTGCGTGTGCACATAGAACATATATACTTGTATGGCAGTTGTGAAGGAGTTAACCTCTCCTCTAAAGTCACGCGAAAATCAGCAGAGAAGAGTCATATTTTGCCTGAGATGAGTCATGTTTGGTGTAACTTCAGATGCCTCTATCTCCAGTTCTGTAGTATCTAGAAACATTAAAGATAAGAATCTCATTTTTCAGATTGCATGAGGCTTGTGATTCTTTGAGTTACAAAAGCAGAGATAGTTAGAAAAAAAGGCATTGATTTTTTTTATTTGCAGCTCGCATTTCCAACTATGGCCCAAATTTATCAAAAGTACAGCCTCTAAACATGACTCACCTACGGTACAATATGACTCTTCCCTGCTAATTTTCACATGACTTTGGAGGAGTTTTTTTTAATGAACTAATGGACAAGATCCCTTGGGAATTCTAGAAGCAACATTTCATACCCTACCTGAGGGGGATAGTAGTTTAATATGGTAAAATCTGGTACTAATAAGAAATATATTGAGGCATAAAGAAGAATATTTGATTTGCCCCATTTAGTGTCATATGGCAAAATAGCCTCCAACATGAATCCCATGAACCAGGTTTTACCAGCAAAACATGGATCATAGAATGACACTGCCTCCAGTGGCTTGCATTCTTCCTCTGGTACATCCTTCGGAGGGGCTCTGGTAATGCCTATAGATAGCTTCTGTCTCATTAGCATAATTTTAAAAGCTGATTTTAGAAGGATGGAGGCCATGTTTAATAAATATAAGAAGATTGCCACAATCTCAGTGCCTGGATCTATGAGTAAGTGTCCCTGGTTTATCATGATGATTTTGATGGTAGATTTCCTTTGTGTTCCAACTATGCTTGAGGTATCATGGAGAATTAATTTTTCTTAGGGGAATATATATCAAAGGTAAAAAAGAACTAAGGTAACAGACAGCTTGTAAAGAGCACAGCAAGCAAATCAGGTAGACAAGCATACTCAAGCAACTCTCACTAATGTATGGAGTTGCAGGTTAAGCATGTGTTTTGCCGCTCCATTCAAAAATATGGGAGGATCAGAAATTGCTGAGCACAGTGCTCGCCTATCTGTAGCATTCACATTCACTATCTATTTGAGTGCAAAACATAGGTAAGCGCTGTGCTCTGTCGAGCTCAGAGCTTGTCCTGAACTCCACTCCATTAGTGACAACGAAACATCCCTTCTCTGGATTGCTGGGGGTCTTGTTCTTGTGATCAGTAGGGGTCCTAGAAGCTTCTTATCCCCTAAGGATAGGGCATAACCTGAAAATGTTGCAGCAGGGTTTCTGTGGCATTGGACCGGGCTGGCTAGCCTTTGCAATTAGTATCTATTACCCTATGACTGGGTCACTAGTCACCATTCTACTGTAGCTTCTAACATCAGAATACTCCACAATACCTGCTGTTTTGCAGATACTTTGACCCAAGTTCAACTTCTTATCTTAGTTTCTGAAAACTTTATACTTTCCCTTTTTCCCTGCTACTAACTGAGAACTGTCTGTTCACATTCCACCCCATAGATGCTATTGTCACAATATTATGTTTTCTTCACTTCACATATAAATATATGTTATATTATTTTTTTATGACCCTATTATAGCATCCGTATAATGGGGCAAATTTACTAAGGAGCTTGGCCAATTCTCAGTCAGACTCTGCATGTTCTTTTATGTGCAAACGGCTTGCACATTTTAAAATATTAGTATTTTAGTATAGTACATAGTATTTTAAAAGTGTCAGTGCCACATATGTGTTGCACGCAACTCGTTTGTGGCGCAGCTGCACTATACCCAACGCAACACAAAGTTCTGCACTGAAGGGGGTGTTGCGGTGCACAGTCAAAACCTGCGCCACATTTATCATGCAAAGTCCTGCAGGAGTGTGTGCACACCCCCATGTTAACGGGCACCACAATTCATGAATCTGACACATACTGCACACTACCCAGGCAAACTGCTCATAGAACAGTCTGCACTGTTTTTGATAAGTGTGCCCCAGTATCTTTAGTCTTGACGTGTGTTTTTTTTATTAGGCTTGTGCGGGTTTTAGATTTGTTTGATTTATGGGTGATATATTTGGAGCTGAGTCTATCAGTTTGTGCGACATTTTTACCAAAAAGTTGCAAAAATGTTGCAAACTTTTTACTGCAATTTGCATTAAAATTAACACTTTTTCATACATTCACACCTGGATTCTCTGGATTAGGGATGAGTGGACCAAAGAAAGTTTAGCTGAACCTGAACCTCAAAATTCTGTTAGGGGGTTCAGGTCCGGGTACTAAACCGAACCCCAACTGGTAAAACCCACAAACAATGCTGGCGCTGGAACAGCGTGATTGTTAAATCAGTATTTAACTGCAGGTGATGTGTGCGTTGTCAGTCATATAGCTACGGCATGTGTGTGCCACCATTTTCCATAGGATCACTGCTCCCTGTGATGTCATTGAGGAGCAACGAGGTTCAACATGGGTTTTTATTAGAAGTTGCATTATGATACAGCATATTACACAACAATAAACAGTATACATTTCTACAAACAACAAGACAAGACCAGAAATGGGAAGGGAAGCTGGGGGCTTGGTAAGGAGAGGGAAGGGGTAGCAGGACATGGGCTGAGGGGGTAGGTGACCGATATGGCCCTAGTCTTGCCGCCAGCAACTTAAGACCTCCAGCATTGATCATGAGTGTTACTAACAGGCAGGAGAGCCAGACCCAAACTTCTGACTAAAGTTCTGGTTCAGGAGACTCACACCGGCAATGTATAACATGGACCCGAATTGCAATTCGGGTTTGCTCAACACTACTAAAGATATATCAGACGCAACACAAAATCTCTGGCGCACGAAACTTTACTAGGTGAGTGGAAAAGTTGAAAATTTATGGTTAATGACCCCAAGGAATTAAGTTTAATCCTGACCCTTGCCATTTGCTCCATAGAATATTCTAGTAACTTGTTTTTGTTCCATCTTTCTATTCCGCAAATGACCTTTGAATTTGGATGTTGACCCCAGCTCTCTCAGTATAATGGAGTACAGTGACCCTATTTCTCATGGCTCCAGGACCATGAGGCAGCAGGGTGACAACCTATGAGGATGAGTGTACACCTGGAAGCAGTGTGTGGTGCAGCCACTTCATACAGGTATACAGTACAGAAAGCAGTAGTTTCGGAACCACTTTGCCATGACGCGCCAGGTTCGTAGTTGTTTTGGAGGAAAATTATTCTTGATGAAATGGTTTCGTGGTGAATAATGGCGAACGATTTTGTAGAGACTTGTTTTTCCTGTGATGTGGAGATCTGTTGCAAAATTCCTAATTAATCCTCCATGATTCAGTGTTGTTACACAATGAAAGCTTCATTATAGTCCTGTGTATTTCTTCATCTACACGTACTGTATGTTCCATCTATTACATTGATTCCGCTCTTGCTCCAGTCTTTCGGATGCTATGGTCAGTCACTATAGGGAGATGCTGGGGTCTTAGTGTGGCACATGTGCTGTACCCTGCACTTTTAGAGCACACAGCTAGCACTCCTCTAATAGAAGAACGGGTGCTATAGACTCTGAGACCTCCAGGGGGAGCTGTATAGCAGCCATACTGTATTTAAAGGATATGATACACAGATAGAGAGGGAGGAGCTGAGTATAACTAGATTTTTTTTCCTCTTTCCTCTCTGTCTGTATTCCTGACACACGGAGGGAAGAGAAGAAAGAGACAGACAGACAGGAATAAACCCCCCACCCCTTTTAAAAAGAAACTTCAGCTTATCATACTGGGATTCACAGACTGTCACTTGCTTTCCACTCAAGATCTGGGGCTAAGGGGAGAATTAGGGGATCAGGAACCCTGCACCCCTCTTCCAGATATTCTTCTTTGCACACACATAATTTTGCGTTTTTTTTCTGGTTCCCAAGTGGCTTGCACTCCCTTCCAGTCTCACAGAAGAGGAGGATCTAAGTCTTGAGGCTTGAGGTGAGTGATCCTTTAGACTTGCACATGGGGGTCTGTGGCTGTGTCATGTATAGCTGTTTACTGTAATAAGGTCATGTCTTCATAGCCCTACCTGTTTAACCCTTCTGTTGCTGAAGAGGAAGGCCTAAAATGTGTTGCAAGAAGGGGCGTGAGGCATGGTGGATTGTACGAAAGAAAAGGGGGTGCCATGGCCTGTTTGCTGCTTCCCTCAGAGTCTGGTCATAAACAATCCGCACCCCCCTGAGAATATTTCCAGACTAAATTTATGGGGGATTGAGGGGGAGCAGCCACCTACGACATTTTATAAGGCGTCCTTCTTGTCCCACCGAGTAGACTTCATTCGTATCTTTTTAAAGGTAATTGCGTATGTGTTTGGAGGAGGTTTTTACGGGGGTGGGGACATATTTTTGGGGTGTCAAACCACATGCTCTTCGCCCCGAGCACTTCATTTAGATATAGTATATAGTTCTGGTTCTATTCCATACATACAAGGCCTGCCTGTGTCTGTTTACTGTGTGATATCTCAGCAAGGTTGTTCAAGGCTGCTTGTGGCTGAGGTGGAGAAGTGGTTAACTCCCTGTGAATGCTGACAGTGCATAGGCCGTGTCCTCCTCTCCCCCTTGACTTGCAATAAGGCACTCCAGACTAGTGCATTACTTGTGTGCAGCTATAGGAAGGAAGGAACGGCTGCGGATCTAACCTCTACCCCCAACAAATCTACTGATTTAATGGTTGCCGCCCCTACATTTTTTAATCTGCGTGATGTGGAACATTAGCCGTACAGCGCCACTGCCTATGTTTATATAGTTCTAGTATCAGTGGCAAGTTCTGTACAAGTCAATGGTATTTAGTGTAACTCTTATCGGGGTAAAACCCTGATCAAATTAATGTGAGAATGCAGATTTCCCCCCTGTCTGCGTCATATTCTTTATGTCTTATGTCTGTATATACACGATGAAAAGACTTCAGGATCCCCCCATTTCCATGTGTCAGAACGGGTTAGCAAAGCCATATGTTGTTTTAACTACTATTACACAAGCTTCGGGCCTCCATGCCAGAGCTTGGCTTCTCGGTGGCGTGTGCCAGGATTGCTTTCTCCCAGTGACACCCCTCAGCGCCATCCCCATGCCTCCGATTTTAACCCTACCATGCCCTCTGGTGTTGTGCATATATCCCGCTACATCCTCGGTTTTATGTGTTCTATCTTTTTGTCTGCTGCTGAATTTTCTATATATATTTTTTTTCATTTTCACACTTGCTTACGTCTTTTTTTGTTCCACAGCCATGTCTGTGCTGCAGAGTTGAGCAGCAGGAGCCGTCCTGCTATCACGTGTTCCTGGGCACCTATAGATGTACATATAGACATGCGGCGTTGGTTTTCTTTGTTTGTCGTCTCCGGGGTAGGTCACTGTTTATTGCGTGGCCGGTCTTCTTGGCCCCACATGTTAGTGCGTCCTGCAGGTGGCCTTTGAAGTGGTGTTGGCACTCTGTCACGCAGGCAGCTGTCGTGATTTGTGTGTTATGTTCAGAGAAGGGGGTGTGGATCTTTCTGGCGCAGGAAAAAGTGCCGGAAGGTCCCAGAGAGTCCCTAAAAGAGAGGCTGAATAAGAAAGAATATCTTGTAGTATGTGAGACACACAGCGTCGGGACCTTGTGTGCACATGTGCATATGAGTGTGCCGTCCTACGCAAGTTTTCCTTTCTAGAATGATCGCTGCTAATACATCTTATAATATTAATAACGAGCCTGTGACATCCATTGCTGATGTCTCCTTGCACCCCTGTTGTACTATAACTTTCACAGCTCTATGGTGGCCTATAGGAGACAAGTCTGAGAGGCCTATCTAGGCCTGTGTGCGGTGTACGGTCCGCAGGCCATATCCAGTCTGTATGAACTATTTTTTTTTTTGTTTTTAAAGTGATAGAAGGAATTTGTTACATTTTTTTCTACTTTATTGGATTGTTAGTACAGTAAAAAATGGAATGGAAAGAGTTGTATCAGATTCCATTTTAATGAAATAATTTATATTTTATCTCCATTTTTTTTTTTAACTTTCAAGGCTTAATGAACATATAGTATGAATTTGACTTCAGTGCGGTGAACTAGATGATGCTAGTTATATAAAACTGAGTTGTGGTCCACTAAATTTTAATTTCTTAGATGTACTCTCATTGCTCATTGCTTCCAGTAATGACTTTTCTTTGGTTTGGCGCCTACCTGCACCCTTTTGTTATGTATTTGTAATTATACCAAATAAAGTTAAACATCCCACAATAAGCCATGGTAACATTTTGTGTTTTGTGTTACGGCACAACCACAATAAAAAACCACGTGTATTAACATGAAGTTTGATCACAGCTGAATTTTCTTTTAAAGAAACATTTTCAGGAAATGTTTGTATAAAAGAAACCAGAATTGTGGAAATATAAAAACAATTGTGGCTTTTACTTTCTTTCTCATGTCACTTGGTAAGGAATGGTTAGGACAGGCCACAGTTTTAGAAATGGGAAGTTTTTCAAATGCAATATTAACTCTTTACTGACGTGATATATATCTTTACGTCACATGCTGACTGCAGGTGTATAGAGAGTGTTCACGGGCATTTAAATCCCGGCGGCACATGGGTACCACCATCTTGGATTCAATCGCCGCCCACTGTGAAGTCATTGGGGGCCGGCAATCCGTTACCATGACAACCTCAGGTCATTTAAAGACCTGATTTTAACTCTTCTATTACGTGTGTGATTTGCACTTTGTAATAGATGAAGTGTAAAATCCCCATATACTGTAGTATTGTAGGATCAATCAGACAACCTATGGTTAAAGTACCCTAGGAAGTCTGAAAATTGCTAAAAATTCACCCACCTTTCCCTAGGAGTGATATAAATATAAATAAACTGTAAAAATTGTAAACATGTCCCAAAATGTCCGATCTATCAAAATAAAATAATGGTTATTTCTGGCGTAACCAAAAATAGTGACCGAAGTCAAAAATGACACTTTTTTGCCATTTTGAAAAGCATAAAAACTTCAATTAAAGTGATCAAAAGGCTGTACAGTCCTCAAAATAGAAGCATTGAAAACATTGTCAAAAGTCCCAAAAAATGACACCACCCTCAGCTCTGTACACCAAAGTATGAAAAAGTTATTAGCAACAGAAGATGGCAAAATGAAGATTTTTTTTTTTGTAAAATCCAAGCCCACAAGAAAATGGTGCAAATGCATTTCTTCATTATTTTCCTACATTTGGAGTTTTTTTCCCGCTTCCCAGTACATGGAATGGAATATTAAATACCGTCACTATGAAGTACAATTTGTTGTGCAGAAAACAAGCCCTTATACAGCTCTTTACTTGGGAAAATAAAAAAAGTTGTAGATTTTTGACGGTGGGGAGTGGAAAATTAAACCACAAAAATGAAGAGCCTGGTCATTAAGGGGTTAATTTAAAAAATAAAATCATACACATCCATTCACCATCTGGCTGCAGGTTTTTAAGGAGGCATCGGAGCAACAGGTTGTGGTTGCTGAAAAAAAAGTTAAGCTGGGGTTCAAGAATGTGGATGAGTTTTCAGAAATCCCATTGTTTGGCATGTAACATCTGGCCGGGGAGGTATTGTGCCCCGTACTCAATACTAGTGTGGCCTTGACATATTATTCCACTCCTGAAACTAAAAAACCTGAAAGGTTATAAAAGAGTTGGATTATTCTTATGCTTTTGGCTCTTGCCCCATGTCACGTTTTCGAAGATTCGCCCTTATTACTACAGCGAGCAAAAATAGATCTGTCGGGACAATATTTTCCACCATGTTAATCAACTGACGGTCATATGAGACAGATCGATAACTAGAAAGGATGAAGTCGCTGAACAAACTCGTGATGTAATGTGCCATTCAATTGCTTACTGTCATTTCTTAGCAATTTCATGGTCCCCGAGCTTGTATTCCCCTTATAAATAGCTATAGTATGAGAGTAAGCAACTGTGTCATGTGCTAGGGGAAAAGGTAACAAACTACCATTGATCCCTTAAGAGTCAAGGTGCTCCAAAGGGAGAATTCCTTTTCTCAGAAGATTCATTATCTTCCTAAGAAATCACAAATCAAATATTATGATCTAAGGTGTAAGATCTAGGAAGCCAATGCATGATGAGCCTATTGTCATATCATACCTATTATCATAGCCACTCGCTGCCATACATGTATAAGGGAAATGTTTTTTGTTCTTCAATGTGATGGAAAGTAGCAATAGTGGACTAAGTGGTTATTTTTTCAAGTACACAGTCACCTGTAGACCTTAAAGGGGGACCTTTAAGCTCTTCTGATATACTTGACTTGTGCAGCGAATGTGATGGCTGCATATCTGGACCAAATCTGGCAATGTGGAAAGTCCTCCTGATCCGTGTCAGGCATTGATGTGTATTTGATCAGTGTAGATCAGCAAGAGAAGCTTAAAGGAAATCTACCATCAAAATCAACCATGATAAACCCAGAGCACTTACTCATAGCTGCAAGCACAGTGACTGTGGTGATCTTCTTATACTTGTTATCCATGGTCTCATTACTTGTAAAATCAACTGTTCAAATCATGCTAAAGAGCCCGAAGGAGCTTTACTAGAGCCCCTCCTTGCTACAGGCTGTTTACTGTCTCCGATCCACCTATGCTGCTTGATGTTATCTCACTGCAGCAGAGGAAGTTTTAGCACACCATAAGAGGGGAGAAGTGTTCCTTGCACACTGTAACAGCCTGTGAATCTGCAGCATGGAGGGGCTCTGGAAACACCCCTAGGTGCCCTTCAGGCTTGTTACCATAATTTTTTAAAGTTTTAGAAGGAAGGAGCCCATGGATAACAAATATAAGAAGATTACCACAGTCATGGTGCTTATATTCATCAATGACACCCAGTAACAGTATTCAATAGATAAGTTAATAAGTTAACAGTATTCAATAGATACATAGATTTTCTTTTAGGCACTTTCATCTTATAATATCAAAAATATCTGGAATTTACCAGAGCTTTATGTATAACTGTGCATGTAAAGGAAATCCAAATAAAACTTACTTTAAAGTGTCCAGATACTAAGCTTTATTAAAAAATGGAGATAATCCACTCTTCCATCAATAACTGGAAGTTACTTTAATATAGGTTTCTTACTTTATCATGGATGCATTTTTATAATAATTATTATTAATTTAAAACTGTTGATAAAGAAAATTACAAAAAAGAAACTTTGTAGGACTAGGGTAGACGCTGGTATTTTTTTCTTTCTGCCATCACCATGCAAATTTTTGCTGTGCATGTAGTGTGTATGTGTAGGGGCTTTATGTCCTGGCCTCCTACGTCGCTCCTCATTGTGTGGCACGGCAGCCCTCATAAATATCCCATTTTACACCACCAGAGTAAACGTCATTTTAAGGCATAGGTCTTCCATAGCCCTTAAAACAATAGAGCACAGTGAGTGCTGAATGTGCTCATAGAAGGATTTTACACTAATGTATGCTTAACGAGAAGCGAGCGTTAACCGGTGGGCGGTACTGTAAATGCCATAATGGGCATATGCTTTGTCAGCACTGAAGAGGAAGGATTTCTCTACACCTTAAGATTATACCCAGACTGTCTTCATGGCTGCCCGCCTGCCTGTACTATGTACACTATTGACATAAAGAATATTGATCTCTTGGAGTAAATTGCTTTTGGAGGACTAGTTCGCTATAATCTAAATTGTGTATTGGGCATGTATTGTGCCAGTGCTGCTATTGAAACCTTCTACCATCACAGCTTGACAGACCAGTGATGGTAACATGGTTACTAAGCACAGAGAGTATTCCGCAGGAAAATATCTCTGTTGTCCTTAGTAACCACTAAGATCACTGGTCGGGTCAATACATTGAGGAATAAAATCTGGTATCTAATTGATACTGTGCGCTGTGTGTGTCCTGTGTGCCCACATGATCACTGGCGATATGAGGGTGCGCTACACTGCTGCACAAGGCATTTGCTTGGATCAGGGGATACTCGGGAAAAGAGCACTGATCAATGGAAAAGTTACCAAAGCTCAACCGACCATTGCTTGTAACTCTATCTGTTTATCAACACACTAAAAACACACATAAACACACTTATAGAACAAAAATAATAATAAGTATAAGGGCAAAGTTCAAATAAAATTATAAAAGGCTCAGATCAAACCTGCGTCAGAGTTTTCTGTTACACTCTCTGTTTTAGTAGATCGTAACAGTAACAGAAAGTGAATAAACGTCCAATCCCCATTGACGTCAATGTATGCAATGTTGCCTTGAGTATAGGCATGAGCAACAGAACCTGGGAAACGTAGGTGTGCAAACTTAGAAAACTGATCACCCCTCATGTCTCCATAGGAAATAAGAGGCCGCACCGTGAAATAGGGCAGGAATAAGACTTGCTCTATAATTTGTGGTATGGCCACTCAACTTAGTCATGGTGTGTGAGAGATGGTGTGCTCAGCACACCGTGCACAATAGACCTCAATGGAGGCTGTGAATTAGCTGCCGTTTTTGCAGCTAACTCACCGCCCCCATTTACAGTGGTGCGCATGATGCCATATAGTGTTTTCACCCTAAATGCAAAAAGCTAAAACAAAAAAAAGTACATCTCTATAAAAGGTCAAACTTCAAAGGCATAATGAAATCTAATGACCATAAACCGGTCCTGAAAGGGTTACTGAAAAGGAGATTTCTTTGACTAAACAAGACTAGACATTGCTTGTTGGTGACTAAATCCTAAAAAGTATAATAAATGTAACTAATTATAGCATAGCTGTGGTTGCCATAGCTGTAACTTTCTCTCCTCTGCTCAGTAACTTGTCAGTTTTCTCTTTTCTGAAGAACAATAGGTAAGCGCTGTGATGTGTGCAAACTGTGACTTTCATACAAATATGGAAAAAAACGAAATATGGACATATTAATCATCAGGACTGAATCAGGACTGACAAAATTATAAATTATTATTTATTTTATTATTAAGTGTTATTGTCTTATTTGTGCGTATAATAGTATTGATGCATATTGACACATAATTGTGGGGCTCACATGGGGGGAGTAAGTCAGTTACTCATAGTAATAGGATTGCAACTCTTGTTTATCAGAAGCCCTTGGAAGAAGGAAAGTCAGAGGTTTTTGGTTGCTCTGTGCATCCGCTCCAATTTTTCTTTATGAAGATATATTTTCCATGTTGAGAAATAAGAGTCCAGCTTTTGGCCATTTTAAGAAAACATGGCTGGCGAGAGGTGGAAAAAAGTGCAAGTTACCCACAGCATTCTGCTCTGTAAGAAACTTTGTTTGCTTGAGAAAAATGTCATAAAGTATCCTGTACAGGAATAATGGGGGGCAATATTTAAAGAAAGGAAAAGGAGCGCACTATTTTTATTAGTAGAAGTTACAGCTACGTGCTGGCTCTGTTTGAGAGGCCTTTGCTGTGTATGCCAGAGTTACATAACAGACACTGGCAGGCTGAACCGAAATACGCCCAAGGGAAAGGTTCTGTCTATTTTATGTGTTTTCTGGTGCACTTGGTAATCACACCCACCCCACCACCTTCCCTGGCCAATCATTAGAGGAAAACAGAAGGAGGGGTGTCTTCCGGACAGACTACAGGTTTGCTATAATCTTGGTATATCTGTTGTATGAGGCTAGTAGCAGCTCATGGTTGTAATTTGGTAGTTATTATAAAGTAGCACAAGCTTGTGTGGGGGGTTATGGCTGCCACCGGAGTTGCGGACCAGTTTTGATATATCAGTGATACTGAGAATGCAGATGTGTCGTGTTGTCTGTAGAGCGCTTTGTAAAGTTTCTATAAATATTTTGCCCCAATTAATCACATCTCATACAACAAGCCAGGCCAGTCATACACACCTAACGCCCAGTTCACATGTAATTAAAAAAAAAAAATGGGCCACATTTTATACATGCGGATCCGGTTCGCTCACAAATCAACTCTAATGACTGTCATTCTAATGTACCAAAAAATAGATGGTGCCACCTAAATCAAGTTTACACAAACAACTTCCACATGCCTAATAAAAACCCGGTTCATCAGTGCCTTTTTTGGATGTGGTGTGATGTTCCTTTTGGGCTGCAGATAGAACATTGTTGTCCTAGTCTGAAACACGTTAAATCTTCTATCCAGATAGTTTATTGGAGGTATCGTCTCCCCGTGACAGTATTTCTTCAGGGTCACTGCATGAATGTGTTTCTCCCTTCTGGGTAATTACCACATATCCTTCCATTCATCTCTAACATTTCACTGTTGCCTTCTAAAAGCCTTGCATTTCAGATATGTGAATCAGTGAATAGAAGGCAATGGTCACAAAGTTCTCTAAAAATTGCATAAAGTAATAGCAGACTGGGGACACACTAGGTGAAGCAAAAGAAAACAGCCAAAAACAACTAACTTCTGCCATAATTTATATGTTGTGTTCTGTGACGTGTGTGCCGCTACCCAGTGAGTAAAGTGGCTCTTTCTCCATTTATCTGGCTTTTCTCAACTTCTATACATATGCTCTTAAACTGATATTGATTCTATAATCCTTGCATAATCTGTCTTGGTTTTCCAAGGCAGACTTCACCTCACAGTATTATCTCATCACAAATAAATATATAGAAGTCTGGGAAGAGATGACGGAAAGTTTTCTATCTAACCATCAGATCTTGTATATCCCCTGTCATCATTCAACCTCCACCTCACTTATCAATCAAGTTTATTTCATAAAGCAACTCTACAAATAATCATTTTTTAAAAATAATTCTTAAAATTAAGCACTTAGATCCAGGCACTTTAAAATTATGCTTATCAGCGAGAACGGCCCTGTTACACTGTCCCATTGCTGCTTTAACACTTCCCACCTCCTGATGATTACAAACTACAAACACATCTTCTTGGTAGATTGATCCTTTAGCTGTGAGCTACTTTATAATAATAATAATAATAATAATAATTCTTTATATAGCGCACACAGATTACGCAGCGCTGCACAAAGCATGTCAAATTGATCCCTGTCCCTATGGGGCTCACAATCTAAACAACCTACCAGTATGTTTTGGAGTGTGGGAGGAAACCGGAGCCCCCGGAGGAAACCCACGCAAACACGGAGAGAACATACAAACTCTTTGCAGATGTTGACCTGAGTGGGATTCGAACCCAGGACCCCACTGCTACAAGGCAGAAGTGCTACTCACTCGGCCACCATGCCGCCCTACTTTACTGCATTGACCCCTCTCTTAGCAAAACAGTCAAATTGAGAGCCTGCGGAAGGGGAATATACATAATGGGGCACATTTAGTGCCGTGTGCCAGTTTTCTGTCGGACTTTGCACATTCTTTTAGGTGCAATCTGCTTGCACAGATCTTTAAGAAGTGCCAATGCCACATTTGTGTCGGACGCGACCATTTTGTGGTGCGGCTGCACTAGGCATCACGTGACTCTGCACTAAAGGGGGCGTTCCAGTGCTCATTCGGAACGTGCGCCACAATTATCATGCGACCGAAGTGTGTTGCACACCCTATGATTAAGGTTAACCAAAAAAAAGTGGTGCACTCTGTTGGTGCTGTCCATATTCGTGCAAAACGTGCACCAGAAATCCTGAATTTGGCACCCCCTGTACTATACACAGGCAAACTGAACATAGTAGAGACTTCACTGTTCTTAGTAAATGTGCCCCAATGACTGTGGAATCTGAATAGAATGGAGGTATTTCATTTTTATTTTCCATGCATAAAAAAACTGTTTCAAATCTTAGCATAACCTGCACAAGGAAGCATTTTGCGCGCAGTCTATGGAGAAACCCCTATCCTCAGCATGCTACTCTTTACCTTGATGTCTCTTTTCCAGCTGAAATCTGGTTCTGATTAATCTTTGTTTCTTGTGGAAAATGTACATTTATTCCGGTCCTGAAATCTATAAAAATATACAAAGAGGGCCTGTCAAATCTCACGGAATGAACTGTCTCATTCCCTGGCACACTGCTGCATTCTTGTGCAGGCCGTCTCATCTGCAGACAGTCGCGGCTTTTGCTGTCTTGGGTACGGACGCTACGTCTCAGCGGCAGGGCTTGCAGTCTTATTTGTGAGATGACTGTCTCATTCATGGGCACATTGAGAGCTTTGTGTAAATAGGAAAGTAAAGATTAGACTGAAACGCTGCCATCTTACTAGTTTGTCAGCACACCCTGGAAGAGGAGGCAAAGGGATGCTGTAATTATTAAAAAAACATGCTAAAAATAGAAAAGCAAAAACATGAAGACTCCAAAGCCAACCTGTTATGTCTAATGATTACCTTACTGCGCAACATCATCTTACATTATCTCATTTGTGGCACAATGTCATTCGTTGACCTGTTGACAGCTCCTTTATTGGGGGGGGGGGGGGATATATATCCCCATTCAAAACATATGAAGATTACATCCATGTAGATTTGGCCATCATCATTCCTCTTACTTGAAAGAATTAGGAAATATATTGTACACCTTACCTAAAAATGGCCTGGAATTGGAAGTAGTGATGGAATAATTGCACAATTAATTACACTGCACAAGCCTTTACCTGCTGTGTTCTGAATTACATGGGATTTACACAGCAGTGAATAATGGAATGGGCTACAAAACAGGGATGATTGCCACCTTTTTTAATAGTAGTGTAATAAGAGTAGACAAAATTTGGATTTCTCTGCCAATTTAGATGTTTCTTGTTCATTAAAGGGGGTTTCTCTGGAGACAATTTCTTTGCGTATGCCAGTCATAAGGCACATAGATGCGAAAGAAGAGCATCCAAGAGTTTTGCCTATTTCCAAAAAATGTAAAATGTGTACTGTCACCAGAATATAACCTGTGCCACTGAGACACTGTACCTTAATTACATTTATGCAAATGAGTACACATGAGTCAACTCCTGAAAATAAGAGTCAAGTTTTCTCCCAGCCAGTGAACCACACCTCTTTCTTTTGACTGACAGCTTAATGTCTCTTCAAATCTCAGCCTGAGCAGACAAGAAGCCTTCTCCCTGTCCTTACCAGAATGCTGTCTCTCTCATGGCGTATTTAGCAGTGAGTACCGTATGGGAAACTGCAGATCTTATCTCCATTTACTGCACCCATAAATGGGCGGGACCAAGTGGTGGTGGGCAGAGCCACATGCCAGTATATAGAAAAAGGCGAAAAAAGGTTTCGGGAACGATTTTACTGATAGGAAAAGGCAAATTTAAGCTTGGACACTAGTGGACCTAGTCTTGGATAGTCCATCATATCAGTGGAATCCAATTCTCAACTGTTTAAAAGGCGTTTGGGCAAGAACAAGTCCTGTTCACCTGTCACTTATTCTTTCTGTAGTTTGGTAACCATTCGCATTAACGGAATCGAGCTACAGGACCATATACAATTTAATGAAAAACAGTGATTCCCTTTAACTGATTTAGTGTGGGTGCCAAGAGTTGCCTCCCATTGATCTGATATTGATGTCCTAGTAAAGGATAAGTCAATGATATTAGTCCTAGTATAATGAAAGCATTCTTATTCACCACAAAATACTACATGTTCACAGCAGCAAGGCACATGCTTGGCCGTAACGTAAGAAGAGTTTCAGAAGCCTGATCCTCTTTTTACAGGACGTCCTTAGTGCAAGAAGTGGATAATGACGCAATCCCTTTAATAAGAAAGCCAGAAGGCGGTATAAAGGGTGAGGTTTTTGCATCATATATTATGTAAGTCCTGTCAGGTTTATTGCTACCACCTCGTAGACAGGAATCAGTTTTCATAATTTATTAAATTGTACTTTATCTTTACTAGATAACAGTTTATTCATCTGATTTAATGTTTTGTTTGGTCCTGATTTCCCGACATCTCCTGGTGTGTCTGTTTAGATTCTGAGTCTTTTTCATGTTCATCTGTGATCCCCACGAGTACAGATAATGCAAGCAGAATATCAATAAAAAATGTCATAAACTGCAAATGCATTCGCAGATGTAAACAGAATTAAAATTCCACCATTCTATTAGTTTGCTTTAATCAGCTATATTGAATTTTATACAAGATTTGTGATTTTTGACACTGAAAAGTAAGATATGAAAACAATTCCTCTACAAATCAAGTTTATTTGAAGGGGTTTTTACATCAGAATTTAAGAAATATGTTCTGTGGCATCCAAACACAATTAACGTTTTTGAATCCTGGACCAAGGAGGCTTTGCCTCCGAGACATTATGGTATTTGAGGTCCATTTTAGATTGGAAAATCTGTACACAGACCACCCATCTGATCACATGAAATCACAGCATGCCTCCGTGGAGGATGAGGAGGAGTAGAAGTCTGTGGAGGCTGCTGTGATTTCATGTAATCAGATATATACATGGGGTAGTTATGGCAAATTTTAGACAAAAGGGCCTTATATGACATCACCCTGATCACATGACATGAAGTGCTGAATAGTAAGGAGGCATGGATAGAATAGATAGGAGGGACTGTCCAAGCAGGACACGCCCCCCCCTCCTCTGAAACCCGGTATTGTAACTACATAAAGTTGATTTTATGGGGATGTTGGGCAAATAATTTTTCGATAAAAGATGTGCGTATTATTGGTTGGCTTACTTTAAAGGAAACCTACCACCGCAGACGGCAGGGTCGCCGGACGAGGGCGCGCAGCTATGCGGAGCTGCGCGCCGAAGATGGGTGAGTAGGAGGGGTAAAGTGGGTACCGGGGCGTGGAGTAGCCGCCTCATGTAATCTCATATGCGGCTACTCCACGCCCCGGTAGCCGCATAAGTAAATTAAAATATATGTGGAATAAAAGTTACCAAAAAAGTGAGGGGACGTGAGGATTAGCCCTTAAAAGGGCTATCCTCACGTCCCATTGATGCACCTACCACCCAATCTACCTTTATAGGTAGATTTGTGGTGGTAGGTGCCCTTTAAATGAGTTTATTGGCATAGCGCGGTACATTTCTAAGCCACACCTCCTTGACCAGCCACTCCTCGTTTATTTTTAAGCCACACCCCTTCTCCCACGAGGCACTAAACAATAAGTCTCGTGCACTGCATATGTGCCATAATTGTGGCTCTGTTTGAGGCAGAATACTGAAACATTGTGATAAGTAGGCTCTGTGTTTTTCGTCTCATTTGTGTTTACTAACAGGGACTGGGCAAAGCCACAGGAGGGTTCTTATAATGCAGAGCCATTTCTGTAAACTGCACTATTTTATGGACTGGCTGTTAATGCAGTTCTTTAATATTTGATGTAAAACGTCTCCAAACCGAGCACCCTTTAACACATTCGCTACTTGCGGTCAGTAATTTTCCTACAGAACAATGTAGGATGGGTTTGTTCCTTCTCAATGTTTCTATTTGCATGAGTTTTGTTTCCTAATAAATCAGGTCTAATAGCCTGGAGCTAATATTGTATAAGGAGTACTAGGAAGTAGATTTTCCGATGTGTTCAGAGATTACAGACTGGGCGTTGCAGCTATTACATTCTGTCCCTGTCCTGTGTCTACAGTAAGTAACCACCTACCTAAACATGAGCTACAGCCACAGAACTACAGTGTCTTCTCCTCGGCGCAGAACAGTCCCCGATGAGGAAACCTGTTTGTAGGTGTAAACATTATGCAATACAAAATAATCCCAGAGGAGAAGGATAATAAGGGGAGAACCAAGGGCAGATGTTTTACAATACTCCTATTGACCTGCGGGGAACTGAGACGTTAAATTGTGAAATTAAAGGCAATGGCAGGTGTTTATATAAAGTAAAGGGGGAGGGCCGGTCATAGATGGAGACAAAACATAGAATCATTGTAGGGGCCAAATCATGGCAGGTGCTACATCACCAAAATTAATGGGGGTGTTATTTGAAGGTGAATAGTTCATTCTGCAAGGGGTTTCATGATGCTCCTTATGGCTAGGCTTACACACTGGCGCCTTCTAATTTTTGGTTAATTACCGGTACTTTGGAAATGATGGAATAAAACAATAAACTATTGTGAGCATGTGAGTTGCCAGGGAACATGTAAATAACTTATATGATATTTTAGTATTTGCTCAGTATATGTTAGTATTTTTCGACCAATCAGAGTACCATAGGGCTTTACTACATCATAAATACTAAATCCATAATGCGTCAGTGTGTCATAAGGGAATTTCAGTTTTGCTTTTAAAGGAAAGCTCGGTGGCCATCCCTTTTCCTACGGCTATATGCACAGAAAAGTCTATAGTTTGTAGTCTGGGTGTCGTCTGCATGTGAGGTCCACTCATACGTCAGTGGAAGCAATAAACACTGTCACATCAGGGGCACGAATAGGACCTGCTCTAATTTTTGGGACTCGGACAGTGGCACCATAAAGGGTGGCATGTTTTAGAGCTGGAGGAACTGCGATGAATTTGTCATTTACTAATTTTTATGCTTAGAAACCTCACTTGCCCTCTAAACAATGACTGACATATCCTATAGAAATTAGGCATAGGAAGATGCAAACAGGTGCACAGCAGTCATAGCCCTGCCCCTTGTGCACAAAGATCTTATATGTTACATAAAAATGGAATTATTACGTATGCCCAGAAAGCTTCTAAAGTGCCCTGTACCTTGCTGTTTTTACTTGTGAAGTAAAATGGGAGCTATCAGAGAGATTTGGGAGACTTAACTACCCATAGGTCCAATGGACCGGTGCTTTGGTGTCCCTGCTTAACCCTGCACCAGTGCGGCTCAATGGACCCATTCCTAGGTAAGTATAGTTGATTGTATAAACAGCCATGGACATTGCTCATATAAGGCAATTTGAGACAATAAACTTACATTCATAAGGAGGGGGTTTAGTGTCTCAAAGAGCGGCCTGACATGTTCCCTTTAATCAGATGGTGAAAAAATGTAAATGAATAAAGTTTTTTGTCATTGATCTATATATCAGTCTGATCCGTTCCTCCTGCGCTATAACCTGCTGATTGCAAATTGGACAGTATTTTGATAGCGTCTGGTTCAGTTTAAGAGCTCTATGCAAAGGGCCTTGTATAACTTTGATAATGTAGTGTCTGATACAGAATGGTACAATCTGATTTATATGGAAGCTCTATGGGGTCACAGGAGGCCCGCATAGACGTCATGCTTTGTGCATGAAGCCATATAGTACTTTTATATAGGTGACATTAGAGGACGACTCGAGGACTTATACTTGTCATTTTGAACTTGTGATGGGGAAATGCTCTTTAATGACTTTCCTATGGGCAGAGCTGAGATACATTGCGTCCCTGTGTAAGCTTCACAGCAGCACAGGGAGGAAACATTAAAAATAACTGTTCAGTTGCCGAGGCTCCTGTCTGCAAAATAGGGCTGAGAGGAAGGCTTGGCCTGGGAGACATGTGGGATTTTGGCTGACCGCAGGGAAGGCGAGGGGCCAGGACGGACTGGGCTGGGTTCCCACGCTCTCACGCGTGGCTTACAAGGTCTGATGTAAGATTTCATAATATCCCAAGCAGACAGCAGGAGGAGGAGAGTGGGCCTTGTGTTGTGTGCTCGCCTATGAAGTGGGAGGGACAGGTTAGAGCACTGTGGCCTTCTTAGTTTGGTCTTTTCTTCTGTGTTAATAACTTTTTGTAGAGTTTGTTTTTAGGGTGTTCAAGGTCTATATCTTGTAAGAAAAGAGAAGGCAGAGTAGGGATTGTGAGGAGTTACACAGGGCCCCCCCTAAATTCGGGGATATGGATCTGCAGCCTGTGACACACCAGTGAATTTTCCTGTTTGTACAGGAATTACATATTCACTTTTTAGGTATAAAAGAGGTGGAGTGGGGGAAGGGAGATGGAGGAAAGCTGCAGGGTCTCACAAGGGACTGTAAATGAGCTTTAGAAAACGTGTAGATCTCCAGATCCAGAGAAAGAAAATATCTCGTGGCTACAGCAATTGTAGAGGACAGTGGGGCCACTAATGTATCCCAGCTCAATGTGACCTAGAGAGGGGAATACATGCTACAGGCTCATCTACAAAAACCAATAATAAGTACTGGCTTGTGAGTTTAATTCTTAAGTGGCTCATTTATCTTAGTTTGTCTTTTCTTGTTTCTCTTTCGTTGCTTTGTTTTGCATCTTTTTTGCGTCAAATCCTTAATTTGTTCAAAATTAGGGAAGTTCCTTTCTTCCTCAGGTTTGCCCTTTTATCTAAGCAGGGCAGATGTGCTTCTATGATTTGGGCCTTTTTTGGCGCAAATAAAAGTTTTATTCTTTTTGGGTAGTTTATTCTTTTAGGAATTAAGTTCTGGGTAACAGCCAATATGGCCACCTTTGCAACTTTCCCAGACTTTCCCATTAGTTTAAACTTTCTGACTTTTCCACACGTAGCTCCCAATTATTTCAGTGTTTAATAATTAGCTGTGATAAATTTACCGTAGTAAATGGGAACGCTAGGCTTTTTATCAGCATGATGCAGATAGGCAAATTAATAATATTATTTTGAAGCTGGTGGAGATAGTACTCCATGACTGCACCCATCAGTCTGGCTGTGCACTGACACCACGTGTTTCCATTTCCAGCACTGCTGCAAAACCTGACAGGAGAACGTAGAAATCTCATCCACTTTGCTGCTACTGTACACTGCAGTTGGTTGGCTACAAGCTACATTTATGCTACTTACATTATTCTGAAATGAATACTCATAGATGTAGCAAACAATAGTTACTGACACCCAGACTTTGTTTTTAAAGTTCTGTTTGCCCCTATACGATCCAGACGGTCCCAGTTAGTCGTCTGAGTTGCTTACATACGGTACATCCAGGGCGTTGCGTGTAAATTTACTGTACACTAATTACATGGGGACTCACAATGAGGGTAGAGGGCTCATGTATGTGGAAGGACAAGCAGCACAGCAATAATGCTCAGCGTCTTCTCTTACAGCCACGTCTGCAATTGGCTGGTAGGTGGAGTGCAGAAAGCAATGATGGTGTTCTTAAAACAGGAAGAATTTGGTCAGAGCCGGGGACTGTCTGCGCATCTGGCGGTCCCATTAGTCAATGTGGTCCTGACTGTGTCAGTTTTATCTCTGATCGCTGGATTACGTTTTATGTCTGTAGAGCAGTGTCATATTCTGTTTCTAAAAACTCCGCTGTGATCTTATTTCCTTTTCTGAGAAAGAAATTAAGACAGGTTCACTGCGCTTGAGCTGTCGCTGCCATGACATGTACTCAACTCTCTGTAATTGTTTCCCTCTCAAAGCATATTTCCAGCAATTTTTTTAAAGTGTACAGATAAAATCCATGGCCGTCTGCTTTTTAGTAGCCATCTGCAGGTCTACAAGGATGATGAGCTTACAGCTATTTCTAAGGGGAGCAGGTTACACTATGCAGTTTCCCTTTATCCTTGTACCCTACAGCATATTGTTATCATTTATACATGAACCTTTTATTTGGATCCCCAAGCTAAAAAACAAAACTATGTATACACTGACAGGACTAAAGAAGTAAAGGAGTTCTCTAATGTGTTGTCGACAATAATGGAGGAGATGCCACCTACTATTAAAGGGAACCCTCCACCAGCTTAGGTAGGGTATGAAATATTAGTTTTAGTATTAACTCTTATATCTCTAACTCTAAAAAAAAGTTGAGATTCTTATCTTTAAGATGACACCAAAAGCATGTTCCTAGGTCCTATAGAACTGAAGAAAGGGGGTGTCTGAAGTGACACTCTCCCTGCAGACACTAAACTTGACTCCTCTCAGGCACAACATGACTCTACTCTGCTCATTTTCACATGAAATTTTTTAATAGGTAAACGGGCAATATTTCACATAAAAAAGGAATTTCTGGAAAGTACATTTCATACTGTACCTGAGATGGCTGGTGGTTTAATATAATAAAATCTGGTGACAGTGTCCTTCTAAGAATCCTATGTTTTGTTAAAGAATTTGAAAGAAAAGACAGTGCCCACAGATATCTATGGGCCAATACAGGCCCTCAGCTTCACATTTGTGTATTTGCTGTGTGGTCTAACCTTTTATTGCTAGTAAGGGGGAAAAAAGTAATAAAGTTATCGTTACACTTTGGATGTGTTCTGAACACACTTGTGGTTATGTTACCCACAGAACTTGGCTCTGCTTGTTTGGTTTTAGAGAGTTTTGACTCTGTGCACAGTTCTGAGTGCTAAGGACAAAGGCACCTTGAATATGTGTGTATTGGATGCTGCCAACTAACCCCTTAGATTGTCGGCCATGTCCTTCTGTCCCTCTAGGGAAGGCTTCAACACTGGGAAGTCATTTGGTGCCAGTATGTATTAGACTTAAAAGCCTTGCACCCTTCCAGCTATTGGAAACCTGTCATAAATGCATCTTCCATCCTTACATTCATGGAATACAAGTTAAGGGTCAAATGTACATGTCAAGGTACAACACTGCTTTGTAAATAGCATGTAACACTGTCATTGTGCTTATCAAAAATCGCTAAAAATAAACAGTTTTTTGTATGGGATGTTTTTTGTACGTGATTCCTTTTATGCTTTTGTTCTTTATTTAAAAATATTCTATTCGATCATTAAGGGAAAACCTATTTACCTATTGTAAAGTGGCCCAAATGTTACACATGAGAGAAGATCTAATATTGAAGACTTCCACAATGAAAGTTCTGAATTCTAGGCATTAAAAAATCACAGGCTACTGGTAAAAAAGGGTAAAGGTGGAAGTTTCTCTTGTGAAATAAATAAATCTTTATTTATATTGCGCCATCATCTTGTGCAAATCATGGGGTACATATACATTTTATATATATAAAATAAAACATTACAGAACAATGATATCATCATATTAAAGAATAGGAATTAGGGCCCTGCTCACAAGAGCTTAAAATCTAATCTATGAGGCTGTATTCACCATTTCCCAGCCATCATAGACTAACTTTTCTTTTGTACCTTCCACGGCTTCTTGAGTAAGGAGCTCCAGTAGCTCTGCTCTCTCCACCACATTTGTAATGTACAGGGGTTTAAAGGGAACCTGTCATCAGAAATTTGCCTAATAAACAACTACCAGTATATTAACAGTGTTATACCTTCTAGTTTTTGTTTCTTTCATGGTCCAGTGTGGTAGCCTCATCTAGAAAATCAATTTTGAAGTGTGATGCAAATTGGTGGCATAAAGCCAAGGAGGCGGAGAGTTTAACACGTTAGTCAAGGTGGGGAGCATTGAATGCCCGCTGCTCTGTGATTGACATCATGCATCGGACATCAGGAGATCTGGTTAATGATGTTTCTGGATCATTAATAACAGTAAAGGGGCTTTCTGAGGAAGAGAGAGTTTGACTTTAGTTTTAAAATCTCCGCCTCCTTGACTTTATACGACCAATTTACATCTCATTTCAAAGTAGATTTTCTGGCTGATGCCACTACACTGGACCATGAAAGAAACACAATCTGGAAGGTGTTCAGCTGCTTGACAACATACTGGTAGTAATTTATTAGGTCAAATTCTGCTGACAGGTTCCCTTTAACCTGTAGTCCTCTTAGCTATGTGACCACTATACTATTCCCATCTTCAGTAATTTAGCTTTTAAGAGATTGTTTAAGAATAACAATTTTTTAACAAAGTATAGTTGATAAATTAGTCAAACACAGAGGGGGGCCCTGTGTCTGGTCTCTTTAGAGTTGATATAGGTATACGGTAGTCTCACTTGGCTATCCTTGCCATTGCTGTATGTCTTTGAAGATATTAGTAGTTGTATATGTGACCCTTATGGGATTATCCCGTCGATGTCTGCTAACGAGTTCTACACATATTGACTTGCAGAGATCACAGCAGCCATCCTATTGATATGTACATTCAACCAGACATGTATTCCCTGAGGAAAAAGATGGCTGCTAGAAAACACTGGTCCCCATCAGGCAGTGGGGATTAGGAAGAATCAGATGCCTCAGGATAGTGGGATCTGAGGAGATCACGTCTGCTCCAATAGTGGATTAATATCGCTCTACAGCTAAGCTTCAATGCACCACACTTTGATGTTCTACTATTCCTCGTACGTGATATACAAACTTTGATATGGTCAGTAAAGATACACATTTTAATATAGTTTTAGGATATCCAAGACTCAGGAAGAGGAAGTGGAACTTGAACGCAAATGGGTTATGACAGGTGTGGAATGGTTTCTCAGCAGGGAGCTCCGGGCTACTGATCAGGGTGTTTTCCAAAGACCTTGTTCTATGGACGTCATCTCCCTTTGATTCTTCTAGTTTTGACAGTATGAAAAAGTCCTAAGAACCACGAAAAATGTCAGGCAGTTGCTCATCAGATCCTATTAAAATGGAATATGAATCTGAATTCTATTTTCTAAAAACATGTTATACAATGAAAGCTCCAATTCGATTGGTTGCAGCGAGCAACATTTCCATATTTCCTTGCAAACTAGTTTTAGATTTTATATAATCACATTTTACTACAGCATTGTATTGTTGGAGAAAATACTGGGAGTGGACTATTCATTGAAGTGCTAGTATGGATAATATAAAGAGTGATCAATACACAGTCTGTGGAAATGGAGGTGGTCTATATGTATTTGATGGACTTGTATAAAGCTGAATAGAAGTAAGGATAAGGATACACGTACTCATAGATCCAGGCACAGTGACTGTGGTAATCTACTTATATTTGTTATTTGTGACCTCCTTCCTTTTAAAATTGTGCAAATGAGCCTAAAGGGCTCTGGGGCGTTACCAGAGCCCCTTTCTGTTGTAGCTTCACAGGCTATTACACTGCTGCCTGGGAATTCCCCCTCCCTCTGCCTGATGTAATCTCAGTGCAGCAGAGGAAGTTTCAGCACATAGTTGAAGCCGGGAAGTTCTCTGTGTAACAGCCTGTGAAACTGCACCACAGAGAGGTTCTGGTAACACCCCCAGAAGCCTGTCTGGCTCATTAGCGTAATTTTAACAGTTAATTGTAGAAGGAAGGAGGCCATGGATAACAAATATAAGAAGATTACTACAGTCATGGTGTCTGTATCTATGAGTGAGTGTTCTGGTTTATCATGATGGATTTTGATAGTAGATTTCATTTAAATTAATGTGTATACTGTAATTGTCCCGTTTAGCTATAATTTAGCTTTACTGTTGTCTTGACTATTACTTTGTGCTTTGGTATTGTTCCTTAGAAGACTTGCACTTTTTCCACCTAATTCTTAGACGCCTATCACTAAGATAAAGTGACTGTACAACAACTATCACACGCATGTAGATTCTTGGCTTTAGTGCAACTTTTCTATGCATTTATGACATCTACCACCTGATATCTTGGATATGAAATGGTAGTTTTGTGCAGTGATGATCTTATATCATTGTGTGAGTTGCAGAGGTTGTCAGTAATGTTCTAATGTGATAAATGGGTTAATGAGAGGGGTATTTTGTTCTGCGATGTCACAGGGGTGGAGCGGGTGCTGGTGCCAGGTCACATGACCTAGGCGCTGATCTTCTGCCAGCCGATCTGACAGCTGGCCACGTGCATCTCTAGCGTGGGCCAGATTTGTGCAAAACCACTGTGCCAAGGCCCACACCCTCACTGAGGGAGGGACTCTTAAAGTTCCCCTTCATATTCAGAACATGCTAGCACATTGACCTTGTTACCCACTTTTGTTCAGGCTGGAAAGTGATACAAACCGTGCCAAGAACAGTCAAAGAAAATTCCGATGTAATTCACTATAATCTTTCCGAGATCAAGGAATGTATTATTTATGTATGATGACAATGCACAATTTACAACCAATGCAATTGAAAAATTTCAGTTCTAGAATTGATGTTCTGTTTGCAGGTATTGCGCTGGTTTATGGGGAGCAGGAGTTCATAGATATTTGCAAAATGCTCCTGTGGTGCAACTGTGTGGGCTGCCTGTCCGACAAGTGTGGACAATGAGGCCCTGTGTGTGTCACGGAAATGTAGCGCTTGTCGACGCGTTGGGCTCTGTGAGGGGAGGAAAGCTAAGATATAAAAGGGAAAGCCAAAAGAGTGCCTTGATACGAGGGTGACGAGTAAACATACGAGGACTACAACTCCCATCATGACCATTAATGGAACTTTTTAAGCATGAGTCACAGCTGTATTGTAGAACTATATCAGCAAAGTTTCATTATATTCATGGAGCAATCATTATTATAAAGCAGTGATGGCGAACTTTTTAGAGACCGGGTGCCCAAACTACAACCAAAACCTACTTATTTACCCTGATGTGCCAATGTGCCATATTAAGCAGTAACTTATTGTTACCTGTTCTTCCACTTCTTTTAATTGTATCGGCCCCCTGAGGTCACCAATACAGTTGAAAGAAGGTGGCAAATTCAGTCTATCATTGTAGCTTCTCTCCAGGGTCTCTCTGTTTAGGAAGAATGGTGGGTCCAGCAGGAGGACCACAAAGATAATGCACTTCTTTTAACACCTTCTTACTTTTCAAGCAGTTCCAAACAGTCAATGCAGTGTCGCTGTAAAATACCGCTGAGCGCAGCATCTCATGAGTTGCCTAGGACTGCAGGAAGATTTAATGGATTTGGTCCTGTTTGGTGAACTCTGTCCTGTGGTGATGGCCTGAGTGCCCACAGAAAGGGCTCTGAGTGCCACCTCTGGCACCAATGCCATAGGTTCGCCATCACTGTTTTAGAGGTTTCCCTTCTGTTAACAATTTTCTTTATTTTCCTGGTAAATAAAATAGTTATGTAGTCGGAATACTGTTTATATTTTTACACTAAAAAAGTGTTTCAGGAACTGTCATACTGTACATTTGGTCCTATCTGCAGTTAGTATGTTGTAGAGCAGGTGGGGCTGAGCAGATTCTACAACGGGTCCTATCTGCAGGTAGCATGTAGTAGAGCAGGAGGGGCTGAGCAGATTGTACATAGCATCCTAAATTCAGACAGCACGTTATAGAGCAGGGGGCGATGAGCAGATTCTACAAAGTGTCCTATCTGCAGGTAGCATGTTGTAGGATAGAAAGAGCAGAAACTTTATTTGCCAAAACACAAGTTGTATTGAATCACTTCCCACTACTAAAGTATATCAAATATCAAATTTTACTACCACACTGCTAAATTATGTAACTTCTCAACTCCTTTTGCCCTATGCCATACTGTGGGTTGATAAAAATACATATTCAGCTTGACAAGTTCCCTTTAAGTTAGCCACCACTGTCTTTACATTCATGGTTAAACGCTGTGCAGTCATGTGGATATTCTTTCACAATCATAGTGATCTGTAGTTGTAATGCAGGAAGTTACTCTGTGCTGTAGGTCACTTGTCAGATTGCTGTTCTTCAGTTACTTCTACGGGTTACTATCATCTGAGATATCTCATTTTCTACGCTGGCTTCATGCAAAGTGTAAAATTAACCTTTTATATAACACCCCTCACAGATTCAGTGCCCCCAATAACAAATGCCCTTGAATAGTTACCAACTTTTCTACTTAAGCAGCATAAATCAATAATGAAGAACAATACAACACTATTTCTCACTCTCCATATCAATAACATATCTGCTGAATTCTGTCTTGAACTCCCAAGACGGACTTTAAGTTCACTTTACTTGTTCCCATGGAAGTCTATGAAAACGAGAGGGGGAGAAAGGAGATAAGAAGCAGATATACAGGTAGATAGTGGCAACTAGTGCTCTGCTACATCAATACTATTCAGCGATTCTCTATAATGTTCTTCATGCTGCTTTTCTGCTTCTGTGATTTAGAGGAACCCTCCTGTCTCCTGGTTTTTACTTTGTATATGGTTTTTCCTTGAAATAGCAGTGACGGGACCTGTTATGGTGGGTCAGTGCCCAATGGCCTAGTACAATTTTGTTCCTAAAAAATTAAAATGTATTATGCCATTGTCCCTACACAATTACCATTGCCATCCTTATGTCTCCATCTAAGTGCCATTGATCTCTTCAAATGTACATATGACATCACTCTTGATAGTATGATCTCATAGCCTGGAGGGTCTCCTAGACACATTTGCTCTACCAGTCTAAAGTGAAAAATGTGTTCATCTATCTTCTACTGTTTCCTTTTAAGATGGGCGACATTAGTAGCCATTAACCCTTCCCATCTTACATCACATAGGCTCATTCAGCTCAGGATCCTGTACATGTTAATGGAGGGATCAGAGTTGTCACCGTATGTGTGTCACGGTATCGTACCATTGACGGGTAAAAGATAAAGCATGCTCTATCTTCTCCCGTATGTAGGCCGGGCTGCACGGCTCCCTATGGATGTGTACCCCTCTCTTCAGCGCGCAGCTGTATGCTTGCCCCGGCAAGAGGCCTTACTGTAAGGACATTAGTCTTTATCTTATAGGATTGGCATATTTAAATTTCTTAGAAATGCTGCATTACCTGAATTTCTGGACCATTGGATGCCCGATTAAAGGAATTTATGTCATTTTAAATCGCAAAATGTCTTCTTTTCTCTTTTACCACGGAGGTCACCTGTGTTCACATTCTTCTATTCTATGTAGGCAAATATTTTACTACAAATCACCTGCTGCCTTGGGACATGCAATTTAATTTCCTATTCACACATACGGGCACACAGGGAAGATTGCCCCTACGGCCAATATCATAAGAAATGAGCAGGGATATTTTCAGAAGTCTTACATTTTACTTTGTCAAGTATTTTAAAAAGAAATGTAGTGTTTTACAGTGTAGGGGGGAGGGGAGCAGGATAAAAAGGTTTGGGACAGCAGTTGTACATTTCAATAGGAATTGCTGATAAATTAATGTTCGCTAGAAATAAGTTAAACTTGTCGGTAAGACCCTAAATGTCCATTAGGGGAATCATGATCTTCTTACATCTCCAGGACTGTCTGAAACTTTGCCCTATGGGAAAAATGTGCCTTATAGATGATGAAGTCTCTCTAAGCTATAGAAAAATGCAGACCTACAATATACCAAGGAACATAGTCCAACTAAAAAGCACAGCTCACCACCCATCCATTACTATGTGCTCTGAAGTGTAACTGTAGGAAGAGAATGTTTTCAGCACTGCAACTTGTCCTTTTCATGGTGAAAAGTTTTACATTTTCTAATTTTTAAATAACATTTTTTGATAAGTCCTTTTTCTGTTTATAGATATGACTTTTAGTTTTTGTCCTACATGTAATTTATGAAGCACCTGCAGAGTCTGGTGGGGCAGTGCATCACTGTAAAGGTATCTTCACACGTAGTGTAATGACTGCAGAATTTGCCCCAGTGGTTATTCTGCAGCCATTACACAAACCAACTGATATGCTTTATGCCGCGGCAAGAGGGCAAAGCTAAAACTTTGCAATGCAAAGGTTACTTTCCGCACCATGATCAGCAGACATTACATGACATGTCATTTAACTGTGGATCATAAATCCGCAGTGGAAAACCACTTCTAATTTGGGAATTTTTTCCCGAATGTGTGTCATAAATCTTAAAAATCACACTACTTCTGTATTATACTGCAGATTTACCACGAGTAATAAAAGAGACTTATAAAAGGCAGGCCGGAGTGCAGGAACGCAATGTCCAGCACTCCGGGCTGCAAATTATTCACCCCAAATATGTCCCCACAAGGGCCTTGTGAAGAGGGCTTATAGTGTTCTGTAAATTAGGCCTGTGTAAGGCTTTACCACCTCAGACCCTGAACCCAAATGTTCCTTTCAATTGCGTTAGATTCTTAACATTTGTTACACCCTGACAAAGACTATGACAAACAAAGACAACACTGATGTGATGTATAATATAAACCACTATATTTATATGGTTATATTATACAGTTATATAGTTTATTATATAGTTACATTTTGGAGACTTCTTTTTTCTATATTTAGACATCCAGTTAGGAAGGATAGGTGGGGGACATGTACCATTGTCATTCCTGATCATAGTGTGCAGGTATACACTTACACTATACAGTACTCTGACAGTAAGAACATCTCTGACCAGGTTTAGTTCTGTCCAGTGGAGCAAATATCCATCTGTCAGAACCCATAATCATAGTGATTATTACTAATGATTCTTACAAGTAGCTTATTAATTAGAAAGACTATAAATGTTATTTACTGGGAACTCTCTTAAGGCTGCGGAGCCATTATGGTGAATGGGAAAGAAGTGAATTGGCTCAGTCATGTGGTTGAGATTTTGGGCTTGGTAGCTTCACGTCCCAACAATTGGACAGTGATAAGATAGTAGACAACTATAAGTAGCTACTTGTATCAGGTTCTGGTGCACAACCTTTACATGGCAGGCAGTCAGTGTGTATATACTGTGCGCTGTAGAAGAACATTATATAAAATATATATATATATATAACCACGCAGTTGTTTATCCTGCTTTCTATGTTATTTGTTTGCAAGTACTATTAATAATGGTCTAAACAAACCCTTATTTCTGTGTCCGTCTAATGCCTGGTATACTGTCTGCAGGGTGATGATTCGCTCTGCGGGTTGCATAGATTCTCACTGCGAAGGGGTTAATTGGTTGGAAGTAGACATGAGAAGAAAGGTGGGGTGTAGCCATGCTGTGGGAGGAGGGATTTTATGTGTGCTCTGTAAGTGCATGTGGAGACCTGCTGCTTGTGAGCAAGGGGGGAGAATAATCCCAGAAGGGGTCATGAACTAGCAGGCAGAGCTCTCAATGTGTTGTGTGTGAGGCTGTAGGCAGCTCACATACTAATGAAAATGTGATCGCAACCACTTACCAGAGGCTGAAGATGTTTGGGATGCAGAGTATGTCTTCCACTAACTTAAGACAACCTAAAGATTAGTGGTCTCCAGCCCTCCAGTGCAGATTCATCATAGATGGAGAGCCACGGGTTGGAGATCATTATGGCTGGTGACCATTATGGTGTCACATATTTGTAATGCCAACGGTATAGACTTGCATGGCCTCACACTTCTAGAAGGACAAGGCCGTATACATCCATAAACTTTTAGTAGCTGTCAGCTGATAACTTGTCCCAAATCCTCCATACACACACATGCTAGGCTTGGCCGACCTTGTATATATATTCGCAGTGGAGAAAGTGACTGCTAATATTACCACGTTATGCCAAGTTAAAGGGAACCTGTCAGGATGATTTGGATGAATATAAAGTTTCTTTGTTGCCGAATGCTTGATATTAAAATGATGTATTCCAAAAGGATGTATCCCAATTGAGTCCTGTATGGAAGAGGCTTAATATCAAATGCCCTTATAGGATTGTCTAATGTCTTAACAGCACTTTAGGTAATAATCTTCAGGAGAATAAATGGGTAATTATGCACTTTACCTCACTACTTACTGGTTCTTCTACCTTTGGATCTTTATAAGGACCATTTTATACCATGGTTATGGTGTCCGTTACTTTTTGTTTTTACTTGCAACTACAAAAAAACTTGGGCTGCAGATGATGGAGCTATAACTAAAAGGAACCATCCAAGTCTGTTGATATAAGCAGCGGTGATAGTAGTATAGTAGTAGATAGTAGTAATAGTATTTGCTCATCACAGTCATTTCCTCTCATCAAAGTGAACATAACGTCCATTATACTGGATTGAGTACTCTATCTCAAGTCATTGAACACAACTCTTAGCCATCCCTGGATGGTGTGACATTTTTTAGTAGTGGACTATAGAAAGGATATTTTAGGTCACATGGCTGGTGCCCCTTTTCAGTTGTGTTTGTTGTTTTCGTTGCTTACATCTATAGGTGCTATGCTCGGACTAGTTTTGCCCGCTACTTGAGAGTTTTGACTTGTTTTTGCTCCCATAGACCTGGTTTCCAGACCTTCTACATTTACATGGTTCTGGAAGAATCAAGTACATACTTACCTTCTGGTATTTAGGTATGTTTGCATGTGACTTCACTGAAGAAACTTGGAAGGGTGTCTGGATCTGTAGATTTTGTACTGTACGTCTATGAATGTCTTTATTCCTTGAAGTTATATTCTGATTGTTGTAGTGTCTAGTTCTAGAAGTCACACTCTCATTTCCTGCTTGTATCAAAGCTAACATGACTCTATATTTAGAACCCTAGTTTCTAATAACCCCTTATTCACATTAACTCTTTGCTATCGCCAGAAAAATTGACCCTAAAATCATGCTTTAAGAAAGTGACCAAAATAGTGTAAAATGCAATCATATGTCATAGGTATTGATCCCCTTCCCCCCCAAGATTTATAACATTGCCGTTCATTCTTCAGTATCTGGATACAGTTTTGTATACAGGGCTTATTGCTGTGTCCTTATAGCACTGGCTGGATGACTGCAGTGCAGAATATTGATACAGGGTACTAAGTGCTCAGTGCTTTTACATTTCTCCAGGGTGCCAAACCCTACAGACATGAATGTTTTTGTTATGGCGGAGGCAAGTAATTCTATAACTGTAGTGATTCTCATTCAGAGTTCTGTTACTTAGGAGAAGATCAGCAAATGAACACATTTAACCAGCGCTATGAGTATAACACTTGTTCCAGAACCTCCACAGGAACCATTTGGGCAGACTTCTGTGCTTATAGCTTACTGACGCATAGAAAACTAAAATCTAGTGCGTCATCAAATTTTGTATCATGTGACCATGATGAAAATTGTGGTCATATAACTAAACCTTTGTTTAGTTATTTGGTATACTTTGTTCAGGACAACAAAAACTAATCCTTTGAAGTATGTTTTATCATAAAAGAATAGAACCAGGTGATAATAGCAAACTGTGTAATATACTTTATTAAGTAAAACTGCTTCTCTGTGACTTCTTTCTCCTGTAGTGAGCAGTGTTATCTGGAGTTCGGGAAAGGATGCTAATGATTAACTCTTTACATACCCAGAGAATATTGATTTAGCTCTCTGAAGAGATTAGACTATCCAGGGATTGTCTGTAAAGAGTTAAGTCATCAGACACTTTATTTGGTTCTCTTCTGTCAGCGATGAAAGCTGATGTACACAAAAATACAAAAGAAAGGCAGAGGAAAAAGGACACAGGAACATATTTATTTAATAAAGTATATAACAAAGTTTACTGTTATCATCTGAATTATTCATGTATGCAATTTTTTACGTTTTAAAGTGAACCTGTCACCAGGAATGTCATTTTAACTGGTGACAGGTTCCAATAGCCTATGCTATGCTGATTTTAAAAATGCTGTTGTCAGCATTCTCAATCATTTCAATAGTTTATACAACTTTATTTCACATAAGGGAGATACATTAGAAGTGGTGTACGAGTCCGACTACAATACATTCTTTCTTATAATAATAAAAATAATTATATAATTATTTATATAGCGCCATCATATTCTGTAGCACTTTACATATCATAGGGGACACATACAAATATAATATTACATTACAGAGTACAAACAGTCATATGGAACAATTGGAGTGAGGGCCCTGCTCACAAGAGCTTACAGTCTATTAGGATGAAGGGGGTGATACAAGAGGTATAATGGCCTTTTATTAAATTTTCACTAAAATGTTTTGTTGCGCCATTCTCTTTCTCTACTTTACTAATGATGCCTTTCATTTTACACCTTATTCTATTCTCTCTTTTACCGTCTTCCCTTATCTAGGTGGATGGTTTATGTACATATCTTTTTGGTGAAATTCTGCCCCGTTTTTCAGAATCTCTTCTTCCTGTACAGACAGATCAGTACTAAGGATCAGCCACTTTAATAATAGCTTCACACACAGACCACGGCTCTGCTGCAGTCTGAATAGAAAGGAACAAATGTTAAAGCTTAACTCCACTTGCAAAACCTCTTTTCTGGAATCCTATAAGACGGTTTGCTGCAGTCAGATCTCCATTTTGTGCACTCAGACGTCTACTTCTCTTTATGTGAAATGCCTTTAGGCACTTTATTCACAGGTCCATATTTTAGTTCTAGTTTCTTGTGTATATAAAGTTATATTCTTTAACGCTGTTTGTTTTATTGAGTTCTTCTCACTACAACAACGGCTTAGGGAGAATCTAAAATCCATGGAGAGCTAATATATAATCTGTATTATAGACTATGGTCAATGCCTATGGTTTGTGGCATGGACAAAAACGTATTCTTAACACGTACAATATATAATATTAAGTGCATTCACCGCTGAGTTCTTTATACTAAGTTGCAGATGGCTGAATTATAGGTTTGGATCTCATAAATAGTGCTTACACCCATGCGTTTACTTGCACCTCTCCCATGTCAGAGACTTGACCTTCAGATTTATACATAGCAAAGGTCTGTATGTGCATATATTCCATATGGCTGATTCCAGTCTATTCATCTGTTTGCGCAATGAGCATTAGTAACATTGTATGGTTCTATATATGGCATAATAATGTACAGGCTAAGAAGTTGCCATATAATGACATACAGAAGCAGTCAGACAGAAATACCTGGCTCCCTCCTGTCTATACAATATTTCTCATTAGCATATGTGAAGTAATATGAATGAATTGTTGACCACCCGTCAGTCTAGGTGTTACAGCTATTATCTGTGCACTAGAATATCTTCCAGCTACTTCTTTATATACTCCAACATAAAATCCATGCAGTTTGCATATCCGGATACAATTGGGAAACATAATTATACTTGCATTGTGTAAGCATCTTCACATTTATCTAGGCAGGATATGTCCCCCCCCCCCCACCACCACCATGATATTTGCCTTTTATGCCTGTTGAATAATTTTGATCTACAACAAGCATTAATGGATGGTCTACTTCTTCATTTTATAACAGAGCAGAGAAGTGAAGGTAGAAAAAAAACCCATTCAATCCTCTGAGCACCAACTTCGATGTTTAAGACTGCGGACATATGGCTCAAAAAACGCAACTGAAATTCTGCAGCATCTTCTGTAAGTCACTACAGCAAAAGACAGCCAAAATCAGGTTAATACCCTTGTCCCCGTCTAAAACATGTAAATTTGGCTCGCTTCGTTCAGGATAACAACAGTTTGTAACCAAACTATGGGCGTCGTAAAATTTTAACAAATTAGCATTTTGCTTGAAATGGTCAGTTATTGACAAATTTTAGACACGGACATGGTCATTCAGTGAGAAACGAACTGTGCAGTGGCCGGATTTTACAGACCAACCACAGTGCAGAAGACGGGACTCAAGGCATCATTGATATATGATGTGGAATATGCATCATTATTATAGTTCAGGGCTGCTGTTTTGCAGGGAAGTAGGAGCTCCGTCCTCTGTACTGTGGCGCCATGGTCCTTTCCCCAGGTCCTGGGAATATTCTACAGCGTTAAAAACCACAGTGTAATTCATGAACTGCAGGTTTAAAGGGAACCTGTCAGCTGAACTCCTCCCAGATCATGTTTCTTTCATATCCCAGTGTGGTGGCTTCATCTTTGAAATGAGATGCAAGTTGGTTGTATAAAGTGAAGGAGGTAGAGATTTTAACAATGAAGTCAAGCTTTTTCTTCCTTATAAAGCCCCTATCACTGTTATTGATGGTCCTGCATTAAAGGACATCACTTACGAAATCTCCTGAAGTCCGATGCATGATGTCTATCACAGAGGAGGAGGCGTTCAGAGCTCCCCACCTTGACTTTAGTGTTAAACTCTCCTCCTTGTTGGCGTTATACAACCAATTTACATCTCACTTCAAAGTTGATTTTCTTGATGATACCGTCACACTGGACCATGAAACAAAAGCTAGAAGGTATAATGCTGTTTGACATATATACTGGTAGTGGTTTATTAGGCCCATTCCTGATGACAGGTTCCCTTTAAAACTTCATTCCATATATTGTAGGTTGCAGTGGTTCACCCATTACTGCCCATATGAAAGATGCTTAATAGGTGCCCCAGGTATCACATGGGAAGTGCTGTGTCCTTATCTATAGGAATATATCCATAGTGTGCATATCCAGGTTGTGCCTCCTCCAGTACTTCTATATACCATCTGTATAGCCGTCTTCTCAGACTTCTGCTTGGTTCTTCCCTGACATGTCTAGCCGTGGCTTTCTAGTGCTTATAAGAGTGGCCATACACACAGTACCTCGGTGATGCCCCCACCTCTATCAGGATTGAGTCAGTAAGCAGATTAAGGATGTGGATTTGCATGTGATTGAAGTGAGACGCTGCAGTTGACCGATTCCCACGCTGAACTATACAGCAGCAGCCTCCTCACATACCACCACTGCCCTTACACAACCTTGTGAATTCCAGGACAGTGCGGACGTATGGAGGCATCTAATAAGATGATCCATACTGGGCAATGTGATCACATGTTCAATGTACTTATTGTTTATGTGTCTTGTGCACTGAGAGCTCAGTTTGGAGACATGCCCCCATGAGATGCGCCATAGATCCTGCTCAGTTATTATTTGTCATCCTAAAACCAGGAAGATCCAGGATATAATGACTATAGAAAATCTGTAGCAGACACTCTGCAATGCTTCTATATGCTGTAAAAATATAGGGATGTCTGGTTTCTGCTGCTCCACGATTTCCTGAACATGTTCACTGCAGATTTTTTTACCGCTTGGTTTACAGTCTGTGATATTAGTAGCCTATCTATTTTATGTAGGTCATCGATTTGAGATGGGTTGGGGTGCACCCTGATGTTTACCTGTATGCAGTAACCGGAGCCAAAAGTAGACACGGATACTATACCTCAACCCCCATCAAAGTGAGTGGGTACCAGTCTGTCTGCTATGTATAAGGCACTGCCAACAGCACTGCAAATAGTGCACACCCACTGATCTAATATCTACAGTATGACCAATCCCAATACTGTATGTACAGCTTGGAATATATTTTCCAGTGATATAACAAAATAGAGGAAGATGGACATTTTGCTAAGGATGCATATGATCAGGGTAGGGGCAATTAAAACAGCATAAAAAACCAACATAAAATACTGAATTCATTTTTGGTGTGGTTCTTGCCACAGTTTTTAAGTTTACAGTATAAACAATTATGTATGTATCATATAACAAAGGCTGCTAAATAAAGCACATCAAAAATTACAGTGCTGGTGTGTTGTTCTTTGGGGAAGAAGGGACTCCTTGCATTTTATATCACTATGTTGCTCTTAGTACACGGCACCGCGTTTGGTCCCTGAAATCCAGCAACTGTAGGTCCCTGGATCAAGGACCTCTGCCATCTAAAAGGGCCCTTACACGTGTGCAATATGTATCTTCTGAAATCTAAGTAACATCACATACCTGCTATACTGGGAAGCTAAATATACAATACTCCTCCCAGTTAGTGGCTTAGGCCATATATCGGTCACACCCAGCACATGTATATAATTTGGCACTCAGCTGTTCAGTCTCTACAGAAAGATTTTGAACTGAGCTCAAACATTGGGGGGAGATTTATCACAAGGGGAATTTTTGTTAGGTCAGTTTTGAAGTTTGCACCGTGATTTATACCAAATATAATAAGTGTTGCACCATGTTTAATAACTCTTTCACATCTCGAAGTCTGAGATGTTCCTCTCTCTGTCACCACTGAATCCAGCGAGTTTACCGCCTTTTAAAAATTGTAATTGAGCAATTTGACGCACATCAGCTTTACAGGGGATTTACACGCACATTCACAACCACTTTTTAAGATTGTAGTGAATAATGGAACGATGAGAAATGTCAGTATTTATTGGACTTTCTAGGCTTCTCAGCCTACTATTATGACTTTTTGGGACAACAATTTTGTCATGGATGCATCCACTGCATCACTGGCTATACTGCTACATAGAAAATAATTATTATGCTATGTATGTGTTATGGCGAATCGAAATTCTTGTCATGTGGAACAGCAGTATGCCCAGTGATAACATTATGTGAACAAACACATAGTTTGTGGGCAAAATTACTGATTATATCCAAAGTATATTCTTATGCCATGCCACCATTATACAGACGAATGCAGGCTGCACATAGGGATAAGTACATAGTCATCTGCAATGAGCACACAAGTTTTAAGGTAATATATCTAAGTTACTTGCAAACTTTTATTGTGATTGGCTACTATGCACAGTGAGTGACTAAGCCACACCCAGTTGCCACTATCTGTCCATACTCTCAGTAGTATCTGGAGACACTAATGAATTAAATGAGCTGTGGATATTAATGAAATAGGATCTGTCCCATCTTCACACAAGGCTGAAAAGCTGGACACATTTTGCAAATGATCCAATTTGTGTGCATCAGCTTTAGAAAAATTATACCTTCTTTATTAGGTAAAAATAATTATTATTATTTTAAGCTTCTGTACTGTTGCTTCTCATCTGGCACATGTTACTATTAGGTGGTCCATCATTGATAGTTACGAAACTGGTAGGCGGATAAACATCGCTGATGTTTGTGTATAGCATCGCAGAGCATCCGCTGTGGTGGAGAACCATCTTACATCCATTCACTTACAGAAGAGAAATATCTGTTTCCAGAAAGGATGTTTTCTTCATTTGTTGTTCCTTAAAGTTTTTTCATGGAAACTTCTAGATTGTTCCCCTTGCAATTTTCTCTATTATATGAGCTGACCCCCACCTTCCTATATCTCGCCATGTCTCTGATCTTTCATTTCTTACATGTCTCCCAGGAGCACTGTCTTCCCAGTCTTGTTATAAGGTTTCTATCTCATAACCTTTCTATACATCAAATGCGCTCCCCTCCATTACATTTCTAGTTCTTCTGTGTTCTCTATCTGAATTATTTTCATCACCACTTACTTTTTTGGTAGCCCCATGTGTACCAACCATATATTGTAGTCCAATTATGTACTCTCTTGTGTGTATGTATTTTCTATTTATCCATGCATACATCTTGTACTGTACATCATATATATCCATATTTGTCCCCACATCTATCTATCTATCTCTATCTTGTCTACCAATGGTATAAATATTAAAAATATCTGTATCAGATCTAGCTTTCTTTCTATCAATATCTTTTTTTTCTTCACTTGATCTACTTGTCTATCTATTATATCTATCTGCCTACAATATTTATGTACTATATTTATGTAATCTATCTGTATCTCTAAATGTTTGTCTTCTATCTATTATATATTTTCTCTATCTGTATCTGTTTTATCTACATCTGTGTCTCTATGTCTTTCTTCTATCTATGTATCTATCTTTATCTCTGTATGTCTATCTTCTTTCTATCTATCTATCTGTTATCTATTTCTAAATGCATTATTTATCCTCTGTCTCCTTTCTATACATTTGTATTATCTATTAATCTATCTTTGATCTATTTCTTTCTCTCTTTCTTTCTTTCTCTATATGTATTAAGTATCTTACTATTTCTCTATATCTCTATGGGGGAGATTTATCATAGGAGCACTGGCATATGATAGCAACCACGCCCCCCAACCGATACAGCAAAAAGCTTAGGCTGCCTGGCATAGTTTTGCGTAAAAGGGTTTTTTCAAAATTACGCAGGCAGCCCACTCTGTTGGCTGCCAAGCCCCAGTCACTGTAAGAATCGCAAATTCTTGCACTGCGCAAGTATTTGCGATTTTTTTTTCACTGCTTCTATGCCAGAAAACTGGTGTGGAAGCAGTGATAAATCTCTCTATATGTCTACATTACTACTCTCTCTCTTTGTATTTTTTTTCTTTCTTCATCTCTATATGTCTATTTATCTGTATTTTCTATCTTTCTTTCTTCATATCTATCTATCTATCTATCTATCTATCTATCTATCTATCTATCTATCTATCTATCTATCTATCTCTGTGTCTGTCTCCTATCTATGTATGGAGAATGCACACAGCAGTGAGTTGCAGACTTGTCTCATTTTAATGCAGCAAACACAAAGCAGCTGTTGATTCCAAGAAGTCTCCATAATGAACCACGTGGAAGTCGGAGCTGGAAGGTAAGGCTCCAACTGTTAACCTTTTCTGATCTGCAGAATATTGGCACAGCCGTCTCCGCCTTTCCCTCTAGTTTCCATGTTCTGCGGCAATGCCAGGGTTAACCCCCGCTCTGCCAGCTCTGCAGCTGCTTCGTATCCCGCACATACTAATGTATTTATCAATAGTGCAGAAAGCAATGGAAGGGGAGGGGTTGGTCCTGCGGCTCTGTTACTGTGGGGGAGCAGGGAGGAGAGTGAGGGGAACATTGCCATATATCTTCTCCTTTCTGGCTCGTTTTCACACTCCATCAATATGGATGTCTTTCTTTCTCCCATTATCTCTGGTACCATCACTCTTCTCCGCTAATCCAATCCTGTCTCCTTTTTTTCCACATTTTTCTTTGTTCTCTCGCCACTTCCTTTCTTCCTTTTTCCGGCGTCTCCTTCTTTTCCTGGTAGTTTCTTGGTCCCTTTTCCCTCCTTTTTTTTGCTCCTGTACTTTTCTCCCATCGTGCTGTTTCTTCCTTTGTTTACCTGTCATTATTTCCTCCATTCATGACCTCCTCATCTGTCTCTCTTGTATTTGTCTTCACTCTCTACCGTCTCTGGCTCTTCGTGACTTTCAGCATGAAATCTGTCTCATTTTTATGGTCATTCCTCACATCTTTCCATTTTCTACTTCTTGCTTTATGCTTCTCTGCATTGACTGTCGCTCCCTGCGCCTTCTGGGTTATATTATACTCAGACATTACAGTGAAGCAGATTTACACTTCCAGTGTCTGTGGATCCCCAGCTGTCTCATTCCTTTAAGTCTTATACTCCCTGTATGTTCTCCTTCCTTACTTTATCAATATTTGGTTGATGAAGTTACATGAAGTGTCCTCTTCCTTCTTCTAGCCCACCTCTGCTCTCCTCCGCATGTTCAGGGCTCCTCTCCTCCCCGCCATCCTAGCTCTATTTTCCCTCCTTAGCCATCTCTTCCAGCTCATGCTATATATTACCGACAGTCGTGGTAATGTCTGTGTAAACACACACGGTGCAGCTGCCAACCTCAAGCCTCAATATGCTTCCAGAGACAGTGTCACATTTCCAATCTCAAGCTAGTGCCAACCTCACCCTCACATGCTGACACTCCATCACTTGTATTCATAGCACAAACATTGGCATCACCAGCTACCCCGTCTGTCCACCAGTAAATACATATACACCATATACAACAATGCATCATTTAACTTATAGCTTTACTTCCAATATTATAAGGCATCACAGCCCTGACAGACCTAGTCTCATCCCAACACTTTATATGGAGCTAGAATTCATATAACAGATATGCCACCATCAAATACTTATCATACAAATCATATTCAAAGTACAGTTTGTCTAAAACAATAGATCCTATGAAGTATCCTATGATTTACAGCAACACCAACCAATGTGATCACACCCCAAATATACATCACTATAAAACCTGGGCCAGTACACGCATTCATGGTGAAGAAAGTTATAGCGCCTATATACACTAGACCGCATAGTCCTGTGCCTTTCCTCACTTATATTCATGGATCAGACAGATGTAGTGCTAGCCTCCCCCTCACACAGACACATGTGTGTATTTATAGCTCAGGGAGAAGTGTTGTCTCCCATACCAGTCCCTTATTCACCAGTGTGTGCTCACAGCTCTGACAGGAGTCCTGCCAGCCAACGTCTCACACCCCAATACAGCCATTCTTGTGTTCACAGCTGACACTGGCACTGCCCACCTCATGCCAATACATGGCTGCACACATACAGACCTAGACAGATGCTATGCTGGTCTAACATTATACAGCATTACCACATACACTCACCAATACCACTTCTCCTAACACTGTACGTATCATACATTGCTTATTCAGATTAAGAGTTCCCTTTTATTATACATCCACATAGCCTCCATCTTGTATAGATAGAGCAGGTATGTCCTCCCCCACAGTCCCATAGTGAGGTGTATGGAGAGGTAATCTTGTGATTAAGGCTATGCCTGTGGGATCAGCATTTTTCCTTCTAGGCAATGCATTTCTATGCATTTGCTCAATTGCATGTTGTTATTCATGTATGTCCACCAATAGAAAGTGTACAGTAGTGGTGGACAGCATGGTATAGCCTGCGCTTTCCATGATAATAAGGAATTAGTGCAGGAAAGAGGATAGGGAGAGCAGCTGCAGTCCTAAATCCTGCTGACCCCTTCTTGTCCTGTGGAAAGTTACTGCTGCTCTTGTCTATATATCGTCTGTCAATATGTCTCTACTGCACCAAATGTCTACACCGCCGCCATTTTTATTGTGTGCAATGAACTCACAGGATGTAAAATAGTAAGTAAGACCCCTCGGGGTAAGCTTTATGGCTTTAATGATTAGGAACTTTTATAGATGGCTGATAAAACTTCCATTGAAATGGCTGCATAATTTAGTTTCTGTCTTTTGTGGTGTAAGGACCAGATAAATGCTAAGGCATTTGGCCCATTAAAATTTTCCTAAGTGGAAAATGAAGTAAAAGAAATTAAGGGAAATGGCCGTCAGTTCGCCTGGCAGCGCTACGGATGTTAGAACTGGTGGGTGAATCAGGGTTTGGGTAAGACCTTATCCATCTTCTTATGTGAATGCCTCTTTTTAGCCTGCAGCTTATACTGCCCTCCATCTTGTCCATAGACCATAGCTGTGGTTAGTCCCTCTGCGGTACACTACCCGTCCTACACATAATAAAAGAGTAAGCGTCCCATGCTCGTCTACCTTCTGCTGCTCCATTGCTGGGTTTAGTAAGGGGGCCTCCTCCCCTATTATCTGCTGATTTTCTTCCTCCCTTCCTCGTGGGACTCTCATTGATCCCTTAATGTCCTGCAGTTCAGACTGCGCAATGAGTTATAGGCTGTAATGCACTTCGCCTCTTCTGTCTGAACAGGGAGCTTACATGGACCTTAACCCTTACACTTCTCCCAAAATCCTCTCTAAAGCACATTAAAGCTTAGACTCATTTTATAAATGTTAAAGAAACTTTATGATCGAAATGCGTTTAACTACTGGAAACTATGCCTGGACTATACAACTAATTAAACCATGTAAGGGCCATAGCCTTGCAGGCACTTATCGGACACGCTAGAGAGGAGGAGAAGCCAGCCTCCCCTCTCCATAGAGAATAGTGGCGCACAGCAATTCTTACGGCCAGAGATAGAGCATGCTCCATTTTTTATGCAGCCACGGTACGGTGAGTACACGTTACCATACTGAGCCCTGGCGCCATAGACAACCATGGAAGGCGTATATGCCGCCAGAAATTTGCGGCTGTATATATACGTCCCCCATAGTCCGTGTGCATGGGCCCTAAGGGCCTGCTCCAGGTATATGTTGTGATCAAATTAATTGTCTACAAACCTTAGACCGCACTCACAAGTTGCGAAACGCAATTCAAGCGCATTATGGGGGAGTTTCTCCAGAACTCAGACCTAAAGGCTTGCGTTCCAGTACTAGACACTTGTGTTTTGCTAGTTGTCAAGGCAACGTGTTGCCACTTACCGAATTCAAGCATTTAGGTGTAAACACATCTGTGCTTAGGAGTAACTCTGCCCCACGGAAACCAATAAAGCAAATTTCTAAAAAGGGAATTATTACATGTCCAAACCTAAAAGCCAGGTTGCAACTTTTACATTGAGAAGGACTCCTCAGAAATTAGAAATGTAATCTCATTGGCTGTTGTCAGCATCTCCCCCGTTGTTTTCCTATATTTTTATGCGGCTCAGTGTTTGCCGACTGAGGATGTACGTGATAGTATCAATCACTAGATGTAAATAGTCATAATAATCGCCTTGGTTCCAGCCTGATCACATTGATGGCTTCATTGGTGGCATGTATATAAAAGGTTTGATGGGGCCCCATTATGGGGAACAGCAGTGCTTCCTTTATTCTAGGGAGGGAACGGTCTTATTAGGGTTTCTGTCTGATTGAAGCCTTTAAGACTCTTTAGTATTGCACATTGTTTGTATCTAATTACACTCTGAATGTACAAGGGTAAAAGCTGAATATTTCATCATTAGCCGCTTTAATTTGCAATTAAATTTTTTTTGGGAGGAATTGTGTTCAGCCATTGTTTCAGTTAAAGTGTGAGATACTATTTCAGTACATGACTGATATCTTTTACCCGAGTAATTGCTGCAATGACAGCTGTTCGAGCTGCCTTGTTGCACGTCGCTAGCTTTTTCCTTTCTTTTTTTTTCCTACATGGTTACAGAATCACTTGGGACAGGGGAATAGAATAATTTCTGAAATAACTTTGGCAAAATAATCTTTACATAATGTGGTTTTTCATACCACAGCTGTCTTCATGTGTGAAGTAGATGCGGGCAGGCAGTACTGCAAGGAGTGGGGCATCCACTGTGTGTAGGTTTTGTAATATTTTTGAGTCTCATTTTATATTGATGGATATGGCTGGTATCGTTATTTATTATTTAAGTTATGTTATATTTTGTCAAAAAGCAGGTAACAGATTTCAAATACATACTGATGGACTCTGATATGGGCTCTGATATTTTTAACAAGAAGAAAAGCCTTGCAGACTTTTCCAATTTTGCCTGCAAAATTATTGGAAAGCCTGGCACCCTATTAATAAAAGTCTGAACAGCCAGGAGGCAACAATAGGTCGTTGCTCTAAATACTGTACTTTCACTACTGCCTCTTTATCTACAGGCAAATCTGAGGGCAGCACAGCAAGCATGGCCACATTTTAGCATCAATACTGAGGCTGCCACCCCGAGATACCCAGCCATGCCACCTAACATTATGACATATTTCTAGGGCCTTCCATTGTTATCTATATCTTACAGTATGTCTACACAATAACCCTATGATTTTTAATGAAAAATCACAACATTTTTTGTATTTTTTTGAAGATAGAAGTTGGAGAAATCCACTGTTGTTTTGCTGCAGCTGATAATGGGCCGCGGGTCAGTCCAGTGTGTATGTACCCTTAATCTGGCCCTTGATGTAAAGTTTCTCTCCAGGTCTGACAGGTGCTAAAGAAAACCTGCCATTGAAATTAACCCACTGAAAATACTTCATTAAAAACTATGATTAAAAAGCATTGCCCTAAATGTTTCCTTTCTATGGCTGCAATGTTAAAAAAAATCAGTTTGTAAACTTAAATGCAACTCACCTGATGTGAGTCCAATGACACTAAGTGAATACAATGAGGCCCTGCATATTCAGTGGTTACTGCCCTGCCTCCTTGTTCCTGATTGACAGCTCTCAGTGCTATGGTATGTTGCTGTATGGAACATTGAGAGAGAGCTCTGTTACATCATTGGGCACTTAAAGGACATCTATCACCAGATTAAGGATTGTAAACTAAACATACAAACATACTGGAATGTGCCCCCTCTGGTTTGTTATTCTTTTAGTTTCTTATGCCTAGCTGGTGCACAGCATGTGCTGCTTAGAAGCCCTATCCGAAGTGGTAGGTTTCCTTTAAAAACCAGGGCATGAGACGCTAAAAGGAGAGCATATCCTGCCAGAGTGGGCGCACACCAGTATGTCAGAGTGCTTGGTTGACAATCCTTGATCTGGTGATAGATGTCCTTTAAAGACATTTGGCCACAGTGATGTTATCTAAGGTCTTAACCTGCAATGTCTACCCCATGTATGTATCTGATCACATGAAATCACAAAATGTCATCATGGAATTCTACACCTCCCCATTCCTCCATGGAGGCATGCTGTGATTTCATGAGCTACAAGGCATGGGACATGGGGTGGAGTTGATTGGAGGGGCTGGCCAAGCAGTACACGGCCCTCTGATGATAGGGAATATAAGATACTTTTGATTATAGGGATGTAAGGGAAATTGTTTTAGCTGAAAGAAGGGTGTCAGTTAGTTAATAGTGCTGTATGGGAACCTGTCACTAGCTGTATTTGTGAAAATATGGTGACAGGTTCCCTTAAAATTTTCTGAATATAAGGAAATAAGTGGATAGGGAAATGAAAAATGCAGAGAATGTTATTAACAGTGCAGTGCATAGAAATCTGCTGCTGCCATATTGCCTACAATGCTGGATCGTGCCTTTTTATAGTTTTTCCTATACTTCCAGCTTATTAGTTAACCTCACATCTGCTTTGCAGAACCAATTTTTCTGTCCATTTTGCTCCTGTTTACCCTGTGCTATCTTGTTTCTCCACATCTCTGAAGCATTACTCATAGTTATGATTTTGATCCCCCTTCTCTCCAACGTCTCGCCGCACATCGCAGTTTCCTGATGCAGCGTAACGTTTCTGTGCTCATTCCTCTTCTTCTGCCACTTATCACCTGTGTTCTGACTCACACTTACATGGCAAAACACGGCAGTAACCATAGATACAGCTGCGAGGGCTCTGCGGGGGTGTATTGAGGGACACATTCAGGGCTCCTGTACACTTATTTGCTTTGCTGCACCCAACCTGAAATTACCTGTTCCTCTACCTTAGAGGTATTGAAAGTACTTTTTGAGTTGGAAACTTATAGAACCAGTAGACTTTTCTGGTTATCTGGGTTGAACTTTATATTGTGTGTTCTGTATCTTGGAATGTCCTCTTAGATGTGGTTTTCCAGGTCTTCTCAGAATATTCTATAGACACTGGGATTCGGTAGTCTGAGACACTCCCCTTTCCCCTAGCCATCCAAGAACTGGAAGTGGGAAGGATCTCAATCTATGAAAACAGAGCTTTAGTTGAGTAGACTGGAAAATTAAATTTCTGTGAAATATACAATAAAGAGGAATCAGAGGAAATGTTTCAGAAAAAAGTCACCAGATATTTTAAAGGAAATTTACAATCAAAATCATGTTTGTTAAACCAGGGACAGTTACTCATAGACACTCACTTACTCATAGATCCCGGCACTTTGACTCTGGTAATGTTCTTATATTTGTTATACATGGCCTCCTTCCTTCTAAAATCACATTTTTGCTAATGAACCAGAATGGGGGGTTTTACCAGAGCCCCTCCGTGTTGTCTCCCTCTGCTCCCTCTTTTCCCCTCCCTCTACCTGTTGTCATCTCACGTCAGCAGAGGAAGTTTTAGCACACAGTGGGAGGGGGTAGTGCTTCTGCACAGTATAAGCTACATACTGAAGGAAGGAGACCATGGATAACAAATATAAGAATATTACCACTGTCACGCTGCCTGGATCTATGAGTAAGTGTCCCTGGTTAATCATGATGGATTTTGATGGTAAATTTTCTTTAAATAAATAGACTGGCCCACCAGAGCCTCAGAGGATCCACTGGTGGGCCCTCTCTCTATTCCAATACTAGAACTCAGAGGTCTGTGGACAACCAAATTTGGAGGCTACTAGGATCTATTTCATAATGCTAGATAAAAGGTGAGCGCACAGACATATTTTATCTGGTGGGCCCAAGGAATCTCAGCCCGACACTGACTATATACTATGCATTATTATTGTGAACTTTGTTGAGAATGTGAGGAGTAAGGTGGTAGTTACTTACCTTGATACACTACTTATGGCTCACATTACCCTGCAGTATCGTGTCCCTCTGGATGTGGAGGGCTGTTGCTGTACATATTCAGCGAGTTCTCTTGTCCTTGTAGACAGATTCTGAGAAGCACAATGGGCTATGTTTTTGTCTGTCCTTCATGATGAGGATGTTCTAGCCATACTATTGTTCATGTTCATCTTCTTTCTTTGTCTTTCTGAAGATTCTAGCCTTGACCTTTCTACTTTATGAGGTGCAGTCTGCTTTATCTCTGCCTCGTTGTACACAGATATTCACATTGTATAATACTGAAAGTATGTGTTTCTCCAAGGAAGGTGAATGCTGTAATCCATATCTTCGTCACCTTAGCCTTGTGATTCAGTGCTTTCATTCTTCTTACTCTTTTCTTCCTTCTGCGTACAGTAAAGTGTAACCTGGATAGTCTTTATATTACTTTTACCTATAAAATGGCCTTTGGACTGGATTTTTTCCATTACCATGATTGGAAGCGATATAGGCCCGTTGTGGGCCATATGATTATCATGATCGTGTGCCACATTTGTCGTTATAACAATACAAACTGGAATTAAAAAACAATTTTAAAAAAACCTGTGAATCTTTTCAAAGTCCCCCTCTTTACATTTTAAATAGGACCTGTCACCCAAAAACACAGCTCTAGGAGATGCTTACTAAAGTAAGCAGCTAGCGCTACCCCAGATGTAGCAGTGTTAGGGTGTTGGCACACGTGCCGTTTTGGCTGCGTTTGCAAACGCAGACCAAGCTGCACCCAGCAAGGCGGCCCGCGGCCCGATCGCATCGGCATTTCTATGGTAACCCCTGCGATCGGGAATAAGCCATCGGTGGTTTACATTAAATTAATGCGAAACACCGGCGCCTTGTTCCCGATCGCAGGTGTTACCACAGAAACACCGATGCGATCGGCTCGCCCCGGTGGGTGCGGCTTGTTCTGCGTTTGCATTTGCAAACACAGCCAAAACGGCACGTGTGCCACCACCCTTACACTGCTAACTTTATCGGAACCCTCCAATAAAGCTAGCAGATACTGCAGCACCATAGCCTCGGAACGCCAGACCAAGCTCACAGCGGTGTGGCGTATTCATGAGGGGGCGGACTGAGGCGCTGCTTCTTCCCTGGACCACCCCTCCCACACCATAGGCCGGCGGTGACTGCCAGGCTTCATGCAGCAGTCATCGTCTCCTCAGATCACCACCTCATGAATACGCCGGACCGCTATGAGCTTGGTTGGGCGTTCCTATTGTATGGCGCTGCAGCGTTTGTTTTATTGGAGGCTTCTGATAAAGCTAGCAGTTTAATACTGCTACATCTGGGGTAGCACTAGGTGCTGCTTACTTTACTCCTCTTTATGGTGCAATCTCTTTTCCATTGATTCTTTATGAAGTGAATCATAGCATCAGGGTCATCCTGCGTATAAGCTGCACAGCCACTCTTTATGCCAGGGCTGCCTAGTGTCACAGCTCTTCAGCTACCACACATGGGGGGATTATTTTCTCAGACTCCGGGTTTATGCGCTGCTTTAGAAGAGACCTTTTCATTAAATAACTAATTGTCCTTCATTAAGAACTTGCATTTGTGCCAGCTGGGCATCCTTGGCACAAATGATAGTAAATTTGGCAGGAAAAACAACATTAATTCACATTCACCTAGAAAGATGTTGTTGATACTTTTGAAATCTAATTCAAAGAGGATAAAAATAGAAAAAAAATGGAGGGAACAAATTAGGCTGCAGCCACTCACCATTGCCAGTTCCCGATTCTCACTGGCAGCCTTGTTTAGGTACAAGGAACACATGGAGGGGGCAGCAGACAAATTGAAGTTGTTTTATTCATTTTTTTGTGTGTGTACCTTTTCTTATCCCCACTAGACTGGGAGAATAGTGTTAAAATGACACTAAGCCTGCAAGTATGAAGAGGAAACAGCAAGTAAATGCCTCTCATTTCTTCTAGACAGTCTTGTAGAAATGTAAAAGAGATCATAGTGCTTCTTCAGATCCCTCATACTTTGTCATGAAGAATATATAAGGATGGGGTTTAGCTATAGAGGTGAAGAACTTATTGGTTAATAGCTCCCCATATGCATAATAACCCCTATAGGGGTTCTCAGACATATGAATTGACCCCCACTGCTCTGCTTTACCAGAGCACTTCAGCCTAATTTGTATATTTGTACAGTGACGTAGGAATAGTACAGAAGTAGGAGCAGCCAGACAACAAAAATAAAGGCATGGGTGCCATGTGTGGGCATATCTCTACATAGTAGAGCTATTTGTTCAAGGAGGTAAATCGTGGTGATGGATCTCATTTAAATTGACAGTAGAGGCCCATCTTGAACAGGATAAGCAGCTTCCATGACACCTTGTAGATTTAAAGCAGCTGGCTTAAAGGACACCTGTCATCAGATTTTTGTAACTATTCCTGTCACCTCTACCTGTTGGAGTAGCTCACAAGGATCCCATCCCAGCCTTTATCTTGTCAATTCATACATTAATCATTATAAAATCACCTATTCTTTATTATGTCAATGAGGCTGATCACATGGTCGGAGGCAGTGATGTCACCCCTGTTACCGCTCTCATCTCCTCCCCCTGCTGATGTCTGTGTGTAATGTTTAGTAAAGCATTGCTGGTGTCTGTGCTTGATCTGCTGATGTGCTGTGTTCTGACATGTGAGAGACACAGACATCAGCTACACAAGTACCTGACATGTTCTGCTATACACATGTGTGAGAGACACAGACATCAGCTACACAAGTACCTGACATGTTCTCCGATACACATGTTTGAGATACAGACATCGGCTACACAAGTACTTGACATGTTCTGCTATACACATATTTTAGACACAGACATCAGCTACACAAGTACCTGACATGTTCTGCTATACACATTTGTGAGACACAGATATCAGATACATAAGTGCCTGACATGTTCTGCTATACACATGTGTGAGACACAGACATCAGCTACACAAGTACCTGACATGTTCTGCTATACACATGTAACAAGGCATCAGTCAAGCACTGGGGGTGTGGCTGTGCCTCCCACTCATGAATAAGCCGGACAGCTGAATATGCTAATGACTCATTGGACCTCTCACAGATCTTTTGCATACAGCTTTAGGACCTGATTGCTCAAGTTTACAGGCATGTAGAGGGACAATGACCGGATAGAGACAATTTTATAGGCAGTTTATGAAAATATATTTAGTTTTTGGGGTTAATTTGCCTGACAGGTTCTCTTTAAAACCTACCCTCCGGGACCAAGTGTTAGTAAAGTATTTATTACACGTCTTGTGATCACTTATTAACTATCATTACCAAGATATACAATATGATCAAAGGTGTGTTTGTTGTACTCTTCAGCGGTGGAAACTAATAGTGCATGTAACTGGAGGCCGCGATCAGCATGTAGAAGCGGGTAAGTTATTGGACAGCTCTCCCAGTTGTCTCACACTGCTCCATACAAAGTGTTGGCTCCAGGTTCTTACAGACTGGAGTCTCTATGTGGGGTTTTGTGCCTTTCGTTTCTCTCCTCTATAATTCTGTAAATCCTCTATCCCACATGTGGGATTCCTACCCCCCTTTCAGAAGTCTTTACAAAGAGGCCAGATTGTTCAGTAGCCCAGTGGGTCTGGCAGAGGGAAGCCGCTTGGCTCCTGCACTGTCTGTACCTCCTCCTGCCCGGCTTTTACATTTTGCATGGGTTCCTTTTGCAAGTATTTGCCAAGTCTCTGAAGAGTTCAGCACAAAGTAATTCGCTAAACAGGGAAGCGGGAGGTCACTGGTACGGGCACTTCAGATTAACCTACTTCTAGGTGCGTGGTTATAAGCAGCGTCATGTGGAGGTATGTGTGGCATGCTGTGGGCATTGCCCAGGGTGTGCTTCCTTTAATGAAGGGTTGGCAGAAAATACAACAGCAATTGGATCACAATTTATCTAATCTATCTACAATACTAGACCAGGCAAATCAATGGCAATGTCATTACAGAGATTTTGTCATTCCAGGGCTTTCCTTTCTCCTTGGCAGCATTTGAGTTAACTTCATTAGGTTTGTGGTTTCGCAGGGCATACAGGGCAGAGTGCCAGAGGTACAGAAAGGGTTCACAGAGACCGATCCCTCTGGTGGCGTCCAGGCTGCTTGGTTGCCAAGCAACAGGAGTAGGCCATGGCAGCTGTGTGACATGGGCAGAGGACCAGACTCCTGTCCTAATGATTGAAGGGAGTAAAGAGGGAATTAAACAAGAAGCCAGTCCTGTATATAGCACTGGAAATCTAAATACTGTGAATCCACCTCCTGCTTTTTTTTAACATTTAGATACATCTGTTATTAATAATGGATGTATGTGAGAATGTATACACTATAGATGTCAGTGTGTGTGAATCTATATCTTTATCTCTCTATATATATCTATATATATCTCTCTCTATATATATATATATATCTCTATATATATATATATATATATCTATATATATATATATATATATATATATATATATATATATATATATATATATAGATATATATACAGGGGTGAGGCTATACTCTTTGCTGCATGAGGCGGGCTTTAGAAAGTTGTCCCTCTGCACCATCCACTAGTAATATATCAGATTATTTTTTTAGGAAGCGGGTTCTCCATGCAGTATTTCTCACCCATACTGATATCAGGTGTGAAAAGACACTACTTTTAAGTGTCAGGTCCTGCTTTGTAGCAGATAACTGCGCCCCTGATGCTGTCCCCCATTTTGCTACAGGTGGTGCTCCCACAGTAAAAAGTATTAGAAATTTGATAAGATAAGGGGCAAACTCTTATGGAGAAAATGTCCTATTTTGCCTTGTGTATCTTCCCCAGTAAGTTTTGCCCCTTATCGTTCCATATTTGTAATGCTTTTTATAGTCGATTTTGTTTAATTTGCACAAAAAAAGCTGCTTTGTGGAAAATATGTGAAGTATTTCAGACATTTCTTGGCGATTTATATTTTTTAACAGCTATGGGAAAGGGGTGTGGCTTATGAAACTTATTGGAGAGTGGGCGTGGCCCACCTTTTAAGGATGTTTTCTTTTAAATCTGTCAAATGTTTAGAGCGTGTCATTTTCAGGTGTAAACTAATGGGAGGTGCAGAGTAATTCTACCTGCACATGACCGTTGCACTTGGCTGTGAAAAAACTGGCAATTTGCAGAGCTGATTTACAGCCGGGCTTCTGTTTTTCCTGGATCCTCCAGATTTGTAGTCTATAAATGTAAAACGCAGTTCTGCCTAGGACATCCTCTACTTTTCTACGACTGGAAATTCAGTCCATGAAAAACACCCAATGCACTGGAGGGATTTCCCGGACCAAATCTCACGTCACTCTACTTGACATGCTGGGCTTAATCTAGTGATACGAGGGCCAGGAAATCCTTCCAGCGGACATAGTGGTTTTCTTGGACCAAACTTGCTTGTATGCAGCTGGACAAAGATTGCCTTTGTCTATGTTTTAGACACTAGTAGTAAATCTCCCCCACTGTCTTCCTTTTGATGAATCCTGGCTGTAACACTTGGGCTCCAATTCTGCAAACAGTTGTCTGCTTTGGACAACCTGGGTCCCAAAATGAGTGGCTTTTCAGCTGTTATAAGTGGACAATCCTGCCACGAGTGCTGGAGGAACATTCAGGGGCTCCTAGTCATGGGGGCTTCCCCTCTATTATCTCATAACGCACAGCTTTTAGTAGTGTTGTCTGAAGCAGATAACCCCTTTAAAGGAGGCTGTGGTCTTGTACATTTTGTGACCTTTCCCTAATTGCCGAGGGGAATGTGATGCATATTTCTCCGGCTACAGCACAGGCTCTATGTTAAAAGCAGGCGCTGCGGTTAGTCCAGACACAGTCCCCCAAGAGCTCACATCTTGGATGAGGGGGGAGCTGGTGGGATATGGGGGCAGTCACAGAAGCTTCTAGTAGACATTACAGGGAGATTTATATTGCACTGCAAAGAGCCACCATTAAAGTCACTTGTGGATAAAGAATGGCAGCGAGGAATGTTCTGTCTGTAAGAAGAATATAGGGGCCAGAATTAGCAGGAAAGGAAAGACGCCTAACATATTGCTCAGGCAAAATATTTGCCAGTTTAAGGTGGATATAGCAGTCAGATGTTACCCTACTATTACATATAATCTTAATTCTGCCTCAGAAATCATATCATTATGTCCTGATCTGGAGCCTTTCAACTCCTACATTACTGTGTACATTTTAGTATATCGACTTTGACATGTAGCTTGTTTGCACTGTTTTCACCCTCTTTTACCCTTCAGTATTTGCCTCTGTAATTCAATTCTTCATTTTTGTTTTCTAGGGGCCCTTTTGGAAGCGAGGCCCCATCTCTTTGATTCCCTCTGTCTGAGATGGGAATGGTTTGTCCTGGGAAGGTGTAGGACCTGCCTCCATGTGAACGCGGCGGTGTCCCATGAACCTCGGGCAACTGGGGGCGGAGCCCGCCTTGGTCTCTTCTGATTGGTTCTGGATGGAATTACGTTGAATGGACCAGAATCTTAGCGGGCTGGACTGCTTGTCAGAGCCAGATGAAAAGAGGTAAATGGCTCAGCTTTACTATTATCACTGTTTTGTTTCGCAAATGTCTAGTCAGTGAAAGATTTATCTTGCCAGGAATGGGAATTACCTTGAAACTAAATCACCAGACACCAGACTATATAATATATTTAAAGGGATAAAGCTTGAGAAGCCACATTTATTTCTCTGCCTAAACCTCTTATATCCAAATATTTCACCATAACATACACATGCATACATATATGTCTGCACTCACCCACTCCAAACATAATCCAATATACTACAGAATTTCATTCATGGCAGGACAACTTGTAATCGCTCCCTTCACGTGTAAGAAGGATTAGATGATAAAAAATGAGGAATTTCATAACAGAAAAACCCTTAAATAGCTGACATTCAAAGTTGATGTTTGCTGCTCAGTTCTGTTAGTATTTTAGATATTTATGAAGCCATTCTTTGACATGGGGCATATGGAAAAGATTGACCCTCTAAATTCCCAATGGCAGCCTTCTAAGGCCATCATATACGCCATAAACCTCCAAGAGACTACAGGAAATCAGTAGGGAATTTGAGGGCCCTGCTGCTTGCTTCTTCCTATCAATGTCAATCATATAATATAATTATTTTAAAGAATTACCTAAGGCGCAGTTCACACCTGCGTGTAGGCTTTCTGTTACATTCGCTTTGTTTAACTTTCATTCCCCATGGACTTTAAAAGGATCCTGTCACCAGAATGCTTTTTTTTATCAGGGGACAGTTTGCTATAAACAAAGTACTGTATAAATAGAGTTATTAATGTTACCATATTCTAAATATGTTTTTACAAAATGTCTGTGTGATGTTTGAAATAAAGTATGTGAAACTTTACCTGGCTCCGTGCCAGATGCTTCAGCCTGTGTCCTGGAGAGGAAAATTTCCATCTGCTCTATAATATATTCACTGCTCTCCATGTCACTCCTGACTCCTGCCCCCCACATGTCCCCTTGCACTGTGATGCTGGAGGGAGAGTTTGTCTACAGCAAGCTGACACATCATTTGGGGGGGGGGGAAGGGGGGCAGGTACCAGGAGAGCAGTGAATATATTATAGAGCAGACAGAAGTTCTCATTTGAAATTTTCCTCACTAAGGCAATTTGCAGGGAGCCAGGTAAAGTTTCACATACTTTATTTCAAACACCATATAACACAGACATTTTTAAAAAACATATTTGGCATATACAGTACTTTGTCTATAGTAACCTGTCGACTGATAAAAATAGCACTCTGGTGACAGGTTCCCTTAATGGAACTTCCGTTAGAAATACGTTATTATAAGTAGCGAATAAATGTGTAACGGAACTTGCCGAGCTCTGGTGTGAACTTAGCCTAACATACAAAGGTCAGCTCATTAAAGATGAAGCTGTGATTCAGCATGTTCTTCCACTATATTGATTGAAACATACTGAAATCTTTCATCTGCTGTGTTCTCCTGTGGAAAACTACATATTTGTTTTTGATACATGAGTATTTTTGTGCATCCTCCAAAATGAAAAATTCCATGTAAACAAGTTTAAGAGTTGGCTGCCCTACTTAAGCGCTGAACGTGATACCACTCAGCTTGCTTTTGTTGGGCAGTTTACTTTAGTGGGTGCTTTTTAAGTTGGGCCAAATGCAGCAGATGTTTTGCCACAGTTGCGGGGGTTACAGTAGCACAATAAGGCCAAATAAAGCTGTGCTCTCCCCCTTTAATTTATTTTGCAGACTATCTATCCCTGACTTGCTGGTCGCAGCAGTGTGCTGATAGCGGGGACCTCTACTGGGCAGATAGGTAAAGGTCACCAAGACATATAAGTCTATAACACAGTCCCAAAACTTTACGATCATAGTATATAGTCAATATCAGTCTAATTCTTCCTGTTCTCGAGGCCGTCACCTCCAGCTGCTTTGCTCTGTTATGTAGATCATATGTCACAGAGGTCACAGGATATAATGAGCATGTTCTAGGAAATAACCAGTCTGTAGAGACCAGGAAAGACTCTCCCCCACCTCCAAACACATGGTTGGGGGTAGGTTTAAGGAGAAAGGTGTTAATTACTAATTATATGGAAATCATTTGAGATTAAGATGGCAAACAAAACCCAAGTAAATTGTCTCTAATTATAGGAAAATAAATTGAATCTATCATAGGGCTCATTCACACGGCTGTTCATGGGGACCTACATGCGGCCGCAAATTTGCGGCTGCATATACGTCTCAATAGACTGAAATGGCGGCGCGGCGGTATGGTGCCACAGCACCAATCCGCACTGCACACCGCAAAAAGATAGAGCATGCTCTATCTTTTTGCAAGGCCTCGGACGTGCGGCTCTGTTTCCTATGGAGGGAGGAGGGGTCACCTCCTCCAGCACACAGCTGTATGCCCGCACGGCGGGCATACTGCGTGTGAATATACCCATAGGCAATGTTCACATCCTTATTTTACTCCACATTTCATGTTAGAAAATATATATGGAAAAGGATTGTAAAGTACACCGTACTGTTAAACGTGCATCTGTTTCTCCAGCCGATCCTACAGAAGCTTATGTGTGAAACATAGGACAAAATTCAAGATGTAAACATGGCCATTGATGGAACAATAGTAATGATACGTTGTCCCATCTCCTGTTGATTTAATGAAGAATGCTTTAGAACATGCTTTCTCAACCGTTGTTTGCTTTGTTGCAGACAATGGTGTAACTATTAACCATCGGGTTCCCACTGCAAGATGATGATGGCTTAGATTATGTACATTGTGATGTCATAGTGTATAATTAATACATAAAGTGATGTCACAGTACAGGGATAAAACACAAAGTGATGTCACAGTACAGGGATAAAACTCACAGTGAAGTCACAGTACAGAGATAAAACACAGTGATGTCACAGAACAGGGATAAAATACACAGTGATGTCACAGAACAGGGATAAAATACACAGTGATGTCACGGTACAGGGATAAAACACACAGTAATGTCACAGTACAGGGATAAAACAAACACAGATAATCTGCACCATGATATCATAGCTCAAAAATAATATAATAAATTTCCACTGTCATAGGTATGTGCTCCCTACGTCTGAGATGGGCCTTGGTTGCTGGGCCCATAGCGGCTCCTATGCCTGCTGTCCTAGTAGTTATACCAGTGGTTGCGGATATCTTTCAGAGTAATCTTCTTTAATGGGAGGATATCCCTCCATGATATGCCCTTAGACCTACAGAGCCATTAAATATATCCATCTGTGCAAAACACAGCATAGATGTGATATTACTGGATCTATGCAAGTATCACAAAACATGAGATTATCTGTTACTGCAGTCCAACCTGAGGTTTCTTAAAGCTATTCATCTAACCCCTATGTGTGATAATAATGCTTCATTTTTCAATGGAAGGTTATTTGGGGACAGTCGTGTAGACCAGTCATTTACACATAAAACTTCATTAGAGTGTTTACAATATGGAGATTGTCTGTCTAGATGACTGCATTTAACCACAGGAAGGAACTGCTGTAATTATGAACTACTTCTGCTCTATATATGAGATGTACTGCCAGACGCTCATATACTGCAGCACTCCCCCTCTCATCCACCACACTTACAATTTATCTCTTTTAGGTTTGATGCTTGAGTCGCCTCCTTGACCACTGACACAAAACTGGGATATAGATGCTGACATCAAGGCCAATGGCACGAGGGAGTTCTCTCATCATTCAGTGTAGAGCTCAGTACATTAGTGAAAGGTGAGAAGGACTGATAACAATACACAGGGATTGTCCTGCATGCACCCAGCAGAACTGTGTGCAAAAATTTGGTCAAGACAAATTTCTCAAAAGGACATGGTGCAACCTATTGGTTTACAATGTCTATGGGCACACACCAAAAATGGATCTAAAGAATATGTGAAACACACTCCTAAGCGACATTTAAGCCACACAGGTTCCTTTATGAGCTTTTCACAGTCTGCAATCTGCCAGCAAGAAAATAACCTTAGGGCCTGATATTGAGATCTACTGTGCTCTTATAGATCTAATATTTGGTCACTACTATGTTGCAGGCAGAGACTAAAGACATTTAGTTCTCCACTATGATAATATGAGGTAGCTTAAAGGGAACTTGTCTGCCTAAATTGACCTAATCAACCACTACGGGTATGTTGTCTAACAACTTAAGACCTTCATGTATGTTTTCATGACCCAGCATGGTGGCATCACTTCTAAAAAAAAAAAAAACTTTGAATTGAGATGTTAATTGGTTGTATAAAGTCTGGCTCTACCTACACCAGGGTGTTCTGTGGAAGGGAGAGCTTGACTTCAGTGGTAAACTCCATACCAGCAGATTTACATATAATTTCAAAATTTATTTTTCTGGGTGATCCGTTGACACTGGGCTATTAAAGAAATATTATCTGAAAAGTGTAAAGATGGTTTTCAACAAACTCATAGTGGATTATACAGTGAATTTCTGCTGACAGGTTACTTTTAAAAAGGGCCTTTCGGCCAAGGGTTCGGATCCGAGCACTACCCCTGAAAGCTTCTTCTCTTTCTTTAAAAGGTGCCACTACACTGATTCTGCCACAGATGGATTTTTTCTACTCTCTGTTGTCAGGTGGACAGTACCAGGCTTCCTGCTTAAGCCCTAGACTACACACCTGATGATCGAGAGCCTAAACTGATAGCACAGATAGGTGCTCCTAATCTCTGCCTAGGCGACTGCATGCTTCAATCACCCCAATGGATTAGGTTGGCTGTGTATGTGTTTGTATTTCTGTTTACTGTGTGGTAGCTCTGAAAAATCTAAAAAAATATATATATTTGAATAACAAAAAATTACAGAGGTATGTAATAAAGAGACAGTTTAAAATCACATTTTAACGTATGTAAGAGTTTAAAGGCAACCTCTAACCGCCAGAGCATAAACCCCCACTTATCTCCAGCGTCCATACTAGCCTCCACCCCGATTGGCCTATCCAGCATAATATCAGACTGTTAATCTACCCCTTAATGCTTCCCGGTAATACCACTGGAATGGAATCCTAAGGTCTACAATCTCTTGTCTAGTGAAGTGGTTTGTAATAAATATTTTCTGTTTGAAGAAAAAAAGTTTAGGCTCCTTTTTCTTTATGTCTTGCTGTATCAATTCTGTCAATATTAAATAGATGTTTCAGTTGACTAATCAATTCTGGCAGCGTAGGAAGGAGAGGCTGTATCCAGTAATAAGAACATATTAATCAAAGCCTCAAATTCAACACAATACGTATCTCGGCTTTGTAAGAGGGTAAAGGCATTGGTCAGGAAGTGGTTAAGTGCTTGCTTTTCCGTACCTACTGTACTGTATATTGCTACGTGCTTGACTTTTCACTGACCACCAAAAATATTAAACAGGGATAAAGTCCATCAGGTTCAACCTCTTCGAGGGCACTCATCTAAGCTGTGAAGGACGTAAAGGAAATGCTGGAAGTTTATGTCCTCAGAAAGGGTTAACGGTTATCTGTGGACTCTGGCCCGGAGTAGTACACTGGAAGGTGAACTTTAACCATTCATGTACTGGGTGACCCCGCTACCTTCTCGCTGCCATTTTGGCTGTAGGCTGGTAACATTGCTTTCATTACAAGGGAGGAAAATAAAACCCAATTGGGTGTTCCTGAAATGCAGACTTGAATTTGTATAGTTATGTAATGCGTGGGAGAATGCCAGGGAAATGCAGGAACTCATTTCTGTCATATGCTGTAAGAGGGACAAATATCACCGCCCACAGCTGCTACAAATGGCTGCGTTATCCCTTACTTTCACATGTCACATTTAGGGGACAAGTTGTGGCAGGGGATTCCTTCCTCCATTCAGTTTGACCTAAGGTGTCATTATGCTTCGCTCTCATATCATTCATCACATGCCATTAGATAATGCTGAGAGTAGTAGTGCTGTAACAGGGTGGCAGTCATGGGTGCGTACCAGAGGTAGGAGTTATTGCACCTATTACTAGGACACTTGCCTGAACTATATGTCATGAACTAGTATCCTGAACCAGGAACTAGTATTTTACTCTTTTAACTTTTCTCATCGTAGCAAAGTAAAGTCCTCCTTTTCCCTGTAAGGAATTTTACTTGATGCGGTCAGTGATAGTAACCATTGTCAAACAAAAGTTTTCCAGATGCAAATTTTAGCAGATACGGTTAATTTCCAGCAGTAGATATTCATTTACTGGTTTGGTTGGGGGTGTTAAAGGACATCTACCACCAAGATAAAGGATTGTAAACCAAGCCTACTCACATACTGGTGTGTGCCACCTCTTCTCTAAACTTCTTTTTTAAGAAAAAAAAGGCTTTTAAAATTATGCAAATTAGCCTGAGGGACTCTGGGCTCCTTAGGTGTTAATAAAGCCTGGAGCTCGTTTGCAAAATTTAAAAAAGAAGCTAAAAGAAGAGCAGATCCTGCCAGATGGGGCACACACCAGTATGTCAGTGTGCTTGGTTTACAATCCTTCATCCCGGTGGTTGATTTCCTTTAATATTCACCGCTTGGCCAGTGCCAGACTGTACTGTGACATGGCCTAATAATAATGGAGTAACAACAAGTTGCCAATTTGTTAATTACTTGAATGAATATTACAATGCTAAATATCTGTTTGAAAATCAATTTTTTTCCATTACAAAAGGACTTATTAGGAGATTTGGCTTCTTACATGGAAGTGCCCCATATACTTTGCTGTAGCATAACCCCTGCTGTAAGGTATAAAGAGAGCACAGTCATGCAGAACAAGCTACTAGTGTCTGGGGATCATACATGTATCATATGACTGACGTTGACCGTTCCCATTGTGCTCTCCATTATAGAAATAGGGAAATATTGTACACAGCGCTGTGTGTTTCTTTCCTGGACAGTAGAACATGAGGCCACCGAGTTGTGTAATGTGTCTCCCACTATATTTGCATGTAGACATGGCCTGGTGTGACCTGCCATACCATGCTTATCTGGAGGAGACATATGTCTCTTCAGAATCTGAAACCTTATACTCTGCACCTTTCTCTCCTTTAAGTAGTTATTTTCTCACATAGCAAGGTGAGTCACCGCCCCACACAAGGAAGGACTGGTATACAAGGCCCTGTAACTCATAACCCGTCTCACTTTACAGTAACCTAAGCTAGAAGTGTCCTGGGCCCTAGGTTCCCTGTTGTCCGTCCTGTGCCTCATGATTTTGTGCATTGTGCCGGACGCACATGTTGCGCAGCCAGTAGTTTTCCTACGCTCCCTAGACTTCCTTTATGGCGTTGTTTTCAGCCTGGTGTTATTCTTCCTAGTTGTCGTCTCTCTGCCTCCCTCTAGTGTAATGACTGGCACTGTCTCTCCTGTGTCACCCACATGCTACGATTGCTTTCTGTCTTTTGTGGTAAGCGTTTTTGGATGAGGTAGATGTGGATTATACAGTATTTTGGCCATCTGTATTTTACAGATAAGGTATTTACATAGTTTTGCGGTGCTGGAGGCGGCATGGTTGCTGCAGACACCCTTGGGACCTACATGTTCATTCAGGTTCTTGAAATATTACCTTTGGGAGACTGTTGTTCTAGTATATGTGTATGGCTAAGACCTCTTATTACAGGTGCAGAGAATATACCCACATAGAGCTCACTGTCTGATGCATTTCTGTGATTTTCACACGCTGTGAGGTATCGCTTGATACTTAGCCCCAATTCAAAACCCCTCAGGCGCCAGATCAACTTCAGTGTCCATATAGGGCTATCTTTAAAGATCTTACATATCGCCCATAAACTGCATTTTGATATGCTGTCGTCTTATTGGCGGCACCTATAATCTCGTATAACTGTTGCAGTTGCTGGAATTCCTTTGTTGGGTTCTGCAATGCCCCTCATGTGGTCCTCAGATGTGCGATAAATATACATATGTGACTACAGCACATAGATACATGCGCAAGAATGAGCACTAGGCCGACTGCACCTTTTGGTGAAAACTTCCCTATAAAATACATAAGTTGCATACACGGCTCACAATGCTTAATGTGCTTGGTTGGGCATGTAGAAACCTATCGTACTCTACATACTGCTGCACACTCCCTAAATCTGGTTTTCATCGGGCATGTAAATTCTTTTATGCCCAAAGCCTGTTACTGGATGTTCCACCATTAGCACCAGGGCCAGTAAGTTTTTTTTATTTTCTCTGAGCTTGACGTATGACATGTGGATGCATATGTAGAGAATATGGGCGTTATTTAGTGATGCAGTGATGCACACACAGCCTCAAGGAAACTTGTTAACAAAACATTTTTTATACTTTTTTTAATTTAAAAAGAAAACTCTGGACAATGGCTACAGTTAAACACTGAACAAAGACAATGGTCCGTATATATTAAAATGGCTGCGCCAGTTTACTGTCTAACATTGCACATAAAAGAAGGTTGAGTCGGCTTACACATGTATTTATAAAGGGTCTGCGCCAGTTTTGTATCTCGGCTGCACTGTGTCCGACAAGACAGAAAAGTGTTTGCATAAAGGGGGCTGTAAGTCCGAGTTAGAGACATTTTAATACCTCAATTCCACAGAATTGTGTTGAACGCTGTATGTTAAAGGTGCACCGAAAATAATTGTGCACATGTCCAGAGCAGTGAGGCAAACTGCACATAGATAAATCTGGACCAATGAATACAGAATAAAAAAGCAGTTGTAAATATGACATGTGCATAAAGGGTCATAATATCCTAGAATAGCCCTCATTCTAGGATATGAGGAGCCCTCACCACAAATTTGTACAAAACCAAGTAAACAAAAAGAGACAAGAAGAATGGAGAGAGGATGCGCTGTGGGAAGACTGGCATTGCCCCACTATGGAGACCTAATTGCAAAAAACATTTTGGGGGAGATTTATCTTAGCATATCATCACAAGAACCATCATATGGTGCTGCCATGGCAGATACATCATGAGGTCTAGACCGGCTGCCGTACTGGCTGGAGGACATAAACTACGCCATTTCTGATCTGGCTTAGTTTTCAGTCAAAATCAGCAAACCTTGCCATTATTTATTTATATCCTTTTTTTTATTGCACCACTTAGTTGCTTATTACAGTAACAGATAGTTGGTGTTAAAAGGAAAATACATGGGCACTTCCCATGCTGATTCCCCCTACCATACATATGTATAGAGGTAAATAAACCCATAGTTCAGTTTATTGGGACACACACAATGGTGCTACTAGTTAAAGAAACATCATTGGATACCCATTTTATAGAAAACAGTCAGTGTCCGCTCGCCCGGCTCCCCTCTTGTCTTCTCGATTTGAACTCTCACTCAGACATGGTCTCACTCCAGAAATAGAGAACACTGCTTCCAATTAGAGCAGCTCTGAATACCATATACATTACATATTAACCATTTGCCCCCGGCGCTGTGTACAATGATGCTGAGTTTACATTTATGGCTATGTACAGTTTCACTGCCTTGACCGAGCCTGCCATGCTGTCACTAATATATTATATACTTGTGCTTGTCTGTGCTGAGTCTTAAGTGTTTAAGACTGGAATGAAGTTGGGCAACTCTGGAACTAGATACCCTGAGATGACCTTTTCATGTTTAGCCCCGCAAACCCTGATCGCTCTGGTTTGACAGTACCTGTTCTTTTTGTATAGACCAGGAATACATTACAAGAATTTTTTTTTTATGTAATACACAGTTTTGATTGATTTGCTCACTAGTATTTCCATGTCTATCATTTACCACCGTCACAAAATGAAAGCAGTTGATTTCATTTTGACACCAAGCTAAAGGCCGATTATCGCTAACCCTCACAAAATGTTTCTTACGTTACACTGATAAGCTATGATTTGGATTCTGTTATTTTTTATATATAATTAGTTCTTTGAAGGTTTCAGATCATGGATTCGGACCCCCAGCATCAGTGTAGTATGGAGGAATCCTAAAGTAACCGATAATGGGGTTGTCCGCTATCAACAAATAATTGATATTGCTTGTGTAATGAAAAGTTATAAGATTTTTCAATACAGTTTCTGTATCAATTCCTACTTGTTTTCTAGATCTCTGCTTGCTTTCATTGAACAGGAAACTTCAGTGTTCACTTCCTGTGTATAGGTCATGTGATGTCACACAGACTCACAGCTCGTTATATAACATAGAGTAATCAGAGCTCAGTGATATATAACGAGCTGAGCACCTGTGTGACATCACATGACCAGGGACAGATTTCTATCCACAGGAAGTAAGTAATGAAGCTTCCTGTTGAATTTCAGCAAGAATAGATCTTGAAAACATTGAGGAATTGATACAGAAAGTATATTGGAAAAATGTGTTACTTTTCATTACACAAACCATATCAATTATTTGCTGAAAGAGGGCAACCCCTTTAATGTTCCCTGCAGCACCTCTACAGAGGAAACGAGGGACTACATTGTTCACAATGAAATCAGTGGGCTGTCCATGTAAAATACAGACATGCTGATTCCTCTGGACTGGGACGTGCCCTGTATAGCTGGTGTCTGAGTTATCTACACCAGACAAATTAAAAAAAGCGTGGCTATGACTGCGGGCAGAGGAATTTTTGTATCCTTGAAAGTGCTTATTGCTAGGTCATTGTGAAAAGAAATGTCCCCTTGAGTGGTCTAATTTTCACCTAAAAGCTATAGAGCTGGAGCATTAGTCCGTCCCATTATACCTTATTGAAATGTGAATGATATGATGAGAGATGATTATTATTCCTCTCTAGTATACTCCCACCAGCACAATCTACATTTAGTAGAGGACAGACCAAGGAATCGAGAAGCCACCGATAATTTGATTTTGCCGTTCCTTCTGCAAACAGCAGGAGCATTGCTGCTCGAGAGAATATAATATGACAATCTAGGTAATACAATTTCATAATTGCTGAATGGATTAGCCACCAAACCAGAGGTGGTCTGGATTCACTTTGTGGGGGACTGAGTTTGGCTGCTGTTCTAGGGGAGATCACAGACTGCAAGCGATGATTGTGATTGTACTGCTGCCCCATATGGTATAATGCCCACAAAATGGCCACCTCCGCCCCACCTCAAATAAACGATTAATGTGACTGGAGCACATACTGGATATTATATAACATAAGTACTCAAAATGGTTCCTATGAGAAGAGAGGGAAGGAACAGCAGAGATGATTATGCAAAATTCTGGTTGTGCGCCAGCTCTTACATCATGTTTGTCAATGTCCTGTATTCAGTAACTATTCAGTCTTTCCTAGCTGGATTTTTTTTTAGAAAGCCCAGCTAACTTTTACAGATGTGCACGTCTGTATACTGCGGATGGACAGATTTAGGCATTTTCCGTAGAAACCTATAGGATAAAGTCCAATTTTACTCAGTCCCTGGCCAGACTGGTGTGCCCAGTAGGATGGCAATGTCCTCCACGTACTAAGACTTCTCTCAGTATATTAGTGGCAGAGGATAAATAATCTTTCTTTTGCCATTTCATGTTGCTTCTTATCTTGTATCTTTCACATCCTGAAGTAAATTTAGTTATCTATTGATAGGAAGTAGATGCAAGCAATATGTGTAGCACTTCCAGGCTGTGTATTGTATGGCAGACAGAATCTCGTGTGACCACATCTGGACACATAACTATGTGTGTAAATGGGGGTCGCTCAGAAAGTAGTGTTTGCTTGGTAACTTGCTGGAACTACAAAAGATTCTAATTACATTTTCTGAAGTTTATAACAGTCTCCAATCAGTATGAAGTGCACAGGCATTTGCTTTGACTTCAGTACATTTGCGGCCAAAGGACATCAATAGTCTCTCAGACTGCACTGGTGTGATTTTGGTCCACTCCTCTTCCTCTAGTCTCTTCCACAATTTTGTGGCTGTTGAGGGTATCTTGGTCATATCTTTGTGATAACCATGGATTTTCCAGAGGATTTAATTGTTTCAAAGCTTTCTGCTTCAAGGAACTGCTTTACCTATTTTGTTGTGTGACAGGTGGCATAGTCCTGTATTGCTAATTGATTGATGAATGCAAGGAAGGAAGAAAGAAGGTTCTTGCGTTCACTCTGCCGTGTAACTGTATGAGAGGTCCAACTCCTGCTGCAGAAAACATTACCCAAACCATAACACTTCCTCCACCACTTTTCCCTACCTTCTTTACACACTTTTGGTTAATTCTTTGCCCATTTTGTTGAATTAAATAAATTAAACTTGCTTTCATCACTGCGCAATCCTGTCCTCTCTTACATTTGTCTTTCGAGGGCAACCAGCCTTGTTGGTGGACTTGAATGAGTTTGTAAAGATGCAATATTCTAGAAACCAACTTCTCTTGCTATTATTAATAGGGTCACCCCTTTGGCAACCTGGTGCCGCAAGTTTTCAGTCACTTTGGAACAGTACAACATGTTTGCAAAGTCATTGAAAACTGGAAAGTTATGCTGCCAGTTAAACAGAGTTTGCCAGATAATTAAGAAAATTAACACCAGGTGACATATTAACACCAATATTGCAGGTATCTGAAAGTATTCTTTCATTTTGATCAGTTTTCTTTTTCATTTATCTCATTCACATTTTTATGAAATAAACTTGAATACTGCTATTTTGCTCATGTTAGGATATATTTACTTAGGACTACACAACAAATGACCTTGACACTTAGGAAATTGTGTGTTGTTCTCTAAATATACTGTGTATATATATATATATATATATATATATATATATATGTATAGTACATGGTGAGGAAACATGTTTAACTTGTATTCCTAGACCGTGACCAAGTTTCTCTTACAATGTGTCAGCAGGTTACCCTTTATAACAGTACAAGTTGTAAAGGTTACATCCAGATCTTTGTGCCAGTGATACTTGGCACAACTGATACAAACACGTGTTATGGAGTTTGAAGTCTTCCTTCTCTAAAGTTTATCGTGAAAGGGTTAATGTGGGACGTTATTTCCATCTCCCCCACCTGCCCTGGCAGCCCATTCTGCAGTGTGTAGGCTATGATATCTGTAGATCTTCGTATCACAACCACACCCCCAGGGTATAAGCAGCAAGTGGTTTCTGTTAAACAATTAACTATTTCTTTTTTTGCCATGTGATTATTCCTTGTAATAAAAGAGCCATGCAACCCAACGGGAAATGAAATAAGGCAAGTATAGCTCGGAAAAATTAACTCCTTATCGGCTGGTAGTAGGAATGGGAACGCTTGAGGACGTATATGAAAGGGTTACATGAGAGCACGTATTATTTTATGGCAAAAAAAAAAAAGTTTAGGCCTTTATCAAATTTGATTGGAGTGCAGGAAATGAAGGGATGGTATGGAAATGTTAATTAAATATGCAGCTAATGAAGGGGGGACTGGAAGATCTAATTAGGTCCCCTGCCGCTGCCTGTTCAGCATCAGCGGGTTTGCTCTCAACTCATGTGACGGGAGGTCCGGCCGCAACAAGTGATATTTGTGTTATGTTTGTAAATATCAGAGAAGAGCAGTGAGCGTGTGCGAGAAGGTTGGCACCGGCCCTGCCCTGTAATCTGTATAAACGCCAAACTTGGCAAACATTAGTTTTGTTTGTGCGAGGGGAAATCCCTTGCTCGCGTATAAATAGGGATCCTTTGCCAGCATAGATCCTCATCCTGCTCAGCCGGCACTATAATAAACGTCACGGAGAGGAGGGAGGTGAAGGTTGTGTGCGACAGAACAGAGCGTACGAGCTGTCACCGCCCACAGCGTCAAAATAAATCGTGGCTATGAGTCAGACAGATTGAAAATGCTGCGTGATGCTCTAATGTATAACACGGAACATAGGTAGTGTTCTTCAAATGTAAACTGAGTATGATATAAAATCCACAGTCTCTGCTATTAAACTACAGCATATCCTCAACTTATTTTACCATTGAATGTTGTTCTCAGGGTATATTCCTTATTTTAAACTATACCATTAGGAATAACCTGTGTTTTCTACTACACTGATCTAATAGGGATCACTATGTCAATGAGCAACAAGATGCAACTAATTAAAATTGTTAAAACTTCTATTCAGGTATTTCAAAATTAAACATGTTTTTTTTAGCCAAGATAACTAGTATTGGACTAGGGTTCCTTAGGCCCACCAGAGATAATTGATCTGTGGGCCCACTCATCTTCTTAATCCCCAGGAATAAACTCTAGCAATCTCCAAATTGGGTTTTCTGCTGGACCTCTGGGGCTCAGTATTGGGTTGAACCGGGGAACACTGGAGGATCCTCTAGTACTTTGGTTGCCCAGTCCGACACTGAATATAACTACTCTTACAGCCAGCAAATGTTTTTCACCTAACCTGCACTGAGTTAGCTGCTTGGTGAGAAGAGTATTGTCATGTAATTTACAGAAATATAGTACAGTAAAAGGTGGAAGACTTTTAGGTTAAGGCTTATTACACACAGCGGTGTGCTGACCAGGTATACAAACAGCCAGGTGGAGGAAGGAGCTCCTCACCCCTCCCCTCTTGATAAAAAGCCGAGGCCATGGTCGCAATCCGTCCAGGTCACGATCCCCATAACGGTTGTGTGCATAAGAACTGAAGCTGCACTGTGAATGAGGTTTTGCTGATATGAAACATTGATTACCAATCCTATAGATCAGTGATGGCGAACCTTTTAGAGACCGAGTGCCCAAGCTACAACCAAAATCCACTTATTTACCATGAAGTGCCAACATGGCATTTTAATCAGTAACTAATTGCTACCTGTTCTTTCACATCTTTCAATCGTATCAGCACCTGAGGCCACCAATACAGTTGAAAGAAGGAGGGCAAATTCAGACTCTCATTGTAGCTTCTCTCCAGGGTCTCTCTGTAGAGGAAGAATGGTTGGTCCAGAAGGAGGACCTCCAAAGGTAATGCAGCCCTGTCCACACCTTCTCACTTTTCCTGCAGTTCCAAACAACCAATAAAGTGTCGCTTTAAAACGGCACTGAGACCAGCATCTCTTAAGTTGCCTGGGTCTGCAGGAAGATTTGGTGGATTTGTTCCTGGTGAACACTTTCCTCGGGTGATAACCTGAGTGCCCACAGAAATGGCTCCGAGTGCCACCTCTGGCACCCATGCCATAGGTTCGCCACCACTGCTATAGATAATTATCAATATTACATTGTGGGGGTCCAGCAACCCCTCAGATTTATAGTTCTTTCACAGCTGATACACTGTGAAAACAACAAAAAGCAGGCAGGTCTTTTTTCCCCACCAATCTGATATTAAGGAATTATCCATGGATAATGTATCAATATTATTAGCCTGGAAAATGCAATGTTTGCAGAGCTGAATCGCAACTAATAAACAGGATTTTATTCAAATCCATAAAGTTGGGACTTTTATATTGCATTAATTTGCCTTCCCCAATGTCACCAAATTCAGTATCATTATTTGACACATGTGCACATGATCTTACTCTTGCACAGCCAAATCTTGGTAGTCAGAGATTCATTCTTTATTGACTTTTAGGGTAAAGTGGTTCAGATTTATGCAAAATGTCAAAGATAGTTTTCTGCTGTACCACACTTGTCCCAGTATCTGATGTTGCTGTAGTGTAAGGCTGTCCACCTCCTAGTTGCCTAGTTTATGTATATGCATTTTGTTTCTCTCACCACCCCTTTTGCACTGCAATGTTCTCTGTGTACTCCTCCGGTAAGTTGAAGTTTGGAATCCACAAACATATGATGTTGTATAACACAATGTCACGTCTCACTCACATGTACGGCGTTTATCAGAGTGTTATCTTGCCTCTACACATTTGCCTGTTTGGATAAGCACCCTTATATGGCATTGATAAGTTCGAGACAAACAAGCCTTGTCATCTTTAGTTTTTCGTGGGCCGTGTTTTCAGCAAGTGGAAGAGAGTTACTTTTGTCTTTACAGCCTAACTAACACATACACTAACTAAGAATATTAGTGCCTATCTTTTTTGACTTCAACATATAGGCCCACTGTTTATTTATTTTTAGATCAGTTCAAGGGAAAGAATTGTATTTTTATTTATTGAAAAATAAACTGATTGATGCTACTACAGTATGGCAGTTTATGGGGATTATACTGACCATTTATTACAATGGCACAGCCTAGGGTCTTACAAAGTAGCAAGGTAGCAACAGGAGGTGTGGTTTTCCTTGTCCCTCCTTGGAAAACATAATTGCATTTTTCCAAGATAAGGTTGTAACCTATAGCCTGGCTGTATATAATGGATTGTCTTGTGTGTTTGGGGTGGAAGCTGTCATTTCTCAGGTAGGCTGTTGGTTTGTGGTATATTCCTTGTATATTCCATTTCCCTGATCTGATATTAACAACAAAAGGAAGGATCTCCCAGTGGCCAAGCATTTCTCCAGAGAGGACCACACAATGGAAAATTTGCGTATTACTGTTTTAATGAGACATTTCAAAACACAGTGGTAAAGGAAATGATGAGAGTATAAATGAAAGCAGAGATTTAGTGCCTTACAAAGTGGTCTTAATATCCATATAAGCTTCATGACCCCCTGTCTCTGACCTGGAGGCCACACGCAGATAAGAGCCAGAGCGCTCTTGTCATGTCTATTTATTACCAGAAATGTATGTGTATATATCATTCTGTTGTTTTAAAGTTTTTTTTAATATCCTTTGATGATCACTGCCTAGTGTGTATAAAATTCTATAAATTTTCAGTTTCATGCATAACATCATGTCTGACAAAGAGAACCAGTATTCTCGAAAGCTCACCATCAAATATACTTAAAAAGTATCGCTCTTCACTCTTAGAATTCTAAGATTTCTTCACTATTCTTCTGCCCTCTGTGGCTAACATGGTACAAGTCTAAACCTGTAGAAGGGCTGTAAATCAGTTGCATGCAAAGTCTCTGAGAGTGAAGCTAAATCTTTAGGAAATAGTAATAAAAGACGGCTAGTAGCATATTTTATATGTTTGCATGTAGCTTGGTGAGACTAGTGCAGCTGTAGTTTCCTCTTCTGTCCAGTGAACTATTACTTTGGCTTCAGTATTTCTATCTGAAGGTACAGTAAGTCACATAATTACAGTACATGTGTATCCTACAAAAAGTATTAATCGAGCCGTTCATTCCCGTAATAAACCTATAAAAGACATCAAAATACATCCCAACAAGATAAAGATCCGTCCTTGTGTTTAAACATGAATAAAGATTACATACAATGTAATGATAATGAAGGTACATAGGATACCATGTGACCTGACTATACATACCGAGGCTGTACCCTATCAGTAAACAAACATACGCAAATTGTACCAGGCTGTGCAGGGACAATAATCGCATCATGGCGAATACTGATTGTGGAGGAAGTGTGACTGGTGTGTGCTTGTCATCGCCTTTCTATAAGGTTAAGCAAGGATGTGTAAACGTTTGAGGTGTTCTACAATTCATTTTTTTTAATGAAGATATATTTCTGAGGACAGGGCTTGGAAATATACCAGGGAGCTGCAGTTCATAGGAAAAGGGCTGTTTTTACTTCCTAAAAATAGTGCTCCCCAAGTTTTTAGGTTTTTATTCTTGTATTGTGACTCAGATTCATTCACTTCAATACCAGGGAGCCTATGGACAAGCATAGCACTGTGATCGGGGAGAAAAATCAGACTTTTGTTTCCTAATTCTGATTTCTTGAGAGGCTTTACAGGATTAAATATTGATGGATTTAGTCAGCATAGGCTATACATTTCAGGTTGGTAAAAGTCCATTTCCCAGCATAGCATTTCTACCCACTCATCTACCTGCATGCACTCTACAATAATCTTATTCCAGTAAACCCCTTTTGATTTTTTTTTTTTCTTTTAACGCCTATACAATTTCTTAATTACCTGTTAGGACATATGGACTTCATAGAGGGTCCCCTTTCCAAAACCAAAGTGGAAAGGTGCTTACAAAGAGACCCAGCCTTACCATTACATGAATGGGAAGGCTGTAGCAATATATTTCATCTCTGTAGGGTAATTGTACATTGAAAACAGCTTATCCTTTGGGGTTTCTGAAATTGGGCTACATAAAAATTATACATCATACAGGTGAGCTTCTTGATGCTCAAGAGGAGTAGCCTCTCATTTTAGTGGGCTACTTTTCTTCTTGCTGTGGGAAATGTCGATCATTGTGTTTAAGGGGCTGTCCACTTTCAGCAAATAATTGTTATTTTTTCTATAAAGAAAGGGCTGGAACCCCTGAACTAAGTGGCTGGGGTGGAGACCAGCATGGCTGGGGCGAGGGGATATGCCCCTTTGAAGTTGGGAGCTAGATTAGGGGGGTAGAGGAGTATAAAATCCTGGGAAGAGCGGGAAACGGGCACTTGGTGGGGCACAGAGGAAAATTCCCACCTTCCCAGCCTTTAGGTAGCTGTTGGTGCCGCCGAGCCGGTGGTGGCAGCTGCTAGTAGTGGAACATATTTTCCTTGTTTTGTGTGCCTGACCTTTTGTGGCCTCGAGGACCAACTACATATATATATATATATAGAAAGAAAGTATGGTGTTGTGTCATTCCTGGAGAGGACAAATATTGGGGGGAGTGAAACGGGCACTATAGCCCGGTGGTTAGGAGCAGGATACAGTTGACAATGCCCAGTCATGAAAAGTAATACAATTTGTGATGTCACACAGTTGTACGGCTTGTTATATCAGAGAGTAATCAAAACTGTGTGTTATAATGAGCTGTCCACCTGTGTGACACCACATGGCCAGGGACCTGTACTTCCAGGACTTCACAGGAAGTAAACAATGAAACTTTGTGTTGAATGACAGCAAGCAGAGATTTACAAAACCCTAAGGAATTTATACATATATATATATATATATATATATATATATATATATATGTATAATGAACATTGTAAAACTTTTCATTACACATACAATAACAATTATTTGCTGAAAGTGGACAACCCCTTTAAGTTGCAGAGGTGTACAGTACTTGGATATTATATGGATGCATTGATAGTAGAGTCTTGTATCTAAGGCACAAAAAGAATATAAGTTCACACTTATTTAAAGAGAAAATATGCATATGGAAATATGGTGGTTTTACTTTTAGGGTGATTTGGAAGCTGTCAAGGTGGGCACATCCAGTAACTGTGAACATTCTTGCTTCAGCTATAATATTACCATAACACTTCCAAAAAGCTTGTGGCTCTCATAACACTATTTGAAAATATTTGATCAATTGCAGGAACTACTATAAATAACAGGAATGTAATGTTGTGTCCTGGAAAAAGAGGATATGCCAACAATTAGGAAGTTACCCAGAGAAGAGCCCTATATTACTATATGGCCCCTTCCACACGTGCGTTGCAGATCACGTCAGAGTCTGATCAGGGTGCGATCAGGGTTTGGTCAGTGAAAAACTGACATTTTGCATCAGAGTTCAATCAGTTTTCAGTCAGAGTTTGTTCAGTGTCTCAGTTTTTCACGCGCCTTTTCAATGCAATCTCAATGCATTCTATGGCAATTGATGTGTGAAAAACGCATTGCACTTGCATGTGTCTAAGAGTGCAATGCGTTTTTTATGCATCTCCATAGACTTGTATGGTGCGTTTTTCACACGTGTGACCTGCAAAAGTAGAGCATGGTGAGATTTAAATGCACGTTAAAAAAAACGTGCGTGTAAAAAAAAATGCAAGTCTGAAAAAGCCCATTGATTATAAAAGGTCAGAGTGCAATGCAAGTTCTGAGCGTCAAAAGCAATGCCAGTGTGGAAGGGGCCTTTATCAAAGAGATGAGACCAGATCAACTTGGTGCTTGTCCCAAATCTGCCCATACATGGCTGATCGTTTGAGATTTCCTTAACCGCTTGCTCTTTTTGCACTCCTGTTTCACTTATCCATAATCTGGCCAAAACCTGTGCAAATCAAAGGCAATGGTGAGGAGCTTGTCTCAATAGATGCGAAACATGTCGTGCTATTGTCATCCTAGTTGCCCATCACAAACGTCATATACAATCTGAAGTCCCCCCTGCTGCCCTAGAATTTTGTTTAGTAACTGCAGCGTGTGTACACGGCCTCATCCGCCCTACCGCTACAATGCCAGTAGCATGCAGGGAGCATCATATGAGATCACAGCTGGCGGTTGTTTACAGGCCCTGATCATAGTGACCGCTGCATGACATGAGCTTTATGGTAGAGGTAATTGTTTAACTTACCTTTGTCAGCAACCTGCATCGGATCCTGAGCTACCATTCTCATTGCAGGAATGAAAGCTTTAATGGGTAGTGCAGTGTATTATACAAGCGATCAAGTGAATATATGAAATTGCCACATCTGGCAATACATCTCTGGCTGATATGTGCAGCACAATAGTATTCCCCCACAGTAAAGTAAAAAAATTCCTCATAAACCACTGCGAAGTATAAAATAAAAAAAATAAGCCGGAAAAAAATGGCACAAAAAATATAGATTGTCTTATATTTTATGAAAAACACTGTAAATGAATAACCATAGGATCAGAATTGAATTTATTCCCAGATATCCTCTCATGTAAGGATTAATCCAAATATACTGCCATTAAAAAATATAACTCAACCTGCAAAAAACAACCCCTCTATTAAGGCTGTGATGATGAAAAATTAAAACAGGGCTTTTTAAAGTTACAAAAAGTGTTGAGACGTGTGGGGTTAGGGGTTTGTTTTTTATTCCTGTAAAGAAGACCTTTAAACTGTCAACTTTTCAGTAAATAACAATTCTGGGACAGTTCCTCTGCCAACCGTTCTTGACCCTGGATTCATCACTGAATTGTATAGGTATCCCCACACCCACCACCTGTTTTTACCCAGTTGTCAAATGATTAATTAATTCCTAGAATGTATAACAGAGGAATGATACGCAGTATTCTAAGTATAGATTATACATGTCAGGAGTGGGAGCTGGTGCCCTTTAAGGACTAAATAAAAATGAGAACTTGGAACAAGGCCAACTCTGACATGTTTGGTAAGGGCTCTTACTTTTAGGAAGTCTGGAGATGTAGCTTCCTAGTCATTAATTTCCTCTGGTCACGTAACTTTCAGGATGATTAATGACATTACACAAGACACCCTCTTGTCCTGTCCAGTCCAGGAAATCCATACAGAGAGATTCCCCTTTGTCATACAGCAGTATTATCAGCTGACAACACAGAAGAGGAGGGGGAAGCAGCAGGTCCTCAGGTCCTAAGAAGTTTTCGTTAGCCATTACCAAGTCTCCAATTTCAGGCCCACCATGACATCATGTCCTGTGTCAGTCTGTTTACATTTTTCCTTCTCCACATGCGTCTTCCTAGATCTTGGCACTGGAACTTTGGGACACAGAGCTGACAATCTAGCTGGTAGATTTCTTTTGTTAAAGTCAAAGGAGAGTTGAGGTAACAGTTTGCCCTTTTAGGTCAGTCAGGAGACGGATGTTTATCCACAGGCTCCCTGTCCCGTGACTGCCTCTCCTCTCTCATGCTCGTCCCCTCCCTGTCACCAGGGGGATATTTCAGGTGTCGGGATGCAGGCTTTGGCCCGGAGCCATGAACTGGGAAGACCTCAGGAGTTGGCAAATTGCCCAGGCCCCTGTCTGGTACAGCATGTACTTTACCAGTGGGTGGGGGTTGGGGGGCACCTGAGGAGAAGGAGATGAGGACTAAAGGGGGAATTTTGCAGATATTCATCATCACTGAGGTGTCCACTGTAAACGTAACCCCCACAGTGCAGGCATAATTGTGACATGCTTTCCTTCATAGAGTATGGTAATGTATACCAATGCTTAGGATACAGTACAGGACAGCGAGAAGACATACAGCACACTCTACACATAGCCATGGAATATACAGCACATTGCGATATCTAACCCCTAAGATGCAGCGGTTTTGAAGAGTAGATGGATTGGAGATACAATATACAATATGCTGTTATGTAAGCCACCACCAGGCTCCATCCTCCCCGAGGTGGCACAGTTCACAAGCCTTATGAAATGTTTGCTAATCTCCCCTTCATCTAAGGTCACAAGCAGAATATTTCACATGATGGAAAATCTCATCCCTCCGCCATCAGATAGTGTTCATGAACATATAGAACAGTAGAGAGGAAATATGCAGATCTGTCATAAGATGGCACATTTGTTAAAGTGAGCTGTGTAGATAACAGTCTTATCTGTTCCTGGGAAAGCTGGGGTAAGACCTATATGGCTTGCACAGGGATTCAGACAATGATGCATGACAAGGCAGATCACCTTCATATGACTCCACCTTGGCTGTATACAGTGACACAAAGGCAGGACTGACTTGTCCTTGCTTCCACTCCGTGACACATTAGTTAACATTTATAATACCTGCCTAAATGACACAGACAGAATACCTTGTGATCCCACCAGCTTTATCTTTATGGGAACAATAAAAGAGCTTGTCTTACCCCGTGCAACCTTTGATATGTGTGAACGTGTCAAGGTATATGTATGTATGTACGCTGCTTATCCTCACACAAAACAAGGCAATTCCAATGGGGAGCCACTCCCTGCCATATAGCATGCGAGACACAGTCAGTTCCGCATTACTGCAAGTCTCTGTGCCCTGCCTGCACCTATGTATCTATGTACAGCTCCTTCCTCCTCCTGCACACATAGAAGCCATAAATACATTGACATACAGCTCAGTGTTTACCGGAGCAACGGCCTCGGTATAACACCTGTGTGGGTGTGTGCGCCTATGGAGGCATTTATAATGGGCAATGGGGCCTAAAGGTTCATGAAGTACAGTACACTATTATGTGGCAGTGCATTAGTATGCGGAGAAGGACAACAGAGCTCATACTTCACTACATACATATACATAAAATCTTCATTAAGTTTTGTAATGTCTATTTCTCATTCTGCCTGAGGCGTCTTTTTATAGATAAAATTAGGAATGTAAAGATGTGTTATTTATCTTTTATCCTAAAGCTGCAAAATATCTCCCTCATCTATCTATCTCATCTATATCATATCTCTCAGAGATCCTCTTCCTGTGTTGCTCTGGTTTGGTAGCTGCGGGCAGCAGATGTGCGATGTGACAGTGAGGCCTATGTGTGGTAACATAACACAGGGCAATGAGATTTGGGAGGTTTGTGACGATCCTGTGACCCATCATTGGCTTGTGCCCCAGTCACTCCTTTTCTGGCACAGTCTGTGGTATTCGCTAGAGGTGCTGTGGATCTCAGATAATTCAGCAGGGAAGGCGACTTACAGGATATTCCATAGCTGCATTATTCATTCTCCAAGCAGTCTCACCTTTGCTCGGTTTAAGCAATCTTTACTGGTATAGTATACCCTTTATCTGCGGACTTTTCTTTATCTCCTGGCCTTATCGCTGATTTCCTGTAGGTGAAGTCTCTTTACCTCTCTTGCTCCCTTACTTATCTCTTCTCCTTTTCTATACCACTTGTTTGTTCTAAGTATTTTCCTTTCCATAGCATGTCTAATATTCCTATGCGTCCTCTGAAGCTTTCTTTTGTGATTTTTTTTTTCTGCACACCCTTCTGGTTTTATTTTAGCCAAAGTAAAAGAAGCTGAGCCGTTTGCTCTGTTGTCGGCCTTTCTCCCTTCTTCTCATCTGTGCAAGTTTATCTCTGGTTTGATTTTCCCTGCATCTGGTGGGAATCAAAGTTGTTTATGGCAAACCTGGCATGGATCCTCCGCAATCAGTACCCTATGTCGACTTCCAAAAATAACATTCCTGCCTTTGTAAATGCCGCAAAGCAGAACCAAACAGACCAGGGATGATTAACCACTACATTACCCCTAGGAGACATGCAGAATAAGGGCCATGGTATACAAAGAATGATAATGCATACATCTCGGAGGTGTCCTCTACTAGTGATCCTCTACTAGTGATGTACGTAGTGAGCCCCTTAACTACAGGGAATGATGGATAACTGAAGGGATACATGGAGTTGGTACCTTATTATGCCTCCACAGGCAGTCCCAATCACTTGAGTGCCGGAGGTAGGTGAGCACTGTACTAGGCAATTTTGGACACTCGCAATCTATCAAATAGAGCGACAAGACACATTCTCAACCTGTCGCTCCACCCTTTAGTGAGAACGCAACTTCCGGGTTACCAGCAGTCAGACTTTCACTGATTGATTTGATAACCTCTATCCTGTAGATGGGGGTTCCTGGGTAAACTTGGTAGTTTCCCTTTAGGTGGGCAAGGTACATGGAGGCCAATGCAGATTTTTAATATCAGAGCAGTTTTTTTTTGTGTCCCTATGTCATGTTGAAGAATGAAGAAATGTTATACATAATTCATTAGAGTATAATATTGCCTGACAAGGCCCTAGCATATATTCCATAAAGTAAGTTTATCATCCCAGTATTGGGTGGCAAAAACAAGCCAAGTACCTAATCCCTGTTGTGCCCTGCCATGTTTCCATAGATGCTGCCAATGAAATGATATCCCACATCCATTGCTCATGTCACTAAATGACGTCTTATTTAGAGAAAGTTTGACATGTTCTATGTTTGACCTTGTAGGATGGCAATGATATATATTATGATCTCTGCTGCCTTTTGTACTAGTTGGCAGTACACAGACACCATAGGAATGAAATAACCTGGATAACAAAGACGTAGACAATACATTGTATACTGTTGCAGCCTTATCTTACCATTGACTCACTCAGATTGTTATAAAAAGTAACATAGTTTGGCAAGCTGAATAGATGTATAGAAACTTTCTTCCTCCCCCTCTCCATTGAGTAGAGCGGACTGTGGAAGGAATCCATAGAACATGTAACCTGTTACTCCTACTATATAATGATACAGACAGAAGGAATGTATGGAGCATATTATGTGCCCCCTTAATCGTACACACAAGAGGGGCCTCTACAACCTGCAGTACTCTCCACTGGTGGATGGATTCTCTCCACCAGCCTCCATTGGTTCTACTTGTTCCTATGTTGCCCCTTACTGTCTCATCAATCAGAACTTGGAACCAACTAGACGTGTCACTTTCATGTCAAATATTACCTGCCTCTTTTAAAGCCTATAAAATGAAAATAATGTAGATTTGTGCATAGCAAATGCTTGAAGAAGAACTTACTTAGATCCAGGCACCTTGTCTCTGGTAATCTTATATTTGGTATCTATGGTCTCCTTCCTTCTAAAATAAACTTTTAAATTTATACTAATCAGCCAGAAAGGTTCTGGGGGTGTTATCAGAGCCCCTTCATGCTGCAGCTGCTTCACAGGCTGTTACACTGTGCAGGAGCACTTCTGCTCCCTCGGCACTCCCCCCTCCCTCTACCTGCTGGAATGTTACACAATGGGAGGGGAGAGGATCCTGCACAATGTAATAGCCTTGCATGATTTATAAAGTTTATTTTCGGAAGGAGGGAGGTCATGGATAACAAATAAAAGAAGATTACCTGGTGCCTGGATCTTTGCTTAGGCGTCCCTGGTTTATCATGCTGCCTTTTGTTGGTAGATTTCCTTAATCATGCTTGTTATTTTAATGAAGGGAAGAGGGGTAAGAGTAAGACACATGTGAGCCTGGGCTATAGCAAGTCAGCCTGTGACATACACAGTGTATAAAAAATCAAGTGCATTTAAGTTCAAGGCAGTGAGTGTTTTCAAGCGTAGGTGTGTTAGGTGGTGTCTTGTTTGGCAAGGGTTTTAATACTTTGATAATAATGATGTAATGGATTATAGGACTCAATTCTCTTTTACTGAATGTCAAAATTAGAACTATTTCTCATAATCTTGTGGTCCATTCATGAAATCTCTCTTTCCTTACAGGTGGCCGGATGGGAAGCGTAAAAGAAAGAATAGCCAATGTATGGGGAAAGGCGGTATGTCAGGTATGAGGTCCAGTTGGGGGGATTTGATGAATTCTGCTTCTGGGACACTTAAACTCACTCAACCCATCTATATTCCTTCCTGTCTCCCCTATGATCCCTTCTGTATCCATCAACTCTCCCAGTAGCTTCTTCTGCTTACATCGCTCTGTTTGTTTATCCTTTAAGGGATTCTCCAGGAGAGCACAAACAAGTCTTATTTATCAGCACATAATACAATGTCTTGGGTTTATTACAGTGTGGGCCTGTAGTTTGCATCTTGGCTATATGGCCCAATATTGCTCTATGGATGAGACACAGGAGTTCGCCTGCATCCGGGATCACCATGACCATGCTCTGTTAAAATATGCAAAGTTTTCCAGGATGGGATAAGGAAAACCACACTTCTTTTCCCTACCTTGTAAGGAAGCTCCCTTTACATCAAGCATGGCCTATAAGAGACCCAGTATATCTATTCCAAAATGAACAGATTACTACAGTTGTGAGTCTGTTTCTTCTGGAATATATAGACTGGTTTGGTTTTAATCCCACATCATGTCATAAGGCCTCTTGTAGGTCATGCTAGATTTCAAGGGAGCTACCTTACAAGGTCGCTAAAAGAGGTATGGTTTACCTTATTTTCCCAGAATCCCCCTAGTGCACCATCGGTGGCTATAAGACTCCACTCGCCTACACGGCAGCCTTAATTTGCAGTCTCCGTAAGGAGAACTTTTACTTCCCAACCCATGCTCTGTTATTAATGGAGATTCTTTTATGCTTTCCTGGAGAGCCAAAACACATCAAAGACTGAACCTTCACTGTTTTTCATGCCATTCATATATTCTTGAAAAGTGGCTATGGCTATAGTGTGATACTCTCTGCTCTTCCCATTTTGAAAGGTATGCTTACTATTTTATCAGCCATTCCAATAACTGCTGCTCCCACCTAAATTCTTTACAACAACCAGACATAATATTTCTGTAAGCCAGTGCCAGAATCTTGAAATCAATACTCAGCTGAATCCATAGCTCAACAGTAATAGTGTGAGCATAACATTGGCTTCCAAATAGCGAATCATTACAATACATGTTTTACTTGTGTATAGTCAGTAAATTACAGTACAAGATTTTATTAAATAAAGTCATAGAGACAGGAGAACTGTCATTATTTATGGGGATATACCCATTGACTATACATAGTGGAGTCAAGACATTGGCCCACATTTATGAAAGTGTTTGCACCAGTTTTCTGGCTGACTTTGCACTAGAAAGAAAGTGCAAACTGCTTGTACATGTATTTATAAAGTGTCTGCGCCAGTTTTGTGTCGCGGCTGCGCTGTGTCCGACAAGACAGAAGCAATTTGCACATAAAGGGACGTGTTAGTGCTTAGTCGGACCGTGCACCACAATTCTGCAGCATGAATAAAGTGCACTAGTTTTGGTTAATGTGGTCCATTGTATAAGCTTTGCAGTATGTGGCTCAGCACCTGACAATTGTTCCTATTCCTAGTGGGTCAGTTCAGATTGACCCCCACTACCCTTCTATGTAGGTGCCATGCTACCCTTCTCTTGTGAGCAGTAAGCACTGTCCCTGTCTTGGGACCAGCAGCTGTAAACAGCCCGTACACCTCAATATCTGTGATGATAACTAAGGCATTAGCCACTATACACACATATAGTCATGACGGATATGATTTAATAACTTTTCCTCTTTACAGTGTCCTATTCTATGACTATGTATATTATCCTATTTGTCGGCTGTGGTTTTGATCAGTACATTTAAGGATGTGATATATGTTTTCTCCTTTAGTGTCAAACATGATGTATCCCATAATACCAATGTCAAGCCTGCCCACCCACGTTCTTACCCCCTCTGCAGCAGAAGCCGCTGATTCACCCTGCACAGCAGGCCCCCTCTCACCCGCCGCTGCCATCTCTGTATGGTCCAGACAGGATCTCAGAGTTATAAAATATAATTACTTCCGAAATGGAAAGAGAGAGAGATATTCAGGGGGGAGACACTCCATAATTGCTTACAACACAATGAACAGGCCCTCTTGTGTTCCTGTGCATTGGTCAGTCTTTATTGGCCTGGCTGTGTGTGTCTTGCCTGTTTCACTTGTCTGTATTAGATCCTTTGTATGTGTTTTTCTTTTTGCCTTTTAACACGCAGCTTGTTTCTCTTACTGACCTGTTGTTCTGGCACCCTGTGTCAGGAGTCTGTCTGTACCCCACAGCCTGTTGCTTTGTTTTTGACTTGAATAAGACTGTCCCCTCCTTTCACCCGGTGACACAGGTGACAGCTCGGTATCTCTGCTCTCTGCAGGGTATATCCCTAGCTACTTGGACAAAGATGAGCCGTGCGTGGTGTGCAGCGATAAGGCCACAGGTTACCACTACCGATGCATCACCTGTGAGGGCTGCAAGGTGAGTTGTAGTTTCTGCTGCCATGTCTTGTGTCTGACATTGTGATATATTAGTCTCTGCCCATATTTAGAAGGCAAGGACAGCTCCTCCTGATAGCGTTGTCAAAGTGATAAAATACGTCATTAACATGAGTCTGTTGACAACACAGAAAGCTAATGATTTGGCAAAAACATGTTTGCTATTTTTACATCCAAACTTTGTGTTCCTTTTTACTTTACACATAAATTGCTTATAACACAAAGATACACTTATAGCTTTTCCTGCCGGATCAAGTGTGTATAGTAGTGCTATGCCTGCCTTATGCATTTTGGCACATAGAATAGGACAGGAAAAACCATCCGGAAATGACCACAGTAGTTTAAAAGTGGATTAAAAACAGCCCAAACAATGTAATATATAGTTACTAGGGAGGGACATGATAATGATAAATAAAAAATAGATAGATAATCCAAGTTAAGATAGATGTTTAGATATTTGCTATATAAATGATCTATGTGATGATAAATATCCCTCTTTCTGATCCTTCAGGGCTTCTTTAGACGCACCATCCAGAAGAATCTGCACCCCTCGTATTCTTGCAAGTATGACGGCTGCTGCATCATCGACAAGATCACCCGAAATCAGTGCCAGCTCTGTCGCTTTAAGAAATGCATTGCTGTGGGCATGGCAATGGACCGTAAGTATGATGATCATGATTATAGAGCTGTGGAAGAATAATATACAATTCTATAAGCATTAGGTCTTGTTTATCACGGTGACTATTTTACTTGTTTAATATGAAAAGTTTAGCCTTCATCGACATAAATTGAGTTTAATGCTAACGTAATATATATACGATATTCATATGCTCTTAATTCTTAAAATACCTTGCTCCATCTCAACAGTTGTCCTGGATGATTCCAAACGGGTAGCCAAGCGAAAGCTGATTGAAGAAAATCGGGAACGGCGTCGGAAGGAGGAGATGATCAAGACTCTGCAGCAGCGGCCTGAGCCAAGCAGTGAGGAATGGGAGCTGATTCGTATAGTAACAGAAGCTCATCGAAGTACCAACGCACAAGGCAGCCACTGGAAGCAGCGCAGGAAGTTCTTGGTGAGGCCTGATGGAAATAAGATACTTATAATTATATAAATGTTAAGTGCATCAAAATCCATCATGATAAAACAGGGACACTTACTCATAATTCCAGGCACAGTGACTGTGGTAATCTTCTTACATCTGTTATCCATGGCCTCCTTCCTTATGCTACCAAATCAAAAAGGCTATAGAGGGTTTTACCAGAGCTCTGCCATGCTGTAGCTTCATAGGCTGTCACACTTTGCAGGAGCACTTCCCCCATTCCTTTGCATGCTGCATGATGTCACTTTTCGCTTGCCAGCTGTGTGACGCCAAGACTTCCTGCCAGCGCCGAAGATTAGGGGGGGGGGGGCGTTCATATATTAAGTTCCGCTGGAGCCAGGAGGCGCTCAGGTAGCCGAACAGTGAGCTCCGGCTTATTTACATGAAGTTAATAAGTGAATATTTCTGAATACAACACAACCAGAGCATGCCGGTCCACCACCATCCCTAAGGTAACAAGCAAACGTTTGGAAACATTTTACCACCCCTAAATGTTGTCGTAGATGTCCTTTAAAGGGGTAACTCCATCTTATAAGGTGATGCTATATCACCACTTGGGGGGTTCTAACCTCTGAAACCGATCCGAGTTCTGAGGGCCAAATCAGTTGCTTAGATCTGTGTTCCCTCGCTGTTTTCCATGAACTTTACCACCCTGCTCAACAACTCTTTAGCAAACTGCAGCAAAGCCCTGTTATAGTGCAGACATACGATGGCTTACCAAATTCAGTATGGGCTGGCAGAATATTTTTTCAATAGTAGTACAGCTGAAAACTATGCCACCCAAGCCTGTAGTACAAATTCATGCAGTTTTAGGCCATGTGATCTCAATAGGGTGAATGGTACAAGAGCCTTAACCCCATTGAGAACCAAAGAACAGGTATTTTGGGATTGAGAACAGTCAATGGAATGCGCCTTATATTTCAAATCTAGACATAAAATTTAACTTCCATGAATAGCTTATATACTTATTGGCAGGATTTATGGGGTGCTATATACAACCACAGCGATTCTGAACAGAATGTAGACTTGTTAGCCATCTGCTACTAGAACCATTCATTCTTCTCTAGCCCTGTACTGCCATTGCCCAGTTTAGAGAATGCATATAGGGCTGGTATTATAATGATGTAGGGGGAAGCACAGATTTTGATATGTGTATATGGCAGGATACAGCCGGGAATCTCTTGATTTCCTTAAGCAAACATCCTGTGCAGATGGAGAGGCTGTGACCTCTCAAAGAGAGAGTAAACGGCATCTGTTAAACCCCTCCATGCTTTCACCCATTGGCAAAGCAGCACAGCCTGCTGGAAACTGTTCACATGGACAGCACAGGCACACAGGTTATCTCAGCATTGACGTCTTAGCTCTGAAGAGCCAGGGCATCCTGAGAGATGTAGTTCTTTTTTGTAGTACTGCGTGCTTAGCACACATATACTTATATATTTTTATTTAATGGCCAAAACTACTTGTACACCTGTAATAGTTTTTTTCCATTCTGTTTGGGTCTCTACTGTCTTTGGAAGGATTTGCAAATATTCTGAAGGGTGCCTCAGATGGAAATAAGATCACAGATTTCAGACAATTTGGGGGAGATTAATTATGCTTTCTCCGCCAGGTCTTTTTTTCTGACCCAGCCTGCCACAGCGGGACTATAGCAAAAAGGTCTACAGATCCGAACTGGCGGTGTTTGGGCCGGTATTTACTAATAGACCGGAACCCGTCAGTGGTTAAAAACGCCAGTCTTAATAAATTCCTCCTATGTGTCTCACAGTCAACTTTCATATTCATCCCAAAGGGAATGTGTCCCCTGAAAAAGGGACACATTTTTTCAGCTAAGGTTTTATACTTAGATTATTTAAATGGATTAGTTTTGATTGTTCTTAAATGTTTACCACGTCGCTATCTTTTTTCAATTAAAAGGACTATATCCTGCAATTCTCACTCTGGCCACTAAGCCTATTAATAGGCCTAAGGCTACATTCACACTCCCGTATGGGGGACGTATATACGGCCGACGTATATACGGCCAATATACGTCCCCCATAGACGGCAATGGGCGCAAGACGCCCAACGGGAGCGGTATAGTGCAGCACACAAGCGGCACCATACCGCTCCGTACCCTGGAAAAAGATAGGACATGTCCTATCTTTCTCCGTAGTACGGCGCCGTGCGCCATATGTTCCTATGGAGAGGGGCGGGGGTGAGCTGCGCTCACCTCCTCCTCCTCTCCCCGCGCGCCGGCACGGCGGGCAATGGCAGTGTGAATGTAGAGTTATCAAAGGTCTCTGCAATTAAACTTTATTGTCAATCCTTGTTCTTAAGACAGACAAAAATTTTGAAAATCCTATTGTCACAGTTACACTTTTTTAAAAAATCCAGTTCCTATTTACGTACAAATTCAACTTAAGAACAAACCTACAGAATCTTGTACATAACTGCCTGTACTTAGTATTAGCCTTTTAACAGCTTGCTTTATAGGAGTTTTTCCTACCATCCAACCTATTCATTACATATCTACAGGTTATGTCAAAAATTGATGATAGATGCAGGTCCTACCTATCTTGGAAACAGAGGTCCACTAACTCCCTGTGGATATGTCATAACTAGTCTACTAGTCAAAACCCCTTGATGTATAGTTACATGTACAGGCAGCCCCTGGGTTACGTACAAGATAGTTTCTTTAGGTTTGTTGAATTTGTATGTAATTCGGAACAGGTATATTTTATAACTTTTATTAAAAAAATGGCCCTGTGATTGAATTTTCTAAATGTTGTGCTGTCATGGGAACAATAAAGCTTTGTTACAGACACCTTATAGCTGATCATTACGGTCTGGGACTAGAGTAAAGCATCCAGAGAGCTTCACCAGAAGTCACAGTGGGCAGAGATGTTGGTCTGTAACTAGGGGTCGTCTGTAAGTCAGGTGTCCTTAGGTTGGGGACAGCTGTATACTGTATCACAATATAGCATGTGGTCCTTGGCAGGCAAAGGGATCACTTGGTCATATACCTGTGCCAGAATTTAGTATTTTTAAAGAAATGTGTTAAAGGGTTGTGTGACTGAAAGGAGATCTGATATGAGAGCAGACATCTGACAGGAAGGAGCTCTATACTTCACACCTCCGCACACACCCTGCTACCAGCATGTAAGACGCCAACTACAGAAAATACCTGTAAACTTTTGTAAACTCAAACAGTATACTTTCACTTTTTCCTCAGCAGGTAGCTGTAAGCGAAGCTGCCACCATGAAAATTCATGTCAATCTGCAGAGAGCATAATATAGAGCAGAAGGAGGCGAGCAATTCAATGTAGCTTTGTAAAATCATTATAACTCGTATTCATGCTCTACTTCTCTTTCTCTTTCAATGGTATTACATCATGATGGTAGTCCTTTCAGTGTCTCTATAGACAGTGTTTATAGAAAGAGAAGGGATTTAACCTCTTAACAACTTAGATGGTGCAGAGGCTACTAGCCAAAATAATACAATGCACTGCATACATTGTCTGCAATAAAAGAATTTGTAAAAAAGGTGAAGAAAGATTAAAAAAAAATTGGTATCAACCAATCTGTGATGACATGCTCTACATAACCATGAGGTTACCACCATAAAAAAAATTTGAAAAATTGTAAATAATACAGTAATTCTACCTTCCAAAAAAGTATAAACACTGTGCTCAGCTCCTTCTGCTATATATCATGCTACTTGCAAATAGGATACTATGTACAATCTGCTTAGCTCCTCCTGCTATATAACATTATTGCTGCAGATAGGACACTATGTACAATCTGCTCACTTCCTCCTGCTCTATAGCATGTTGTCTGCAGATAGGACACTATGTACAATCTGCTTACCTCCTCCTGCTCTATAGGGACTCCATGCATCCTATATCACTTTGATGCAAGGAGCCTCATCTATGTAATCCTGCACAGTGCCTCGTCTCATAATGAACCATCCGTACAGAGCCTGCAGGGTATTTGTAGTGTGTAGGTATTTGCTGATTTCCATGCATCGTTGTGCACGTCTTATTGTACTGATGAAGGCCGCTGTGCCTCTCCTTTGAAGCATTCACTAAGTTTTCTTGCCACATGTGTATGGAGCAGTTGTTGCCTCACTCTCTGGCAGCAGTGTTAGGTTTCTGCCAGTAACGCCTCCTTCTCCTCGGATGATGCAGTGGATTTTCCTATATCTCACCATATGGCTGTGCGGTAGAACCTTCTAGAAATTGCTGCGCAGCGCTATGGCTCTAGTCTGGTGCTGTTACTGAACTGTATAGTTGGACATTTTCCCCATTCATATATTAGTGAATGTTATTTGTACAGTGAGCAGCTGTTGACCCTATAACTTGGAACTTGTTTCTTGATGCCAGACGGCAATGATTTGATCATGGATTCCTGCACATTTAAGATTAGTATACATCTTGTAGGCCTCTGCGTGACGCACGCATGTATATTTTGTGGGAGAAGGATAGAAGCAGCTGGGAGCTGCGGCTCCTTTGCTCCCTCCCTTCCTCCCATGCTGTCTCCCCACTCCCCTCTCTGCTTGTCACGTGCATGCTACATGCTCTCCTTCCTCGCTGCATTCCTGCCTTGAGGAATAGCTCCCTCTGCTGGACAAATGCCAGGCAAGCACATGCTCTACAGGTCTGCTTCTGCTTACTTTTCTCTGTATCAAATATTCATATAAAGGACATGTGCTAGGGATAATTTTTACATATAAGAATTTATATACCGGTATTATGATTAATGCACAGACTCATGACATCTTTTTTGTCTCTCTCCTCTTCTTCTTCCCATGACAATAAAGCCGGAAGACATAGGACAATCTCCTATGGCGTCAATGCCTGATGGGGATAAAGTTGACCTGGAAGCTTTCAGTGAGTTCACCAAAATAATCACCCCTGCAATCACTCGAGTGGTGGACTTTGCCAAGAAGCTGCCTATGTTCTCTGAGGTGAGTGGTGGGGCAGGGTCCTATAGGCAACTGATGTGCAAACAGCAACTGGTACTGCCATGTACGTTGGCCTATATTCTGTTGTAAAACTTTTAGTCCCAAATGTCCTGACTCAAATTGTCAGGACAAGCTGGGAGTTCTCGTTTCTCAACAGGTTGGAGACCATTGCTGTAGTGTAATAATATAAAGCCGCACATACAAGGATATCAGCTGTAAAATAATGCCACAAATGAATCCAATGAAATGCAACCTTTATTATTCTTCTGCTCATGCATCATCTGTAGATCTTGTTGAAGTGGTTGTACCAAGTTTGTAAGTTATTCCATATCCAAGCTGATCACTAAGGGTCCCAACAGTTGGGACCCTTACCAATCATGAGAACAGAACCCCCAGCAATCTGGAGAAAGGAGATCTTGTTACCACTGATCGGTGGAGCAGCAAGTAGAGTATGAGTTCTGCCGCTCCATTCAATACTATAGGAGTGTCGGAAATTTCTCAGCAATGAATTATCTCTGTAGTTTCTGACACTCCCATACTACTAAATGAGGAACGCATGCTCATCCTGCTGCTCCACCTGTTATTGCCAACCCAACAGTTTGACCCTTATTGATTTACTTACTTTCCCCAGGAAAGGGGAATTATTTGGTACAATCCCTTTAATCGGCTTTCATCTCTGCTTTTGTTGTAGCTGCCTTGTGAAGACCAGATCATCCTGTTGAAAGGATGCTGTATGGAGATCATGTCTCTCCGGGCTGCCGTACGTTATGATCCAGACAGCGAAACCCTAACATTGAGTGGTGAGATGGCAGTGAAGCGAGAACAGCTAAAGAATGGAGGACTAGGGGTGGTCTCTGATGCCATATTTGACTTGGGACGATCTTTATCTGCATTCAATCTTGATGACACAGAAGTGGCTCTGCTGCAGGCTGTCTTGCTCATGTCTTCAGGTGATTACACAATCCTTCAATATACAGGTAGACCATTGACCCTGACATGAATAAAGGTCAATGGGGTACATGGCTTTTATACTTTTTGCACCTGTGTGACATCACATGACCAGGGACCGTTTTTGACAGCAAACAGAGATCTAGAAAACCATGAGAAACTGATACATATCGGAACATTGTAAAACTTTTCATTATACAAACAATATCAATTATTAGCGAAGAGTGGACAGCCCCTTTGATTTAAAAAAAAACAATCTACAGTAAATTATATAGCAAGACTTTACTAGTTTTATATCTTCTCAATTATAATTTGACCCTGTTATGACTTTGATCACTTTATTTTATCAAAATGACGCTTTTTCTTTCCTATTATGGCTTCTACGTTTTCTCTCCTTTCCTAGACCGAACGGGTCTGATCTGCACAGACAAGATAGAGAAATGTCAGGAGACTTACCTTCTCGCCTTCGAACACTACATCAATCACCGCAAACACAACATTCCCCACTTCTGGCCTAAGCTCCTGATGAAAGTGACTGACTTGCGCATGATCGGAGCTTGCCATGCCAGTCGCTTCCTACATATGAAAGTTGAGTGCCCCACAGAACTCTTCCCACCACTCTTTCTTGAGGTGTTCGAGGACCAGGAAGTCTGAGGGGCGAGCGGGGTAGAGAGGAAAGGGAATCGCTTGGCTCTATTTCAGCCTGAAACCCCTACAAGGCTCTCGCGTCCTGCAAAGGATCAAGATGAGTGGCTCGTGAAGCTCTTCTCCAAGTGAAAACTGCCATTGAAATCTGGCACTAACCAGGAATGGATGCTCCCAGGTTGACATCATTCTGCAGCAGATCTTCAATCACCATACTGGCATTTGCAAAGGAACAAGGACTTGAGGCTTTTTCTTTTCTACCATCCAGCAATCTTAAGATGCAAGCAGTCACCTTTTTCATAGACGCTTCTGAAAACGTTTTGGTACACTAAGACCAGAGAATTCATCATCATCATCTTCATTATCATCATCATCAATGTTCACCCAGTGAATGTTGCCTGGGTGACATAAATTTAGATATGGGAAGGGTAAAGTTATGAGCAAGGCTAAATGAACTGCAGCCCCCCATATAAAATGTTCATGCTGTTAATGTGTATATATATTATATATATATATATATTCTATATTACAAACTTCTCATATATATATATATAATATGTATGATTGAGACAACAAAGGCTTCAGCTGAGACATTTGCAGACTCAAGACCACCAAATGGCTATAAAGTCAGCTCCTTCCTTGGCCAGAGCTGCCTTGTGTCCACCAACGAAGAAGACGGGCTTCTCCTCGCCTCTTTGTAACATGCAATTTGTCCGACAGTCCCATTTCTGTGAGCCGAGGATTTGTTACAGAACAGAGCACTTACACACTGATTTTTAGGTGTGGAATATTGAATGTATCTGATTATGTTGTATATCTATATATTTATACACATAAAGCCGTGCAACAACATCAGTGTGGGGGGTATCTAGACCAAGGCGTCAATATAGTAAAAGGGAAGCTTTTCATGAGACATGGTTTCTCATGGTTCAGTGTAGCAGGCAGCACATCCTTGCTCGCTCTTGTGTAAGGGTTGGCATTCAGTGTAGAAAGTAGATGGCAGTGTTGCATATTTACAAATCGGTACTTTATATATATATGTAGATATATTACAAAATCAGATATACGTCTTCCCCGGCCTCTGAGTTCACCTGTATACACTGAGGTGGGTTGAATGTTAGGCCTTCCTCCTAGAGGAAGTTAGGGGATTGTAATGATTTTTACACCCACACACAGAATTCCCTCTATGGCACCCTCGGTTTATAAAAATCACCCCACACATACCCACTTGGGTCGAAAAATTGCACCAAAGTCTCCCCTTTTTCTCCCAACTGATCCCATAACACTGCCATGCGGAAAACCAGGAACCCACTGCAGCTATACAAACCAAAAATGTTTCTAAGAAGCACTTTTAAATGCCATTATTGCAGATATTAACCCTTCTTTGCTGCTCTTGCACCCTACAATGATGGATCTTGGAGTGATCTGATCCTACATGGCTTTATGAAGTTCCAGGCCTTACTGTATAGCCAGCAATGTCTAGTTACAAAACCCTTTTTTGAGGGTTGCTTTGCCAATATTTCTACAAGATGGGGATAATCCTGTTTTTTCTTTGTAGACTTTAAACTATGCCCAATCCCTATCTTCTTGCACTTTGCAGAAAGCACTTCTTACCAATGATGGTTTCCAATTTATGTTTGAATGTTTTAGTTTCCTAATAAGCTCCATGAAAATAAGCACTTAATTTTCTTTTTTTTTGTACCCATATGTATTTTAGACTTGATTTTATCCATTTTTGACACCTTATTCAGAGAGAGTCTGATATTCTCAAATTAGCACTAAAATGAAAAAAAAAACTATTTGGTGTTCTTACCTGATAAGAGGTAGGTAATACTTATGGTGGCATCTATTGGATCTATTGAACTCCTCAACCTCCTAGTATAAGGCAAAACTAATGTGTTCTCTCCCACTGGCTACAGTATAGTATAGTATAGCAAGTTGTAGTGTTGCCCTCTAACCTTAAATCCTATTCATGGGATTATATTGCTTTACCTCCTGATTTAGCACAAGTTTCCCATAGATCAGTGATTCTACTTGTCCTTTGGGCTGTATATATTCACTATATAACCACAGAGGTGTAATGCAGGCTTTAGGTCTCATTTACAAGGTAGTCTTTTCCACAATGAGTGGTCGATATGCAGTAAGCATGTTATATAGCAATGGAAGCAGGTAAATTAATGTATAGATTTCTATGGGAAATAAAATTCAGAACAACTTTTAGTTAGAATTTTATATTTTAAGTTTACCTAGTTTTAGTTAAAAAAAAAAAAAAAGTGGATTCCTGCTTTATGAGGTCCCTCATTCTGTCACATGACTGACCAGAAACCTGTGTCCAGATCTGTAAGATGTCTAATGTGAATCTCATAGACTTGTATGAGAATCTGGGTGAATTGATTTGTCACTATGCAAGTCAAGTGACTGTATGGAGGACCCAAATGGACCTCATAACAGAAATATAGTGGTACATTCATAACTAAAAATTGGAACAGATCACATGTTACACTCTGAGGACACTCTAATTACATTTCCCAGGAGTGTATCTCAAACTAAAAACCCATTTTACTCTGGGGTTATGAGGCTAGTGAGTTTCCACTACTTTCCAATACTGAGTAAACTCTTTATAAATCTGCTCAGCTCCTCCTGCTCTATAATATGCGGCATCGAAACTAGACACCACAATCAATATGGCCGATTCCCTTTATCTATAGGGGACATGAGAAAACCTAATTTTTACCCAAGTAATGTAGAGCCCTTAAATTGCAGCCCACCTGATATCATAGTGATATTTATTCCATGTTAATTTCAATACTGAAAATGCACAACACAATTCTATACGTTTTGCCTTAGGAGGTTAGGAGTTCAAACAAGTATGAGACTATACCACGCCAAATAAATAGATTTTGGCAATTAAATTAAAGCACTTATTCCGACCCCCCTCGTTCCCCCCACATATTTTCTTTTACTTTTAGTGTTTTAGGGTTCAACATTTTCCGCAGGCAGATTTTTCCCTTTCATCCCATAAGCCGAATTACTGAAGCACTTAATGATGCATATGCATGTTTGGATACTTTTTTCTTTTTCTAGAAATCCTGAATACAGGCGGTCCCCTACTTAAGGACACCCGACTTACAGACAACCCATAGTTACAGACGGATCCCTCTGCCCACTGTGACCTCTGGTGAAGCTCTCTTGATGCTTTACTATAGTCCCAGACTGCAATGATCAGCTGTAAGATGTCTGTAATGAAGCTTTATTGATAATTCTTGGTCCAATTACACCAAAAATTTTGAAACTCCAATTGTCACTGGGGCAAAAGAAATAAAATTGTCTAGAACTTCCATTATAAAATATACAGTTTCGACTTACATACAAATTCAACTTAAGAACAAACCTCCAGACCCTATCTTGTATGTAACCCGGGGACTGCCTGTATTAACTCATTTTTGATTAGTAATATTTGGAAGCGAGGATGGTTCTGCAAAGGGAATTCTGTGCCATAAAGTTGGGAAGAACAATATTGCATTTGATTTTATGCTGTCACAGGGATGATAACTAAGCAAGGGGGGATAATTGTGATTGGGTGGGGGGGTTGGCGAAATAATAAAGGTAAAGAGAGCTTAGTTATCATCTTCCGGTGTCATACAGGAGATAGGTCTTCGAGTCATTCCACTACCAGAGAGAATCATGAGCATTGATCTGTGGAACAAGGATAAATCTGTTACTTCTATGATGAAGCTTGATGATGAGTCCGCTAAGCTATGGGGAAGGTAATCTTATGGTGCAGATTTTTTCTTATAGGGGATCGGGGGAGGGGTGATGAATGATTTTATGTACCCAGTAATGGCTGTGACCAGGGGGTGCATTTTATAAGCTTTTGCATTTTTAAAAGCTGCTTTCTTCTCTCTGGTTCTGGGTGGTGCAAAATTTTTTCCCAACATGAAAAAAAAAACCTCTGTCTTACCTCCGCTGTTGAGTGGATGATGAAGAGAGTTGTTTTTTTTTTTTTTGTTTCCTTGTTTGTTTTTTTTAATAGTGTTTTTTCTTGGTTCTGGGCTGGGTTGACGGTCAGCCTATTGCACTGCCGACTGCCAATGTGGCCCTGAGCACAGAGCTATCTCTCTTAGCTTAACGTCTGCGGACTGGCGTTAAAAAGAAATATGGTCCGGTCCACTCAGTGGACATTAAAAATTCCAGGCCTTCGAGGCCTGGCTAAATTTACCCAGAATCCAATTTCGCCTCTACCCCCCTTCCTGTCTGTCTCTTTGTCTTTGCAAACCTGTGTGCTTAGCGCACTCTAAATAAGAAAACGAAATCTGTATATATTTGTATATATGTGCTTCAGTGTATTCACCTGTAAGGTGGCTACACATGTATGTTTTGTCTCTCAATCCCCTGCAGTCTGGTTAGTTTCATTCAATTTAACATCTCTTTAATACCCCCCCCCCACGCCCTCTCTACCAATCAAAGCGGGCGTCTACTTGCTCTTTTCTTCTGTAATGTGGCTTGAGGGGAGGTAAAATGGAGGATAGTTCAACCTTTGGCCTGGTCGAAGCTCAATTTTGTTTCAGGTAGCAATACAAAGTATTTCAGTCGACATGCATCTTATATATCTGCTTAGGAGTCGTACAAGAACATATCTTGAGAGAAGGATTTGGCGATGACTTTGATCACTCATATGACAGGGTCACTGCATGGCTCTTTTTTCACCCATTTGCTGCCAGATGGTTTTCTAAATATGGTCAAGGAGGGAACTACAGGTAATAGAGCTGTGGTAATCTCTGTTAGGAATGTTTTTGACCAGTGGGGCTTCTTGATGCTTATTGGATTAAGTGAAACTTGCCGACCCACCAGCTTTTCAGTGGGACATATCCTCACTGTTTTATATGGTGTCTACAGTTTGGTCCTGATGTTTTCTTGATTTCCTACGGAGGTGGCAATACCCACATATAACTGAGCACCTGTACCTTCTTCCTGTCCTGCCTGGATCATTGGTCACAATGGAACTGAGCACCGCACGAGGGACATGTTCCACGACAGTTCTGAAGTTACGCCTGCTTCCTCTCTTCTTGTACTCCGAAGATTGTATGCCATCAGCTTTCGAGATTGATCCGCTCTTTATGCCAACTTCTCAACACTACATGTAATTCTCTCTGGGATAGTCTTTTTTCCGTTCATTCAGAGGAATACCTTTAAACTGACAGTAATAGAGGCGGGGTGATGGACCCACCATGAAGGGAGAAGTGAGTATGGAAGCCAAACTCACTCTCGCCTTGCACATATACACTTTACTCACTCTACCGAGATGAAACCAGGAAGATGTTTGATGTTCGTTTCTTTTTTTGTTTTTTTCTTCATACACTCATACCTCAACCACCGCAATCCTTCTCTGTGTCTCCTGCCGACCTCACTGTCCTGACTCGGTGAGAAATATGGAACTTGGATCTGGACATGGATTTTAGTTTCTCACCAGCTGGAAAACTTTCATGATCTCCACTGACAAGACCCGGGCTTCTGAGTGGACAGACAGGAGAGTCACTGAACTTTAGTAAAAAAAAATAAAATAAAATGAAAAAAATAAAATAAAATTTGGGGGACAAGCAGATGCCCCTTCATATTTCTATCTACAGCATTAAGATAAACCCACTGACTGTCTCAGCCACAGACGATCATTCTGACCTCAACAGTGTGCCTCCTCCAGCCCTATGTGACTCAGAAACAAAAGGATTTAATTCAACCTTCTTTCTGCATTTTTAGAAAGCCCTTTAATGTAATTTGGTTATGTTTGTGTTTGTTTTTATTATTATTTTTTTTTAATTAACCCCAACTGTGTGCGGGAGGGTTACATGAGGGGTTAAACAGATGTTTGCCATAAGTTACAAGACATCAAATTTTACAGATGAGTGGAAGATTATTTTTTTTTAATTCATTTTAGTATTTTTGTGTTTCATAGGCAGCGGTGGGGGGTTAGGGGTATTTGAGGCACCCCTTACCCCATATTCTTAGTATTTTGTAATATAATGGAGGGTACCAAGTGGAGGGGTGTTCTGACTTTCTTTAACCTCTTTGCTTTCAGGAGATCTCTGGCAGTTTAGTGGTTAAACTTTCCTCCCCCTCAGACCCCTTCTTCCTGCTGGAGATGATTCAACCTATAAAACAAAAATGCATGGTATTACTTTGGCTGGTTATGTAGGGGTGGGTCATTGCCCATCTCCTAGAGTGCTTTATACATTCTGGATCCTTGGCCTGCAGATATGATGGTTTATTCAAGATATATATTGAAATATAGCTATATATATATAAATATATATATAGATTTTTTTTTCTCCTTGTTTAGTACTTTTTATTTTTGTTTTCAAATGTGAGATTAACTCCTTTACCGTCGTGGCACTGAAGGGGTTAATGGACACTGCACACGCTCTTTCTGTCTCTGGGTCAGAATCCGCTCATCTGTCTCAAACGCATCCTATATGTTTCAAGACACTGGAACTTTATCATTATGCAATATACGACTGCGCTCCTCTGCTGAAACATATACGACTGCGCTCCTCTGCTGAAACATATAGGAGTTGCAAGTAAAGGCCCCCCACCCCTGTCGCCATTTGTCATTCTTTATGTGACCTAAAACAAAGGGTCTTTACTTGTACTACCCTGTCTGATTTTGGGCACAAGTTGTTATCTTCACCAATGAAGAAGCAATTGCTTTAATCGTCCATATATATGTGTATATATACAGATGTGCATTCTGGCCACGGGGTCGCTGCATTGCTATATTACGCCCTTTTCCTATCATTTTGTTTCTGATTTGGAATGTATAATAGAAACCCTTCCTAGGTTTGTAGAAGTCTCTGCGGCCATGGAAGGGTAAAGGCGCAGGGGCGATAAAGGAGGGAAAAAAAAAAAAGCTGCGTCAGCAATCACAGGGTTAAAACTTTTAAGCTCAATCTCAAACTTTTTTTTTTCTCGTATATGTTATTTCTTGTGGGAGGATCTGTATATTTAAGTATATATGAAACACAAAACACAAAAAAAATATGTCTATTGAAAAAAAAAAAGCTTTTTTTACGGGTTTTCAAGCAGGTCTATTCATCCCTTCAAGTTAACCCATTCGTTGCTGCGCTAAGCCACAAAAGGCGGTACAGATAGTGGAGATATTACGTGTAGTAAGTTGTAAGACTTTACTTTTCTTTGTGAGACATGGAGCTATGTTCAGTGTCTATTCAGCACATCCCATAGTGTTCTCCCTCCTGCTGGTATATCCATAGATAGATGTTATTAGCAAGGGCCTGAAAACCGTATTTTACCAGCCTGATCACAGCCCTTATCACAGGTGACAGCCTGAATGTTATACACGACTTCCCCCATCCACCCTCACTCAGGTTACAGACAGTTCAGCGTTGGGAGAGGCCGGGCGCCAAGTTACTACATCCACAGTCTGGGGCCTAACACAAAGTTGCTGCACCAGCAATATTTTTAGGATTTCCTCACATAAACATTGAGGTTGCTGCATATATGTTTCTCTAAGGTTATCCCCCAATAACCTGCCTAAAAGACAATATTCTGCTTCGTACCATATATGCATATTTTTTCTTTTCTCTTTTGGTAGGGGTACAGAGGCACATTGATTAGTAGTAAACACTGGGGAGATTTATCAGAAGTGTCTGAGGTAAAACTGTTCTAGTTGCCCATGGAAACCAATCAGAACTCAGATTTAATTTTATAAACAGCTGTGGGAAAATGAAAGCTGAGCTCTGATTGGTTGCTGTCGGCAAGTAAAACAGTTGTGCTCTCAGACACTTCTGATAAATCTGCCTCTGGTGTGTGCTGGACACTGTTACAACCCACTTTCCATACCCAAAAGCTAAAGGCAGGGCTCAGTGCAACAGCTATGCAAGTGGTGTTCACCTACAATGGGTTGAAAAAGGCTTTATGTCCACATTCCTCTCCTGTAGTGACCTGTTCACGTGGAAAGTGATGCGCAAAGCAGCCGCATAGGAAGAAAGCAGCACATATAATCTATGCACACATTACATATGTAAAGGCACACTACACATAGAATACAAGTCACCAGGCACAAAAATGTCCCACAGGACATCCTACTCAATGGGTTATGCAGATGAAACGTGTCAGCAATGGAAACTTTATAATAGGCATGCTGTTGTTACCTCCGCCATCACCCCTTCCATAGCCCCACTGTCACATCCTTGTCTAGATTATTTCTGTACGACCTAATGAATGTTATTTGTAATTCCTTCCTGTTACGGTAATTTAGATAATGTATATTTTAATGTAGTTTTGCAAAATACCTATATATAGAAATACAATGTTATGTGAGGTCGATATTGGGCCTGCTCATCCGGACTTAACAAGTGCATTTGAGAGCATTGAAAATGGTTGTTTAGGGTTAGAAAAAGATGACAGGAACAGTGCCACACAGTTCATTCAAACTACGTTGCAATACCATAAACAACCTGTGGACAGGCGTGGCACTATTTTCAAACAAGTTTTTTTTTTTAATCCTTTATAACAACTTGTAAATGAATGTTTAACATCACAGTGAAGGTTGTCATGTTAGTAATATCAGAGGTATAGTGTGAAAGTAGCATACACTGTGTCCCCAGATTGTATGTATACTTAATAGGTACATGACACATAAAATAACAATACTGGAGCATCTGGACAGTGTGGAAGGATGTGAAGGGGATTGTTCTTTAAGATAGTCATACAATTCCATGTGCAATTACAGAGGAACGGTCCAAAGCAATATCCAGGCAAGAAGCTTCAGAATGGTTATGTTATGGTGACTACAAATATTTACTTATAATGACATGTCAGCATATAGTACTGGTATGTCCTATAGAATTATAGGTTTGCTTTGGAACATATTGATTGATTGATTTCTAACTATTAAGTTACAGTCAAGGGAGTTGTTCCTAATTTTTTGGAGGGCAACTGTCCCCAGAGGTGTATATTGATGTAGCTTCTTAGTAAAACTGAGGCTGAAAAGGACTTGGGGGTATTGGTGGATGGTAAGCTTAATTTTAGTGACCAGAGCCAGGCGGCTGCTGCTAAAGCAAATAAAATAATGGGATGTATCAAGAGAGGAATAGATTCTCATGATAAAGACATAGTTTTGCCCTTATACAAATCCCTGGTCAGACCACACATGGAATATTGTGTACAGTTTTGGGCACCAGTGTATAAAAAGGATATAGTAGAGCTGGAACGGGTGCAGAGGAGAGCAACCAGGATTATTAGGGGAATGGGGGAACTAGAATACACTGACAGATTAAAAAATTTGGGATTATTCAGTTTAGAAAAAAGACGACTGAGGGGAGACCTCATTACAATGTACAAATACCTGAACGGACAGTACAAGGATCTCTCCAAAGATCTTTTTATACCTCGGCCTGTGACCAGGACAAGGGGGCATCCTCTGCGCCTAGAGGAGAGGCGATTTTACCATCACCATAGACAAAGGTTCTTTACTGTACGAGCAGTGAGACTGTGGAACTCTCTGCCGCAGGAGGTTGTTATGGCCGACTCTATGTACATGTTCAAGAGAGGCCTGGATACCTTTCTGGAGAGAAAAAATATCAGGGGTTATGGGGATAAAACATTTATTTAATTCTTAAAGGTTGGACTTGATGGACTTGCGTCTCCTTCCAGCCTTATATACTATGATACTATGAATATACACCTCTGGTGACAGTTGCCCTCCAAAAAATGTGTACAATGTAAAATGTGTATGAGGCCCCTCAACCCCTATGTATTGTTTATAGAACCTCATTGTATTTGGAGGAGACATCTTAAAGGAACTTGTCATCAGAAATTGGTCTAATAAACGATTACCATTATGTTTTATTTAGCATCTTTACACCTCACAGATCATGTTTCTCGCATGGCCCTGTGTGGTTCAAATAAACTTTGAAGTGAGATGTAAATTGGTTGTACAATGTCAAGCAGGCGGAGACTTTAACGTGGAAGTCAAGCTCTCCCTGCCTCAGAACGTCTCCTCCCTTGTAATTGACGTCATGCACAGGTCTTCTGGAGATCCGGTTAGTGGTGTCTCAATTACAGTGAATGGGGCTTTCTGAGGAAGAGAGAGCTTGAATTCAGGACCAATTTGTCATGCTTTGTGCAGCGCTGCGTAATCTGTAGGCGCTATATAATTAAAGAATTATTATTATTATTCAGTGTTAAAATCTCTGCCTGCTTGACTTATACATTCAATTTACATCTCTTATGCAAAGTTGATTTTCTGGATGTTGCCACAACACTGGGTCATAAAAGAAACATGATCTGGAAGGTGTTCAGCTACTTGACAACATACTGGTAGTGGTTTATAAGGTTAATTTCTGCTGGCAGGTTCCCTTTAATGGGTTCCAAAAAGCCCCTGGGCCTGAGTGCAGATGCACCCTCTGTACACCCCTGACTGTAACCAGTAGGTAAGATCAATCAGTGGTGCCATATGTGGCCAGACTAGGAAACACTAGACTCTGTGTGCAGTTCAGTTGTAACAACCCAATGACATGCCCAAATGCGACTTACTTGTTACTGTTAAATTTGAGCACAGGTCACATCTTGTCCTCTTTTGACCCACTGTGGTGGTAACTGTGTCACACCTCTTACACACCAGCATCTACCTACACCTCAGACCCTACAGGGTGGTGACTCTGTCCTGGCAGTCATGCTCATGCACCATTTTCAGGTTTATTACAAGCCGCAGTACCGCTCTCACCCCCTGACACTTGGGGGAGCTTTAGTCCAGTTTTTGTTGGAGTTGTGACTTTTCATAATGCGATTTCTTCATCAATCGAGTGGGTGATGTTCAGTGTCGTTCTACATGCAAGGGGGGATAATCTTTACTCACACTTGGGGTTCTTCATCAAACTTTCTGAATAAACAAGCAACATATTTATCCCTTCACCTACCTCTGCATATTTCAGTCTGCTTACAATATTCCATAGATACTATAGGGAAAATGGTAATGTGCAGGTATCTCTGTCCCCAGAAGGGATGGCAAAGTGTAATCCTCTAGGTCCTATATTAGGATTTCCAGTGGTCTCATGTCAGCTTTTAGCTTTGGTTTTTTTTCCATTTTTCTTTTCTATATAGTTTTCTATCAGCAGATTTCCTCTTAGCGAAAGGGACTCTTGCATTGTTATTCTCAGCTCCATTTAGGTGATAAACGCCCTCCCATCCCATCCCATTCCCTACCACCATGTTTAAGAGCCCCATTTTTTTATTCCATGTGTTCCCCTTTAAGAAACCTCTGCTTGTTCAGGAAGTGTGATTTCAGGAAAGTAAAGACCAAATTAACTACACCACACTTTACTTAGGTTCTATAGGTCAATAGGAGTTTAATGTAGGTAAATCTTTATAAATTCTAAAAAAGTATTGAATGGTTGGTAAGTGGCTGTGCGGGTGCTAAGGGGTTAATATACATCCCCTTTGACGTGGCACGTTTTTACATCTCCCCAATAGCAGGTTGATGCCCCAACCACTGACATGCACAACCCATCTATATTGCCTTATCTGTCCTCAGCCCCATCCTAACGTAACCCCGTCTTCTCCCTAGACTCAGGCACGGTTTGCTTACACTAAAGAACTTTATATTAGGATTGATATATATATAGTAGATCTGAACAAGCCTGACACCCCCATCTCCTACAGCCTGGAGGCCTCACATGCCATATGCTCAGCCTGTGCCATATGTATAGTATAAGGGGATTGCTGATTATCAGGACAGACTTATACAGCGCTGAGCTTCTAGGGTGACCTTCTGACTGTAGGATAGCAGCGCAGGCGTAGATAGAGTTAATGATGTTGAAAAGTGGCCTGTAGATAACTTTCTTAATTCTCTTTTCACGTAAAGGCCCCCGTAGAGAAGTAAATATATATAGGGTAAGGCAATACTGGGTTTATACCTAAGGTAGTAGCTGGGCACTGTCAGGACTGCTTGACTATGTTGTCCTTAGCTTTTCTCTTTGGTCTTATACTCTTAGGGCCCCCATTTTTGTATTTTAATAGCACCATATAATATAATAGGACAGCACTGCCTTATTAAACTGAAAGGATGGAAATATGCGTTCTAAACTTGATATCCCATACAGGTAGGATGCGCCAGCATTGTCTCTCTCCAGGTGCTCCAGGATCTAGAAATCCATTTTAGGGTCCCATAGACATTGATTCAACTGATCACCAGTAGTGGAAGTGATAGACGGTGACCAGTTCCAACCCCAAGAATTCACTTCCATCAGCCGAGATATTTATGTGATCGCTGTAGTCTGAGGGCCTCATGTATCAAAAGTGTCGATGCCAAATTTGCCCACTTGCTTGAGGCTAGGGCTACAGTTTTTGGGGGGCATCTATGAAACATTCTGTCCATGGGTTTTGTGGGGGTATTATCTAACCCTCGGCAGCTGAATGGGGTGTAGGCTGTAACGATCCATATAGGACATGGACATGACCCTGCTCGTGATCACAATCATCCTGGAGAGAGAATGAACCATGATGGCGCCCTCTACAATGCTATATATGCAGTTTATATGAAGTTTAGTGACGGTATATTCTCCTCTTATTGACTTTGCCTTTTTCTTTATTATTATTCTTTTTTTTTTTAATTGGGAAATTTGTGTAAACTCAAGGCATTGTTTACCCCAAATGGGAGATGTTTTTCCCTCTTCATGCCATTAGGGGGGACTTCGGCCCCTTCTACAATCTTATCTATGCTTTGATGTTATAAAGGGGTTATCTGTCGTCTAGTAATGTCTGTGTCTATGTATCTTTTCAGGGACTCCCCCAAAACCCTTTTCTTCCCCGGTTTCTCTCCATTCCCCCCACTCCCCCCCCCCCCCCCCATCCTACAAAGAAATAATGCCTGTCTATTTTTTTACTGTAATCTTTATATGCAGAGAGCCTATAAATGCTGTATTAAAAAAAATGAAAATGCCATGCTAACATTTAGGATTTTTTAATGTCTTCTTTCTCCCTTTCCTTCTCTATAGTGTTATGCTCCTGAAATTTCTTGAAATGAACTTGCTCTAAGATTAGGGGGGAGTCAGCCTGGACCTAAAAGTAACAGAGTTTGTTAACACTTAAGTGACCGCACCACTGCTGTGCTCATCTGTCTGGTAGTGGGATGGTTAGTGGGGGGAGTGTAAGCTCAGGGTCTTTGGTAACATGATAACATTTTCTGTGCGGACAAGGCTGGTTGCCCCCTGTCTCTTGACTTCTTTTGTTTTTATAAGCTTTGTTCCTTCAGTAAAATAGGCTAAGTTATTAATATAAAACATCATATACACACACAACTTACCTCAGATGAATGGCAGGAGGGTAGTGAGAATAAAAGTGGAGGGGATGAGTTATCTGCCCACCTACCTTCACGCCCTCTCAGTCAATTACCCTCTGAAATCTCCCCCTCCCTTAAACCATGTTGTACCCTGTTTTCTAGGTATTCCTCCCAACATGCTTTTTTGTTCATTTTTTTTATGGTCCCGTTTTTCGAGGCCCGAATGTCCTTTCCACCAATAAATTGTAAGCTTTGTAATTACGTGTTGCAATGCATTTTGGGTCATGTCTTTCTTTTGCTTTGAATATGATGGGAGAATTTGAGTATGGATGTTTTTTTTGAATGTTGAAAAATGATGATGGTGTGTTTGACATAGCTGTACAACAGAGCATAAAAAAGATGCGGAAGAAAAAGGAAACTGAGGATGTTGTTTTGTATAATTCTTTAAAGGAAATGAAAATCAAGCATTCATAACGGGGACAATTCTTAACAGATCCAAGAATGAACTTAAATGATTAAATTATCCTGATGATCCAGAAGGGATCTGGGGGTGTTACCACTACCTCCAAGTCCTCCAGCTTCACAAGCTATTACACAGGAGCACCTACCCCTCTCTCTGTGTGCTGAAACTTCCTCTGCTGCCAGGAGATTACATAAGGCAGAGTGAGGGGGAGACACTGTGATGCCCCCCCCCCCACAAGCCCTTCTGGTTCAACAGCATAATTTTACAAGTTGATTTTAAAGTGCCTGGATCTATGAGTAAGTGCCCCTGGTTTATTATGATGGATTTTGATGGTAGATTTCCTTTAAACATATTAGACTTTAAACATATTAGACTTTAAACATATTAGTGTCTTATAAATAGACACTTATTAACTACTTTGGAGATAGTATAGTGCTCCATCCATGGGCCTTAGTACCAAAGAGCGTTGTATACATGCCAAGAAATCTCATCCAAGACTCTTCCCCCTGACGGAGGTCACAGTCCTCTCGTGTGTCATGATGCTAAGTTAATGGCTATGATGAGAGACAATTCTGTGGAATGAATGGAATTGGTCTCTGGACCCTCAATGGAGGGGACTCTTCCATGTAGCCCACAAGTTTGCCTTTTTCACACATTGCTAAAGCCTTAACCACCTGTCAAGTAAAGGCTGTAGCAGATCATTGAGCGTGAGTAGATAGAAAACCTTTGTGAGAGTGGTGTAGAGAAATGTAGACAGCCCCGGGTCTTAAAGGGAACCTTTCACCAGGGACCTAAATTTCACTAAAGACAGAAGCCCATTACACCTGCATTACAAAGATCCATCCTGTGAACATTTGCAATCCAATAAAATTGTGTTTTAATTCACATGGCACCCTGCCAGAATCCTGGTTTCTAATATAAATTTTTTACCTCCTACTTCATTTGGCCCAGGTATGCTATCCACTGAAGCTTTGGCATCATCTGTATACCTCGCTCACCGGTTTATCCCTTGGCCTGGTGTGAAACAGACACACTAATACCTTTAGGCTACAGAGAACCCCAGAGATCTCCATTTCCAATACAAACGTAATGAATATTGTGATTGGAAGAATATGCTTAGAACCACTTGGTATTAGATAGATCTTAAAGAATACACATTATAGATTTGAAGTGGGAATATTTCAAAGTATCCAGTGCTTCTAAATTAGTAAGGTCCTGTCTACTGAGATTTGTTAAAAAAAATTATAGGCCTTCTTAACCTATTAGAGCTCTGTCTCAAATATAGCGGACGCAAAGCTCTGACCTTGGGGGAGGGCGCTGATCATTTGTATGGCAGCCGTGAGGTCCGATCAGGACCCCAAAACTGTCCGCAGGCAGTGCCTGTTAGATCCCATCTGTGACAGGATCTTAAAGGCACAATGTCAGCCCATGCATGTGCTATCGCCAGGTATTATCATGTCCCAAGGTGGAAATAATAAAAAAGTATAAAAAAAATGTAATTCAATCAAAAAAAATTAATAAAAATGCCCATATTATCACAATCCCCACACATATAGTATCATCGCGTCCGTAATGACCTGTTAAATAAAAATAAACCATTATTAAACCCGCACGATGAACGTAAAAAAAAACCACTGAAAAATATGATTTGTACCTATTTCATCCCACAAAAAATGTAATAAAAAGTGATCAAAAAAACATCTACTCCAGAATGATACTGGTGCAAAGTACTACATGCTCCACAAAAAAAAACAAGCCATTAACCCGCTCTGTAGAGAAGAAAATAATTGTTATGCCACTTGGAAGAGGGCGATGCAAAAAGCTAGATTTTTCCCCATATTAGGTTGTATTATGAAAAAATGTAGTAAAACGTAAGAAAAATATCTAAGTGTGGTATCCACCTCATCGTACTGACCTATAGAATAAATATAAGACGATTATTAGGCTATATGGTGAACACCAAAAAAATAGTCAAAAATCATTTACATAATTAAGGCTTTTCTTCTCCACCAAAAGAAGTTAAGGGCTCATTTACTCACTTCCGTCTGACTTTGCTCTTTTTTTGGGGATTGCACGGCTTGGACAGGTATATTAATAGGTCTGTGCTGGGATTGTGTTTCACGCGATTGGTTTTTGGCCCAACTGCACTGGCTTCCATCCGACACAAATTGGGGGTTGTGACGGACGATCTGACTGATTCGGACTGAGCGGAGGATTTAACTTTTAAATTGTGTCACATCCAATGCACTTCCATGCACCACTTAAAAGATGGTGAACTCTATCGGACCTGAGCGGAGAAGCAAAACATGCAGGTTATCTGGCGCACCATCTTAGTGAATTGCAGCACAGTGCAATTATCATTGGACAATGCACTTTCTGTGAACTCTGCAGACGGGGTGAGTTAATGTGCCCCAATATGTTTTCAGCAATAGGGGATACCAACCACAAAATGGTATCATTAGAAAATGCATCTGATCTTGTAGGGCCCAACTAACGGAAAAACTAAATTCTTATAGTCTACAAAAGGAAACAAAAATCCACTAAGGTCTACAGGGTAAAACTGGCAGCTGGCCCTCCTTCTGCGCCTCGCTGTGCACCCATACAAGTAGTGTCCACATGTACGGGGTCTTTGTACTAACAAATTTTAAGATGGATTTTCTCTTTTTATCATTTGGAAATGTGTAAATTTAGACAAAAATTTAGACCATTCTAAATTTCATCTCCATTTTGCTTTAATTACTATGAAGCGGTCAAAGAGTTGAAAATCTTCCTAAAAGCAGTTTTTAATAGTTTGAAGGGTGCACTTTTGAAAATGGGGGGATTCACAGGGGAATTCTAATAATTTTATATTTCAAACTCATTTAAAATAAAAATGATCCCAAAAATTTAAATGTAGAAATTTCGGAAAAAAAAAAAAATAAACTCTTTTCTATTTGTAAGTTGTCTAAGGTCATATGAATAAAAGGACTTTTAAAAAATGATGAAAAATGTTAGTAAGTACCGTATTTACTCGAGTATAAGCCGACCCGAGTATAAGCCGAGATCCCTAATTTTACCTCCAAAAACTGGGAAAACCTATTGACTCAAGTATAAGCCGAGGGTGTAGTATACAGCTAGCCAGCCCCCATGTAGTATACAGCCAACCCCCATATAGTATATAGCCAGCCCCAAGTAGTATACAGCCAGCCCCATGTAGTATACAGCCAGCCCCAAGTGGTATACAGCCAGCCCCATATAGTATACAGCCATCCAGCCCCAAGTGGTATACAGCCAGCCCCATATAGTATTCAGCCAGCCAGCCCCCTTATAGTATTATAGTATACAGCCAGCCTGCCCCTTGTATGTTAAGCACATTAAAAAAAAACTTTATACTCACCTTCCGGCGATACTCACCGCCGATCCTTGGCGCCGGCTCCTGATCCCCAGGTGTGGTTCCCGGCGACTTCTTTCTTCTCTTTCCGGCAGAGTCGCGTCCATGCGATCTCTCCGCCGACTCTCACTATGATGCGGCCGTGTCGCATAATTTTTTGTGCTGAAAAACTCGGCTTATACACGAGTATATACGGTAACTAATTTGGGTGATAAAACTATTGCCTCAAAAGCAGATCATTTAAATTTTTGAAAATGACAATTTTAGTTTTTTATCATAAATAACCGCAAAACATATCAACCAAAGTTTACTACTAACATGAAGTACAATGTGTCACAATAAAACATTTGCAAAGTCAGTTTGGTAAGTTAAAGTGTTCAAAAGTTATAACCATATAATGTGACACATGTCAGATTACAAAAAAAGGCTTAGTCTTAACTTAACAAATTGGCTGCGTCTTGAAGGCGTTATAGGGAACCTGTCACCAGGAGACCCATTTTCAGCACCCCCCAGGCCCCACAGAGCATACATACACTGCCAAAGAGTTTTTGTATAAAATATAGGTTTTACAGAAAAAAGATATGTTATATAGTAACTTTGAATACCATGTGCTCTGTGACTATGCACTTGTCCCCTGGGAGTGGCTATAGAGGATCAGTTGGCGTCGCTAAGCCGAGTGATGGGCATTTTCATATACTTAACCCCTTAACGCTCTGCGCCGTAGCTCTACAGCGCAGAGGTACAGGGAATGTATGAAGAGGGCTCATGGGCTGAGTCCTCTTCATACAAGGGTGGGGGTTGTTGCATATTGCAGCAAACCCCCACCGCTAATAACCGCAGTCGGTGCTTGCACTGATCGCGGCTATTAACCCTTTCACTGTCGCCGGCGGCATTTAAAAGACGGCATCGGGGGGGGGGGGGGCGATCGGTTGCCATGGTAGCCTCGGGTCTTCGTTCGTTTGACCCGAGGCTACCTGACTTTTGCAGATTCGTTACAATGAGCCAGTGGCTCATTGTAATGAATGAGCTGCAAAAATGCCATGTATTGCAATACAGAAGTATTGCAGTATATGGTAGGAGCGATCTGACCATCCAGGGTTAATGTACACTAGATGGTCTAAGAAATAGTGAAAAAAAAAGTTTAAAAAATAAAAAAAATTAATAAAATATAAAAAATTCAAATCACCCCCCTTTCCCTAGAACTGATATAAAACATAATAAACAGTAAAAATCACAGACACATTAGGTATCGCCGCATCCCAAAATGCCCAATCAAAATATAAAAACGCTTATGGCCGGCGGTGACCTCCGAGACGGGAAATGGCGCCCAAATATCCGAAATGCGACTTTTACACCTTTTTACATCACATAAAAAATGGAATTAAAAATGATCAAAATGTTGCACAGACCTCAAAATGGTAGCAAAACGTCGGCTCATTTCGCAAAAAATTACATCTCGCGTCAAAAGTTATTAGCGTCAAAAGTTTTTTTTTTTTCGTTTAATTCGTTTAATTTTTGAAAATGTATTAAAACACAATAAAATTTGTATAAATTTGGTATCACCGCGATCGTACCGAACCGAAGAATAAAGCTGAGGTGTTATTTGGAGCGCACAGTCAAAGTTGTAAAAACTGAGCCCACAAGAACGTGACTCACGTGCGTTTTTTAAAATTTTTTTTCCACATTTGGAATTTTTTTTCAGCTTCGCAGTACACGGCATGTTAAAATATTATGGGAAAGTGAAATTTGTTACGCACAGAATAAGCCCTCACACAGGTCTGTACACGTAAAAATGAAAAGGTTATGGATTTTTGAAGGTGGAGAGCGAGAAATGAGCGAAAAAACCCTGCATCCTTAAGGGGTTAAAAGGGACACACGGAGGAGCGGATTCCCTAGTGCCTAGTCACAGAGCACATGGTATTGAATATAACACATCTTTTTTTCTGTAAAACCTATTTTTTATACAAAAACTCTTTGACAGTGTATGTACTATGCTCTGTGGGGACTGGGGAGGTGCTAAACATGGGTCTCCTGGTGTAAGGTTCCCTTAAAGGACACCTGTCATCAGGTCTGTGTCACTTGTCCTGTCACTACTACCTGTTGGAGCAGCTCACAAGGATCCCATCCCAGCCTTTATCTAGTTATTTCATACATTAATCATTGTAAAATCATCCATTCTTTATCATGTAAATGAGGCTGGTCACATGGTCAGAGGCAGTGATGTCACCCCTGTTACCCCTCCCCTCTCGTCCCCCTGCTCATGTCTGTGTGTAATGTATAGTAAAGCATAGCTTGTGTGTGTGCTGTGTCTGCTGACATGCTGCATCCTCCTAATATACAGGTGAGAGACACAGACATCAGCTACTCATGAATCTGACATGTTCTGCTGTAACATGTGCAACACCCTCGCCGATGCAATGGCGAAGGAGTGCTTGCGAATAAGCCCCATAGCATGTCACCACATCACACAGGGGACATTGCAGTGGTTAATCCTGCCTGGCAAGGCAGAAGTTAATCTGAGTATGATGTAAAAGTCTATTATCCAAAGATCTGTGTTACATCCTGTCTCTGTGAGCTGAGAGGTAATTGGAGGAGCAGCCACCACCTGACCAAGGGGAGATAATAAAACCCCTGGCCAAGAATATTCTAGAGAGCAGTTAGCTGAGCAGTAGCTCAGAAGGAGACTGGAGTCTCTCCAGTACAGACTCTTCGGAGTCTGTACAGCTAGCACACCAGACCAGAGCAGGAAGAGCCTAGCCCCTGCCTGAAGTGGAGCTAATAGCTAGGTAGTGAGGAAAGGGTTATCATCCTACCTTCAAGGGTGATACCTGAAGATATCCAGGATCAAGCTGAAGCTTCCTATTAGGACACAGCTACCTCCCAGCCTGCCATTGCATCCAGGCTGGCGATCTACATCCTGTGGCTCCCTCCAAGTACCTCTCCAGTACTCCACCATCTTCTTAAAGGCACGTTGCTGATGTTCCTGTCGGTTCCAATAAAGAACTGTAAGTGTTTCTGTTCAACCTCTGCCTCCGTCTGGTCCCTGCTACTACAACTACCATCATCACGGGCACCCTGTCCACCACACAGAGACTCATACTCTAGACACCAAAGGGTTGCCCCAGGGAGATCCGCTATAGCAGCCTCTCCCTCATCATTTCTTGCCAACACCACCCTGCTGGAGACCTGCCAGGCTGTAGGACAGCCCTCCGGTTCCCCATACCAAGCACCGTGACACAAGCTTGCTTAGGCCGCAACCGCCAGCCACTCAGGTACTGCGGGCCCAGGCTGTCTCCAGGCCCCAAGAAAAGGCTAGGCCCCGGTGGGGGATGTTGCAAGTGGCGTCACGAACACAGGATTGATACTTCTGTGCCTTATTACGGCATTAAAGACTTTCCTTTATTAAAGACTGTGCTGCCTAACCCTGCTGCCATTCGGGTTTAGGCCCAAGTGATTGTGTGTTTCTGGACTGAACTGTGTTAATGCTGCCACGTGCTGTCGAGCGCCGCTCCAGCACTCAAGAGGTTAATACCTGCAAGAACTGTACCAGCTCTGCTACATCCGGCGCTGCCGCGCCTAAAGATTTTACCTCAGAAGCTGTGGCGCAGCAAGTAATTCCAGCCCGCCAAAATCTTCGGGCTGGAATTACCCAGACGACAAACCAAGCTCCACCCACGCGCGAAGGGCGCGAACCCCGCCTCCTGTGGCGCAGGAAAAATTAGAGCCCGCCACAGCTCTTGGCGGGAAGGACTTGGACTCCTCCCTCTGGCGCGACGCGGACTTCCTGCCCCGCCTCAACAAAACGCCAGAACTCGTGCGGATCTTGGACTGTGAGGTCAGCACCATGTGGGGTCCTCCGCCATTCCCTTCTGTGGAGCGTCCCGAGTTTTTCGAAGTCTTAGAGACCATGGTTGTGGTCTCTGCGCAGCCGGTCCGGAGGCCCTTTGCTGGGCACCGGCTGCATCGAGGACTGACCCGAGCCTTTGTCACCAGGAGGTATGTCCAGACGGTGACGGAGTACCAATTACCACCCGGGCGGTTCCTCGTGCCTCTCCCGGTTACCATGCCGGTACCGCGGACCCACGTGGTGGCGCCACGTGGGGAGGCCCCGACTCCTGTCGAGCCAGCGCCTGGGCCTACTGCTGCTGTGCCACCTGCTACGAGGCCTACTGTCCCTGCTGTTCGGCCTGCCAGCCCTGCTGAGACGGTTCCTGATCCTCCGGCTGCTCCTGCTCCTGTTCCGGCACCTGCCCGACAAACACGGAGATCCGAGCCTGCACCGGAGCCACGAGCCCCAGCACCGGCACCTCCGCAGCCTCGAGGCCGAGGTGAGGCCGTCCGCCAGAGACTCCGAGACGCTGTATCCGAACAGCGACGCCGCGAGAAGGAGGCCCAGCGTTACATGGCCGGCCGGTCTGCAGCTGGAGCCTGGGTGGAAAAGAACCGCACCACCGGCATGGTCCGGTTCTTTGACAAACAACGCGGCTATGGCTTCGCCACCCAAGACTACACCAGACGGGAGGTATTTATTCCCCGCCGGTCTGTTAAGAGGCCTGACTTGCCAGAGAGCCTGCACAACCTGAAGCCGGGAGAGTGTATTGAGTTCTCCCTGCAGGACTGAGGGCCCCCGAGGACCATGGGCGGCTGGTGTGATCCGGATCCCCGACTCCGACGAGGACCGCTACCCACCGTATGACGAGCTGTATGAGGACGACGAGTGGCCGGAATCCCCGAACACCTCCTCTTCCTCGGCTGCCAGTCCCCGGGCGGTGACCCACGTGAAAGCTCCGTCCACGGTAATCGTGAGTACGGGTCCCATTGCCATCCATGGGCCGGGCATGATCCAGGGCGCCACTCCCACTGTCTCCCCTGCCGGGAGCATTGCCAGGTCCCGCGGCTCTTCCGTGGGAGAAGACATCCCAGCTAGTGAACCTTGTCCGGAGGTTCCGACGAGGCCTACTTCCCCACTTGCCGGTTACCAATGGGGTGATGACCCGGCCCCAGAAGAACCGGAGCTAGAAGGAGCCACGGCGCTGCCGCAGGCCCCTATTTATTTACTGCTGGACCCCTCTGTGGTCCCTGGCTCAGTTGAGCCCCCGGCTGGAACAGCCGACATCCCGGGCGACAGCGCTCCTCCCCCTGAAGGTCAGGAGGATGTTGCTGCATCTGCAGTACCCGCTACTGCCACCGGGTGTCCCCAGCCGGAACCTTCCACCGCTGAGGATACACAGGATTCCCTGCTGGAGCTGGATCCTGTCCCTGCTAAACCCAGCGATGCATCTGATTAACCCCTGAAGGGCTGTAGCCCACTTCAGGTACTGTACAATGTGTATATATGTGTATCTATTCCACAAGAGCCAGAAACTGTCCTGAGACTCTTACCCTTATTTATCTCAGTCAAGAGATTTTCTACTGTCTTGTGCTATGATAGCACCCCTTCCTCTGCCACAGCAGAGATTCCTACCAAAGGACTCTGTCCCTCTACACATAGAGGAGACCCTTTGCATCCTTTATTGCACTTTTCCCCACATCAAGGGCTGTGCCCAGAAGATGGACTTTGCCATTAAAGACCTTCTGTGAGACTTTTGCCAACTCCAGGGAAAAGTTGCTACTTTATTGACTTATTTTTATTCTTTTGCACTTTCCTTTTAGGTACGGACATTATGTTTGCACTTCCATGCCTTTCCTTTGCAGGAAAAGAGACATTTACTATCTTGCTACCCTGAGTAGCCTATCTATCTGTAACGTTGTAATGTTATAAGATGTGTACCCATTGGGCTTCTAAACCAATGTGGGTTAACCTGTTTGCACACTGTCAGAATATATGCCAGTAGTCTGCATTAACCCTTTCATAGGCTTTACAGGTTGTAGTGTGGCTGTGTCGGACCGTCTTTCTGTGAAACACTGACCGCTACCTTATCCCCCAAACCGAGGTTTGCACATGGGGGTAGTCCGTAAACTGCGGGTCCTTCGGGGACCGGGGGTGTTACAGAGTTAGCACCTGGATGCCACTCATACTATGGGTAAGGATGTCAGTCAGGAGGTACTCGTGTCGCATATGCTAACGCAATGCAGATATACACACTATATAATTGCCGCCAGGGAAGAAGTGTTGATATAACAAATATACAGGCCTTGGTGCAAGGAGTGGATTACAGTACATGACACCACACCTTTCCTACTGTACAGTTCGGTTTAATGGCGTCAGCGACCAACTGTCAAGCATTTACATATATGTGTCTTAGTCCGACACAAACCCAGGTGCCTGTCTCCAGGACCATGGGCGGTTTGTCCCTACACCTCACATAGCCTGCACTTCCCCCCGAAGTGCCCGTATCCACCTCTGCGCCCCCAAACCATCTGTAGTCGAGCCGAGGGCGGCTCTTTCAATTGCCCCGGGGGTATGCAACACCCTCGCCGATGCAATGGCGAAGGAGTGCTTGCAAATAAGCCCCATAGCATGTCACCACATCACACAGGGGACATTGCAGTGGTTAATCCTGCCTGGCAAGGCAGAAGTTAGTCTGAGTATGATGTAAAAGTCTATTATCCAATGATCTGTGTTACATCCTGTCTCTGTGAGCTGAGAGGTAATTGGAGGAGCAGCCACCACCTGACCAAGGGGAGATAATAAAACCCCTGGCCAAGAATATTCTAGAGAGCAGTTAGCTGAGCAGTAGCTCAGAAGGAGACTGGAGTCTCTCCAGTACAGACTCTTCGGAGTCTGTACAGCTAGCACACCAGACCAGAGCAGGAAGAGCCTAGCCCCTGCCTGAAGTGGAGCTAATAGCTAGGTAGTGAGGAAAGGGGTATCATCCTACCTTCAAGGGTGATACCTGAAGATATCCAGGATCAAGCTGAAGCTTCCTATTAGGACACAGCTACCTCCCAGCCTGCCATTGCATCCAGGCTGGCGATCTACATCCTGTGGCTCCCTCCAAGTACCTCTCCAGTACTCCACCATCTTGTTAAAGGCACGTTGCTGATGTTCCTGTCGGTTCCAATAAAGAACTGTAAGTGTTTCTGTTCAACCTCTGCCTCTGTCTGGTCCCTGCTACTCCGGCTGCCATCATCACAGGCACCCTGTCCACCACACAGAGACTCATACTCTAGACACCAAAGGGTTGCCCCAGGGAGATCCGCTATAGCAGCCTCTCCCTCATCATTTCTTGCCAACACCACCCTGCTGGAGACCTGCCAGGCTGTAGGACAGCCCTCCGGTTCCCCATACCAAGCACCGTGACACAAGCGTGCTTAGGCCGCAACCGCCAGCCACTCAGGTACTGCGGGCCCAGGCTGTCTCCAGGCCCCAAGAAAAGGCTAGGCCCCGGTGGGGGATGTTGCACATGGCTGCCTGGAGATGCTGTATCTCTCCTAAACACACACACATGCACACACAGGCTGCAGGGGGCGTGGCCACCAGCACCAGGAAGCACATCATTATACAGCCTCACATCATTATACAGGCTGTCAGTCATGCACCGGGGGTGTGGCTGTGCCTCCCACTCATGAATAGAGTGGACAGCTTGAATATGCTAATGCTTCATTGGACATTTCACAGGTCATTTGCATACAGCTTTAGGACCTCATTGCTTAGGTTTACAGGCATGTAAAGGGACAATGAAGGGATAGAGGCAATGCTCTCTAATGGCAGTTTATGAAAATATATTTAGTTTAGGGGGGTTATTTTGCATGACGGGTTCTCTTTAAAGTAGGGTCAGACATACAATGCATGTGCACAGTATGTCATGCCTAATAGCATACATTGGGGGATTAATTCACACTTGTCCAACATTTTTCTGGCTCACCAGTCCTGAATTAATCACAGTTACTGTATATACTCGTGTATAAGTCAGGTTTTCAGCACAAAAAATGTGCTGAAAAACCTCACCTCAGCTTATACACGAGTCAATGATAAAAAAAAACCTTAATACTCACCCTCCGGTGTCCCCGGTGTTCCTCGCGGCTCCCCAGCATCGCATAACAGTGTGCGACGGCCGGCAGATCGCATGGACGCGACACTGCCGGCTAGAGAAGATAGAAGAGTAAAGAAGCCGCCGGGAGCCGCTAAGGGGATCGGGAGCCACGACAAACATCGGGGACACCGGAGGGTGAGTATTAAGTTTATATTTATATCTGTATATTACATGGGGGCAGGCTGTATACTACACGTGGGCATTCTATATACTTTATATGTATACTACATACTGTATATGTATACTGTGTACTACACCCTCAGCTTATACTTGTGGGTGTCATTCGGGTCAGCTTATACTCGAGTATATACGGTACTTGCAAAACGGGAGTCATTTTAATTATTTTCCCCTTTCATGCCATATCCACGGCAAGTGGATGAGAAGGGGACACGGCCGTAGGCAGTGTGGCCCAGCGTGGGGAATTCCATCAATACTTGGTCAAGGCTCATTTTGCATGTATGACTGCAACGGTGTGGCAGGGAGGGATCAGCTCATGGCGCTGCAGAGGTGTTGTGGAAGCCCAGGTTGTGTGATAGCACCCTTCAGCTTCTGCATTGTCAAGTCTGGTGTGATATCGTCCTCTTGACCAGGGGTCCCCAAACTACGGCCCGTTTCTATCTGGCCCCCGTCGCATTGAGCGCTTGGAGCGCCAGCACTGAGCCTCAGGATCCGCATTTATTGGTTGGGGGCCCCCAGGCTGGCTCCTATAGCGCCAATTAGAGGGCGTGGCCTTCGGCAGTCGGGTAGGGGCCTCCATCCGCACAGGATGCTCTTGTCTGCCACCATATAAAGCTCGATGCGGCCACTCGAGCATTATTTCTGCAGATGGAACAATGTGGCTGGAAGACAACCCCAGCGCACATTGCTCTTTGAACCTGGATGCGCGGCCGCGTGTTGACTTCATTCCCTTCCAGCCAGAGGAATGAAGACGAGCCAGAGGTGACTACAGGATTTATTTTTCTTAAACAGCAGTAAAAAGATTGTGGGGGCCCTAATATATGAAATAATTAATTATGGGGGCATTATAGGAAATAATTAATTATGAGGGGCAGTATAGGAAATAATTAATGGTGGGGGGGGGCATAGGAAAGAATTTAATTATGAGGGGCAGCATAGGAAATAATTAATGGTGGAGGGGCATCATATGAAATAATTAATGGTGGGGGCAGCAAAGGGAATAATAAATGGTTGAGGGGCATCATATTAAATAATTAACCCCTTCCCGACATTTGACGTAATAGTACTGCATGGCGGGAGGTGCGTTCCCGCAAAATGCAGTATTATTACGTCATGCTTCTGGCCCCGGCTCCTGAACGGAGCCGGGGCCAGAAGCTGCGGGTGTCGGCTATATATTATAGCCGACACCTGCCCCTAACACCCGCGATCGGAGATTTCTCCGATCGCGGGTGTTAACCCCTAACACGCCGCGGTCGCGCTGACCGCGGCGTGTTAGAGGCATTTAAAGTTTGACAAGAGGGAATCGGACCCCCCCGCGGCGCTTACCGGGGGGGTCCGCTGCTCCGATCGCAGCCCCGGGACTGCCGGTGCCCGGGGCTGCGAGATCTTCATCCCGGTGCCGGGTCCCTGCCTCCTGGCAGGACCCGGCTGTAAGACACTGGGCATGCGCAGCATGCTCAGTGTCTTACATTACACAGTGCAATACATCTGTATTGCACTGTGTAACCTGTAAAAATGCTTGAACAAGTGATCAGAAGATCACTTGTTCAAGCTTAGATGGCAGTAACTGTAAAAAAAGTAAAAATAAATAAATAAAGGTTTTTTTAAATAAAAATAAATAATAAAAGAAAGTGAAAGTCCCCCCAAACACCACATTTCCCTGTACACAAGTAATAAAGTATAAAAAACACTAAATCACAAAAAAACCCCACTTATTTGGTATCGCCGCATCCGTAACAATCTGTACAATAAATCCTAATCATAATTGGACCCCCTCGGTGAACGTGGTAAAAAAAAAAAACCCAAAAACATGCCAAAAATTTAAACTTTTTATCAAATTGCTTTACAAAAAATGTTCTAAAAAGTTATCCGAAAAAGTTACAAGCACCAAAATGATACCAATGAAAAGAACAACTTGTCACGCAAAAAATAAGCTTACAACCAGCTCCGTCAACCAAAAAATACTATAGTTATGCTGCTATAAAAATGGAAATACTAAAACAAATGCAATTTTTTCTATTCTAGTTTTCCTTCAATAAAATTGGACAAATATGAAATAAACTATATAAATGAGGTATCACCGTAATCGTAGTGATCCGTAGAATAAAGATAATATATTATTGTTATGCTACAGTGAACACCCCCCAAAAAAATGCTAAAAATCCAAAACAAGAATTGATGATTTTATTTTCCTCCACACGTAAAAAGTTAATAAAATTGCTTCAATAAGCTAAAAACCCACTAAAATTAAGTTTTTTTTACAGTGCATCTCATCTCGCAAAAAATAAGCCATTATGTGTCTAAATAGCTTAAAAAATAAATAAAGATTGTATAGCCTATTCCCAACGCGCATTGTTATAGAACGGTGCGGCGGGTAGTGACTTGCCAACACGGTTCAGACACAGTGATCGGGGTAAGACGGCGGCTGTTCCTGACGGCCATTCATCCTGCCCCATGGACCAGAAGGGTTACGTCCCCCCCACATGATCGCTGCTACTGGCTCATCAATTCAGACCAGCCAATAGCAGCGAATTTACTTATGACGTCAGTAATACCGGTCACCACGTCTGTAGACACGGTGATCGGGGCAGGGTGACGGCTGTTCCTGACAGCCACCAATTTTGCCTTGCAGTCCAGAGGGGTTTTGTTGCCCCCCTCTGTCCATGTTTGCCGCTATTGGCTGGTCGATTTGGTCCAGCCAAAAGCAGCAATATTCGTCACAATGGGCATCGCTAGGGTGAATAAGAGCAACACTTGGCGAAAATTTCCCTACGAAAAAACAAGATTTGGTACAAAAGCGCTGGTCATGCACATTGTACAGATTATGCTGTACAACTCTTACGTGCTGTTCCAATGTGCAGGTCCTGCCGTATCATTTCTCCATTTTCGAGAGGAAGATATTAGGAAACTAATATTGGGACAAGAAGGACGGAGCCCCAGTACCTCTGGTTTAGATGTTCCTGTGTTTTGCCAGGACAGCATTTTCCCGGTGAATTCTGCTGCTTCTAATGGTAGGACTCAATAAAGAGTCTGTTCCAAAAGAGAAGTTAGGATGGACACTATATACTAAGGATGGACACTATATACTAAGGATGGACACTATATACTACTAAGAGACATGCGACAACTCCAGAGTGACAAAAGTTTAGTTGGTCCCCTGGTATATTCCACCTCCTTATACGCAACACATTCACAATTCACAACCTGTTGTGAATTAATTTCGGTAAAATGAATAATTGTAACAACTGTTAGGTTACGATGCTCCCTATAACCCTCCATTATTTCATATGGGGCGCCACATAACGGGCACTGAACGTTCCAGAAATAATTGCAATTTTCATCTTGGACTCCATCGCACATCATATTTGGAAACCACCTATATGTTCAAAATGCTCATTTCGCCACATGTATTACACTATACCACATATTACACCTTGCTATATTCCCCAAGGGGTGTACATTCAACAATTAGGGTCACTTTTCGGGTTTTCCTCTGTTTTGGTACCACTACGGCTATCCAAATGTATCCTGACACATGTGAAGGATTTCTGTCAAATTTGGCCTCTAAAAGACAAACATCCCTCTTTTCCTCTACTGTGCACCCATAAAGCATTTTATATGCACATGTGGGGTACTTCTACACTCGGGAGAAATAGTTTCACTCCTTTTTTGGGGTTATTTAATATATTATCCCTTGTGGCTTACAAAAATTAGGGGTAAAGTGACATTTATAGGAAAATTTTCACCTTTTTAATGTTTAGGGCCTAATTGGATCATTCACCTGTAGGGGCAAATACATATATTACACATTGCAAAATTCTCTAAGGGGTGTGCGTTCAAAAATTAGGGTCACTTTTCGGATTTTTATCTGTTTTATACCACTAGGGTTCTCCAAATGCATGTCAAACATTTCTGTCAAATTTGGCTTCTAAAAGGCAAACATTCCCCTTTCCTTTTACTGTGCGCCCATACAACATTTTATATACACATGTGGGGTACTTCTACACTTGAGAGAAATAGCTTTACACATTTTGGGGGGTTATTACATTTTTTTTATCCCTTGTGGCTATAAAAAATTAGGGGTAAACTGACCTTTATAGGAAAATTTTTAACTTTTTCCTATTTAAGTCCTAATTAAATCAAACACCTTTATGGACAAATACACATATTACACCTTGCTAAATTCTCTAAGGGGTGTGCTTTCCAAAATGGTGACACTTGTTGGGGTTCCCCTCTGTTTTGGTACCACTACGGCTCTCTAAATGCATCCTGACATATGTAAAGGATGTCTGTCAAATTTGGCTTCTAAAAGTCCAACGCCCCTCTTTCCCTTCTGAGCTTCAGTGCGTACCCATACAACATTTTATTTGCATGTGTGGGGCAATTTTATACTCGGGAGAAATGCTAGTACACATTTTTTTGGGGTTGTTTCATCTTTAATGCCTTATGGGATACAAAAATTAGCCGTAAAAGTGACTTTTTTGGGAAAATGTTCATCTTTTTCCTTTTAGGGACCTATTTGAAGCAAACACCTGTAGGGGAAAATACACATATTACACCTTGCTAAATTCTCCAAAGGGTGCACTTTCCAAAATGGTGACACTTGTTGGGGTTCCCCTCTGTTTTGGTACCACTAGGGCTCTCCAAATGCATCCTGACACATGTAAAGGATGATTGTCAAATCTGGCTTCTAAAAGGCCAAAGCCCCTATTTCCCTTCTGAGCCCTACTTTACACCCATACAACACTTTATATGCAAAAGTGGTGCAGTTCTATGCTTAGGAGAAATAGTTCTACACATTTATGGGGGGTGTTTCATCTTTTATCCCTTGTGGCTTACAAAAATTTGGGGTAAAAGTGACTTTTTTGAGAAAATTTTCACCTTTTTTCCTTTTTGGGGCCTAATTGAATCAAACACCTGTTGGGGCAAATACACAAATTACACCTTGCTAAACTCTCCAAGGGGTGTACTTTCCAGAATGGTGTCTCTTGTTGGGGCTTTCCTCTGTTTTGGTACCATTATGGCTCTCCAAATGCATCCTGACACATGAAAACTTTTTCAGCCATATTTGGCCTCCAAAAACGAAACAACGCTCTTTCCATTCCAAGTGCCCCCCTGTGCCCGTACAGAAGGGTACAGTGACAAAATGGGTATTGGCATACTCAGGAGGAATTGCCCTCAACATTGTAAAATGCATTTTCCTTTTTAACCCATTGTGAAGGTGAAAATTTTAGTGTTCAATGAATCTATAGTAAGATAAAATTACATTTCTGTAATTTCACTTTCATTTATCTTTCACCCTCATGAAACGTTCATAGGGTTAACAAAATTCCCAAAGGTTGTTTTGAATATTTTGAGGGGTGTAGTTTCTAAAATGGTGTCATTTGTGGGGGTTTCTTGTCATGTGGGCCTTATAAAGTCACTTCTAACTAAATTGACCCTCCAAAAGTAGGTTTTGATGATTTTCGTGAAAATCTGAAAAATTGCACCTAAAGTTATAAGCCTCCTAACATCCTAAAAAAAGGAAAAGATGTTTGAAAAATGATGCCAAGTTAAAGCAGACATATGGAAAATGTTAGTTATCAAGTTATTTTAGTGATATGACCAACTTTCCAAAAAGTAGAAAATTTTGAATTTGGAAAACATAGTTTTTTTCAAAATTTTTGCCAAATTTCCATTTATTTCATAAATAAATACTAAACATATTGATTAAATTTCTCAACCAGCATGAAGTACAATGTGTCACAAAAAAACAATTTCAAAATCAACTGGATATGTTAAAGTGTTCCAAAGTTATAACCATTTATAGTGACACAGGGCAGATTTGAAAAAATGGGCCGTGTCAGGAAGGTGAAAAGTGGCTTCAGCGTTAAGGGGTTAATGGTGGGGGGCAGCAAAGGGAATAATTAATGGTGGAGGGGCATCATATGAAATAATTAATGGTGATGGGCAGCATACAAAATAATGGTGGGGAGAGGGGCATATGAAATAATTAATTATGAGGGGCAGTCTTGTATTAAATTGTCTGGCAGCATGTTCAATAATTAATCGAGAGGGGTCCCAGTATATTTAACAATTTGCATCAGCATTTGCAAAACTCTGCAAGCAAACTTTCCTATTTTTTTTAATTTTTAAATTTGTGGCTATATGATGATGTCATCACCTGCCAGCATCACAGCAGCAGAGACAGAAGTGAGGAGAACTGCTTAAGACATGTGGAGAGGTACTGTATATAGCAGTGATGGCGAACCTTTTAGAGACCGAGTGCCCAAACTGCAACCCAAAACCTTATTACTTATCGCAAAGTGCCAGTACGGCTATTTAACCAGAAAACTGACGGTTTAGTTTAGAATCAATTTACACAGGACTGTCTGAGCTCGGATTCCAGCAGTCCTATACACACTGAAACGCCACTTTTACACCATTTTACATCACATAAAAGAGTAATAAAAAGTTATCAAAAGGTTACGCAGTCCTCAAAATGGTAGCAATGAAAACAACGTCTCATTAAGCAAAAAAACCCAAATCTCCCCAGCTCCGTGCACTAAAGTTATTAGCGTCACAAGATGGCGAAACTATTTTCTTTTTCGTACACTGTTTTAATTATAGAAAAAGCATTAAAACACAATAAAACCTACAAATCTGGTATCACTGCGATAGGACCGAACCAAAGAATAAAGGAGACAAATGATTTGGAGCGCACAGCGAAAGTATTAACATCCAGCTTCCCAGTACACGACATGGAATAATAAATGAGAAGTAAAATATGTTATGCAAAAAATAAGCCCACACAGGTATATATAAATGCATATATAAATATATAATATAATATGCATATACATAATTACATACATAAAAATACATATGTTACTTACTCTTGCTCAGGTGTCTGTTGTTCCAGGGGGGGGGGTCGGGGTGCAGCATCTGGAGTTCGTTTCAGTGTGGTTATGGGGCATGAGTTCCAGGGGAGGGGGTGATGGGGGGCAGTGACCGGAGTTGAGCGGGGGAAGGGGGGGGGAGTGAGAACGGCCGGAGTCCTTGCGGGGGGGGGCGGCGGGTTGCGGTAGCGGGCATAACAGGCTGGGGTTCGGGCGCGCCGGGGGGGGCTTGTGGTAGCGGGCGCAGTTTGGGCCGTGAGTTTCGGCCCGGTTGCGGGCGGAGTTTTATGGGAGGTGCGGGAGCGGGCAGGATGCGTGGATGCGCTGAATTAAAAAAATAAATACACTCACCTCAGACTTGTTCCTCCGGCTGATCACTGCAGCGCACACGGAGTAAGGTGCCCAGCGCTGGCAGCGTAATGACATCATTTCGCTGCCAGCGCGGGGATGCTTACCGTCCTGTGCGCTGCAGTGATCAGAGTGACAGCAGGCAGTGTCAGCGCCCTGCTCTGTCATGGCTGTTAGCATTATCGGAGCGCAGCTCCGATACTGCTAACAGCCATGACAACCAGGTGTGGACAGTGGTTGTCCGCACCTGGTAGTGGTTGGGAGGATGGGGCGCGTGCCAGCAGTGAGGGCTCTGCGTGCCCTCTCTGGCACGCGTGCCATAGGTTCGCCATCGCTGGTATATAGTATAAGCCGAGTTTTTCAGCAAAATTTTTGTGCTGAAAATTCTCCACTTGGCTTATACTCGGGTATATTAAAAAAAATAAACTCAGTACTCACCATTCCGACGGCCCGGGCATGCTCCTCTTCTATCTTCAAGTGTGCAGGTCTGCAACAGCTCTATAGGCAGCACCACTTCTTTATGCATGCCGGCTGCAGGCCTGCGACAGCTCCGACAGATCCGCACGGCGCACAACTGCTGCGGACCTGCAGCCGGTGTACATGAAAAAAAAGAAGAGGCAAGCTATGCCCTATAGGGGGCTGGCTATATACTTCAAGGGGCTGACAGGCTATATACAACAGGGGTCTGGCAGTCTATATACTTCTAGGGGCTGGCAGGCTATATACTTCAAGGGCTTGGCAGGCTATATACTTCTAGGGGCTGGCAGGCTATATACTAAAGGCCGGGCTGGCTATATACTACAAGGGGCTGGCAGGCTATATACTAAAGGGGGGGCTGGCTATATGCTACAAGGGGCTTTCAGGCTATAGACCAGGTGTCTGTGTCTTATACTCTGTCATCCCACCACCAGCAGCCATCATGTCCTCCCCTGTAACAATTAATTTGCTCTTTCGGCCGGGTGCATCACTATGACACGGCGGTGTCGCGCTGGCCCTTACACTATGACTTACGGCTGCGACACTGCTGTGTCAAAGTGATGCGCCCCAGCTGGAAGAGAAGAAGACAGAGCAGTGGGGGGCCCGAGGAAAATAAGCAGTTAGGTGAGTATAGATTTTTTTTTCTTTCAAGAGGGCACTACTATGTACATTACATTAAAAGGGGCATCTGGGGTGGACATTTCATTAAAGGGGTCCATCTTGGGTGGACATTTCATTAAACGGGGCCATCTGGGGTGGACATTTCATTAAAGGAGGGTATCTACTGTGGATATTTGAGTAAAGGAGGGCATCTGCTGTGGACTTTTCATTAAAGGGGCATCCGCTGTCGACATTTCATTAAAAGGTGCATTGGCTGTGGACATTTCATTAGGGGGCATCGGCTGTGGACATTTAATTAAAGGGTGCATTGACTGTGGACATTTCAATAAAGGGGGCCATCTGGGGTGGACATTTTATTAATGGGGGCATCTGGGGTGGATATTTCAGTAAAGGTGGCATCTGGCATGGACATTTCATTAAAGGGGGCATTGGCTGTCAGCATTTCATTAAAGGGGGGATCGGCTGTGGATATTTCATTAAAGGAGGCCATCTGCTGTGGACATTTTATTAAAGCTCCTACATGTTTTAATGACCCTTCTCATACCCCAGCCACAGTAGAATACCCTCATTCTGTGCCCTTTCCTACTGTGGAAGTACTGTGTATAATGGCCATAGTGGACCACTGTGACTAAGGTCTACTCTGGGTGGATTGTGACTATGGGCTCCTGTGGGTGAACTGTGGCTGTTGACTACTGTGGGGGCACTGTTTCAGTATTAGCTACAGTGATATCCCTGTAAATATATTTGTTAATGTGGGTGCTCTGTTACTAAGTTGGCTACTCTGGGCCACTGTCTGGTCCATAGTAAGTGGGCATTATTACTATGTTGGCTACTGTGGGGCACTTCTTCTATATTGGCTACTCTGGGGGTCATTGTTTATATATTGGCTACTGTGGGGGCACTGTTGTCATATTGGCTACAGTCCGGGCCAAATTAAGGGTGGTGGGGAACCCTGGGTGCAAACTGGTGGGGGCCCTCCTCACAATATATATGCAGCCCTGTTTTTTCTCTGCAACCACCTCCTCTCGATCTCCGTCCAGGGCTGTCCTGCTGTAGACGCTCTCTAGTCCAAGCAGGAAGCCGCAGCACTGCTTGCAACCTACTGGACACAATGGGGCACATTTACTTACCTGTCCGACGGGGTTCACCCACAGTGCATTGTCCGACGGCAATTTACTAAGATCGTGCACCCAATATCCTGCTTGTGTTGCTTCCCTTCTCAGGTCCGCCAGAGTTCACCTTCTTCTTCCTGGTGCATATAAGTGCATTGTCTTGCAATACAAATTGAAAGTTAAATCTCGCGCTCAGTTGGAATCGGCCAGATCGTCTGACAGACCGCCCCCCAATTTCTGTCACATGGAAGCCAGCGCAGCTGCGCAAAAATCTGATCGTGTGCGACACAATCCCAGCACAGACACCTGTTAAATACCTGTCAAAGCCGTGCAAATCCTGAAAACTGTGAATAGTCCGACGAAAGTGCGATCCGCGACCCTTAGTAAATAAGCCCCAATAAGTATCTCTCCTTTGAAAAAGAGGGGAGATAATTATTGGTACGTTCCATCTGCAGCAGCTTCTTCCTCAGAACCTACATACAGAAGAACAGAGCGGGCTGTAATCACCTGCTCTCTTCTGCTGTATTAGGAACAATATCAGCTGCAAGGTTTGGCTGGATTATTGTAATACTGGTTTCATGCCCTGAATGTTAAATCATTTGCGGTCACTGCTCCGAAGCCGGAGCTGCACAGGTGCGGGCCTGCTGTTCTGCAGACGGCAGGTTCGTCGGATGAGGGCACGCAGCTACTCGTAGCTGCGTGCCGAAGATTGTGGGTAGGAGGAGTAAAGAGGCCAATGGGGCGTGGAGTAGCTGCGCCGCGTAGCCTCAGCTCCGGCTACTTCACGCCCCGGGTAGCCACATAACAAAATTTACATATAGAGATAATAAAAGTTACCAAAAAAGTGCAGGGATGTGAGGGCTATCCTCACGTCCTATTGATCCACCTACCACCCGATCTACCTTTTTAGGTAGATTCGTGGTGGTAGGTTCCCTTTAAGAACTCCAGATCGTTGAGGAGACCCCATCTATTTAAAGTCCAGGACCTGTGATAGTCTTAAACGTAAAAATTGTTATCCCAGCGCCCCCCCCCCCCCCCTCTCCTTGAAGTGCATTACCTCCTGTTTAAAAGTGGATCCAAAAGGTGTTAAAGGGGTTATCCGAGTTTTGAAAAAAAAATATATGTGGCCGGGAGCGGGCTGCCTAAAACAATAAAGCTGTACTTACCTTCCGGTGCCCTCCGGTATCCAGCGCTGCTGTCGCTCCGGTCCGGGCGCCATGTAAACAAACATGGCCGCCGGAGCAGCGCTGCATTCATCTTCCGGCCGGACACGACAACCTTCCGGCCCCCATACACAATGCTGTGTATAGGGACGGATAGGCGTACCCGGCCACGGCCGGCCGGAAGCTGAATGCAGCGCTGCTCCGGCGGCCATGTTTGTTTACATGGCGTCCGGAGCGACAGCAGCGCTGGATATTGGAAGGCACCGGAAGGTAAGTTTTATTATTTTAGGCAGCCCGCTCCCGGCCGCATATATATATATATTTTTTTTTAAACTCGGACAACCCCTTTAAGACTCAACTCAAATTATCAGATATCAGGGCAGACAAACAGGTTTTGCTCTTTAATCTGTGTAGGAATATAGTATTCTAAAACTGCTACTGAGTAGGACTATTTTATGCACACTCCATAACAGATACAAGGTACCATGTATGTAAGGCTAATCACTAGTGGCTGAACAGAGTCTCACAGGATTTATTCTCAGGGACCAGGTTACACACTTCAGCCTCATAGAGCAGGGAAATGGCTTTAGAAACCTGCAATGCAGTCAGCAGCCAGTGCACTGCGTCTCATGGATCTAGATCATGAGGTCACTTCTAGAGAAACCAGATATATGCCATTAAATTACATTTTGCTGATTTAGATGCTGTGAGTTTCAGCTGATGGGAAACATATAAAGAAAATAGACAGTAAAGATTATGTTACATATCCTTAGAAGCACCTTACATAGACACACTGCATTCACATATCCTATTTTTCTATAGAACCCTGCAAGAAATTATCTAAATATATATATACATACACAGTACCTTGCAAAAGTATTTGGCTCCCTTAGACTTTTCTACCTTTTGCCACATTTCAGGCTTCAAACATAAAGATTTGGGTTAAGAATCAAGTGTGATACAATTGTGAAGAGGAACAAAATTTACTGGATATTTTAAACTTTTGTAACAAATAATAAACTGAAAAGTGGTGCGCCCAATATTATGTGACCCCCTTAAGTTAATACTTTGTAGCGCCACTTTTGGCTGCGATTACAGCTGCAGGTCGCTCGGAGTATTAGGTCTCTTTCAGTTTTGCACATCGGAGACTCAAATTCTTGCCCATTCTTACTTGGAGAACAGCTGGAGCTCAGTGAGGTTGGATGGAGAGCATTTGTGAACAGCAGTTTCTGGCTCTTTCCACAGACTCTCCATTGGATTCAGGTCTGGACTGTGACTTGGCCATTCACCACCTGGATATGTTTATTTGTGAACCTTCCATTATAAATTTTGCTTTATGTTTGGGTCATTGTCTTGTTGTCCCAGTCTCAGGTCTTTTTCAGACTCCAGATTCTTCTTTTTTCAGATTTTCAGATTCTTCCAGAATGGTCCTGTATTTGGCTCCATCCATCTTCACATCAATTTTAACCATCTTCCCCGTCCCTGCTGAAGAAAAGCCCAAACCAAGATGCTGCCCCCAACATGTGTGACAGTGGGGATGGTGCCACCACCGTGTGTGACAGTGGGGATGGTGCCACTACCGTGTGTGACAGTGGGGATGGTGCCGCCACCATGTGTGACTGTGGGGATGGTGCCACCACCATGTGTGACAGTGGGGATGGTGCCACCACCATGTGTGACTGTGGGGATGGTGCCCCCACCATGTGTGACTGTGGGGATGGTGCCACCACCATGTGTGACAAGTGGGGATGGTGCCACCACCATGTGTGACAAGTGGGGATGGTGCCACCACCATGTGTGGCTGTGGGGATGGTGCCACCACCATGTGTGACAGTGGGGATGGTGCCACCACCATGTGTGACAAGTGGGGATGGTGCCACCACCATGTGTGGCTGTGGGGATGGTGCCACCACCATGTGTGACTGTGGGGATGGTGCCACCATGTGTGACTGTGGGGATGGTGCCACCACCATGTGTGACAAGTGGGGATGGTGCCACCATGTGTGACAAGTGGGTATGGTGCCACCACCATGTGTGGCTGTGGGGATGGTGCCACCACCATGTGTGACAAGTGGGGATGGTGCCACCACCATGTCTGACTGTGGGGATAGTGCCACCACCATGTGTGACTGTGGGGATGGTGCCACCACCATGTGTGACAGTGGGGATGGTGCCACCACCATGTGTGATAGTGAGGATGGTGTGTTCATGGAGATGAGCTGTCTTGCTTTTACATCAAACATATCGTTTGTCATTGTGCCCAAAAAGTTTGATTTTGGTTTCATCTGACCAGAGCACCTTCTTCCATGTTTGGTGTCTTCCAGGTGACTTGTGGCAGACTTTAAACAAGACTTTTTATGGATATCTTTGGGAAATGACTTCTTCTTGCCACTCTTCCATAAAGGGCAGATTAGTGCAGTGTACGACTGATTGTTGTCCTATGGACAGACTCTCCCACCTCAGCTGTAGGTCTCTGCAGTTCATCCAGAGGGATCATGGGCCTTTTGGCTGCATCTCTGATCAGTCTTCTCCTAGTTTGAGATAAAAGTTTAGAGGGATGTCCTGGTCTTTGTAAATTTGCAGTGGTCTGATACTACTTCCATTACAATATGATCACTTGCACAAGCTCCTTTGGATGTTTAAAGCATAACTGTAAAGCTATAGTGATTTTTACCAAATTATTATATGTGATTCCCCCTGTGAAAACAAACATAACGATGCCTACTTTGTGCTGCTCATCCTTTTCTTTTCAAACTTCATTAGTACATGAAGTCTATGCCTGTGCTCTGTGAGCACTAAGGATTAATAGCTTATCTGCACAGAGCTGATATTGCGGATAACAAGGTGGGGGAAGGGAGCAGCATGAGGTGCAGAGACAGTTTTGTAGAATCACTAATTGGGACGGTGGGACTGATGGGGAACAGGGAGATCTTGTACCTCAATATTATGTGCAGGAGACATCTGTATTCACTGTCTTGGACACATCCAGCTCTGCTACATACACTGTCACATGGCCTCCTTCCCTGTGAGCAGGGTGCAGCAGCTCTTCCCCTCCCATGACACTGACTGAGAAACAGGAGGGCTTATCACCCCATGGAGAGGAGGCAGCTATTGCAGCTCTGAGGTAATCTGAGGGGTTTAGCAAGGAAACTGCTGCATATAGGTAACAAAGATAACAAGCGAAGTTGTTTTACATCCCAAGAGCTTTTGATTTGTAGAAAAAAAACAAAAACCTTTACAGTTACTCTTTAACGTTTGTGAAATCTTCTTGTATCTAAATCCAGCTTTAAACTTCTCCACAACAGCGTCACGAACTTGCCTGGCGTGTCCCGTGGTCTTCATGATGCTCTCTGCACTTTAAAGGGAGCCTGTCACCACAAATACATCTGGTGGTAGGTTCCTAGTAACTGACACCCTTTTTTTTTTTAGCTAAAAATTGTTTCCTTCAGATCCCCATAAAATCAAAGTTATCAACTTGCCTGGTATCTAGGGATCTACAGAGCAAGTGGGGTGAGTGGCCTAATGTCATGTGACCATGGTGACATCACAGGTCCTTTAGCCTCTTAACATTAGCAAACTGTACATACAAACATACATGCACATATCTGACCACATAAAAAATCACATCATGCCTGCATGGACTTCTACTCCTCTCCATGCAGGCTGCTGTGATTTCATGTGATATGATATGCTCTGATTTCATGAGATAAATGCTTGATGTACAGTTTGCTAGTGTTAGGAGGCTAAAGGACCTGCGATGGTCACATGACATTACTGCTATACGCAGAGAAAGCATGGAGACAAGCTGCTGGATTCAGCCCAAGAAGGCCATATGAAATATATGGATTATATTTATCATCATCAGTCATTTAGGACAACGTTGGACCACTCAGGCTGCATTCACACGTGGCGTTTTAGTTGCTTCAGAACGCATGTGTTTTAAAATGTTACTATGCATTTGGCTACTGTGGGAGTGTTTTTCTTCATTGCTAGAAGTATAGGTAGCTGTGTAAACATTTTCACAACTACTTACACGGGTGAATGCACCCTCAGAGATCCTCACTGAATTTCTGGAGTGAGTTTGCTGCACTGAAAGTAAAGAGGCCGAAAAATATTGCACGCCCCAGTTTTCAGTTTATTATTTTTCACAAGAGTATAAAATATCCAATAAATTTTGTTCCACCTCACACACGTGCCGCACCGTTACCCTCCGTACACAGGGAAAAGATAGGACATCTCTTTGAAGAGGGGAGAGTTCATCCCTCCTCATCTCCAGCGCGCCGGACGTGTGCCATTAATGTGAATGTAGCCTTAATTGGTACAGTTAAAAAAACCAAGCAGTCATCCTCCTAGATATAACATTCACAGAATTAAAGGGGTTGTTTTAGATCTATAAAAAAGTGCCTTTATTACCGCTTCTCCCTTCCCCATTCCTCACAACATCACACTGAAGTAGCGCGTTGCACAGAGGAAGAGAGCCGGCACTGCCACCGGCAAAACAGATCCAATGGTCAGATGAACGCTGGGTCTGTAGAAGTTTATCAGAGCTGCTGGGTCCCGCTCTGCTCCAACATCTGCCCCCACAGGGGCTCGTTTCCAGCTGTAACTGGGGCTCTTATAGATGTCCCAGTTACAGGTTAAAACCAGTATTTTAATAAAAATGTAAGAAAAATTTAAAAAAAGAAAAAAATGCAAAAATGTCCCCCAGGGTTCTTTTATGACCTCATGGGGACATATAAAGTTAAAACACACACACATGCATTACATTTAAATAAATATTTAAAAATAAACCTACAGTACAAATCTAAAGAATAGAAACTTTTGCCTAGCTCTGCAAAATAAGCAATTCTGTAATTTACACTCATTCGCTATCTGCAGCCGTTTGTCAGCTAGCAGACTAGCAGCTAGCAGTTACCTTGTCCCTCTGGCTGTCTATCTTTGGTTGGTTGCCATGGGAATCCATAGCTAGACGGGGAGAGGAGGGTGGGTGGATGATGTTGGGAGTGGTTACTAGCACATGCCGATTAGTAGCTGTAGAATATCAGTCCTGGCAGCATTTAAAAAGCTCCAGGACCTACAGTTCTGTTATAAGCATGTGATGAATCACATGTTTCAGGTCATCCAATTACATACCAGGAATGTAGCAGAGCTGTTTGTGTTTGAAAGTTTAAATATAGTAGAAATGTGTATGTATGAAAGTGTGAATGCACAAATAAAGACAGCTCAGGCTCCCCATCAGTTGTAATGACTGGCATCATATCCTGCGCACACAGCACAGTGTATATACAGGGCAACCTCTGTTAGCAGATCTCTTTCTACAGGAAAGTGGTGGTCTGCAGCTTCCATAGAGTATAATGGCCAAATATTAAAAATATAAGTGATTGAATTAAAAAAACTGTGTTTTAGGGAGGGGGTCCTCTTAGGGGCGTCTTCTGGAGAGGTTTCAAGGTGTGTTCACACGTGGCAGTGGTGCATGCATTTTCAAACGCATCAGAACAGCTGAGAAGAGCAGATTTACCTGATTACATAGCTGTTAACATTGCATTTACAAAACAGATGTGTTAACACAATGTTAATGCATGCATTTGTTAACACTATGTTAACACATAGTGTAGTATATTTGTAATATCACAATAATACATAAATATAGCATCAATTGTGTTCTGCCCAACCTGTATAAAACATATCCACTACTATCTGTGACTGGTGTGCAGTACAATACTTTATCACTAGGTGGCACTACAGTAGTGTGTAGCGGAGTCTATGTAGCACTAGTGCACTAGTTTGTTTCCTTGTGATCTGCTGCATTCAGCACAACCCAAGCCGCTTCCTACAGTGGATTTGTAGCATGAGTTTCCACTATTATTTTAGTTTGTGTGAAAGGATTAGGATATGAGCTCTTGACTGCATAAGTATGTTTTTTAATTTAAATAATAAAAAATGATTTTAAACTTTCATGCAAGTGCTAGATTTCCTTCTGTTTACACAGTATAAGGCAGTGATGGCGAACCTTCTATAGACCAAGTGCCCAAATTTCAACCAAAACCCAATTATTTATCACAAAGTGCCATCAAAAAAGTTTGAGAAGTAAGTTATTAAGAGCTGTTCTGCCCCAAATTTCAATCGTTTTGGCCTCTTGACGACACCAATACAGTTGAAAGAAGAACGGCAAATTTGGATTATCATTGTAGCTTCTCTTCAGGGTCCCCCTGTACAAGAAAGAAATATGGGGCCAGCACTAGGACCTCCAAAAATAATGCAGCCCTTTACACAACTCTCACTATTCCTGCAGTCCCAAGTAGACAATTATGTGTAGCGCTGAGAGCAGTTCGAGTCTCCTGGAACTGCAGGAGGATTCTTTGAGTTTGTTTGGTGAACTCTGTGCTGGGTAAATGGTTTGGGTGCCCACAGAGAGGGCTCTGAGTGCCACCTCTGGCACCTGTGCCATAGGTATGCCACCACTGGTATAAGGCAATGTCATGCACACATCCTATCTTATAGTCTTATTGAAGAAGATTTTACTATGTTGTATTCATTCAAATGAAAATGTTTTCATGAAAACAAGAAATAACTGAAGTGTAACTGTTTTTTTGTCAAAGCCATATCACTCCATTCCCATTGTCTACTTACGATGCCAGCACCTTATATTCCTACCTTTATGTTCATATGTTTTCACCTTTCTGCAACCCATGGACCTTTGTGTTTCTGCTGAACAGTGGTACAGTTGCTATGGGGCCCACAGTGTCAGGGGGCCCAGCCACACGCACCATTATATACATGTTGTGCTGCACATTGTATAGCATAATATGTATATAACAGCGCACATCTTACACAGTTGAACCAGGAGCTCAGGCAAGAAATGTGGTGGGAGGGGACAGCAGGACTAAGATTTTCTGTATATCTAACTTTCTACCATCTTCGTTCCCCATGTGGTCAGCAGCGACTGGGCTGCATGAAAGTAAACATGAGTGCATATTTTGCAGGACTCTGGCAGTGGTTCTCCTGTTCCTCCTTGCACAAAGGTGGAGGTAGTGGTCCTGCTGCTGGGTTGTTACCCTCATACAGCCCATTTCACATCTCTTGGTGTACTGGCCTGTCTCCTGGTAGCGCCTCCAGCCACTGGACACTACGCTGACAGACACAGCAAACCTTCAGGCCACAGTTCACATTGATGTTCAATCCTGAATGAACTGCACTACCTGAGCCACCTGGGTGTCATACAGGCACGTGGAGACCACACACAATACTGAGCCTCATTTTGTCTTGTTTTACGGACAAGTTGGAAAGTTGAATCAGCCTGTAGTGTGTTTTTCCACCTTAATTTTGTCGATGACTCGAAATCCAGGACTCCATTGGTTAATAAATGTAATTTCCATTGATGATTTTCTTGTGATTTTGTTGTTAGCTCATTCAACTTTGTACAGAACAAAGTAAGCAATGTATTATTTCATTCATTCAGATCTAGGAGGTGTTATTTGAGTGTTCCCTTAATTTTTTTGAGCAGTGTATAAGGCTATGGATGACTTATGGGGGCCAGATTTTCATTTTGTGTTATTGTACACAGTCACCCAAAATTTTGCAAAATCAAGGCCTATTAGATGAATATAGCATTATGTAGATTTGTGCATAGCAAATGTTAGGATAATAGTATATAGAAAGGTAATAACTCCAGACGTAGAATTGTGTAAAAAGATAAGTGGATTTATTCCATATTCAAAGCGACGTTTCGGCTCAAAGTGGGCTTGAGAGGCCAGAGGAGAATCAAATGAGGAAACAGGGGCTGATACCTGAACCCTAAGGGTGATGCCAGGCGTGGCGTTTTGAACCCGTTTTTTGGTCCGTTTTAAGCAGTCAGTCCAAAAACGCATCAGTTTTTGACGAGTTTTAATTAAGATAATTGGAAAAACCTGTCAAAAACAGATACGTTTTTTATGGACTGCTTGAAATTGGACCAAAAACGGGTTCGAAACGCCATGTGTGGCATCGCCATAAGGTTGTATTCAAGCTTTCAGTTTTTCAGAAGCAGTTTTTGAAGCCAAGAGAAGCTCCTCCTTTTTTCACTCCACTCCTGGTTTGGACATCGAAAACTGCATCTGAAAAACTGAATGTATGAACGCACCCTATGAGTAGCTGGTTTCCAGCCCCTTTCAATTCTTGCCTATTGGAAGTCTAGAATTTTAGGAATATCCGGCTGGGCTAGGTCAATCTTAGTATTTTAGCAAAAGGAAGTAAAGGCCCTCCGAACCCTCAAGTAAATTTTATATGTAACAGCCTTCTTACTTTTTTTTGGAGTGTGGAAATTACCTTACTGACCTTTCTTAACTAAAATCAACCATTCAAAAGCCATGCCATCAGATGCAAGCTTTGTATCTCTGGATGGAATATTGGGCCCCGAGAGAGGAGATCCGCAATGTCTTGAAGGATCCAGGGGTCTGTCACCGAAAGATCTCTCAAGGTTGACAAACCAAACTCTTTTTGGCCTATAAGGATGTAGCTACCCCACAGACTTGCCGGCATGACCACATGGCATCAGGTCGCGCTACCCGTGACCAGGCGAGGGGACCCAGAACACTCTCTCCCCCTCGCCATGTCAGCACAACTTGAAACCCAGACCGAGGTCTCCACAATGTCTCCCATCCAGGAACAGGAGACTACTGAGGCAACGGAGGTGGAGTCAGCTATTGTGTTTGTGGTTTCCTGTCCCTGCGGGTGGAACCCCACTCTCGGTGGTGCTGTCGTGGTAAGAGGGAAAGTGCCAGGGCTGCATTTATGCTGCTATGGGCACCCTATCTGAGCCCTTATGCTAATGCATAATGTGTATTAATGCATAATTTTGATGCCTTCAGTGTGAATCTACAATTTTTATAGTCATAAAATTACAGAAAACTCTATGAACAAGAAGTTGTGTCCAACCTTTTGGTCTGTACTGTACCTGGCACATGAGATCACTCCTAGCATCTTTTACCTGGAGTGCCTTGTGGTTTATTAAGCCTGTGTGCTGCCCCCTTAGATGCCCGGAGCACAGGGTGAATTCTAGCCTTTTTGCTGCCTGGGGCAAAAATTGAAATGGCAAGTGTCTGTATCCCCAGGTCTCAAAGTTTAAATGTAGAGGCTATGTGAGCTGTGTATTGCTGAGAATTATCTAACCCAGATATATAGGGGGGAGGCTTAAGGCCAGCCCAGCCCCCTTCCCTGCCAACTTGCCATTGAATGCAAGAAGACATTGAACTTCAAAAAAGGGGAGAAAGACCAGCAGGTCCACATTGTTCAGGTGGATCAAAGACTCCATAAGATACTTCAGTATCGTGGACAGAGTTCTGTGAAATCTATCGGTTCTACAGAGCAGCCATGTGGTCGTCTCCATCCTCCTCCATAAACCTACAGGATGTACTTCTCTGCCACCAAGGCTTTAGCCTTCAACACGTGACTAAAATCCCCCCAAAAGTACTGCTTTCTAAGTCCCATATGTAATAAGGGCAATAAGGAAGAAGGAAATTTACTTACCAAAATTTCCTTAAAGGGGTAATCCCGCGAAGACAAGATTCTTAAATATACTCAGAATAACAAAATAATAACATTGAATTAGAGAATGTGTTAACAGATAACAGCATGTTATACATGACCCTCAGACACTTCCTGCCGGGAAGCAGCAGTGTGCAGAGACTTCCTGTATAAGCTACAGACAAAAAAAGAGCTGTGCGTGTTTTGGGTGAGTTAGCAGAGCTGAAAGAGTCATTGTATCTTATATTCATCTCATGAATCTCATCATCCCTCCTTTTTCCACGTGTCAGATACTACTATAATGTTCAGAAGCTAAAACCGTAGATAATTCCTGTACTCTGATAATCTAAGCACATTGTCAGCACACAGCATCTCATAGCACAGAAGAATCATGAAGTTTCTGCTTAGAGCCCCCGCCCCACACTTTTACACCGACCCTCACTGAGTTATCGGAACCAAAACAGCAATAAGACTAAAATTATAAAGTAAGGGGTTAAAAATTATCTTTAAATGTGTAAACATCACTAGGCGATTAAAATTTGAGAACTTTCTTTCATGAGAAAACGCCTGTAAGTCAGTGAGGCAGCACAACTTCCTCCCTGGGCAGGAATGAAGCATCAGATTATCAGACGCTCAATTAAAAAATGTTAACCCTGTCATTAAGGGTCAGAGTTAAAAAGACTGTTTCAATTCATTTTATTTACAGCTCATTCTTGTATTTCAGATATAAATAGTTACAAAATATAAATACAACGTATACTGTATGTACACAGAAAATTTGCATATATGTGACGTATTCCTAGAGCAGAGCCCTCCTCCTGTAAGAGTCCTTGTGTGGTCTCCCTGCTATGAACTACTATACACCTTTACAGCATATGGTCAGTAATCCATACATGTTGGATATGAATGACCCATTTATTAATGTGTCCCATCCTCTTGAAGCACCTAGTTTAGTGTAAGGGTTAGTTATACCATAGAGCTGTACAAGGCAGGTTCCTTTCTGATACATATGTGGTATGAAGCATAGAGGGTGCAACAACACACAGGTGAAGGGTGTCATAAAATATTTATATTTTCACAACTTCCGATATACACACAATATTTACACAATGATTGACACTGTATGACAGTAACATATTTACATTATGTATATATGTATAAATATACATGTGGCACTGCCGATCCTGCGCCTCTAGTGCCTCATATTCCATTATAAGCTTACAAGTAGTCATTTATGTGACATCATAGTCAGTGGGTATATCCAAACACCCACTTCTTCTGCGCTACGACGGTCATCATCAAGATCTTCCTCAGGAAGGGACACCATCTATGATGAAACCCGGAGAAGGCTTTTATATTGGAGTCATGCAGAGGTCATTAAGTTCAGCGTGTGTCAACACGGAATGACAGCAGTTTCTCTGAGTGCATGCTGTTAAGGGTCCGCAAGTCTGGGAGCCGCAGTAGTAGCTTGGTGAAACGGGAAATGTCGTTTGGACTGTTTTTTAGGATAAGAGAGCGAAGGGCACGAATCAGAGTCTCCTGCAACTGCTCAACTAATGAAGCGTTCTCCATACCAGAACGATCTGCCGAACAAAAAAAAAAAAAAAAAACATATATATAATAAATGTGATCCAGAAACTTAAATACATGAGCAATTATGTTAATATCTCCTTGAGTTTATGAAGGAGGTGGAGGTCTACTAACAGAAGAGAAGTATACAACTGCTCCTTATGACAATTCAGAATGTTAGTAACAGGAGAGTTGAGTCTGTATTGACCTGGAAGTAGAACGGCATCAACATTCTATCCCATCATCACACCGAAGCCATCTGATGTTTACAAGCCAATTTGAAAGTACCCTACTAGTACAGCCGGTTCAAAAACCTCAGATTTTAAGTAAAGTAGACAAAGAATGTCAAAGGGTGATGTCTTGTGGCATCTATGTTCCCAAGTGGTGTATTATATCATCCATTATACCTATTTATAGGTTCCTGCCCAGTGAAGAAAAGCTACTGACCTGCAGAAACAAGGACAAGTGCAGTGAAGATCCCCAATTCCTCCTGGCTGAGGTTAAGAGATGCCAACTTTTCACTGAAGTCAAACATTGAGCTTAGAAGTTCTCCCATCCCCATAGCTTGCAGCTCTGGCAGAGAGTATGTAGCTCCACTGAGAAAACGCAGGGAGCGTTCCCTTACATCAAACAAGGAGGCGAATCGCACCATAAGGACCTGTAAGAAGAATAGAGGTGGCTATTAGACATAGGGAAGGCGCGCAGGCTGACCTGCTAGAGAGAAAGTAGCCATGAGGATACTGGAGAATGCAACTAATCACAACTCACCTCAAATGTTCCCGCCTTCAGCAAGGTGACTTGATCTTGCTGAGTTAATCCTTGAAAGCCTGGTATATGACGTGCAAACTCCACCACTTCCCGAACAGCTGGGGTAAAGCTTAGAGAGAAATCCTCCCAGACCTCCTGCACGGAGCGGGGTGGACCTCCACGAGGTAAAGCACTCATAGGACATGCCTGTAGAGAGAAAGATACTTCACTTAATACCACCAAGTGACAAGTCATACAAGCTATAAAAAGGAAGCCCAGTATTGTATGCTAACACTTTGTTCTAGATGGATTAAGTTAGATAATCTCTTACCAGGTGAACACTGCGGTTAGCTCGAGGCTCTCCAGTTTCCTGCGACCAGCAAGCTGATGGTTGGTTCTCATGAATGTTCTCCCAGGATGTCATGTTTCCGGCCATTTTTTCATTGGCATAGACAAATATTTGTCGATGAGCTTGGGTGACCTGTCCGATAACATCATCAACACGGTCGGGACTGGGAGAGCGTGGAGGTGTCAGCTGTTGTGGGTACTGAGGATATGGTTCTGAGATAGATGGTGGTGAAGGACAGGAAGTTGGACCCATGAGGTGTGGAGAAGAAGGTCGAAGTTGCTGTGGCTGAAGTGGAACTGGGCTCCTTCTTCCAAAGTGCCCCCCAGCGATATGGCTCATTGCGCTGTGCATCTCTGCCAACATTCGCTGCTTCTCTCTTTTTGGGATGCGACCAAACCTCACAGCTACAGAGCGAGAGAACCAAAGTGTTAATATGCAAATAGCCATCATACAGTCTCCACAAGCGATGCGCTAAATGCTGGCACAAGTGAACTCACCATCTCTAGACATGCCCACTGCGAGACACTTCCGGAAGCGGCACTGCTGGCATCGGTTTCTGTTAATTCGTACAATGGAGCAGGTCTCGTTCTTCAGACATTTCTTGTACTGAATATTCTGCTGGATGCTGCGCCGGAAAAAACCCTTTAAGGTAAAGAACACATATAGTTTATTGTACAAGGATATAAAAATACAAAACTGCCAATACACATCTATAGGTTTAATGTTACATATAGGAGTCATACAACGTAGCATTGTAGACAAGAAATGTCCTCAGAACAACTTTCCACATCTTCAATGGTCTAGAAATCACAACTTTATAGAAAAGGGATTACGCCAACAACCTCTATAGTATAACATGGGGCCATCCTGTAACAGGGGTTTACCTAGAAACCTCTCACTGGTATTACATAACATTGGGATATACATAGCACCCACTCCCTAGTGATCATATAGCAGAGATATAAGTAACTACCACTCACTGACTATCATATAACGCCAGTATGTTCATGTACCTTCAGCTGCTGATAATAGAGAGTCCACTATTCCTTTATTATTTGTACTTTTCAATGACCAGGCATTTGCTACATGTATACATTGTATTTGTATTGTCTGGTACTCACCTTACAGCCCTCACAGGCGTGTACTCCATAATGGAAACCAGAGGCCACATCTCCACAGACTTTACATAATAAGACCATTCCATTTAGCTCTGCGAAGCAAAGGTAACATGTATATGTTAAAACACAGAAAAAAAACTTCCAGTGATTGTGTCAGTGCACACTGCAGTAATTTTCTCCATAATAACAATGGCTAGGATTTCTCTTACTTGTTATGTTGCTGGAAGTTTTGCTTGGCGATACTCTGCTGCCATCATCAAGCGCTACGTGGAGTCCTCCGGGAGATGAGGCCAGGCCATAAGATGAGCGAGGAGAGGTCTCCCCCCCTGAGGAGCTGGCGCTGTAAGAGTGGGAAGGGGATGGTGGCAGGTAGGATGGGTAGGTAGTGGCGCCACTCTGTGGACTTCCAGATGAGCATTCACTGTACAGAGATACCGGGCTGGTCCGACTTGGGGAAGAACCGCTGGAGCCAACATAACTTATAACTCCACCTGAGGAGAGAGAAAGACAATAGACTGAAGAAACGTTGATAAAGCGGAGACATTATAGACCAGTGATGGCAAACCTTTTAGAGACCGAGTGCCCAAACTTCAACAAAGACCCGCTTATTTATCGCAAAGTGCCAACACAGAAATTTAATTTGTGATTTATACTCTCTTCTCTGTCATAGTTTTCATTGATACCAGCCTCCTGAGGACACCAATAAAGCAGAAAATAGCCCCAGGTAGAACTGTCACTTAAAGTACCTCTATGCACAGCAAGTCCTGGGCTATCTGGGACTGCAGGAAGATACCTGGAGTCATCTCTGGTGATGGCCTGGGTGCCCACAGAAAGGGCTCCGAGTGCCACCTCTGGCACCAGTGCCATAGGTTAGCCATCACTGTTATAGACTATGCTACCAGCTACATATAACTACTACGGCTCAAGAGATTTCATGTCATCTTACAGCAGAAGCCAAACAACCCAGGACTCTCATTTTTTGGTGGTTCTGTTTGATCTATCACCGATGCCTTTTGCTCCTGGTCTTCTCAAAAGAGTAGATTTATTCTGGACAATAGTACAATTTATCTAGTCAAAGTACCAGATCTGTATTTTAGCAATTTTGTGATGTGTTGGTTCCCAATCTCTTATTCCCAGCAAGGTGGCTAACAAAGAGTTAAAGTCTGGCACGTCTGAGACTCTGCACTGCAGGCACCGCTAAGCAGTCTGGGTAATACATGCAGAAAGGAAAATAGATGAAAGGTGCTCCCTTCTACACCCACTATCAGGGAACTGGGGTGACATGTGACATTTATGAGCAGGCACATGGGGAGAGGATGGTCAAAGTCTGTCAGTTCTGTTCCAATTCCTAGAATGTAGTAAAATACTATTCCACAAATAAAGCCCTGGTGACATGACACATCTCTATGCAGGCACTGCAGATATCAGGATGATATAGGATGCACCCAATTATTTCCTAATTTCAAGAGGATATTAAAGTTGGGGCCTCTGCAGCTCACATGTGGGTGTCTGGATTAGTACCTTGTAGGTAAACTTTACTAAAAGCTACATTAAAGACATATTATTATTTTTGGCAGCACAGGAAGTGTGTAACACCAAATTCTGCACATCTATAGAAGCTACGTCACTATGAAGGGTCAAATCCATCAGATCCGCACACAGAGGACATCCCCAGGAAAGGAGATTCTAAAGCAAAATTTAAGGAAAATCTAATCTGCATTTGGTTTGGTTGGGAGATATCTGTGGGTTATCTAACTAGATATGATAATACTAATCCTCTGACCCGTCCACCTTGTAAAGTGGTCTTAATATCCATGTCAGCTTCATGACCCCCTATCTCTGACCTGGAGGCCACACGCAGATAAGAGCCAGAGCGCTTGTCGTGTCTATTTATTACCATCCTGCTGTAAATAAGATGTCTGTGTATATATCATTCTGTTTTGAAGTTTTTTAATATCCTTTGATGGTCACTGCCTCATATGTATAAAATGCTGGAAGTTATTATGTCTGGTGAAATGATGTCAGGCGAAGGGAACAAGTCTTCTTGAAAGATCACCATAAAATATACTTATTTAGCCTCAAAAGAAGCATTGCCTGGTTTACTCTTCTTCTGTCTCGGTCCCATGGGTAACATTGAACACACAACATGTTATCAGTAATAGATCTCCCCTATGGCCCACATGAAGGGGACGTTCCTTAAATGTTGTAATATATCCATTTGGCTTCCAGTGTCATCCGAGAGGTATCTCAAGAGCAAGAACCCAAATATAACCCTGCACTTCTTTCATACAATGACAAGTACACAGATGACACAGAGGAACAGCATGATCTCTTCCTTACAGCGTGTTAATAAATTTCTTCTGGGGACCTACACTACCTCCGCTGTGCTATTGATCGGGTTACCTAGTCATCAGTATGTCACCCCTGACATATTCCTTCCCGCTTCCAACATCCATATTTGTTCCATATATCCTCAAAACTTGCTTGGGTGGTCTAAAAGATATCTTCATGTATCCGATCAGCGATCCAGTAAGCGGATCCTCCTGTGTCCATGTTTGATTTATATTCCCCTTATTTATAGCATGCTGTATCATGACATAACATCTGCCTGACCTCCGCTGGGATGTGGACTTATATAAAGGTGTTCATTTCTGATTTTTGTCACCTGTCCTATTCTGGCTCTGCCCCCCTCTCCATGTAATGAACACTCAGTCACTGACCTGAGGTTACTCATGGGCTCCAGCCTCACGCACACTCTCCACGTGTTCCCGATGCACATGGACCCCAGCGTCACGCCCACAAACGTGCTAGTGTCCAATGCCAGGCACACAAACTCAGCACCCTCCTCCCACACAACATTCCACCCCGCCTCTATTTAACCCACTCACTGCCCGTCCCATTCCACAGGGGTTCAGAGCATTAGTCATGATCCCTACACGTGCAAGAGCGAGAAATTATTCTGTACTCATTTCTTGGAAGACGACTCTGGTGACTAGTGTAAGAGCATACAGTAAGGAAAAGCAAAGAATGTGTAATGTAGGATCTGTAGAAAAATTATTTAAGGCAATAGGACAAAGGTGGAAAACTTAGAATAAACTAGATCCACAATTCTATTTTTTTATTTGGCCCCGCAACATTCTATGTGCAACATTGTAACACAGCAGTCGTTACTACCAATAGTTACTGATGGTCCAGTAACTACCCCGAGCCCAGGATTCAGTCCCAGTAGAGGGAGTGCCATGGGAAGAGGTTACCTCACATGAAGGGTGGAAAGGCGTGCCCAGAGCCGTCCAATTACGGGAGAAGTAGGAATGAAAACACTGTGCACATGGCTAGGGCGGGAGGACACGTGAAGGCGATGGGAGGCTCACACACAGCACGGGTGACCTACTTTACCCGTTCCATGTGACTGCAAGCTCTGCAGGCCAGGATCCCCTCCCATTCATGCTTTCCCTTTTCTGGACAAACTGTACTGTACTGTACACATTCACAACAGGAAAGGAACTGGCTTTACTATAGTAACATTTGTAATAAACACAATCAGACATGAAAGATGCCACTTTACACGTTCTATACAAACAAGATTCGCATTAATAGGAAGATCATCAATAAAATATTGTACGTCATATATACTGCTCCAACATAAAACAGAAATATCACTATATTCAGTACAGATGACATCCACAACAAACAACCTATAACTGATCACTTCTGGCTGCACCACCATCACCCAATCCCAAAGATGTAAGAGTCACAGAGCAGGTGCCAGGCTTACCCGTGTTGTTGCTGCACTCCAGAGTGGCCATGGCTGAGGGTGCCAGTAGTTGTAGATCACACTGCAGTCCTGTGCCCTTTATATGCCCCCTGGCTGCAGAGATCCGCTGTAGTAATTCCTCTTACATGGAGATATGGTCGCCAATGGCTGCTGCATTGGTGATGGGAGCAGCTCTGTGTATTACAGGAGTGATGCCCTCTGCAGATGCCTCTATGGTAGATGCACTGGTATGGAGGAGGCTGGCAGCCTGCAGTGCCGCAATCCTGCGATGTACAATGTCCTCAGTCTGAGAGCTGCCACTGCCCAGTGATGGGTAAAACCAAGGTGCTCCTGCACTAGTCCTTCTATGGCTGCAGCTGTCAGGTCTATGTCCGGAGTAAGTGAGCGCACGTCCTGTCCCTCCGCCCTGCTGCTCTGCACTGCTCTAGCTCACAGCTACCGCTCTGCTTTACCATCGCCCGGCTCTACCTTCACTGCAGTACTGCGCCTGCGCACTAGCGCCTGTCCTCCCCGGGCCCGGCACGTTGCACTGAAGCAAGGACCACGTGACCCCTGGGAGAGCCTCGTGCCCCAGTGACACACTTTCTTCAGCAGGCTGCTACTGCGCAGGCGCGGTCTGCTCTGCGGTCAGGGGCGGAGGAGGAGGGGGAGGACGGGGTTTATTTTGGACTGACATAGGTTTTTTGAAAAAAATCTCTCATGTTTTGTTCAGACCTGAGGTAAAGAGTGCGGTACCGCGATACTGTATAGTGTAGAAGCAGGCTTAGCCCGCACATAGTATACACGGACACAGCTCTGCAGACTTCCGTAAACACACGAGATCAGGCACTCAGGGACGTGACTGCAGCCCTGGATATACACGTGCACTGTGCACACTCTGCACAGGATTTATCCTCCTTACATGTGGCATCAATATCTTCTAGGGAAGGGGTGATAACTAGTGAGACCACCACTCCGGAGGGACTGTAGGGCCCTTATCCTGATCTATATCCTCTCAATATCAGCAGCCATAAGACACCAGTACAGTTCAACCCCTTTAAGAAATATATGTATAACAGCCACAGACTATGTCAAAATTACATGATTGGGGGCGTAACCACAGTGGTAAGAGCCATAGCAGCCGCAGTGTTAGGGGGCCCTATCATCATACTTGACATACTAAAGCAGTGATGGCGAACCTTTTAGCGGTCAATCATATTGGCCTACTGAGGACAGCAACACAGTAAAAAGATGGAAAATTTTCCAGTGTCCCTCTGTACACAGAGAATCGTGGGCCCAGCAGGAGGTCCGCCAAAGATAATTCGGCCCTGTCTATTCATTCTCCCTCTTCTTACAGTCCCAAGTAGCGAAGGAAGTATCAAAATATGACTGGAAGCAGCATCTTTTAAGTTGCTTGGAACTGCAGGAAGATTCTTTGAGTCCTGTCTGGTGTGCTGGGGCGATGGCCAGGGTGCCCACAAAAAGGGCTCTGAGTGCCACCTCTGGCACCCGTGCCATAGGTTCGCCACCACTGTACTAAAGCATACTAAGTATATAACATATATGTGATGTATTTTGCTATATATTTATGATGTAAATTCTGTATGTATAAATACTGTATGTGTGTATATATGCTTTACCTTTGTATACAGCATTGTATGCGTGTGTATATGTGAGTATACAAATATGTATATTTTTTGTTATTTGGAAGGGGGGCCCCATTCTGAAGACTGCTATGGGGCCCTGTCTCTCCTAGTTACACCCCTGTACATGATGGATGCAAGTCCCACCTCTGGTTGAAAAGGATTACGCTGGCTTCTGCAACTGGGGCAAATGCAGAGCTGTGTGCGCAATTCTGCCCACTATCCAGTCAGATATAACAGTGAAATAGCTGAACTTAAAGGGGTTCTCTGGAGGTGGAAAAACATGGCTGCAGTCTACCAAAAACAGCGCCTCAACTGACCATGGGTAGTGTGTGGTATTGCTACTGAGCTGCAGTACTGGCAGTAACCATGGTCGGGTGTGGTGCTGTTTTTGGAAGACTGCAGCCATGTTTTTCCACCTCCTGAGAACCCCTTTAATAAACGTGAATGGAGAGTTGCGGCATATGCATGGAAACTTATCTGTTAATGAGGGCTGGAGTTAGGGCTTAAAGGAAACCTACCATGAGTCTACTATCAGAAGTAGATCCGATGGTAGATTCATCCTGCCGCCTCTGCCCTAATCTGTAATTTAATAATCCTTGAACCTAATCTGTTAAAAACGTTATTTTAGTAATATGTAAATTATCTGCAGAGGCTACTGGGGCATGTACTAGTCTTAGCTCCGAGTGCCTGGCCTTGCTAGTTCACGGCCAGTAGCCTCTGCAGTTAATTTAAATATTACTAAAATAAAGGTTTTTTTTTAACAAGTTAGGTTCCTGTATTATTAAATTTCAGATTGGGGCAGATTTAGGCAGGCAAGTGGAATCTACCATCAGGTCTTCTTCTGATGGCAGATTCCTCATGGTAGGTTTCCTTTAACAGAAAATAATAATTCTTTATATTAGCGCACACAGATTACGCAGCGCTGCACAGAGCTTGCCACATCAGTCCCTGTCCCCAATGGGACTCACAATCTAATCAACCTACCAGTATGTTTTGGAGTGTGGGAGGAAACCAGAGGACCGGAAGAAACCCACACAAACATGGAGAGAACATACAAACTTTGCAGTGGGATCTGCATCAATCATTTATGTTTTACATATCCCCATCACGTTTATCCTTAAGGGTTTGTGAAGCAGGCTCGGGAGATTACACTGATATCATCATACTGACCCTAAGAATAAAAGGCGTATGTTATTTGGACTGCGCAGTGAAAAGGGGGAAAAAAAAGCTGCTAAAAATGACACAACAACGCTTTTTTGTCAATTACACCTCACTTGGCATTTTTCCAGCTTCCCAGAACATTGCATGGATTATTAAATTGTGCCACTAGGAAGTACAATTTGTCCCGCAGATAGCAAGCCCTCATACAGCTCTATTAACAGAAAGTTAGAAAAAAAACAAAACACAAAAACATCTAGGTCTTGAAAAGGTTCAAGTTATGTCAGAATAGGGAGAAATAAACTTCCTGCACTGCCATCCGGAGCAGAGCTGTACAGGAGAGGGCCCCCAACACAAGAATTTGGATTAAGCCACTTCTCTGGCAAATTTAGGGGGTAATTTATCTAATTTTCCCCTTCTCTGCACTCTTTTTGCGCCTATTGTGAGTGCCATTTTTTGCACCTCATTTGTCTTTGTCGTTTTGACTCTTTGTCAAATGCAGGGTTAAATTTTATAAAAGGCACAATTTGTTGCGCAAATCATACCATTGCCTTTCCTAAGCATGGTCAGGACTGACATGTTATTGTGCAATTATTTGCGCCCATATAGACGCAATAGTATAATAAATCGCAAACATCTGTTAAGAGGCGCAATGTAATGATACATAGGGCGCCACGGTGGCTGATGAGTAGCACTTCTCCTTGCAGTACTGGGGTCCTGGGTTTGAATCCCACCAAGGTCAACATCTGCAAAGAGTTTGTATGTTCTCTACGTGTTTGTGTGGGGGTCCTCCGGTTTCCTCCCACACTCCAAAACATACTGTTATGTTGTTTAGATTGTGAGCCCCATGGGGACAGGGACCAATTTGACACGCTTTGTGCAGCGCTGCGTAATTTGTGTGGGTTATATAACTAAAGAATTATTATTAAATAAGGCGCAAAAAAGTGTAATTCATAATATTGTGATAAAAAGTATACAATGGCTTCGGTCACACAGATTCCCAACAATAGAGGGAAGCAGAAGAATCATCTGACACTGCAGATCTGCAACACAGGGGGGAAACGGGCCCTGCCACTGGCACTTTCATGGGGGCTTCATCGTTTTGAAACACATTACAACAGCTGAGAGGAGGAGATTTGGCTGATTACATTGCTGTTAACATTGCGTTTACAAAACACATGGGTTACAGAACAGAGATATAGGCCCACGTTTATTAAAGCGTTTGCACCCCTTTTCTGTCTGACTTTGCACTGATAAGACGGTGCAAACTGCTTGTACATGTAGTGATAATGTGTCTGCGCCAGTTTTGCGTTGCTGCTGCGCTGTGTCCGACAAGACAGAAAAATGTGAACCTAAAGAGGCATGGGTCACAGTCTGGTAATAAAAATGGAGCTGTGCGGTGATCTGTTAAAAAGTTCTGCAGTGAGTGCAGTCATGTGCCGTCCAGTCGTGGGCATGAGCCTTTACTATGACTGTCGAGTATGCTGGTGTATATGATCCTGAACACAATCTTACAGTGGATTCTGCATGCATCCCTCAGGCACGGATGCTCTGCATGGGAAGACATACTGCTGTGGCTTTAGGGTCACAAGTACTACATTGCGATTTTTGTTTATACTGCAGCACCTTGTGATGATTCGGGTAAGATAGTGAGCTATATAATAGTCTGAGGTTTCTTGTGAAGAAGAAAGCCACCACACATTTTCTGCTCTCAATATTACACAGTGACACAGTGTTCCCAAAGGGGCTGAGTGCAGCTGTCCTAATTTGTATGTGAGGCAGACAGCCCGCGTCTGAGAACATCCTCTGCACGTTTCTGTCTGCGCCAGCCCTTGCCGCTGCTATACCCATGGCGTGTGTCCTCCTGTCCTGATTACATCATTCTCTGCGTCTCAGCTGAAGACTTTTCTCCATATATATGATATCCGTCTAATCAATATTTATCTACTAGCAATTGATCTCGTGAAATTTAACTCATATCTCGTATCAATCTTGGGGTAAGGTCCAAGGCTGCAGTTTCCCAGAGATGTGGCCATGAAAACAGTTGTGGCATGTGGCAACATGGTTATAATAATAATCATTATATAGTGCCACCAAATAACGTAGAGCTTTACAAATCAATGGTTATACATTTGACTACTGGTTGCTGATAAATTTTGCAGGTAGAAACCAATAATATCGTGGAATGTCACTAAACAGCAAATGAATGCATTTTTATAGCACATCCATATATGTATCCAATATCTAATGTCTAATATGTATTTGTTTACCTATGTATGTAATAAATGTAATACACGTGCACGGCACCAGGCAGGCCACAGGTCATTAATCTGTCACAGTGTGTTACTGATACAGGATGGCTTAAGCCCTCCATATATGAGAGCTTTGCTCTGTATTCTGCTATTTGACTGCAGCATGGCTCAGCCTGGATTAGCAGAGACAGTCACGCGTGTATTGTGACCGGCAGGCGGCGGGTGTCCTCGGCCATGTAACTGATTCACTGACAGTTCCGCACGTGTTCCCTGCAGTGTTAACACTTTAGGCGCAGTCCTCACATGTACAAATACACAGCTTCATGTGCACAGAGAAATCAGTGGGGCAGATGAAGACTTGTCTGTAGAAGCAGAGCCTATAGGCGGGACAAACAGGGTAACTGTCCTCTGGGGCAAGAATGCCACCGCAACATAGATCACAAACATAAAATGGGTGTTATGCATAGACTGCAGTAATAAAGAAAGAAAAAAGCCTCAAGCAGAACATAAACACTGCTGTCACGCATCAGCTCTTCCAATGCCATGTGCGAGCTGGCACATAATCTGTGCCACAGATTCAGAGCATGGCTCCATTACTAATCTCTGGGTAACCAGAGCAGGCAGGATGCCAGTATATGCAGTAGCTCTCCTGCCAGCAGCCGCCTGTAGCATTGCATCCATCCATGTGACATTGGACAGTGTATTATCCAAATGCCTACAAATGTGCTGGTGCTGATAAAGTTCTAATAAACCTTCCATTCCACTGCAGTCAAATATAGTTATTCAGTGACTGAAAGTGAGCAATAAAAAACTGCAGTCTTCTAGATAAGCATTAATTATACAATGACATGCCATGGGGTTACCCCTGGGGTTCCATCTATAAACAAAATGTTCTAGAGCTATAGCACATTCCTGGACTCAAGTCCACCATCTGGTGCAGCCCCCTGCCTCCTCAGATATTGTTCTCCACATATAGGGGCACCCAATAATGGTAACCAACGTTGTGTTCTCATACCTTTACTGGGTGCCATCTGGCACATAAAAAGTGACACGGTCAAGTTGAGGTTGGTGACAGTGGTAAGAGCTCCCCATAAAGCTATGTAATGACTTCCTGGACCACTTATCCTGTAGTTGATGGCGAAAGGATAACATTTTCCAAAACATTTTATGTAAATTCATCTCCTGAGGACATCCCTCCGTAACTGGATGCCCTAGGTCAGCGATGGCGAACCTATGGCACGCGTGCCAGAGGGGGCACGCAGAGCCCTCACTGCTGGCACGCGGGTCCTTTGAATTTAACTCAGCTTTAAGCAGTATCGGAGCCGCGCTCCGATACTGCTAAAAGCCATGACAGAGCAGGGCGCTGACGCTGCCTGCTCTGTCTGATCACTACAGCGCACAGGACAGTAAGCGCCCCAGTGCTGGCAGCGTAATGATGTCATTACGCTGCCAGCGCTGGGCACCTTACTCTGTGTGCAGAACAGAAGAAGCCGGAGGAACGCGGAGTCTGAGGTAAGTGAATTTTTTTTATTTGGGGCATAATATACCAGCAGGAGGGATGATTTCCTGCTCGCTCCCGCCCCTCCCCTAAACTCCGCCCGCAAGCCGCAAAACTACCAGCACAAACTGTGCCTGCAACCACAAGCCCTCCCCCCGCCCGGACCCCAGCCCGCTATCGCAAACCCACTATTGCGAACCACCATGCCCTCTACCACAAACCCCATCACAGCCCAAACCTCGCCCGCTACCGCAACCAACTCCGAACGCTACCAAACGCCCCCCCACCCCGCCCGGACTCCGCCCGGACTCCGCCCGCACTCCGCCCGCTAACCACCCCCGGCCGGACTCCGCCCACTGCAATTCGCCCACCCGAACTCCGGGCGCTATCGCTACCCCCCCACCCCACCCCACCCCAACTCCGGTCACTGCACCCCCCCCCCATCACCCCCTCCCCTGGAACTCATGCCTCATAAACCCACTGCCCAGATCTCCATATGCCGCATTACCCCCCCCGCAGCCCTAACTCTGGCCACCCGCCCTCTGCCCATCTACCCAACCGACCCCTCCCCCCCTCCCCCTCCCCCTCTGGAACACCAGACACCTGAACTTTTGCACGGCCGCCACCTTGGACAACCAAATAGCAAGTAATATATGTATTTCTATGTTTGTATGTATGTATATACATATTATATTATATATTTATATGTGCATTTATATATAGCGGTGTGAGGGCTTATTTTTTGCGTTATTTATTATTCCATGTCGTGTTCTAGGAAGCTGGAAAAAAAATGGTAAAGATGGCGGAAAAAAAAATTTGGAACGCTGTCTTGTGGGATTAGATTTTAATACTTTCGCTGTGCGCTCCAAATCATTTGTCTCCTTTATTTTTTGGTTCGATGCAATCGCAGTGATACCAGTTTTGTAGGTTTTATTGTGTTTTAAAACTTTATCAATAATTAAAACAGTGTACGAAAAAGAAAATGGTTTCGCCATCTTGTGAGGCTAATAACTTTAGTGCACGGAGCTGGGGAGGGGTGATTTTTTGCTTAATGAGCCGTTGTTTTCATTGCTACCATTTTGAGGACTGTGTGACCTTTTGATAACTTTTTATTACTCTTTTATGTGATGTAAAATGGTGTAAAAGTGGCGTTTCAGTGTGTATAGGACTGCTGCCTCTTCCTCAATGTATGAAACAAGTATAGGAGTTTTGAAATGCAAATAAAACGCAATGGGAGGGAAGCTTCCTCTGATTGGGAATGTATCATTTTATTGATTCTAAACTAAACTGTCAGTTTTCAGGTTAAATTGCCGTACTGGCACTTTGCGATAAGTAATTAGGTTTTGGGTTGAAGTTTGGGCACTCGGTCTCTAAAAGGTTCGCCATCACTGCCCTAGGTTCAAGCCCAAATGAGCCTGACAAAAAATACTGTCCGTGGCATGAGTCATCTTTATAGATTTTTTGCAAGCAGAGCCCTTGTTCCTATTGTATAATATGATGATTTTATTGATATGAATGTCTTATGTTATTTGTAAATGCCCCCTGTCATCTGTAAAGTGCTTCAGAATGGTGGTACTATATGATGGTGCTATATAATGATTGATTATTTTATTGTAGAGAGATGACACAATATACTATCTGTGCGAGATGGGTTTAATACCAAGAGGAGGTTACACTACCATTATTTTTCATCTATGCTTGCTACAAGTGTGACAGCGTATCTTATATGGGCCTCAGTGATAATTTGTGCCATAGATGTTGATAAACATACCAATGCAGTGTAATTCCCTCTGCCTGTGTAATCTAGCAGCAGCAGGAAGTGCGTTGTTAGAACCAGTGAAAAGGCATCACTGAGGGGCTCTGGAAACACCCCCTGAGCCCTCTGTGCTCATTTGCATAATTTTTAAAGGTGATTTGAGAAGGAAGGAGGCTATGGATAACAAATATAAGAAGATTAGCAGAGTCATAGAGCCTGGATCTATGAGTAAGTGCCCCTGGTTTATCATTATGAATTTTGACGGCAGATTTTCTTTAAGTGTTTGATTACTAAAGAGTCCATCTCATTGAACACACAGTACATTATCAGCATTGCTTCCTACTGTACATCTCATCACTCACGCTTGCCTTGTTATCAGCTGTAGCAATGCAATAACACTCTAATTACACCATTGCTAGAAGTACATTTGGCCCTGTCATAGGAAGTGTGTGTGAATGTATTGTCAGTAAGTCATTGTAATCCCTCTTTATTTACCCCCGTTGCAGCTTCCACATGAGGATTTTTACGCTGATTACCTACCTAGTTTCGGAGCCATGTAGATACCTGAAGTCTCTTTGTGATGACCACCCAAAACAAAGTACACAGTGATGGCCAATATACACTGAAGAGCTGAAGATCCATCATAGATAATACATGGTTCCATGAAGGAAGGGGTAGTCTTCTAACAGGGGTGATGCTCTAAAAGGCAGGCATTTCCACTGTCACAGTTTTCTCATGAACTGGGCATGAAGTGGAAGTCATGATGACGTATAATTTAAAGAGGCTTGTCCGCTAATGCAACTAAGATAGGGACATCAATGGGAGTCTGACTGCTGGGAACCCAGGTCTCAGGTGTGCTGCTGCTTCAAGAAATGTTACCTGGCTATCTCAGTTAGTTCCATTTAGAGAGGGGGTAACCTTTTTGAGAATGCTGGGGGACACAAAACTCCAGCCCCAACTGCTCTACAACTTAGAGGACGTCTACCACCAGGATGAAGGATTGTAAAACAAGGACACTGGCATACTGGTGCGTGCCCCCTCTGGCAGGCTCTTCTTTTAGCTTCTTATGCACTGGTTTTCACAAAATAAAAAGTCTTTTAAAATGATGCAAATGAGGCAGAGGGGCTCCGGCTTCATAGATCTTAATGGAGCCTGGAGCCCTTCAGGCTCATTAGCGTAATTTTGAAAGCCTTTTTTTCTTAAAACCAAGGACATAGGAAGCTTAAAGAAGAGTCGATCTTGCCAGAGGCGTCACTCACCAGTATGTAAGTGTGCTTGGTTTGCAATCCTTCATCCTGGTGGCAGATGCCCTACTACTACTGCTGCTCTTACTGGACATATGGGTAGCAGTGGTCTAAAGCTTTCTCTAGATACTAATATTAGATGTCAGCAGGTGGGAGAAGGCTGGTTATATCATTCCCCAGTGTCTGCCCACTGCACACTACATAACATGTGAAGCAGAAGAGTTCTGAAGGTCGGCTCTCACAATCCGATATTAGTTGCAGTAACAATGTGGACCCACTTTTATGGACAGTGAGTCACACAGTGGTCATAGGATCCATGTGCTGCAGGGAACATATTTCAAACAGTAAGGATACCTCAGCACATGGAAACATCTTTCTCATGAGTTCATATACCTGTACATGTGTATACAGTCAAAGATATCTCCATTCATGTTGTGCTCTGGTATGTTCTTGTTGTTTTCTATGTATGCCTTTTTCTTAAGTCTTTCATTGTTATTCTGTAACGTTTTTGGCCAGTTTCTTTTACACATGAAATATAACTGTAATAAATGCAGAACTGACTACAGAGCTTCCTATCAATCACACACCCTGTAGAACAATGTAGGTCAGTAGATTCCAGGGCTGCACATTTAGTTGGCACAGCAATAGTGTCTTTATGCCTGGCACAGTGGAAATCACAACAACCCTTCAGATCAGCTACTTGTCCTAGATTTATAGGCAGTACAAGAGGTGTACAATGCAATGGATATAAATCGGGACTATCCTCTTATTATCACCGGCAGCAGATGAATTCATGATAATATTAAAGGAAACCTACCACTACGGATCCACCTAGTAAGATAGATCCGGTGATAGGTGCATCATAGTATGTTAGTATTTTTTAAGGATAGCCCTTTTTAGTGCTAATCCTTTACTCCCCTATATTTTTGCTAATCTTTAATCAGGGTAATATGCAAATTTAGCATGAGCAAAACACAGGCCAGCTGCTGCACAATCTCGGTTCCAAAGCTGGAGCTACTGAGCATGCGGAGAAATGTTTTATTTTATATTTATGCAAAGGACCTGTGCACTAGGGGTGGGGCTGTGCATCCGTTTTCTTCTTTTTCTGCCTTATGTTTATTATGAAGGGACAGCATTAGGTGATTAGATTGCGGTAGACTATTACCATCGATGTCATCTTCCAAAGTGACTTGAAGTTTATAAAACACTCGTCACACCAGAATATAATGTTATAACAGACAATAGCCCACATTTATTAAAGTGTTTGCGCCAATGTTTTGTCTGAGCACTGAAAAGAATGTGCAAAGTGCTTGTACATATATTTATAAAGTGTCTGCTCCAGTTTTATGTTGCATCTGCAGTATTCCCACAAAATTCTGCACCTAAAGGGGGGTTCTGGTTCAGAGTCAGACCGTTCACCATATTTATTACTGCGACTCGACAGAATTGTGTTGAACCAAAAAAAAGTTGCAGGGGGCGCCAGGTTCATGAAGACTTTGCGCCACTTTTGATGAATCTGGCGCACCCTGCACACTCCATAGTAAAACTGCACCTGAACTTTTTTTGAAAAATGTGCCCCAATGTCTCATAAATTGTAAACTCTTGTGAGCAGGGCCCACACTAATGGTTCATATGTTATTATTTCACATGTTATTATTCTATAATATTTTATTTTGTTTGTATATGTATCCCATGAGTTGATGGCACCATGTAAATAAAGATTATTATTATTAATGTTTGGTTCTAAAGCTGGCCTTACAATTCAGAGAGCTTTGGTTCTCTGGCAATTAAGCCAATTAAGGCTGCATTCACATGACTGTATGAAAATGGCCATATGCTAACCATATTGTACCTTTTTTACGGGTTACATATGGCCACCATACGTCCAACCATTTTTATTGCCATTGTTAACACCGTACCGTATACTAGCCATATAAAAATATAGAGCATGTCCTATTTTCTCCCATATTTCAGTTCCGTATGCCCTTGAAATTCTACAGGGACGTAGAAATATGGGTTAAGCATGTGCTGCATACGGATGAAAAACGTCACTTATATATAGTCTCATATGGCATGGAAATGCAGGACTGGAGAAATCACACATTCATGTGCATGCAGCCTAAGCCAACCAGCCCAGAAAAAAATGTAATCTGAAATGGTGAGTTATTGAGCGCTCTAAAGATGATTATTGTATGCCAAAATGTGAATTGGTCGGAACTCTTTCAGCTGCAGGTGGAAATACAAATGTGTAACATGGTCAGAATTTGAGACAATCTTTTTCCATTCTACAGGGCTGACATCAGAAATGTGGAAAGCCCATACAGGAAAATACTCCATCCCAGCATGCATATTACAGTTATGCACCATCATGCACCATTGGACAGACATGTCACACACACTAGAAGGTCATTTCTGGCCGCATGGAGTACACCGTCCCCCCTCCATTTTTTAGTGCTGTAACCAGGCCCTGTTCATCTGCCCTGAAAGTTTTGGATCAAGCATAACAAATGCAGATGACACAAATGAGAAATCCTTATTTTTACCTTAGTTTTTTAATAGTACAGGTAGTCCCCAGGTTACGCACAAGATAGGTTCCATAGGTTTGTACTTAAGTTGAATTTGTATGTAAGTCGAAACTGTATATTTTATCATTATAGATCCAGACAAAAATTTTTTTTTGCCCCAGTGACAATTAGAGTTTAACATTTTTTTGTTGTAATAGGAATATCAATAAAGCTTCATTACAGACACCTTACAGCTGATCAGTGCAGTCTGGGACTATAGTAAAACATTCAGAAAGCTTTACCAGAGGTCAGAGGGGTCTGTCTGTAACTAGGGGTCGTCTGTAAGTCGAGTGTCCTTAAGTAGGGGACCACCTGTATTTAATATTTCTTGTTTGTTTCCGCATCTCCATGGGACAGCCCCATGGAGTAATTCCACTGTGAACCTGACCTCACTGTATTTCAGGCAATATAGAATGAAATTGTTCTAGAACCACCGATTTGTCAGAAATGTATCATAGGTCAGGGAAGCAGCAGTGGCAGCGTGGGTAATGAAGAGTTAAACTGTAGCCTGCAGAGAAATCCTGTCTATTATTTAACAGCAGTGTTTTGATTCACAGACACATGTGAGTCAAAGGGAGCGAAAAAAAAACCCTTCCCAGGGCAGCAGAGAAGGGAGAGTGACTAGGAGGAGTCACATGGCGGCTGCATGTGACACGCTGAGACACTACCCCGTCACACAGCACAGCCTGCTGCAAAGACATGTGCAAGGGGAGGCGTCACGAGGAGGGGACGGTGACTGCCCAAAGTCACTTTGCAGGAAGCAGATCACCGTCACGTTGGGAGGGGCAGAAGCCCACTATCATTATTTACAGACATATCTACAGGAGGCGGGAAATGAAAAATAACTGGGAGGCAACATGGCAATCAAAATAACAAGAGAGTCATAAAAGGGTTAATAGCGATAAGCATGGCTGAAGTTCAGTAATGTGATAGAGCAGCTCCAGCTACTTGAAAAACATAAGAGTGTAGAACAGCGGTCAGAGTCAGACATGGAGAGCTGGGCACAGACATAGGATATGTCAGAGTATGGCAATGAATATATATAATATATTCTGATCACCTCTAGTGTCACTTGTATCCAGGGCTCGATAAAGATAGTTATCCTGTTTATATCTGCTTGACCCAAAATAATATATAGAGAAGAACCTATAATCACGCACAAATGTCAGCCTCAGCTAATATCTATAATCGGCTTCAGAATGTGTTCAAGTATTTGCATTTTTATGTGGTTTCAATTTATGTGCTTTACAAGGGCGTAACTAGGAGAGACAGGGCCCCATAGCAGACTTCTAAATGGGGCCCCCACACCCTCAAAAAATATACTGTACATATTTGTATACTCACACATTTATATACTCTTAAACACATTTATGCACTGATATATACTGGCCGTCCCCTACTTAAGGACTCCCGACTTATAGATGACCCCTAGTTTCGACTAACATACAAATTCAACTATGAACCCTATCTTGTACATTATATACTTACACAGATCAGTCCCAGTAGCTGCACATGGGGGAAGTACATGGCAGGAATTAGAGATGAGAGATCCCTAGTCCTGTAATTCAGCTGTTCCCTCCCTCTCCCCTGACATTTCATGCTGTATAGTGTGGAAGATGTGCACTGATATATACATATAATGCTGTACAATGTGCAGCATAATATGTATATAATAATAATTATTTATTTACAGTATATAGTGCTCACAGACTACCAGTATGTCTTGGAGTGTGGGAGGAGACCCTGGAGGAAACCCACGCAGACACTGAGAGCACAACCTCCATTATTTAGTGTGTCAGGTCCAATGCTAGGGCCCCCTGACACTGCAGGCCCCATAGCAGCTGCTATGGCTGCTACCACTGTAGTTAAGCCTCTGGTGCTTTATTTCAGATTCAAGGGAAATTGTCTTACCACTTCACTCCCAAGAACAGCACAGTATGTGAGCTCTGCATCATAGAAATCTAACTGAAATATTGTTAGTGGTTGGGCATGACTTCCTTTGTCTAATGAAACCATGAAACCTCTTTTTACTAGTAAAATGACAGTGTATAGCATAATGTTATACCCAGGGGTCGATATGACCATAACTTGTCACATGCAGCTATGTGGGGCAGAGATGGGGCTACAATTACCAGTTATTTACAAAGAAAAAGACGCTTTGGGAAAGCAGCAGTAGCCTGTCAGGGGGTGCACTCCGCTCATGAATATACTGGACTCATGAACTCAAAACCCAGAGGTGCAGTTGATGCTGCAAGACTGGACACAGGATTCCTGGAAAACCCCTTTAAGATGAAATTCCAGAGTGTGACTGTTCTCCATGCCTGAGACTCCTTACAGGTCATTTTATACAGCGTTTAAAATTCTTATAGTCTCCCAGAATATAGAAGACGTTAATGTGATTCTGTCAGTGGAGAACAGGTTTGTGGCAGTTTAGGTGCCTAAATCCTCATAACAGATTCCCTCGAACTGGGTTATTTTAAGAAAAAAACACCTATAACAAGTCAACAAGGCCTACCAATGATTTACGACTAGAATTGACATCCATATACAGAATTGATCAGGAACATTATTCAAGCTATTGTGAAGTCTAATGACAATGGAAAAAGCCTTGTCACACAACAAAGTAAACACTAAAAAAGGTTAAACCTGGTGAAATCAATATCCATTTATAGAAACCAATGTCCAATCATAGAAAAATCTGCAATAACAATACAAACAGCACTCAAGAAACTGCACACCACCCATATAGACTAGTGCCGATGTAACACCAGACCAATAAACACATTTATGGATTATACAGAAATAAATGTGTACCTATTGTAGATGGATGCATGCCTCAAAACTGTAACAGATGTTAATACTGATGTAAGAATTACAATATGAAGCACAAACAGCATTCAAAGCACAAGAATGAATGGTATTTGGAGTATTTACTCTAGTTTTTGCATATTGCATAATAAACTAAGCCGTCCAAAGCTCTACACAGGGCGGTATCGTCACATATACTGAATGTTGTATTAGTGGACTTATCTATAACTTGTGCAATAGAGAAAACTGTGTGCTTTAACCTGTCACGAGGGTTTACCCCACTAAACTTCTATTCCCTTAGGTCTGAATTTTCTTTTTTTAGTGTTAAATCTTTCTTGCTTACTTACTTAATTACTTACTTTTATAAAAATTTCCCCCAAAATCAGGCAAATATGACTCTTCTCATCCCATTTTCATGAGTCAAGTTTATTAGTTGCAGGGGTAGTGAACAGATGGCCCCCGACTAAAAGACACCCGACTTACAGATGACCCCTAGTTACAGACAGACCTCTCTGCGCACTGTGACCTCTGGTGAAGCTCTCTAGATGCTTTACTTTAGTCCCAGGCTGTAATGATCAGCTGTAAGGTGTCTGTAATGAAACTTTATTTATAATCCTTGCACCCATGGCAGCACAACATTTTTGAAATTCAATTATCACAGGGACAAAATTTTGTTTTCTGGACTGACAATCATAAAATATACAGATCCAACTTAAAAGTGCAAACCTAAAGAACCTATCTTGTACATAACCCGGGGACTGCCTATAGCAAAGTTGTGTATGACACAACTATTATTTCCTCTTTAAAAAAAGGGTGAGTGGTGTAATTGTTATGGGACTATTTGTACTGCTGATGAATAGTACACCACACATATATAGTTGATGGGATTGTGCCAACAACAAACGTGCAGCCATTCATGCCCCAGTCATTACATGAGTGCATATATAAATACTGTCATTGTGAAATGTTGGCAGTCATAGTACAGTTCTTCTAATTACTGTATGTTACAGTTTGCTCGCTAGCAGGTACCCCGCCCTGTTACATAATTTGGCAGGACATTTCCACGCCTTAGCAGATACAGTACACACTCACGTGTCCACAGGTTCTGGAAATGTGAGGTCAGGGTTAAGGTACAGCAACTGAAAGTACATTTTCAGTAGGTAAGACTACAGGGTGTTCACAGGTAGTAAATCCCAATACACTTCCTCTAATTTCCTAATATAGTAGAATATCTTTAATATGACACAAGCAGCGCCTCGGGAGAAGGGCATAGTAAGGCACAGTTTGTCTCGTCTGGTCACGTTTTTCACACAGTTTATTGTTGAGGCAACTGAGGAAAACTGACACAGAAATGTGACACAACAAACAGTATGTAAAACAAGACAAAAAATAATACACGAGCTCTGCTACTTTAAATTACATCTACAGTCAGATTTCATCTTTGTTAACTATTAAATATTATTACATTTATTAGGAGCTCTTCTACGGTTTGCTGGACTTTACCAATAAACTTTAAACATTATTTAAAAAAAAATATTTTTTTTTTTTATGTTAATGAAGCTAAGGTGTTTCGGGGGAAAGGAGGGGCACCTAAGCCCCTACAGCCTCTGCAGAGCACCCCTGCCTCTCTGCTCCTTCTCATGGCCCCCCAAAGCCCGTAGAGCCTGCATTGCACCCCTGCCTCCCTGCTCCTTCTGATGGAAATCTCACAGCCCCCCAAATCCTGTAGGGTCTCTGGTAACATCCCCCCCTCCACCCCCGTTGCACTTCTACAGAATTAAATACATATTTCATGGGATCTAACCAGTAGTGTTATGGGGTTTACCCAGAGATTAAACAGCAATAATTTACTTATAGTCACCTCCTTAAGGGAGCATCATAGGTGGTAAGTTTAAGTAGTTTATTTAGTAGTTAATTTATTTTTTATCACGGACAACCCCTTTAATAGTCAATAAAGTGGAAATCTGATGGTAGATTTCCTTTTTTACAAAAAAAGCAGCTGTTGCATTATTAACACAAAAAGGATTGCAATGAAATATAACACCTAAAAGTAGGTAACACAGGATCGCATCATTAACAATAGGTGATGGTGACAACTTATCTACTTGTCCCCCCTCTGCACAGGTCACTGACCATACCCAGTCATTCATTTCAAGTCTACAGGATCCTATGCGCTACACATGTCTGCGGTAAAGCATGTCTAAAGTGGTTTTAATACCAGATCAGGCAACAGGCTGCTCTCATTATGTACCAAAAATAGGACAAAAAAATCTGCAATGAAAATATAATTCTACCGATTCTACCTTTATCTTACCTGTTTACCTGTTTACTGAACTAAATGATCATTATGTTTCCCCTCAGGGCTGCCACTAGAGATTTTGATACCCTTGACTGGTAAATTTTGTGGGCCCACCCCTGTTCTTACTCATATTAGTTTTCTATCTTGGGAAGTGGTATAGTGGTAGTATAAAAAAAAGACATATCATAGCCCTGCGTTGTAAAGAGGTAGTGACCAAAAATACTACATTGATATAGGACCATGTCACAGTTCGTGAGGGGCAAACTGTCAGGGTCTCTTTGGGAAGAGTCTGTGGACCCTCTGGACTACCACGGGGGTTGGTATGAGACCTGCGGTGGCAGCAAAGGTAACAAATGCAGGAAAAAGTCAGAGCCTGAGATGACAGCAGGAACACAGAGGAACAGTGGTAATACTGGTATGGACTGAAGACACCGCTGGGCTGGAACTCTGGAAGGCACAGCAGGAGCACAAGAAGGCAGGAGGACACCACTGGGCTAGAACCCTGGACAGCACAGCGGGAGCACAGGATGGCTGGGGTACAGGAGCACGGGAACGGACCACAGGACACGGACCACAGGATACGGACCACAGGATACGGACCACAGGATACGGACCACAGGATACAGACCACAGGAAACGGACCACAGGATACGGACCACAGGATAAGGACCACAGGATACAAACCACAGGACACGGACCACAGGATACGGACCACAGGATACGGACCACAGGATACACAGGAACAGAACAACGGGATACACAGGAACGGAACCACGGGTTATACACAGGAGGCTTCCACTTCAGTGGGAAGACTTGAAGATCCGGCGAGGAATGCTCGGAGCCACTGGATTATAAGGTGGAGCCAGATTAGCCAGCGCCAATCAGGAGGACGCTAGCCCTCTAAATCCCAAAGAGCCAGCACGCGCACCCTAGTGAGCGGGGACGTGCGTGGCCATGTCAGGCAACAGGCTCGTTGCCTAGACACGATCGGAGCAGAGCCAGGAGAGGTAAGTCCGGGTGTATCCACGATGCGTACCGAGGGTCATGGATACGGCCATGACAGACCAGAACTAAACAGAGTGAGCCAGGCAGCCTAACACCAGATTTATCACAGTCCCTGATGCTGAAGATAAATCTGACATAGTATAAGATCATCATACATACTTATTACTATTCTGCAACTCCTGTAAAGATCACTGTTATTCCCCCACAGTAACAAATATAGTAACAGTGCCCACAGCAGCCAATATAGTCACAGTGCCTCCACAGTACCCAATAAAGTCTCTGTGCCCCCACAGTAGCCAATATAGTCACAGGGCCCCCACAATAACCCATATGGTAACAGTGCCCACCTACTGTAGCCAATAAAGTAACAACATCCCCACATTAGACACTATAGTCACTGTGCTTCTACAGCAACCAATGAAGTCAAAGTGCCCCCACAGTTTCCCTACAATGGCCAAAAGTCACATTGCAATGTAGCCAAGTCACAGTGTCGCCCACAGTAGCCTTAAGTTATAGTGTCCCCCACAGTGTCCGCCACACAGTAGCCAGGTCACAGTGTCCCCACACAATAGGTAAGTGACTGAGTCCTTACACAAGCCTCATGCCACAGTGTCCCTCGTATAGTAGCCAAATCACAGTGTCCCCACACAGTAGCCAAATCACAGCATCTCCCACACAGTATCAGTCAGTGTCTCCCACAGAAGCCCTAAACTACAAAGTCGCCAACATCATAGCCAAGTCATAATGACCCCCACAGAAGACCCATGTCACAGTGTCCCGCACAAACAGGCCAAGTTGTAATGTCCCCTACACAGTAGCCATGTGACAGTGTTCCCCACATAGTGGCCAAGTCAAAGTGTCCACCACAGTAGCACAATGCCATATTGTCCCCCACACAGTAGCCAAGTCATCGTGTGCCTTGCAGTAACCCCAGGTCACAGTGCCCCCATCACAGTACTCCCCCAAATCACAGAACCCTCCCCCCTTCTAGTAACATTGCCCCATTGGTAAAAAAAAACAATAAATACTTACTCTTTTTCTCTCCTGTTTGATGCAGCTGGCGATGCATGATGAAACATCTACCAGCTCCGGCTATAAGTTGTCACCCGATGCAGGTACAAGCGTCATCACACATCGCCTGCACTGCATCTCCTCCATCTCATGGGCCAAGAGTGTATGGCCCATAAGATGGAGAGCAGCGGAGAAGAACAATTGATCTTCTCTGCTTCTCTACAGATGCTCTCATAATGGTGGGGGGAATACTGGGACTCAATGGGGCCCGGACCCTTCTGCTGGACAGGCCCTTGACTCGCGTCCCACTATTCCCCCCCATGGCTCACCCGCATGTATAAGCCACATTACTAGATGCCACAGGGCCTCCTGCAGCTTCAGATAGCTGCAGACGTCTTCAAATAGCAGACCCCATGGCAGAGCTAAGTAGCCATACAAGTCACTATGGCAACTGCTATCTGGTACATTTCCAAGAGGCAGAGGGCTCTGCATGCTGGATTTCTGACCTTATTGCTTGTCACTCAGGTGAGCTACTTCGTTTTATTCACACTCCTCTCGAGATATGTGATTTCTAGTACTTCTATTGCCTCTTGATGTGTCCTCGATTTTCCAGCTGATCAGCTTATATGAGCCATTGATTTCAGAAGGAAAGGGATTTTTCCATGGAGTTTCTGTGTGAACAAGCCCTTAGGGTTCATTTTATGTTTTGGGCGGATAACATTTAGCCATTTTATTTCCTCTCTGTGTTTGTATTATCTTATCTTTTTACAAGCTACTTTGTGTTAATTAATTGGAATAAAATTCATTATTTTGTAGACTTGGTGTGCATTATTTATTGGTACACGCTACAAGTTATTTCATGTAATGTAGTACATACTAGAAATTATTTCATGCAGTGCACTGTATACACTTTTAGGCCCCATGCACACGACCATAGGGGGACATTTGTACGGCCCCAGGCTTGTGGCTGTACCTATGTCCCCCATAGACCGGCCATGGCGGCATGGAGCAATACGGTGCCGCATGCCTGACATGTCCTATCTTTCCCCGTGTTACGGACCATGCGCCGTGGATCACTATGGAGAGGGGGGGGTCACCCCTCCTCCTCTCCATTGCGGCTGATGTATACCCTCCCGGTCTTAGCTATGCGGGCATACGTCAGTGTGCATGTAACCTTAGGCTACCTGCACACAGTGGGGCTCATTTACTAAGGGTCGCGCTGCACACTTTTGCCGTACTATGCACCTTTTTCGGGGATTGCATGGCTTGGACAAGTACTTAACAGGTGTCTGTGCTGCGATTGTGTTGAATGCGATCGGATTTTCATGTGACACAAATTTGGGGGGGGGGCGCGCTGTCGGACGATCTGACTGATCCGGACTGAGTGCAAGATTTAACTTTCAAATTGTGTCGCAAGCTAGAGCACTTACATGCACCACTAAAAAGATGGTGAACTCTCTTGGACCTGAGCGGGGAAGCGACACATGCAGGTTATCAGGCGCACAATTTTAGTGAATCGTGGCACAGTGCATTTTCGGTGAACTCCGTGGAAGGTGTAAGTAAATGTGCCGCAGTATATGCATTTATGTGGGAGTGCATCCTAGGTATGTCATGGTTTGAATCCCATCAGTCATGTATGAGCGCTGCTCATGCACCAATGACATTGAAAAAGATTGGCCTGGACGCAAACAAGAAAAGGAATGGGACCTGTTCTATCTTTTCCAACTCTTTTTCACTCAGCACATGGAAGTGAACGGGACTGTGCTATCCGTGCTATCACATATCCAAAATTTGGATTCTTCTGCATGAGGCCTTAGACTGCAGCCATGCAATGCTGTTCATTTCAGCCTGTGATGTTTATGCTTATGTGGAGAAGGCCTAACCACAATTTAGCTATGGGGTCCAATCTTTCTTAGTTATGCCCCTAAAAGTCATATATCTGTCAAACTACTCCAAACTAATAGAGCTTTAACAAGGAATTAGAGAACTATACAGCTTGTTAAGTTTGATCGCTGCCAATCCATTTATGTCAATTTAGGACCTATATAACCATTTGATCATTTTTTATTCAAATATTTATGGATGGAAAAAGGCAAAGAAGTGTTGATTCAGATATTTGGGTGCTATTTTCTGCTACAGTGTTCATGCCCAGGAATAATCTTTTTTATATTTTGATAAAACGAGTATGTGACAATACCTAACATGTTTATGATTTTTTTTACTGTTTATTTATTTTCAGAAGTGTTCAGGGGGTGATGTAAACTTTTACCTTATTTTAACATTTTTTTAATATATTTTTATAAATTTTATTTTAGACTCCCTAGGGCCCTAGGTCTAATAGCCTGCTCTCGATATCTATTAGAGATCTCTAACCATGGCAGGCTTACAAGTCTCTTTGAGGCTACTATGGCAACAGATTAGCACCCTCCTATGACATTATGGGGGGGGGGGGGGGCGCCGATGGGTCATCCAAAATGGCCCTAACCGCCAGCAGCTCTGTTAGGTGCAGTGGTCGGGTTTTATCTCAGAACTTAACAGGTTAACTGCCGCAACCGGTGCCAGCACCGACCGCGGCAGTTAAAGCTGGGTGTCATCTGTGTTATACAACCCGTGAGCTCTCTCCATACCACCACCCCCACCTCCCCGCAGCACCACAACATCATAGTTAGAACATGTATGTGGAATTTCGTTACAATCTTTCCATACAATATGCGTAATGTTGCACCCTTGCTGCCAGTAAGTTATCATTCCGTAACAGACAACTCTCTCTCTAGTTTCATGTCTTGTATTTATGTGCACAGTGAGATTTTATTGTAGTGTTTTTGATATTTGGTAATTATATGGTGAAACATTTGTGGTTGTGTTTTATCGGTAGCGTTGATTGTTACGTTTTTTGTCTGTATCTACTAGTTCCCTATCTTTATTTGTATTTGACTTTTCTGTTGAAGTAGTTGGGGGGACTATATAGTTTACTATCTATTTTGCTATATTTGTCTTGTAACAACTGCCATCAGGGGTGAGTTTTTTGGAGCTTTCCCACTTTCCACTTTCTCTATTGCTAGCCTCTTCACTCTGGTGGTAAAAATAGATGAGTATGTGTCAAAAAAGTCTACAGATTAATATTCACTGTTAACCCTTTCTAAAAACATCTGTAGGATTTTGGAAGCATTTAAGAGCAAAAGCTGCCATGGGATAACCCATTAAAGTTTATACCGTTTCAACTGAACAAAGCACAAGAGTAATGACGAGGCCAACACAGAGATTGTTGGGCATAATACAAAGCACCACAGTTGAAAAAAACAAAGACTGCATATCAGTAGAGAGTACATTGGTAGAGGGGTTATGATTTGGGCATGATGGGCACCTTGCAGTCATTAGGGCACATGTACCTTTAGTTTGGCTTGACTTTTTCTTGTTCGTTTTTCTTTCTTCTTTTTTAAGACTTTTTGTGGCGCATGTGCACTTTTACAACTTTTTTGTGCCTAAGACAACCTCACATGGAGGAGTTTTACGCAGTATATCCTGAGTTAGCATCTGATTCCAGATGTGAGAGTTGCAACATTTTGGCAAAAGTCGTCAAACAATCACATAAAGTCACAAATCCATACCCGCTTTTGTCGGGAATAGTAAGTGTAGAGCCATTTGTGATTTTTTTGGGGGGTCTTTATTTGCGACTTTTGTACAAAAAGTAGCAAATTTACCAAAAACCTCAACTCACATGTACTAAAAAAGAAAGCAGAAAAAGTAAAGGAAGAGGCTTTACCAAAACTGTGTAATGTAACAGGAGAAGGGTCTCAAGCACACAAGTAAATTTACTACAGAATGGCTGAAAATAAAAACAATCAAAGTGGTGCAATTCTGCCCAGTCAATATCCAGACCTCAATCCAACTGAAAAGCTGCGGTGGGTCCCTAAGATCCTAAGAGAGCTGTGCATAAATAAACATACCCAATGTTGTAATGAAGACTGAGCCATATTTCTTCCAGCACAATGTGAGAAACTGATAAAGTTATACATAAGTGTCACGGGGACTCCCATGACCCATATTGCGGGTCGCGGGCTCAAGCTATGTGGCGCTGGCCATTTTCAGAGAAACTATTTAAACCTGCCTCTTCCTGAAAACTCTGCCGGATCTTTGTGCCTCGTGCCTATGAGAAAGCTGTGGTTGATGCCTTGCGCTGTTATTGAGATCTTCCGTTGTGACCCCAGTTCCGTTCCGGACTACACTCATCCGCTGCCTGCCCTGACCTATTGTTACGTTTCTGACTCTGATCCTGTGCTGCCCGTCCTGACCTCCTGCCTGTCCCCGACTACGAGATTGCGGAGGGCTCCTGTGAAAACCGGGTACCACTTAGACTCCGGTCCGAGGTAGTGGCTTGTGTCATCATCCGCAGTGGTCCAGAGGATCACTACCTCTGAGCCTGACAATAAGTGATTCTTTCAAGTTATTGCTGATAAATATGGTTCTATGGGTGAGGGGGTGGTCTTAATTTTTAACATTTAACTTTCCCATTTTGACCTAGTTTCAGAGAAATAAATAATGAGATGTTGAAATCTGTTGTGTATTGTTCATCATCTAAGTGCTTAAGTTTAAAACCTTTTTATCTTTATTAGTCTTTATTATCACCTGACACCTAGAACCATAGGATCAGGGTCAGCTTCAGGTTTCAGTAGGCCCCTGGTCAACAGAGCTTCAGTAGGCCCTATTGCAGTGAACTCATGTGGCAGAATTAAAAATTCTGAAAATAAAACAGTCTCCTGTTCTCTAAAATATTCACCAAGTTTATCACACCAAACAGCTTCCTCATGGCTATTTTTTATAAGCCCCCTCACACCATATGGAATCATTATATACAGCCCCCTTCACCCCCATGGATTCCTTATGTACAGCTTTATGTGGGCCCCCCAACAGATCTGGGCCCTGGGACTTGCCCAGGTATGCCCAGTGCTGATGCCGGCCCTGCATAGGATTCAAAGAGGAGGTACATTCATTTTCTTAGGACTGTATAAGTAAACATGTTATCTGGGGTATTGCCTTCTTCCGTCTTTCTCATTTGTTGCAATGATATTTATTAGAACATAATTCAGTGTCTAATTTATGTCTTTTATTGTCTGCAATGACACTTTCCAGTTGCCACAAGTCTACATTTTACAAATACTGAAAATCTTGCAGATGATTTTAGGTGTGTTTTTGATATCTCTGCTTGAATCGTACATTGTGACTGTTTTATCATTGATTTAATCAGGGTAAAAATGTAACTTGAAAAACTTGTTCCAATTACAATGTCTTTTATTATAGAAACCGTCCTGGTTTAAAGCAATATTTTGTGGGGTTGTGATATGGCACTGCCTTGTACACTGGAACAGTGGAATTTCTGTTAAAAAAAAGTGGAATGTTTTCGGTACTAATAGACATCATAGTGATTCTATGCTGCTATGGCAACAAGACTGCAAATAACAGCAGCATCATCTGTGCTGCAAAACTTTGCTCAGGAATGGGTTCAATTTACTAGACAAAGTTAAATGAGTTAATGGGGGTTATTTATCCCATTTTCTAACTGCCTTAGAAGCCCTGAAATAATCGAAAATGGCAGCATTTTTCCCACTTTACGCCAGCTCCTTGGCATGGTAATTTACCAATATACATCTATTAACCCCTTAAGGACACAGGGGTGGTGTTTTGTGTTCCCATTTTTCCTTCCCACTTTCAAAATTCCATAAGATTTTTATATTTCCTTGTACAGAGCTGCATAAGGGCTTGTTTTCTGCATAACAAAATTCTACATTTAAAGCATTGCTTCTAGGGAATAGCATCTTCAAGTACTATACAATGTAGAACCCTTTGGAGTTTCATCTTGAAGCAAATAGAGTTTATGTAATTCTGTTTACTTGGACTTGGAGTGCATCATACTTTGTATAGACTATTTCTTGATGAACGGCATTGGGTTAAGAACAGTCTCTATAAAGGCCAAATGGTTTGGCTATTTCACACCCAACAGGTGTATAATGTCAAGTATAATGCTATTCTCGGAGGCAGATGCCGCTGACATACTGTGCTCCATTTTCAAAAGGTCCTTATCCCACCTGCTCGGCTGTAAGTGCTGCTTCACCATAACTAGCACACTACACATGGACACATGAACAAGACTTCTGAGGACATAAATATCACGTCTTCAGTTACAAAACTCACTTTCACTCTTTAGACTCCCGTATGTGAACCTCGGTTGGGTCTCTAGCTGAGTAGTAGCACCAAAAACACATGGTGCCTATGAGTAAAACTGCTGTCAAGGAGCTACAGCACGGCAAGTTTAGCCACTGTATCCATGGCTGACTTGGTCTGGCGGCTTTCCCAGTCCGAATTTGAAGCATGAATGGAGGGGAGCAGGAATCTAAATGTGGGGAGTCAATCATTTACTGCCATACAAGACAAAGCTTGTATGCCACGGGTTAGATGCGCCCGTGAAAACACGGACCAAGTTTGTAGCCGGGGATCTTCAGACGGACGTACCTGGAGGACAGCAAAACTTTATCCCCAGGAGAGAAGACTGGAGGAGGCCTACATTTCCTGTCGGCCTGAAATTTAGTGCAGGCAGATGCCCGAAGTAGAGAATGACGAGTTTGCTCCCAGATGGACTTAAGATCCCGTAACAGTACCTCTACAGCAGGGACATCAAAAGGAATGGCAAGAGGAATAGGTGGGTGTGGAAGTCTTCCGTAGACAATGAAGAAGGGAGCAGTGCTGTCGGATTCAGAGTCTAGAGAATTATAAGAAAATTCCGCCCAAGGTAAGAGGGAGGACCAATTGTCCTGTCGAACAGAGACAAAGTGCTGTAGATAGCAGCCCAAAGTCTTGTTGACTCTCTCCACTTGCCCGTTAGACTGAGGAAGGTATGCGGAGGAGAAGTCCAGCTTGACTTGCAGTTGATTGCAGAGAGAACACCAGAATCTGGAGACAAACTGGACTCCACAGTCCACGAGACAATGTAGCTGGAAGAAGTGGAGGAAAAACAGACTGGCCAGACAAGGTGCTGACGGCAAACATTAGAGAAACTGTCAGTTAACACCCAGATGACAGAATTCCCAGAGGAAGAAGGCAGATCCATGATAAAGTCCATGGCTATGTGAGTCCACGGGCAACTGGGTATCGGCAACGGCAGAAGCAGACCTGCTGGCTTGAGATGTGTCGCCTTATTACGGGCACAGGAAGCGCAGAACCTCACAAAATCTTGAACGTCCTTGACCAGATGTGGCCACCAGTAGTAACGAGATGTGAGAGCGGCCGACCTGTGCACCCCAGGGTGCCCAGCTTCACAAGAGCAATGTCCCCAAGATAGTATCTTCTTCCGAAGAGCAGGTCGGAAATATGTCTTGCAAGGAGGAAGCTGCCGTAGATCCACAAGAGTGGCCATAACGAGTCATTCTGGAGGAACAATATGAGGAGGAGCCGATTCTTCACCAATGACATCGGAGGCACAAGAGAGAGCATCGACCTCAACATTCTTCTCTGCTTGACGGAAGTGTATCATAAAATTGAAAAGGCAGTAGAAGAGGGACCAACGAGCCTGTCAAGGGTTGAGACGCTGGGCGGTCTGGAAGTATACAAGGTTCTTGTGATCCATCAAGATACAGACCAGATGAAGAGCTCCCTCCACCAGATAATGCCACTCCTCCAAGGCAAGTTTCATGGCCAGAAGCTTCCGAACACCTATGGAGTAGTTCCTCTCCACAGCAGAAAAAGTCTTTGCGAAGAAACCACAGGTGAGCGTTCGACCATTGGGGACGGCTCCAGCCCCTACAGAGGAAGCGTCAACCTCAAGCTGGAATGGATTCTCCGTATCATGCTGCCTGAGAACAGGAGTAGAGGCAAAGGCAGACTTCAATTTAGAAAATGCTTCTTCAGCCCCAGCCCCAGAACTTAGGGTCAGCATTTATCTTTGTTAATGCCACAATAGGTGACATGAGGGAGGAGAAATGTGGTATGAACTGCTGGTAGTAGTTAGCGATGCCCAGGAATCTCTGTATAGCTCGTAGTCCAACTGGGCGAGGCCAGTGGAGAACTGCAGACAACTTGGAGGGATCCATCTGTAAGCCCTTGTCAGAAATTATATACCCGAGGAACGGAAGACTCTTCTGGTGGAACTGGCACTTATCAAGTTTTGCTCATAGGCGATTGGCCCTTAGATGCCTGAGAGCCTGTCGCATGTGGGCCTAATGGGATTCCAGGTCAGTAGAGAACACCAGGATATCATCCAAATAGACCACAACACAGGTATTTAACAAGTCTCTAAAAATGTTGTTGACAAATTTTTGAAAGACACAGCAGGCGCATTGCAGAGTCCAAGGGACATGACCAGATACTCAAAGTGCCCATCTCGAGTGTTGAAGGCAGTCTTCCATTCATCCCCTTCACGGATACGGATGACATTATATTCACCGCGAAGGTCCAACCTAGTGAAGACCTTAGCTCCACGTAGTGGGTAGCAGTTCTTCACAGTAACTTTATTAAGCCCATGATAGTCTATGCAGGGGTGGAGAGAACCATCTTTCTTGGCCACAAAAAAAAATCCAGCACCGCAGTAGACGAAGACTTGCGGATGAACCCTTTATGCAGATTTTCTATATCTGCAGATATAGGCTGACATAGCTGGGGTCTCGGGTATGGACAATGGATATACCCAACCTCGTAGCGGAGACGTGCCTGGCAGCAACTCTATAGGGCAGTCATAAGGACAGTGGTGGCAGAGTCTTTGCTTGCTTCTCTGAGAAGACATTGGCAAAGTCCATATAAGCAGAGGGTAGACCCACCAGAGGCTTGAAGGACACTGAGGCAGACATGGTGGACACCGGGCGAAGAACGGAGAGACAGCGAGACTGGCACTCTGGATCCCAGCGAAGAACCTAGAAGAACCTGAAGCCAGAGAACTGAACCGCATAGCCACCGACAGAGGAGTCCCTTTGACACAGATTCAGCAGGGCAGTCTCAGCAGAAGATGGCCAAGCTGGTTCCTCAAAGATGGACCATAACTAAGCAAAGAAGGTGGTGACATAAGTCTTGACCGGTTCCTTTCTGTCCCAGAGGGGGATCGACCATGCCAGGGCCTTCCCAGGGAGGAGGCTGATGACGAAAGCCACTTTAGACCGTTCCGTGACAAACTGCGTAGGCATGAGTTCCATGTGCAGGGAGCACTTTGTGATAAAGCCCCTGCACAACTTGGGATCCCCATCATATTTAGACAGCATGGAGAGTCGTAGCTTGGGTTCCACGGTAGGCAGACAAACCGAGTAATAGAAGAAACCGCAGTAGCTTGACGCTGGTGCTGAGTAGCTAATACTTGCTGCAGCATGCGATGACTTGTCTGATTTGCTGACCTTCCACGGAAATCTGCCGAGACTGCTGGACCACTATGGTGGTAAGATCGACCTGAGCAGGTAGTGGAACCTCAACGAGATCCATGGCCGGATCTTACTGTCACGATCAAAGGTAGTGGATCCTCTGTACCCCCGAGGGCAAGGACGCAAGCCGACACTTGGGACGGGAGTCTAAGTGGTACCTGGTTTTCACCAGAGCCTGTCGCAAAGCAGGTTGGACTTGTTGCGGTGTGGTACCACCAGGTCGTTCCACAGACGCGAATTTGCCCGCAGAATAGTGAGGCAAACTCGTGTTCAAGAACAGGCAGGAGGTCAAGACAGGCAGCACAGGTTCGGAGTAGGGGACGTAGCAATAGGTCAGGACAAGCAGCACGGAATTGGAATCTGAATAAACACAGAGGGCTTGGAATACAGCTTTCTCTCAGACATGGAAGCACAAAGATCTGGCAGGGAACATAGAAAGGGGCTGGAATTTATTAGGGCAGGCAGCTGGCGGCGCACTGGCCCTTTAAATTTTTGCTCAAATTTTACAGGATACGGGTCGCAAAGGCACAGGAGGGCCTATCTGGCTTTCACCAGGCAACCCCATTACAATTTTTTTTAATATAAAAAATAGGTTTTATAATGTGTTTGTGAGGGTGCGTTCATATATTCAGTTTTTCATATGCAGTTTTTAATGAGTAAACCATGAATGGAGTGAAAAAAAGAAGAGGAGCAGCTTTCCTCAATGATATGTTCTCACCAGGGCCAGCACAAGCACTGGGCATACCCGGGCTCCAGGATTAAGTAGGCCCCTGGGCGCCAGAGCCTTAGTGGGACTCTCCCCAATAGCAAGACTGTCCCCCACCCTTCCTCAGTAACCAAACTGTCCCGCTCCCCGTAGCCACACTGTCCCTCCACATAGCCACACTATCTCCCCTAAGTAGCCACACTGTCCCCTTATAAGCCACATTCCATTAGCCACACTGTCCCCCCTTTGTCGCCAAACTGTCCAACCACCCATAAGCCACATTCCATAAGCCACACTGTCAACCTCTACGTAGCCACACTGTCCCCCCTGCCAGTTAGTCATACTGCCGCCCCAACATAGCCACACTTCCCCATCCACCCAGAGAGACACAGTGCCCCCCCCCCCAGCCACACTGCTCCCCCCCCATAAGACACACAGCTCTGAGGCCGGCGCAAGTCATCTGTTGACATCATCATGTGCGCCGGCTTCAGAGCTGTTGCCTACAGTGCGGAGTGCCACTTTGGGGGAACGAGGAAAGGTGAGCTATGGTTTTTGCTTCTATGGGGCTCTCCCAACGAGCACAGCATAGAGGCAGAAAAATACACCAGCTGGAAGGTGATCATTTGTACCAGTGTCTTAAAGCGACACTGGTACAATTGATCCGCGGGCCGAAATTGGGCCCTCCAGCACCCTTGGGCCCGGAACTTGCCCGGGTAAACTGGGTGCTGGCGCCGGGCCTGCGGGCAAGTGCTGAGGCCCAGAACTGGGGGGCCCACAAAAGGCGGTACATAAGGAATCCATGGGGGTGAGAGGGGCTGTATATAATGAATCAATAGGGTGTGAGGGGGCTTTATATAAATTAACCATGAGGGGGCTGTTTGGTATGATAAACTAGGGAATATTTTAGGGAACAGGAGACTGTTTTAGCTTCTGCAATTTTAACCCCTTACTGCCAAAGCCACTTTTTACCTTCCTGACCCATTTTTTCAAATCTGCCCTGTGTCACTATAACTGGTTAGAACTTTGGAACGCTTTAACATATCCAAGTGATTTTGAAATTGTTTTCTTGTGACACTTTGTACTTGTTGGTTGAAAAATGTTGGAAATTTTGAAAAATTCTCGATTTTCGAAATTCAAAATAGTCTACCTTTTCTATACACAGTCATAACAGCAAAAAAAAACTTGATAACTAACATTACTGAATGTCCGGTTTATGTCTCTATGTTTTTTTATGCATCCTTTCATTTTTGTAAGATGTTATAGGGGTTTGAACTTTAGGTGCGATTTTTTCACATTTTCATAAAAAACACAAAATGACGCTGTTGAGGGACCTGCTCAGATTTCAAGTCACTTTAAGAGGCCTAAATAAAAGTAAAACCCCCAAAATGACCCCATTATAGAAACTACACCCCTTAAAGAGGACCTGTCACCCAATTTATCTAAAGTACTAAAGTAAGCAGCTCCTAGTGCTTGATTAAACGCCGCAGTGTTAGAGTGATAGCGTTAGCGGAAACCTCCGGTAACGCTATCAAACACTGCGGCGGGGCATAGTGTAATCATCGGACAGCTTGCAAAGCTATCCGATGTATTCATGAGGGGGCGGTGCGAGGCGCTGCCTCTACCCCGGACCGCCCCGCTCGCTCCATAGGCCGGCATTGACTGCCGTGCGCTAGGCGGCAGTCACCGCCCCTAGTCACGCCCAACCCCGCCCCCTCATCAATTACACTATACCCTGCCGCAGTGTTTGATAGCGTTACCGGAGGTTTGCGGTAACGCTATCACTCTAACACTGCGGCGTTTGTTCAAGCACTAGGAGCTGCTTACTTTAGTAAGCAGCTCCTATTGCCAATAAATGGGGTGAAAGGTCCTCTTTAACGTATGTAAAACAACTTTCATGAAGTGTGTTAACCCTGTAACCGATTAACAGGGGTTGACACAAAATCGAGTGCAATTTTGACATTTTTATTTTTTTGGCTAAATGAATGTGTTTTTCAAAAAATGTACAAATTCTCAGTGGATAAAAAATAAAAAACCAACATTCCCCAAAGTTTAATTTTTCCTCAGTGCGCCTATACACCATATGTGGTGGTAACCCGCTGTATGGGACAAACAAAGGCTTATTTTCAGCGACATGAGATGCACTTTACAATTACTTCATTTTAGTTGGATATTGGCTTATTGATAAGATTAGATTTCTTCTTGTATTTTTTGGGGGCCATACACAGTACCATAAAAATAACATAGTGGGGAAGATTTATCATAAAGTGTCTGAGGTAAAACTGTTCTAGTTGCCCATGGAAACCAGTCAGAGCTCAGCTTAAATTTTATAAACAGCTGTGGGAAAGTGTAAGCTGAGTCCTGATTGGTTGCCATGGGCAACTAGAACAGTTCTGCACTAAAAGACTTATGATGAATCTCCCCCATTATCTTTATTCTATAGATTACTATGATTATGGTGATACCTCATTTATATAGTTTTTATATATGTTTACAATTTTACTGAAGAAAACCTAATATAGAGAAAATCTCATTTATTTCGCATCATCGCATATAACTTTTATATTTTTTGGTTGATAGAGCTGGTTTAGGGCTTATTTTTTATGTGTTGAGTTGTCCTTTTCAGTGGTACCATTTTGGTGCACATAACTTTTTTTGATCACTTTTTGGAACATTTTTTGTGAAAATTTTTTGGGTTTTGTTTTTACAGCATTCACCAAGCAGGTCCAATAATGTTACTGATTTATTGTACAGATTGTTATGGACGTGGTAATATGTGGGTTTTTTTATGATTCTGTGTTTTTTTGTACTTTGATAGGTATGTAAAGGGAATGTTGGTGTTTAGGGTACTTTCACTTTATTTAATTCTTAAAAAAAAATTGTTTTTAGAAAGTGTTTTCGCTTGTTCCTATAACACTGTGTAATACAGATGTATGCTCAGTGTGTTGCAGCTGGGTCCCCCTAGGACAGTGATGGCTAACCTATGGCAATGGTGCCAGAGGTGGCACTCAGAGCCCTTTCTGTGGGCACTCAGTCCATCACCAGAGATGACTCCAGGTATCTTCCTGCAGTCCCAGACAGCCCAGGACTTGCTGTGCACAGAGCTATTTTAAAGTGACAGCTCGACCTGGGACTATTTTCTGCTTTATTGGTGTACTCAGGTGCTGGTATCAATGAAAGTTGTGACAGAGAAGGGAGTATAAAAAAAATAAATACAAATAAAATTTCTGTGTTGGCACTTTGCGATAAATAAGCGGGTCTTTGTTGAAGTTTGGGCACTTGGTCACTAAGAGGTTTGAAATCACTGCCCTAGGAGGTAGGACCGGCTCCCAGAGAAGATCACGCAGTTTTGTGGCATTGACAGACCCGGGGGATTGGAACAGCACCCCCCCCCCCTTCCTGGTAAGCGCTGCGCGGGGGAGTGGGGGTGGGGGGAGTGGGGGGTTCCCATCTAGTGAAGACCTTTGCACACCGTGGTCAGCATGACCTCTGGATTTAAGGGGTTAACGCCCGTAATCGTGGGTGTTAGTGATAGGTGTCGGCTATAAGGTGTTGTGGGAAAAATTTACTGGTTCACAATTGGCCTTAAGCCACCCCCATACAAACATTGTTTTTCTCTGTGAGCCATCCTTTTTTTCATGTAGCTCACTTAGGGTGATTCCATACATGGTGTTTTGAACCCATTTTTGGTCCGTTTTTAAGCAGTTCGTCCAAAAACGCATGCGTTTTTTAAAAATGCATCCATTTTTAAACAGTTTTAATTAAGATAATTGGCAAAACTTAAAAACGGGCCAAAAATAGGTTTAAAATGCCATGTGTGGCATACATATTAATTTCAATGAATCCATGCACACGTTTACTGATCAGTAAGGCCACGTTCACATGTTTGACTGTGTTGGACTACATTGGAAAAAAGAATGAGGACGGGCTTTCCACTGAAATTCATCTGTTCTGGAATAAGCAGCAGAGTAGACATTTATCTTAGGGCGCGTTCACACATTCCGCTATCATCGCGTTCATAACGCGACGCTAGCGCACAGTGGGCGGGGCACGGGCCGATCGCATATGCGTATCCCGGGAAACGCATGCGATTAATAACCCGATCGCATGCGTTTCTCTGGAAACGCATATGCGATCGCCCCAAACTCCGCCCCCTGTGCGCTAGCGTCTTCTCCCGACATGTGAAGAACACTATATATGTGTGTGAAGAACACATTGCAGATGTCTCCATACATCTGCAATGTGTTCTTCACACACATATATAGTGTTCTTCACTTAAATGATCCTGTGTTCACTGTGTTCACTGTTTTTATTCTATTCTTCATTGTTCTTCACTGTGTTTTTTTAATTAAATGCTCGATCTCGAGCAGGGAATACTCGTCCGAGAAAATACTAGCTCATCTCTATTCATGACTTTTAATCATGTCACCTAGTAACCCATCTGTTTAAAACGCATTGCACTCGCATTGCACTTGCAATGCTTGCGAGTGCAATGCGTTTTTGATGTGTCTGCATAGACTTGAAACGCAAAAGTAGAGCATGCCGCGATTTTGACGCGCGTCAAGCCAAACGCACGCGCGTGAAAAAAAACGCAAATGAGGAAAGGCCCATTGAAAACAATGGGACAGAGTGCAATGCAAGTTCTGCGCGTCAAAAGCTTTTCGCCTCAATCTGACTAAAATTTGTGACTTTTCCAGAAGCCCACATCTGTAAACTTATGACAGATCAGACGCTCCACTGAAAAAACTAACAACTGTGTGAAGCGGCAACAAAAGTCTCAAAACATAGAGGCAAAAAAAAATAAATTAAAGTTTGATAAATACCCCTTCCGCAGGTGTTTTGCATTCAATACATGCAGTCAAAACACATCCAAAAGAGACGTTCATATTACTGCACGTGTTTGGGGCTGGAGGCTTCCCATAGAAGTCTATGGGAACGTGAAAACCACTGATCCACACAGACGACAAATAAGTGTCATCCAAGTGCGACCCATGTGCAGTCCGGTCAGTTGCTATTTCATCGTGTGGTCCTCAGAGGGTGTGGATGACAAGATGCGCAGAAAGGATTACACACTGATGATGCATAGGCCGCATTCACACGCATCAGAGCAGCTGAGATTTGCCTAATTACATTGTGTTTACAAAACGCGAACGTTGACAGAAATGTAATTAGGCAAATCTCCTCTTCTCATTCTGTTGTGATGCGTGTGAAAATGCATGCATTAATGCAAACAAAACGCAATGGGGGTCATTTACTAAGGGCCCGATTCGCGTTTTCCCGACGTGTTACCCGAATATTTCCGTTTTGCGCCGATTGTACCTGAATTGCCCCGGGTTTTTGGCGCACGCGATCGGAATTTGGCGCATCGGCGCCGGCATGCGCGCGACGGAAATCGGGGGGCGTGGCCGAACGAAAACCCGACGTAGTCGGAAAAACCGCCGCATTTAAAAAAAAAATTGTGTCGCGAAAATTTCACTCACCTTCATCCTGGGTAGGCCGGTGTATTTCGAGGCATTCCAGCGGACTTCAGCGCAGCAGCGCCACCTGGTGGACGGCGGAGGAACTGCATTGATGAATCCCGGCCGGACCCGAATCCAGCGCAGAGAACGCGCCGCTGGATCGCGAACGGACCAGGTAAGTAAATGTGCCCCAATGAGTGAACGCAGCCTAAGGCTGGTGCCACATGTAACGCTTTGTCTGCGTTTGCAAACGCAGACAAAGCCGCACCCACCGGGGCGGTCCGATCGTATCGACGTTTCTATGGAAACGCCTGCGATCGGGAACGAACCGCCGGTGTTTCGCATTAAATTATTGCAAAACACTGGCTGCTCGTTCCCGATCGCAGGCGTTTCCATAGAAACGCTGATGCGATCGGGCCGCGGCCGGCGCCACACGTAGCGCTTTGTCTGCGCTTGCAAACGCAAACAAAGTCGGACGGACCTCGGCCCGATCACATCGATTCCATAGAAGCGCCGATGCGATCGGGCCGAGGCCCGTTCCGGTGGGTGCGACTTTGTCTGCGTTTGCAAGCGCAGACAAAGCGCTACGTGTGGTGCCGGCCTAAGGGCCTAAGCAGTACGTGTGGCACCAGCCTAAGGGCACGTTCACACGTTGCGTTTTCAACGCATTACAACAGCTGATGAGAGGTAATTTGCCTAATTACATTACCATTTACGTGTGTTAACTCAATGTTAACGCACGTGTTAATGCGATTTTAATGCGTATGTTAACATCGCGTTTACTATGCGTTTTGTAAACGGAAATGTTAACAGCATGTTAACAGTCCAAACACATTTTTTTAAAAATGTAACGCATTGTGTGAACGCACCCTGACACTGATTTTTTTCACAGCCGGCCTATTTTCTTTGCGCATTTCAGAGATTTTAGTGAAGTAAATGATAGAAATGAAAATCCAGATACAAATCGTGAAGAAATTAGGTGCCGAAAATCCGGACCAATTTTTGGAGTTTTATTCCTGACTTTCTCCATACATTGCAGCTAATGTGGTGACACAAGGAGTGTAGCGGTGATATGTCTGTGTATATCCTGGCAGGACCTCCCTCCTCCTGGCTGTAGCAGTGTAGGTCCCAGCAGGCAGTAATGTGTGTGATTATAGATGGCGGTAGTGTGTAATAGCCGTGCCCCCAGGGTGTAGTGTACTGTAGGTGTAGGGTAGCCGGCTCTCCCTCCTCTCCTCAGCACACACTTCCAGGCTTCCCTCCCCCCGCTGCCGCCGCCATCTTATTGTACATCCTCCTCCTCGGTTCTGTGTTCAGTGCGCCCCGGGGGCCTCGGCCTCCTCCCCTCACTCGAGGCTGCAGGAGGATGCCGGGCCTGAGGAGGAGTCATGAGTATGAAAGCCAGTGCGTGCCGCCCCAGGCGCGACGACCCCTTGTCGGGGGAAGAGCCTCAGGAAAGCTCGGGGCTTGCGGGCCGGAGTAGGCCGCAGCCTGGAGAGCGGGGGCAGAAGAAGGCTCAGGCCGGCCTCAGTGATCCGTGCGGCAAGCTCGCCTTGGAAGCGGGGGCCCTGGCTGATAAGGGGGCTGGGGGAGCTGCCGGGGCGGTGGTGACCGGGGCCGGGGCAGCTACTACGGCGGCCACTGGCCAAGGCCAAGCCCCGGCCTCGAGTTCAACTTCCCCGGGTCTTCGCTGGAGACCGCCGTTGAGAGGGGGCGCCGGAGCCGGGGCCTGCCTCAAGCAGATCGTGCTTCTGCAGTTGGACCTCATAGAGCAGCAGCAGCACCGGATACAGGAGAGGGAGCGGCAGATCGGGGAGCTCCGGGCCGAGAAGGACACGGTAAGACCCGGGGAGCCCGTGCTGCCAGCGGGGGGAGAGGAAACTGAGCTCGGGGACGTGGCCTGTGTATAGCTGCAATGTATAGGAGGTCACTATGCAGCCACACACACAATAGACATTATTATATAGTCACTACATATAAAGGCTATACAGGCGATCACAGACACTTCATGTAAAGGCTATACTGGAGATCACAGACACTATATATAAAGGCTATACAGGAGATCACAGACACTATATATAAAGGTTATACAGGATATCAGTCACTATATAAGGTTATACAGGATATCAGTCACTATATATAAAGGTTATACAGGATATCAGTCACTATATATAAAGGTTATACAGGATATCAGTCACTATATATAAAGGCTATACAGGATATCAGTCACTATATATAAAGGCTATACGGGATCTCACAGACACTACATGTAAAGGCTATACGGGATCTCACAGACACTACATATAGTTAGTTCATGATCATAGTCACTAGACTGTATATACACGACCGTATAGTCACTCCATACATGTGCTGTACGCAATCCTATGGTCGCGCTGTACGCTTCTTGTTCTAGAGATACTATCCTGTGTTTGTTTATATATACTGCACATGCTTCTTGTCCTAGTGATACTATCCAGTGTATATATGTACACATGCAGTTATACTATGCCACTGCTGCAGGTCACACAGCCTGTATATAAAAGTGTGCCCTCTAGTCATTATATATCAAAAACATGCACATGACAGGTAAATTATACATTGGATATACACGGTAGGATACATATTTATATACAGTATAGGCTAACACTGCATGTACGAGCATGCATTCTGTCCTATATTTCTTATATATTACATGCAGTCGTCCCAGCATTGTAGATTGTAGTCTATATCTGGATGCCATAGAAACACCCAGACTGCAGAGGTAACATTATGATTCTATCTCTCAGTAGATCAGTGTGCGTTCCTGACCAGTTTTGGAAATCATGTTTGACATCTGATGAATCCTTGTGCAGCACAGTTTTTCCTTTTTCCATAGAGCTGTGCTGCCGATCAGCCCTCAGCCTCTCCACTGCCCCTAGACGTCAGTGCCCACCACTGCAGCCACATCAACTCTAGTGTAACATCCCCCAGAATGACCACTACCCTCCAGCACATAAAGTAATGATCCCCTAGTGGTATATAGCGTGGATCTACACTCCCTCCATGTAGATTATGGATTATCTGTAATGTGGATTGTACAGACAGCTCAGGATACATGGAGAATATATTGCCTATGGTTCCTCTAACTATAAAACGGATATATGTTCTTTCCCACCATGAGACAGCTCTGCTATACTGTGTGCGTCTTGCGGCTAGACTGGGGGGAGGGAGAGAGGGATTTTTTTTTTTTTGGAAGAGAGAGGGAACTTGTTGTGGAGAGAGGGCTGCTGGCGAGGGGGGAGATTGGCAATGTAGTGTATCTGCATGAGCTGTAATGCCGGGGAATCTGCCTCCTCGCCAGCCCTCCATAGGAAGGAGCCATGCAGGCTGAGGTAATGCCACCTCCCTCACCATCTCTTTCCAGCCCCCCACCCTTCCTTTTCCCTTTTTTCTTTGCCCTCCCCCTTCTCTTACATCCCCCCTCCACCCTATACACATTCATGAGAATAGCACAAGACCATCATGGCGTTACAAGAGGGGGGGGGGGGGCCTGGCGGTTTAAATGGGCTGCCATGGCAACGGCAAGGAGGATGGGATACCACAGATTTAAGGTTTTGCTCAAGGAGTCTCCTGATTTATATTACTCCCCCTTCCCTATAACCCACAATTCACAGGATGAACTTGGTTTGTAGGCAGTGTAAGGGTTAATTGAATCCGCAAGTCTGCAGGAGGAGGGTCTACCCCCTTAACCCCTGCATTGCCATTGGAGCCCTACTCACTAATCTGCTGTAGGCCCAGGGACACTGGGTCCTTAGCTCATCGTTAACCCCTTTTTCTTTTAGCTAGGCCAGTGCAGGGATGCAGTCTTGTAAAGGGTTAAACCTCTGCAGTGAGTTTTTTTTTTCTTCCTTTTTCTCCCACCCCCTTGTCTGCATATAATGGGAAATCATTTTTTGCAATACCTTTCTATTGCACCCCCCAGCATGTGTTGTAGCGCCCCCCTGGCATGGCGACCTGTCCTTTTCCAGCTTTTGGTGTGTATGTGGTGCCGGGTGTCTGGATCAGCTCACATACACTGTGATTTGGTGCAATGCAGACTGTGTGTATGTCTATGTCTGGTCCCCCTCCCTTTTACTTCTTTGCTTTCTCCACCCCCATATTATAGACTTGCCTCCTCCCCCACCTTTCCTACTTATTGTAAAACTGTTGTATCTGGTCAACTTTAATGTGATTAATAACTAACTTAACCCTTTCCAGCATTGAAATAGTCCCTCAATACTTGGATCCCATATAAATATGCGCTTTTAGTTACGCATGAAGTATATGTAAATTTTCTTTTTTTGGTTTCTAATCTAATTGTCCCAATAAAAATATATTTTTAAATATATTTCCCCCCCCCCCAGCTCCTGGCCCGCATTGAGCGGATGGAAAGACGCATGCAGTTGGTCAGAAAGGACAGCGAGAAGGATAAACAGCGCCGTGAGTCGGCCGCCGACATGCCGGAGGGTCCCCTTCCAGAAAGCGCAGGCGGTGGGGAGTTCCCTCCAGAGGCCTCCCCTCAGTTGCCAGGCCTTACCCCAAAGCCCTTCTCCTATGGAAGAAATGCAAAAGGACACAAAAGGTTGGTGGCAGCAGCTTATCACTATATAGCCAAAAACCTATACAATAACCAACCACATGAGAAAAGGACATTTGGGAATCACTTAAAGGACATCTCCAGTAAAGTAGTGTCGTCTTTGCAGACATTTCTAGGCTTCCTGGCTGTGACCAGCTCAGCTGTCAATGATTTAGCATTCACTACATGACCAAATTACACTTGAACACCATTGACCTTTTTTGGCGTCTCCTCATGCAGATTAGTAACCTAGTGAAGTCATTTGCGCCACCGAAGGTTGCTAAGGAACAGCAGTAATGAAAGAAATCTCTTATTGGTTATATTCACACAGTGCAGATCTTTAGATCTTTTGTTGAACCAGTCCCAGTTATTTCAGTGGGGCTTGTAGAAATGTGTGCTTCCTGCAGAAATAACCCCATTCAGATAAATGGAAGAAATTTTCAGAAGTTGTGCAACAAACCTGCCAAAGGTACCTTGTTAATGGAAGGAGTAGCCAGATTTTCTTCTGATTGTAGTGTGGTCCCTTCTGATTTTGAAAGTTGCTTTGTTGGTTCTGCAGGTCTCCTAGTCTAAGGGCTTGTAGAGCTGAAGATAACCTAAAATTTGCTGCCAGTGAGGTATTGCACCTTAATTGCAGTCATCTTTCTGATTGACTCAAGATATGATTGCACGGTGACTGAGTGAGTAGCACTTCAGCCTTGCAGCGCTTGGGTCCTGGGTTCTAATCCCACCCAGGTCAACATCTGCAAAGAGTTTGTATGTTTTCTCCGTGTTTGCATGGGTTTCCTCCCACACTCCAAAACATACTGGTAGGTTGTTTAGATTGTGAGCCCCATTGGGGACAGAGACCAATTTGTCATACTTTGTGCAGCGCTATGTAATCTGTAGGCGCTATATAAATAAAGAATATTATTATTATGCCAGTGAACCACACCCTCTTATTCTGAATGCCACCTCTGTGTCTCTTCAAATCGCTGCCCTGCCCCCTTGCTCCTGATTGACAGGAACTATTATCACTAGTAGCAAAACCATCTGGCGATATTCAACTACAGACTTGTACAGCTCTATTTACTTATAGGAATTATTTTTGTTTTGTTTTTCTTTACACACAGTGAGTTGTGTTACATCCATGTCATATTGACCAGGCAGATGTCATCTAAGGTCCTATACCCTTTACATTTGTGTATGTATCTGATCAAATGCAATTAAAGCAGCCTCCATGGACTTCTACTCTTGCCCATCCTCCATGGGTCTGTATTGGTGAAAATGTTGTGACCGGTTCCCTTTAGGGATTTCTTTTTGCTCCTCGTGAGAAATGAACAAACACTGGGGTTTATCTGGAGACCTTTAGGATGCATCTCTTCAAGCCATGTTCCACAATGAAAGGTGTTAGTCCATGCAAGCCCTGACACAGGAGAACAGCATGACAACTTCCAGTTTTTTTTTTTTTGTTTTTTTTTTTCCATGGTCCAGTGTGATGGCATCATCTAGAAAATGAACTTTGAAGTGAGATGTAAATTGGTTGTATGTAGTCGAGGAGAGAGCTTCCCTTCAATGTTTTAAATCACCTCCTCCTTTTCTTTAAAAATACATTTTACATCTCGCTTCAAAGTGGATTTTCTAGATGATGAAAACATGTGTGAAGAAACACGTTCTGGAAGGCATTCAACTGTTTTGCAACATAGTTGTAGTGGTTTATTAGGTCAATTTCTGCTGACAGGCTCCCTTTAAAGGAAAGGTTGGGACTGCTGTGAGGTCTGCGAAATCTGGCCAGCGCACGGTTGTGTGGCCTCAGGCTTATGTTTTGAAGAGGCAATCTTTAAAGTTCTACTGTCTCAAGTAAATGCAAGCCCTACACCAGGTTTTTTACAACAAGTCTTATAAGGGAAAATAAAATTGCCTGATTCTGGACAGTGTTGCTGTTCACACACAGGGCCGTGTGTTCAGGATCTACCTCCTGCACTGGCAATCTGTGACTTGTCCGGGCTGGATCCTGGCTTATACCTTACCTATTACACAAACCATCTGCAGAGTCAAAAGGGGAGGCTCTCAGATGTGACCCGGTATCAGAACCTGCTGGGAGGTCGTCTAACAGCAGGACCCTGATCCCAATTCTGGTTATTCTAGATCTCTCTATTACTAATTTTAAAGTTTTCAGGATTATTAGCTGCTAATTTGATTTCTTTCAACCTCTGTAGGAAATCTGCCTTTGGCAGTACAGAACACAGGACTCCTGTTAAGAGACCGACTTCTGACCTTGTAAAGATGAAGGGCAAGATGTCAAGGTTACCGACAGAAGCGGAAGATGCAGAACCTGGAGGGTCGGTGTCTGAGATGGGATGTCGGAGAGAGCTGCGCAGTAAAGAGACTCCGGAAAAATCTCAATCTCCGGCAGATACTCCGTTGAGGTCTGCATGGACCAGCACTGCGGTATCATCATTTAAAGACAGTGAACCAAACACTGGCGAGAGAGATTCTCTGCCCTACCTTGCCACCACGGACATGTACCTATGCCGGTGGCATCAGCCACCTCCTTCTCCGCTTAGAGAGCCTTCTCCAAAGAAAGAGGAGTGTGTGGCAAGTAAGAGACTATTCTCTATTTAATATTTCTTCCAATTTCCCACATAAATAGAGATGTGACTGCTTTCCTATTATCCGACACAGTGGTATGGAGGGGGGGGGGGGGTTTAATAAATCCACCATGACCTACGAATAAGGACTCATTCCCTAATGGGTAGTATGTATAATAGGTTTTCTTATATCTAAAGGACAACTCTCCCTTTTCTGGAGTGTTCCTTATTGGGCATCTGATGGGCAACTTGTGATGAAATCTCCCTTCATTGTTTCTTTCTCTGGTGTATACTCTACACAAGACTAGCATTTAACATAAATGTGGGAGCGGCATAGCTGTTCCGTGCTATCACGATCTCTCCCTTTACACACGTGACTTCCCTGTTGAGTCATCGGCTAGTTACATACTGTTCTCAATGTCTTTTACACACTGCAGGCTTGTACTTTGTTGACAAATTCTCTGGACCACAACAGAGAATTCAATGTTCTTTTTCCCTCCATGCTTCATTTATATCCTTCAATACAATAGACTTTTTTTTTTTTCCTTGCATAAATAGTATTATAAAGTTCTGTAAAAATTCATGGGCGACATGTAAACAAAGGATCACCTAATGACTCCTTCAGGGGCCTAGAACCAAATTTTTAGTAAGACTACACTGAATTGAGATTTAATAACTGATACATGTAAATGGCCTTGAAATCCACATTTCTAGCTATAACGGTTAAAAGGTTATAGGGAAGGGTATTCCCTTTATCATCGCCGGGACGCAGATGGTTTGACATAAAAGGCTTAGTAATGGCCTCTGTTTTCCAGTGCCCATTAGGCCCAGGCAGAAAATGGGTTTCCTAGGCTTGCTATCAGTGTCATATGGAAAGGTTCTTCTCTTTTGCAGTGTATTGACTGTGCAATACCATGATTATGTCCTAGTAGGACATTAAAAAAAAATAAAAATTAAAGTGGTCTCTGGCAAAAGGATAAGCCATGACTTGCTGATAGGTGGCGGTGTATGAGATGGGAACTCCACAGATGATGATGAAAGTGCGGTCCGATGTAACCCAGTTGGCTCCTTGTCGCTCCCTGAGATCAGCGGAGCAGCTGGTCACACATGACTTGGCTGCCCTGTTCATTTCTATGGAGCTGACACAGATTACAGAGTATGGCACTTGGCAATCTGTCAGCTGATCTTTGGGAGCGATAAGGGGTACAACAGACCCCACTTTCTGGTGATCTGTGGGAACCTACCCATTTTTATGGGAAAACCCTTTTAGTGTGAAAATGTATAATTTTACCCCAAGCTAATTGGCATAACAAATGGCAAAGTTGATAGCACAAATACAGCTTGTTGTGCAGAAGAAAGGGGAAAAAACACATTTTTTGCTCTTTATTTTTCTCTTAACATGTTTTATTGAAAACGTGAAGTACAAACTCAGCACATGTTTGGTACCTCCTGTGATTGTACTGACCCACAGAAAAATTTTAGCATGGCATTAATACTGTACATGGAGCAGCGCAAAATTATGGAGGAAAGAACAAGGAGCCGAGTTTCTTTTTTTCAGCATTAAGTTAGGTTGATCAAAAAAATTGTGCCAGCAAAAAAAATAACTAGTTTCACAAAAATTAAGCACATTTCTGCCTACATAGACAAAAAAATTAATTCTCTACTGGGAAAGGTTAGGAAAAAAATAATGATGCATCTTTAGAGCCCCAATAGGCCAGGTTGTTGGGGGGGGGTAAAGACATATTAAAACTTTAAAGTTTTACTCCACAATTTCTATGCTCTTGTAACGTGCAGTATCGGGAGCTTGCTCTAGGTTCTGCCTCTGGGTACTACATCCTTTATTGATGAGTTGTAATTTCCAGATCCAGATATATACTGCAGTTTATGACATACAGATTAGCATGGCCTTCATAAGTGCTACCAACTGTGTGTGTATATATATATATATATAATCTCTCTCTAACAAACTGTGAACAGCTTTTTACTCACTAACTGCTTGACTCAAAACACAAAACTTTAGTTGAACTTTTTTCAAGGAAATTTGTCACCATATTTAAACCCATTAAATTACCAGTCCCCTCGGGTTATGAAATGTTTTTTCTAGAACTTTATCTGCAATATTGCCTTTTTACAAAATCTCCTCTAGTCATGTGACTTTTCTGTTCATCTTCACGTTTTGCCATAGAAATGGGCAAGAAGTGGATCTTTTATATACATCTTATGTTTCACTGGCTTTATCCCCGGATCTGTAGGTCCTATGTAACTATAGAAGGGGGGAAAAACTGTGACAATCCCCCTGCAGCCTCTAAACTTGACTCGTCTCTGGCAAAATGACTCCTCCTCTAATGTATTGTGTGAAGTGTCTGGGTGTCATTTTGCCGTCAAATCTGATGGCATCTATGGCATAAACTCCTCAAAGCCAGTGATACAGTATTGTTCCCACCTTGTTGGTTCTCTTCAGTACAGCGTAGGCACCCAACCTGGTCGAAACAGCGCTGTCTACAGTTGGGAATCTGTTCCTTCTGGAATAGATCTACAGGTTTTGGCTAGTGTTAAGAGGGTTGCCTTTCAAGGTAGGAAAAGGAGGCATTGTTTGCCATTTTCCACCTTGGAAAATCGAATTTGCAGATGTCTCAGAATCCCCTAGTGGAGCATCAATGGCGTTAAAGAGGACCTGTCACCCAGAAATTCAGTACTAGGAGGTGTTTACTAAAGTAAGCAGCTCCTACTGCTAAAACTAATGCAGCAGTGTTACAATGATAGCGTTATTGGAAACCTCCGATAACGCTATCTAACACTGCTGCGGAGTACAATAGAAACGCCAGATTGCTCTCAAAGCGGTCCGGCGTATTCATGAGGGGGGCAGGATCAGAGCCGGTGACTGGCACATGACGCCCGGCAGTCACCGCCGAGCTATGGAGCGCCCACACATGAACACTTGGAGAGCAAGCAGATCCTAGTGCCGAATTTCTGGGTTACGAGTCCTCTTTAAGTCTCCACACGCCTATAAGGTGGCCTGAAAGGAAATTTATCACTTAGAAAAACACATTGTAAACCTAGCACATGTTTAGCATGAGTGCACAGTGATGCAGGGACTTCTCTTCTTTAGCCATAAAACTGTCAATTCTGCAGAAATCATCTTTTTAATTCATAGAAATTAGCGCTGGGTGCTTCTGTGCACACCACACAGGGCTCCCGGTGGTTTTATTCTTATTTATATTCATATATCATGCCCCTTCCCTTGGATTTGGTGATATCACCCGGCTCTTGGGAATTCTCACACCAGCGCGGTCGTCTTCTTCACTGCCCTTCCTCCCACAATGCTAGCACAGATGCCTTTTGTGGGAGGGAAGGCAGTGAGGGAGCCAACTGCGCATGCGCGATTGTTTCCAAGAGCTGGGGGACCTCGGCTCTCTCAAAGCAGATTTGTCAGCTCCTCAGTGCGGCTGCGAGGGCAGGTGACTGTTGTGGGAGGGAGTCGAGCATCACTGGCTTTCGGGAACGGCTGAATCTGAGAGAGATATGAAAGTAGCAGGAGACTTAAATTATAAGAAAAAATGGTATAGCTTATACATGGTAAGCTATGGTATAGCTTCTATATTACTGATGAGAATGGAAATGGCTGAAAAAAGTATTGAACTTGGTTGCCCCATTGAAGAAGCAGCTTTATTGTAGGAGAGAAATGTAATGTAGTGAGTAACCGCATTCTCCGGACACTGTAAACCCTAGTGGAAAGATGTCTTAAATGTGGCCTTTGCCTTGTTGTTTTTCCCAGTTCCCTCATGGAGAGAGCATCCAATCGAACCTCTTCCGGACTTGAATGCATCAGAAGTACCAGAGGTAAGATATAAAGACAAAAAGACCACATTTTCGAGCTAAAATATAAATGTCTCTCCCAAACTACCGGTGGTGTTATAAAGGCGGCTATATAGTGAGCCATACTGGCCAAATATATGGCACCTTATTAAGAAAATTCTTTGCATGACCCACTTAGTTGACAGGGTCTCACTATTGGCATATAGATTATACTCATTTGCAGCCATAATCTATGCCTTGCTGCATGTCCCAGTACTCGTGATTTTGTAGATTTTTTTTTTCCCCTCCTATTTACCTTCCGGAAGGAAATTCGGATTATTATGATTAAGATGACATTTGGAAAACCTCCTCCACATCCTATGCTCTCTCTTTCCAGAATCTGGACGATGCAGTGTTTGCTAAGAGACATGCCAAGTTAGAGCTAGATGAAAAGCGGAGAAAAAGGTAAGGATGATTCCTTCTAATGTGCTGTTTGTGCCAGAGGCATCTCCGTGGCCTTCCATTCATCCTGCCATATGCCTCCTTTAGGTGGGACATTCAGAGGATTCGTGAACAGAGAATTTTGCAGCGGCTGCAGTTGCGGATGTACAAGAAAAAGGGGAGTCAGGAGAGCGAGCCTGAGGTCACCACCTTCTTTCCTGAACCTGATGATGGTAGGTTTGGCTTGGCCTTTGATTTCATTGATCAGATTATATTTTGGCTATATTATACTCAGTGCTATAACTTTTTTTTTTACTTTTCTTCAGTCGAGTCTGTGATGATCACCCCCTACCTCCCTGTTGTGGCATTTGGACGGTCCTTGCCGAAAATTACCCCGCAGTAAGTATACTATTAACAATTTGGAACTGAACACACCTTATTCTGTATAAATGCAACAGTGGTCAGAGTTCAGTACTTTACCTGTAACTATATTCCATAAATTGATCACCTTACTTCATTAGTATACGTGGAAATAAGGACTTGTAATAGTTGTTTCTATGGGCTCATGCCTTGGTTTCCACAACCCCCTTCATAAGCCACAAAGGATAGAGCAGGTCCTAATACTGCCCGTGTTTTTGTCCCAGGCAGTTGGGGTTTTTTTTGTTTTGTTTTTTTTAACTGGCATTGATGTGTGAGCAGGTAGAGTGAGTAATAACTCTGCTGCAGCTCCTCCTATTCAGCAGAGCTCCGACATGTAAACTGATAAAAAATCTTGGAGAGTCTGCACTGCAAAAAAGTAAGTAGCAGTACTGCTGAATGATATGATGAACATTGAGGGATTATTCACAAGGCAGTAAACGCTCATGGCCAACCCCTTTAAGGGTTTTCTTAAAAGGTATAACGTGACTTACTTTTGCTTTATTCTTCCCTACAGGAGTTTTGAGCTGCCCTGGCTAGATGACAGGAGTCGATGTCGTATTGAAATGCAGAAAAAGCAGACCCCACATAGGACACCTCGTAAATAGGCTGAGAACCCTTGTCTTGTGACATCCTGTCAATATTGAATAAAATGCACTGCAAGTTGATGTATACAAAATCCAAGGGGTTAATGCTGCCTTTCTCTTTGACCTCAAGTGTGGCCTCTAACGTGTACCAGACCCCACTGGCTTTGAAGTTGTTCACCCTGAAAAGATCGGATCGCCTTTTTTTTTTTCCCCCCTCACTTTTCTTTTTCCTAGCGATGTCTTTTGACCAAGTTCCAAAGTGAATATTTTGGAGCAGACGCAATGTCATTGTTTTTGTGTTTATCCATAGACATGGCTTATTTGCATTGTGTGTGTACTGTATGGTCAGTGCAGAGCATCACCCCCACCCATTTTCATTGTCAACCTTAACTTGGGTTTTCATATGTTTACACTCTCCATTCTTAAACTGGCAAAAGGAACTCCATGGATAGAAAATGGATTCTACCTGATGGAATAGTCACTTAAACCCTCCAATTGCCTTTAATGTGTTGCCAAATTTATAGCTGTGTATTACATAGGTGAAGCAGAGTTTTCATTGTGATCTGTGACTATCACTATGACTTCTTAAAGGCATTTTTCATACTGGCATCAGTATCATCGGTAGGGGTTGCCAGCTGTCCGAGGAGTCCATTGGGAAACATGCACAGGACCACTCCCCCCCCCCCCCCCCCTCAAGTTTGCCAGCCTCCTTATTTCCGACTTGTGATTGTCTCCACCACCCCTCCCTCCCCATCCTCTGTGTATTTCTATGGGCCTGTGCATGAGCCGCCTCCCCAAGCTGTAAAACTTAGAGCAGGTATTATTTCTCCCACCCGGCAGTCTGTCTTGTGGTCATCAGCACCTGATCAGACCTCGCATGGCGATGACACAAACATACCCATGATGGTGCTGGTAGCCTCACTCTTGTAGCTGCTACACCTGTACATTGTGTGGTAGTTGTGCCCATGTACTGCAGTGTAGCTCCAGGCTTTATCACTGCATAACATAATTGGTGTCAATACCCACAAATCTGAAATTTCTGACCTTTCTTGAAGTCCTGGAAAATATTAATATCTTCAACCTTCTACTTCACCACATAATAAATATTGGTTCCTGTATGTATGTACTAACTTTCTAGTATACATAAAATATGTCCTTATCAGAAAATGGGCCTAACACCATATTACTCTTTCTATTACTCCTTGTTCCATTCATGTTGTCTATCTGCTCCTTGCAGTCATTTTTCAACTGGCCTATAGTCCCCTTGTAGAATAGCGCCCTCTGTCTGTGACCCCTTGCATATTTTCTGAGGGTTTTTACTTTCCATGCTTTATACGTATATAATAGTATGAAATGTCTTATACATCCAGTACATTTCCACCTTTTGGTTTCTTACAATTTCAAGTTGAATGAGCTTGGTGATGTGTATTAGTAAGTGCTCTGCATGCTGTGTGTATGTGGTGGAGGCAGCTATATTGTACTTAAAGGGGCGTTCACAATATTACTAGCCTAAGCTTACAAATGAACATCAATATAAAATCAATTTGAGTCCAACTCTCAGCACATCGGCTGCTCACATTGCTCTGTACGCCTCCATGTTGTTACCTTAGGCCGGTGGCACATGTGGCTTTTTGAACCGGTTTTTGGGCCGTTTTTAAGCAGTCGCATGCGTTTTTGACCCGGTTTAATTAAGACAATTGGTAAAACCGGTCAAAAGCACAAGAGCTGTTTTTAACGGACTGCTTAAAAATGGCCCAAAAACGGGTTCAAAACACCACGTGTGCCTTAGGCTATCAGTACACTTCCCAGGAAACCCCTTTTAAAAAGTTGCATCAAATCAGTTGGAGACAATGGGTCACATCTACAATGTCATCACAGATCGAACGCTACTGGTGTCCCATCAGAGGGTCCGCTTACACTGCATTTCCCTATAACCAGGGAAGTTGGTGACGGAGAGACAAAAGGATAGTTCAGAGTACAAAATGGCTGCTTCCATGAACGAATGAATGTTCTACAAAATGGCTGCCAGCTGTGAGGTATAAGGTCTCCTTTCCATTTCTTCGTCCTCAAGCAAATTATTGACGCGTTCTTTACCTCATGTAAATCTAAAAACTGTCCGCTCATGAAAGAGACCACCTTGATGCTGCCTCCCATCTGCAAGACCAGAGCGAAAGGTTTCATCACTGTGAAAGGAACAGTCTGCGTTCTCTGCCAGCGGGGCCTCCATTGCATTGATCTCAAGATATCGGGGTGTTACCTGAACTATACGTCCTCACAGTGCAAAAACAGTTTACATTTTCACAAACTTTTCACCTTTCTCACATTTATTTTTTTCTCTAATTTGTAAAATATTTCGTTTGTGTAAATATTTTAAAATGAGTAATGTCTTGGGAGAAATTGTCCTTTTTTTGTCTTTGTAAATAAAGCTTGGGGAGATTAAATTTGAGTTATTTCCAGGTTAGACACAGTAGTGTTTATGGGGGAAAGCAGTGGGATATGTTACAGGCTTGTTATGTTTGGAGCGTTACAGACCTTCTTTTCCTTTTAAGGTGTTTTTTTTCCTCCTTTTTTTTCTTTAAACAATAAAACTGGAAAACTTGGTTTGGGGAATATTTCCCTTGTAACAATTGTCTTGTATTGGTTACAGTCATTTTTGTATTTTGGCTCTGCAGATCGCCTTTACGGGGTTATGTAAAATCCCTATAATGATACATTGATGGTGTAGGGCAGTAATATGGTCGCGATATTGTAGCCCAGTCCATTTATTACACAGCTGGTGGATGTAATTCTGATAAAGATTTCCTCGGTGGTGAAATCTGGGAGTTGGGATCACAGCAATGCGTTGATACATTACTTTATAGCTATAATTACTGTTACTACCCTGTTCTGCAGCCACTGAGCTGTGTGCCTCTATTACATTGTGATACGTAATCATGTGACTTTATCACACCAAATGATTGTGAATAAGGTCGTCTGCACAAACACTGGTTGCAGATAGTAGATTAAAGGGGTTGTCTGAGGGTATAAAAAAACTCCTTGGGTGACTGGCATGGGACGGGTTAGAAAAAAAAATAAACACGGACTTACCTCTGTGGTCCCTCCCTGTCTCCACTGCTGCAATATCTCTAAACAAACAGGGACATTAAAGCCGCGCTGCGTTCCGCTTCCATCCGGCCACTAGAGGGACCGTGGAGGTAAGTAATGTTTATTTTTTTTAACCCGCCCCATCCCGGCCACCCAAGGTTAAAAAAATATATTTATTTTTTTGCTCATTAAAGTACACAATGAAGTAAAAAAATGCTGTTATGGTTACTGCACTAAAAGGCAGTAGTAGTGATGAGTAGACCCATCCAGTAGTGGTCGGGGGAGAGGGGGCAGCTAGAATGACAGTGAGGGGTGTTTTAAGGCTGTGTACTATGTGTGTATTCCCAGAATGGAGCAGACAGATGATGTTAAGGTTTTGGTTAATTACATCGCAAAGAGATTTTTAAGGTCCATCGGATTGGCTTCAACCCGCTCCACCCCTGTTCAAAACAGCAAGGGGGCCTCTGACACAGGTCATGGAGCAGCCACTAATGCTCTATGATAACTCTCCTAGTTGACCTTTGAAAAGCTACCATTCTGGAAAAAAAAAAAAACAACTTATGGCGGGGGTGTCCCACAATATGTCGTTCCCAGTCCTGCATCAACAGGTTGTGGAGAAAATAAGCTGACCATTGACACGTGGACCAGTAAGCATGGGCAGGGACTTACCTCTAATGTAATGGTGGCTGGGCCTGAGGCAGGAATTGCTGTGGGGCATATACTGCCACCACCAAGGATTTGTGGACATCACTCCTTGCCTGACGTCGCTTCCTCTTCTGTCTCCTCACCCAGTCAGCATTGTGTCAACACCACCACCAGTTTTAGTACAACCATGGGGAAATAGGAGCAGGCAGTGGCGTAACTAGAGTTACCGTCATTGTAATAATAAGCAATTTACCGTGCCTAATATTTGCAATGTCTAATATTAGAGGTATTGAAACGCAGTGACAGTATCACCCAAATAACACTTGTACACCAAATATATCTGCAGTATATCCAAAGACTAATATACTACAGTGACATTATAGTAGCTGAGCACAGAAAATACAACTAAATCCTCACTAAGACTCGCTCAGAGGTCACACTAACATTTTTTCAGAAGGGTAATAACTAGAGATGAGCGAGCACTAAAATGCTCGGGTACTCGTTATTCGAGACAAACTTTTCCCGATGCTCGAGTGCTCGTCTCGAATAACGAGCCCCATTGAAGTCAATGGGAGACTCGAGCATTTTTCAAGGGGACCAAGGCTCTGCACAGGGAAGCTTGGCCAAACACCTGGGAACCTCAGAAAAGGATGGAAACACCACGGAAATGGACAGGAAACAGCAGGGGCAGCATGCATGGATGCCTCTGAGGCTGCTTAATCGCACCATTATGCCAAAATTATGGGCAACAGCATGGCCATGACAGAGTGACAGAATGAAGCTAGATAGCATGTAAAACATCCAATAATTGACCCTGACACTATAGGGGACGGCATGCAGAGGCAGCGGCAGCAGGCTAGAGAGTGTCATGGCGACATACCCTAAATGGACTCAGGCTTCAAACCAATGGGTGGCAGAGAGGAACCAAAGGAGGTGAGCAAGAAGCGCTCAAATAATATCGGTACATGATAAAAGTTTGCCAGTATATTTTGTGGATTACACAGCAGGGTGGCGACAAAGTTAACATGGAAGCCATGAAAACAACCCAAAATTCTGCCTGACACAGCTCGTTTGATAAGGGGACCATGTATGGAGGCAGTGAACTAGTAGTAGATTAAAGGTGCTGCAGTTAAAACTATGTTAGTTGGATCTTGGCATGGAGCTGGCGCTCCGCTGCCAGGCGAGCTTTCGCCAATCCAAGCCCCTGTCTCTAGGCTACTCCCCAAACAGCACTTCTAAGAACCTTTTGTATAAGATCAAGTGTAGTAGCGTTCTTATAAGTTTGGGATATGGCGGGTGAGGGGAATGTAAACAGATGCACAAGAAGCGCATGATGCGCATGGAGCTGGCGCTCCGCTGCCAGGTGAGCTTTCGCCAATCCAAGCCCCTGTCTCTAGGCTACTCCCCAAACAGCACTTCTAAGAACCTTTTGTATAAGATCAAGTGTAGTAGCGTTCTTATAAGTTTAGGATATGGCGGGTGAGGGGAATGTAAACAGATGCACAAGAAGCGCTGAAATAATATCGGTAAATGATAAAAGTTTGCAAGTATATTTTGTGGATTACACAGCAGGGTGGCGACAAAGTTAACAAGTTTGATGTGGAATGCCCTGTAATAGCTCTTGGGCGGTGTGCCTTTTATCGCCTAGGCTCAGCAGTTTGAGCACCGCCTGCTGTCGCTTAGCGACGGCACTGCTGCTGTGCCTAGAGCTACCGACTGATGGCGCCATGGCCACGGATGGTAATTCGGAGGAGGAGGAGGTGGAGGAGGGGTGGGAGGAGGAGGAGGTATACTAGACCTTTGAGACCTGGACCGAGGTAGGCCCCGCAATTCTCTGCGTCGGCAGTATATGACCAGCCCCAGGGTCAGACTCGGTCCCAGCCTGCACCAAGTTAAGTGTAGTAGCGTTCTTATAAGTTTGGGATATGGCAGGTGAGGGGAATGTAAACAGATGCGCAAGAAGCGCATGATGCGCATGGAGCTGGCGCTCCGCTGCCAGGTGAGCTTTCGCCAATCCAAGCCCCTGTCTCTAGGCTACTCCCCAAACAGCACTTCTAAGAACCTTTTGTATAAGATCAAGTGTAGTAGCGTTCTTATAAGTTTAGGATATGCCGGGTGAGGGGAATGTAAACAGATGCGCAAGAAGCGCTGAAATAATATTGGTAAATGATAAAAGTTTGCCAGTATATTTTGTGGATAACACAGCAGGGTGGCGACAAAGTTAACAACTTTGATGTGGAATCCATGAAAACAACCCAAATTTCTGCCTGACACACCTCGTTTGGAGGTAGCAATGGAGACAACGTGTGGAGGCTGCTATGGAGACAATTTAATTTGGATAGTGCCTGTATGTGGCAGTCCAAAAAAGTTTTCAAACCAGAGGAGCGGGTAGGTGGCCCTCCAGAAAAATGAAATAGATTGAGTGCCTGTATGTGGCAGTCCAAAAAACTTTTCAAACCAGAGGAGCAGGTAGGTGGCCCTCCAGTAAAATGGAATAGATTGAGTGCCTGTATGTGGCAGTCCAAAAAAGTTTTCAAACCAGAGGAGCAGGTAGGTGGCCCTCCAGAAAAATTGAATAGATTGAGTGCCTGTATGTGGCACTCCCAAAAATTGTTTAAAACAGAGGACCGGGTAGGTGGCCCTCCAGAAAAATTGAATAGATTGAGTGCCTGTATGTGGCACTCCCAAAAATTGTTTAAAACAGAGGACCGGGGAGGTGGCCCTCCAGAAAAATTAAATGCATAAAGTACTATAGCTAGAGCCAGTGGGCCCTGTCAAAAAATAGCCAGTTTCCTCTGCTTTACTGTACAAAGAGGAGGAGAAGGAGGAAAATGAGGAGGAGGAGGAGTGGATAAATTATTCAGGTTGAGCTTCCTTCACCTGGTGGATATTGGAAATTATTAGAAATCCAGGCTTTATTCATCTTAATAAGCGTCAGCCTGTCAGCGCTGTCAGTCGACAGGCGTGTACGCTTATCGGTGATGATGCCACCAGCTGCACTGAAAACCCGCTCGGACAAGACGCTAGCGGCAGGGCAGGCAAGAACCTCCAAGGCGTACAGCGCCAGTTCGTGCCACATGTCCAGCTTTGAAACCCAGTAGTTGTAGGGAGCTGTGTGATCATTTAGGACGATGGTATGGTCAGCTACGTACTCCCTCACCATCTTTCTGTAAAGATCAGCCCTACTCTGCCGAGACTGGGGACAGGTGACAGTGTCTTGCTGGGGTGACATAAAGCTGGCAAAAGCCTTGTAAAGCGTACCCTTGCCAGTGCTGGACAAGCTGCCTTCTCGCCTACTCTTCCTCGCTACTTGTCCCGCAGAACTACGCACTCTGCCGCTAGCGCTGTCAGAAGGGAAATACTGTTTCAGCTTGTGAACCAGGGCCTGCTGGTATTCATGCATTCTCACACTCCTTTCCTCTCCAGGGATGAGAGTGGAAAGATTTTGCTTGTACCGTGGGTCCAGGAGAGTGAACACCCAGTAATCGGTGCTGGAATAAATTCTTTGAACGCGAGGGTCACGGGATAGGCAGCCTAGCATGAAATCTGCCATATGCGCCAGAGTACCAACGCGTAAGAATTCACTCCCCTCACTGGCCTGACTGTCCATTTCCTCCTCCTCCAACTCCTCTTCTTCTGCCCATACACGCTGAACAGTGAAGGACTCAACAATGGTCCCCTCTTGTGTCTCGCCAACATTCTCCTCCTCTTCCTCCTCCACCTCCACCTCCTCTGATATGCGCTGAGAAACAGACCTAAGGGTGCTTTGGCTATCAACAAGGGAATCTTCTTCCCCCGTCTCTTGTGACGAGCGCAAAGCTTCCGACTTCATGCTGATCAGAGAGTTTTTCAACAGGCCAAGCAGCGGGATGGTGAGGCTGATGATGGCGGCATCGCCACTGACCATCTGTGTTGACTCCTCAAAGTTACTCAGCACCTGACAGATATCAGACATCCACGTCCACTCCTCATTGTAGACTTGAGGAAGCTGACTGACCTGACTACCAGTTCTGGTGGAAGTTGACATCTGGCAGTCTACAATCGCTCGGCGCTGCTGGTAAACTCTGGATAACATGGTCAGTGTTGAATTCCACCTCGTGGGCACGTCGCACAACAGTCGGTGAGCGGGCAGTTGGAGGCGGCGCTGCGCTGCCCTGAGAGTGGCAGCATCTGTGCTGGACTTCCTGAAATGCGCACAGATGCGGCGCACCTTCGTGAGCAAATCAGACAGATTGGGGTATGTCTTGAGGAAACGCTGAACTATCAGATTTAACACATGGGCCAGGCATGGCACATGTGTCAGTCTGCCGAGTTGCAGAGCCGCCACCAGGTTACGGCCGTTGTCACACACAACCATGCCTGGCTTCAGGTTCAGCGGTGCCAGCCACAGATCAGTCTGCGCCGTGATGCCCTGTAATAGCTCTTGGGCGGTGTGCCTTTTATCGCCTAGGCTCAGCAGTTTGAGCACCGCCTGCTGTCGCTTAGCGACGGCACTGCTGCTGTGCCTAGAGCTACCGACTGATGGCGCCATGCCCACGGATGGTAATTCGGAGGAGGAGGGGTGGGAGGAGGAGGAGGCATAGTAGGCCTGAAACACCTGGACCGAGGTAGGCCCCGCAATCCTCGGCGTCGGCAGTATATGACCAGCCGCAGGGTCAGACTCGGTCCCAGCCTCCACCAAGTTAACCCAATGTGCCGTCAGCGATATATAGTGGCCCTGCCCGGCAGCACTCGTCCACGTGTCCGTGGTCAGGTGGACCTTGTCAGAAACGGCGTTGGTCAGGGCACGGATGATGTTGTCTGACACGTGCTGGTGCAGGGCTGGGACGGCACATCGGGAAAAGTAGTGGCGGCTGGGGACCGAATACCGAGGGGCGGCCGCCGCCATGAGGTTGCGAAAGGCCTCGGTCTCTACTAGCCTATAGGGCAGCATCTCCAGGCTAAGCAATCTGGAGATGTGGACATTAAGGGCTTGGGCGTGCGGGTGGGTTGCACTATATTTGCGTTTCCGCTCCAGCGTCTGGGGTATGGAGAGCTGAACGCTGGTGGATGCTGTGGAGGATCGTGGAGGCGACGATGGGGTTTTTGTGGCAGGGTCCTGGGCAGGGGGCTGACTATCAGCTGACACAGGGGAAGGAGCAGTGGTGTGCACGGCCGGAGGTGAACGGGCTTGTTGCCACTGAGTGGGGTGTTTAGCATTCATATGCCTGCGCATACTGGTGGTAGTTAAGCTAGTAGTGGTGGAACCCCTGCTGATCCTGGTTTGGCAAATGTTGCACACCACAGTCCGTCGGTCATCCGGTGTTTCCTTAAAGAACCTCCAGACTTCGGAAAATCTAGCCCTCGCCACGGGAGCTTCACTAGTTGACACATTTGGCGCTGATGCACCAGCTCTGGCCCTGCCTCTCCGTCTGGCCCCACCACTGCCTCTTCCAACCTGTTCTGGTCGAGGACTCTCCTCTGTCTCAGAAGCACTGTGTTCACCCGGCCTATCAACCCAGCTTGGGTCTGTCACCTCATCATCCTCCGATCCCTCAGTCTGCTCCCCCCTCGGACTTCCTGCCCTGACAACAACTTCCCCACTGTCTGACAACCGTGTCTCCTCATCGTCGGACACCTCTTTAGACACTTCTTCCACTACGTCAAGAAGGTCATCATCACCCACAGACTGCGACTGGTGGAAAACCTGGGCATCGGAAAATTGCTCAGCAGCAACCGGACAAGTGGTTTGTGAGTGTGGGAAGGGTCCAGAAAACAGTTCCTCAGAGTATGCCGGTTCAAATGGCAAATTTTCCTGGGAGGGGGCAGACTGGGGGGGAGGAGGCTGAGGTGCAGGAGCTGGAGGAGTGCCGATTTCGGTGACATGGGTGGACTGCGTGGAAGACTGACTGGTGGACAAATTGCTCGAAGCATTGTCGGCAATTCACGACATCACCTGTTCGCACTGTTCTGGCCTCAACAGTGCTCTACCACGAGTCCCAGTAACTTCAGACATGAACCTAGGGAGTGTAGCTCTGCGGCGTTCCCCTGCTCCCTCATAAGCAGGTGGTGTCTCACCCCGGCCAGGACCACGGCCTCTGACCCCTGCAGTAGTTGGACGCCCACGTCCCCGCCCTCGTCCTCTACCCCTAGCCCTCGGGTTAAACATTTTTAAAATGAGAGTTATAACTTTAATTTTTTTTAAACTTTTTTTTGTGTTTTTTTGTTTTTTTTTTTGTGTTTTTTAGTTTTTAAAACCAAACGATGCTATCCTATTGCTATGGCTATTTTCTAGCCAAGTATGAAAGCACACTACTATGCCAGATGAGATGACGCTGAGTTATTAAACAAAATAAACGTAAAATAAAAAAGGAAATGGCAGACTGTGCCTAATTGAAATCCAACCCCTAATAAATTTTCCCACTTCGGTCTTTGCAATGGATATGTGCGTCACTAAGCGCAAAACACAGCGGTCGCAAGTCTCACTACAAATTGCTCACAATTTGCTAGTAGATGCACTGCAGCAAGTACAGCCACCAGCAGATCAACCAGAAATCAAATATATATAACGCTACTGTAGGCGTAAGTAAGCCGTTTGGATTCTCCTATGGCTATTTTCTAGCCAAGTATGAAAGCACACTACTATGCCAGATGAGATGACGCTGAGTTATTAAACAAAATAAACGTAAAATAAAAAAGGAAATGGCAGACTGTGCCTAATTGAAATCCAACCCCTAATAAATTTTCCCACTTCGGTCTTTGCAATGGATATGTGCGTCACTAAGCGCAAAACACAGCGGTCGCAAGTCTCACTACAAATTGCTCACAATTTGCTAGTAGATGCACTGCAGCAAGTACAGCCACCAGCAGATCAACCAGAAATCAAATATATATAACGCTACTGTAGGCGTAAGTAAGCCGTTTGGATTCTCCTATGGCTATTTTCTAGCCAAGTATGAAAGCACACTACTATGCCAGATGAGATGACGCTGAGTTATTAAACAAAATAAACGTAAAATAAAAAAGGAAATGGCAGACTGTGCCTAATTGAAATCCAACCCCTAATAAATTTTCCCACTTCGGTCTTTGCAATGGATATGTGCGTCACTAAGCGCAAAACACAGCGGTCGCAAGTCTCACTACAAATTGCTCACAATTTGCTAGTAGATGCACTGCAGCAAGTACAGCCACCAGCAGATCAACCAGAAATCAAATATATATAACGCTACTGTAGGCGTAAGTAAGCCGTTTGGATTCTCCTATGGCTATTTTCTAGCCAAGTATGAAAGCACACTACTATGCCAGATGAGATGACGCTGAGTTATTAAACAAAATAAACGTAAAATAAAAAAGGAAATGGCAGACTGTGCCTAATTGAAATCCAACCCCTAATAAATTTTCCCACTTCGGTCTTTGCAATGGATATGTGCGTCACTAAGCGCAAAACACAGCGGTCGCAAGTCTCACTACAAATTGCTCACAATTTGCTAGTAGATGCACTGCAGCAAGTACAGCCACCAGCAGATCAACCAGAAATCAAATATATATAACGCTACTGTAGGCGTAAGTAAGCCGTTTGGATTCTCCTATGGCTATTTTCTAGTCAAGTATGAAAGCACACTACTATGCAAGATGAGATGACACTGAGTTATTAAAAAAATAAACGTAAAATAAAAAGTAAATGGCAGACTGTGCCTAATTGAAATCAAACCCCTAATAAATTTTCCCACTTTGGTGTTTGAGGTGGATATGTGTGTCACTAAGAGCTAAACACAACGGTAGCAAGTCCCCCTGCAAATTCCTCACAATATGGTACTAGCTGCAAATAAAAAAAAAAAAGTATAACGTTATTGTAGCCCTAAGAAGGGCTGTTGGGTTCTTGTTGAATCACTCCTGCCTAACAGTAAGCTAATAGAACACCCTAACGCTTTCCCTGACCAGCAGCATCTCTCTCCCTAGCGGCATCCAGACACAGAATGATCCGAGCAGCGCGGGCAGCGGCTAGTCTATCCCAGGGTCACCTGATCTGGCCAGCCAACCACTGCTATCGACGTGTAAGGGTACCACGTCATGCTGGGTGGAGTGCAGAGTCTCCTGGCTTGTGATTGGCTCGGTTTCTGGCCGCCAAAAAGCAAAATGGCGGGAGCTGCCATTTTCTCGAGCGGGCGAAGAAAATAGCCATAGCAATAGGATAGCATCGTTTGGTTTTAAAAACTAAAAAACACAAAAAAACACCAAAAAAAGTTTAAAAAAAAATTAAAGTTATAACTCTCATTTTAAAAATGTTTAACCCGAGGGCTAGGGGTAGAGGACGAGGGCGGGGACGTGGGCGTCCAACTACTGCAGGGGTCGGAGGCCGTGGTCCTGGCCGGGGTGAGACACCACCTGCTTATGAGGGAGCAGGGGAACGCCGCAGAGCTACACTCCCTAGGTTCATGTCTGAAGTTACTGGGACTCGTGGTAGAGCACTGTTGAGGCCAGAACAGTGCGAACAGGTGATGTCGTGGATTGCCGACAAAGCTTCATTATCATAATCTTCAAGTTTTTGATACCCGGAAAAAGGAGGTTTAAACACCAGAGGAGCTACTAACTCGGCACACTCCCAAATTATTATAATGTTATATCTGTTCTATCAGCAAAACCACTCAGCTCAGGGATTAACCAAGATATGATCCTGCATCAGTGTAGCTACAGCATTCTCAAGGTATGTTTGCTTCATAATGCATCAAGTCAAATGTTTCATTTACCGTATATACCGGCGTATAAGACGACTTTTGAAGACAGAAAAATCTTCTGTCTTCTCTGGGGTCGTCTTATACGCCGGTAATGTTTCTTCTCACCTTTTCCGCGATCCACCGAAGCTACGCTCCGGCCGCCGGTGACAGCTACGTGGGTGCCGGCGTCGCAGAGAATATGACGTCGGCACGCGGCTGACGTCATATTCTGTGAGCCGCCAGCGCAAAGCTGCCGGCAGCCTCAAAAAGATAGCAGCGCATGGGTCGATCCGTCTCCATGGTAGCTTCGGGTCTTCGGAAGACCCAAGGCTATTTCGTTTTAACCCCTTCATTACAATGTGCTGATAGCACATTGTAATGAATGAGGAGGAAAATCCCCATATACTGTCATACTGTAGTATGGCAGTATAGGATAGCATCGATCAGACAACCTAGGGTTAAAGTACCCTAGGGAGTCTGAAAAATAGTATAAATAAAAATAAAAAAAAGTTAAAAAAAAATATAAATATAAATAAACAGAAAAATCATAAACACATCAGGTATCGACGCTTCCGAAAATGCCCGATCTATCAAAATATGATAACGGTTTTTCAATGCGTTTAACCCCGTAACGGAAAATAGCGCCCAAAGTTGAAAATGGCACTTTTTTGCCATTTTGAAAAATAGTAAAAAATCTATAAAAAAGTGATCAAAAGGTCGTACAGTCCTAAAAATGATATCATTGAAAATATTATCAAATTTCGCAAAAAATGACACCACCCACAGCTCCGTACACCAAAGTATAAAAAAGTTATTAGCGCCAGAAGTTGGCAAAATCAAAAAAATAATTTTTGTACAGGAGGTTTTCATTTTTGTAAATGTATGAAAACATTATAAAACCTATACAAATTTGGTATCCCCTTAATCGTACCGACCCAAAGAATAAAGTAGACATGTCATTTGGGGCGCACAGTGAAAGACGTAATATCCAAGCCCACAAGAAAATGGCGCAAATGCGTTTTTTCACCATTTTCATTGCATTTGGAATTTTTTTCCCGCTTCTGAGTACATGGCATGGAATATTTAATAAAATAAAAATTTAAGGTACAGTATGGTAACATTTACAGTAAAATGGACGATGGTAATGTTGTTGTTGTATGCCTTATGTTTATGAGCGACAGTTTTCCTGCTATATACCTGCATGTCATAAGAATTTAAATTAAAAAAAGGACCATGTTAAATTCAAATCAGTTTTTTTTTAAAATTTTTACCAGTGTTTTGTATGCGTTGGAAAAGGGGTAGTCTTATACGGCGAATATATCTTAAACTCTATATTTTAACAGGAAAGTAGGGGGGTCGTCTTATACGCCGGTATATACGGTATGTCTGTTTTGCACACGCTACAGGGTGGTGGATGGAAGTCGTCATCTGGAAGATCTGACTGAGAAGGAGAAAGACTCCATCAAGGCTTCATAGTCTAGAGATCACATTAACTCCACTACAAGCACTGTAAAGTGAGTTTTACTCCTGAAAATAGTCCCAGGCTGATAAAGTTAAGAGGAGTGTTATTACTAGAGATGAGCGAACATGCTCGTCCGAGCTTGATGCTCGGTCGAGCATTAGCGTACTCGAAACTGTTCGTTGCTCGGACGAATACTTCGCCCGCTCGAGAAAATGGCAGCTCCCGCCATTTTGCTTTTTGGCGGCCAGAAACCGAGCCAATCACAAGCCAGGAGACTCTGCACTCCACCCAGCATGACGTGGTACCCTTACACGTCGATAGCAGTGGTTGGCTGGCCAGATCAGGTGACCCTGGGATAGACTAGCCGCTGCCCGCGCTGCTCGGATCATTCTGTGTCTGGATGCCGCTAGGGAGAGAGATGCTGCTGGTCAGGGAAAGCGTTAGGGTGTTCTATTAGCTTACTGTTAGGCAGGAGTGATTCAACAAGAACCCAACAGCCCTTCTTAGGGCTACAATAACGTTATACTTTTTTTTTTTTATTTGCAGCTAGTACCATATTGTGAGGAATTTGCAGGGGGACTTGCTACCGTTGTGTTTAGCTCTTAGTGACACACATATCCACCTCAAACACCAAAGTGGGAAAATTTATTAGGGGTTTGATTTCAATTAGGCACAGTCTGCCATTTACTTTTTATTTTACGTTTATTTTTTTAATAACTCAGTGTCATCTCATCTTGCATAGTAGTGTGCTTTCATACTTGACTAGAAAATAGCCATAGGAGAATCCAAACGGCTTACTTACGCCTACAGTAGCGTTATATATATTTGATTTCTGGTTGATCTGCTGGTGGCTGTACTTGCTGCAGTGCATCTACTAGCAAATTGTGAGCAATTTGTAGTGAGACTTGCGACCGCTGTGTTTTGCGCTTAGTGACGCACATATCCATTGCAAAGACCGAAGTGGGAAAATTTATTAGGGGTTGGATTTCAATTAGGCACAGTCTGCCATTTCCTTTTTTATTTTACGTTTATTTTGTTTAATAACTCAGCGTCATCTCATCTGGCATAGTAGTGTGCTTTCATACTTGGCTAGAAAATAGCCATAGGAGAATCCAAACGGCTTACTTACGCCTACAGTAGCGTTATATATATTTGATTTCTGGTTGATCTGCTGGTGGCTGTACTTGCTGCAGTGCATCTACTAGCAAATTGTGAGCAATTTGTAGTGAGACTTGCGACCGCTGTGTTTTGCGCTTAGTGACGCACATATCCATTGCAAAGACCGAAGTGGGAAAATTTATTAGGGGTTGGATTTCAATTATGCACAGTCTGCCATTTCCTTTTTTATTTTACGTTTATTTTGTTTAATAACTCAGCGTCATCTCATCTGGCAACGAACAGTTTCGAGTACGCTAATGCTCGACCGAGCATCAAGCTCGGACGAGCATGTTCGCTCATCTCTAGTAATAACACTCCTCTTAACTTTATCAGCCTGGGACTATTTTCAGGAGTAAAACTCACTTTACAGTGCTTGTAGTGGAGTTAATGTGATCTCTAGACTATGAAGCCTTGATGGAGTCTTTCTCCTTCTCAGTCAGATCTTCCAGATGACGACTTCCATCCACCACCCTGTAGCGTGTGCAAAACAGACATACCGTATATACCGGCGTATAAGACGACCCCCCTACTTTCCTGTTAAAATATAGAGTTTAAGATATATTCGCCGTATAAGACTACCCCTTTTCCAACGCATACAAAACACTGGTAAAAATTTAAAAAAAAAAACTGATTTGAATTTAACATGGTCCTTTTTTTAATTTAAATTCTTATGACATGCAGGTATATAGCAGGAAAACTGTCGCTCATAAACATAAGGCATACAACAACAACATTACCATCGTCCATTTTACTGTAAATGTTACCATACTGTACCTTAAATTTTTATTTTATTAAATATTCCATGCCATGTACTCAGAAGCGGGAAAAAAATTCCAAATGCAATGAAAATGGTGAAAAAACGCATTTGCGCCATTTTCTTGTGGGCTTGGATATTACGTCTTTCACTGTGCGCCCCAAATGACATGTCTACGTTATTCTTTGGGTCGGTACGATTAAGGGGATACCAAATTTGTATAGGTTTTATAATGTTTTCATACATTTACAAAAATGAAAACCTCCTGTACAAAAATTATTTTTTTGATTTTGCCAACTTCTGGCGCTAATAACTTTTTTATACTTTGGTGTACGGAGCTGTGGGTGGTGTCATTTTTTGCGAAATTTGATAATATTTTCAATGATATCATTTTTAGGACTGTACGACCTTTTGATCACTTTTTTATAGATTTTTTACTATTTTTCAAAATGGCAAAAAAGTGCCATTTTCAACTTTGGGCGCTATTTTCCGTTACGGGGTTAAACGCATTGAAAAACCGTTATCATATTTTGATAGATCGGGCATTTTCGGAAGCGTCGATACCTGATGTGTTTATGATTTTTCTGTTTATTTATATTTATATTTTTTTTTAACTTTTTTTTATTTTTATTTATACTATTTTTCAGACTCCCTAGGGTACTTTAACCCTAGGTTGTCTGATCGATGCTATCCTATACTGCCATACTACAGTATGGCAGTATATGGGGATTTTCCTCCTCATTCATTACAATGTGCTATCAGCACATTGTAATGAAGGGGTTAAAACGAAATAGCCTTGGGTCTTCCGAAGACCCGAAGCTACCATGGAGACGGATCGACCCATGCGCTGCTATCTTTTTGAGGCTGCCGGCAGCTTTGCGCTGGCGGCTCACAGAATATGACGTCAGCCGCGTGCCGACGTCATATTCTCTGCGACGCCGGCACCCACGTAGCTGTCACCGGCGGCCGGAGCGTAGCTTCGGTGGATCGCGGAAAAGGTGAGAAGAAACATTACCGGCGTATAAGACGACTCCAGAGAAGACAGAAGATTTTTCTGTCTTCAAAAGTCGTCTTATACGCCGGTATATACGGTAAATGAAACATTTGACTTGATGCATTATGAAGCAAACATACCTTGAGAATGCTGTAGCTACACTGATGCAGGATCATATCTTGGTTAATCCCTGAGCTGAGTGGTTTTGCTGATAGAACAGATATAACATTATAATAATTTGGGAGTGTGCCGAGCTAGTAGCTCCTCTGGTGTTTAAACCTCCTTTTTCCGGGTATCAAAAACTTGAAGATTATGATAATGAAGCTTTGTCCCTTCTATGGCACCTTCAGCGCTTGGTCCCAGCATGTGAGTTTTTCTCTGCAGGAAATGATGATGCAATCACTGTTCTCCCTGCCAGACAGAATAATCAATTACTGCACAATCCCCAAGCTGCTGTGTATGAGTGATCCAGCTCAGGTTCATTAGTCATGCTTGACTAACCTCCATTTGTAATTACAAGCTCAGTGTTGATCGAGGCTGCCAGCCTGACCCAGATTTCCCAAGGTCCTGAATGTTATAATTGTTTTTTTCAGCAAAACCACTCAGCTCAGAGATTAACCAAGAAATGGTTGCTTCATAATGAATGAAATAAAATGGTAAGTATGACACAAATCGTTTGACCACTGGTAATATAACAGTATGGTATGATGCAATATTAATAACATTGGTGCTATAAAGCCGGAATGTAGGTATGACACAAATAGTACTATCACTGGAACTGGAAGTGGTACTAAAATATTAATGTTTAACTAACATTGGAACTGACAACTAGTATTGTGGAATGCAACTACTACTTAGACTATCCCTGCACAATAGCAACCATTGAGTAGCAAGATCCAGTTGTGCACACTGCCCTGAAAAGGGCAATTTATTCTCTCTGTCCCTCACCTCCTCTCTCTATGTACCCTGAAAAGGGTAATAATGATATTACCGCTCTATTTCTCACTACCCCTGCAGCAACAGGCTCTCCCTAGTTCCCCCCATGCTGTAATGGTATCTGGACTTGTGACCCTGCCTCATATACACAAAGGTTACATGTTCTGCAGGGCCAATCACACCCCTCCACCTTCAGCACAGGAAACTGCACAGGCATCACCTTCCATTGCATTAAAGATATGGTGAAAGAACCAAGCTACTTGTAAATATATGGTAACAGAACCAAGATTATTGTATAGATAAGGTAAAACAACCAAACTTACTGTAAAGTGACCAGCATTTAGTAAACACACACACCTTTAAATAGCCCCCAAGTACCACCCACCTATGTAACCAATTGCCACATATATGATCCAGGACGTCTGTAACTTAAGGAAGGCCGAGCTCCCACCACAAGTTCAGCACCAGAAGTGACAAAATCAAGAGACGTGCATCTCCTAAAGGGAGACACAATACTATTCACTGTACATTGGGACTACGCATGTGTCAAAGGCATTCTGAGCCATCTTGGATACAGCTTGTCCAAAGGCTCAGGGGTAAAGGAAAATAGAGCAGAAATAAGACGATCTAATTCATAGTAGATATTCTTAATAAAAATTAAATAGTTATAAATTAGAAAAATAATCTAGATAATGGATATAAAAACAAGGGAAATAAAGCAAGTATGATAAAGTGAAAAACCACACAACTTACGTGTAAAGTGCCTAATATTGCCACCCAGTGGTGAAAGTGCAAAAGTGAATACAAACCCTAGAGACAGAGCATGAATAAAACACATTTTTTAATGGTATCTACCGTATATACTCGGGTATATGGTGAGTACCAAGTTTTTTTTCTTAAGGGCTCGCTATCTACTACAGGGGGCTAGCTGGCTATCTACTAGAGGGGGGGGCGGCTAGCTGGCTATCTACTAGAGGGGGGGCGGCTGGCTGGCTATCTACTAGAGGGGGGGGCTGGCTATCTATTAGATGGGGGGCCCCTGGCTGGCTATCTACTAGAGGGGGGGGCTGGCTATCTATTAGATGGGGGGGCCCCTGGCTGGCTATCTACTAGAGGGGGGGCGGCTGGCTGGCTATCTACTAGAGGGGGGGCGACTGGCTGGCTATCTACTAGATGGGGGGGCGGCTGGCTATCTACTAGAGGGGGCCGGCTGGCTATCTACTAGAGGGGGGGGCGGCTGGCTATCTATTAGATGGGGGGCTCCTGGCTGGCTATCTACTAGAGGGGGGGAGGCTGGCTGGCTATCTACTAGAAGGGGAAGCAGCTGGCTGGCTGGCTATCTATTTGAGGGGGGGCGGCTGGCTGCCTATCTACTAGAGGGGGGGGGCGGCTGGCTGGCTATCTATTTGAGGGGGGGCGGCTGGCTGCCTATCTACTAGAGGGGGGGGGGCGGCTGGCTGGCTATCTAATACAGGGGTGGCTATCTAATACAGGGGGGGCTGGCTATCTACTACAGGGGGGCTGGCTGGCTATCTACTAGAGAGGGCTGGTTGGCTGTCTACTACAGGGGGCTGGCTGGCTAGCTATCTACTACAGGGGTCTGGCTGGCTATTTACTACATAGTTTGCACTAAAAGACTCTCTGCACCACATTTATAAAGGAGTTTAGACAGTTTTACTGGCACTCCTACGACTAGCTCTACAAAGGGGCGTGGCCTAAGAAAAGGAGGCATGGCCTCACACCAAAAAGGTCCATGTGCCAGAAATACTGCTAACCCAGCAGAATTGTGTTATAACTTTCTGGCGTAAAGTGAGCCAACTAATAGGAGGTGCAGAGTACGACTAGTCTTATACTAGGACAGATTTATCATCCAGCATTAGACACTTTTATAATTCTGGTGTCTAGTCTAACTCTGCACCGTCTAATCTTAGGAAACTTTTTTATAAATCTGCCCCATTAGGTTACCATAGGCCCTAACATCTCTTGGAAAACCCCTTTAAGGTAACTGTACATCCCACAAAGGCTAAACATGTAACCTTGGCCCACTAAGTCCAAGCCACTAATCATAGCCTACTATCCCGAACCCAATAACTGTAGCCAGGGACGGCATTTGTCCAGGACCCCTGTTCTAAAGGAGCCCCGTGCAAGTGGACTTTTGTAGGAAGAGGATGTATTACTTTTTTAATACCCTTTGAATGCCCGGGTAAAGATGTCCGTCTAGTTATCTATCTCCTAGAATTTGCTATCTATCATCTACCTATCTCTTATCTATCCATCTATCATATCTGGGCATGTTATTTATGAGGGAAGGCCACTGCTAGACATGTTTTTAGTGAGGGGAGGCTGCTGCTGGACATGTTATTAGCGAGGGGAGGCAAATGCTGGACATGTTATTAGTGATGGGAGACCACTGCTGGACATGTTACTAGTGAGGGGAGGCTGCTGCTGGACATGTTATTAGTGAGGGGAGGCTGCTGCTGGACATGTTATTAGTGTGGGGAAGCCGGTGCTGGACATGTTATTAGTGTGGGGAGGCCGCTGCTGGACATGTTATTAGAGAGGGGGGGCTGCTGTTGGACATGGTATTAGTGAGGGGAGGCCGCTGCTGGACATGTTAATAGTGATGGAAGGCCACTGCAGGGGTATTTTGTTAGTGAAGGGAGGGTAGTGCTGGGACATTTTGTTAGTAAAGGGAGGCCATTGCTGGACATGTTATTAGTGAGGGGACACCACTGCTGGGGCATTTTATTAGTAAAGAGAGGCCCTGCTTGGGCATTTTATTAGTAAAGGGAGGCCACTGCTGGGGGCTTTTTATTAGTAAAGGGAGGCCACTGCTGGGGGCTTTTTATTAGCAAGGGGAGGCCACTGCTGGACATGTTATTAGTGATGGGAGGCCACTGCTGGACATGTTATTAGTGAGGGGAGGCTGCTGTTGGATATGTTATTAGTGACGGGAGGCCACTGCTGGACATGTTATTAGTGACGGGAGGCCACTGCTGGACATGTTATTAGTGAGGGGAGGCTGCTGCTGGACGTTATTAGCGAGGGAAGGTCACTGCTGGACATGTATTAGTGATGGGAGGCCACTGCTGGACATGTTATTAGTGAGGGAAGGCCACTGCTGGACATGTTATTAGTGAGGGGAGGCCGCTGCTGGACATGTTATTAGTGAGGGGAGGCCACTGCTGGACATGTTAATAGTGATGGAAGGCCACTGCAGGAGTATTTTGTTATTGAAGGGAGGGGGCGGTGCTGGGACATTTTATTAGTAAAGGGAGGCCATTGCTGGACGTGTTATTAGTGAGGGGAGGCCACTGCTGGGGCATTTTACTATTAAATAGAGGCCCTGCTTGGGCATTTTATTAGTATAGGGAGGCCACTGTTGGGGGCCTTTTATTAGTGCGGGGAGGCTGCTGTTGGGGGCTTTTTATTAGTGAGGCTGCTGCTGGGGTATTTTATTAGCGAGGGGAGGCCACTGCTAAGACAATTTATAAGTGAAGGGAAGCCACTGCTGGGGCATTTTAATAATGAGGGGAGGCAGCTGCTGGGCATTTTATTAGTGAAGGGAGGCCGCTGGTGGACATGTTATAAGTGAAGGGAGGCCGCTGCTGGACATGTTACTAGTGAGGGGAGGTCGCTGCTGGACATGTTATTAGTGAGGGGAGGCTGCTGTTGGACATGTTATCAGTGAGGGGAGGCCGCTGCTGGACATTTTATTAGTGAAGGGAGGTGTGATAATAATATTACTCCTCCACAGTTCGTTTGTTGTATATATATATTTTTTTTTTATTCTTTCTTTGTGTTGTTTCATTCTGCCTGTTATAAATCATTAGGCTCCATTTGTTTAAGATCAGCCAGGAAGGTGAGCCTGGCAGGGGGTTATAAAACCCCAGGGAGTCTATGCTTGATCAGAGAAGCATGGTCTTCCTAAGTGGTAAAATTAACACCTCTCGGCCAGAGTAGTCTAGTTAGTGGGGGATGAAAAGAAGCCACAGACTGCATGTTTTTCCCTCCAAATTCAGACAAAGGGGAATATCATAGCTGCCCATAACTGGGACATAATTCATAATTATAGGTCCCAAGTTACACAGGACAGTTATGGGGTCTAGACACACTCCTGGTCTGAAAATCAGAACATTAGCTGCAATGGAAGGCAGCCAATAGCAGAACACCCCTGATATTAGGCTAAGACACCCCGAGTTTGGTATGGGGTTAATGGGAATAACATGCCCGTTTGGTTGGAAGCCATGGCACAATTGTGCCATCTCCCAATCAAAAGTTATGGGGTTCTGATAAAAACCCAGACCCAAAAAGTAGCTCACTGATGGGAGGGGGATAGAAAAATCCCCCTCACAGTGACATCACAGCCAGGGGTGGGGGTCAAAAATCACCTGGGCTTAAATTAATGAAGCAGCCACATAGTAGTGTTCAGACTGAGTGACTCTATGACAATAGAAGGCTGGATCGATGCTTATGCCCTGTCCTCGGGCCAAAGAATTTCTTCCTATTCCACTAGCAAGAATTTTTTGTTTCTACTTCCATAACTGTTTGTAAGTATTGTATGTGTATTGTTTTTAATCCTTTTTTCATTTTATCTGACAATTTAATTCTTTGAGTGTACTGCATTTTTATGTAAATTAAAACTTTTTAATAAGCCTCTGCTTGTAGCCTTAAAGAATCTGAGTCTCTGAAGGGAATCACGTTACCAGAGGTCATTATTAGCATAGTCCATGTAGTAAGCGATTGCATGTTCTGTGTGAATTTATAATTGTAATATCGTGTAAGTAGTGAGTGCATGTGCTGAGTTATCATCAGGGTGCATTGTCTGTGTGGTTGAGGTGCCTACGGCCTTCTTTGCATAAGTAACTCGTGGGTGGTGGCAGTGGATTGGCTGGGGCTGAGATTCTGTGGAGTAAATTTAGCGTAAGGACGCCATTTTGTGGAAGTGGGCGGAGCTTAAGGGCTAAATTCTGGGACTCCATAGAGTAGTTATCCCAGTGTGTGAACTCCGGTGAGTCGGGTTCGTGACAGGAGGCCGCTGCTGAGACATTTTATAAGTCAAGGGAGGCCACTGGTGGACATGTTATTAGTGAGGGGAGCCCACTGCTGGACATGTTATTAGTGAGGGGAGGCTGCTGCTGTACATGTTGTTAGTAAAGGAAAGACACTGCTGGACATGTTATTAGTGAAGAGAGGCCGCTGCTGGGCATTTTATTAGTGAAGCGGGGCCGCCGTTATTAGTGAGGGGAGGCTGTTGCTGTGGCATTTTATTAGTGAGGGGAGGCTGGTGCTGTGGCATTTTATTAGTGAGGGGAGGCTGCTGCTGTGGCATTTTATTAGTGATGGGAGGCCGCTACTGGGCATTTTATTAGTGAAGGGAGGCTGCTGCTGGAGGCTTTTTGGGGGCGTTAGATTCATGAAGAACGTGCACAATTCAGAAATCTGCTGCCCCCCTGGCGTTGCATGAACGTAAACAGCCCATTGTGCAGTTTACCCGTTTTTTGATAAAGACGGGCCACTAACTGATCTGCTCCCTGATCTCGTGTCTCCATTCCCCTTCCATATAGATTGTGAGTTCTCACAGGTAGGGACCACCTTCCACATGTTTCCTGATCTGTAGTTTTGTATTTGTTCTTGTCTTAACCCCTTAACGACATGGCTCTTTTTTTGTTTTTTTCATTTCCACTTTTCACTCCACACCTTCAAAAATCTTTTTTATTTTTAAACGTAAGGAGCTCTGCGACGGCTTGCTTTCTGCGTAACAAATTGCACTTCATAGTGACGGTACTTAATATTCTATGGCGTGAACTGGGAAGCGGGAAAAAAATTCCAAATGCAACTACAGTATGGCAGTATATGGGGATTTTCCATCTCATTCATTCCAATGTGCAATTAGCACATTGTGACAAATGGGTTAAAACGAGACAGCCTCAGGTCTTCGGAAGACCTGAGGCTATCATAGGAACGGATCGCCGAGCCCTGATGATGTCACGTCATCTTTTTGGCGATGGGCAGGATAACACCAATATGCAGAAAACACTTACCCGCTATAGAAAGGGCTCAGCCCGTACTATTACGGGGCGCGTGGTTAAGGGATTAAGATAATGTATGTGCACCCCTTACTGATTCTACAGCACCATGAAATTAACGGTGCCCTAAAAATAAATAATAATAGGAAAAAGTTATATATTTTGATGAACAAAATGGTGCCCCTCACGTGCCCCAACACTGTAACCTTAACAATTACTATAGCAACCGAAACTAAAGCACAAAGTAAGATGGAAGCCGTGGGCAGCCGCACCTCAGCTAACCCCCTACCACAGGGAAACTCACGCACAATGCATTCTGGGCGCTGTGCTCGGCCATCGCGAGGTACCGCGAGATTGCCCGTCATCGCCTCGCGCACTGGACGCCGGGAAATGTAGTCTTCTGCTACGTGGGGTCTATGGAACGTTGTGTGTATCGCGTTGCATACCGGGAAATGTAGTTCCCCTTTTGCAACCCCGCGGATTCTTCTCTTACCGACATGGCGGACAGGAGGCGGCGGAGGCGACGTGCGTCCCAGGATAGCGAAGAGGAGGAAGAAGAGGAGTCCGGGAGTGACAGTACTGCCTCGGCGGAGCGGGCCGGACAGCCTAGCAGAACCGAGGGCCGGGAAGTGGCCAACAGGAGAGGGGAGGCGGCCAGAGATGGGAAGGAGTCTGAGTGTGTGAGTATAGGAGGCCGGCTCAGTATGGATGCTCCATGGCCGCTCACTCAGGTGTAATACGTGGCTTCTGCTTCCTGTAAACATTTGGTTTCAATGATTTCGCCCTCAACAAAATGCAGGAGCGTCCAAGAAAGCCTTTAACCCTTGCAGTGACATGGCAGTATACCTGGGGGGCTGGGAAGCCTTGGTCTGGATTCAGCCAAGAACAATCTAGTGCAAAAGCAAAATTACAATTTTTTTTTGCTTGTATAAATTAAAACAATCCCACGATTAACCCCACATGTTTGTCATCTCCATAACTTTCATAATGTGCTATAAATACTTATTGTAGGTCAGTGATGCAGAATTAAATTGGCATTAGAGGGAATCTACCACCAAAATCCATGATAAACCCGGGACACTTACTCATATAACTGTGACAATCTTCTTATTTGTGGCTTCTTCCATCTAAAATCGGCTTTTAAAATTAATATAATGAGGCGAAAGGGCTCTGGGGGTGTTACCAGAGAACCCCCACACCCTCGTGCTGCAGATTCACAGGCTGTTACACTGTGCAAGGAGCAGATCACCCTTCCGCTGTGTAACAGCCTGTGAAGCTAAAGCACGGAGGTGTTTTGGTAATGCCCCACACTAAACAAAACTGTAAGCCTGATGTGATCTGAAAGATGTGTTATCTTTAGTATGAAACAGAAAGCATTTTTGAAGGTGATGTAGAACAAAGAATGGGGCTTCTGAATTCTCCCTCCTCCTGCAACTGCTAAACTTGACTCATCTCATGTGAAAATGAGGTGAGAAGAGTCATACTTGCTTGACTTCAGGGGGAATTTGATTGATATTTCACATAAAAGAGAGAATTGTAGAATTTACATTTCATATCCTACCTGAAGGGGCTGGTAGTTCAATGGGGTAAAATCTGGTGACAGTTTCCCTTTAACCCAAGCAAACCTGTCAGCAGTTGTTACCATATAAAACTGCAGCCCTTGAGATCTGTGTAACCATACCTTTGTTTGCAGTATGTTTTTAAATGCATTGCAGAAATGTGTCAGGTGTGTGTAAAATTTCTCCTTGCGGAGACTGCCAATTAAGGCTGCCGTGTAGTCGTGTGAAGTCATTGACACTCCACTAGGGGATTCTGGGAAATATGCAAAGTTTTCCAGGATGGGATAAGGAAAACCACACCTCTTTTAGCTACTTTGTAAGACAGCTCCCTTGACATCAAGAATGACCTTCAGGAAGCCTTATGGCATGATGCGGGATTAATCGCGCTTGATGTCAAGGGGGCTGCCTTACAAAGTAGCTAAAAGAGGAATGGTTTTCCTTATGTGATTTTCCCAGAATCCCCAAGTGGAGCATCCAAGGGTACAAGTCTCCACACGCCAACACAGCGGCCTTAATTGTCAGTCTCCATTAGAAGAACTCTTACTTACCAACCCTGGTCACAAGTCTCTCACTCAGCCATACCGGTGTAGTTCCCTACACTGTACTGAGGAGACCCAACCAGGTGGAAACAGCACTGTCTACAGGTTAGAATCTGTTCCTTTCTTTTGGTTTTCCCGTATCATGTCATTAGGCTTCCTGAAGGCTATGCTTTAAAATGCATGAGTTTCTGCAATGCATTAGAAAACCGCATCACAAACGCCACAAGTGACTGCAACCTCACTGTACTGCTGCACAGCCCACCCCTGTAATGAGTCACTGCTGCAGTAGTCATTTATTGGAATACTATATAGCAGTTACTGAGAGCAGATGGGAGGAGCTGTCCAGTGTTTAGGGAAGAGATCTCACACACCAGTGTACCGGATAATGCATATTTCACAGATCTGCTGTTACTAACACGCACAAAGGTATTATCATACAAATCCCCAGGGCTGCTACTCAACCGTAAGGAGAACTTTTACTTCCTGACCCTAGTCACAAGCCTCTCACTCAGCCAAACCAGTTCTCTACACTTTACTGAGGAGACCAAGCCAGGTTGAAACAGCGCTGTCTACAGATGGTAATCTGTTCCTTCTGCAATATATAGACTGGTTTGGTTTTAAAACTGCATCATGTCATAAGGCTTTCTGTAGGTCATGCTTGATGTCAAGGTAGCTGCCTTACAAGGTAGCTAAAAGAAGCGTGGTTTTCCTTATCCCATCCTGGAAAACTTTGCATATTTTCAATCTATGGTATAGTAATATCTCAAGGATCCAATACATACAAGATAAGTGCATAAGATATGTAAATACAGTGCAGTGGTATATCACAAGACAAAGGCTACTAGTCCCTAAGTATCATGGAAAGATTGCATGGAAACAAAGTCACTAAATATATAAGGTCCAAGAGATAAGGGGAGACCCCACAAACACTACCCTGCCCCACACATATTGCCAGTGTGTTTAGCTTCCTCAGGTACCAGTACTGGGGGGCGTGCGTCAGCCCGATATAATTAGCTTTCCGATCACATGCGTTTCACTACAAACTGAAATGCGTTCAGCCCGAGGAATTCCCTCATTACGCTAGCGCCGCGCTTGGAATCACTAGCACTACGTGTGACCGCACCATTAGGGTCACATTGGCGTTGTTTTTCATGTCCATGGTTCACGGATTTCCACAGATGCCTCACAAAGCCATTGATTTCTATGGGTGTTTTCCATTGGCTTGTATTTTCACTGATCCTTTGTCCGTGGAAACAATTATGAAACATGTCCTATTTTTTTTCACGTATGCGGATCAGGGAAGGCACTAGAAGTCTATTGGGCACATTTGTCATCATTTTTCGGCTGCCACTTTTTTCAAGTTTCCTGGAGACAGCCTAATTAATCATTGCAATGTATCTTAAGTTTTTCACTTTGTGATACATGTGATGAGTTGCCCTTATAGTCTCACTTTTGCAACTTTTTAGACTCAAATAGTCGCTCCCAAAAGTAAGTCTGGGTCTAGCATGCTCTGTTTTGGGACTTATTAGGTGCAATAATGGGATAATCTTGGAGCTAAAAGATCTGGGCTACAAAGATAAATACGACCACTGCATTACATCCTTGAGGCAGGTAACTTTGGTACGCTGCTCGATTTTGCACAAAGAAAAAGAAAGCAATAGGAGTGATACATGTTTTTATGGCTTTTACTGATGAGGCTGAAAAACCTCGTGTGATGTTTTCAAACGGAGATAAATGCAGCGGATGTGCAACTGAAGCTGAGCGCCAATGTGAAAGAAAGTGTTTTGAATCCGTTTTAAGCAGTCCATTAAAAACCGCATGTGTTTTAAAAACGCCTGCGTTTTTGAAAACGCATTAGTTTTTTTGACCGTTTTTGTCGGTTTTCCAATTATCTTAAGATTATTGGGAAAAACTGCCAAAACCCGCATGCGGTTTTTAAATGACTGCTTAAAAATGGCCTAAAAACTGGTTCAAAACACCACGTGTGCCACTACCCTGTATGTAAAAAATGCAATGTTTGTAAGTGACCTCAATGTTCTTAAAGGTTCTGCAGAGAAATTGGCCATTGGATGGATGTCCAGAAATGAAAGCTTTGGGTGGGTCTGTACTTTTAGATACATATAAAATATTGACGATGTATTAATGCTTGTGTGTTTTTCCTCTGCAGGAGAGTGAGGATGGTATCGAGGAAGATGGTGAGTGTCTACTCTAGTTTATAGTGATTCGATTAACACTGTGTATTGTGCCTTTTTCGGCCACTTTGGCAGCTGACCGTCCCAAATATTTGAACCGGCCCACAAATAGTTTGTCTTTGTGAGCAGGAAGTGTCTGATGGTAACCTATCCACTGGGAGCCAGAATGATAACAAATAGAACAGAGATGAATCCTGCCCTCTAACACTCCGGCTGCGTCCACATGTGGTGTTTATATTGCATTTGGGAAAGCAATACAACAGCTGAGGAGACAGAATTTGCCTTATGACATTGCTGTTAACATTTGCATTTACAAAATGCTATGTTTACATGATTGTTGTCAATGCAATGTTAACACAATGTAATTAGTCTCTTGTATCGGGTTTCAAAATGAAATGTAAACGCCACAGGTGAACAAAACCTTTAAGGTATCATTCTCTTTGTAGCCCTATATATAAGCACTGTGCAGACTGCCCCACATTGCTTAGGGAAAGGGTCCCCAAATTGGATAAGCAGTGTTTGTCTCCATATTTGCAATGGCCTGTATGTTTAAATTTTTCCCACCTATCTAAGGCAAGGCTTTATCTCAAACAATTGGTTTATCGAGGTCAGATGCCCATTGCGCTTCTATGACCTGTCTCATTGAAGTTATAAAAGTGGAAAAGGGTTGTAACTTTCGCCTTAGCTGTGGTTTTTCTCTTGCTCGACTTTTCTCTTTGGCTCACTGAGGGGCTCATGATAGAATCGGGCAACGATGGCATGACTGAACAAGACTTCATTTATCTTATGCGATTGCCTCTTTGTGTAGTAGAGCTTGGCATATCTGCCAGCGAGTCCTGCAGCTGCATTTCTATTGAGACGCGGCCCAGCATTGAGCATTAATGATTGGGACTAGCGAAACCCTGTATTGATTTTATGTGTTCTCTGGCCTTTAATATTAGCATTACTTATATACTTTTATCTTCTTGACTTGCAGCTGTGCTGACAGACTATGAGAGCCCTGAGGAGTCTGAAGTAAGTGTCCCTGAAGACTTGTATGTGAAATAAACGGTGATGAGGAGGTATACAGCAGTCTACATCTCATATGAAGGGATATCCACAAGCCATCAAAGTTCACATTTTAAGGGTACACTCACACAGCGGTATGCCCGCCGTGCGGGCATACCGCCGTGTGCTGGAGAGGAGGAGGAGGCAGCCCCTCCTCCCTCCATAGAGAATAGCGGCGCACGGCCGCGCACACGCCAAAAGATAGAGCATGCTTTATCTTTTTGCGGTGTGCGGGCCGCTATTGCCGTCTATGGGGACGTACATGCGGCCGCAAATTTGCGGCCGCATGTACGTCCCCGCAGATGGCCATGTGAATGTGCCCTAAGGGCATATCCACTTTCAGATACAGTATTGCAGCTCTTAATCCACATATAAATCTCACATATTTTATATGATGATCTAAGCATGAGAACATGATGGAGATTTATCTGTGCTTCTACACCAAATATTCAATTGTCTTGACCTGTCTTTTTCCCCAAACACAACAACAATTACATTTTTTTAATAAATTACAATGCTGCCATTAATAAAATACAATGGGGTACATGTATCTAAAAAGACTTCTACCTCCAGGATGGATTGTAAACCGAGCACATCTGACATGCAGGTATGTGTCCCTTCTGTCAGGTTCTGTTCTTCCTTAAGCTTCTTAGGACATTGTTTATACCAAAAAAAAAGTTTTAAATACAGAGGGGCTCCTGGTTTCCTTGAAATCTATGCAGCCCAGAGCCTTTCCGCCTTTCATTTACATAATTTTTAAAACTTTTTTTATTTCCATAAAAAGAACAGCATAAGAAGTTACAAGAGAAGCAGATCCTGCCAGAGGGAACACATAACTAATGTAAATGTGCTTGGTTTACAATCCTTCATACTGATGGTAGTTTTTCTTTAATTCTGTCTTTCTTTTTCAGCTGGTTAGATGTATCTTGGGAGTTTTTCCTTTTAATACATCTGTGCTACTGAGTTTGCAACTTTTTAAACAAAAGGCGCAAAACAACTACTCTAAGCTTTTTGCTAAACCTTACCTGAAGGAGCAGGTATAGTTTTGTGTTAAAAAATATATATAAATTTCAGGTGATAAATGAGGAACACTGTAGAAAACCTGTCAATGGCGAGCTTTGAAAGGAGGATGACTTGGGAGCAAAAAAAGTTGCAAAAGAAAAATCCAAGCAAAATAAGATACATGTGCCCCAATGTGTTCCAAGAAAACAAGCTTTGTTTGGCTATGCTGATGAAGAGAGAAAAAGGTTTAGACTTTGGCAATAAAGACTTTAGAAAGGGATTGGCATCAAAGGGATGTTATACATCTCGACCACAAGGTTGAAAGTTAAGAGACTGCATAGAAGAGTGAGCTTTACTTATAGGAAATCTACGATTTGATTCTATGCATTATGAATCAAAAATACCTTGAAAATGCTGTAGCTGCACTGATGCAGAAACTTATCTTGTTTAATCCCTGATCAGAGTGGTTTTGCTGTAAAAATCATTCTAAAATTATGATAATGGGGCTTTCTCGCTCCTTTGGATGGCTCGGCATTTCTCCTCTGACCTCTTTCTCCTTTCTCTTTTTCCTCTATGCACTGCTCCAGCCTTGTCTTGCCCAGCATAAGCAGAGAATACATTATCACTGTGTTGTCCGTGACAGGCAGAAGTAAGCAATCACTGCACCGTCATCCAGCTCAGGTTGATTAGTCTTGTCTGGATAGTTCAGGAAGCTCCGTGTGTAATGTGTTTATGTAGACACCCAGCTTTCCCAAGTTCCTTAATTTTATGATTGTTGTTTGATTAGAACCACTTGGCTCAGGGATTAAACAACATATGTTTCTGCATCATTGTAGCTACAGCATTCTCAAGGTATGTTTGGTTGAAATGGTAGATTTCCTTTAAGCAGAGCCTGAACGGTCTCTAAGATGCTGCACAGGAAACGGTATGGATTTGTTTTTGAGGACTTACACTTTTAATTGGAAGATTGAAAACCATTAATTGTATTCCTCTATTTCCAGGAAGAAGCTGCTCATTACAGTGAGGATGATGCCCTGAAAACCACATTGAAATCTGAAAATAACGCCACAGAGGCACCCGCACCAAAAGAGGCAAAGCCCAAGTCTAAGGGAGCAGTGACAGGGGAGCGGCAAAGCGGGGATGGCCAGGTGATAACATACTTTAACCCCTTATAGGACATCTACCACCAGGATGAAGGATTGTAAACCAAGTACACTGGCATACTGGTGTGTTCCCCCTCTGGCATTCTTTAAGCTTCCTGCCATAGGGGGCACACACCAGTATACCATTGTGCTTGGTTTACAATCCTTCATCCTGGTGGTAGATTTCCTTCAAGGACGCGGCCTTTTTTCAAATTTTTTTTCTCTCCCCGCCTTCAAAAATCTATAATGTTTTTCCGTGTACAGAGCTGTATGAAGGCAAATTCCATGTAACAAATTGTACTTCTTAGTGATGTTATTTATTATTCCATGACTTTAGTGCGCTCTAAATAAGACCACTACTTTGTTTGGTTTGGTACAGTAACGGGGATACTAAATTTATATAGGTTTTATTGTGTATTAAAAAATTAAAACCTTGTCTACGGAAAAAAACCCTTCTTTTTCATGTTTTTTTTTTTAATATGTTGCAAAATGGCAAAAAAAGTGGCGTTTTCGGACATTTGGGTGCTATTTTCCATTACGGGTTCAATACCAGGAATAACATAATAAAATTATTTTTTGATATATCGGACATTATGGGACGCTGTGATACCTTACATGTTTATGATTTTACTTGTTTATTTTTATATCAGGTCTAGGGAAAGGGGGGTGATTTCAGCTTTTAGTTTCTATTAATTTTTTTTACTTGGACTCCCTAGGGTATTTTAACCCTAGGTTTCCTGATCCTACCATATTCTACCATACTACATTATGGCCGTACATGTGCGTTTTCCATGTAAGGCATTATATGTGGATCTGCTAAAACGAGACCACCTTGGGTCTTACGAAGACCCAAGACTGTCATGGCAACAGGTCATCGCTCTCCAATGACATCACGGGGAGTGGCAATCAAAACAAAGATGCCCAAGCACCGCTGTCTTTTAAGTGCTGCCAGCGGCAATCAAAGGGTTACCACCCATGATCCATGCTAGCACCGATCTTTTTTTATCTTTACATTATCAAAACATCTAATAGAACACCTTTATTCTAACCTCATTTGTCCACATTGTATTACTAGGAGAGTACAGAACCAGATGAGATCAAGACGACCAAGAAGTCTCAGAAACAACTGGATGATGATGAAGACAGAAAGAATCCAGCCTACATTCCCCGCAAGGGGCTTTTCTTTGAGCATGACCTGCGTGGACACACAAATGATGAGGAAGTCCGGTGAGAGAACACTAACATTAGCAAATTTATACAATATGCCGCAGACACGTATTCTACATAACTGTCATTGCTGACAATCGTTCCCTTTTCCAGACCAAAAGGACGCCACCCTCGCAAACTGTGGAAGGATGAGGGTCGGTGGGAGCATGATCGGTTTCGAGAGGATGAGCAAGCTCCAAAGTCTAGAGATGAATTAGTAGCTATGTACGGTTATGACATCAGATCATGTAAAAATCCAGAAGAGATTCGCCCACGTCGACCAAGGAAGCCAAGGTAGGTCAACACTTTCTTAAAAATGCCCTTTTCATTATGACATTCTGCCCTGGGCTGGGCAAGATGGGTTTTTTTTTTTTGTTATCCAGCCCAGAGGCCTTAGAACTGCCTATATAAGTCTGTTTCCACTGATCTTGGCAGGTACAACAGTCCTCAGAGAGAAGACCAAGATGAAAAGCCTATGAGACCCTCAAACCGATACCAAGAGTCTAATTCTGCCCCTCTACCAAGAACCTACAACAATCGGAATGCTCCCATTAACAACAGAACTCCTCCAAATAGGACCTATCCTCGATCAGGATACAAAGAAAACCGGCCTGCCAGTTACCCTCCAGAGGATGGCACTGCCACACACTCTACTTCAGAGAGAAGGCAAGAATATGGTGGTTATAGAGGGAGAAGCATAGAGCATGGCCCAGCCCAGCCCAGCGAGAGCTCCACTGAAGTGCAAGCAGAACCAGTGATTGAAAAACAAGCAGAAGATCCATCACCACCTCCTCCAGATCGACCTGTGGAGAAAAAGTCCTATTCTAGAGCTAGGAGGAGTCGCATCAAAGGAGGAGAAACAGGAAAAAGCATTGATGACACTACATTCCCTGACTTGCCACCTCCCCCTATCCCTCAAATACCTGCTGAAGTGGTACCTGAAGTGGTACCCTCCCCGCCAATACCTGTAGTAAAACCTAGTGGCTGGGAGCCTCCTGTAGATAGTGGTGTGACAGGACTGGAACAGGACATGTCACAGGTCAACATTTCAGATCAAAACTGGAGTCCTGGGCAGTCCACATACATTTCTGCACGTGGTAAGAGTTTCCTACATTGCTATGACTGCTTTTAAGAGTAAAACTTCCCACTTGGTGTCTGACTTGGCAGTGCCATTAGTTTGGCTGCTGAGTTACCCCAAAGAAAAACTAACATTTAATAGCCATGATCACGGTCTTATTGCTTTGCAGGATGTCTCATTAGTTAGTAATTGTATTAGAATTACAAGCCATCCCTAATGGCATCTCGTGCTTTAATTGTCTCCAGTGAAGTAATAGAGCATAAAAGGCCCACAGGAATTTCTCTGTGTATGTCATGCTATGAGAAGTTCCTGTGCGGCCATGTATATAGTACATTGTGTTTTGGAAGAGGGGATCCATTATTGAAAATGAATGTAATCCAAATGAAGTCTCCTGTTCCAGACAACCTTCTTATTCTAAGAAACGGATTTATTGAGCATTTGTCATTTCACTCTTTGCCAGGTATTCCAAATCATATTCACATGGCAGGTGGACCACCCCAGTACAATCGTATGGAAGGAATGGTAAGTGAGGTTTGGATCACTTCAGGGTTTGTTATGTTCTAGGTCATAAAAATTAAATTTGTGCTTATTTTAAAAATCCTTTGTAAGCGTTCTGAATCACTTCAGAAGTTTATATAAGTTTAATTCGCATTACCTGGCTCCTTGCAGGCAGCATGTGGAGAGTCCTAATGGAGGGGCAGCTGCAGCCTGTGTGTGCCTGTGTCGGTCTCCTCTCCTCCACACTCATGGTGCGGCGGAGAGGAAGAATAAATGAGGGGTCACAGGCTGCAGTTGCCCCTCCCCTGGGACTCCTCACATGCTGCTAGCAGGGTGCCAGGTAATGTGAAATAAACTAACAAATATTAAGAATTGAAATGATTTAGAAGATTGACAAAGGCATGTTTAAAATCAGCATAGAATAGGCTATTGGAACCTGTCACCAGCTACCATTGACATTCCCGTTGACAGATTCATTATAAGCTAGCATCAGATAAGTGTATTCAGTCTTGACTAAAACCATGGTTACTGTACATGACTATTACACTGTAGCATAGATGACTTGAATGGTGTAAGTTAAAGTGTCCAGGACATTGTTTTGTATGGCAAATACTGACATAGTCTCCATATTTCACAGGCTTGTCTAAAGCTGGCTTATCTGATATGTAAATTATAAATTCACCCCTGTCAAGTGCATTACATAGAAACGTAAGGGCTTATTCACACAAAGGTTCTCAAGTCAATATAACACGCCCCGTATGGTGATTTCGCATCGCTGCTGCAGGAATGGGAAAAAATTTGCACCATACTGAAACCATGAGCACAGTACAGCCCGGTGGTCCTGCAGGACCTTATTGCATCTTGTAAATATAATGCTTGGAGTCCCTACCCTGGAGCTTTGTTCAGTCCTGGTTTAATGGATTGAGCATGTTCCTGTGAGTAATACACAACTTATATCCTGGGCACAGGCCTCATGCTAGACTGGTATCAGTATAGAGTGTCACCTGTAATGGCGGCATGGGCTCATCAGCAGGAATTATACAAACCATACATTGGGGTGCAGTATTTATTGCTTCTATGGAAACTGCCCTGCTCAGCATCAGTACTGCTGCCGTGACACTGTATGGCTTTACTGTCTTCAGTAGACAGAAATAGTTCTCAATTAGAAAATGGATTATTATCAGGATATTTGCAGGTTAATGGTCACCTACATTTTTATGGTCTTTTAGGGGGTGCAGAGTGGACGTGTGAAGAGGTATTCCTCTCAGCGTCAGAGACCGGTGCCAGACCCCGCTCCTATGCACATCAGCCTGATGGAAGGACATTACTATGATCCACGTAAGTCTACTCCTAATCTATTGAGATGTCTATCCATTAGCTACACGCAACTCTGAATTTATAAGGGTTTTTTCTTTTTCAGTCCAGTTCCAGGGACCAATATACACTCATGGAGAAAGTCCTTCTTCTATTCCCCCTCAGGGGATGATTGTACAACCAGAAATGCACCTTCCTCACCCAGGTACCTCATATGTCTTTACATTTGGGCTGCTTTTCCTTATAGGCAATTGGCCGTATTGTTCAGTGCTTAAGGGAATATTCACACTAGACTGATGCTGCTGAAATAAGCAACAATAAAGAAACCCCTTAGATTCTGTCTATGGGGTTGTGGATTTTTTTTTGGTAAATACGGATTTGCCACAGATTTTCAGTTCCACATACAGGCCGTGCTAAATGTTATATACATTTCTTTTTCCTGCAGGATGGAAAAGATTATTTGAAGGGGTTACTTGGGGAGCTAAAATACTTTGTTTTAGAAGAAAGCTACTTCAGTCCAGACCAACTTTATTTCTGTCTCTCAATTCCTTGTAGGGGATGTGCTGGCTGCCTCTGAACAACAGCTTGCCCTTCTCTGTCTGTGCTTGGGTGTAATGGAGAAGGGACTGGCTTTGCTATATTCCAAAGAGGAGGCCAGCTAGCCCTCTGCATTGACATGACAACAGAGATTGTGGTTCTGATGACAGCTGATTTGGGCCAGAACATATCTTTCTGTGGTACACCTTTTTAAAAATATCTCCCCCCCCCCCCTCCTTTTGCTGCTGCAGTTTTGCCACAGAAACTTTGTGGTATGTCAGTCGTGGGGCTGTGGAGTCAGAGTTTTGATAAAATGTCTCCACAATGCACCAAAAAGCACTGTAGAGAACAATATGCCAACCCAGAAGTGATATACAGTACAGTAATAAATACTACTCCGGAAAACCAAATAGTTCATTCAGAGCAGATAATGAGCTCTGCTCAGTTCTGATCAGTTCTCATTATACTCTGCCTTCTGCACCCTGTTCGAGGCTTGACGGGCCCCATATGGGGCTCTTTCAGACTTTTTTTTTTTTTTTCTAATGAAGTAAGTTTTTATTAAAATAATTTTAAGTTTACATGAAGATGGTCATATAGACCACAAAACAAAACAGGTTCACAAATACATAATCATAACTCCCCTACCCTTATTGAGATGCATGTGTGCTGCACATTATGTACATGTTAAGTAATGAAGCTCCTCCAGTACAGATCAGAGCATAAAGGTACTGGGGAGGAATTGCCGCTTTCATGTTAGAGCTGCTAGTGACCAGGAAACCATGGCTGTGTCGGTGTCCATTTTGGTGGCGTTGGGGGAAATTGAGCAGCCTTAGGCTATATTCACACTGCCGTTGCCCACCCGTACCTTAGCGGGCAACGGCAGTGTACGGGGAGAGGAGGAGGAGGTGAGCGCAGCTCACCCCTGCCCCTCTCCATAGGAAGTTATGGCTCACGGCGCCGTACTACGGGTAAAGATAGGACAGGTCCTATCTTTTTCCCGGGTACGAAGCAGTATGGTGCCGCACGTGTGCGGCACCGTACCGCTCCCGTAGGGTGCCGTGCCCCCATTGCCGTCTATGGAGGACGTATATCGGCCGTATGTACGTCGGCCGTATATACGTCCTCCATAAGTTAGTGTGAATGCAGCCTTAGAGTCAGGCTTACTGACTCCAAAGCCCGGTCAGTTCTTAACTGAAAGTGAAGTGAAGGTCCATAATGTGGAAAATGCAGATGTGACGTATACATATGCTGTGCTTCTTACCAGCCTGACACTACAGCTCAGCCCCAGTCTTCTCTTTGCTTTCAAATTGGCCAAAATAATTATATTACACCAGGTGCATATACCCTCCTCCTAAGGCTTATATAGATTTGAATGTGAATTTATTTCTGTTTTGGTGGAGTTACTTGTAGTATATAATCACGCTGTCTTTGATGCAAGAGTGGGTTTATATAGTATCTTATCTATTTCAGGTTTGCACCCACACCAGCCTGCTGCTCCGATGTCTACCCCAAATCTATACCCCAGTCCAGTTTCTATTCCCCCTGGACAGCCCCCTCCTCAACAGTTGTTACCTCCTCCCTACTTCACTGCTCCCCCTAGTGTCATTAATTTTGGAAATCCAACCTATCCTTACCCTCCAGGCGCTCTTCCTCCACCACCAGCTCATTTATACCCCAACACACAGGTAAGGAATCATACCGTATCATATTAGATTAAATAAATTAAACCTATTCATCAAAAAAATTACTTTTTGTGTAATTTCTATTGGCTCATATATATATATATATATATATAATTTTTTTTTTTATATATATATATTTTTTTTTTTTTTTCCTCCGTTAGGCCCAATCACAGGTGTATGGAGGAGTGACCTATTATAACCCTGTACAGCAGCAAGTTCAGCCGAAGCCCTCCCCTCCAAGGCGCACATCACAGCCTGTCACAATAAAACCCCCTCCGCCAGAGGTAAGATATTGGAAAAAATAAAAATCTTGCACTTCATATTATGTTTTCCCTGTGGTAAATTCTTAAGAGTAAATATAAGGCAGGCTGTACATTTGAGCACCCTCTCTAGGGTTTCAGCTTTAAAGTGGTTTTTCCTCTTAACAGATCTATTCATTACATGAGAGGTCCTCAACATCTGATCAGTGGGGGTCCTGCATTCGAGACCCTCACTGATTCGTCTGTTTCGGGCTGTCTTCAGTGTTGGAAACTATGACTTTACTCTCTTTGTACTGGCTTTCTAGGAAACTGCAACTCTGCTCCCATTCAAGTAAAAGGACCATGAGCTGCAGTGACATTGCTTAACCACTAAACATTGCTGCAGGTTTAGAAATATGTAACATGCTCTGGATTCTGATGTATTGGGCTAAGTTCACATCTCTGGACCCTTTCCTATTTCTCTATTCCAATGGATCAGAGACAGGGGACAGCATTGCTACTTGACCTGAAAGTTTGCTTTTAATGGGCTTTGTTGAGTGTTCAGCATGGCAAGTTGTGCTAATTAGAGAAAAATGAAAGCATATATATTTTTTTTTTTTTACATACATTTTTCACAAATCAATAGCTCCTGGGATGTAGGACAACTTTTCTTATTACTTTCATTGCCTATGTCCAGCAGTTTCTGTGCCATTTTCCACAGTTTAGTCTCTCCCTGCAGTAGCTGTCTTCCCTGGCTGTGCTGCTTATCTCTGTAAGACTATCTTGTTCACACTAATTCTCTACGAATTGTAAATGCTGGATGGGGGGCAGGATGCTGGTCACTATGTAGATCCTGTAGGTACACATTATGCAGTGTTCAGGGGATTTACTTGTTGGAAACGCGCTGGATTTGCTGAGTTACTTCATGAGAGAATACAAAGCATGATGGGAAGAGTGAGAGCATGTTATAAATGACTCAACTTTGGGGCAAAGTGAGGAAGCGGTTAGTCTCCACCCACCTTGCTGCTGAGGAGGATTTCTGAGAAGTGGTTTAAATACAGATAATGCTGTAAAAGAAAAGAAAGAACAAAGGGAATCACATATGGCAATTTGGTAAAAATCCATATGACATGGGAATTCAACTTTTAAAGATTTTTTTTTTTTTTTCCTGCAGGAAAACAGACACTTGAAGGCAAAAGAAAAGACCAGCTCCTGAGCTCTTGCTGTAAAATCATCCTTTCCCAAAAAGAGTGTCCTGAGTTATAGAACAGTATTTTTTATTTTTTTTATTTTTCATTTACTGAAGAAATCTCTGGTGACGAGGGTTTACACAGATTTTATTATGTTTAGCTGTTCTACAGAATCTTGCACCGTTCACCAATATAAATATGTAATTTTTTGGTATGTTGATAGACCATTTATTGTATATTGTTACATGTTTGGATATATGTGAGGAAAATTCTTTGTTCATTTTGCCGCGTGCCTGAGTTTCTTCTGTCTCTCTGTAAAGCTTTTAATTTGGAAAAAGCGCAAGTGAAACTGCTGCTAAAACAAACAAAAAGTATTGAATTCAATGGATATATAACAAATAAATTCTTTAAAGTGTTTCCAAGGTATTTTCCTGAATAGAAGTTGTGAAAAATGTAAAATCCTTGTCTGTAGCTTACTTTCAGTATATGGTGTTGCTGATTTCAGTGTTAAAGGAATGTTCTATTTTTCGTCCTGTGCACGGTCTTGGGGGTAAAGTAATTCCTATGTCATGCCTTCCCACCGCAAGCCATGAACTTGCCCATGCCGAATATGTTTGAATCCAAATGCAAACCCCTGGTGGTTTTATTTTACGATAAATGGTAGTTAACAGGTTGTTAGTCAATGCAGGCTTCACACTCCATCAACTTCTAGCTGCATGCAGATTGGAAAGTTCTTTCTTGAAACTGTATGCCCAATTACGGATACCAATCTGGATGTATAATGGTAATTATTTTACACCATATGCCATAGTTGTGAAGAAAGAAATCCGAGTTACAGGTGCCAAATAGACCCTGCTGAAAAGCTGCTGACTATCTACATAATTACCCTTTAATCTGGTCCTCATAACCCAGTGTGGGGCATCAACAGTGCATAAGTTGCCAGTCAACTTCTTTTTAAAGGGGTTTTCTTAGGGCTTGACCAACGTTCCATTTGTTTACAGTGTTACTTTTATAACTCTCTGGGCCCTTAAATATAATCCCTGAGACTGGGGAACCCCTTTAAAGTGTTTGTCAGACATTAGACAAAACATTTTGTGGTTGCCAGAACGGGGAGGGAGCTGAAGAAAACAATAAACCTATACTTAGCACCTCCGGCGCTCTTGGTGTCCCACACCACTGTTCTCCTGTTTGTTCACAGCACCAGATCCATACACTGGTACAGGGGTTGGGTGGGTGGGCCAGGCGGGCACCGTGGTTGAAGTGGAAGTGCTGTGCCCCTGTAGACAAACATGAGCACAGCACCGAGAAACAGTGGTACACGACACTGGGAGCGCTGGAGAGGGTAAGTAATGGTTTATTGCTTTGTCCAGCTCACCCCTTCCCTAGACAATTTATGTATAATCTCAGACAACCTCTGAGTATCTACAGGGTCTGTGTTAGAAGAAAATGACATTTTTGTTCATCACAAATCAAGTTGATCAATTTGTGAGCTTTTTTTCACAAATGAGGTCTTTAACCTTTAATAACAATAAAATTGAAGCTGGAGTTTAATTGCTACGGGATCTATGATACTGTCATACAGACCTCTACTTGTTCACATAATATGATGGCTTCTATGTACCTATATTATGCATATCTAAAAACTTCTTATTACACTCTACTTATTCCTAGTGATCACAGAAAAATCATGTGAATCTGTTCTAGATCCATCTTCATGTCAATATGAGAATAGGATGTAACCCTGTAATATGTAGTAGTAATCCTAGTATATTCAGGAGCTATCTATACATTTTCCAATCTATTCCTATTTCCGATTCTGTATCCATACCTCATGGTTTTCTAGATTTCTGCTTGCTGTTGCGTGACATCACATGACCAGGAATGAACTTTATACAACAACGACAAGACGAGGGCTAGAGAGCCGTGGGGTATTGATACAGAAAGTATATTGGAAAATTGCATTTCTTTTTCGTGTTCTATGAATATGAAACTTGCAGAAATTGGACAAACCCTTTAAAAGATCTCTACCACCGGGATGAAGGACTGTATCCAAATGAGCCTGAGGGGCTCCAGGCTCAATAGGTGTTAATTGAGCCCCTCAGGCTCATTTGCATACAGTGTTTCATCCTGGTTGTAGATGTCCTTTTAAGGTTGTCATTGGTGATGTTTCAGGCAGATTGGGTGGTACCGTTTTTGAGGAAACTGGATATTTCTCCTGCTATATTAGTAGTTTCACACTACAGGCTTCCAACGTCATGGTTCCCACAGAAACGGAGCTGCCGTCTGTCTAGTTATTTTCCCTCCCTCCCTTTTTTTTTTTATTTTTTTAATTCCACTATCCTTTTTGCATTGAAGCTACAGGCAAAATTTCCATAGGTCTCTCAGGAAAGCATTGCTAGTAGCAGCCAATATGATTCCATTACTTAGCTAATATTTATTTGGTCGTTAAAGGAAATCTACCATTTGATTTTATGTATTATGAACCAAGCATACCTTGAGAATGCTTTAGCTACATTGATGCAGAAGCATATCTTGTGTAATCCTGAGCAGAGTGGTTTTGCTGAAAGAACAATTATAACATTCAGGATCTTGGGAAAGCTGGATTGCTTCAACCGTTGATAAATGCATTAAACAAGCTTCCTGAACTGGATCACTCATACACAGCAGCTGGGGGATGGTGCAGTGATTGATTACTTCTTCCTGTCCGGCACAACACAGTGTTTACATCATTCTCTGGAGCACTTAATGTAAGAGGAGAAGCACTGAGCCCCAGCACAGAAACGACTTGTTTTCATAATTTTGTAATAGTTTTTTTCTGCAAAACCATTCACTTTAGGGTTTAAACTGATATTCCTGCATCAGTGTAGCTACAGCATTGTCAAGGTATGTTTGGATCATAATGCATCAGATCAAATGGCAACCGTATAGGAGTATATAAAGTTGCTGGGGGGAGGGGATGCTTTTTCTAGTTTGGGTTGTTCTTGACACCACTGTTTATTCTTTTGCAGTAAACCCCTGATATGTTTGGTGTTGGCCCATCTAGGCTGCAGTGGCTGTGTACCCATAAGTTTCTGTTGCTCAGGAGTATCCCAAATCAGTGGATGGGTTGTCCTTTATTTGTCACCTCTTTAGCTCATTCATGTATTTGAAATGTTCCTGACCTAAACACACTGTGATAATAATAATAATAATAATAATTCTTTATTTATATAGCGCACACAGATTACGCAGCGCTGCACAGGCATGTCAAATTGGTCCCTGTCCCCATGGGGCTCACAATCTAAACAACCTAACAGTATGTTTTTGAAGTGTGGGAGGAAACCGGAGTACCCGGAGGAAACCCACGCAAACACGGAGAGAACATACAAACTCTTTGCAGATGTTGACCTGGGTGGGATTCGAACCCAGGACCCCAGTGCTGCAAGGCAGATGTGCTACTCACTCAGCCACCGTGCCGCCCCTAATGATGGCTTTAAAATTATTTTTTATTTAGTTTTGTGCAGGTGTTTGTTTTCTTAAAATAAAGATAAAACATATTTTTTTGTGAATTGAAAATACAAAATTAATAAAAGTTTGTGGAGGTTATCTCCAAGTTTCATTTTGAGATTACTTGCTACTTTTTTTTCTTTCTCTCTCTTTCCTAACTTTCTTACATATCCAGCTGTTTTCATGGGGGACTAATAGTACATGTGAAGGATCCTGGCGAGCCCACTACTTCTGGAAATTGGTAGAGGACCTTGTGAAATCTACCATGAAAAATCTATCATGATAAACCAGGGACACTTTGGGTGCATTTTAAAACGCAACAGATGAAGAGAAATTAAAGAGATTAAATGATGTTAACGTTTGACTTTACAAATGCAACTGTTAATGCAATGTTAACATGTGCGAACACAATGTGCAAGGATATCTACCACCAGGATGAAGGATTGCAAACCAAGCACACTGATATACTGGTGTGTGCCCCCTCTGGTCTGATCCGCTCTTCTTATAGCTTCTTGTGCGGTGGCGTTTAACAAAAATTTTTTAAAAAATTGTGCAAATAAGCTTGAGGGGCTTTGGTCTCCATAGGTGTTAATGGATGCAAAACCCCAAAAGAGAGGAACCACGGGTCCTTATAAAAATACAATTTTATTAATTTTTAATAAAAGCCACATGACATTACATTGATTTAAAACATTATATATAGTGTGACTGCAAAATCACCAAATCTATACCTGGACACCGTGCAGCCAATATCCTATAAATCAAAAAGTTGCAAACATACCCATGATGATTCATTTTGGGAAGAATAGTGGATGATGCCAACAGGTGTTTTGTGCTCCCAACGCTTCCCAGGGGGCTCCATTGAAATTAATGGAGCTTGGAGCCGGTCAGGCTTATTTGTATAATTTTTATAGCTTTTTTTTTTAATTAAAAACAAGGAAGCTTAAAAAACAACAGATCCTGGCAGCACACACCATTATGTCAGTCTGCTTGGTTTACAATCCTACATCCTGGTGATAGATGCCCTTTAACATTGTCGTAATGTATGTATTTGTTAATGCAAATGTTAACAGCTGTTTAACTCTCTTTTCAGCTTTTGCAATGCGTTTTGAAGCACATGCGTTAAATGCGAGGTGTAAATTCACCCTAACTCATAGATGCAGGAACAATGACTATGGTAATATTCTTCTACTAGTTATCCATGGTCTCTTTCCTTCTAAAATACACTGTTAAAATTATGTTAATGAGCCTTTAACTTTAAATCACTTCCTGTGCCTTTGTCTATAAAAGTATAACTAAGTGAGCTTGTGTACCCTTCACATGCCACCCATGTATATGTAGCCCAGTACATGGCCCCCAGTATATACAGTATGTAGCCCAGCACTGGATCCAGTATATAGGAAGCCCAGGTCAGCATATGCCCCAGCATATAAGTAGCCCAGAACATGCCCCCAGTATATAAGTAGCCCAGAATGTGCCCCCAGTAAATAAATAGCCCAGAGTCTTAAAGATGCACATGCTACTGATTGCGGTTGAGGGCTGGGACTGTGCCCTCTTAGGTAGTAGTTGAAGTTGGCAACGTAGGTGACTGCCTACCCCTCCTTGCAAGCCTGTCCTTCAGTTATCCAAAAAAGATGCTCTCTGGTCCATGCAAGATAATGGTGCCTGTGTCTATTTCTAAATACTCTTCAGATCCCCTAGCCCGCCAATCATGTGATGTTAAAGGTTTTGAATGGTATAACACAACAGTTGGGTGCCTTTCACCTACTTTATATATACTGGGCATTGATTTGAAGGGCATTGTTCACAACAAAGTGATCATCAGTGTGGGATGTGACCAAAGGACTTCCATTTCTATGACTTTCTATGACTCTTCCAGTCTCTTCTTCTATGTTGCAACCAGCTAGTGACCACTTCCATTTAAGAACATCCTGTTCCTCTCGTCCTACAGGCAGCACTGATGGGTAAGAGTCTGGAGTCCTAATTATGACAGAAGAACACAATAACAATGTTAATTAACAATAAATCAATTAACCGACTGCCCTATAAGTATCCTAGGAGTCAAGGAAGAGGCGTGTTTTTTTCTTCTACAAAAACTACAAAATCGACCCTAAAGAATATGAAGAATGGGAATTGCCTCCCAAGATTGATATCCCAGTGGCTAAACTATCTAAAAAATCTATTTTTCCTGCAGATGAATCTTCTTTACTTAAAGACCCTCTTGACAGGAAAGCTGACGCTATGCTCCGCAGAAGCTATCAGCTCTCAGCAGCCATGGCTAAGGCATCTCTTGCTACTGTGCCTGTTTTGCACGAGCCTTAAGATTATGGCTAAGCCAGATTGGTCGGGACATTTTGGATGGAGTCCCTAGAGAAGAAATTTATGAGAATTTTTCTTCTGTTAAACTTGCAGGCGATTTTCTGTGTGATTTTTCTCCTGACTCTTTAAAACTTGCATCTAAGAACATGCTAACGGCTAACTCTGCATGTCATGCCCTGTGGATAAAGCCCTGGACAGGGGATGTAGCCTCCAAACATCACTTCTGTTCACTTCCCTTCCACCCATCTTCCTTGTTTGGGAAAGACCTGAAGGAGGTGTTGAAGAATCTTAGTGAAGATAAGGGGAACTCTTTTCCACAAGTAGCCAGTACCTACAAAAAACCGAGCTTTCCACCTAGAAAAGCAAGACCGGAAAGACCTTTTCGTGCATTTCGTAACCGACGTAGAAGAGTTCAGAAGTCTAAAGACAGAACTGTCTTCCACAGTAAAAAAAACGAGAAGCCTGACTTCTGACGCCATGCCAGGTCTGTCTCCAGTAGGTGCAAGGGTGGCAGACTTCGCTCACTTATGGACAGACATCACATCCGATGCTTGGGTACTGTCCACAGTAAAAAAACGGATACGCTTTGGAATTCGAATTTGGATTCCGCCAGAAAGATTTTTGAGTACAAAAATCGAGAAATCTCAGATCCTTCCTTTGTTGCACGAATTTATCCAAAAAAGAGCTCTAGAAGAAGTCCCTTTGTCAGAAAGAGGAAAAGGAGTGTACTCCGCCATATTTGCTGTACCAAAGCCGAACAACAGGTGGAGATTAATTATAGACCTCTGCTATCTAAACAGATTCTTGACCAAAATTGCATTCAAGATGGACTCCATAAAATCAGCCACCGCCATTCTACAGCAAAGCAACTACATGGCCAAAATAGACCTGGCCGATGCCTATCTTCACATTCCCATCAGGAGAGGTCACAGAAAATATCTGAGAATAGCAATTGTGACCAATTCAAGAACTCTTCACTACCAGTTCACCTGTCTGCCATTACATCAGCCCCTCGCGTCTTCACCAAGACCACCATAGTTCTGGCGGCTGCACTGAGACTTCGGGGGATACAGATCGTGCCCTATTTGGACGACTGGCTGATCATAGCAGAGAATCAATCTCTCTTGAAACTTCATCTTCAGATGACAATCGATCTTCTACAACAACTGGGTTTCCTAATCAATTGGGAAAAATCCCTTCTTATTCCAACAACCAGAATTCAGTTCCTGGGGTTTATTCTCGACTCGTGCAGTATGACTATTCATCTTCCTCAGGAGAGAATCTTGAAAATCAAGCAGTCTGTGCACTACCTTATCAAGACAAGATGCACAATGGTCAGAACAGCCATGAGGGTTCTGGGTCTGATGACTTCAATAATAGAAGCAGTTCCTTGGGCAAAGGCACATTTCAGACAGCTACAACTCAACATTCTGGCTGTTTGGAACAAATCTCCAGCAGGATTCGACAAACCGATTGTACTTACTCCTCAGACCAGAGTCAGCCTCGGTTGGTGGTTGAGGAAGAATTTGGCGTCCGGCAGATCTTTACGTTTTGTTCAACCCCAGATCCTGACAACCGATGCCTCATCCTCAGGTAGGGGGGCCCACCTCGGCAATCTCTGGGTTCAGGACAAATGGAATTACACAGACAGGACTCTGTCCTCAAATGAAAGAGAATTGAAAGTCATTTATTTAGCCCTGAAATTCTTTCAGACCCAGCTGAAAAAACAGCATGTGAAGGTACAGACCGACAATCTGTCATGTGTTAATTACATAAACAAGCAAGGGGGTACCAGGAGCACACCCCTCATCAAACTGTGTCAAAAGATTATCTCCTGGGCCGAGGAAAACCTACAGAGTCTGTCAGCAGTCCACATTCGAGGGTCTCTGAACACTCGGGCAGACATTTTAAGCCGCTCTCTACTAAGACCAGGGGAATGGTCCCTGAACAGTGTTATCTTCCAACAGATTGTCAGTCGGTTCGGTTGTCCACAAATAGACATGATGGCGACCAAACAGAACTCGAAGTTGCCAATGTTTTGCTCTCTTTACAGGTCAGACCAACCCTATGCAGTGGATGCCCTGTCTCTTCCCTGGACCAACCTGTTCATTTACATATTTCCTCCGATACCGCTCATTCAGAGGACACTTTACAAAATCAAAGAAGAGAAACCGAATGCAATTCTGATCCTACCATTTTGGCCACGCAGAGTATGGTTTCCTCTTGTAATGAGGTTGTCCAAGGGCGAATATTGGAAACTTCCTGCAGTTCCACATCTCTTGGAGCAAATGGGGTTTTTCCATCCATCACCACAGAAGCTACAGCTTACGGCCTGGAGATTGAGAAGAAGACCCTAACAGGTCTAGGTCTTTCATCCAGAGTTATAAAGACATTGTTGTCAGCTAGAAGACCAGCGACCATTAAGTCCTATGGTAGAGTTTGGAAAGTCTTCACATCCTGGTGTTCAGATAATTCTGTATCTGAACCTTCAGTCTCAGATATTCTTACTTTTCTACAGGATGGCCTTGATAAAGGTTTAAAACCTGCTACCTTGAAGCTTCAGTTTGCTGCAATCAATGCTTTAAATAACAATAGATTCTCATCTAATCATTTAGTACGGAGATTCTTCAAGGCTTTAAGGAACATCAAACCTCCTATTAGACCACCATGTCCACAGTGGGATCTTGCCTTGGTCCTACATCATCTCACAGAACCTCCCTTTGAGCCTATACAGGAAGCTTCTCTCAAATGTTTATCGTGGAAGACCTTCTTTTTAGTTGCCGTTTCCACTGCTAGAAGAATTTCAGAGCTGCAAGCCCTATCCTGCAAAGAGCCATACTTACAGATAAGACCAGACTGCATCATACTAAGAACCGTTCCATCGTTTATTCCTAAAGTGGCCTCAGTTTCTAATTTAAATCAGGAATATTATCTTCCAGCTTTGTGTCCAACTCCTGCTAATGCTCATCAGCAAGTTCTGCATCTTCTGGATGTTAGAAGATCCGTCTTGACTTATCTAGAGAAGACAAAATCTTTTAGAAAATCTGAATCTCTGTTTCTCCAATTTCAAGGTCCAAGAAAAGGGATGAAGGCCTCTGCAGCCTCTCTCTCTCGATGGATAAAGCAGAGTATTTCTATGGCTTACAGAGCCTTGGGACAACCTTCACCTTTACAGATTAGGGCTCATTCTACAAGATCTACTGCTACTTCCTGGGCAGAGTATGCAATGCTCTCTATAGATCAGATCTGTCAAGCAGCTTCTTGGACTTCTTCTAATACTTTTGCTAAACATTACAGGCTGGATGTCTCCTCAGCTGGCTCAGCCTTTGGCATATCGGTGCTATCTACAGTGGCTTCGAAAATGTGTCCCCCCCTTTGATTTGCTACCTAAATCCCATCAGTGCTGCCTGTAGGACGAGAGGAAGATCTAAATTTTGCTTACCTGAAAATTTATTTTCCTCGAAGTCCAAAGGCAGCACTATTACCGTATATACTCGTGTATAAGCCGAGTTTTTCAGCACAAAAAATGTGCTGAAAAACGTCCCCTCGGCTTATACACGAGTCAATACTGACTAAAATTGATAAACTTATATACTCACCCTCCGGTGGCCCCGATGCGCAGCGCTGCTCCCCCGATGTCATCGCGGCTCCTCTTCTGGCTTCCCGGCTGTTCTTCTTCCTTCAGCGTGCTGGGCGCCGCCATGCTCTTCTCGCGGGCGGCGCCAAGTATGACGTCAGCAGCGGCGCGTCATACTAGGCGCCGCCCGCGAGAAGAACATGACGGCGCCCAGCAAGCTGAAGCAAGAAGAGGAGCCGCGATGCCATCGGGGTAGCTGCGCTGCGCATCGGGGCGCACGGTGAGTATATAACTTTATTTTTTTATTCTGCTGGGGGCATGGCTGTATACTACTGGGGGCAGGCTGTGCTGTATACTACTGGGGGCAGGCTGTGCTGTATACTACTGGGGGCAGGCTGTGCTGTATACTACTGGGGGCACGGCTGTGCTGTATAGTACTGGGGGCAGGCTGTGCTGTATACTACTGGGGGCAGGCTGTGCTGTATACTACTGGGGGCAGGCTGTGCTGTATACTACTGGGGGCAGGCTGTGCTGTATACTACTGTGGGCAGGCTGGGCTGTATACTACTGTGGGCAGGCTGGGCTGTATACTACTGTGGGCAGGCTGTGCGGTATACTACTGGGGGCAGGCTGTGCGGTATACTACTGGGGGCAGGCTGTGCTGTATACTACTGGGGGCAGGCTGTGCTGTATACTACTGGGGGCAGGCTGTGCTGTATACTACTGGGGGCAGGCTGTGCTGTATACTACTGGGGGCAGGCTGGGCTGTATACTACTGGGGGCTGGCTGGCTATATACTGGGGGGTCTGTGACCAATGCATTTCCCACCCTCGGCTTATACTCGAGTCAATAGGTTTTCCCAGTTTTTTGTGGTAAAATTAGGGGTCTCGGCTTATACTCGAGTATATACGGTATATTCCCTCCCAATAAAATAATTTTTTTTTTGCTGCATAAAACACGCCTCTTCCTTGACTCCTAGGATACTTATAGGGCAGTCGGTTAATTGATTTATTGTTAATTAACATTGTTATTGTGTTCTTCTGTCATAATTAGGACTCCAGACTCTTACCCATCAGTGCTGCCTTTGGACTTCGAGGAAAAGAAATTTTCAGGTAAGCAAAATTTAGATCTTAGAAGCCTCACAATGACCAGGTACTGTAAGGTAAGTGTAAATGTATTTTATTAGTGGGCACAAAGAGACTTGCTATACAGCTATTGGTACACTGAACCACCAATCCAATGGACCTGTGGGTGGTTTAGTGTCCCAAATCGCCCTGATAAGTCCTTTTTTAATTAGTAAAAATGTAAGTTGCTAAAGATAAAAAACTGAGAGGCTGAGTAGTTGTTAATGTGGATGAAAGTGCCTTAATAATTGTTGAATGTTATAACTCTTATTTTCCCATAAAAATGACTTGTTTCCTTTTCGTCCGTTCGGCAGCACACATATGGGATTCTTCCCCTAGGTACAACTCAGAAGAGAACAGGTAACAAGCAGTAGTAGACAATAAAACAATTAGTGTCTTGGCTGACTCCACCTATATAAGGCCGGAGCACCCACACAACCCTTGTATTTCTTTTTCTCTTAGGTATGACAGAAGAGTTCAGGTCCTGTGTGTCTACACAGAGAGAAAGAAAAAAAACTATCCAGATAATAAGTTTTCTAGGTCCTCTGTGTCTTTACACAGAACACTTGGATGGACCGGCCCGGGCTGTATACCACTGCGTGCGGTCCCTCGTCCCGGAGGAGCCTGTACAGCTATCCTGTCCTTACAGGGGTAATAGCTGAGGCTGTGGTGTGTATAGCCACCATGTATCCGGCACATGAGATCCTCCTGCATCTCCCACCTGCTGGGCCTTGTGGTTCATCACCCTGCGTGCCTCACCATCGGAAACTTAGATCACCTCCGGCATAGGCCGCAGCCCAGCGCTGCTCCCGGTATTAACCATTTGTTCATCTGGATGGAGTTCAGCACATTGTATCAGTGAGTATATCCAGGCTGTATACCAGGCCGCTGGTCTCTCATACTGGAGAACCTTGATACCTGTGATAATAATAATAATAATAATAATAATAATAATCTTTATTTATATAGCGCCATCAAATTCCGTAGCGCTTTATGTTATACCCTTTTTTAACCTGTTTTCTCCTGCTAGAGAACTCTGCATATTTTCCAGTTTTTTACACTGTTACCACATGTTGTACAGAGATTTTCGCATGTCATACCCTGATATCACCTGACCCTGCTATCACTTGCAGTACAGGGAGCGCTTCATGTCAGCTCCTGGGATATAGATTGTGAGCTCCTGGTTGGCCGGCGCTCAGATTCTGGTGTTTCTTGTGTACATGTGTCAGCGATTGCTATGTATTGGTGCAATTTAAATTTGCATTCAAATTTGCAGTCATAATATCATGCAACCTTACAGCAGGTCTCTGCTGCCAGATAACCTCTGCAAGACAAGGTAAGCTGAATGCTCAGGTCTCCTATGTATCCCTGCTGAATGCTCAGGTCCAGGGCCGAATCTAGCATATTTGCTGCCTGAGGTGAATATTAAAATGCTGCCCCCCCCCCCCCGCTCCCTGTTAAGTAAATCCTTAAACTTTACTAACAATTAACAACCCCCTGTGTGACTGACTACAGGATCTGGGAGTCATTAGTGGCATCTAGTACCTTATGGATGACAATCTCTTCCATCAGGAGGACTTTATTCCGGGTTCTCCAATCCATGACGTATCACGGCTGAATTCACGGCCAGATATCTTCAGCTCCGTGCAGCATCTCCACCCGGCGTCCCTAAAAATACCACAGTCACTTACAGTATAAAGTCTCCTGGATAACAACACTGTGCTCCTAAATAATATATACCCCTCACAACACAACTGACCACACTCTCCCCACATATAAAACATCCCTTCATTATATAGGGATAAAATCTTGCCCCACATATACAGTCCCCTCCCAGCTTAGTAATATACTGTATCCCATATACAGCCCCTGCAGCTAAGTAATATACTGTACCCGATATACAGCCCCCCCAGCTTAGTAATATACTGTATCCCATATACAGCCCCCCAGCTTAGTAATATACTGTATCCCATATACAGCCCCCAGCTTAGTGATATAGTGATATATAATATATGCGGCACCCACCAGTATAAAATGATTCTGGCCCCATATAATATATATAGCATCCCCCCAGTATAAAATAATTATAGCCCCAAATAATATCTATAGCATCCCCCCAGTATAAAATAATTATAGCCCCAAATAATATCTATAGCATCCCCCCCCAGTATAAAATAATTATAGCCCCAAATAATATCTATAGCATTCCATCATTCCCCCCCAGTATAAAATAATTATAGCCCCAAATAATATCTATAGCATCCCCCCCCAGTATAAAATAATTATAGCCCCAAATAATATCTATAGCATCCCCCCCAGTATAAAATAATTATAGCCTTAAATAATATATATAGCGTCCCCCCCCCAGTATAAAATAATTATAGCCCCAAATCCCCCCAAAAATATACAGAACCTAGTATAAAATAATTATAGACCCAAATAATATCTATAGCATCCCCCCCCAGTATAAACTAATTATGGTATAGCCCCAAATAATCTAAATATATATAGCATCCCCCCCCAGTATAAACTAATTATAGCCCCAAATAATCTAAATATATATAGCATCCCCCCCCCAGTATAAAATAATTATAGCCCCAAATAAAATACATAGCACTCCATCATCCCCCCCCCCCCCGTATAAAATAATTCTGGCCCCATATGATATATATAGCGCCCCCCCCCCCCAGTATTAATTATTAGCCACATTTAATTAATTAAAATACATGAAAAATAATAAAATATATACTCACATGCAGGCAGCTGCCCCCTCGGCGCGCGGCTCCAGTCTTTATGCAGCTCTTCTGTGAGCCGCGGCTCCGCACAGTGACACAGGCGGCGTGACGTCATGACGCCTGTGTCACTGCTTAGAATGGAGCGACGCAGCAGCCGGAAAGGCTGGTGGGCGATTCGCCCGTAAATGGACGCCCAAATCGCCCTCTTTAGAGCGGCAAATTTCGCAGCCCTTTACAGGGACCCGCATTCTGCCGCCTCATGGCAGATGCGGCCCTGCTCAGGTCTCTTATGTATCCCTGCTGAATGCTCAGGTCTCTTATGTATCCCTGCTAAATGCATTGGTATAATGTCTACCTTGCTGAATGCCCAGGTCTCCTAGGTATCCCTGCCTAATGCTCAGGTATAATGTCTATCGCTGCTTAATGCTCAGGTATAATGGGGCAGATTTACTTACCCGGTCCATTCGTGATCCAGCGGCGTGTTCTCTGCGCTGGATTCGGGTCCAGCCGGGATTTATTAAGGCAGTTCCTCCGACGTCTGCTCTGAAGTTCCCCGGAACGCACTGGAGTACACCGAGCCGGGCTGAGTGAAGGTAAGTGCATTATAAAAAAATGCGTCGGTTTTTCCGAATCCGTCGGGTTTTCGTTCGGCCACGCCCCAGATTTCCGTCGCGTGCATGCCAGCGCCGATGTGCCACAATCCGATCACGTGCGCCAAAATCCCAGGGCAATTCAAGGGAAATCGGCGCAAATCGGTAATATTCGGGTAACACGTCGGGAAAACGCAAATCAGGCCCTTAGTAAATTACCCCCAATGTCTACCATGCTGAATGCTCAGGTCTAATGTCTACCTTGCTGAATGCATTGCTCTTCATTGCTGATGCTCCAGGGTTTATATGCAGAGTCTGTGAGCTCTGCCTGAGTTAGAATTATCTTACCGGTATTTCATGTGTATAATCTATGATCTTTACACTGTGAATTTACTAACCATTTTCTCTGGACTAGACCTCTGGTATGGAATGAGCATGCACTCAGCCTCTGGTATGGAATGAGCATGCACTCAGCCTCTGGTATGGAATGAGCATGCACTCAGCCTCTGGTAAGGAATGATCATGCACTCAGCTTCTGGTATGGAATGAGCATGCACTCAGCCTCTGGTATGGAATGAGCATGCACTCAGCCTCTGGTATGGAATGAGCATGCACTCAGCCTCTGGTATGGAATGAGCATGCACTCAGCCTCTGGTATGGAATGAGCATGCACTCAGCCTCTGGTATGGAATGAGCATGCACTCAGCCTCTGGTAAGGAATGAGCATGCACTCAGCCTCTGGTATGGAATGAGCATGCACTCAGCCTCTGGTAAGGAATGAGCATGCACTCAGCCTCTGGTATGGAATGAGCATGCACTCAGCCTCTGGTATGGAATGAGCATGCACTCAGCCTCTGGTAAGGAATGAGCATGCACTCAGCCTCTGGTAAGGAATGAGCATGCACTCAGCCTCTGGTAAGGAATGAGCATGCACTCAGCCTCTGGTAAGGAATGAGCATGCACTCAGCCTCTGGTAAGGAATGAGCATGCACTCAGCCTCTGGTATGGAATGAGCATGCACTCAGCCTCTGGTATGGAATGAGCATGCACTCATCCTCTGGTATGGAATGAGCATGCACTCAGCCTCTGGTATGGAATGAGCATGCACTCAGCCTCTGGTAAGGAAAGAGCATGCACTCAGCCTCTGGTAAGGAATGAGCATGCACTCAGCCTCTGGTATGGAATGAGCATGCACTCAGCCTCTGGTAAGGAATGAGCATGCACTCAGCCTCTGGTATGGAATGAGCATGCACTCAGCCTCTGGTATGGAATGAGCATGCACTCAGCCTCTGGTATGGAATGAGCATGCACTCAGCCTCTGGTATGGAATGAGCATGCACTCAGCCTCTGGTATGGAATGAGCATGCACTCAGCCTCTGGTATGGAATGAGCATGCACTCAGCCTCTGGTAAGGAATGAGCATGCACTCAGCCTCTGGTAAGGAATGAGCATGCACTCAACCTCTGACAAGGAATGAGCATGCACTCAGCCTCTGACAAGGAATGAGCATGCACTCAGCCTCTGGCAAGGAATGAGCATGCACTCAGCCTCTGGCAAGGAATGAGCATGCACTCAGCCTCTGGCAAGGAATGAGCATGCACTCAGCCTCTGGCAAGGAATGAGCATGCACTCAGCCTCTGGCAAGGAATGAGCATGCACTCAGCCTCTGGTATGGAATGAGCATGCACTCAGCCTCTGGCAAGGAATGAGCATGCACTAAGCCTCTGGTATGGAATGAGCATGCACTCAGCCTCTGGAATGGAATGAGCATGCACTCAGCCTCTGGTAAGGAATGAGCATGCACTCAGCCTCTGGTATGGAATGAGCATGCACTCAGCCTCTGGTATGGAATGAGCATGCACTCAGCCTCTGGTAAGGAATGAGCATGCACTCAGCCTCTGGTATGGAATGAGCATGCACTCAGCCTCTGGTAAGGAATGAGCATGCACTCAGCCTCTGGTATGGAATGAGCATGCACTCAGCCTCTGGTATGGAATGAGCATGCACTCAGCCTCTGGTAAGGAATGAGCATGCACTCAGCCTCTGGTAAGGAATGAGCATGCACTCAGCCTCTGGTAAGGAATGAGCATGCACTCAGCCTCTGGTAAGGAATGAGCATGCACTCAGCCTCTGGCAAGGAATGAGCATGCACTCAGCCTCTGGTATGGAATGAGCATGCACTCAGCCTCTGGTAAGGAATGATCATGCACTCAGCTTCTGGTATGGAATGAGCATGCACTCAGCATGCACTCAGCCTCTGGTATGGAATGAGCATGCACTCAGCCTCTGGTATGGAATGAGCATGCACTCAGCCTCTGGTAAGGAATGAGCATGCACTCAGCCTCTGGTATGGAATGAGCATGCACTCAGCCTCTGGTATGGAATGAGCATGCACTCAGCCTCTGGTATGGAATGAGCATGCACTCAGCCTCTGGTATGGAATGAGCATGCACTCAGCCTCTGGTAAGGAAAGAGCATGCACTCAGCCTCTGGTAAGGAATGAGCATGCACTCAGCCTCTGGTATGGAATGAGCATGCACTCAGCCTCTGGTAAGGAAAGAGCATGCACTCAGCCTCTGGTAAGGAATGAGCATGCACTCAGCCTCTGGTATGGAATGAGCATGCACTCAGCCTCTGGTAAGGAATGAGCATGCACTCAGCCTCTGGTATGGAATGAGCATGCACTCAGCCTCTGGTATGGAATGAGCATGCACTCAGCCTCTGGTATGGAATGAGCATGCACTCAGCCTCTGGTATGGAATGAGCATGCACTCAGCCTCTGGTATGGAATGAGCATGCACTCAGCCTCTGGTATGGAATGAGCATGCACTCAGCCTCTGGTAAGGAATGAGCATGCACTCAGCCTCTGGTAAGGAATGAGCATGCACTCAGCCTCTGGTAAGGAATGAGCATGCACTCAGCCTCTGACAAGGAATGAGCATGCACTCAGCCTCTGGCAAGGAATGAGCATGCACTCAGCCTCTGGCAAGGAATGAGCATGCACTCAGCCTCTGGCAAGGAATGAGCATGCACTCAGCCTCTGGCAAGGAATGAGCATGCACTCAGCCTCTGGCAAGGAATGAGCATGCACTCAGCCTCTGGCAAGGAATGAGCATGCACTCAGCCTCTGGTATGGAATGAGCATGCACTCAGCCTCTGGCAAGGAATGAGCATGCACTCAGCCTCTGGTATGGAATGAGCATGCACTCAGCCTCTGGTATGGAATGAGCATGCACTCAGCCTCTGGTAAGGAATGAGCATGCACTCAGCCTCTGGTATGGAATGAGCATGCACTCAGCCTCTGGTAAGGAATGAGCATGCACTCAGCCTCTGGTATGGAATGAGCATGCACTCAGCCTCTGGTAAGGAATGAGCATGCACTCAGCCTCTGGTATGGAATGAGCATGCACTCAGCCTCTGGTAAGGAATGAGCATGCACTCAGCCTCTGGTATGGAATGAGCATGCACTCAGCCTCTGGTATGGAATGAGCATGCACTCAGCCTCTGGTATGGAATGAGCATGCACTCAGCCTCTGGTATGGAATGAGCATGCACTCAGCCTCTGGTAAGGAAAGAGCATGCACTCAGCCTCTGGTAAGGAATGAGCATGCACTCAGCCTCTGGTATGGAATGAGCATGCACTCAGCCTCTGGTAAGGAAAGAGCATGCACTCAGCCTCTGGTAAGGAATGAGCATGCACTCAGCCTCTGGTATGGAATGAGCATGCACTCAGCCTCTGGTAAGGAATGAGCATGCACTCAGCCTCTGGTATGGAATGAGCATGCACTCAGCCTCTGGTATGGAATGAGCATGCACTCAGCCTCTGGTATGGAATGAGCATGCACTCAGCCTCTGGTATGGAATGAGCATGCACTCAGCCTCTGGTATGGAATGAGCATGCACTCAGCCTCTGGTATGGAATGAGCATGCACTCAGCCTCTGGTAAGGAATGAGCATGCACTCAGCCTCTGGTAAGGAATGAGCATGCACTCAGCCTCTGGTAAGGAATGAGCATGCACTCAGCCTCTGACAAGGAATGAGCATGCACTCAGCCTCTGGCAAGGAATGAGCATGCACTCAGCCTCTGGCAAGGAATGAGCATGCACTCAGCCTCTGGCAAGGAATGAGCATGCACTCAGCCTCTGGCAAGGAATGAGCATGCACTCAGCCTCTGGCAAGGAATGAGCATGCACTCAGCCTCTGGCAAGGAATGAGCATGCACTCAGCCTCTGGCAAGGAATGAGCATGCACTCAGCCTCTGGTATGGAATGAGCATGCACTCAGCCTCTGGCAAGGAATGAGCATGCACTCAGCCTCTGGTATGGAATGAGCATGCACTCAGCCTCTGGTATGGAATGAGCATGCACTCAGCCTCTGGTAAGGAATGAGCATGCACTCAGCCTCTGGTATGGAATGAGCATGCACTCAGCCTCTGGTAAGGAATGAGCATGCACTCAGCCTCTGGTATGGAATGAGCATGCACTCAGCCTCTGGTAAGGAATGAGCATGCACTCAGCCTCTGGTATGGAATGAGCATGCACTCAGCCTCTGGTAAGGAATGAGCATGCACTCAGCCTCTGGTAAGGAATGAGCATGCACTCAGCCTCTGGTAAGGAATGAGCATGCACTCAGCCTCTGGTAAGGAATGAGCATGCACTCAGCCTCTGGTAAGGAATGAGCATGCACTCAGCCTCTGGTAAGGAATGAGCATGCACTCAGCCTCTGGTAAGGAATGAGCATGCACTCAGCCTCTGGCAAGGAATGAGCATGCACTCAGCCTCTGGTATGGAATGAGCATGCACTCAGCCTCTGGTAAGGAATGATCATGCACTCAGCTTCTGGTATGGAATGAGCATGCACTCAGCATGCACTCAGCCTCTGGTATGGAATGAGCATGCACTCAGCCTCTGGTATGGAATGAGCATGCACTCAGCCTCTGGTATGGAATGAGCATGCACTCAGCCTCTGGTATGGAATGAGCATGCACTCAGCCTCTGGTAAGGAAAGAGCATGCACTCAGCCTCTGGTAAGGAATGAGCATGCACTCAGCCTCTGGTATGGAATGAGAATGCACTCAGCCTCTGGTATGGAATGAGCATGCACTCAGCCTCTGGTATGGAATGAGCATGCACTCAGCCTCTGGTATGGAATGAGCATGCACTCAGCCTCTGGTATGGAATGAGCATGCAATCAGCCTCTGGTATGGAATGAGCATGCACTCAGCCTCTGGTATGGAATGAGCATGCACTCAGCCTCTGGTATGGAATGAACATGCACTCAGCCTCTGGTAAGGAATGAGCATGCACTCAGCCTCTGGTAAGGAATGAGCATGCACTCAGCCTCTGGTAAGGAATGAGCATGCACTCAGCCTCTGACAAGGAATGAGCATGCACTCAGCCTCTGGCAAGGAATGAGCATGCACTCAGCCTCTGGCAAGGAATGAACATGCACTCAGCCTCTGGCAAGGAATGAGCATGCACTCAGCCTCTGGTATGGAATGAGCATGCACTCAGCCTCTGGCAAGGAATGAGCATGCACTCAGCCTCTGGTATGGAATGAGCATGCACTCAGCCTCTGGTATGGAATGAGCATGCACTCAGCCTCAGGTAAGGAATGAGCATGCACTCAGCCTCTGGTATGGAATGAGCATGCACTCAGCCTCTGGTATGGAATGAGCATGCACTCAGCCTCTGGTAAGGAATGAGCATGCACTCAGCCTCTGGTAAGGAATGAGCATGGCCTGTGTGTTATTCACTTTACCCACAGCCTCTGTCTGGTGAGATGTGCAGGTATCTATGATCTGTATAGATATTTAAATAATGTAATAATGATACAGTGCAGACTGATACCAGAATGTCTAAGTTCTGCTTCTATGTATGTTCTCTCCATGTCTGCTCTAGATGAATGGCATTGGAGAGTGATCCTCTCATATCCAGGCAGCAGAACTCCTCATACAGTGGTGTTGGCTGCATATGCCTTGTCTGTACACATCTTTACCTCATACTAATGTGTCCTTTGTGTTTTCACTAGATGTCTTCTCCTGAGCGGCTGTCACACACCCTTATGAGAGGTGGAAAGAGGAGGAAAACTAGGCAGAGGTTATGTCTGATCACATTGCCTATTGAGAATGAGTCTAATATATATTCTCCTGTGTTACCCCAGGATACAGATCCAGAGATCCACACAGATCCCAGGCCCAAGCCTTCTTATCATGGATCATCTCCTTTTCTTCTAGATCTCCAGACATCCTCTATTGCAGATTCTAGCTTATAGGAATATTAAATCTCACAATAATTAAATCTGATGACCCAGACCAGATCTACCTTCAGAGGAGGGAGAATGTAACCACCAGTGGAATCCACTAAAGATACTGAAGGGAAATGACAGTCACTGATGATGAAATCTTCCCTACTCACCCAGTCCGGTTTATATATTTTCAGCATGGATGGACCACACCTGATAACAGCATTAGAGGTCCGGTGACCAAGGGATGAAATCCTACAGTCTTCGCCACTACTGGTCATGTGACCTGTCACAATACCTATTTAATACTTCTAGTAGCATTAAGGATTCTTCTGAAGTCGTGGTTGCTTTGGCCGTGGCAAAAAGCGCTGTATGGACAAAGATCTGGAATAAGGGCGCTCCAGCAAAAGGATTATTTGCATTTTCAACATTTTTTTTGCCAGTCTAAAGTATTTATTGCACAGTTAGGCAAGATCCTGACTGCAGGCCCTGTCATTTTAAAGATATAAAGACTCAAAAATCCAGGAAGAGCAAGAAGAGTTTGTCATTCCATCACATCGCCTTGGTACACAGGGTCGGTTCAGACACAGGCAACACCTTCCATGAGTAGGTAAAAAGCCATTTAACTCAAAACCGTGGGAGTTAGTGCATCTGGTCTGGTGTAATATCAACAATAAGAAGACGAGGTACTTCTCTTCAGATTGGCCAAAGTCTTTATCAGACGCCTGGTGTCCTCTACAATACATCGAGTATAAACTCTGTAACCTTCCCACCTGACAGATCCTGACCAGTTATCTGCTAGTTGTATATCTCTGCCTCACTATCACTGCGCGGCATCAACTGTTCTATCAGATCTTCATATTCCCATCCTGCCTCCATATCGGGAGAACATCGGGATAGCGCTTCAGACTCCAGCGCAATGCATTGCCAGTCACATCACTAAAGGTTCCATACCTGGAGGACTGGTGACTTCCGAGGACCTCTGAATATTCAACTTCAAATTTGAAGAAGAATAATGAAAGTCAATAATGTATTTTTGGAAATATTTCCCCTGATTTCGGCTAACTAAAGTTAGTGAGTGACAAGAGCACTGGCCAAATGCCTGTTACCATAGATGTGATTCAATGAGCAAAGCCCATATCTGAAGTGAAGGAACCAGTCCCAAAAATTCATAACAAGGAAATGCCAGATTCTTCATCCTCGCACATTAACCAGAGGGATACGTCTTTCTGAGGCTGGGGTCCCATGTAGAAGATGACCAGGATCATAAATCATGGAACACTCAAGAGAAGATATTGCTATTCATCGGGAGCTTTGAGCCAATCAGAGCAGCATCTCAATACTTCTATCTTATCTTTTTCTATGTTATTATTTTAACACGTCTATCCCGTCTGCAGCAATCACAATGTGCTGATGCCTACATAAGTAATTTACTGTAAAGAGGTTCCTGAAGTCCCAACTTACAAGAGAATGCAAAACCCTGCCCTAAGCAGAGGTGAATCTTCAGCCCTTGAATTTGATATCCTTAGTATTCTGGATGTCAGAAATCAGTGGCGTTACTACCGCCGTAGCAACCATAGCAGTGATGCTAATGGCCAGCCCAGGACCCATGGCCGAACCATAAATAATGCACGCCGTGTACCCAGGGGGGCTTGGCCCTATTGACCATAGATGCTTCACCTGGCCAATCCACCTGTGTGTCCAGGCGGCGGGTTGTCCTATCTTCTCCCGCATGAAGACATGTGACGTCACATGATACATCCCGGACGGCGCTGAGTGGAGGTCCAGGGCGCCTACTCACAAAGGATGTATCTTCTGACTGAACTAAAAGCCTAAGGCCAGGAGAATCCTCAAACCAGCCTATCATGTTCATGCTTGATGGCCACAATATCGTCCAGGAGCACTGCAGAACTCCAAGCACTGTCCTTCAAGGATTCCTAACTTTCTGCCAGAAAGCATCATGTCACGTTCCTGCACAGCCTTCATCTAACTATTTCTACATTTTAGTCACCACATGCACTTTAATTTATTCTGCATATATGCACTATTTGCCTCTAATATCTAGTATCACACACTTTCTAGTCCAATACTCACTACACTTAGGGCACACTCATTATCAATTTTCTTATATATAGGTTCCACACTAATCACATTATGAAGTGACCTTTTTATTGTTATATAGTATTTATATATCACACTTCATATAGAGATATACAATAAAATATTTTTGGGGAGTTTGCAAATTATGTCAGGGTTTATTATCATTATTTTTGTCCAATTCTAGTCCAATGTTTACTGTTTTTGCCATTGATTCTACAAAAACAGGTGCATCTTACCAAAAGATGGTTACCTGTTGTTTTCCCTTACTGCTGCCCGGACCCAAGATGGCGGTTGGGTGCGCATCGCTTCGGCACATGCGCGCCAGACTTCCGGTTCATGATGACGCGCATTGTGTGTGCGTTGTGCGTCTTCAAGAGTCCGGTTCCGCCTCTGGACGTGCGCGTGGAGACCGCGGCGATGCGCCGCTACACACACCTGCCGTCTATCCGTCCTCAGGTACGCTGTACTCTGATTGGCCCCAAGGTACCATGGAATCTGGGATATCAGGTATATATGCTGGGCATCCACCACACCACACCCCCTGGAGGAAGCGACGGCTTATTTTACTGGTTCAGACAATTTTGGCTACATGCAACACCCTGTTGGGTGATACAACTGGTTAAAGCCAAATTGTATATACTGTTTGATACTTGGATAGTATTTATCATGTACTGTAATACTATTGACCATCGCCACATCTTTTGTTTTGTGGTTTTAAATGTATGTTTTAACCTTGTTTTCTTGGTGGCCGATTAATAAAGTTTGTATGCTGTTTATAATGAATTGAGTATTACTAAGTATGACTTATTTTTGGATCCTATATACTTCTATTGGTATTGCATGCTTTTGATTAGTAATAGGAGTTGTTTATTAAGTACTGGGTTTTCTCTTTTTGGTATTTATTATTCATCTAACTATTTCTACAGTCTTCAGAACAATTCTTTCAAGCAATACAATTTCAAAGAACTTTAAAAAGGGGGCAAATTGTCCACATGGATCATTGACTCCATGAGATGCTCTCTGGTCATGAAGCTCCAGACCAGCTGAGAGCCAACTCTACATCAGCTTCTTTAGCTGAGCTCTGTCACGTCTATCAGTTCTACAAAGCAGCCACGTGGTCCTCTCCATCCTCGTCTATAAATCTCTGCAGGATGGACTTCTCTGCCTCCTAAGGCTTCAGCCTTACACACGGCGGTGCTTCAGCAGGCGACTAAGATCCCTCCCCATAAGTACTGCTTGCTAAGTCCCATATGTGTGCTGCCGAACGGACGAAAAAGGAGGAAATTTGCTTACCGAAATTTCCATTTCCTTTAGTCCGTGAGACAGCACAACTTTCCCGCCCTTAAATGATGAAACGTTATTGCTATATACCATACAAGGGTTGTGTGTGTGCTCCGGCCTTATATAGGGGGAGTCAGCCAAGACACTAATTGTTTAATTGTCTACTACTGCTTGTTAACCTGTTCTCTTCTGAGTTGTACCTAGGGGAAGAATCCCATATGTGCGCTGCCTCACGTACTAAAGGAAATGGAAATTTCAGTTAGCAAATTTCCTCCATTAGAGCTTGTTTTTTAGAGGATGAGTTGGTTTTCATTGGTACAATATTGAGGTGCATCCTTTTTCATTCTTTTATATTGCATTTATTGCTTAATTATTGCACCCGAGCAATGTACGACACTAGTTTCTCCTTACAGGAGGTGCCTTGAAGTTGACACCAACAAAGGCTTTTGTACAAAGTATGAATAAAATATGAGTGCGTTCATTACTTTTTCCTTGTGTCATTTCTCATTATGACATCTATAGAGTGATTTCTTTGCCAGTGTGGATTGGATAGGTTGTTATTCATGTTATTATCATGCATTTCATCTAAGTATCAGCTTTAGAATACAGGCAGCCCCCGGGTTTATGTACAAGATAGGTTCTGTAGGTTTGTTCTTAAGTTGAATTTGTATGTAAGTCGGAACTGTATAATTTATAATTGTAGCCTGAGCCAAATTTTTTTTGGTCTCTGTGACAATTGGATTTTAAAAATGTTGGGTTGTCATAAGAATCAAGATTAACAATAAAGCTTTATTACAGACTGGGTCTAAAGTACAGTAAATTACCGACATCCAGAGGTCCGCTTGTAACTAGGGGACCGCTGTATATATTTTCTTGGAAAACTATTGGTCAGGTCAGTACTAGTTTCACCCACTGTAGACCTATATTGTTTACATACAAGGGTTACATAGATGATAGCACCAGGTCACCTACAATAATAATATATATATATTCCACAAAAATGTATAAAGAATAGAAGAAAAAGAAAGAATATTGTGTAGTCACACTGGGGTTATGGGGGTTAATGATTTTCGGATACCTGACAGGTGTATGGAAAGAACATGATGAATGGTTGGCTGCTGCCTTGGTCTCCCAGACTGCTTCATGTCACCCTCCATCCGCGTCTGCTGGGCTAATAGGAAGACTGGCTTCCAGGAAGTCTGCCACTTACACTCTCACCCACTCACCCAAATGCTAGTTTTCTCAGTGCATTGCCATGGTAACTGGTGGTTCTGTGCCTGATCCTAGCAGTGCAACTTAATAAGGACAATATGAGAGTGTACCGTTCCACAAATAAAATATATATTATATATACAAAAAGAAAGTTTTAATAGGCCTGAAAAATGTAATATAATTCCTGACCAACTAATCATAATAATGTGCATAAGCTGCATCATGTGGCACAAATGACACCAGAATTCGATTGATAAATCTCCCCCATTGTGTTTTCACATAGTGGAAGCTTTGGATGTATCTTTGATGAATAAATGTCACATCTGTCAATTAGTATGGAAAATGTCTTTTAATTTGACTGGACTAGATGTTCTCTTTGTGGCCTTTATAAAACAGTAGAGGGCGCCAGATGTTAGTTTTTTTCCTACTCTGCTACATAACCCAATGCATTGCTCCTCTGATGAATGTGATATAACTGCAACCAGTAGTAACTACCACTGCATACAGAGCTGGTGACAGTACATTATTATTTGACTTTCAACATTCCTGCCACGTTGGTGTCGCTCCACATGAAAAAAACTCTGGAGAATGATTTTTTTTATTGCTGCATTGTGCCATTCATTTTTTATTCCTTCTATGAATGTATAAATAAATTGATAATTAGATATATTAGTAATGCTGACAAATTATTTGTTTAGGAAATTTACTAGCATACAATTGTCCCCTTGCAAATAGAGACCTTTATGAGTAGAAGTGATTCTGCAGATAGGGTAGGGCACCAGCATTTAAGGAATCTTGGATCATGTGGTATGAGGCAGCAGAGGAGCTGGCTAAAAGTTTTAATGCCCAATTTTTCTTTCTAGCTCTAGATAAAAAGACATGTACCAAAGTCTTTGATATATGTATTTATGTGATCACATGAAACTCTATGAAGCAGCAGACTCCATAGACGACGGAGAGGAGTAGAAGTCCATGGAGGATGCTGTTATTTCATGTGATCAGATACATACTTGTGGTAGACATTGCAAACGTAACTGGGTAAAGGATCTTAGATGACATCACCCTGGTCATATGATAAGGTATTAAGTGCTGACTGCTGAAAAAAGCATGAGACATGGGGAGGAGATGGGGGTTGCTGGCCAAGCAGGACATGCCCCCCTTTGATTTAAGCTAAAGTTGATTTATGGGGATGTAAGGGAAACAAGTTTTAGCTAAAAGGAGGGTGTCAGTTAATTAATAGGGCTCTACAGTATGGGAACCTGTCACTAGCCGAATTTGTGGAAATGTGGTGACAGGTTCTCTTTAAATTTGCATTCTGAATTCATTCTAAGGAATTTTTTTATAACAGAACTCCCCAAACACTGGGCCATAGAACCCTAACTGAATTGATGGGAACCACTCATATGAATCTTGAAAAAAAAAGGTACATCTCCAAGGTGTGCACTCGACAGTCTAATCTGAAGCCAGAAGACATGATGATGTAATCATGGTTCTATGGCAATCTCATTCATCAATAAAGTTGGGATAAAGAGGTTTAGGCTGATTGACATTTCCTTTAGTACAGTCATGTGCTTAAGCAGTGGTAGAACCCCATTGCTCCCTGGATAAATGTTTATTTTCTTTCTGTTGTTACAAAAAGGTTGGGTACTAAAGCATCAGCACATAGCTTAAGAAAAGTCACTCATAAAGCCGGGGGAAAGGAGGCTTAGAATGATATGATAGCTATATGATACAGAACATGCAAAGGAAATGTCACTTATCCATTATGTTGCGGTAAAGAAGCTTAGGATGATTGGACATACATTAGCAAATAGCTATGCCAAGAAAATTCCAATTCAGTCAGTTACAGAGGTTTGGGATAAATAAATAATATTAAGCACATAACTGTGCTAAGGAAATGTCACTCATACATAAAGTTGGTATAAAAGAGGTTAAGGATAATCTGCATTTCCTTTACACAGTTATTGGCTAATGCAGGGGTCCACAACGCTGGACTGTGGCCCAAGACCAGGTTGGAGAATACCTCATTCCAGACGTGACTGACCGGAAGGGGATCAATTATATTAAACTGAAAAAAAAAAACCATTACATTATGAACAGAGGAGTGGACTGATGTGTGGGGAAACTGGTAAAGTTATCACATTGCTCAGTGGAGGCAGGGAAAGAGGAGAAGACTGCTGTGGGGTGAACAGGGAAAGGTGAGTATCAGTTATTTTTTTCACAGCACAAAGGAAAGGATGGTGGGTGGGGGTTCATAGGGAGGAAACTGTAGAAAAGGGGGCAGCATGAGGAGGGGAGTTGAAGGAAAAGGGCATAGCTGCAGGAAAGGTGACAATATAATGGGGACTGCTGCAGAAAAGGGGGCTTTATAAGAGCAGTGCTACAGGAAAGGGGGCATTCTACTATGTGGGCGCCAATAAGGTGGATAGTATATAATTTAGGGGTCATTAAGTGGGGATTTCAAACTTCATGGATACATAAGCAGTTGGGGTTTAGGTACCGAAGAAGTAGGGGTGGAAGGCACTGCCACGTGTCCCAAGAAAAATAATGTTTGCATGGTGTTGGTCCTGGTTACAAAACATTGGGGCCACATTGGTTTAGAAGAATGTGGTAAACCATTCTCTAGTGCAGCTGCCTGTAAAAGCAGAAATGAAGAGATGAGAACTACTTTACGTCAGTCTTCATTTCAAGGTGTAAGTTAAGGAGCTGGAGCAGGTTGAGGCCTGCATTTCCTGATGTGCTGTTACAACACAACATGTTTACCTGGAGTTTGAACCTCTCCTTGTGCGGGCGTTGGCCTATCTGTGAATAGTTATTATAGTGGCGGGAAAGGGAGGGAGTGGTAAGCATGGTTATTGTATAGAGATCTGATTGCGTAGGTGTAGGCTGTGTTAACCCAAAAAGCACTGGGCCAGTGTATGCCGCCATTCTAGACAAGTAGACACAAGTCTACAAATGGCATTGTTGCTCTCTTGGTCCAAGAGGGGTTAATCTCCTGTGTTCCCTCCCAGCTGAAGAAGCAAATGCTTGTCGCAGCTTGTAAGGTGTCTATACAAAATAAATAGAGAATGTATAAGTACAGAAAGCATGCACCGCGCTCTGCAGCACTGAACCTTCATTGAATGTGAACAATGAACATCCGGAAGGCAGACGCTACTCTAAGATTTCTAGCATTTTCTCCTGTCCTGCAAACAGTAGCTATAATAACTTCTTGGATGAGAGCTTGACCTGTGGGTCTAAGGCTATATGGACATTTGGGTTGTTCTCAGGCCACAAACAATGGATTCACGGTCTGTTGTTTGCATGCTGTGTGTCATGGGTGTGTGCAGTTCACACACGCATGTGAAAGCGATAACGTTTGTCTGAGCCAAAGACAAAGGCAGGAACAAGACCTGCTCTGATTTTTGCAGCTCTGAGGGTGCATTCACACGGTCAGTTTTTCAGATGCAGTTTTTGTTGTCCAAACCAGGAGTGGAACTAAAGAATAGAGGAGGAGCAGCACCAGGGGCGTAGCTAGCAGAGGCAGGGCCCCAGAGCAAATTTCTGAATGGGGCCAACTTCCTTCTTACAAATATACAAATGACATTAATATATACACACACATTTATATACCTATATACATAAACATACGGTCGCAGGGGGTGGGGCAGAAGGATCGCTGAAGAGGCAGGGGTTCAAGCGAGGATAGGGTAGCAACTTTACATGTCTGTATCCATGGTTGTGTGTGTGTGGAGGGGGGGAATCGTGTGCCTTCTTTCCATGGTCTGAGCAACCCTCCCCCCAACAACCAAGGGTACATATATATATAGTCTGCATCCATTGTTCTTGGACGGTGGAGGGTGGTAGTGTGTGCCACAAACTATATATTGTGGCTCACGCAACCCCTACTCCCCTGCCCCAACAACCATGGATACAGAATAAATAAACATGTGAACAGGGGCATGTGAAATATATATATATATCCAAGGTTGTTAGGGGGAGGTGTGCCCCAACAACCATGCAAACAGGTCAAACACCTGGGGCATGTGAAGGTGTAGGCTGCTGCTGTGCATGTTATTAGTGAGGGGAGGTCGATGCTGGACATGTTATTAGTGAGGGGTGGCCATTTCTGGACATGTTATTAGTGAGGGGCAGGGGCGTAACTAGAAGAGGCAGGGCCCCATAGCAGACTTCAGAATGGGGCCTCCTTAAAAATGTACCTGTTACACTCATATTTTTACACATATTTATAAACCTTTATACATAAAATACAGTTCTTCACTCATACACACACTTATACACATGCACACATGGAGCATATACACATCACATACAGTATATACACACCATACACCATATATATGTACAGAATATACACACCACAGATACACACACATATACAGCATGTACACATCACATATATGTTATATATATCAGCATTATACATATATAATGATACATATCCTCCATTCTTTAGTGTCACGTCACATGACAGGGCCTCCAGACACTGCGGGCCCCATAGCGGCTGCTATGGCTGCTACCACTGTAGTTACGCCCCTGGTGAGGGGTGGCCATTTCTGGACATGTTATTAGTGAGGGGAGGCTGCTGGACATTTTATTAGTGGAAAGAGGATGCTGCTGGGAATTTTATTTCAGAAGCTATGCTGCTGGGAATTTTATTAGTGAACGAATGCTGATGGGCATTTTATCATTAAAGAGAGGTAGCTGCACGATATTTTATCAGTGAAGAGAGGCCGCTGCTGGACATTTAATTAGTGAACGGAGGCCTCTGCTGGGCATTTTGTTAGTGAAGGGAGGCAACCTCCACTACCCTGCCCCAACAACCATGGATACAGACTAGATATATTTATATATTCTATACATATATATCCAAGGGGGGCTGTTGGGGGCAGGTGTGCCCTAACAACCATGCTAACAGGGGTGCTACTGGGCATTTTATTGGTGAAGGGTGGCCCTGTTGCACATTTTATTAGTAAAGCGAGGCCACTGCTGGACCTTACGAGGGGTGCCACCTCTCCTTCCATCCTGGGGCACCGCCCCAGCCCTCAGTAGCAATCAATGATATGTGTATCTATAAAATACACATCCCATGTATCTATAAGATACACATATAGCTGTTTACTGTGTACACATGTCATTGTCATTATCAACGCTGCCTGGGTCACAGAATGAGAGGACGACAACGACACGAGACAAAGCATGCGGTTGCAGGGAGCGCATGTAGGTAAGTATTATTATTATTATTATTTTTTTTTTTTGTTGCAGGGGCTTATATATCCTGTGGACAAGGGGTAGGCTGGCTATATACTACAGGGGGTGGGCAGGCTGGCTATGTACTACAGGGGGGCAGACTGGCTATATACTACAGGGGGGGCTGGCTGTATACTACAGGGGGAATAACTATATACTACGGGGGGGTGGCTATATACTACGAGGGGCTGGCTTTATACTACAGGCGGCTAGCTATATACTACAGGGGGCTGGCTATATACTATAGGGGGCATGCTGGCTAAAAACTACAGGGGGGCTGAATATATACTACGGGGGGGGGGGGGCTGGCTATATACTGTCTCCTATTACTCCATATAACATCTCCATATATCTCCTCCTATTACTTCATATAACCTGTCATTATATCTCTTCCTTTTACTCCATATAACCTCTCCCTATATCTCCTCCTATTACTCTATATAACCTTTCCCTATATCTCCTCCTATTACTCTATATAACCTCTCCCTATATCTCCTATTATTCCATATAACCTCTCCCTATATCTCCTCCTATTACTCCATATAACCTCTCCCTATATCTCCTCCTATTACTCCATATAACATCTCCCTATGTCTCCTCCTATTACTCCATATAACATCTCCCTATGTCTCCTCCTATTACTCCATATAACATCTCCCTATGTCTCATCCTATTACTCCATATAACATCTCCCTATATCTCCTCCTATTACTCCATATAACCTCTCCCTATATCTCCTCCTATTACTCCATATAACATCTCCCTATATCTCCTCCTATTACTCCCTATAACATCTCCCTATATCTCCTCCTATTACTACATATAACATCTCCCTATATCTCCTCCTATTACTACATATAACATCTCCCTATATCACCTCCTATTATTCCATATAACATCTCCCTATATCTCCTCCTATTACTCCATATAACAGTGATGGCAAACCTTTTAGACGCTGAGTGCCCAAACTACAACCAAAACCCACATATTTTTGCAAAGTGCCAATGCGACAATTTAAGCAGTAAGTTATTACTTGCTGCTCAGTCACATGTTTAAATTGTATAGGCACCTGAGGACAACAATACAGTAGAAAGAAGGAGAAGAAGTTTGGATTATCATTGTAACTTCCTTCTAGGGTCCTGGACTGCCTGGGACTGCAAGAGGCCTTGAGTCCTGTTTGGCGAACTGTGCGTTGGGGTGATGGTGCGGGTGCCCATAGAGAGGGTGCTGAGTGCCACCTCTGGCACCCGTGCCATAGGTTCGCCACCACTGCCATATAACATCTCCATATATCTCCTCCTATTACTCCATATAACCTCTCCCTATATCTCCTCCTATTACTCCATGTAACATCTCCCTATATCTCCTCCTACTACTCCATATAACCTCTACCTATATCTCCTCCTATTACTCCATATAACCTCTCCCTATATGTCCTCCTATTACTCCATATAACCTCTCCCTATATGTCCTCCTATTACTCCATATAACATCTCCCTATATCTCCTCCTATTACTCCATATACCCTATCCCTATATCTCCTCCTATTACTCCATATAACCTCTCCCTATATCTCCCCCTATTACTCCATATAACCTCTCCCTATATCTCCTCCTATTACTCCATATAACATCTCCCTATATCTCCTCCTATTACTCCATATAACATCTCCCTATATCTCCTCCTATTACTCCATATAACATCTCCCTATATCTCCTCCTATTACACCATATAACCTCTCCCTATATCTCCTCCTATTACTCCATATAACATCTCCCTATATCTCCTCCTATTACTCCATATAACCTCTCCCTATATCTCCTCCTATTACTCCTTATAACATCTTCCTATATCTCCTCCTTTTACACCATATAACATCTCCCTATATCTCCCCCTATTACTCCATATAACCTCTCCTATATCTCCTCCTATCACTCCATATAACCTCTCCTATATCTCCTCCTATTACTCCATATAACATCTCCCTATATCTCCTCCTATCACTCCATATAACCTCTCCCTATATCTCCTCCTAGTGCTCCATATAACCTCTCCCTATATCTCCTCCTATTACTCCATATAACATCTCCCTATATATCCTCCTATTACTCCATATAACATCTCCCTATATCTCCTCCTATTACTCCATATAACATCTCCCTATATCTTCTCCTATTACTCCATATAACATCTCCCTATATCTCCTCCTATTACTCCATATAACATCTCCCTATATCTCCTCCTATTACTCCATATAACATCTCCCTATATCTTCTCCTATTACTCCATATAGCCTCTCCCTACATCTACTCCTATTACTCCATATAACCTCTCCCTATATCTCCTCCTATTATTCCTTATAACATCTCCCTATATCTCCTCCTATTACTCCATATAACATCTCCCTATATCTCCTCCTATTACACCATATAACCACTCCCTATATCTCCTCATAATACTCCATATAACCTCTCCCTATATCTCCTCCTATTACTCCATATAACCTCTCCCTATATCTCCTCATAATACTCCATATAACCTCTCCCTATATCTCCTCCTATTACTCCATATAACATCTCCCTATATCTCCTCCTATTACTCCATATAACCTCTCCCTATATCTCCTCCTAGTGCTCCATATAACCTCTCCCTATATCTCCTCCTATTACTCCATATAACATCTCCCTATATATCCTCCTATTACTCCACATAACATCTCCTTATATCTCCTCCTATTACTCCATATAACATATCCCTATATCTCCTCCTATTACTCCATATAACATATCCCTATATCTCCTCCTATTACTCCATATAACATCTCCCTATATCTCCTCCTATTACTACATATAACATCTCCCTACATCTCCTCCTATTACTCCATATAACATCTCCTTATATCTCCTCCTATTACTCCATATAACATCTCCCTATATCTCCTCCTATTACTCCATATAACATCTCCCTATATCTCCTCCTATTACCCCATATAACATCTCCCTATATCTCCTCCTATTACTCCATGTAGCCTCTCCCTATATCTCCTCCTATTACTCCATATAACCTCTCCCTATATCTCCTCCTATTATTCCTTATAACATCTCCCTATATCTCCTCCTATTACTCCATATAACATCTCCCTATATCTCCTCCTATTACACCATATAACCACTCCCTATATCTCCTCATAATACTCCATATAACCTCTCCCTATATCTCCTCCTATTACTCCATATAACATCTCCCTATATCTCCTCCTATTACTCCATATAACATCTCCCTATATCTCCTCCTATTACTCCATATAACATCTCCCTATATCTCCTCCTATTACTCCATGTAGCCTCTCCCTATATCTCCTCCTATTACTCCATATAACCTCTCCCTATATCTCCTCCTATTACTCCATATAACACCTCCCTATATCTCCTCCTAGTACTCCATGTAACATCTCCCTATATCTCCTCCTATTACTCCATATAACATCTCCCTATATCTCCTCCTATTACTCCATATAACATCTCCCTATATGTCCTCCTATTACTCCATATAACATCTCACTATATGTCCTCCTATTACTCCATATAACATCTCCCTATATCTCCTCCTAGTACTCCATGTAACATCTCCCTATATCTCCTCCTATTACTCCATATAACATCTCCCTATATCTCCTCCTATTACTCCATATAACATCTCCCTATATCTCCCCCTATTACTCCATATAACATCTCCCTATATCTCCTCCTATTACTCCATATAACCTCTCCCTATATCTCCTCCTATTACTCTATATAACATCCCCCTATATCTCCTCCTAGTGCTCCATATAACATCTCCCTATATCTCCTCCTATTACTCCATATAACATCTCCCTATATCTCCTCCTAGTGCTCCATATAACCTCTCCTGCTATTATTCAATATAATATCCCTTATATATCCTCTAATTACATAAATTGCACATTATAGAGAGCATGAGGTGGCAGATGGGCGTGCAGCACATGGGTGACTCACACCCTGTACCTGGACTTGGGATTGGGGGAGGGGAGACTGTCATTTAAGGGAAGAAGGAAGCGGAGACCAGAGGATGTATTGAGGTGATCGGGGCAAAGCTGTGTGACTAGACACATTTCTGTAGAGAGAGTAACATACACATCTGAAAATTTGGGGAGGGGGGGTCCAGTTTTTAGCACCTGGTGTAGAGCGTCAGGAAGGAGAATGCCTAGAATAAATACATCCACATAGAATAACAGCAGGAAGTTTTGGGGTGTTAGGGTGACTTTACAAAATATATAGTGACAGGGAGCAGCGCAGGTGTAGACAGGTGAAAGGTTATACACTGGATGAGGGGTGAGGTTGTGGGTACCTCATAGTATAATTTATAGAAAACCCTGGGGTCTGGTGTCAAATGTGATGTTGGGTGAACCCCTCACCCCTGGCTAATTAGAATTTATAATGACTTTGATTGAGGGGACATCCTTATATATAGGTGAGTGCACTGTATATAGGGTGGGTCTGACCTTTTTGTAATGTGGAATGCATTTGGGGATTTTATGAGTACAGGCTACATTTTATACCGTGTAGGTAGGGTACGTTTATCTTGCTATTTATTTTAGAACGGCTTGTCTTTGGGGTACGTCTGTTATTACACTGGAGGTAGAGCTGCCTCTATGGAGGAAGGGTGCAGTGTGTGGAGAGCACGTTGAGGAAGCAGGGAGAGACAGGTAAATATTGAGGGAGGGGAGAGATGAGGGCAGCAGGGAGGGGAGGAACACACGCATGCACGCAGTGACTGTCCCTGCCTCCCCCCACACATCCAGGGACCTCTCATCATTGTGGGACCCTCCTCCCCTGTACAGGGAGACCCTCCTCATAAGCTAGGGTGCAGCACACACACCCCCATATTGCACACTCACTACACACGAAAAGAAGGGAGGGGGCTTATAACACTGAGTATTACACATCACACCGCACATGCCTCCTCACACACAAGGCTTCTGTGCTGTCAGGATCACAGCTTTTAATTAAGCATCCCCCCTAACACCCCCTCCCTCTGCTTCCCTCCCTCCTCTGGGAAGCCAGGGAAGAAGCAAAGAAAAGCAGAGGGGGAACAAAGGAGGAGGGGGCAAGGAAAGAGGGGAGACAGCCTGAGGAAGAGGCGAGGGGCACCGGGTGCAAGGCTGCAGAAGAGCAGCCAGGTGAACGACTGGGCAGCATCGTATCCGCAGAGACCACAGAGAACATTGTGCATGGATCCTGCAAGCTGAGACATCTGGAGACCAGAGCAGAGACAGCAGCAGAGACAGGTGCTGTCTATCCTTTAGTGCGGAGAGCGTCTGGCACCTGCTGACTGCAGACATGGGCAGTGGGTGAGCAAGAGAGGGCACCAGTCTCCTGCCAATAACCCTCTGGGGACTAACATTTACACCGCATCTCATCCCCATTTTATTTGTTATCCATTTCATTGCACTCACTTTATATCGCTGGCCCTTGCACGCCTTGTACCATTACACATGGGGCCCATGCTTTGACCATTGCTGGGTCCTGACCTTGCTCTTTTTTTGGAGGGTATCTCCGTGTTGGTTCTATATCTTTCCATCATCTTTTGATTTTGCTACATATTATTTTAAATCTGGTTATTTTTGGATAACACTCTTACATTTTATCATCAGGAAGATACATATATATTTATATATATATACATTCAATGTGCACTGAGTGGACATCTTGACTGCATCCAGGATCTTGTCTTCAAGCTGGTTCATCTTAGTGATAAAAAGACCCTATTTTTGGTTGTACCGTTTTAAGTACATTTTTGTTTTGTCCTGTGGTGCCCGATAAACCTTCTGGCTACTGGTGCCTTATACGTTTGGGGGGGCTCTGCCCCCTATCTTTCCTTTTTCATACATTTCTACCCTCAAACCATGAAGCCTTTGGAGAAATTCTTGAAGAAGCAGAGCTCCCATCTCTCAGGCCCCAGACATCTACATCGTAGGCAAAGTGTGTCCAAAATATTGCCCTCATTTTTACGAGATACCCCTGGAGATTCCTCTAGTGGGGAAAAAGTTGAAGAAGACCCATCTGCAGCTCCACAACCTTCTCAAGACTGCTTGGAGCTACCTGATGGACTACGCTCACCACTCTCCTTCTCTTCTGATGAACTGTCACCTTCAGAGCCTCTGACACCACCGCCAGGGTCTGTTGGATGGTCTCTAACCCCTCCTGGACCTCTTCTTGCCCCAGACACTCCAGAGGCGCTCATGGGAAGGGTTCTGGACCAGTTACTGACTGCACCTAGACTGAGCGATGCAGCTGGTAAGTAAAGGGTTCAGGAACATTGGGAAGTATATATATGTATTGGGTTTTCTTCTGATAGACCTCTGGCATCTAATACTAGGTTAGAGCTTGGGCTCTCTGGAGCATCCTCTGATCATCTGTTGGGACATTCTGACACTATATATTTATATGTAGTATACTGAAATTCGTCTTTTTGTATTTTGTAATGTGATTTTTGTGCTGTTATTCAAGTAAGAAGCCCTGGTATTACTTTGAGTAGGGATGCATTATATTTTGGACAAGTAATGGTGTTTTCTGAATTTTGGACTTGAACTTTATTGACACATTGATTTGCTAAGCCCATCCTGCATAATATAGTGATTAAGTCTTCTTTTTATTAGGTCAGTGACTCATATAATATATACCACAAGTATGTGACGTGTTCCACAGAAAATAGCATTACCTGTTTTGCAGCCCATGTATGTAGATTTCATGGACATAATTCCATAGAAGTTTTTGAAGTTTTGGAAGAAACTGGATCATGAAAATACATGGAGCACATGCAAAGGCCATGCAGATGTAGCCCTGAAACTGAAAGGTAATAGTATTAGTTACTATGACCTAACCTGGAGAACACTGTATAGGTCCAAGCCGTGAGCCAATGTATTTCATATCCAGTATCAAAAGGGCCGAGGATTTATTATGTTTGCCACATTATTACTAGAACTAGCTGGAGCTTACTTTTCTTTACAAAATGTGAAAAATAAAGTACAGGAGGTCCCCTACTTAAGGGCACCTGACTTACAGACGACCCCTAGTTATAGACGGACACCTCTGCATCTTGTGACCTCTAGTGAAGCTCTCTAGATGGTTTACTTTACTCTCAAACTACAATGATAGGGTATGTAAAGTATCTGTAATAAAGATTTATTGATCATCCTTGGTCTCATTACAGCAAAACATTTTTAAAATCCAATTGTCACTGGGACAAAAACATTTTTTGTCTGGAGCTACAATTATAAAATATACAGTTCTGACTTACATACAAATTCAACTTAAGTACAAACCCAAGGAACCTATCTTGTACGTAACCCGGGGACTGCCTGTAAAGTTATAGGGCCTAAAAATAACATTTTTATATTTTTCAACCAACAAATGGATAGATCCATACTTTAAGTTCAGCAGTAGAGCACATGTTCTTTCACTGCATCATTCAAATTTATTATTGCTGTGGTCGTACAAGGTTTGGGCATACCATTGGTACAACCTGTGCAGTAGCAGTTAGGTAAGGTGGACTACTTTCACCCTAAAGCCAGTTCCTACTATCTTTTTGACAGTAAATTTCATGATATTGGATATCAGGGGAATGTTTCTGTACAGTGGTCCACTCTTGCCTGTTTCTGCCACGGGGTCATGCAGACAGCCTCATTTTTACTGCATAGGTCAAAAGTTAAATTGGTGAGGGTGTGAGCATGGGAACACATTCCATTCTAACATTTGTTACTAACTGTGTTTTAGTTTCAGTTTTTACTTAGTCCTAGGTTTATGTGATTAATGATGGCATGTTTAAAGTTTGTTAATACTTCTTTTTATTTATATCTTATGTGTTGTGACATCCATAGCAGAAAATATGGATATGCTGTCTATAACAACCAATCATAATGCAGCTTGCATTTTTACAGAGCTGTTAGAATAAATGATAACTAGTAATCAATTTGGCTAGTCATATACTGTATGTTGGATAGCTGTTGGCCATATTACAGAAGAATTTCTGCTGGCAAATGTGTCAGAATTTATCGCCCATTAAAAGAACCAATGTTAAAGTGGTGAGCGTAGTCCTAATCCGTATGTCCGTATCATCTGCCATTGAAGAACAATCACCCTGCCCCTCTAAGGCTACTTTCACACTAACGTATGAGCCACAGCCCGGGCCAGCATACAGCCGCTCACTGGCGAGAGGAGAGGTGAGTGCAGCTCACCCCTCCCCTCTCCATAGTGAGGCATGGTGCCTGGCTGTGTATACAGGAAAAGCTAGATCTCCCTCTATGTATTTCCCATGCACGGTGCGGTGACACACATGTGTGGTCAACGTACCGCGGCCAGGCTACATAGGCTTCTATGGGTACTGATATCCGTCAGCAAACTGTACAGCCAGATATAGGTCCTTTATAGGTGTGAGTGAGGCCTTAGAGCACATACACATAACAAGGAATTTTAGATGTGTGCTAGCTTTATTTTCTACAACTAGCAAACATCCCCATTCACTTCAATGGGCGCATGCACATGGCCGTCGATCCCGCGGCCCCATTCATGAACCGACTGCCCAGGCTGCAAAAGATAGAGTAGGTCTTATTATTGCTTGTGTTTGCGCCCTGGTAGCCACTTTCACGCACCGATGACATACAAGACCGTCTTATACTTCCCGTCTAACTGCTCTCGTCCTGTGCAGGAGGCCTAAGATCAACAGGTTCAGCAAATAATAGCAGAAAGGGCATATTCAAAACTCTATTGGCAATTTTTTTCTTTTTTCAGGAATAGATACTCTTGGACTGGGATGCAGATTTTGTAATAAAATACAATATTATAGGAATATGAATTTTGCTAAAATTATCCAAAAAGCTGGTAAATATTTCCATTGGAAGAATGATTTCCAACCATTAAAAACATTTATTTGTAAATAAGTGATTTTCCTATGAATGAATGAAGTCATAATTACGGTAGTCAGAAATTATTATTGTGGGCAAAATTGTGCCCAAATATAATTATTATGATTATTGCTCATGTGATTATTGGTATGTGTAAAAGGTTCTCACTTTCCAGTGGCTTTCGTACTATAAAAATCACATGCCATCAGTTACATTTCAAGAAAGTATATCATTTTTTCCCCATAAAGTTTAATAAAAACATGTTGTATACAACAAGTCCCTATCCAGACTTGTGCTCCACATAGAGAAGTGTCCTTGACACCAAAAAACAACATAAACCTGACAGTGACCAACTGGATATCATGATGGCTTCTATTATTAATGGAAACCAAAAAAACATAATCTGAACATGGTAACATGACTGAGTTAAAAGAAATGCTCATACTAGAAATGGCCAATCTAGAGCTACTTCCACTCAGACGACGAGATGCCCTTTACGTTACTTCTCACACAAATGTTTTTCACGGATGACATGTTTAAAGGCATTTCACAGACTGAAGACTACTCCAGGGACAAGAGCTAAGCATGATAGACATACATGATACCATGAGATCCCACATTCTGGTGGGACCATGATGCTGTACTGTAATCATGTTTGTAGTATGGTGCAGTTGTCCCACGGGGATTCCTTGCATCATGCTATCATGCGATGACTTTTGTGCCCAGAGCAGTTGAAAAACATGGCTGCTTTCATCCAAAAACTGTGCTAGTATGGTTTGCCCTGGTATTGCAGCTCAGCTGTATAGAAGTAAATAGAGCTTAGTGGCAATACCACAAAACCTATGGTTTGACGTGGACCTTTCTTAAACAAAGCAGCCATTTTTTCAGTCCCCGGACAAACCCTTTAAGTTTAATGGTGGCTGCAGACAATATACACTCACCGGCCACTTTATTAGGTACACCTGGCCAACTGCTCATTAACACTTAATTTCTAATCAGCCAATCAAATGGCGGCAACTCAGTGCATTTAGGCATGTAGACATGGTCAAGACAATCTCCTGCAGTTCAAACCGAGCATCAGTATGGGGAAGAAAGGTGATTTGAGTGCCTTTGAACGTGGCATGGTTGTTGGTGCCAGAAGGGCTGGTCTGAGTGTTTCAGAAACTGCTGATCTACTGGGATTTTCACGCACAACCATCTCTAGGGTTTACAGAGAATGGTACGAAAAAGAAAAAACATCCAATGAGCGGCAGTTCTGTGGGCGGAAATGCCTTGTTGATGCCAGAGGTGAATGGGCAGACTGGTTCGAGCTGATAGAAAGGCAACAGTGACTCAAATCGCCACCCGTTACAACCAAGGTAAGCAGAAGAGCATCTCTGAAGGCACAGTACGTCAAACTTTGAGGCAGATGGGCTACAGCAGCAGAAGACCACACCGGGTGCCACTCCTTTCAGCTAAGAACAGGAAACTGAGGCTACAATTTGCACAAGCTCATCGAAATTGGACAGTAGAAGATTGGAAAAACGTTGCCTGGTCTGATGAGTCTCGATTTCTGCTGCGACATTCGGATGGTAGGGTCAGAATTTGGCGTCAACAACATGAAAGCATGGATCCATCCTGCCTTGTATCAACGGTTCAGGCTGGTGGTGGTGGTGGTGTCATGGTGTGGGGAATATTTTCTTTGCACTCTTTGGGCCCCTTGGTTCCAATTGAGCATCGTTGCAACGCCACAGCCTACCTGAGTATTGTTGCTGACCATGTCCATCCCTTTATGACCACAATGTACCCAACATTTGATGGCTACTTTCAGCAGGATAATGCGCCATGTCATAAAGCTGGAATCATCTCAGACTGGTTTCTTGAACATGACAATGAGTTCTCTGTACTCAAATGGCCTCCACAGTCACCAGATCTCAATCCAATAGAGCATCTTTGGGATGTGGTGGAACGGGAGATTCGCATCATGGATGTGCAGCCGACAAATCTGCGGTAACTGTGTGATGCCATCATGTCAATATGGACCAAAATCTCTGAGGAATGCTTCCAGCACCTTGTTGAATCTATGCCACGAAGAATTGAGGCAGTTCTGAAGGCAAAAGGGGGTCCAACCCGTTACTAGCATGGTGTACCTAATAAAGTGGCCGGTGAGTGTAGAGAGTATTGCAGAAAATCTGCATCAAAATTATGCATCAAAAACCATATGGAATAAATTCAGTACTGAAGCCATATGGTGAACGCCAATAAAAAAAAAAAAAAAAAAAAAAACACCCCAAACGAAAAGCACTTTAAAAACGAATCAAAAAGGCACATTTACATTTCCTGCATGACACTAGTAAAAAGTACAACTCGTCCCACAAAAAAATAAACCCTAAAATAGCTCAATCAACAAAATAATAAAACACTGCTTAGTATACAGCAATAAAAAAATCTAAAGATTTTTCTTTTAATTCTATAGTAATACATAACAAAAAGTTATATAAATGTGTTATTGCTATAACCACACTGCCACATAGAGCATAAGTAACGTGATAGCTATGTTATTTAGTGTATAAAACACAAAAAAGGTAAAAAATCAATAGAATCAATTATATTTTGCAACCCCCCCCCCCAGAAAAAGCTAATAAAGGTTAAATAACGGGGTATTGCACCCCAAAATATAGTGTTACTGCATTCCTTAAGGAGTCTAGTTATTAAAAATGGGTCCACTCTTTGGAGGTCTTTACTGTCCTACTATCTTAGGGGCTGTGGCATAGGACCTATAATCTGTTCCAGCAAAATCCACCCTCCAAAAGCCAGTAGATGGTCCTTACCCCTCCGATTGGCACTGTGTACCCCTACAGCAGTTGTGATCATGTCTGGGATGTTTCAGCGTTCTAGGGAAACTGGGTGAAAATGGGGTGCATTTACTTCTTTAACCCCTTTTAAAAATAAAAATTTAGGGCCAAAGGTTTTTTTAGAAAAAGATTTTCCCTTACCCAAGCCAATGTAAATACTTTATACAGGCAGTCCCCGGGTTACATACAAGATAGGGTCTGTAGGTTTGTTCTTAAGTTGAGTTTGTATGTAAGTCGGAACTGTATATTTTATCATTGTAATCCCAACCAGAACTTTTTTGGTCTTTGTGACAATTGGATTTTAAAAATGTTTGGTTGTCATAAGAATCAATATTAACACTAAATCTTCATTACAGACACATTTGATAACTGTTTCAGCTGATTATTGTAGCCTAGGACTAAAGTACAATAAATTACCAATATCCAGAGGTCCGTTTGTAACTATGGGTCGTATGTAAGTCGAGTGTTCTTAAGTAGGGGACCGCCTGTATAAAACTTCTGTGGCGGTAAAAAGCTCAATATAACGCTCGATTTTTGGTGTAGTTTCCAAAAATGGATCATTTTGGGAAGTTCACTGTTCTGGAACTTTTCAAATACGTAATGTCACCTGAAAACAACATCATCTAAATCTTCCCTCCAAAAGCTCAATTGCTCCATCCATAATATGCCCTGCTCTGAGATGTGTTTTCTCATTTTATCCTGCATGAACGTGTACATTTTAGGACTAAATAATCATTTAATTGTCAAAATTTAAAAATTCCATATAAAGCCTTCATGTTGTTTTAATTCTTGTGCCATGAGGGTTAACAAGCTTACCAAAGGCTATTTTGAATAGTTTGATGGGTGCAGTTTTAAATTTGGGGCAATTTGTTGGGAGTAAATAGTAAATAGAACTTTGAAAACCCTTATGAAGATGAATCGTCCTCTAAAATAACTGAATCTGAAATTTACTTAAAAATTTTGAAAATCACAGTTTGAACTGTAAGCCACCTAATGTCCTAATAAAATAAAATAACATATGGAAAATGATGTCAACATAAAGATGACATGTGGTTAATGTTAGTTAGCAACTAATTTGGACGGTTAAACTAACTATGATGAGCATAACGTTTAGAAATCAGAATATAGCAAATTTTTCAACATTTTCATCAGATTTTCAGTTTGTTTTAAGTGTAAAAAATTTCAACTAAAATACAGCATTAATGGGAAGTACAACGAAAAAGCTTTCTGAAAATAAACTTGGTAAGATAAACTATTTAAAAGTTATAACTCCATATCGTGACATAGACAGATATGAAAACAGTGTGACACAGTGTGCAGACAAGAGAAGCTATTCAGAGAAGAATCTGACCATAGTCGGATTTACGGTCGTATCCAGGGACAGACAAAACACCAGGACTGATTGGAATTATATCAGTGAAAATTCTGTATTTTTGTTAATAACAGTGAATTAGAGAATGTGTTATTTTGTTATCCTGAGTATATTTAAGAATGTTGTCTTTGTGGGAATACCCCTCTAAGGGCTTAAAAGTTGGTTTGGACTTTCATTGCAAAATTAATGTGAAATTTCAAGTTCAGTAATTGACCTAATAAAAATCTCATATAAACCAGAGCAGAAAATGTATATGGTGCAAAAGCAAAATCAGAACCTCATGTCAATTTACATGCTGAGAAACTATGCAGCAGATTTTACTATCTGATGCAAGGGAGAGACCAAGATATTCCACTATTTCTGTAATATTTTTTGGTTTTAGAAAACTGTGTAATAATATTGAGTGGAGCTGATAACACTCGGTTTATATGGTAACGGACAGGCATTTCACATGGCCATGCTTTAGTGTACATGCTGTGATCTATTACTGATGCAGTTACAGGTCAAACACTCCTAGTTTATAAGAAGCAAAGAGTGATATTTTTAGTCCTGATTAAAACACAGATGCTAAGCCTAGTAACCAGACCTGGATAAGTAAGACATGATAGGATTGATGGCAGACTTTTTAAGCTGGGAGTTCCATAACTCTGCCTTGAAATGATTTCACCTACCGTTACTGACCTGACCATCAATCTTCACTGACCTTGTAGGGGTGTAACAACAGTGATGGTAGACATAGCAGTTGCTATGGGATCCACAGAGTCAGGGGGCCCCAGTATCTGGGGTATTAAGAGTGTATTGGCTGTGCATAAGCAGTATGTGTGTATTTAATGTATGTGTATCAATGTGATTGGTATAAGATGTATGTCTGTGTATATGATGCATGGGTGTATATTGTACTTTATGGGGCACATTTACTTACCCGCCCCGTTGACGCCACCGATCCAGAGCTGCCGCTATTCACTAAGATCGTACGTCCAATTTCCTGCATGTGTCGCTTCCCAGCTGAGGTCTGCCAGAGTTCACCTTCTTCTTCCTGGTGCATGTGAGTGCTTGGCTTGCGACACAATATGATTTTAAATTTATATAAAATTTAAATAAATTCCGCAGTTTGTCCGAATCAGTCGGGTTGTCCGACGGCCACGCCTCCCGATTTGTGTGGCATGAAAGACGGCGCCGATGAGCCACAATCCTATCACGTGTGCCAAAAACCCGGGGCAATTCAGGGCAAAAAGGATAAATTCGGGAAACCCGACGAAAAATGCGTCCGCCGGACCCTTAGTAAATGTGCCCCTACGTGTGTTTATGCTGTATGTATGTATATATGGTGTGCATACAGAAGACTGCTATGGGGCCCTGCCTCCTTGATATGCTGGAAATATATTTCTGATAATGTAATATTGCGTGACTTCAACAAGATAAAACATTTTTAAACGCGATTTAATTTAATTGATACATGGCTGGGAGGGCTTAAAAAACAATAAACCTCTTATAATCACCTTCTCTGGTGCTCCCTTTCTCGTGCGGTGCCATCCATCTTTGACAGCCTCTGTTTGTATATAGAATCTGGCAGTGCCACCCGACCTCATCCGCCATGTGCCTGCTGCAACAGGAGTTCAGGCAGTAGCAAGTGTGCGGCAGTGGTCGGGATGGCACTGTCAGGCTTTGTGAGGAAACAGAGGACGGCAGTGATGGACAACGATGTAGGAGAATGGGAGCGGGGAGAGAGGTGAGTATAAGTAGTTTATTGTTTTTTTTAAACCCCAGCACAGCTTTTTAAACTCCTGGACAACGACTTTAAGGACAATTCCTGACAAAACTACTTACAGTCCAAACTTAGGGCTCATTCACATGGCCGTCTGCGGGGACGTACGCAAATTTGCAGCTGCATGTACGTCGCCATAGACGGCAATAGCGGTAAGGCGCAGATACGGGCCGCACACCGCTAAAAGATAGAGCATGCTCTATCTTTTGGCATGTGTGCGGCCGTGCGCCGCTATTCTCTATGGAGGAAGGAGGGGTCACCTCCTCCTCCCCTCCATCACACGGCGGTATGCCTGCACGGCATACCACGTGTGAATGTACCCTAACTACTCCATTAGTCATTTGATGATTCAACTGGGTTCTCAATTCTTTGTCACCTGACCTGCCACCTCGCCAACGAATCTAAAATAATACATTTAAGAAATTCCATAGGAATTTCCCAGTATAGTTTTATTATCATAATTATAAATAGATAACATGCTGATTGCTAGAGTCACTCCTTAAAGGGGTCGTTCAAAGCTTAAATGCTATTCTGTATATGGTAAAGTAAAGTTGGGACCACATACTTCAAGTACTGCTGTAATCTATTACCTTGAAGACATTAAAAGCATGTTTAAACCTATTGGAGTGTGTGGTTCCAACTTTACCTTACTGTATATGGGGCTGGATCCCTGGTTCAAACTCACCAACAATATTGGTAGTGTGGACCGAATATATTGACTACAGCTATTCTGTATATACTGTATCTATGCACTGTATGGAGGAAATTTGCTTACCGAAATGTCCATTTCCTTTAGTCCGTTCGGCAGCACACATATGGGATTTTTCCCCTAGGTACAACTCAGAAGAGAACAGGTTAACAATCAGTAGTAGACAATTAAACAATTAGTGTCTTGACTGTCACTATATATAAGGCCGGAGCACACACACAACCCTTGTATGGAATATAGCAATAAAGTTTCATCATCTAAGGGCGGGAAAGTTGTGCTGTCTCACGGACTAAAGGAAATGGAAATTTCGGTAAGAAAATTTCTTCCTTCCTTAAGGCCACGCGCTGGTTCTTAACTTGGATCTATGGGAGAATTCCATTGATCTTCGAATAGAAAACATCTTTTATCCTTGATAAAGACGTTGGCCAATCTGAGGAGAATGACCTCCGTCTTTTTATTGTTGATATTACACAAGACCAAATGCACTAACTCCCGTGGTTTTGTGGTTAAGTGGCTTTTTACCTCCGCATGGAAGCTGTTCCCTGTGTCTGAACGGACCTTGTGTACTAAGTTGATGTGATGTGATGTTCCCATTCTTTCTGGATTTTTGAGTCTTTATATCTTGAAAATGACAGGGCCTGCAGCCTGGATCTTGCCTAACTTTGCAATAAATACTTTAGACTGGCAAAAAAACTTTGAAGATTCAAATAATCCTTTTGCTGGAGCACCCTTATGGAGCTTTGTCCATATGGCTCTTCTTGCCACGGCCAAAGCAACCACGATTTCAGAGGAATCCTTAATCCTGGTAATAGAAGCATCAGATAGCTATTGTGACAGGTCACATGGCCAGTAGTGGCACAGACTGTAGGATTTCATCCCTTGGTCATTGGACCTCTAATACCGTTATTAGGTGTGGTCCATCCATGCTGAACATATATAGACAGGACTGGGTGAGTAGGGAAGACGTCATCATCAGTGACTGGAAAATAGAATCATCCTTTTCCTGTCGCTTCCCTTCAGTATATTTAGTGGATTCCACTGGTGGTTACATTCTCCTTCCTCAGGAGGAATATCTGGTCTGGGTCATGAGATTTAATTCCTATAAGCTAGAATCTGCAATAGAGGATGATGTCTGGAGATCTAGAAGAAAAGGAGATGATCCATGATAGGAAGGCTTCAGCCTGAGATCTGTATCCTGGGGTAACACAGGAGAATAGATATTAGACTCATTCTCAATAGCCAATGGGTTCGGACATAACCTCTGCCTAGTTTTCCTCCTCTTTACACCTCTCATAGGAGTTTGTGACAGCCGCTCAGGAGAGGACGTCTAGTGAAAACACAAAGGACACATTAGTATGAGGTAAAGATGTGTACAGACAAGGCATATGCAGCCAACATCACTGTATGAGGAGTTCTGCTGCCGGGATATGAGAGGATCACTCTCCAATGCCATTCATCTAGAGCAGACTATGGAGAACATACATAGAAGCAGAACAAAAATATACGCATGAAATACCGGTAAGATAATTCTAAGTCAAGCAGAGCTCACAGACTATGCATACAAACCCTGGGGTCAGGGCACTGGAATGACTTGAAATACAGATAAACATCAGCAATGAAGATCTATGCATTCAGCAAGGTAGACATTATACCTGAGCATTCAGCAAGGTAGACATTAGACCTGAGCATAGGAGACCAGAGCATCCAGAAGGGATACATAAGAGACCTGAGCATTCAGAAGGGATACATAAGAGACCAGAGCATTCAGCAGGGATACATAAGAGACCAGAGCATTCAGCAGGGATACATAAGAGACCAGAGCATTCAGCAGGGATACATAAGAGACCTGAGCATTCAGCAGGGATACATAAGAGACCTGAGCATTCAGCAGGGATACATAAGAGACCTGAGCATTCAGCAGGGATACATAAGAGACCTGAGCATTCAGCAGGGATACATAAGAGACCTGAGCATTCAGCAGGGATACATAGGAAACCTGAGCATTCAGCAGGGAAACATAGGAGACCTGAGTAGTCAGCAGGGGTACATAGGAGACCTGAGCATCAATGGAAAAATACGTAAAAATATGGAAAAATATGATAAATATCAAGCAAGTAAGCAGCTCCACTGAATGATCTTCTGACTGCCAGGATCGAGAGGCTGCTGCATGCTCGGTCTGTAAAAGATCAACTGTGGGTTGACCAGACTTCATGAATTAAGCATAATGCTGGAGACAGGATTCCTTGCATCATAATGAAATTTGATGCAAAGAGTCCCTGCTTCACCACATCCTTGCATCATAGTTGCACTAGGCTCGGTCTGTAAATTTGGTCAGCACACTATCCATTTCTCTCGGTCTGGTGCGCCAGCCTTAGGCTAATTAGGCTATTGCACTAAATGCAATACTTTTTAATGTATTATTGCTGGTGTACAGGAAGTCTTATCAGACCTATCATAGTCCTAGTAGACGCTACATTGGGGCTGATATAACTAGTACACAGTGACCCCAGGTACAGTTGGAAACTGCTCTGTAGAAAAATAAATTTTAAAATAATAAATCATAAAAATGAACATAATAAATAAGTAATATATTGCAACCCTCCTAGATTTTACTGCATCCCTAGCATTGCCCCAATATTTCCATCCTGTTGTAATGCACCCACAACTTGTAAGTATTGGTGACGGATCGACATTCATGATCATAAAAGGTTTCAAGATGTTTAAAATCATTCATCATTGATACAATTGTGGAAGAAAACAAAAGCCAAAAATGTAAATGCAGAAATTAAACAATCCGTGTCTAAGAAATTATTCGGGCTTTGGCAATATGTCTGTTCTTGTACCTTATGTCCTTATAAGATGATTGAAAAAATATCAATGTTCATCTAAATGGAATAATTTGTACCAAGCGTCTCTACATACAGAATTTCTCAGAACAGATTGCACGGCAGGTTGAAATAAGACTTGAAGTTCCCATGAACATCCCCTCCCCCCTCCATTCCCACCCCCATCGCTTCAATCAGCAAAACTTGCTATTCCTATAAAATCCGAGCTGTGATTATTGAGAAATGGCAGCACATCAATACATAGTGCAGAATACAGGGCTACATAATGAGTGACCCTCCCCCCAATGCCCAATTAATTCCCCCCGAGAATAAGCTATAGAACCAATATATTTAGACTGGTTTGTTTTCTAGAATGGAAGTGATGTTTATTTCACAGGATAAATTATATCCTTTACCCCTATTTTCATGTTGCCACTTGTAATGTGCAGCTATTAATAAGGACTTTAGTGGCGCAGAATGTGAGGCAGAGGACTGAGGGCCTGTCCTACTCTCTTACTAAAGATGTGCGTGGGCAGTAAGGGCTGTCACTGTGTTTGCTCTCCCTGGAACACATGGGAGAAAGAGAGATTTAACCTTTTCCAGTCAATATATCTATATTTCTGCCGTGGCTTTTATTGTGCAGGTGTCGCTGTATTGCTCTCTACACTGATAATAAGATTCCTTAGGGATGAAGACTAGGATTTCTAGGTAACCTCTCTGTATATTATCAGGACAGGATCACACAGCGCTGGGTTACTGTATAATGTACAGGGATCTCCTGACTGTATATTATCAGGACAGGATCACACAGCGCTGGGTTACTATATAATGTACAGGGATCTCCTGACTGTATATTATCAGGACAGGATCACACAGCACTGGGTTACTATATAATGTACAGTGATCTCCTGACTGTATATTATCAGGACAGGATCACACAGTGCTGGGTTACTATATAATGTACAGTGATCTCCTGACTGTATATTATCAGGACAGGATCACATAGTGCTGGGTTACTATATAATGTACAGGGATCTCCTGACTGTATATTATCAGGACAGGATCACACAGCGCTGGGTTACTATATAATGTACAGTGATCTCCTGACTGTATATTATCAGGACAGGATCACACAGTGCTGGGTTACTATATAATGTACAGGGATCTCCTGACTGTATATTATCAGGACAGGATCACACAGTGCTGGGTTACTATATAATGTACAGGGATCTCCTGACTGTATATTATCAGGACAGGATCACACAGCGCTGGGTTACTATATAATGTACAGGGATCTCCTGACTGTATATTATCAGGACAGGATCACACAGCACTGGGTTACTATATAATATACAGTGGTCTCCTGACTGTATATTATCAGGACAGGATCACACAGTGCTGGGTTACTATATAATGTACAGGGATCTCCTGACTGTATATTATCAGGACAGGATCACACAGTGCTAGTTACTATATAATGTACAGGGATCTCCTGACTGTATATTATCAGGACAGGATCACACAGCGCTGGGTTACTATATAATGTACAGGGATCTCCTGACTGTATATTATCAGGACAGCATCACACAGCGCTGGGTTACTATATAATGTACAGGGATCTCCTGACTGTTTATTATCAGTGCAGTATCACACAGCGCTGGGTTACCATATAATGTACAGTGATCTCCTGACTGTATATTATCAGGACAGGATCACACAGTGCTGGGTTACTATATAATGTACAGGGATCTCCTGACTGTATATTATCAGGACAGGATCACACAGCACTGGTTTACTATATAATATACAGTGATCTCCTGACTGTATATTATCAGGACAGGATCACACAGCGCTGGGTTACTATATAATGTACAATGATCTCCTGACTGTATATTATCAGGACCGGATCACACAGTGCTGGGTTACTATATAATGTACAGTGATCTCCTGACTGTATATTATCAGGACAGGATCACACAGTGCTGGGTTACTATATAATGTACAGTGATCTCCTGACTGTATATTATCAGGACAGGATCACACAGCGCTGGGTTACTATATAATGTACAGTGATCTCCTGACTGTATATTATCAGGACAGGATCACACAGCGCTGGGTTACTATATAATGTACAGGGATCTCCTGACTGTATATTATCAGGACAGGATCACACAGCGCTGGGTTACTATATAATGTACAGGGATCTCCTGACTGTATATTATCAGGACAGGATCACACAGTGCTGGGTTACTATATAATATACAGGGATCTCCTGACTGTATATTATCAGGACAGGATCACACAGCGCTGGGTTACTATATAATGTACAGTGATCTCCTGACTGTATATTATCAGGACAGGATCACACAGTGCTGGGTTACTATATAATGTACAGTGATCTCCTGACTGTATATTATCAGGACAGGATCACACAGTGCTGGGTTACTATATAATGTACAGTGATCTCCTGACTGTATATTATCAGGACAGGATCACACAGTGCTGGGTTACTATATAATGTACAGTGATCTCCTGACTGTATATTATCAGGACAGGATCACACAGTGCTGGGTTACTATATAATGTACAGGGATCTCCTGACTGTATATTATCAGGACAGGATCACACAGTGCTGGGTTACTATATAATGTACAGGGATCACCTGACTGTATATTATTAGGACAGGATCACACAGCGCTGGGTTACTATATAATGTACAGTGATCTCCTGACTGTATATTATCAGGACAGGATCACACAGCGCTGGGTTACTATATAATGTACAGTGATCTCCTGACTGTATATTATCAGGACAGGATCACACAGCGCTGGGTTACTATATAATGTACAGTGATCTCCTGACTGTATATTATCAGGACAGGATCACACAGTGCTGGGTTACTATATAATGTACAGTGATCTCCTGACTGTATATTATCAGGACAGAATCACACAGCGCTGGGTTACTATATAATGCACAGTGATCTCCTGACTGTATATTATCAGGACAGGATCACACAGCGCTGGGTTACTATATAATGTACAGTGATCTCCTGACTGTATATTATCAGGACAGGATCACACAGCGCTGGGTTACTATATAATGTATAAGGATCTCCTGACTGTATATTATCAGTGCAGTATCACACAGCGCTGGGTTACTATATAATGTACAGTGATCTCCTGACTGTATATTATCAGGACAGGATCACACAGTGCTGGGTTACTATATAATGTACAGGGATCTCCTGGCTGTTTATTACCAGGACAGGATCAAAAGCTGCTGAGTTTCTATATAATATACAGGCTGTACCTGGTTATTATGTAATACAACAATATGAGTAATCTATAATCCTGATTTTTCATGCGCATGGCTATAGTATTTATAATGACATATCAGGTAGCACATTTCTGTGCATTTTCTCATTGGGTGTGCCGAATCTTACAGACTATAACATGCCAGGGCACACATACAAGTACATATTTGTGTTTCAAAAGAAGATCAGATAGATTGTGGTATATTATTAAGATTTTGCCAAATATGTTTTGTGAGCCTGCATACGGATTGCACATTAATACAATGTCACATGTTCCTTCTTTTCTCTTCCATCAGAACTTGCACTGGATGATTTTATACTGACTCACACCTTATTTATACCGACAGAAGAGCTCCTGGTCCAGTTGCAGCAGTAATATCCTTCCAGAGTTTCTCTGTACATTAGATGACTATGGCCCAGATTTACTATTAGTGAGACAAATTGCGTGAAGATCTCGGTCTTTATGAATGTGGGGCTGGCGGACTTGATGACATAAATGTGGCAGCCGGTGCAAATATGCACCAGAACGCCCCTTTCTGTGCTCAGTATTGTGTCGGAGTGTGCATAGTGCAGCCATAAAAATGTGGATGTACTTTGCCTCTGCAACTACTGTATACAACACAATATTCTGGGCTGAAGCATGCCACCATTTTCAAAATTTCATCAACAGTGGACCCAAAAAAAAATTGTTGTTGAAAAATTTGCAGATTCATACCGAATCTGAAGCAACCAACTGACTCGCTCATCTTTAAAAACACTAAAAATCTAATTCCAAGAAAATTTCTTATTGAAAAAAAAGTTTTAAAATTGTTACAGGGCCACTTTTATAGGCTGTGTTTGAATTTCGGTTGGGAATGAGCAACATGTGTTTTGCTTTGATTACAGGAAAAATATATGTTGTTTTGCTCTAAACACATCTGTGAAATTTAGAAATTTCTACCCACTGGCCCACGTTTATTAAAGCCCATGCGCCAGTTTTCTGTCTGACTTTGCACATTCTTTTCAGTGCAAACTGTTTGCATATGTATTTAGAAAGTGCCCACAACACATTTGTATACACAACATGACACAAATTTTTGCACCTAAAAGGGTGTACAGCCAGACTACATTTATCATGCAGTGTCCGAAGAATTGTGTTGCACACTCCATGTTAAAGCTGCACCAAAAAAAGAATGTGTGCCAGAAATCCTGAATCTGGGCAAATCCTGAAACTTCACAGGAAAACTGCACAAAGTGCAGTTTGCACTGTTTTAACCCTTTCAGGACCTGGCCCTTTTTTGTTTTTTCATTTTCATTTTTCACTCCCCATGATCAAAAATCCATAACTTTTATATTTTTCCATGTACAGAGCTGTGCGACAACTTGTTTTCTGCGTAACAAATTACACTTCATAGTGATGGTATTTATTATTCCATGCCGTTTACTGGGAAGCGGGAAAAAAATTCCAAATGCAGTGAAATTGGTAAAAAAACGCATTTGTACCGTTTGCTTGTGGGCTTGGATCTTACGGATTTCACTGTGCGCCCCAAATGACATGTCTACTTTATTCTTTGGGTCGGTGCGATAACGGGGATACCAAATTTATATAGGTTTTATAATGTTTACATACATTTAAAAAAATTAAAACCTCCTGTACAAAATTTTTTGGGGGTATAGTGCGTGAGCCCTCTCCATGCATCTGCGGCCTACCCGTGACGTGCTATTACGTCACGGGTTGTGAAAGGGTTAAATAAATGTGGGGCACTGTGTTTTCATTGTGTTTCTAAACACATTTATCAAAAACAGTGCCAACTGCACTAGATTTGTGCCGGGTATAGTGCAGCTGCGACATGTGCAAGAGGTTTGCACGAAAAGAACGTGCCAAGTCAGACAAAAAACTGGTGCTGGGGCTTTAATAAATGTGGGCCTCTGTCTTCAGTTCTTCTCTATAATAGCAAGAAGGAGTGGGCCAGGAATCCCTTGTATTGGCCCACTCCTCTAACATCCACCCCCCCCCCCCCCTCTGCGCCCATTGGGCATGGAGATGATGTCAAGGAGGAAATAATTACAATTACTGACAGTTCGCTAGAAATTGGAATTATTTCATGGCTTGTACATCATTAAACAGACATCTTGGATAAATGTCCTGCATTGAACGTATTCAAGTACTCTGCTTGGAGCAACATTTTAGGATGTTTAGTGATTTGAACCTATGACTGAAGCTAGAATTTTATTCAATACCTCTTCACAAGTTCTGTGGGTTTGAACATGAAAACTTCTCTTAAGTTTGGCATTATTCTCCTTAATATGGACACTTTCTGCGGCTGTAGTCGACATAGCTCTCCAACATGGGAAGGAAGTGATGCTATACAAAAGAAGCAAGCTGTGCTCTGCGCTCTTCTTCATCTGCTGGATACATACAAGGACTCTCTACAAGAAGAGGAGAAGACTTTTCAACTTATCAAGGTTAGAGAACTAGTAGTGGATAGTTATAAATTGCAAACTAATGAAAAAAATGGCAAAAGCTCAGCCAAGGAAAACTCCATGCACATAGACCGTGACTTGGACTCTATTGAATAACCAATTCATTCCGGCACCTGTTGTAATCCAAACAATCCTTTTATTCTTTTAAACTTCCATAATAATAATAATAATAATTCCTTTATTTATATAGTGTACACAGATTATGCAGAGCTTGCCATATCGGTCCCTGTCCCCAATGGGACTCACAATCTAATCAACCTACCAGTATGTTTTGGAGTGTGGGAGGAAGCCTGAGGACCGAGATGAAACCCAAACACGGAGAGAAAACATACAAACTCCTTGCAGAGTTGACCCTGGGACTTGAACCAGAGTCACATATTAAAAGCATAATCCCGATAATCCCGTGTTTCTAACGCTTCTTAATAATGGCAAGGAGTAGAATTGTTTGATAAAGCTTCTCTATTGCGGCGTAAAACATGTCAGACTAGAAATCATTTGGCTAATATCAAGAACTTTGTAATTAAAACCAACTTATTACAATATTTAAAACAATTTCTACATCATGAGTAATGCCAACAAAGTATTATATGCATTTGATTTGCCAAATACAATAATGAATACCTTTAGTATATAAAGCGAGCGAGGACTGCATGACTCCCTTTGTAAGTCCACTCCATAGACTATAATTGCTTGCGCACTCAATTTGTCTCCCAATTTTTGTCGCATGCATATTAGTAAATTGCTTAATCTCCTAAAGGTATTTATTATTATTATTATTATTATTATTATTATTAATTTAATCATGGCATGGTATAATACTTTGTTAGCATGGCTCATGATGTAGAAATTCTTTTCAATATTGTAATAAGTTGGTTTTAAAGTGATTACAAAGGTCTTGATATAAGCCCAATGATTTCCACTGTGATGTCTTTTACGTCACCATAGAGGAGCTTTGAGCTAAGTCCTTGCAAACAATTATACTCCATGCCATTATTAAGAACACCTAGAGTGTTCGAAACATGTAGGCTGGACTATACCCCACTTACTGGAATCATGATATTGGGATTATGCTTTTAATATGTGACAATGAAAGTTAGAGAGGATCTGTGACCCTAAAAGTAAGCAGCTCCTAGCGCTACCGCATTTTTAGCAGTGTTAAACTGCTAGCTTTATCGGAACCCTCCAATAAAGCTAGCAGACACTGCAGCACCATAACCTCGGAACGCCAGACCAAGCTCACAGCGGTCCGACGTATTCATGAGGGGGCGGACCAAGGTGCTGCTTCTTCCCTGGACCGCTCCTACCACACCAGCAGCAGTCACCACCTCCTCGAACCACCCCCTCATGTTTATGCCGGACCGCTATAAGCTTGGTCCGGCGTTCCTCGGGTACGGCGCTGCAGTGTCTGCTAGCTTTATGAGAGGGTTCTGATAAAGCTAGCAGGTTAACACTGTAAATAATTTGGTAGTGCTAGGAGCTGCTCACTTTAGTAAGCAGCTCCTAGTGCTTTTTTTGGGGTGACAGGTCCTCCTTAAAAAATAAAAGGATTGTTTTAATTACAACCAGTGCCGGACTGGAATAGTTCCTTCATATAGTTATAAATGCTTGATCGTTAGTGCTGTGGCAGATATTATGTAGCTACAGGTTTTTAAAGAAGGAAATATACACCATTCCTCCTAACAATATACATACAAGTGTAATAGTTGGACCCCCACTTGGCACATACCTTAAAGTCCTCATGGATACTAAGGGATCCACTGTTTATGGACACATACCATTAATATTTCATCAAAAATATTATAAAACAATTTTTAACTTTTCTTAAGAGTAGTCATTGTCCTTGCCTAACTCATGACTAAGATTACTACATGGAAATTTATAGCAGCATTTAACTAATTCACCTAGTTTACAACCCATGTCTTCACAATTTAGAACTAAAAGCCAGGGGGATACACATCAGTTCAGAACAATAGGGTCTGTTTAGTTTTTAGATTCCTCTGAGTTGCAGCCGGGTGTGTGCAACTGACATGACTTCAGTTTGACAGAACTAGGTTAAAGGGTCAATCATTTGTGTAATTGAGGTCTTATGGTCAAATGCACCTGATAAATACATACATATATACACATGGGACTGCAGGTCAAGAGCTTCCACAGGATTTTAGGTCAAGGAGAAGTTTTAGCTGTAGAAGAAATGAAGAATTTATATTTTAAGAAACATCTCTTCTGTTTTCATCCTCAATAATTCTCTGATTCCCTGCAGGATTTCTATGTCCTGGTGATGCGGGATGCTCCAAACATTCCTCAGCTCGAGGCAAATGTCATCAGGCTGCATCGATTGGTGGAGACGGCGGAGCTCAGGTAAAATAAATCACTCTTATCCCTGTTTTATTGTATAATAAGTGATTTTGGTCTCTCATAGAAAATACATGAACCCATTCCCAGACTTTACACTTCTATTGCCTGAAATTTTACGTCAGAACATTGAGCCTAATGGAGTAATTTGTTCTGTAATAGCATTCTATAGTAGACAATATAGAAAAGTGTTATGGTAGGACCCTCTCCAATAAATCCTGAAAGTTAGGTGTGAGCTAGCCGCACAAACTGTCTTATAGTCTCATAGCTTTCTATTGGGCATGTTCAGAGTGTGGTGTATATATGCCTCACCACATTGGGGATGTGCCAACGGCCAGCAATGGATACAGAAATGGATGCAATGCCAAATACAGTGATAATAATAATAGATACCTTTAGTAGATTAAGCGAAAGAGGACCAAATGACTCCCTTCGTAAGTGCATTCCATAGACATCTTTGTGGCGCCAGCAGTCACTTCCTATGGACATTGGCGAGGTTAGCGGCACCACCGATGTTTGACATTCTGTTAACAATAGTGGAAATAATATTGCAGTAGTATCGCTTTTACATGTACAAAAAAAATATACAGAACAGAAAAATATTACCATGTAGCTAGTATAGTGCAATATTTCAGACATCACCATTTTTATTTATACTTTTCATAATGGATGCACAATTTACGAAATCAGAAGGTCCATTAAAGGCTATGGGAACCGTTTTTAGTTTCCGTTATGCTCTTCTTAAACAGAGAGTGTAACAGAAAGCGCAGACGTAGGTGTGAACTTGGCCTAGCGTATAGTAATAGGCAAAAAAAGAACAGATCACATAACATACACTCATTAGATTTGGTATGGGGATTGTTGGATTACTTGTGTCTTGACCTAGACATTAGATACTTGCATTGTAAATAATGTATGGAGCCCATACAGGGAGCAGTCTTATGAAAGTGGCATAAACAATTCAACAACGCCTTCAGCTTTCACGATCCAAAATTAGCACTATGGTTTGAGACCACACATAGTAATGTAGAGTTATATACCACATTGGTACCTATGATAACAGAAGGTGATACAGCTCTTTATTAGTAAAATTAGGACCTTTCTCATGTAACAATATCTTGTTTTCTGCATTCAGGCTCACAGATGGCAGTGCCGCCCCTTGCTCTAAACAAGTCAAGCCTCTTTTCAGACATTTTCGCCGGATTGACTCCTGCTTGCAGCCTCGGGTAGCATTCAGGGGCTCTGATGAGAGTAAGTTTCCTTTTTTGCAATTATTGGAAATTTTTGCTGCAGCCATGCCTATAAAGCAGACCACAGACCTTTAATGGCTGCTATCCACTCAGACTCCTCTATTAATATGGAAGTCCTGCTTGGGTGAACGCATATGTTATTTCACTAGGGGGGAGAATAAGCAGCTGGCAGACATAGGGACTTGGGGATAAAATGCAACCTGTTGGATCCTTTTAATGTCTGGAGACGGCCAAAGATTGATGAACAGATCATGTTAAAAGCAGCAGGATCTGCCAACTATAATTGAAAAACTGAATGTCTATATCTGTCTGTGTGCTATATCTGCTAATTGGAACAAGGCCTCAGCCTATGCAGTATAGTATTCCTGGCTTCCTATAAAACTGGGAGTTATGGCCCCTTTATTACTCTTTACGTCATCTCAGGGAAGGAAGAGCAAAATGTTTTTATAGGCCTATTAATTCTATGTCCCATGCATTGGCTTTATTAGTGATATCATATGGAACATTGCCAGACTCCACTGCAATGGTCATTTATGACCCACAGGAGACATTTTTTTGCAGATTTGTATAAGTATTCTCATTATTTAGGATAAAGCATAGAATATGCAAGCCTAGATATTGGCATTGTAAGGATTGGGTACTTAGAGGATGATAAGTGCAGACTAGAGCCATGACATTGGGGCACAATTATTATTTGTGTCGCCTTTTTTTGCAGCAGGTATCCTACAGGTTTTTAGACTGTGATTTTAGATTGTGTGGCAAGGGCTTAAAAATTTGGTGCAGGGCAGAAAGAGTTTGAAGTGACGACAGTCAAAAAGGTGGATTTGGTAGATTTGCTTTTTATGGGTCTAAGTGTACGGCACAAATTGCACCATAAAAAGCAGTGGCATTTATTAATTTTGCCACAAAATGGCGCTAGAAATGTGCTATATTTTTCAGAGGGGTGTAAGTTTGTGGAGCAAAGGATTAATGAATTGGCGCACAGACTAAACGGTTTAGTACTCCTTAGATCAGCTTTTAGTAGCTCTCTTTTTGTGCTACAAAATGTGGCAAAAACGTGTCGGAAAAATCAAAGCACCAGAAATCTAGTGGATTCAAAAGAGGCGCAGAGAGGAAGAAAAAAATCACCGCCAGTTTTCCATTTGAAAGGCCATAATAAATGCCCCTCATGGTGTCTGTTAAGTAGATGCCAAAAAACTATACAGATAGTTTTGGTTAAAGGTTATGATTGATTGAGTTATATAAAAGAATAGGTACATTTATATTGGTGTGTCCTGCTTTTTATGTGAAGACTAGCCTTAACCTTCACTAAGCATTGACTTCATAGACAATTACTTTAAATCTGGTGGCACATTCAAAGGCACATCATTTTTTGACAATGAGGTCACAGTTTTAGGAATCTGCATAAAACTTGACCATGGCAAACTTGTAAGGGAGATTGTCTAAGGCCCCTTCCACACTTGCGTTGCAGATCACGTCAGAGTTTGATCAGGGTGCGATCAGGGTTTGGTCAGTGAAAAACGCACATTTTGCATCAGAGTGCAATCAGTTTTCAGTCAGAGTTTGTTCAGTGTCTCAGTTTTTCACGCGGGTTTTTGATGCAATTTCAATGCGTTTTTCACGCACAGAAAATGCAGGTGAAATGGACTCAGGACTGAGCTCTATCTTTTCTATGGCAATTGATGCGTGAAAAATGCATTGCACTTGCGTTGCACTTGCAAGTGTCTCAGAGTGCAATGCGTTTTTGATGCGTCTCCATAGAGTTGTATGGTGCGTTTTTCATGCGCGTGACTTGCAAAAGTAGAACATGTTGAGATTTAAACGCGCGTTAAAAAAAACGCGCGTGTGTGCGTGAAAAAAAATGCAAGTCTGAAAAGACCCATTGATTACAATGGGTCAGAGTGCAATGCAAGTTCTGCACATCAAAATCATGCGCAGAAAACGCAAAAAAAAAGTGTGAAAGGGGCCTTAAGCACAAAGAAATTTGCAAACGTGTACATGCACCATGGAAAGTTGCAAATAAAGATTAAAAGGGCCAGCCAAAAATTAACTATATGTACCCCAATATGCCATAATGTTAGTTGAGTTGAGCATAAATAAAGCCTAATCCTGACAAATAGGACAAATGTTCCCACGCTCTGATACAAGGCACAGAATATTTTAAGGATGTAACTGCTTACCTAGTATCAGGCTACTATGTCACAGGCATTTGTTCCTAATATTTTCCATGCTGAACTGTAGTAATCTACTTGTTTTTGGTGACAGTCTTTTGCAGGGTCTACATGCCTGACCATTCGTATGTAACCATCCGAAGTCGTCTCTCTGCATCCGTTTCTGACATCCTCACCTCTGTTTCTGAGAAATTACAGTATTCAGAGGAACAAGGACAGAGAGAGGAGCCTCTCATATTGGTTGCTGTAACCAGCGCGGGTGGTGAGTGCTTATTCTGTTTTGAGAATTAGGACTCATGTACATGAATATCATATATTATATGTGACAGGATAACTTCTAGCCTTCTATAGTGATATGTTTTCAGTCAAGAATGGATGTAGGGACTGAAATGACAACACGTACATGACCTCTTCAGATTTTGAACTTGTGATGGAAAATTCATATTGTAGATTCTTATTCAATATATATTATAAAATCATCAGGGGCAGATAAAGACTGCCATGGGCCCTGGGGCTGTATGAATATTATAGCCACTATGGGGGTCATTTACTAAGGGCCCGATTCGCGTTTTCCCGACGTGTTACCCGAATATTTCCGTTTTGCGCCGATTGTACCTGAATTGCCCCGGGTTTTTGGCGCACGCGATCGGAATTTGGCGCATCGGCGCCGGCATGCGCGCGACGGAAATCGGGGGGCGTGGCCGAACGAAAACCCGACGTATTCGGAAAAACCGCCGCATTTAAAAAAAAAATTGTGTCGCGAAAATTTCACTCACCTTCATCCTGGGTAGGCCGGTGTATTTCGAGGCATTCCAGCGGACTTCAGCGCAGCAGCGCCACCTGGTGGACGGCGGAGGAACTGCATTGATGAATCCCGGCCGGACCCGAATCCAGCGCAGTGAACGCGCCGCTGGATCGCGAACGGACCAGGTAAGTAAATGTGCCCCTATGAGTCCAGAATTCACTTTCTACAGATGGTACTAGAATCAAGCTTCTGGGGGAATGGAGGATGTGTTCCTTCGGCAGTTTCAGGACCAGTGAAGAGATGGAACAGATGTACGAGGATTTCATGGGTGAAGGTCCTTCTCAGTATAAAATTTGGTGGATAGTTTGGGTGGCCATGGGCCTCATAGAAGGTTTGGGCCCAGGCTACTGCCCAAACCACCAATGTTATTATCCGCTCCTGAGAATCATCTATTGAGATGCAGATTTCTGACTAGGATTTCAAGAAGTAAAATGTTCGAGCTGAGATAATAATGGGGGTTGGGAGCATCTCTGGAGTAGGAGTCTGTCGCTTCTAGTGAGATCCTGTCACTATGTGTACACGTGACAGAGTGTGTGGAGTGATGGGAGGGAGGGATATTCACAGCGTGATCATGCATGTTTTGAGCTCTGCGCTGCCTGGGTATACGCGCGTGCGAGGGAGATCTTCTAGAACCTCAGTATCTGAGGAAAACCTGTCAATGCATGTGAACGTCAATGTGTCACGGAGAGTTGAAGGGGCTGCCAGAGTATGTCTTTGTGCTCCTATTTTGTAAAATTAAGGGGAGGATATCCTTATTGTGTATAAAAGATGGGTGGCTGCTGTTGCGTTCCTGAAATAACCTATACTTATCAGGCCACATGAAATCCCAACTCCTACATGCTAAAATGACAGTATGTATAGCCGGTAACCATAGCCCGTCTCCATCCTTCATCTGTCAAACTGACAAGCAGAGCAGGCAGAACTCTACCTGTAAACTCTATTCTTAACTAGCAATTCAACCCCAAGGGTGCGTTCACACTGAATAATTTTCCAGACGTATTATATTACAGCTGGACTACATACATTGATAGTTAATTACATTTAAAATTCTGACAGAAATATACAGCAAGAGCCTTAAAGGGAATGTGTGACCTGAAAATTACATGATTTTTTTTAAAAATGTAGCCACTAAGCCTTATAAAAGACTGATACTGAATGTCTATGGCCAGTAGGCTGTTGTAAAGCTTATCCATTAATGCAGTAAACAGAGTAGAGATGAAGCTCAGGCAAGATGGAAGCCCCCATAGTTATGACTGAAAATAAAATATGTTACAGATTAGAAAAAAAGTGACATTCCTTTATATCTGGTTCTATAAAGCAAAAAAAAAAGAAAGAAAGGTAATAGATTTCCTTTATGGCCTGTTACAAAAGTATGGAATGTCCACTATTTACCCTGTGTCTTGTATCCTGTGTCAAATGAGATGGATAGGTTTTTAGCATGTTTGGACATGTGCCCTTCTACTCCATTGTCAGTGTCAATATTCTGTCCCTCCAAAAGCTTGAATTTCCATCGTTGCCACCTAATACCACATCCCATACTAAGGACCAGCCATATTCTGGCTGCTGCCTAGGAAACAGAAGAGCGATAAAATTATTCATAAGGGAGTCTGAAAGATTGAAAGACTCCCTGGTGAATAATTACCATGGGCAAGTCTGTTTTTGCTAAAGTTTCTCTATATTACACCTAGATAAAAATCAATGTGCATTGTGTAGCGGCGAGGTTCATGTTGAGTCTTTTTTAGGCTTTACTGAAATTTTGTTAGCTTTTTATGACAAATTTTGATACTTTTGCCTATTGCGCTGGTCAGTCATGCAAGTCATTTAGCAACTGCTCAAGAGCTACAGGTTGGAAACTACAGAACTTCCATGATTGATGCTTATGGATGTATATACAGAGAACCCCCATCTTTACGGCATGTCCACCACAAGATATATCATAAATGTCCCTTTTCCTTTTTCTCCAGATAAAGTTCTGTTGAAGCCAGATGATGGTTGCATCTTTACCACACTGGGGATAAACAGCCACCTATTTGCGTGCAATCGAGAGGAGCTGCGGTCTCTGGTAAGAACAGCTTTCACAATCATAAGCTGCATTAGTTGGCCTCAGCCCTGGCAGCATAGATGTCACATAATAAAGAAAGGGCATATGGCACAAAGGTTATCATAATTGTGCTTGGTAATTAAGTTTTGAAACATGTTATGTGATTAAATGTACTGGGTGATTTAGTTTTAGTATTCCTTCCATGTGACATAAAGCACACCAAAAATCCAAGAATTTTGTGTAGCATAGACTTAAATGTGAATTAATGCTAAAAATAAAATCTAATATGGAATCTGAAAATGGTCAAGTTGTTAATGCCCAGTGGTTATGGAGATAATGGGGAACATTTACTTACATTCCCGCTGTAGTTCACTGAAAGTGCATTGTCCAACGATAATGCACTGTGCCGAGATTCACTAAGATTGTGCACCCGATATCCTGCATGTGTCGCTCCCCCGCTCAGGTTGGACAGAGTTCACCATCTTTTTAGTGGTACATGTAAGACATGTAAGTGCTTGGGCTTGGGACACAATTTGATCGTACGATGGCACACCCCCTAAATTGTGTCGCACCAAAAAAGGATCACATGCGCCAAAATCCCAGCGCAGACACTTAAAGTGTAAGCCATGTAATCCCCGAAAAAGGTGCACAGTCTGACGAAAGTAAACTGTGCAACCCTTAGTAAATGAGCCCCAATGTGATTACCTTATATACTCGAGTATAAGCCTAGTTTTTCAGCACAAAAAATGTGCTGAAAAACCCAAACTCGGCTTATACTCGAGTCAAAAAAATAAATATATCTAAACTCACCTTTCCGGTGACCCCTGTATTTCTTCTGTGCGATCTGTCCGGCAGCGGCGGCAGGCTATATACACTGGGGCAGGGTCTGGCAGGCTATATACACTGGGGCAGGGTCTGGCAGGCTATATACACTGGGGCAGGGTCTGGCAGGCTATATACACTGGGGCAGGATCTGGCAGGCTATATACACTGGGGCAGGGGCTGGCTGGCTATATACACTGGGGCAGGGGCTGGCTGGCTATATACACTGGGGCAGGGGCTGGCTGGCTATATACACTGGGGCAGAGCCTGGATGGCTATATACTGGGGAGGCTGTCACCAATGCATTTCCCACCCTCGGCTTATACTCAAGTCAACAGGTTTTCCCAGTATTTTGTGGTAAAATTAGGGGCCTCGGCTTATACTCGAGTATATACGGTATATGTTAACATTTCCTTGGCTTTTAGGTACCTTTACCAGAAGAAGTTCAGTTGCCACCAGAAGATTCTCATATTCATCGGATTGAGGCGGAAGATCTTGCCAATCACCTTAGTGCTTTTCACTGGGAGCTGTTCAGCTGTGTGCACGAGGTGAGAAAGAGCTCATGCTTTCTATATAACATGTTTTTATAACAAGAAGAAATACATGTGTATTCATGCAAATAGAGGATATTTTAGCTTCTAAATTAGTGATAAATAAGGTGGTCAGTAGTGGGGCCCACATCTATGATTCCCATGTGTAATGTGGAAATACCCCTTTAACAAAACAGCTAATATAGAGGCAGGTCACAAAAAGGTAACCCTCTGAGACTGAGGCAGGTGGTCCGTAGACCTGGAGAGTTATGTATAAAACAGACCCCTGGGAGGGTGGGAATCCAGGGAACATCACACATAGGACATAGGGAGTGGCAGAGCTAATAATTTGGCTGTGAGTTGTAAAAAGGAATGACTGGTTTGTGGTTGATATTGTCTCGTGACAAGTCAAGTCTTTTATTGCCTCAGGAGCCAAATCTTTACCTGTCAAATCTTGTAAAGAACTGAACACAGTGCTGGGTTATTTTAGGGTGAACGTTTGTCTGACAAAACACGCAGTAAAGTCTATAAATCTTTCTCAACACATACAAATTGCCACAACAGTCTACTACAGTAGACATCAAAAATGTCTGACCAACACACCCTTTCTGTATACAGAGAAAGGTAATGTACAAGTCAAGGAACCCCAAACTGAGTTCTGGTATTTGTTTCTAGGAGTCACATCATTCCTAATTTTACACAGATTAAAGTAAAAAAAAAAGTGAACAGATTTATAAAAAAATTTTTAAAAAAAGAATGTTCTCTAGCATCTTCCGTAAGTGTGTAATAGAGATGTGTAATATAGGGAATAATGTACTGCCTAGGATCAAAAATATAACAAGTTATCTTAGATTTGTCCTGTATATGTTTCTTCTCCATTGAATCTTGGTTTTGATACAGTGCCATAAACAGTATACAGGCAGTCCCTGGCTTACGTACAAGATAGGGTCCGGAGGTTTGTTCTTAAGTTGAATTTGTATGTAAGTCGAAACTGTATATTTTATAATTGTAGATCCAGACAAAAAAAAAATTGGCTCCAGTGACAATTGGAGTTTAAACATTTTTTGCTGTAATGGGACCAAATATTATCCATAAAACTTCATTACAGACACCTTACAGCTGATTATTGCATTCTGGGACTATAGTAAAGCATTCAGAAAGCTTCACCAGAGGTCAGAGGGGTCTGTCTGTAACTATGAGTTGTCTGTAAGTCGGGTGTCCTTAAGTAGGGGACCGCCTGTACTGTCACAGAGTACCACAACTACACCCCCCACAGTGACAAACTGCCACGGTGTAGTCCAGTGCAGGCCACAATTTACTTTATTTATAAGGTGCCTTACAAGGCAGTGGGACACATTTCTTAAACTTTTGGTTTGTCTTTTTATTTAATTTTTGAGACTTTTCATGGTGCTTGTGCTCATATGCTTTTTTTGGGCCTAAAACAGTCTCCTATCAAAGTTTACCATTGTTTAGTTTGCTGCAGAGCTCCCTGAGTTATCACCTGAATCCAGATGTCATATATTTTTTGTTATAAAAAGTCGCAATATTCAATATTCAAAAAGACCAAATCCCACATGTATCAATAAGGAAAGACCACTAAGATACAATTGACCATCAGAAAAGCCAAGAAAAGTCCCAAAAAGCAGACTGACTTATGATACATGTGCCCCATTGTGTACTCCTATAAAGTGCCGATCATAGAGTGCCCTTATAAAGTGCAATGCATTTTATACTGCCATACAGTGTCAGTCATAGAAAGTGTAATCACGGTCCAGACACGGTACATATTTTTTCCGGTAGCATTACCAGTAACAATCTATAGAAGTGCAAAAACGTTAACGCGTTTCAAGTGGAGTACCCGCTCTTAATCATGACTGAACCGTGGGTACTCTGCTTGAAACGCGTTGACGTTTTTGCATTTCTATGGATTATTACTGGTAATGCTACCGGAACAAAGAAGTACTGTGTCTGAAATCTGGGTGGACCGTGATTATATTTTGTTGGATCGACATACCCCATCAGGCACATACAATACAAGAGGAAAGGTGAGCTGGATTTTTTATCAATACTTAAGCCAAAAAAAGCCCTTATAAAGTGCTAGGATCAGTGTACTCCTATAAAGTGCCTGCCATAGAGATCCCTTGTAAAGTGCTAGGATCAGTGTACTCCTATAAAGTGCCTGCCATAGAGATCCCTTATAAAGAGCTAGGAACAGTGTACTCCTATAAAGTGCCTGCCATAGAGATCCCTTATAAAGTGCTAGGAACAGTGTACTCCTATAAAGTGCCTGCCATAGAGATCCCTTATGAAGTGCTAGGCACAGTGTACTGCCCATCATCATTATAAAATGAATAACAACCCAATAGGAGAAGGTTATCATAAAATGTAAGGCTACTGGTAATTCAATGGGATCATGATATGATATGATATGTGCTTGCTCATCAGGAAGTGCTATTAATAAAGACCTCTTGTCTCCCCAGGTCTCATCACTGAAAATATATTAGTATAAGGGGATTGTGGAGGTGGAATGAGGAGAACAGGAACAGACTTGTATGAAATGTAGAAAGCTTTTGCAATATGTGCAAGGTGTCTATTTTCCACGTTATTGCAGTGTGAATGTGTACATGGTTGTGTGGCAATGGGTTCACCCATGTAATTTTATGGTGCGGTGGTCACGCATGTCTATAAATGGAATGAATCTTGCAATTGCAGCAAAAGTGAAAACATGGCACTTCCACACGCAGCATCTCACTTCCCTTATTAAAAGAGCCTGGCCGTGTGGCTATTGAGCCTTCATGCCCTCAAGGAAGATGGGTTATTGATGAAAGTGTCATCTGGCTTCACTGATGTATCTTCCCACCAAGAAGCCAATAATCATAGTATGTTTTCTGCTGTAGCTATACAAAGCTCTGATCACTGGACCATTTTACAATTACCACTACATTACTTTCCATGTATTTATTCCATACATACCAGTTACATAATAAGACTTGGTGACAGCGGCGATTTGCACACCAGCGCAGACAGCCACCGCATACTCCGAGAGGATGGAGCCCACTGATGCATCCAGCGAGGCGAAGGAGCGGGACTTTTATCATTATGTCATGATAAACGTCCCTCTTTGGGGTACATGTATCAAACTTTTGGCTTGTCTTTTTCTTAAATTTTTGAGACTTTTCATGGTGCTTGTGCTCATTTGCGACTTTTTTTGCAAAGTTTGACATTGTCTGCTTTTCTGCAGTGTTCTCTAAATTATCACCTTAATCCAGATGTGAAAGTAGCAACTTTTTTAGTTGCAAAACAAAAGTAGCAAAAAAAGTCGCAAATTTCGGCACTAATTGTAGGCTTCCCCTTACCAGGCGTAGAAATGTGAACTTGGAATTGATTGCGACTTTTGGAGACTTTTGTTTTAAAAAGTCTCGAATGAACAAAAGACCAAGCGCCAGATGTATCAATAAGGAAAAACTGTAAAGATACATCTGATCATCAGAAAAGCCAAGGAAAGTCCCAAAAAACTGACGAACAAAGCCAGACTTATGCTACATGTGCCTCATTGACTAATATTGAAATCTATGGTCCACAAACTTGAAAAAAGTGTATGCTAAAACCCTTGACCTACGGGCCATGGGCCTGTGGAAAAAAAAGACGTTAATGACCATATAGATAATAAAGGGTCATTATGCTATCCGTGGAAATAATGTAAGAAATGTATGTATGTATATGAATGATACCTTAGGTTACCGGCACATTAACGTTGAAGAAATCAGTCTGGCATCCGTTTATTTACGAAGTGTATGAGTGATCCGAAAAAAATGGTTCTGACAGTGGCATGCTCCAATATTTAATGGATTAGTCTAATGGTTCAGTAAAATAACGGTGGTTAAAGAGTATAGCATTTAGTGCAGCATTATGCCGACCATTCTAAAAACACACAGATGATTTTATGCATCTTGCCAGAATTTTAACTCTCTTGGGGTTATTTATCATGCGCCAGCACATGTGCCGAACATCAAGAGGTTCCGGCCTCATGATGTATACCTGATGTATGCATGATGTATGCGGGGGCCTGCAACGCATTTATTTCTACACCAGGCCCTACCTGGTATAGAAATAAACGCAGCCAGCGAATTTTCAGCACGTGCCCCTCTGGCGGCGGCCTCAATTCATGCCCGTCCAGGCCAGAGGACGTGGTGGAAAGTGCAAATAATTGCAATTGCTAGCATTAAGCTAGCATTTACGATTATTTCAGGGCTTCTACGACACTGCCATCGCGTAGAAACCCTAATAAATACCCCCCTCTGTTGTTAATTTATTCATACATTTCCTGGAAAATATAAAAGCAATGACACACAATGCAGTGCCAGTACTTTATTGGCCTCCGATGCTGCACCGTAATATGGAATTTACATATGGAAAACTTATTTATGTGAAAGGAATTAGTCTGATGATAGTATATTCTGGACTGATGTTCAAAGTGGCTGCAACCATCCTAAAAGTTAAAGAGGACCTGTCACCCAGAATTTCTGCACTAGGAGCTGCTTACTAAAGTAACAAATACTGCCGCGCTGTACCCTACAAGCGCTGCCTCTTCCCCGGACCGCCCCACTTGCTCCGTAGGCCGGCTGTGACTGCCGTGTGACATGGGGCAGTCACCGCCCCTAATCCCGTCCCCCTCATGAATACGCCGGATGGCTTTGAGAGCGGTCCGGAGTATGTAGGGTACAGCGCAGCGGTGTTATATAGCGTTATCGGAGGTTTAGTAAACAGCTCCTAGTGATGAAATTCTGGGTGATAGGTCCTCTTTAACTATAGTTTGCCCTTTACTTTTTGTTTTATTGTAGTTTGTTTCTGACAACCACTGAAAAGGGTTAAGGATTGTATTTATGCAGATATATGGGAAAGTTTCTCAGGCTTTTACAAACTCGCATTTAAGGGGGAGCGAAGCTGTTACAATGTGATGGAAAATCATTGTGACTTTCACACTGCAGTGTAAGATGTGTTATCACAGTTCTAACCACATTTTATGCAGTTTGATCAAGTATTCACAATATATCACAGTGTTATAATACATCAAAGATTCGTGGAGGCAGGCCATGATTTCATAGTCTGTGAAGGTGTGGGAACTCTGTACATGTGCAGTGGTGGATGTCAGCTGCACATGTACAAGGGTTTCCCATAGCCCAAATTCCAGAACTTCGACTCCAGCTCCAATAAAATAGACTCTGCCTTCACAGTTCTGTTTTCTGGTCCACTGTAGCATTGCTGATATAAAAGCTGCCATTTCTTTTCAGTGTCTTATTGCTGTAATCTATAGCAGAGGAGCTACACTCCTGAGCATGTACATAAAATGCATCACACATTCATCTCTGTAAATGGATATCAGTGGTGCACAAACAGAGTTGACAGGCCACATGCAGTCTGTCAAGCCATGAGCTGCTTTTCACACCCTGCTGACAGTCAGTCCAGTGAGAACTACCATAAACTCTCATTGGTGAAGTGGAGCTGAGAATTGGTGAGTGCAGTTGAGAAGTCCTCACTTCTCCCGGGTCCTCTCCTGCCGCTCCTCTTAATGTCCTGACTCCTGACACTGGTTGTATGTGTTAAGGTCAGGACCCAGAGCAGAGGGCCTGCAGGAGAGGACCAAGGAGTGGTTAGTACTTGTCAACTGTACTGTACTGCTCCTGGGTCCTCTCCTGCTCCTGGTGCACTTTTGCCCGCGGTCCTGATTCTGCCACCTACAACCAGCATGGCACACAGAGCAGAGCAGCACATGGAGGAGAGAAGAACATATAGTGTGATGCCGAGAGGAGAAGAGCCAGGAAAGAGGATTTATTTATGTTTTGTCTGCTCCGGTATTATTGTCTGTAATGGGCTCTCAAATATTTGTCTGCACTGGGGTTTCTAGTATCATTAGTTTTTTGCTCTGGGGATTTGTTTACAGGGGCACGGCGCCTCTGCTCCGACAACTTGTGACGGCCGGGGCATGCCACCCATCTCCTATCCCAGTACATGCTACAGCGCTGGTAAAGGGGACAGGTGGGCATGGCAGGTGGGCGGCATAGTCAGAGCAGAGCAATTATAGGTTTATAATGGACATTTAATTATATATATATATGTCCATTATTTATTATATATAAATTAAATTTAGAATTTAGATGTCATACTAAAAATCTGCAAATCCAGCAGACCATTCCTTAAAAAACTGAAAAACTCAACATTAGAACTCCTGCAATATCAGGCTATGAACAACTTTTGTGGTCAGTTGTTTGTGGCCCACGTGTAATTGGTGTGTGAGGTCTGACGATCATACACAGGGCTGTGGAAACCATGGCCGTTTGTATGAAATACATGAATATGTTTGTGTGCATGAGGCCTAACCTTGTATTACATGATTGCCCATTCCATGTAATGGCCTCCACATAATAATATATTTTCTCTGCAAGATCTTCCTTTGTTCCCTTAAAGGAAATCTACCAAAAACAAGCATGACAACCAGGAGCACATACTCATAGAACCAGGCACTATGTCTGTGATAATCTTCTTATATTTCTAAAATTGACATGTTAAATTATGCTAAAGGGCTCTTAGGGGTGTTACCAGAGCCCCTCCTTGCTGCAGCTTCACGGATTCTTATACTGCCTCCCTCCTCAGCACTTTCTCCTCCATGTGCCTGATGTAATCTCACTGTAGCAGAGGAGGTTTCAGCACACACTGGGAGGGGATGAGTGTTCCTACACAGTGTAACAACATGTGAATCTATAGTACAGAGGGGCTTTGGTAACCCATTAAAGTTAATTTTAGAAGAGCGGTGGCCATGGATAACAAATATAAGAAGATTACCACGGTCACTATCCCTGGGTCATGCTTGATTTTGATGGTAGATTTCCTTTAACCTATTATTCCTACCATATCTCAAATGAGGATTTCATCTAAGCAAACACTGTCTACATGGGAAAATCGTTTTTTAGAATAGTATCGTTGTTTCGGTGTTGCTTATCAGGGTGATGATAATAGTAGATCTTTTTGCTGTTGGGTAGATGTAGGGCTACTATTTTACCCAACAATTTCTCATTTTTGCATCTTTAATTGCTTAAGACGTCAAGAAAACAACAAACATTATGGGAAATGAACTGTGACCTATAATTTGTGGTTTAGCAGTGCACATAATTCTAAATTCCTGGAAGATGCTGGGAGGGGGCACAGGCAACTCAGCAGGTTAGAAAATCATTTAGTCAGACACCATATTGGTTCACAGTGGGGGTTTCTGTAGTTATTTCAGTTTGTTGCAAATGAAAATAAATATTTTGTGCCAATGATAAGTGTGAGCTACAAAATCCTGCTGGTAATATTACCCATTGTAGCCAAGAAAAAACTGCAACATGACAATGTTACAATTACTACCTTACAGAATCAGAATATTCTTATGCTGCTGAATTATACGAGGGGACTCCATGGAGACTCTCTGCCACTTTCCTTCTGGATATCCTATAGTGTAAATGTAAAAAAAAAAACCCAACACTTTAAATTTCTAGCACCAACATTGATATATGTTTTCTTCTCTGTTCAGAAAAAAGCTAAATTCTGACTTGTTATTTGTTAGACCAGAGACTGCAGTTGGTCCAAGATTTATGGAAGAGGTTCTGGCTCCGTGGACCAACCACAGTGTTGAGGGTGGGTCTCCAAGTATCATATGTCACTATGAAGCTCAGAGTCGCGTCCTCTGCACTGTGGTTAATCCATAAAATCTGGCTTCTAGCCTAACCAAAATTAAGTGAACTGTAATAGCACAATTGATAACAAAGCACTTAGGGTTTACACAAATGGTCCAAATCCAGCATAAAGTCTACTTGTATTTTGTACATGAATGCAGAAAAAAGCAATGTAAATATATATTGTATTAAAAAAAAGGATATGAAAGCAAGATAAGTAAAGAAAACTTTAGGAACTACTTTGTGAAAATTATCAGTATAACTTTCTGGTAAATTTCTGGTCTTTCTATGCTGAGAAGTCAGGTGGGTGGTCCTATCAGTGACTGACAGCCCTCTGTGTATTAGTGTGCATACAGTGATGCCAATTATGGAAAGCACCACCCACATGACACATGAGCAGAGAAAAAGCAGAGATTTAAATGTATAAAATACAATATGCAAGGGTCTTCAAATAACACAATTATGACAATATTTTAATTAGTATTAATTGCAGTTTTGCTTTTCTTCTTAATTGGAGCATCATTAAGGATACAAAAACAAATGTGTACACGGTGTCCAAACTCTTCAAATAAAGAATAGCAAGATTTATTATGTTATGTCCTTATGTCTTCCCAGCTGGAGTTTGTGGACTATGTATTCCATGTGGAGAGGGGACGCAGGGAAACAGCGAATCTGGAGTTGCTCCTGCAAAGGTGTAGTGAGGTACAGCACTGGGTCAGTACTCAGACTCTGCTGTGTGAGGCACCAGCAAGACGCACCCAACTTCTCAAGAAATTCATCAAAACAGCTGCCATGTGAGTACATGTCCATTCTTAGTGTTAGGTTCTCTTTATTTACGGTAATAATGGCCCTTCTATATTTTCCACCATTGTTAACTTTTTACCCAACATATTTAGACCTGTTATATTGGAAGTGATCAATGGGACCAACATCACCTGTTGTTGGCGATTGGTGCTCTTAAGCTGTAACTTACCCAGACCTACCACATTCACTCAAATATAAGGACAGTACACTGAGCTTTACCCACTGTACATATAAAATATTCATGTAAAAATCAGTATTGACCCATAACGACCCCTGGTTGCAGACGGACCCCTCTGCCCGCTGTGTCCCCTGGTGAAGCTCTCTGGATACTTTACTATAGTTCCAGGCTGCAATGATCAGCTGTAAGGTCTCTGTAATAAAGCTTTATTGACAATCCTTGTTCCCATGACACCACAAAATTTTGTAAATCCAAATTTTTTTTCTGATGTTACAATTATAAAAATATATAGCTCCGACTGACATATAAATTCAACTTAAGAATAAATCTAAAGAACCTGTGTTATATGTAACCAGGGACTGCCTGTACACAGTTATTGGCCATGATATTTTCATCCACCGCAGCATATGTAGCAGGGTTCCTATGACCCATATGACACTCTCTACTTATCCTCATTTTCTAATAACACTCTGTATCTTCACTCTCTTTGGACTCTCCACAGTTGTAAACAGAACCAGGACCTTTTATCCTTTTTTGCTATAGTTATGGGTCTAGACAATGGTGCCGTGAGCCGCCTACGTGTTACTTGGGAGGTAAGATGATCTCTCTAGTTGCTTGATGTAAAAAAATGCACAAATTGACATGGATGGGGTCTATATGAATGTATTTATATGTATACATGCTCACTAGAAGTCTCTGTCACAGATTGCAGTAATGATAGGAAAGAATAGCTATGGAAAAGTTGTTTGTAGAAACAAGTCACTGAATAGGAAATACTCACAATAGTTGAACAAGGTGCTAGCTTCATCAAAGATCATGATACCTCAGCAGAGTAGCCACTACAGAAAGACAAGAGGGTGGAGTCTTAGTTAGTGGATAAAAAGGGGGAAGGTCCCAGGTGTCGGCTAGTACCACCAGAGGTTCCACAGACTCTTCTCTTAGAGACTCTGACAATTATAACAGGAATTGTACTTTCAGATACTTTTATATTTTAATTTGATAATCTCTTAATTGTCTTTTGTCCTAAACTGAATAACCTAAATTTAATATCTTTAAATCCCCTTATCACTCTGGTCTCTCTCTTCTGAACTCGGTCTACTTAAGCTATGGCCTTCTTATTCAGCATTCTATACAATGTTCCACGTGTGGTCTGACCAGTGATTTATATGAAGGCAAAACTATGTATTGATGTATAACTCTGCTAGAATGATGTTCTCTCCAGAAGCATTTACTTTAACACTAGTGTTTAATAGGTGTATCTATCCATGTCTTCATTTATTTATCTTTTTTTGTAGAAACTACCTGGGAAATTTAAAAATCTCTTTAGAAAGTTTGAAAATTTAACGGTGAGTTTGATAAAGTTTCTGTTGTTGATTTTCTTTCTCACATTTTTGGTACTTTTTACATTTATAGTTCCAATATGTTGTCAAGTAATATTGAATATGCCCAATATTAATGCAAGGCTGATAGTGTATATCTTGCAGGAGTTTTACATAAGATAGGTCATCTTCCACTGTATATATATGTAGACATCTCACCTTCTAGTAATTTTTCCTGTATTCCTCTAATATTTTCAATTTCCTTCTGTAGGACCCCTGCAGGAATCACAAGTCGTATCGTGAGATGGTGTCTCGTATGAGACCCCCGGTTATACCGTTCATCCCTCTTATCTTGAAAGGTAATAAAAAATGAATGGTACATATGATTAAATTTCCTGAGTAACTGCACATGCTATAGTCTTGGGGACAGGCTGTGTCCATTGATTTTAACTATCTATGGAAATTCCATTAGTGGTTTAAAAGTGTCTCTGATCCTCCTTCCTTATCTTCTAGACCTTACATTTTTACATGAAGGAAGCAAAACCTTCCTCGATGGACTTGTAAACGTGGAGAAAATGGTGAGCACCATAGTAACCTGCATTATCACTTTCACAATTTGGCATTTTTGTGAGAAATTTAATTTACCGTATAGACAGAAAATAAACACGTATTCTATATGATCTAACATGCATTCGACATGTAGAAGTATATCAGCTTCTGTGAGTCTTACCCTAAAAATATCCTGTTAAGGAACGATTTTGTCTTGGAAAAATTTCGCCTACAAGTAGTAACAGAACTGTTTTAATGATACAGGGAGTGCGGGTTGTCATGGTTACTGTTCTCTTTTCATTTCACAGCACGCCATAGCAGAGAAAGTGAGGACTGTGCGAAAATACCGGAGCAGCCAAATGAGTAAGTGCATGAAAGGGTCATGGTAAACATGTGAAACCACTTTGCACCTAGGTCTCTGAGCTGTGTACACACTTATTTCCAAATTTTGCTGTTATTATAAAGACTTGGGGCAGGTCTCGCAGCTCCAGTACTTTAGATTAGCTTTTCCATGTGCTTAATGTATAACACAATACAATATGAGACGCTATAAAGCACTAGATATACCCAACTCTAAGGCTGTTTCTCTCAATGACACAAAGGTAGGTGATGCCATTCAGGTGAGGACATTCATTAGAATCAGCATTGGCATAACGCCAAATGTGTGCCAGTGGGTAGGGCGGACGCATGAATGCCTCGGCCCTCTCATTTTGCTAAAGTCTCTGCTAGAAAACAGGGAAGACTGCTCCTTATTTTTAGACCAGGTTTGACTTGGTCTAAACTAGTCATACCTTACGTAGATAAGGGGAGAGCGGCGGACCACCTTTTTTGGATTTATAGCCTTCAGCAAATCAGGTGTGTGGTATGCTGGCGAGGGGAGGAACCACAATGAAGGCTTAAAATGCCAGTGTTACAATATCCCCCCATTATGTTTCCTTTTGATTAGTTGGGTTTTGCAAACATTTATATACAAATAAATTAGGAAATATATGTGTATTATTGAATAAATACACTTTGTTACACTCTATACAGCTCTTAAAATACACTCTATTGCAGCCCTTACCCTATGTTATAGCTGTCTGTATTGGTTATTCATATTGCTGGTACTAATTCAACACCAGAGTAGTAGGAGATCTCTACATTATAGCCGATAGGGTCCCTGCAGAGGGATCCAGAACCTGAAGTTACACCCCTGCAATCTGTTATAGTGTATGGAAGATGCAGAAATAGAACATTTAACTATTTCAGTATCTGGAGAGTAATTGTTCTAGAAATGCCACCTGTTCAGGGCAAGGGGGTGAGGACAAAGCCCCATTCTCTGTGTAACAAAGAAGAGTGTAAGTATGCATGTATGTGTAGCCAGGCATCATAAATCATGCATACAGTTGTGAGCTGTACACACTACAATATACAGATGAAAAAGTAGACACAATACTGCAATTTTAACAAGGGCCACCAGTAACCCACCATTAATGACTAAATCTTTATTAATATAACCCCATCTCATTCTCTGGCGCTGTACAGATCATGGAGTAAATATACAAACAAAATACACTCACCGGCCACTTTATTAGGTACACCATGCTAGTAACGGGTTGGACCCCCTTTTGCCTTCAGAACTGCCTCAATTTTTCGTGGCATAGATTCAACAAGGTGCAGGAAGCATTCCTCAGAGATTTTGGTCCATATTGACATGATGGCATCACGCAGTTGCCGCAGATTTGTCGGCTGCACATCCATGATGCGAATCTCCCGTTCCACCACATCCCAAAGATGCTCTATTGGATTGAGATCTGGTGACTGTGGAGGCCATTTGAGTACAGTGAACTCATTGTCATGTTCAAGAAACCAGTCTGAGATGATTCCAGCTTTATGACATGGCGCATTATCCTGCTGAAAGTAGCCATCAGATGTTGGGTACATTGTGGTCATAAAGGGATGGACATGGTCAGCAACAATACTCAGGTAGGCTGTGGCATTGCAACGATGCTTAATTGGTACCAAGGGGCCCAAAGAGTGCCAAGAAAATATTCCCCACACCATGACACCACCACCACCAGCCTGAACCGTTGATACAAGGCAGAATGGATCCATGCTTTCATGTTGTTGACGCCAAATTCTGACCCGAGTCTCTGACCCGAGACTCATCAGACCAGGCAACGTTTTTCCAATCTTCTACTGTTCAATTTCGATGAGCTTGTGCAAATTGTAGCCTCAGTTTCCTGTTCTTAGCTGAAAGGAGTGGCACCCGGTGTGGTCTTCTGCTGCTGTAGCCCATCTGCCTCAAAGTACGACGTACTGTGCGTTCAGAGATGCTCTTCTGCCTACCTTGGTTGTAATGGGTGGCGATTTGAGTCACTGTTGCCTTTCTATCAGCTCGAACCAGTCTGCCCATTCTCCTCTGACCTCTGGCATCAACAAGGCAATTCCGCCCACAGAACTGCCGCTTACTGGATGTTTTTTCTTTTTCGGACCATTCTTGGTAAACCCTAGAGATGGTTGTGCGTGAAAATCCCAGTAGATCAGCAGTATCTGAAATACTCAGACCAGCCCTTCTGGCACCAACAACCATGCCACGTTCAAAGGCACTCAAATCACCTTTCTTCCCCATACTGATGCTCGGTTTGAACTGCAGGAGATTGTCTTGACCATGTCTAAATGCCTAAATGCACTGAGTTGCCGCCATGTGATTGGCTGATTAGAAATTAAGTGTTAACGAGCAGTTGGACAGGTGTACCTAATAAAGTGGCCGGTGAGTGTAAGACATTACAGAGTAATAACATGGTCAGATGGAACAACAGGAACAAGGGCCCTGCTCACAAGAGCTTACAAGCTATACGATTGGTATAAACACATTAAAAAAAATCATCACTATCAATGCTATCAGTATTATTTAACCCTTTCATGTCTGCCATATGGTAATATACGTCCTATTTGCACATGCTCTGTGCAGAAAGGATGTTTATAGACGTCATGATAGTGGCCATATTAAACAGGAGAATCCTCTCTTTAATATGATATCTGCATAATGTATGGATGCTTCAAAGAATCGTAGATATCCACTCTTAAAGTTGTAGTAAAAAAATTGTAATTTTTATATTCAGTTTTCTTTTTTCAAGAGTTCCGATGGTAACTTTAAGAGTGGATATCTCCGTTTCTGTAAAGGATCCATACACAATCCAGGCGTTTGAAATGAGCCCCCCTCCAGCCTGTCAGCTGAAGGCAGAATGTAGAAGAAGTTATTCAGTTTTACTACCTATTTTAAAAAAATTAAAAAAATATCTTATTTTGAATTTGTAGTTATTTGTAGTTTTGTAGTTTTGTAAAAAATATGTAATTAATAAAACTCTCCTACAAAGTTAAAGTCTCACATGCCTTGAAAAAAAAAAACTGAGTAAAAATATTGAGTTCAGTATAACTGTACTTTGGCTCCACTCTGTGGTAGAACCTGATATTGCTGCCCTTCATTAAACTTCTAATTTTTCCTTCTTTTTACTTTTAACTAGGGCTGGACACAGATGTCTCTCCAACTCATTTGCAGAATAAAGCCTATGTGCGCCAGTTCCAAGTCATTGACAATCAGAACTTGCTTTTTGAGCTGTCCTACAAGCTGGAACCCAATGCACAGTGACCGGAGCACTGTATGCTATTTAGGAGGTGTATGGCACAGGGTGTCATACGCTTGGTACTCAGAGCAGGAATGCAGATATAGCTATACGAAGATGCATTGCGAGAAAGACAATGCTAAGGAAGATATTCTGATTGTGCTACGTGGGTCTGGTCAGTAATGGACATATGTATCCTCCTGTGTAAGGGAGGCTTCTGTCAAACTCCTAGAACTGCAGATGGAGGAATGAGCGTCATATAATAGGTTATAGACCAGGAGATATTTTTGTAAGAAGATGACATGTACAATCCACTTTGTGCTATTTTCTTATTGGGGAAATAGAAGGGTTAAAATTATATATATAAACACATATATAATGGGTTGCAGTCCTGCATTTGAAGTTCCGCAGGCAAATAATGTACATAGGTATTCATGGGAACATACAAATCTTGCTGTATATAGTATGTGTTGTATTTTGGGAGGTGGGTGTATAGTGGGTATATTTAAATCATGTAGGATTTGCTGTCATGTGCAGCTAACATACACATTGCAAATGTGTAATATGAATATATATGTTACAGTACACAAGGACACGGAGTAGAGGATAAGTAAAGGATAACGCTACCCAAACATGGAAAATTCGGGATAATTGTGTTAAACCCATAACCTATGATAAAAGTAAAGTTCTCCCAAGGCATCCTTTTTGGGGAGGGACATATAGGGTGGCTGGGAGTAAAAAACAAATAGGATTTTTATTTTATTAAAGGGATTGGGTGGCCCTTGCCAATCCACAGGATAGGTCATTAGTATCCGACCACCCAAACCCTGTATTAATCAGCAATTCCGGCCCAGTCCTAGGTAAATAACCTAATTCTACATAACATTAAGCCCAATTGTGGGTAAGAATCACACTGCCCATAAACACACAGAGCATTATGCTTTGTTCCTATGGATATAATCCTAATCCTTTGAATTGATCCATGTAAAATGTAATATACATAATACACATCAAGCGAGGTTAACCAATAAAAGGATACAATCCGCTGCTATGAACAAAGGACAATGTTATAGAGATAGCAGCATATATTAACAGAGAAGCCCTGATGTGTGCATGCATATACCCTCCGATATACATACAGGCCTATATATCTATATAGGTATAACATGTACAAGTATTCATGTTCATACGTCTACGTAGACACCTGTGCACTTATGTAGCCCAAAGGCACATATGTACCTTTTAAGCTGTATAGCGCCATCAGGTTAGAGCTCGTCTGGACGGGTTCATGTACGATGTTAGAGTCCGTGTAAAGGTTTTTGTACTGAGAGGAACTGTATAAATGTTTTATATCTGTTTATTTTAAGGTTATTATGGCAAGCTGCAGAAATTTAGCACTTAAATGGGCAAAGAGTCCCAGGGTAGAAACACTGGAAAGGCCATATAAAGAAAGCACTCTGCCATTAAACAGCCTTTACAACATGCATTGTGGTCAAGTTATGTTTTTTTTGTTGTTGAATATATGTGTATATAGGGGGAGGAGTATATATCGGTAGCAGCTGGCGATTGGCTGCTGCCGATGAATGGGGCGTTCCCCAGTGATGTCACTGTCCTAATATGGACAGTGACATCCCAGGGTCCTAGCGGGCGACGCATGCGCTCGGCGGGGCTGTGGGAAGAGATGCAATACGCTGCATACACTCCCCATAGCCGTATTTTGCCTTTGCTAAGCGCATACACCATAAACAGGACCTATAATGGCCACACAGAGGCAACAACTATGCCTACGTCTGCCACTATTTGTCAATGTATAAAGGTTACAAGGTCAATTAGTTACAGTCTCTTATTGAGGGCACACATTTCAGTTTCCGTCGAAATAGTATAGTCACTCTAAAGGACAAGTGGCTTTCTCAGAAATGATAGTCCCAAGTAATGACACAGTCTTATGGGAGCCGCAATGATAAAGATGGTAACCACGGAACAGAATCTAAGGATCAACTGAGGGTATATATTATTGGCTTTGCGCTCGTTTTTTGGTGGACACATTTTATTTTTGTTGCTGCACTATGTGAGCCCTATTTATTATATGTTGGAACCAGAATTTAGCTTTTTTTTTCTTACAGCTCTTCAATCCCAACGGTTTTCCTTTTGGAACAAAATTAGACCAACCAAAAGCAAGTCTGCTAACCTATGAACCCCTTCATAAATATGGTTTGACATTTCTGAAGCTCATGGGGGATATTTATCAGGACCACTGGCGCCACTGGCGGTGCGCAGAGGCCCTGAAATAAAATAATAATAAATAATAATTCTTTATTTATATAGCGCACACAGATTACGCAGCGCTGCACAAAGCATGTCAAATTCGTCGCAAATGCTAGCTTATTGCTAGCTTTTGCGATTATTTTCCCCAATCCGCCACCTTCACGCCAGTGGGGCGTGAAGGGGGGGCGCGGCCAGACGGGAGTGGGCCAGCGCGGGGCGTTACTGTCCCCGCGCCTGTGCACTTGCTGCTGCCAGCTACTTTTCATACGTGAAAAGTCGCCGGCTGCGTAGGTTAAGCGCTGCTGGCAGCCCGATACATCAAGAGGCAGAACCCTCTTGATGTATCGGGCTGCGAATTTGCAGCAGCGGTGCGATCATCCGCTGGCGCACGAGCGCCAGCGTATGATAAATATCCCCCCATTTGTTCTTCTTGCGATGCACCAGATACATTAAAGGAAACCTACCATGAGGAATCTGTAGGAATCGAATGTAGATCTGATGGTAGATTCGTACGACCTCCCTCTACCCTAATCTGTAATTTAATAATCCTGGAACCTAACCTAAAAAAATGTATTTTAGTAATATGTAAATTAACAGCAGAGGCCAATTTTCACAGCCATTTACGGTAGCCAGTAGTCACAACACCAGCCCCACAGTAGCCAGTAGTCACTGTAGCCAATAGTCCCAGTGCCTCCCCCAGTAACCACAATAATGCCCACATTATTATATGTATGCCACTAATGATCCACAGGTAGGTACACAGAGCAAATGTTATTGATCATGGCCACCACATCTCTTTCTCCTGCATAGCTTATTCCCATTTCAGTAAATTAATGTTATTATATGATAAAAGTATACAATTTACAAAATACTTTCTGTATCAATCCCTCACGATCTTTCAGATCTCTGCTGATGATATTCTATAGAAAGGTTCTATGTCTACATCCGGAGAACAGAAATCTGACCATGGTCACATGGGTGCACAGCACAGAGAGTAATCTCTGTGTGATACTAATGATATGCGGACCAGTATCACCCCCTTACAGAATCCATATCCATAGGGAATGCCATAGGGAATGCCCACCCATTTTCAGTGGATTGGGCTATCTATTAGGGTTGATCTCATATAGATCGAAGGAAAACTCAATTGAGAATAACACAATTGGTGTATTGATATCTGAACCATGTGTAGTTGAGAGGGGGCACCCTCATACTCATTAGAGGTAAGTTCTGGACACTAATTTATTCAGATGATATTTGTCTAATATGAGTTCCTAACATACTGTCATATAATCCATTTGGATAAATGCAATAAGAGGACAAAGCCCACCAATTGCCACCCCCTTCCTCCCAGAAGTGTAAAGCTATCCTTGCAGATCTTCCCTAGGCTGGTAATATACCTTACAGTGAAGGAGAGAGGTTAAACTTAACCAAAAGGCTGACATTTCCTGTGAGTCTACAATAACAGTCTGACATCCTCTGGGATCGGTTAGGCAAAAGAACATGTATGGCAAAGAACAGGGAAAGCAGATTATACAGCTAATTGCCATAAAACTGCAGGGGAGACCATCTTAAATATGGATGAGCAGCAGGAAATAGAGAACTTTACATATAAAGCTGCAGCCAAGCTCAGATAACATACAGACTTTCTGCTGATCAGCAACATCACTGCAGGTGCCATCAGCAGCACTGCAAGCATCCGATTTAAGGGAGGGAACCCCCTACTAGAATTTGTGGAGATGGCTTGTAGAAATATGCAGATCTTGGTCTTGTACTGCATATTTCTGGGTATAGTATGTGCAGGAGTGAATTTGTTTCCCGGACACCTTTAGACAAAAAGCACTGAATAAATAGCATAGCTGCAAAGAGTATGGCCGTTAAGCTAGTCATCAATGGTAGCACATTCTGCCTGGCGGGATGTAACAGTAGCAGTAGTGTACATATTGGGGCTCATTTACTAAGGGTTCGAACGCTGCACTTTCGTGAGGTTTCCCGAATATTTCCGTTTGGAACCGAATTGCCCCAGGATTTTGACGCACGCGATCGGATTGTGGTGCATCAGCGCCGACTATCACATGAAATTGGGGGCCGTGGCTGTTGGACAACCCGACGGATTCGGAAAAACCGCGGAATTTAAAAAACTAAATTGTGTCGCAAGATCAGCACTTACATGCACCAGGAAGAAGAAGGTGAACTCCGGCGGACCTCGGCGCAGTAGCGACACCTGCTGGATATCGGGCGCACGATCTTAGTGAATCCCGGCAGATCCGAATCAGCGACGGACAACGCGCCACAGAATCGCAACTGGACCGGGTAAGTAAATGTGCCCCATTGTGCTGGCCTGTGACATGACTGCCATGCAGGGCATGTGTGCAGCTTTTCAACAAAGAAAAATAAATTTCAGGTTCCCCATGCCAGCAAATTCTGTGCCCCCATCTAACACCAGTCCACACAATTCACCACTGTAAGGGTGAAGACACACATGGCGTTTTTGGGCCGTTTTTGGGCCGTTTTTACTGAGTGCGTTTTCAGATCGTTAAAAACGCATGCGTTAAAAAACGCATCCGTTTTTTAAAAACGCATGCGTTTTTTTGAAAACGCATCCGTTTTTGTCCGTTTTTCCGAAATTGCGCAATGAAAAACGGACAAAAACGCATGCGTTTTCAAAAAACGCATGCGTTTTTAAAAAACGGATGTGTTTTTTAACGCATGCGTTTTTAACGATCTGAAAACGCACTTAGTAAAAACGGCCCAAAAACGGCCCAGAAACGCCATGTGTGTCTTCACCCTAAGGCATACATATCAATGTCACGCACATTTGAAGGCTGGGGGTGGCTTAAAAAATAAACTTATACTCACCTCCCTCCAAGCTTGCATTCAATTACAGTGCTGCCCTTACTGTCAGGTCTCTGTTTGTGCCATCCCAACCAAGCAGGTGCACGGCAGTGGTCGGGACGGCACCATTGGCCTCTGTATACTAACAGAGAACCGGCTGTGACAGACAGCACCACAACTGGCTGGGAAAGGGGAGTGAGATATTAGTTCTCTTTTATATGTTCTGCCCACCCCCAGACATATATAAAAAAAAAGTTGATGCCTGGACAAGACCCTTAATCAATGACTACAAAACAAATCAGACAAATTGGCATGTAGTAACTTCCAGGTGATGATCCGCGCTATATCATCTGCATCACGTCTTCCGGTCATGAGTTATCGCTGCTGTATTATTCCCCAAGCGTCTTCATTTATTTTGCAAAAAAAATGATGATAAGGGAACTAAACTTTCTCAGGGAAAGTCACCAATCAGTAGGACATCACTATCTCTCACGCTGCTCTGCTGGGATTTTGCTCCACTGTTCTTCCAGTTTCTTCTTCACAACAGACTGCAGTGGGTTACTTTGCCATAACTTTGTCACCAAGGATTTTCCAGAGGTTTTCTACTGGCTTTAGATCAGGACTGGGCTTGCCACTTCATTGTTTCAATGTTTTCTGCTTCAAAGAGTTGCTTTACCCATTTTGCTATGTGAGAGGGGGGAATTTTCCTGCATGAAAATTGCTGGCTGATTGAGTGAAGAACACAAGGAAGGAACCACGTGTTGTTGAAGAAGGTTCTGATACACACTTGCATTCATTCTGCCGTGTAGCTGTATGAGAGGTCCAACTCCTTCTGCATAAAACATTCCCCAAACCATGACACCTCCTCCACTGACTTTTTTACACACATTGGGGGATATTTATCAGGACCACTGCGCCACGTCAGTGTCATAGAAACCCTGAAATAATCGCAAATGCTAGTTTATTTCTAGCATTTGCGATTTTTTACCCCAATACGCCACCTTCATGCCAGTGGGGAGTGAAGAGGCATGAAGAGGGGTCACGGCCAGCTACGATATAGTGACTCATTGTAATTTTTTTTATTGTTTTAATGAGATTTAAAATATATAATATATATCACTCATATATATATCATTTTCAAATCTGCACCCCTCAAACTATCAGAAACAGCTTTTAGGAAGTTTGTTAACACTTTGAGATCTTGAGATCTATTCTGATGCATAGGCTGACACACTGCATGTAGGGTCCTCTCTCAGACAGGACCTTACAGGCATTTACTATTGGCAGCCCTGTGGTCTTAGCTCAGTCCCCAAGGCTGCCATAGCACCGATCAGAGCCCCCAAAAATGCGCTGATCGCGCAGGGAATCCTAAGAAGATCACACACATTGTTAGTAGATTACTGCTGACTCCCCGTGCTTCCTGATGCCGCTTCGGCTCCGATGCAAAGATGAATCGGCATGGGCTCCACAATGTACTATTACGGCGTGAAGCACTATTAGCGGGACTCCATGCGTTAATAGTATGGCGCAGAGTTCCAAGAGGTTACATAGACACATCAGCCTCATGAATGCCTTAAAGGGGCCAAATGTAATTTTATCTACTGTAATAAATGTATTCACTCAAGCGAACTGTCTGAGAGCAAAACTGTTCTAATTGCTCATGGCAACCAATCAGAGCTTGTCTTTAATTTTCCCACAGCTGTTTATAAAATAAAATCTTAGCTCTGCCATGAGCCATGAGCAACTACAACAGTTTGCTCTCAGACACAGAAATGTCCCCCTGTGATCCTATTGGCTGGTGACATATGTTACAGTGTATTTAACATCTAAATGGCCAGGCTCCAGAGGTGTAACAAGCAGATCTTTTTCTCTTTTTAAGTTTTCATACTAGTGCTTCCCAGGAATACATATAAACCCATAAATTACTATTACTATGTTGGGGCTACTGTTACCCTTGGGAAGTATTCTGCTTCTGTCACTTATAAATTACACTGATCATAGAATTTGTATTTATATGCTGACTAAAGACCAGTAAGGATCTGATTTTTATTCCTTGCAAAGGCAACTACCCCAAAAGACAACATATCATAAAACTCTTCACTGATCATAGCCCACATGGGTTCACATCATGTTTTGTTTGATACATTGTAAGGACATGTCAGGAGGATTCCAATGTGTCCTCACAATATATTGCACTGTACGTCCCAGGTCGCTGCACACATGATGATGTTATCACATCACGTGCCTGGCTTCAGAGCGACCGAGTACAGCGGCCGCATGCTGAAGAAAGAAGGGGGTGCGAAGAAATGTGAGTAGATTTTTTTCCAGCATGCGTGGGACAGTGTGACTACCAGAATGGGGGATCTTTGAAGGGGGGAGGGGGGTTGTGAGGACAGTGTGGCAGCTGGGGAAGACAGTGTGGCTTATGGGGGGGTAAGGACAGTGTGATTACTGGGAGGGGGGCAGTGTGGTTACTGGGGAGGGGACAGTGTGGCTACTGGTGAGGGGACAGTGTGGCTACGGGAGGGGACAGTATGGCTACGGGAGGGGACAGTATGGCTACGGGAGAGGACAGTATGGCTACTGGGGAGGGGAGACAGTGTGGCTACGGGAAGGGACAGTATGGCTACGGGAGAGGACAGTGTGGCTACGGGAGAGGATAGTGTGGCTACGGGAGAGGATAGTGTGGCTACGGGAAGGGACAGTATGGCTACGGGAGGGGACAGTATGACTACGGGAGGGGGACAGTATGGCTATGGGAGGGGACAGTATGGCTACGGGAGGGGGACAGTGTGGCTACGGGAAGGGGGGCAGTGTGGCTTATGGCTTCAAAAATCCACAACTTTTTTATTTTTGCACAGAGCACCATTTAATATTCCATGCTGTACTGGGAAGTGGGCAAAAATTCCAAATGCTGTAAAAATTGCTGAAAAATCACACTTGCGCCATTTTCTTGTTGGCTTGGCTTTTACGTGTTTCTCTGTGCGTCCCAAATGACATGTCTTCTTTATTGTTGGAGTTTGGGACATTTGGCGGCTATTTTCTAGGAGTAACATTTTGGGATGCGGCAATACCCAACACGTTTCAGATTTTTACTGTTTTATGTCAGTTCTAGGATGATTTGAATTTGTAGGGTTTTGTTTTTTATCTTTTTTATTTTTTCAGACCCCCTAGGGTACTTTAACCCAGGGTGTCTGACTGATCCTGATCCTAACGATCAAAAACAAAAATGGCACCTACACCAGTGCCAATCAAATGGTTAAAACCGGTGGGTGTTTGCTTTAATATGAGGCAAGCACCCACCTTGAATGGAGATGCCTCAGCCATTTTATCAGGCTTAATCCTATCCTTCCAGGCTCACTCCAAAGATATGTTACCAGAAACAAGCTTACTACATATAAAAACATATGCAAGCTCATTTCATAGGTACAGTATTAGAACCAAGCATAGTACACAGATTCAGTGCTAGAACCAAGCATACTACAACAAAGCTTACTACAACGGAAACTCTGAAAACTCACTATGGAGTTTGCGTACCTCCTCACTGCCAAGCAACTGGGTCGAGCAACACAAGTGATCTGATAATAGAGGCAGGGACTTCTCAGTGCACATGATTGCGGAAGAGTGCGCAAGAACCGCATTGCTGCAGTGAGCCGACGTAAGAAGGGGGAGGAGCAGGTGAGAGACCATGTGGGAGGGGTGAGCAGGGGAGGTTTGGAGATGAGCATCGCTGAAGGGAGGAGAGATTCTAGATGGCAGACAGTCATTTAAATTCCCCCTCCCCCCCTCTCCTGGCCTTCTGTCCTCCTCCATCCTCCCTCCTATTGTGGCCACTGTCCTCCATCCTCTTCATATTGTGGCCTCCCTTCTCTCTCATATTGCGTCCTCCATTCCCCTCAAATTGTGACCTCTCCACGGTCAAAGGACCGTAGCTGCCCTGTGGTATGGTCCTGCTGCAACCAGGCACCCTTTGTTGACCAACCTGCCGCAAAGCTTTGGCCCTCTCATTGTCAGTCACGCTGATGGCCTCCCTGATATTCTGTTGGAGGATTTCACCCCGACCCCGCGGAGGTACTTGTGCAGGTGGGGGTCGTTCAGCTGCAGGCTTGGGTGCCACATAGGACCTGGTGCAGGTCACCACCAGTGGAATAGCAGCAACATCAGGAGAAGGAACCACAGGAGGAGTCAGTGGCCCCTGGGATCCAAAGGCCTTGGAGCACGGGCAGCAGCTCTTCACGTGGCACCTCTGTGGGGTCACCAGCCCGGATCCTCGGGACCAGCATGGTAGCAGGGAGGGGTAACAGTTTCCTTGCTCTGTCACCGACCTAAAGTAGGTACTCAGGACGGAAGCCAGAGTTAGTCCCCGATGCAGCCGTTGAGCAGAACTCTGGCTGTTCATGTAGGGAAAGGAGACGTGGTCTCACCATGGTGAGAACTCCTTCTTCACTCCATGAGGCATGCTGGGGGAACGAGGCACTGAGGGGGAACAGGAAGTTCTTGCACCAGAGGGCGGGGTTCAGGTCCTTATCGCTGTGGTGGGCTGAATTCGAGCCGAGTTGATCCGCCCAACTCGACTCGATGGGTTCTTCCTAGTTACCAGGTAAATAATAAAACTTGATTTTCTACTTTTCTAAGCATCGCTGGTGTTAGTTGAAAAAGGGATGCCCTTAGGACTAAAGGGCTCTATGGGAACCTGTCTTAGATGAATTTTTTTTAAACAGCGGTGACAGGTTCCCTTTAAACAAAAAAAACCTTACTCAACTTTCCATTTTTTTCCCGCAGTCCCACTTCATCCTCTCTCCGGGGCTCTGAGATGACGAGGAGGAGGGGCGGTACCAGTTGAATTGTAGCTCCTCCCCTCTTCTGACCGTGCACTTCGTCGTTCTAAGAGAAGAGGAAGCTGGACCGCAGGGGAATAATGGAAAGGTAAGTAAAGTCTAGGAGGCGGGACATTGCGGGATAGCACTGGACATTCTCCCTACCGCCCGGGGTAGCGAGACAGTTGGGAGCTATGTGTACATGAAATGTCAATTATATATCTATCTTCCTCTCTCCGTTTCTCTTTCCATATAAACTCCAACATGAGCTGTCTAATACGCATAACCTATAGCGACCAATCAAAGCTCAGAGCTCCTATTAATGACCTGTGGCAAAATATAAGCAGAGTTGTGATTGGTTGCTAACTGCCACAGCAGCAGCAGACAATGGCTCCTGTATATGGTGGTTAATAAGTGGATTTTGGAAAGCGCAGGGTGAAAACTTTGACTCATAATCTAGTCTAAGACATTCCCTTAGTCACAGAGATCAGAGATTTTAAACGCAACAGCGGGATTTCTTCAGCGGACACACATACATACACTCAGCTTTATTATATACATGTATATATAATAAATGTCATGGCTGCAGTCTCCTATTCAGCCCTCCACAACATGGCGGCAGTCGTAGAACATATCGCTCACTGACCTTCCCAACATGGCCGCGCTCGTTTCCCGCAAACGTGGGACGTGATGACGCCCGTCAGCCTAGCGCCACGCCCCTTGCGGTGACTCCATTTTGTGCTAGTGGAAGAAGCTGCTGGTTGTATTTCCGGGTTGTCTGAGACCGGGAAGACCGGAAACCGGAGGGAACAGCAGAGAGAGGGTAAGGGGCAGAGAGCTGGTTCCCTGAGAGTCGTGGCCGCTGTCAGGCCTCCTGTGAGGGGCGGACGGGGTGTGCAGCAGCGGTGCAGTGCCTTGGAGTGTGGGACGTGTCCAGGCTGTGGGATACACATTGTGGATGACAAGCAGCGCAGTCCTGGATGCCATAGGTGACCATTGCCAGCCTTGTACTGATTGGATACTGTGGAACTACAATTCCCAGCACCGCCTGTCAGTCCCGGCAATGTGAGGACATGCTGGGAGTTGTAGTTCCACGCTCTACCTTGTTCTGTAGGTACCTGACAAGGATAAGTGGTCACCTTTATACCATTGTGAGCCTAGGGCTGTCAGGGCATGCTGGGAGTTGTAGGACGTTGTGTAGCTCTCCAATACAATCTACTGCTGGCTGTGGGAGAAATATTGTAATAAGTGTAGTATCAGGAGGTCACAGTGTCCCCTTCTGCAGACACTGACATCTACCATCAGCAGATTTCACTATAGATGTAGAGTTTTTCTGATATTTCTGGGATCCTTATACATGACAGTATTTGTCTTGATGAGATATTCTGGGGGTCAGTAACCAATACCAGGAAATACTTGTGCTGCCCCATGAGAGATTTCAGTGCACATTGCTGTATAACGTTGCTGTAGTTTCCATAATGACGTCAATGCCTTATCCATGATCATTCTTCCTTATAACTGTACTGTACTGCTCCTCTGTCATTCCTTCTACAGTTTTAGGAATAAATTGACATCTTGGTCTTACCAGTTGGTGGGGGGCGTGTCCCTGCACAAACATGGATACTGTCCAATCGGTGATGTTCGTTTCGAGTCACACGCCCACTGAGAAGGGAAGTGGGAACACCTATTTGACAGTCTGTTTCTCCATTTCCAGGAGGTATAACAGAGGATCCGCAGAGTTTGGACATGTTCACATTTTCTGCAGTGGTTCCTCTCAGAGCACATTTGGTCCTGTATGCAGCACTTATGTGTCCAGGAAAGTGTTTGACCCCATAGCTGACCCCCTGGGTTCATAAGGTCCATCATCATGTGCTTGTTTCTTGTCCTTTTTTTGAACAACATTAATGTATATAAGGTTTGTCGCTGTATATCCATGTTCTTCAACAATTTTAAGCCATTTATTATTTTTCCATTCCATTTTCCAGTTCTTCAGTTTTGGAATGGAAATACTATGATTTACTTCCAGGGGCTTTAAAGGAAACCTACCATCAGGGATCCATCTAATAAGGTAGATCCCATGGTAAGTTGCTACCATTTGATGGTCCCTGTCTAATCTAAACAATTTGTAGAAGCAGAAAAACATATCTTTTACTTATCTTTTCTGCATGCGCAGAACTCCAGTTTCGGCACAAGGAAGCTAAGTGAAGGCAGGAGCATGGCGGGGGTGCTCTGGTAGGTGGCGTCAGCTGAGGCTACTGGGGTGTAGAATACTCCGCACCCCAATAGCCCGTGCTGATTAATTTACATAAGTAAAAGATTTTTACAGGTACTGCATAGAGAAAAGTCAGATAATGGCAACCTACCATGGGAGTTAACTTTTTAGGTAGTTCCTTGATGGTAGGTTTCCTTTGCTACTTATGGTCCTAATCGGAGATGGGTGTTTGCAAAAGTGTTACTGGCCGTGTGCAATGGATCGTTATGGAGAGGGGAGGGGGTCACTCATCCTCCTCTCCATCGCGGCTGATGTATGCCCACCCACCTGGCCGTAGCCGTGCGAGCATACGTTAGTGTGCATGTAGCCTTATTCCTGTTAAAATGAGGACATCATAGGGACACCTGTCAGACACTATTATAGTTGTTTCTGTACTGTGTAGACTGTTGTCTTATGTCTTCGGTTTATTGATACAAAGTATTTCATCATTCAAAACACAAAACCATCACGTGAGAAGTATAGGGCCTTGGGAAGAAAGATCCCCATGCCTCATAATATGGGATGCTGCACACTGTATACTGTACCAGTGAGTTCAGTGGGGTCACAATTAAAAGCCTAAGCCTAGAAATCTAGAGGGTTGCGTATGGTAATGGAGCTCCCACTCACTCTGGTGAGCTTTTTATTTATTTTTTTTTTATACTGTATGTTAGCTGATGATAAAGTAGATGACTTAAGGATGGAATTTCCCTTTAAGTGTAAAGGAAGACATGAGAATACCAGCAGTAGTCTGTGTGCTGCAAAATTGTGACCAGTAAATTGATTTATTCTATGATTCTTAGTCACAGGTTACATGGTGACTTTACACGTGCAACATCTTGGATCAGGTAACTGAATGCACTTGGTTCACTTCAGTCTCGGATGGTATAAGACATGCGGCAGATAACATCTTCTCCCCATAGAGGACACTGCCATTGCTATGCAACTTTCCACTTGTTTCTGTTGGCAAACAAAAGTGGTCTAAATGTATGGAGGAGACATGCTGGTAGTTGTTATCAGAGGGCAGCAGTTTTCTGGGATGGATGACGGAAGCTATGATTTTGCATTACACCTCCTGTTTATGCTACCTCACCCAGTTTTCTAGCAAGGTATGATAGGGGAACAGAGCCCCGGGGTGTGACTGCATAGCTCTGCTGCATACCTTACTAGACAGAAAGTGCAGAACCTCGAAAAATGTGGATTGTCCAGAAAAAAACAAGCTGCTGCGTCTCTAAACCTTATGCATAGTGCTGCCCCCAGGGATGCGAGCCTATTTATAGGCCAAAACTCATCTGTCCGTATATAATCCACAGGTGCTTACGCTCACCCAGGTGTACGTGTGTTGTCAAGAGGCAGGGCCCTAATCAAGTTCTCTGCTGTCAGGGGTTGTCTGAGATCTAGAACATAGATCGTAGACTAAATATACAATAATATGTTCTATGTCTTACTGTAATTACTGGAAATGGCAGAGTCTACTCTGCGGCTGTGATATCAGCCCCGTACTTTTGTGTGTGCCGGCCTCTAGGCTCTCACTACAGGACCTCTTATCTTCTGCACCATTATAACCTTTTCCCATTGAATGCCCTTTTTCCATTTCCGTTTTTTTCTCCCTCAATTCAAGTTATTTTATTCCTCAATGTACAGAGCTGCATTAGGACTTGTTTTATACACAATCCCATACAATGTAGCGAGAAGCTGGAAAAAAATATTCAAGATGTAGTAAAATTGCCAAACCTTTTTTCTCCAAATGACGCTCTAGTTTTATTCTTTGGATTAGTATGATCAGGGCAATACCAAATGTATATAGGTTTTAATACATTAAAAAAGTATCTTTTGTACTAAAAATATTTTCTTGGTTTCGCCAAATTCTCAGGCAAATAACTTTTCCATACCTGGGTTTTTGTGGTACAAGCCGATTATCACATTTGGATGTTATTTTCCTATAGGGTTCTCACTTGCACCCTGGGCTGTCTGATTGCTCATACAGTCTGCAGTTCTACTGTATTGCGGTATTTAGTGATTTTGCTGCTACTCTAATGGTGTTCCTCCAGCAGGTCCTGAATGTTTAGAGCAGGGGTAGGAGAACCTTTTTGGCTGAGAGCCATCAACACCAAGGGGGTCATTTATTTATTTTTTTTTCCTTCTTGTTTGTGTTTTTGCTTTTTTTTTCTGCATAATGGCTGTTTTGCGCCCTTTTTTTCCGGAATGTTATGCCATTTGTTGTTGCGCCCTATTTGTCATTGCATTGCACTTCTTTACAGATGTTTGCGCCGTCTGCTCCATTAGTCTAACGGACCCCTCGTCTTCGTGATCTGTGGGGGCCTCAGCACTAAGGATAGGGCCTAACTTTAGACTTGTATACTGGAAGCCAAGAAGATCTCTGGCTGTGTTGTAAAGGTGTGATACAAATTTGTGGAATTTCTTCTGATCAATTCCTGAATGCTGAGGTCAAAGTGCAGGAAGTAATGGAGAGATGGAGGTCACAGTCGTGTAGTCATATAAACCTTCAGGTATCTGTGGTATGACAATAATGACTGGCATGACGGCTTATCTGTAGATGGGTCTAATGTGCAGAAGGTGAATACTCAGGATGTTTTGAGCATGAACGTGCAGATTGCATGGCACAATCCTGGGTAGCCACCATCCGAGTCTAGAAGATGACCCATGTGATGTCCAAGTTGTCATTGCTAAACTTTTTTTTATGGTGGAGGGAGTCTGATTTAGTCTATGAACACCTTCAGTAAGCCAACAATATAGTTTCTGAAGTTTCCATATGATGACCTCTCAGTGTGTTGTCTCGTCTATATCAGGACAAGTTTTACATGGCTGATCTCGTGGCTGAGCACCAAGTTTTTGCTGTGTATTTGAAGCTTGTGGTGCCGTATACTGGGTGTAATATGCTGTAGCCTCCACAGCCCATGTGCAGACAAATGTGTAACCCACCTTTTGAGACAGTGTGGATTTCCATTGAAATGGGATGCAGACCATAATCTGCTTTAAAATGTGAACATCCCCCTAAGCTAGGTCTGCACATTGCTCTGAATGGTTTCTCTCCAGAGAGATGACACGGCAATGTAATGTATGGTGCCAGTTTCACACAATTTGTACCCTCCCAGAGTTCTTATTTGTAATTGCCAGAATCCCTTTCCCATCTGCCCAATGTACAAGTCAGCAATGAACCCCTATGCTAGTCTTCCATGGTACTTCCAATGTTGTACTAATGACTGGAAATTGAACTCCTGCCCTCTTACCATTACAAATAGTAGGGAATTTGAATGCAAACCATTCTATATGTCTTTGGGAAAGCTTTTGTTTTATTCGTTCGCTTGCCCTTTAAACATTGTGTTCTTCTGCTACTTCTCTGCTTTCAGGTCATGTTCCACATCAAGTGGTTGTGTGTTTAAGGTGAGGCCTTTAATCCATCCCCTTTTATAGTCTATCAACTTATTTGCACACTGTCCTCTCCCTTCTGCTCTATGTTTATTACTAGAAATACATAAAATACGGGTTATGAAATTTATTCTGGATGAATACAGGCAGTCCCCAGGTTACATACAGGATAGGTTTGTTCTTAAGTTGAATTTGTATGTAAGTTGGAACAGTATATTTTATCATTATATATAATTTTATAATTGGATTTTAAAAATGTTTGATTGTCATAAAGATTAGCCTAAGGGTAAAGTACCGTAAATTACCAACATCCAGAGATCAGTTTGTAACTAGGGGTCGTCTGTAAGTGGGATGTTCTTAAGTAGGGGACCGCCTGAACAAATGTTATCCATGATAAATATAAAATGCCAGATATTCCCGCTTTTCTACTGTCAGACATGTGAGAAGATGCATAAACACCTTCAGTAGTGTTCAGCTGAACAATCATTTGCCCTCCTCTGCACGGCCTGCGGGGAAGGGGGCAAAGTGCAGGGAGGCAGATGGGTAGTGTTCAGAGGGGTGAGTAATGGCTGAAGCCCAGAGGAAAAATGGGATTTGGATATACGTTAAAGTTTGACCTGAAAAAGAATAAGTTCAGAACCAATACACATAATAAAGGCAAATGGTGAGTACAGCCCTATGGTAGCGCTGGGTTTCCATTATGTTGTTGCTGCGTTTATTAAAAATATTTCATGTACGTATTGCATCCGCATTATTCGCATCCATATTATTCACATCCGCAAAGAAAGGATGGTTTTCTAATTTTCTATTTTTTTGCCTAGCTGGTTGCCTAGCATCATTTGAGAATAAATGGATTGCGTACCGATGTCATTCATGTGTTTGCAGATACATTGCCTCCAATAAGGTCTGCAGTGCATGCTGCAATTTTTTTTCTCAGTCTGCACCATCAGTGAAAAAATACGGACATGTAAACAGGCCCATACAAGTTAATGGGTCAGTATGCTATCTGCAAAAGAGAAGATGGGATACTGATCAAAAGCACCTGTCTGAATGAGCTTTTAGCTGTAACAACCCATGTAAACATGTGTTGATGGGTCTTCTATAATTTTAGAGGTTGTTAGATGATGTGTCTAGGGCTGGCACCAGCACTGGGAATACCTGGGCTAGTGCCAGGGGGCCCAGAGCTGCTGGGTGAGTCCCACCATATAAGGTTCTACATAAGGAATCCGTGGGGGCTGTATCTAATGAATCCATAGGGGTCTATATAAAATAACCATGAGGGAGGCTGTATACAAAATAACCATGAGGGGGCTGATTGCTATAATAGGGAATATTTTAGGGAACAGGAGACTGTTTTAGTTTCTGAATTTTTAATGCCGCCATGTGAGTTCACTGCAAATGGGTCTACTGATGTTGTCGCCCAGGGGCCTACTGCAACCTGGAGCCAACTCTGGACGTGCCCTTGACAATACCAGACATACCTGCTTGCTGGATCAGTAAAGAGTGAATAATTCTATGTACTAAAGATAACAGTATCTATATGTTTAAAAAGTATAGAGGGAAACCTAAAATACCCATTGCCTCATAAATACTGTGAGGGGTTGTCCCTGAGCAATCAGACCCTGCAGGGTTAAAGTACCCTAGAGTGTCTGAAATAATAGTAAAAAAAAGTTAAACATTTTTTAAAAAGTAAAAGTTTAAATCGCCTTCCTTTTCCTAGAAAACATATAAAAATAAACATTAAAAATCATAAATGTATCACAATATTTTTTTTTAAAATGGCTCCCTGCCGTGAACACCGTAACTGAAAACAGCGCCAAAATGTCTGAGTCGCCGCTTTTTCAACATTTCGTGAATATTTGAATAAAAAGTGTTCATATAGATCCCAAATTCTGCTCCATACATCTCACGGCTATCTCCGCCAGCTCCATAGAGATGGATGGAGCAGAACGGTCAAGCGCGGCATCTGCTCCATTAATCTCCCGGAGCGACGAGGGGTCGGACTGAGGTGCCTGGGACCCTATTGGACCCCTCGTTTTCATTATCTGTTAGGGTCTCCTCACGGAGTCCCTCACCGATCAGCAAGTTGAGCCCTATCCTGTGGGAAAACCCCTTTAAAGGGCATCTACCACCAGGATGAAGAACTGTATGCAAATGACTCCGAGGGGCTTCAGGCTCTATAGGTGTTAATAGATCCTGGACCCTCAGGCTCATTTGCATACAGTCTTTCATCCTGGTGGTAGATGTACTTTAAGGTTGATGGAAACAACCAAAATATCACTGACCACTGGTCTGTGCCTCCTGGTTGCATCTGAATAGTTTGGTGGTTCCATGGAGTATGAGAGGATTCAAATATTTACTGAAATGGGCATGTAGTCCTCTTGTCTATGTACAGTTTCGGTAATGGGAAGCTTTCCAAATGTCCGGCCTCTTGTTTTATCCATTTGTAGATTGCGGTTTCCTTGCTTTTACTAATGCACTTCCTCTAGAATGTAATTGACAGCACAGAGATTGTGATTACATATTTAAAGTTCAAGGAGTTTGTAGGGAAGGAATTCAGAATTTTATTTTGTGCTTCATTTCCTGTTTACACTTGTATTGAACCTAGAACTCCAGCAATGACTGTGTGGTACATGTCCAGTCATCTATGTAAGAATAGACTTCAGAAACATTCATGAAAAATGTGAAAAAACGAACACCCAATTCTGAATAGTTCCCGCTGCCCGTCTCCACCACTGCATGCAGGCAGAATGTAGTGTTATGAATGGAGATGAATGGACCAAACGTTCTCGTTCAGGTTCGGCAACTAGCCATGGCTATAATTGGCCAGGGGGTGTTGCATCAATTTGCTCTTTGGGTGACAATTCGGCAATAAGTCAGGGTCTTGCGGCCCAACGGGAACGTCTGTTCTGCTCCTCTCTAGTTATGTCACCCCACTACATTCTCAATCATTGGGTGGTTGGGATCCATGGAGAATGTCAGTGGTGCAGAGGTTCAAAGGTAGGTACGTTACAAGTAAATATTTTATATAGCATCTGTCCTGCCTCAGCCAAAGGGTAATTGTAAATTTGATGCAATTCTATTAATTTTTCAATACAGGAGTTGTGTGGCCCCACCCCATATAGGGGCTGGTTTCAGGAATCAACTGAGTTGTGATTATTTATAAAGATGCCTATCCCTCCGCCACCTCCACCAGGGCCTCCTCCACCTCCGACCTTCTCCCAGGTATGTATGTACTGCTTATTGGTAATACCATGTGATAATCATATCATCCACCCTGTTTAAAGGGGCGGATTAAGACTGCCATGTGCCCGGGGTGGTAAATAAATTTTGGGCCTCCACAGGTATAATTCTATTTTTAAGTTTTTGATGCTTATTTTCTATTGTAATAGAACCAAACGTTGCTATCACATATTCAGCTTTACATTCGTAGTGCTTCTGAGCAGTCCTATGTATGCAAGATGAGAATAGTAACGTTCGATTGTACCCAGAGGTGACTTTAACCCCTTCACGACTGCCGAACGGCTATAGACGTCCTATTTGCACATACCCCGGGCAGAAAGGATGTCTATAAACATCTTGCAGTGACCAACTTCAAACTGCTGTATCTCCTGAACCCTGACACATAGAAACTTAGTGAATTAATATCTCCAGTTCTCTTTAAGTATCCATGCACAATCAACATATCATCATAAAGAGAAGTCTCTCTTGTTTACTATCACACAAGAAATGTGTTTTTATGTGCAAGTGTTCAGGAGATGTAAGCGTTTGATGTGAGCCCCCACCCAGCCCGTCAGCTGAAGGCAAAATATAGAAGAAGCTGCAGGAGACTTTCACTTTCAATTTGCAGAAGTACATGCACCCTCTGCATCTGTAGCTCAACCTGGGAAAGGGTAATTCTGTACTTATTTATAATATATTTTACTTTAAAAAAAAACTTATTGGAAAAATGGCAATTTTTTTCCCATTTGTAGTCTGTTATTGGCAAATTTTACATATATTTTTCTTTTTAATTAATAAAACTATCCTATCAAGGTAAAGTCTCACCTGTCCTGAAAAAAAACAAAGTAAAAATTGTTACGATATGTAAAGCTTTTCCAGAGACGACATTTAAAGAAGTGCATAGCAGAAGCGCAAAAATTGGACATTCAGGCACCAAAGACCTTTGGTCACAAAGGGGTTAACGCCTGTACAAGCGTTTATTGTTAAGTCTTGAGGAGATAAAAAAAAACTTGTGCGGTCGTTATTTAATGCGTGATGTAAAAGTACAATAAATGTCTCAATTGGTTATTTAAGCACAGAAAACACTGTAATGATTTTCTTTTATAAGTGGTCGTCTTTTAACACTATACAGTACCGACCAAATGTTTGGACACACCTTCTCATTCATGAAGTTTTCTGTATTTTCATGACTAAAAATTGTAGATTGCCACTGAATGCATCAAAACTATGAATTATCACATGTGGAATTATATACTTACCAAAATAGTGTGAAACGACTTAAAATGTCTTATATTCTAGGTTCTGCAAAGTAGCCACCTTTTGCTTTGATTATCTCTTGAAGCTCATAAAGAGAATGCCAAGAGTGTGCAAAGCAGTAATCACCTGAAATAGTCTTCCAATAGTCTTCCCAGAGATGCTTAGCACTTGGCCTTTTTGCCTTTACTCTGCAGTCCAACTCGGCCCAAACCATCTCTATTGGGTTCAGGTCGGGTGACTGTGGAGATTAGGTTATCTGACATAGCAACAATCACTCTCTTTCTTGGTCAAATAGCCCTTACACATCCTGGAAGTGTGTTTGGGGTCACAGTTCTGTTGAAAAATAAATGATGGTCCAACTAAACGCAAACCTGATGGAATAGCATGCCGCTGCAAGATGCGCCCCCACACCATCACACCTCCTTCTCCATGCGTCACTGTGGGAACCAGGCAGGTACCGTCCATTCATTCACCTTTTCTGCGTCGCGCAAAGACACAGTGGTTGGAACCAAAGATCTCAAATTTGGACTCATCAAATCAAAGCACAGATTTCCACTGGTCTAAAGTCCATTCCTTATGTTCTTTAGCCCAAACAAGTCCCTTGTGCTTGTTGCCTGCCCCTAGCAGTGGTTTCCTAGCAGCTATTTTACCATCAAGGCTGCGGCACACAGTCTCCTCTTACTAGTTGTTGTAGAGATGTGTCTCCTGCTAGAACAATGTGTGACATTGACCTGGTCTCTAATCTGTGACTCTTGGTCTTCCTTTCCTGTGTAAACCAGTTTCTTTGTAGCGCTTGATGGTTTTTGCAACTGTACTTGGGACACTTTCAAAGTTTTCCCAATTTTCGGACTGACTGCCCTTCGTTTTTTAAAGTAATGATGGCCACTTGTTTTCTTTACTTGGCTGCTTTTTTTTCTAGCCATAATACAAATTCTAAGAGTCTATTCAGTAGGACTATCAGCTGTGTATCCACCTGACTTCTGCACAACTGATGGTCCCTACCCCATTTATAAGGCAAGAAATCCCACTTATTAAACCTGACAGGTGAGGTGAAAATCTTTTCTGGTGACTACCTCTTGAGAATGCCAAGAGTGTGCAAAGCAGTAATCAAAGCAAAAGGACCTAGAATATAAGAAATATTTTCAGCTGTTTCACATTTTTTTTTTAAGTATATAATACCACGTGTTTACAATTCATTGTGATGCCTTCAGTGTAAATCTACAATTTTTATAGTCATGAGAATACAGAAAACTCTTTGACAATGTGTGTCCAAACTTTTGGGCTGAAAGATCTTCTCTTTTAGTGTCGTTGCCTAGCATTATTAAACTTAGTCCCTGATTTTGGTGGCCGTGCACCTCCCTACCCCACTGCCAATATATCCACTACTGCTGTGTAGCTCTATTAGATTTACTTGTAATTGGAGTGAAGATCGAGAGACCAACGTGTTTTTCCTGTGTCTCTTGTTCGATGCTATCCCAAACATTTATAAAGCTATAATTTACTAAAGGAACAACCTCTGGCTTATTGCTCAATCCAGCACCTGCACAGATATAAGGAGAGATTTATTGGCGATATGTATCCCCGGTAGGAACTTGTATTTCCTTATTTACGGATAGAACTTGCATCTTATTCCCTGGGATGTCATAAAATTATGTCACATGGGAGATTCCCTAGATCCTGCCAGACCAAGTATTGCAGGACACATAGGAGCTCCCCATGTAATATGTCATTATATATGTGATTGCTGATATTTGTCCACAGGCTAACACTGAGCCTCCTAAGCTTTCCCGTGATGAGCAAAGAGGGCGAGGGGCTCTTCTCACTGATATCTGTAAAGGAGCCAAACTAAAGAAGACTACTGTGGTGAATGACAGGAGTGCCCCAGTGTTGGATAGTAAGTATTGTGTGACCTGAATGTAATAATTGTGATCCAGGAAATATTCATGTAATCTTTATCCACTCCCTTTCTGGATAAATATTGACTGATATGAAATGTCTATGCTTAAAGTACAACTTACTGGGCTCTATAGTTTCCTCATGCACCTTATATTCTTGAAATATGGAAAGATGCATGAAAGGAAATATTAAAAAATAAAGGAGACTGTTGTGATAGGAGTATTTTTGGATGTCAGAGCTGCCTGTCCTGATATTCAGTGGCATTTGCCTTATTCCGACACTGATATAGAAGCAGGTTAGTTAAGTCTTTACTGTGTACAACTCATAAGTATCTGATCCGTGTGCTTGGTTTACAACCCTTGATCCTGGTGATATATTATATTTGTAAAGAAAATCTGCTCTTCTTTTAGCTTCTTATTCCCTATTTTTTATTTATTTTTTTTTTTAATTTTTTTTTAAAGCCTTACAAATGATGTAAATGAGCCTTACGGGCTCCATAGTTGTTAACACCTTTGCGACCCAGGACCAACTATAGCGTCCTCTTGCTGCGAAGAATGTATGGAGAGGGCTCACGAGCTGAGCTCTCTCCATGCACAGCAGGTGTCAGCTGTATAATACTGCTGACGCCCGCCTGTTACTACCACGCTCGGCGTTGACACAGACCGCGGCTCCTAACTTTTCCTTTACACCTTACCTTACCTTGCATGCGATAGGTTGCCATGGAAGCCTACAGTCTCATTGAGACTCGTAGGCTTGCCATGTGCAATGATCTCTAATAGCCAGTAGATGGCAGACTATGAAAAAATAGTAAAAAAAGTAAAAGTTTAAATCACCCCCCCTTTCCCTGGATCACATATAAAAGCAGTAATAAGCAGTAAGAATCATAAACGTGTTCGGTATCATCGCGTCCCAAAATGTCCGATCTATCAAAATATAATAATTTTTCCCGGCGTTTAACATTGTAACAGAAAGTAGCGCCCAAAGACGAAAGTGGCACTTTTTTGAAAAATATAAAAAATGTTTATCAAAAGTGATCCAAAGGCCGTACAGTCCTCAAAATGATAGTATTAAAAACTCATCAAAAGTCGCCAAAGGTGACACCACCCACAGCTCCGTGCACTGAAGTATGAATAGCTATTAGTGCCAGAACATGGCACAATGAAGAATTTTTTTTTTACAGGAGGTTTTAATTTTTATAAATGTATGAAAACATTATAAAACCTTAGACAAATGATCGTACCGACCCAAAAAATAAAGTAGACCTGTCATTTGGAGCGCTCAGTGAAAGCTGTAAAATCCAAGCCCACAAGAATATGGCACAAATGCGGTTTTTCATAATTTTCCCTGCATTCAGAATTTTTTTTTCTGCTTCCCAGTACACAACATGGAATAATTAATACCGTCACTATGAATTGCAATTTGTTACGCAGAAAACAAGCCCAAACACAGCTCTTTACATGGAAAGATAAAAAAGTTGTAGATTTTTGAATGTGGGGAGTGAAAAATGAAAACAAAAGGGGTTAACCCTTAAGGGGTTAATGGAACCTGGACCTCATGATCATTTACATATTTGTGTAAGGAACAGCGGATCCTGATAGATGGGGCACACACCAGTATGTCTGTGTTTGATTTACAATCCTTGACCCTGGTGGTAATGTCCTTTAATAAAACTTTCAATATAAAATAAAGAAAAAACCCCAAATTCACCCGACAGGTTCCCTGTAAGCCGGCCATACTGGTGTGTGCTTCCCTTCTTTATAGACATATAGATGTGACAAGTCACAGACAGTCGCTCATTCTTTATTTTATACAGGAATTTTAAAGACCACCAGCCTGAATGAATGTTCAGAGCTCAATATTGAACTAACAGCTTTCCTTGAAAGTAGGAATGTATAAGCAAAACATTTATTTTGCAGAACCGAAAGGTCCAGGAGGTGGTGCAGGTGGTGGTCCTGGATTTTGCCCACCTGGTGGAGGAGCATTGCAACCGAAAGGAGGCCTATTCCAAGGAGGTGTTCCCAAACTAAGACCAGTAGGGACGAAAGATAGCTCAGGTATGATATGCAGTTCTTTCATTATTTATTCAGCAGTGTATGATTTTTGTCAAGATCTTTCCTAAATTATTATTTTTTAAAAATCTATAGAAAGCCCATCTGGTCGGTCACCTCTTCAGGGTTCATCAACAAGGGCAGCTGCTCCCCGTCCACCAGTTTCAGTAGGGAGACCCCAGGATGATTGTGACAGCAGCAGCAACCGTTCTTCCCCTCCTGAAGTCGGACGAGCTCACAGGCCATCCTTGCCGGATCTCACCCGTCCTCCTAGTACCACTAGTCCTGGAATGAAGCACAGTTCCTCTGCACCTCCCCCACCTCCTCCTGGGCGACGCCATGCTAGTACAGCACCCTCTCCTGCTCAGAACGCCAAACCCTACAGTAGGGATAAACCTTTACCGCCAACCCCTGGGCATCGGGCCCCTGCTGCTCCTCCGGTAAAGCCCCCTCCCTCTCCTGTCAACATGCGAACCCCTAACTCTCAGGGACAGCCTCCTCCACCGCCACCTTACAGACAACCCCCTCCCTCTGTGAATGGACCGCCTAGTCCCATAAATGAGCCACCCCCAGATCTACCACAGAGGCACAACTCTCTCCATCGTAAGCAACCTGTGCGAGGATTGGCTCCTCCACCACCACCTTCAGCAAATCTATCGCCTGGTGGTAACAGACCACCCCCACCTGCAAGAGACCCTCCTTCTAGGGGAGCAGGTAAGGCTTTGAAGGCATTACTCAGCAAGCCATTAGTGAAAAAATTCATGGATAAAGTAATAGTTTTGCATTCCATTGCTTTCTTATTGCAGCTCCACCTCCACCACCTCCTGTAGTACGCAATGGGGGCCGTGATGCACCACCACCTCCTCCCCCTCCTTACCGAATGCATGGCACAAACGATACAACACAGAATCGGGCTAAGCCACCTCCTCCTCCCTCTCGAACCCCTGCTGGACCTCCCCCACCTCCGCCTCCTGTTAGGAATGGACACAGAGACTCTATCTCAGTTGGGAGGTCATTTGTAGGTAAGATCCGGAACTGCTCTTTGCACTTTAATTTCCCATCTGCTGGATATGTAAGAATAAAGACTGCGTAAAGAGTTTCCGGGAGTTTTAATATGGGATAGGTCCATAATATAGCTTTGGCAGGAATCTGACTCCTAGCATCCCCAACAATCTTGGACGCTACCTCAATTTTATTTTTCTTTTTTGTACTACAAACTTGCTTATGAAAAACTTCTTTGAAGGACATCACCCATCAGATTACCCGATTGTAGATGCTTACTACTCACTTCCCCATCCCTTGCGCATCTGCAGTGAACTTCTTTTACTATGTCTTAGGCTGCATTCACACTAACGTATGGAAGACGTATATACGGCCGATATACGTCCTCCGTAGACAACAATGGGCGCACGGCGCCCTACGGGAGCGGTACGGTGCCGCACACGTGCAGCACCGTACCGCTCCGTACCCGGAAAAAGATGGGACCTGTCCGATCTTTTGCCGTAATACGGCGCCGTGCGCCATTAATTCCTATGGAGAGGGGCAGGGGTGAGCTGCGCTCACCTCCTCCTCCTCCTCCTCTCCCTGTGCACTGCCGTTGCCCGCTACGGTATGGTACGGGCGGGCAACGGCAGTGTGAATATAGCCTTAGAAGTGCTGCATGTTGTTAGATACAAAGCTTTTAAAAATTTGCAAATCAGATAATCTGATGGTAGATGTCATTTAACTTGTAATAGTACAATAATTGGCAGATCATCGAGGTCAGTGAAGACTGGTTGGCCACTTCACTTCTAGCTATTGCATGTGTGAGCCAGGATATTGGTTAACTTGCCAATATCCATCTAGTAAAAGTTCTGCATGGCTTTCTTGAAATGTAAAGTTCAGAAATGTCTTATAACTTATCAACTGCCATTGCTGTCCATAAAATGGCTGGAGACGGTCATGTGATGTCTAATGTCCATGATCTGGTATATGCTCTGGTATATGCTCCATATTCGAGGACATCATTTGTCATTCCCCTGTACTGTCCTGTGACTGTCCTTTGTCCTTCACACATCCTAGTTTAGTACAGGATAGATACAGTAATGAAAACAAATACTATCATAAGGTCCTGGAAGATAGATTGCACCCGCATCGCAATGTTCGGGCGCATGCTGAACCCAAACTTCAACCAGAATTTGGGGTATTGTGTTTGTACTTGGCCCCCACCCTTAACACCCCCAATGACTTGACCCTGAATTTGCTGCCAATTTGTGGACAAGAATGGTAGCTGATCAGGTAAAAGACATAAAGTAAACCTCTGCTTTAGAAATATTTCAAGAAAGCTGTGCAGAACATTTAATAGATGATATTGGTAATTTACCTATTATCCTTACACACACATCACAAAAAACCTGGAGTAAAGCAGCCAACCTTTAAATGACTTTGAGATGTGTTTTTTAGATTTGTTTTTAAATCAACTTAAGATCTTGAGTAAAACCCATATAACCTGAAAAAACGCTAATTAAGCACTGCTCCAGAGAATGTTATCACTGTGTTGGCCCTGACAGGCAGAAGTAATCAATTGCTGAACCATCCCCTGGCTGCTCTGTATGAGTGATCCAGCCCAGGTCTATTAGTCCTGACTGGACAGTTTCTGCATCAATGTCACTACAGCATTCTCAATGTATGTTTAATTCACAGTGCAAGAAAACAAATGGTAGATTTCAATTAATTACATGATAAAACCAACACACGTGTAAATGAATTGAAAGTAAATTGCCCAATTGCAAACCTAACAGGGCAATCCTGATTATGATATCCAGCCATGCCCTTACAATCATGTGATTTCCCTGACCCAGAAGTTGTCATGCAGTCACATATTCTTCCTGACCCGGAAGGAGTGGAGCCATCAACCATGTGGTTAACCCCTAGGCGCACCAGGACGTTATAGTATGTCCCTGTGGCTAGATGCTTAGCGCACCAGGACGTACTATAACATCCTGCTTCTGGCACCGGCCCACGAACTGAGCCGGCACCAGAAGCAGTGGCTGTCAGCTGTCTATCACAGCTGACACCGCGCTGTAACACCCGCAATCGGAGCTTACCGGGGGATCCGATCCACTTCTGGGCAGTCACGAAGACTGCCATGTGCCCCGTAGCTGCCCGATCTCCCTGGCAGTCAGATCCCTTCCGGGTCTGACTGTAAACTGTCTGAGCATGCGCCTGCACTGATCCATGGCCCCTGGTTTGTGATTAGTAGGCCCAACACCTTTATTTGCTTTGTTCACATAGTAGTTTTCCGCTTACTTCAAGGTTTTTGTTTTGCATTTGCAATTCAGATGGACAAAAAAAGTCCTTCATGTTTGTAATATGTATGTGATGGGATGCATACTAGAGGTGCAGCACAGCCCTACACAAGACATAGCCTTAAAGGGGTTTTCCCACAAAGACAAGTTATCCCGTGGATCAGGCCTATCTTTGTCATCAGTGGGGTCTCAGTGCTGAGATCCCCCACAGATCGTAAAAACAAGGGGCCGCTCCTCAGACTTATGGGGCAGACAGGCACGCATGACCGTTCTGCTCCATTAAACTCTATGGAGCTGACGGAAATTGCCGAGCACCGTGCTCGGCAATTTCCGTCAGCTCCATAGAGATTAGTGGAGCAGAACGGTCATGCACGGCTGTCTGTTCCATTATTCTTATGGAGCGCCGAGGGGTCTGTGGGGGTCTCAGCAAGTTTGGCCCTATCCCGTAGAAAGGGCTTAACTTGTCTTTGTGTGAAAATCCCTTTAATCCATTTACTTGTAGGGTGGACCAATATCATGTGTGATTACATCTATAAGCCTTTTGTGCATTGCATTCCAGATGACTTTGAATCAAAATATTCCTTCCATTCGGTGGACGAGTTTCCTGCTCCAGAGGACTACAGACCCTTCCAAAAAGTCTACCCCAGTAAAACAATCAGAGGTAAGGCTCAGTTGTACAGTCTTGCTGTACAGAATCTATGTATTAGTTTTCATTGATCTGTCTTTGACATGAATGTAAGAGTCCTAAATAGGGGAACTCTATTCTATTTACACTCTAATTATATGTATTAATAAAAGGGAATCTACAAAATCTGGTTCATTCTAAGTATACTTTTTGTCTTTTTAGCAACCCGTGGCGCTCCTCCGTTGCCGCCCATTCCGAGGTGAGATGATATTGCCAGTCTGCTGCCTGGACTCTTCATCCTGACCCTCCTCTTCCGTCACCTGCCTCTTACAGAGAGGGTCGCCTCCGCATGACAACATTTGTGAACAATAGGAGCTGGGTGGCCCCCCGCTGCCTGTCTATGCATTCCATACCCTTGCCACCGACGCTGCTCTCTCCACACCTTGCACGGGAGGGGGTATTGTACGGTTCCAACTCCTGGGTCTAAATCAAGAAACCTGTGATCCTTCCCCTTCCATTCTTTATCAGACCTGTCAGATGATTAATTTTGCTAATGCCATGAGAAACTGAATAGTTTAATACATTTGTAGGAAGAGGTTTTTTTGTGGGTAAGTATAACTCCACAATGTAGACACTATAACGGAGAACAGCTGTTATATAATATAGGAATACATAACCAATTGAATTACAATTCCCCAGAAGCTGCCCAGCACTCCCAGGCCTCATACTCCACACAATGCACTTTGTAACTGTTACCCAAAGAGACCTGGCACAGCCGTATCCAGGTGACTGTGGGTGAGGATACTGGAGTTTCGGACTCGGGATGTTGATCTCAAATGGTTGAAACTGGGAGCATGTTTACTGCATATTGCAATCTTCAGCGACGATGACTGTGCGACTCGGCTGGAAGAGAGACATGCATGGTGACCGAGGGACGCATTGGAATTACCAGATTACAAAACTTGTTTAAGTGGAGGTTGTTCATGTTTAATACGGTGATGGGATTTTTTTTTTTTGGTGGTTATGCACTTCACTGTCTATGCAGATGATGAGAGGAGGGTTTATTCATAAGTGGGTTTTCATTTTTTAGGTCACTGGAATCCCTTCTTTCCCTTTTGGTCTTACCCTTTGTTTTATGCCTGTACCCTAAATACTCCACCTCTCTTATCTTTGTTCCAATACTAAAATAATTATGACTGTAGTATTAATCCCTTGCCAGCTGAACGGATCAGGAACGCGCTGTGGATACCGGTTTCCTCTCTTGACAATACTAAAGTTTCAGATGGACCACACTCTGTTTTTAGCGTGTAGTTAGAAAAGCACATATAGCACCAATGCAGAAACCCTCTGCATTGTTAGACAGTGCACCATGTAGAGACACTTACTGTCATTTTCTGTTGCAGCATGTTCATCATCTGTGTATAGAGATATTGGCAACACTAAGCTGCAGCATGTCTATGACTGCCAACACCCCCAATGCTGCTTGGGTTTTTGGGGATTCATTTGCCTTATATCAAGGGGTTCTCATTTTGTGCCAGCGATTGCAACACATGGCCATGCTTCTGGAACATCTACACCTGTGGTTTATGGCTACATTGCATATATACCCTATACCTCAGGGATGGCTTTAGCACAGAGATGTCAGTTCTCTGTATTTCTGCCATAAAAGGGCATTCAAAAAAGTACAGGAAATCTGGTAATCATTCTTATGTAATAATAGTGGGCAGTAGAATGGCTTGTAGGATTCCTATTTCTAGGTTTTATCATATATGGTTAGATGAGAAATGCCAGTCAAATAATAAATGCCAATTTCTGATATCGAGGTAGAGTAGGAAGGCCCTTGTGAACAAATGGAAAGGGTCATATGTTTATCTAATGTGTATAGCTAGGTTCTTGGGTTGTTCAAAGTCTGATTGGTCGGTTAGATATAAGGCTGGGTATAGGGGCAGAAGTTCCCTCCCATTTTCTTCCTGCCGGGATGCCAGTTAGGCCATCAATAGTCATATCTGTGTGATCATACCTCTGTGTATGTTGTTCATACTAGCAGGACTGAGAAAAGTGAAGTTATGGTCCAGTGTTGCAGTTCTTTCAATTGCTCTTGGCTGGTCTTTTGTCCTGAAGAGCTTTCTGCTCTCTGCGCTGCTCTGTCCCACAGCCCCTCTCCTCTGCTTTGAGTAGGAGCTGTATCAGGATTTTGGTTGGATACTTACAGTAGTCACTCAAAGGTGAGTGGGGCTGTGGAACAGTTCACTGCAAAGAGCAGAAAGCTCTTCAAGCTGAAAGACCCACCCAAAGCACTTGCAGAAGCTACAGACCTGGATAAAAAGTTCACTTTTCACACTCCTGCTGCTAAGTTTGGTTCCACAGATCTCCAGGGCCTTTACCTAACGCTGTCTGCAGTTTACTATGGTCGAAACTAATGACTGATTCCAAGTACCAGAGCACCAGTGTAAGACCCCATTAAAAAAATTAAATGCCTCTGTTTTTATCTACAACCTAAAGGGAAAATGTTCTATGGAGCCAGGCCGGTGAGCTGCGATCTTGGCATGAGCTGAGGCCCCTTGCTTATACACTACTCAACCTTTATGCTGCTAATGGGACACAAAGCATTGGTCTGCAGAGCATTAATAGTATGCACACTCCACTACTGTGAAGCCTAGAGAGGTGTGCATACATCTCCCATGATGCACTGAACTGACCCACAATGCCTTGCTTCCTTGTTGGCAAGGAAAAGGTTATACATTGAGAAAATTTGGTACTTATTCTTTTCTAATGTATATTTTACTCTAAAATTATCTGAACTTATAGAAACTGAAGTCTATTTTGTATGTTGTAAAATAGGACTACGAGAAAATGGTTGAAAAATACTAAAATATAAATATATCTATATAAAATAATGTATTATCTCTTATTGGAATGCTTCGCCTTGTTGTCTGTGTTGTGTTACCAACTCAACATTAGGCTGCCGTTTACGGGAGTTAGTTGGGTTTTAAACAGCCTTATTCTTGTTTACTAGGGAAAAAAAATGTCCATGGAAACCACATATTAAGCATTTTGCTAGATTTTATTTCTTTAAACAAGATGAGATCACGCTTGCAAGTTATGCCCTATCCATAGGACTAATGGATGAACTCAACTCTGTGCTCTACAATGTCTGACATTTTCATATTATTTGATGGTGTAGCATACACATCCTGCTGTGCCACCCATTAGTGATGGGTGGGGGATCCAGCAGTCGGACCCTCACTTATCAGCTTATTATTACAACTTGGAAACTTGGTACAACCCTTTTAAATGAATGGCTGGATCCATTCTGATATTTATGGAGCCTCCTAATTTTTCCACCAAACCAGAACGTCAAGCTTTATGGCACTCTGAGACTGGTCCTTTAGGGCCCTTGGGGTACAACATAAGGAAAGCCAAGAACATCAGACATGCCCCAATCATCCCACACCCTCTTTGTAATTTATTGTAAACTTGTTTACCCCCAATGAGCACGAGATTTGTGAAGAAACATTCTGCTAAAAACGGTCAACCAAGTCCCCAATACACATGCATGAGCAATAGTAGCTGCAGCAACATCCCTCTCCTGCTAAACAACAAAAGGATGGATTCAAACTTGTCTAATTTCTTTCCATCTGCCATTGGAGGGTAGTTGAACGACCCCATTCACATTAGATGCTTAGCACAAACTGATTCAAATTATGCCCGTGCCAATGTAACCATGTGTTCTATTAACAACACGGAAAACCTGCAAGTCAAGATTAACACTAAAGTACATCAAATTGCTCTTACAAATGGACAAATCAGAATTGGTACCCCAATACCAGGGCCCACCTCACTTGTTGTATAATGAAAGTCTGGATTTGTATCTATACTATGCAATGAGACAGCCTTGTATGTGACCATCTAGATGTTATCCATATATCATTGTTGTGCATCAATAGATATGTATTGTATTATATACAGTGATGGGAGCCTGTATTGGTTACCAAATTGTTAGTGGTTGGTTTCTATGTATGGAGTATGATGTAACACATTCTAGGAATTAATATCCTTTAGTTTCCTTATCTCTTAATAGTAAGGCTAGTGTCCAAATAAGTAATATCACTATGGGTATGAGCTCCTCTCTTTATACATTTTGGGATCTAATGGCTTCAGGAAACAAGGATTTCACATTTAACAATACAATAGGATCTCTGGCAAGGCCCACTCCTGTCCCCGCATCCCACTCAGTGTTTGGGCGAGATGTCACAACTTGGGGCTGTGCTCCAGGAATGGTTTGTAAAGGGTTAACACCCCCCACCCCCACCCCCGTTCAGATTTTTATTACTCCAAGCAAATGATGTAAAGATCTTAGATTTCAAGTTCAAGAGATACATTTTTAGATGGCACTGCTTTGCCTAAAAGTTGCCATACACAAAAAAACTAAGTTTTTGGGGTGAATATGTCAATCAGTAGGAAACAAATGGTATTCATTAAACAGCAAGTTTACTTTGCACATGTCACAGCTATAGAACATGGGTGCAGCTTGATTCATACACAGTAGTGTAAAGCATGAGGTTTTTTTAGCCATGTTAAATCCTTACTCAATGTTTATACAATGTTTACCTGGGGCCTCATTTAAATGTATCTATAAGAATGCAATTGTGTGGGATATTTGCCCCCTGGCAGCAGACTAGTAAATGCTGGGATATGACACCTATCTTAACATTAGTAGGTGAAACCACTATTTACAGAAACATCCATTCACATGTAAGCATTTCCTCCCATTGTTTGCTTTGTACCCAGTAATGGTAATATCACATTAACATAGCTAAAGATAGTTGTGTTACCAGAAAGTGCCCACCAGACATGGCCGCACTCTGCCCCTAAAGCCACATTCACACTTTGTAATGCATTTAAAACATATTTTTTTTAAAAAAAAACTAAGTCTCCAACAATGATCACATGTTGAGATAACATTGTTTCCTCCTCATTTAAGCAAATGCGATGGAAATCTAATGTTACCTCATCATTTGATCAGTTGGGAATGCATATTAAAAAAAAATAAACGTGAATGTGGCTTGAGACCTAGTGACATTTTATTGCTGTTTGTTGATTAAACAAGCTTAGGCCTCTTACCCATGCGCGAGTTTGATAAGACAAACTTGCATTGTGTGCTTGCTGCAATGTCTGAGCTAAATGCTCAGACACCAGAACTGACATGCTGAGTTTAGTTCCAGTTTCTGATCTTTTGGGCCGTAACCACACAATGGGCAAGAGCGAGCGCAGGGTTGCTCGACTAGGTCAAGTCCATATCCTACAGCTAGCCCAGAATATATAGAAATCAAGTAAAATTTACATTTATTTTTGAGATCTTACAAATGTTGATGTTTTAGCAGGGATAAAAAAACCCCCCATAAAACTGTAATATGCTGTACACAGGGACCAGAAACTTTTGGGCGAATTCACAGGAACGTGTGCCCACCGTACCATAGCGGCTCACCCCTGCCCCTCATCATACAGGTTTATGGCGCTGTATTATGGAGATAGATAAGACATGTCCTATCTTTTGCCCGGGTACGGAAACTATACCCGTACCGCTCCGTGTGCTCATTGTCGGCCAAAAAGGGCCGTATATACGTCCCCCAACGGCTGTGTGAATGTAGCTGAAGTCTGCGTTTACACGTTGCGTTTTGTTTGTGTTAACACATGTGTTTTGTAAATGCAATGTTTACAGCAATGTAGGTAGGCAAATGTCACCTCCGTTACCCTGATGCAGTTTATAACGTATGTGTTAACAAAATGTGTGAATACAGCCTTATTAGTCCAGTAGGTTTTAGTGATCTCCTATAGCAGTGATGGCTAACCTATGGCACTGGTGCCAGAGGTGGCACTCGGAGCCCTTTCTGTGGGCACTCAGGCCATCACCAGAGATGACTCCAGGTATCTTCCTGCAGTCCCAGATAGCCCAGGACTTGCTGTGCACAGAGCTATTTTAAAGTGACAGCTCGACCTGGGACTATTTTCTGCTTTATTGGTGTCCTCTGGGCGCTGGTATCAATGAAAACTGTGACAGAGAAGGGAGTATAAATCACAAATTAAATTTCTGTGTTGGCACTTTGCGATAAATAAGCGGGTCTTTGTTGTAGTTTGGGCACTCGGTCTCTAAAAGGTTCGCCATCACTGTCCTATAGTAAAGGCTAAATAGTACCATCCAATGGTTTTGGTCCCTGTTGTGACCTCACCCTAAACCCCCCCTGAACAAGTGGCTTTGGGGACTGTAACAGGACATTACAGCAGTGGGGATCATTAAATGCCTGTACCCTTTTCTATTTTTAACATTTTGGAAAGTCCCTAAAAAAATAGTCAAAAACATTGCAAATCCTAACCATGAAAACCCATATCGTACTAATAATAGTCTACAGCTATACAGCGCCATCATATCATGTGCCGCTTTCTTCCCTCCATGGCACAGTATGTACACTACAGGTTCCCCGCCCCCTGCCGCCCGTGCACAGTAGTTTCTTCCGGCGAAGCGCCACAACTCTTCTGTGTGTAAACCCTATACTAGCCCCTCCCCCTGGTGTTCAGCTCACGTGGTAAGGTGTCCAATCGGAGCACTTGGCGCCAGATTCCGAGCGCGCGCTGCGTTTAGCTGCGAATGTTTGGCGCGCTGGGGTCAGTCTGCCTTTGGCTCTCTGTGTGCGCGCTTCTCGTCTCCAAGCTCTGGTTGTCGTCACCCCGCCATTTACAGTAAGTATTATAGATTGTATGTTGTGTTAATGTGCTTTGTATTATGTATGTGTTCACGCTCCTCGATTGTGCTTCTTAGCGTCTCTGGACTGACATACGTGTATGCAATGTCCACGTAGCTCCAGGGCCACCTCATATAAGTGTATTATCTTTATAGTATGTAACTATACATATAGATGCATGAAATCAGTAATATATTATAGTGTATGTGCTTAGCCCTGCGTGTGACTTCCATGTTCCACCTTCTGCCCCTTCCCCCTCCTGATAGGGATCAGCTGATCCTCAGTAATTGCACACTTACCCCTCTACCAGCAGGACACATGGGGGGTGAGGAATATGTAACTAGAGTGTAACACAATGGTAAATTATACATACAATTCATCAGACCTTATCTGAGGATCTCCTGTACATTGTAGACTTGCTTTCTTCCAACCAAATGGCTCCCCACATGTCTACAGGTTGTGTGTGGAATTGCAGCTCAGTCCCATTTCCTTTGCTTTATGATCACAAACCGTATTTCAGAATTGGCTTCTAAGCAATCAGTATGGCTGCAGTGTCCAACTTGTGCTCAGTTCTCACCTGCGTGGTGGTTTTCCTTTACATCCTCCTTATTAGGAGAGTAATGGAAACTAATAAACAAGTCTTCAGTTCACCTACCGTTCTCCGTTGCCTTACATGTATGGGATGTAATCTTCTGTTATTTTAGGGAATACGAGTCGCTGCACTATTCTTTTTAGCTTTATTAAAATGGAATGGGAAATGACAGCATAAGGGATACTTGCTGATTGGTGGGGTCTCGGTGATACGACTCCCACAGATTACGAGAAGGGGGGATCTATCGTATCCCTGAAGACAGTCAGGCAGGTACGGCTGCTCTAGTCACTGCTGGAGCTGACAGCGGAGCGCTGTACTTTGCTTTGTTGGTCAGCACCATAGATATGAACTAAGCAGCTGTTGGATCCACGATTGGCTGTTCTGTTCACTAGGGGTACAATAGACCCCATTCTTTTGTTCTGTGTGGGGGTCCCATCACTTAGACCCACTGAAATCAGCAAACAAGCTCCTATTTCGGGGATAAAGGCTAATTTGTCACCAAAGAGCCCCTTTAATGTAAGTTTAAAGGGGTCTCAGTGATGAGACCCCCACAGATCATGAAAACATGGGGTTTCACGTACCTGTGTCAGACACCTTGCTGCTCCGTCAGACTGGAGCAGACGGCCGATCAGACCGTTCTGCTCCATTAATCTCTATGGAGCTGATGGGTATTGTGGAGTGTCTCGCTCATCGACTTCCCTCTGCTCCATTAGTCTGACGAAGCTTTGAGGGGGTCAGACAGAGGTACGTGGGACCCCTCGTTTTAGTGATCTGTAAGGCTCTTATCACTGGAACCCCCGCTAATCAGCAAGTTGGGCCCTATCCCCTGCCATACCCTTAGTGTGATGTCACACGTCATATTTTTGGAGTGTTTTATAGCATGCACGTTCAGTGCGTTTTTGAATGTTTACTATCTATTTGGCTGGTTTTAATCTGTTTCACAGCTGCCTACACTTCTAGAAATGAAGATAAACCGGTTTAAACATTCAAAAAAGCATGCGTTTTAAAAAAGTGACTAATGCATTCTATTAAATGGTCCAAAAATATGTGTGGCATCACCCTTAGTCTTAGTTATAACCTCCCCACGTAATCATTGCTCTGGAAACAGTCGTTCATTTTTCCAAATGGTATAAATTTTTTTGTTTGTACATAAAATATTTTTCTGTTCACGCCTACATTCAGACATCTGTTATGACCACTAAAAAAGATGATAGCTGTTTACACTTTTGTTTTGCACAATTTTTTTCGGCTTCCTCTTATGTTGCACATAATAGTAAATTGTGCTGCTTCTAAGTATAATTTGTACCTCTGCTAATTGGCTCTGAAACAGCTCTGTAAATGTATAACAATTTTGTGGCTTTTGGAAGGTAAAGTAATCACTCAAAGTTGAAATGACCCTCATCGTAATAATTAAAAACGCTCTCATATTTACCCATAAATTAAAAAAAAAATCCCCATCTAAACTATAAAAACATTGTCCCCTTTGCCCCTTGACTGGCACAAAATTCTAATGGTCGTTTTGAGTTAATTTATAAAATAAAACCACTAGATGTTTACTTCTGTTTAAGTTTTAACTAGCCTTGTGTTTTTTTAAGGTAGCACGCAAAAAAAAACTGATGAAAATTCCGTAATACCCGATCATTTAAGTCTTTTCAGTGTTAGTCATTAAGGGGTTTAAAGCCAAAACCGATTCAGAATTAAATAAAAACCAGCCCAGCTGTAATGTAGAAGGGGTTAAGATTCGCCTCCTGCATTCAGCTCTTGCTGATTAAACTTGTTAACCTGCGCCTGCCCTGGCTGTCTCATTCATTAAGACATAACTGCTCCCTGTTGATGACTTAATCGGGAGCTTCCCAGAAGTCTGCTAATGGGAAGACTGGGCTCATTACTGCCGCGCGGCCTCGGGATTGTAGAGTTAAATACAGAGCATTGCAGTCTCACCAGCTGTCATTGAGCCCATTCTGAGGGTGGACAGAATTTTATCTGCAGGTATTTATCCAAACAATTGTCGTCCGACTTTCTTAGTTCATTGGGTTTAATTCCCTCAAACCACCAAAATCTCATAGGTAGTAAATCTTCATTTATTTATTTTTTCCTTCAAGAAATGCCCAGCACTCGCTCTCAATCTCAAAGCTCCATTCAGTTCCCAAAGACAAAAACTGCCAAGACTCAAGCCAAAGGAGGACTCCGTGTTCGGGCTAAATCAGATATTCCAGCTACTGTGACGCTGTCGCCTGTTTCCAAGGAGTTGCCACTCAGCCCCCGAAAGAGGCTTGGTATGTACCTTTGACTGTATATGTTGCACACTTGGGCCCACTGCACACAAATCACTGGGACTCCTTGCATTATATTTCTCTACGATCCTGTCCTCTGTTTTGTGCTTGTCTGTGGGAATTGGGCAGCACAAGGACCGAGCACTTTCCGGCTGTTGCGCAAAAACCACAGCTCCCTGTTGCTTTAACCAGCTGGGTAACCGCATGTTTTGAACCAACGATTGGCGTATTTTCTTGGTCAGCGTCTTTAATTTTTTTTTGTTCGCTTCCCTCTGTTTAGGTGACGATAATCTGTGTAATATCCCTCAGTCCCTTCGATGCTCCCCACCTAAACAAAGCCGAAATGAGAATGGACCTCTCAGTCCAGCCAAAGGCAGACGCCTTATTTTTGATGAGAATAAAGCTGCCCAGATTGCTTTGTCCCCCATCAAGAAGAGAGAAGACAATATTGTGTTATCTCCTCAGAAGAGAGGTCAAGAAACCCCAACAAGCTCATCCCAGCGGGGGCCACATGAGAGGAAGAGTGTGGGCACCCGACTGTTCAAACAAGAAGGTGAGAACAATTTAATCTTGAGCTGCTCATACACACTTGATAGCGCTAAGCCTACATGTATGCATCCAAATATAGAGGACAGGGATAAGGGAACAGTAATGCACCCCTTGGAGTCTCATAATGTTTAAATTTAATAATAAAGGAAATACATATTTAAAACACATTTTATACATGTGATGCCAATATTGAACTATTATAGTTGTACTATAGTTATCAAAACAAATTGAGCTTTGTAGCTGGGCAAAATACAGAACATGGCTCAAGCAGATGGCTCACGCATGTGTGCAAACCACAGCCATGTGCAAGGGTCTATGGAAATTAATCACATTCTTGGGTTAAGATGGCACTCAGATAATTGTAATAATTCAACTGATAAGAGACATTAATTTTTATGCCATATAATTTATGGTCCCCATAAACACTAGAATATTTAGCCTATATAAATATATATATACATGTACGTTATTAGTAATTTCATTGATAAGAATGTTTGCTGCAAACCTGATATTGACATTCTTGACTCTTCTTTTTACAGCATCTTGTTATCAGCAGGTTAAAAGTGCCCTTAACACAGCTGTGCCTGAACGTTTGCTGGCACGTGAGGAGGAGACTACAACCATTCTTTCCTTCCTTAAGGCCCATGTGTCTTTGGAGAAGCCTGGCAGCCTCTACATTTCCGGTGCACCCGGAACTGGCAAAACTGCCTGCCTGAACAAACTACTGCAGGAAAACAAGGTTTGCACCTGCTTATATTCACTTTCCTTTTAAAAGTTGTAAAGGTCAACGATATATTAAAATATCTGAAAGTGTGTTATTGATTGATGATTTGTGTTACAGGAGGTTTTGAAGAGTTGCAAGAGTGTTTATATCAATTGCATGTCCCTGCGCAGCTCCCAGGCCATTTTCCCTGCCATTGCAGAAGAGATCTCTGGGAATGAAAAGATGAATGTTAAAGATGTGGTCAGGCAACTAGAAAGAGTGGTCACCTCCAAAGGACCTATGATGTACGTATACAAATTCTGTCTCCTATTGTGCATATGTGAAGATTTTTATTTTTTTTCTTGCTTTAATTTAACTTAATTGGAGCTGTTTTTGGCTTCAAGTAGTTTGGTGATCTAAGCTAGTAGCTTGTTGCAATTACTGCAGTGTGTTTAACAGGTTTCTCATCAATTTAATTGTTCCCTTTTGTAGACTTCTAGTGTTGGATGAAATGGATCAGCTGGATAGCAAAGGTCATGATGTTCTCTATACTGTGTTTGAGTGGCCCTGGCTAACTAACTCCAGAGTTGTTCTTATTGGTAAGTATTGTTTCTTTGACACCATGTGGTTTGCAGTTTGGAAGCAGTCTCTTTTTTTAGTTCCCAGAATTTTACAGTCCTCTTTTTTAACTCTCCAGGGATTGCAAATGCTTTGGACTTGACTGACCGCATTCTACCTAGACTACAGGCAAGACCTCAGTGCAAGCCACAGTTGCTGAATTTCTCTCCTTATACAAAAGACCAGATAGCCACAATCCTACAAGACAGACTTAAACAGGTAAAAATCTATATATGGCATTGTTCCCTGGTTTTCATAAATATGGCTATGTACTTTGCCAATTGTGTAAGGTAGGCAATGGCTTGTTGACCTTTTCCACTGAAAAGATCTATTTGAAAAGATGCACAAATCTACACATGGCAGAGTTTTCTTTGTGGAATTTAATATATGGTGCAGTATGTCCAGTTTCTTCATCCAAGAACGTCTGTCTCAGGTAATGGTGACTGAGTTGTTGAATTCTACACTTTATTTTCATACAGGTTTCTGGTGACCCAGTTCTGGATAATGCAGCCGTTCAGTTTTGTGCTAGAAAAGTGTCTGCAGTTTCTGGAGATGCTCGGAAAGCTTTGGACATCTGCAGGTAATACTTGCTTGGTTGCACATATGTATTTTTGGCTCTCGGAACTGATACTAAAGATTAAATTTTTAAAAGAAAAAAAATGTGTGGGGATGTATAGATGGCGATATAGCATTTATTTTTATACACATTTTCTATAAGCTTGTTTATCAAATGTATGTTCATTCCACTTGCAGACGTGCTGTTGAAATTGTAGAGTCAGATGTTCGGAGCCAGGCTGTCCTGAAGCCACGTTCTGAATGTAAGTAGATGGTTATTGCCACTTAATTTCTTTGTGGTGCGCAGCAATAACTAGACAGAATTTGACAGCTGCCCGGTTCCTCCTCTTGTTGTTGTGGGGGCATACTTGTCATCTGCATGGGTGTAGCTATAAAACTGCAGTTTGGAATAAATGCTGCTCTAGAGACACTTTATGGCTTTGTCCTCTGTAATAGAACTTGTACATCTTGAAATCTTGTTGTACATCTCAGCAATAATTTTTAAACGCTTTGAGGTTTCTTAAATTGGCATTTTATTTTATTTGTTTTATAGGTGCTTCACCAGTTAAAGAAGTAGTTTCCACACCTGTTCCAAAGAAAGTTAGCCTGCCACACATCTCCCGAGTCATTTCTGATGTATACGGAGACAAAATGTCAGCAAGCAGCGGAGGCGAGGAGACCTTTCCTCTGCAGCAGAAACTTGTAGTTTGTGCTCTCTTGCTACTCACACAGCAAAGCAAAATCAAGGAGGTGACCATGGGCAAGGTGAGAGCTGACATCACAATATTTAAATATAACGTTATTAAAATTAACTTGTGATGTGTGTTAATTTTTAATCTTTTACTTATCCAAACTGCATTCTTGTCTTCTAGCTTCATGAAACTTATAGCAAGGTGTGTCGAAAACAACAAATGGCAATGGTCGGCCAGTCAGAATGCCTGTCTCTTTGCCAACTTCTGGAGACTAGAGGGATTTTGGGTCTTAAGAGGGCGAAGGAAGCCCGTCTGACAAAGGTGAGTCTTTGAGATGGTGTTCATTCCTGTTGTACAAAGTGGTTTCTGCACAAACTTTTTTTTTATATATTTTGATGTTCTCTATTTCTGACTATATGGTTAATTCTGATCTCCCACTTTTATTTGCAGGTGTCTCTAAAGATAGAGGAGCGCGACATAGAGCATGCATTTAAGGACAAGGTTTTAATTGGAAATGTCTTACATGCCGGGATTTAAAATCGCTTTTATCGCAAACGTTTATTGTACTTTGAATTTTATTGTGATATTTATGTTTTTTTATATATAAATTACAATCACATTGAAGCTTTTTTTTTTTTAAAAAAATGTTTTTATAGACAAATAGAATTGCCTGTTGTTCAAGGGAGAATGTAACAGCTGCTAAGGCAGTATTGAAGGTTGTGTGTGTGTGTTTGTTTGTTTTTTTTTTTTTTTTTTTTTTTTTTTTTTTTTTTTTTTCATAACTGCCTGAAATTATATAGGCACACTCACCAGTGGTGCATTAGATTATTGAAAAATTTCCTACTCCAGACACGGATAATTCTCCTTTTTTGGGGGTGCTATGCTTCACTGCTCACCCCTATTTAAGTAATGTGATCCAGATATAATACAGATCTCAGCCTGTTGGTTGCTGTATGTATATATTTTAATTGCTACATAAATACCGTTGCATTATGAGGATTTGCTACATTATGTGGCAGATGTTAACGGTTCTAGTATCTTTAAGGTACGTCCTGTTTATACAGATGCAGAGTCTGCATTTCCTATAGAATCTTTATTGTATATGTCTTTTTAAATAAACCTGAAAAATGCAATTGTCTTGTGTTAATGTATTGTTGCTCTATAACCATTCTAATGTGTGCAAACTTGTTAATGCAAAATGCTCTGCAGTTGTTACTGGAGGACGATTTCATGTACTGCTGAGATCATTGTCTTCTAGATGCAATATTTCTAGTATGGAACAGCCCCGAGATTTTTGATTTGACAGATATATTATATTAAAAAACAATTTGGAATCTGATCGTACAGACCAAAAGTGTGAAAAGGATGTTCCATGGGATCACATGTACAAATACATAACAAATACCATAAGAAAATACGGTTCTGTAAACGGAAAAATGGTTAAAGCTGCAAAACTAAACGTGCAAAACTAATAAACAAAAACTAATACAAATGTAACCAATAATTAATACAGACCCAAGACCAAACAATACAATAGTGGCCAAAAGTATTGTAATCCCTGCAATTCTGTCAGACAATACTAGTTTTTTTTTTTTTTTCCAGAAAATGATTATAATAACATTCTTCGGTGTTACATCTTTATTTATTTAGCTTACAATGAAAAAAGTCAAATCATTGATCATCTTACACAAAACTCCAAAAATAACTGCAAACTACTTCTGGTAAACATCAATGAGTTTCTTCTGGGCCTCTCAGCTTCTGTGGTGCTGGTGGGGGCCTGGAGCCATGGGGGCTATGCCTGCCAGTATGGGTGCTGAAGGGGCAACTGGGTCTTGGTCCCTGTCGGTGCTGTGCTGCAGTGGCGCTGGGTGCCATGTGATGCCGCACACAACAGCGTAGGGAACAACTACAACGAGGTTACTGTGAGGTGGTTAATGGGCTAATACAATTTGATCAAAATGTAACTAAGAACCTTTGAGTTTGTTATATAATGTAGCCTAGCGGCAGTAGATCGATGTGTGGTCCAGTTCTTTTTCTCTCCCCATGTGTGTCTGTATGTGTTTATATACAGGGAGACAAAAAGGTTGTAGCCTTCACATTTTTGTTTTTCACTCCCCATGTTCCAGAAGTCATAAATTGTATGTTTTCTGTTTAGAAATGCAAGAACATTTCCTTTATAGTTTCCTATCCTGCGCGTTGTACAGAGCTGGAATATGTTCCCAAATATCATGGAATTAAACTTGCTCTTTCCTCGTGGCTTTAACCATGTGACCAAACAACACATTGCCCTTATGTTTTGGTTCAGTGTGATCATAAAGATGCCAAATGTACATTTGTTTTGATAAATATCAATCTTTAACAAATTGTAGCTCTATTTTGACACCTGTAACTTTTTATATTTCTGTATACGAAGCTGGAAAAGATTTCATCTTTTTTAAGATGAGTTTGTTTTCATTGATTTTGGGAAATTTTTTTTTTTTTTTGGTTCACTTTTATTACAGTTTTAATAGGTTCACCTCCAAGGAAATAAATATTCTGATCGGACATCTTAATATGTGCAGATAGGTAACATGTTAGGCCTCTGGCTGGCTGGCTCTCATTGATACAGGCAATTTATAGGATTGGAATAATCTGTGAGGCTCTTATCTGCCGTGTCAACTAATCGGTGCCCCACAACGATGTTGCGCCCATGCTCCACCATTGTTTAAATGGTGTGGTCATGTTTAGCCCCTGCTGTTAATCTCAGTTGTCTGCCTCCGATATACTGTTGCATAATCTACCAGCAAATACGGAGGGAATTATTCTAGTCTAGAGGTGCATTCATGATTAGAAGGTGCTGTGAATGTTTCTCGGGACCACAGCACAAGGTGGTCATTTAATCAACCTAAGAACTAGGCAGGCAATGAATGTAGCATTCCAAAAAGTATCCAAAGCACCAGCATTCAGCACATCCTATTGGAACTATATACAATATGAGGAAAGATATGTCTAAAATACTTTCTTTAATACAAATAAAAAAACATAAACAAGACCAGTATATGTACAGCTACATAGATGATAAATTACCCAATCCACAATAAAAAGCAATATGCGGTATAAGATAATGCTTATGAGATCTTATTCAGTTGTAGGTAACTGTACACATTCCATCCTGAATGAATGTAGCATGTTTAAAAATTATTAATCTTTTTATTTAATACATTAAAAAATACAATTGATAAACATGCATATAATGACATATCCAGGGGTAGTTTAAAAAAATATACAACCAACAGGTGCGAATGACTGTTGGATTATAGAAGTTACATTTCCTGTGTGTGTGTGTGTGTGTGTGTAATATATATATTAAAATGATAGGGTATGGATTTATTATAGATTTGTAAACATATTACACTGAATCCTAGATACCATGATCCCAAGGCTATAAGCACTAGTGTATTGATATAGCAGAAAGATACATAGAAAGGGGAATGTGAATTGATGGGGGAAACCAGATTATAATTAAATAGCAGCCAATAGCAGATGTAGATCCGGGTAGGTGGTAATTGGCGCACGCAGAAGTGCCTGTGTTCCTATCATGTGACCGGTGTATGGCGGCACTCTCCTGTATGCAGGATAGGGCGAAGGGAGTGCATCCACACACCAGGAATAACGTCATCCATCTATGCAAGCTGAGCAGATCTAATTTCATAAGTTACTCTAATATATAAATACACCAAAATAACCTAAAATTAAAATGGACTACAATTGTGTGAGATCGAAAAATAATTGTGAACCTGCAACATAAATAGGTGTATAGATTGTGTGAATGCAAAATCAATAGAAGAATGAAAACCTTATATATGTGATATGTTGAAGTGATTTGTGAAAACCAATGATGTAGGTGGTGTATTAGAGAAAGTGACCGAAAACCTGATAGAACAATAATGAGTATCCATACTAAAAATGTATAATTATTTTAAACCTGCTATGTTGATTGCCAGCCTAGTTCTTTGTTAGGTTGATATATTTTCCCTTACGTCCCCATGACGGCCCACCTGGAGGATGACCCCTTGACCTCTGTAGGGACAGGAAGCAGAGAAGTTAAAAGGCCCCACCCCGGCATCCGTACTCCAGTGTCTTCCTGTCCCTACACAGGGCAGGGAGCAGAGATAGATCTCTCCTCACGGGCCTCCTCCAGGGGGGCAGTGGGGGGAGCACAAGTCTGCAGGCACGGGCCGATCCTTACCCTGCCAGTTCCCGGACCTCGCCTCGGCGCATCGCGCGTCCTCCCTGGCTCCGTGGGGAACTGTTGTGCCGGCTCTACCCCCGACTCCGCGTAGTTCCAGGGTACCCGGAAGTCGGAGCACGCGTGGTGGCTCCGGTCACGTGCTCCGACGCTTCATTGGTGAACTTCCGGTCGCACCGGAAGTGACGATTGGAGTCACTGATTGGCCGAGGCCGGATCACGTGCTGCGGCACACGAATTACAGGACTTCCGGTCGCACCGGAAGTGACGTTTGGGGGCTCGGCGGCGCCAAAATTTAAAAGTTTGGTCGCAGGTAGTCACTCTGACTCTGAGGTCTAGATCGCCTACCACTACGCCGATAAGGTACTGTACACTAGGCTGATGTGTTAATGTACTTGATTCTGCATATATTGTACTGCTGTATGTGAATAAGCCCCCCTTACCTATGATTATAGGACCCATGGAAGTATCTATCTTTTCTAGCGAGGTCCTGGCCATGGAATCTTCTGTATCAGATCCCCTGTCTACAGGCCTTGTGAGTGTCTTAAAGATTAATGGGGCAGGGGCTCTATTCATATATATGTTATATCCCCTGTAAATACTAAGCTGTCACTTATCTCTTGGCAGGAGCCGAAAGAGAAAGTGAGGAGCAAAGATCCCTCTAAAGATGGGAAGAAATCAGCCTGTCGTAAATGCAACATGTGCAATACAAGGCTTAATTCTAATTATAAAAAACCAGTATGCAAGGAATGTCTGGATAACCTTCTAAAAGAAGAGCGAACAGGCTTTAGGGAAGAGATACGTGCTTTCATTAAGGAAGAAGTCCATTCTTCTGTAGCCTCCTCCATAGCCTCACTTAGCCTCCCTGGGCCTCCACCCAAAAGGGCCTTAATTTGTGCCTCAGAATCAGACCCTGACTCAGAGGATAATTCCTCCTTTAAGGATTCTCTAGAATTGGAGCCGTCCACTTCTCTATCCGCTTCAAAAATGGAATCCAGATATCTGTTTTCCTCTGACGACTTAGACCAATTGCTTAAAGCCATTCGTGATACTCTAAAAATTGAAGAAGTGGAAGAAGCTAGATCCATTCAGGATGAGCTGTTTGGCATCCTTAGATCCCAGAAAAAGAGAGTATTCCCCATTAATGATACTCTCAAACAACTCATTCAGGAAGAGTGGAGAGATCCAGAAAAGAGGATTTCTGTGTCTAAGGAATTCAGGAATCGTCTATTATTTGACGAAAATGATACTAAATTCTGGAATTCACCTCCCAAGGTTGATGTCCAGGTAACAAAATTAACAAAGCGCACTGACCTGCCCTTTGAAGACTCTATCCAGCTAAAAGATCCTATGGATAGGAAAGCTGACTGTTTACTTAAAAAAGCTTGGGAGTCTGCTATGCTTAATCTAAAAGCGAATGTAGCCACTACCTCGGTTGCCCGTACGATGTACTTCTGGCTATCTGAGCTGGAAAATCACATTAGGGAAGGCACCCCCAGAGAGCTCCTGTTAGAGACTCTTCCAACTTTAAAGTCGGCTACTGCCTTTATTGCTGATGCATCTGGTGAATCCGTCAGGTTCTCTGCAAAAGAAGGAGCATTGTCCATTGCAACTAGAAGAGCGCTATGGCTAAGGCAATGGTGTGGGGATTTCAGGTCAAAGTCCAAACTTTGCAGCATTCCATTTGAGGGAGAATTTGTGTTTGGTCCTGAACTTGACTCTATTCTGGAGAAGGCGGCGGACAAAAAGAAGGGGTTTCCTGAGGTTAAAAAACCACCCAGAAAACAGCCCTTTCAGGACTTTAGAGATCGAAAAAATTCATACAGAGGCAAAGGCAAGCAAGGGCGCTGGAGCCATCCGAAAGGAGGTAGAGGTAGAGGCTTCCTCCTCAGCTCCAGTAATTCAACCTCATTTGGGAGACAATGACGCCAGAGTGGGAGGAAGGTTACTAGGGTTCCTTGCACGATGGTCCCAGATCACATCCAACCCTTGGATTCTGGACATAATAAAGCAAGGGTACAAGCTAGAATTAACATCTCTTCCTCCCCAAAAGTTTATCCTGACCAGGCTGGGGTCTCAAAAGTTGACTGTTTTAATTTTTCAGGAAGTCCAGAAACTCATTCAGATGGATGTAATTACACCTGTTCCAGAAGAAAAGTGGAAGGGCGGTCACTTCTCCCCCTTGTTCCTCATCCAAAAGCCAAATGGATCCCACAGGATGATTTGCAACCTCAAAGGTTTGAACCAGCATCTCTTGTACAGGAAGTTCAAGATGGAGTCAATAAAGTCTGCAGTAACACTGATCCATCCAGGAGCCTACATGTGCACGATAGACCTGAAGGACGCGTATTACCACGTCCCTATCTACCTTCCGTCTCAAAAGTTTTTGAGGTTTGCAATAGTCTCACCACAGGGGAAGAAACTATGCTTCCAATACAGGTCTCTACCTTTCGGGATAGCATCAGCGCCAAGAGTGTTTTCAAAAATCATCATAGAGGTCGTAGCCTTCTTAAGAACACATCAAGTCCTGGTCGTTCCATACCTGGACGACTTACTCATAATAGCGAAAAATCGAGAAGAACTTATTCTACACCGAGACTTTACAATCCAAACGCTACAGAATCTGGGATGGATTATAAACTGGGAGAAGTCTGCCTTGCATCCGGATACTCAGATCCTTTTCCTGGGCACCCTCCTGGACTCTGTGAACCAGAAATCTTATCTTCCCAGAGAAAAGTCAGAACGCCTGGTAGGTCAGATCAACGTTTTTCTCCATCGCCAGAGATGCTCGATAAGAGATGCTATGAAGCTCCTGGGGCAGTTAACATCTTGCATCCAGTGTGTCCAGTGGGCACAGAACCATACGAGAGTCCTGCAAGGTTGGATACTACAATCATGGGACAAAGATCCCCTACATCTGGACAATTGCATCAGCATTACTCCTGCGGTCAAACAGTCCTTAGTGTGGTGGACCATTCCTACACACCTACAGAGGGGAGTTCCATGGCATCCTTGGCCCCTATCTATAGTCCAGACAGATGCAAGTCAAAAGGGCTGGGGTGCGAACATAGCAGGATCCTTCTTCCAGGGAAGTTGGCCTCCTCATATCCAAAGAATGTCATCCAACTATCGAGAACTGAAGGCAGTCCTGGAAACCCTGAAGACAGCCAGTCATCTTCTGGTGGGACAACACGTGAAAATCCTATCGGACAACTCAACAACAATAGCCTACCTACAGCATCAAGGGGGTACAAGATCTCCAGACCTTTCAGACCTCTCGAGCGAAATATTCTCATGGGCAGAATTGAACATCAAGTCCTTATCGGCAGTTCATCTGAGAGGGAAGGACAACAAGGTGGCAGATTTTCTGAGCAGGAAAAAACTAGACCACAACGAATGGTGTCTGAACCAAAAAGTATTCCAGCTTCTAACCCAGATGTGGGGAATACCTGTAGTGGATCTGTTTGCCACCAGGGAAAATACGAAAGCGGAACTTTTCTACTCTCTCAGTTATTCAGAGACCACCTCGAAGTTAGATGCATTCAGCCACAAGTGGGACGCTCCTCTGGCATATGCCTTTCCTCCTCTGCCTATAATTGCAAGAGTTCTCCGGAAAATTCAAAGAGACGAATCCAAGGTCATTCTCATTGTTCCCTTCTGGCCCAAAAAGAGCTGGTTTCCGCTCCTAAAGAAGATGGCTCTAGCAGAACCTCTAATGCTACCCATTCAGGAAGATCTCCTCCATCAAGGGCCGCTTTTTCATCCGAGGCCACAAGATCTCAAGCTCTCGGCCTGGATCCTGAAAGGAGCTTTTTGAGGGCAAAAGGCCTTTCGGACAAGGTAATCTCTACTCTACAATCCAGTAGAAAACCAGTTACCTCAGCTATATACCTGAAGATATGGAAGAAGTTTATTTCTTTCTGTGGTCCAGCAGTTCCCAATCAATCTTCTCCTAATATCTTACAGATCTTAGAATTCCTGCAAGCTGGGTTCGACATGGGCCTTAAGACTAGTACCCTTAAAGTCCAGATTGCAGCACTAAGTGTGTTCTTTGATTCATCCCTGGCGGATCATAGATGGATAAAGAGGTTTGTAAAAGCAACTGTCCGAATCAGGCCCTCAGTGAAACCTTCAGTAGCTCCCTGGGACTTATCCTTAGTGCTAAATTTTCTTACTGGACCTCAGTTTGAACCAATTGAATCTGTAAGCCTTAGAAACCTTACCTTGAAAACGGCCTTCTTAATTGCAATCACTACTGCAAGAAGGATTGGCGAGATTCAGGCTCTATCTATAAATGAACCTTATTGTTTAATTTCAGATGACAGGATCATTTTAACGCTTGACCCAAACTTTGTCCCCAAGGTTTGTACAGCTTTCCACCGGAACCAGGAAGTGGTCCTACCTTCATTTTGCCAGAATCCAAGAGCCGCTAAGGAAATCAGCTGGCATTCCCTGGATGTAAGAAGAATAGTACTCAGGTACATGGAAGTCTCTAAGAGCTGGCGGAAGGACTCTAATATTCTTCTCCAATTCCAAGGGAAAAACAAAGGGAAGAAGGCCTCAAAATCGTCCTTATCCAGATGGATAAAAACCGTTATCAAAGAGGCTTATGAGGCTCTGAAAATGGCTGTCCCAGATACCATAAAAGCCCATTCCACAAGAGCGATGGCTACCTCCTGGGCTGAAAGAAGAGGAGCCACAATTGAGCAGATATGTAAAGCGGCTACCTGGTCTTCTTCTCTTACCTTCGCTAAACATTACAGATTGGACATTCCGAATAACATGGACCTTTCCTTTGGGAGAAAGATACTACAGGCCGTAGTCCCTCCCTAAAAAATAATTCATCTGGTATATCTCCAGGTGGGCCGTCATGGGGACGTAAGGGAAAAAGTGAATTAGTCTTACCGGTAATTCCATTTCCTTAGTCCACCATGACGGCCCATATATTTTTTCCCACCCTAGATATGTCATTTAATGTATTTATAAACTTGCTTGATTTAATTGTTTGTGCATATTAACAGGCAATAAATCGGGTTGCATCCAAGCCGGTGTAGTTATTTGGTAGACACTGGAGTACGGATGCCGGGGTGGGGCCTTTTAACTTCTCTGCTTCCTGTCCCTACAGAGGTCAAGGGGTCATCCTCCAGGTGGGCCGTCATGGTGGACTAAGGAAATGGAATTACCGGTAAGACTAATTCACTTTTTGTGTGTAGCATTTTTTTATTTTTTTTTAACTCTTTGGGTTGCACATTTTGGTATTCATAAGCCATTTAATGTATTAATAGGAGTATACCACTTCACCAAAGCATTATAATCTTATGTATTGCTGCTCTGTGAATCTCATAAGACAAGATGCTTATCTGATAGAGGGTAATGGTCCAGTCAGGAAAACAATGCAAAGAAGCAACCAGTTTTCCTAATTAGCATATGGATTAAAATGAAAATTTCTTAGAAATGGCATAATGTAGAGGAAAAAAATAAAAATAAGTTGGAAATTAATTCTCTACAACACACTTCCAGCAGATTCTAACATTTTGGGGAACTGGTTGACTCCCTTTAAGGAATCAATCAGATGGTTGTGATCGGTCAGTGGTTCGCTGAGGGGCAGTGGCAAATTTTAGACTGACCACAGTGCCTTGGACTTTGTTTGTAGCTTCCTGTATTGCTATGATGCAGAGTCTTTTCCTCCTGCACTGTGGTCAGTCCTTGAAATCCTTTCTGTGATTCAGTGACCAACCACAACCGTGTATTTTAGTACTACTTTCTGTATTTGCCCTAACTACTTAAGAATCATACATTATAAGTTTGGTTCTTGTGACCTGGAATTTGCAGACTTTAACATTCGCTTTAGGCCCTATGCACATGGCCACAATAGAGGGCTATGGCTCCCGGTAATCACTGTGCCTCATGCACCCTGACCTGGCAGGGCACTGCAAAATATTGGATTTATTTTATCTCTTGCTGGAATATGGAGACGGGATGGTTGAGGAGCACTCATGCCCCACCTCTTCTGCACCTAGCCATGTGCTATGCCCAGGTACAGCCTGACTGGCCAGCACACTTAGGGCTACAACATTGTGACACAAGTGATGGCAAAGCCCTGGTCTCAAGATGAACTGATCACACACACACCAGATTAATGGTCCCAATCGGTGGATACAGTCAATATCTGTCTCTTCCCTCTGTGACAGGTATTGTCCTACTTTCATATTTCATTTAACTTTTCATAGTTCATTCATTGTTCCATAGCCAAACAATTTTGCCAGGTGGCAAAAGTGGTTATTTGTATATGGCAATAAGAAAATATTGAAGTGCCAGAGATGAGTGCAAAACGTGTTCGTTCAAACTGTAATGTAGCAGTGAGGTTGTTTTTTTGTAGTACTCATTAGTGACCAGATGGTGGTGATAAAGTACTGCTTTAGATGTTGCTCCCATAGCAGTAACAAGGAGATTTCTCTCACTAATCCATGACCCAGAGTAAAGTTTTACTTTCCTGCAGCCTCTCACTGCCAGCCCTATGGGAATGAGCAATCCAGCTGTTGTAAGAGACGTCTCAGAATAGACGAGTGCCCGACTACTTGCTTAGCTGGCTCCTATCATGGCTGAGGACAAGACTTCAGCAGGATATAAAAAAAAAGTTAAATGTGTAGACTTAATTGCCTTCATTTTTCTAGTGTAACTTTTTTCTTTTCTTTTCCCAGCTTGTTGGCATCAGCTGATGTTGGAGGAAATAAGGTAAAGAGCTGGAATGAATGTTTGTGGTTTATTGAAACCTGATCTATCTGAATCTGAACAGTTATGTGAATCATCAGCCAATGACTATAGAAATACATCTACTTATATAGCAGCATCATATATAGCATCTCTTAATAATTGGGTTCATATATAGACAGAGTAATAACATGTACAGATGGAACAATAGAAATAAGGTCTCTGCTCACAAGAGCTTACAATCTATGAATGTAAAGTATAAATCCACAGTTACAAGAGCTTTGTTTACATTTAAGATCATCTACAAGGTTTAGCTTTATCCTTATTCATTTTAGCCTTGAGCTAGGAAACAATAGTTGGACTTGTAGCACATCATAGACTGTAATCTGGAGAAAAAGTATGAAATGGAGGGTTTGACCAGAGGTAAAGATGTCCACTTCTAGTAACCTAACTTAGCATGTTGAAAACAAATAGTTGCATAGTTATTATATTGTATATACAAGCGGTCCCCTACTTAAGAACACCTGACTTACAGATGACCCCTAGTTACAAACGGACCTCTGGTAATTGGTAATTTACTGTACTTTAACCCTAGGCTACAATAAACAGCTGTAACAGTTACTAAAGGTTTCTGTAATGAAGCTTTATTGTTAATCCTGGTTCTTCTGACAATCCAACATTTTTAAAATCCAATTGTCACAGAGACCAAAAAAATTTGTTTGGGCTTGCAATTATAAAATACTGTATACAGTTCCAACTTACATACAAATTCAACTTAAGAACAAACCTACAGAACCTATCTTCTATGTAACCCGGGGACTGCCTGTAAAAAACAAAATGTAGTTCGTCCAACAGTCAATATGATGTCCAATTCGGATAACTATGAAAATAGAGTAAAAATTGGGAGACCAAACTCGGTCAGCAGTAACTACAGAACTTAGGAACATCAGATAGAAACAGACAATGGACAAACAAGAAGGGAAGGGGAAAGGAAGGGCAGGGGAGGTATTGGACCAGAACGGATCAGGTGTGGGTATTCTGTTTGCGGTGTGTGACTGGCTCTTAGGTGTCCACCACAGAGGAGGCGCTGTAAGCAGTCAACCAGGCATCTGTAGTCGGAGAGTTCCTAAAATGAAGCCAAGGGTACCTGGTCACATGGAACGCCTCGTATGTGCCATCATCGCTAGCCCACAACTCCTTATGTCTTATTAAATCAAGGGCTTATATCCATTGAGTTTTATTGAGGGCTTCAGGGGATCGCTACAACTGGGAAATTATTTGTCTCCTAATGGTGTAACATGGCTTTTTTTTTTTTTTTGTGCATATTGTGATGGGTACATGGTACATCCAGGGAGCATCCATAAGAGCTCCAGCTCCAGAGAAGGGGTGATGTTCTTACAGCATAAGTCATTGTATGGTTTGGAAATGGTCCTCCAGAGATCCCGGACGGGTTTGCATTCCCACCGTATGTGGAGCAAGGATGCTTCAGCTTTGCCAGAAAGTGGCCAGTACGTCAGGAAACATTTTGTGTATTTTTACTGGCGTTTTGTACCGTTGGATGAGAATCTTATAGTTCAATTCTTGTACGCGAGTAAAAATAGAAATCTTGTGGATCAAGATAAAAGCCTTCTTGAGCCTTCCTGAGCCATTGCTCAGGAGTAAAGGATGTACCTTGATTTTCCTCCCAGTTGCTGGTGAAGTGGGACATGGCGTCCATAATCTCCCAACCTCCTCCTCAATAATAATAATTCCTTTATATAGTGCATACAGATTATGCAGCGCTACACAAAGTTTGCCACATCAGTCCCTCTCCCCAATGGGGCTCACAATCTAATTAACCTACAAGTGTGTTTTAGAGTGTGGCAAATTCTTTGCAGATGTTGACCCTGGGACTTGAACCCAGGACCCCAGTGCTGCATGGCTGTAATGCTAACCACTAAGCCACCGTGCTGCAATAACAGCGAATAGACCGAGGAAGATGACTAGGTCCAGTACATACATTTTCGATTGTGGTTGGGGATGGCGAACCTATGGCACGGGTGCCAGAGTTGGCAGTCTGAACCCTTTCTGTTGGCACCCAGGGTGTTGCCCCAGGATAGATTCATTATCCAGCATCCAGAATATTCCAGCATCCAGCATCCAGAATATTCCAGCAGTTCTCAGTTCTCCTTCTTCTCTCAATACCATTTTAAGGTGACAGATCCTTCACTGATTGGAAATGCAGGAAGAGTGAGAAGGTCCAGATTATCTTTTGAGGTCCCCTTGCTGGCCCCATGATTCTTATTGTACAGAGAGACCCTGGAGAGAAGCTACAATGATGTCTGAATTTGTCCTCCTACTTTCAACTATATTGGTGGCCTCAGGGGGCCAATACGATTGAATGTTGTGAAAGAACAAGGAGCAATAAGTTACTGTTTAAATTATCATGTTGGCACTTCATGGTAAATAAGTAGGATATGGTTGTAGTTTGGGCACCCGGTCTCCAAAATGTTCGCCATCACTGCTCTATGGTATAGACAAAAGTCTGGTAGGCCTGTGCCACCTTCACTATTGAGAAGAGTCAAAACAAATTGTTTTTCTGTTTTACGGTCTAGATTTGTGTCAGACAAAAGATTGAGTTAAGATGCAAAGGCAATTAAAGAAAGATCTCGGAAGTGAGTGGGATGGTTTGGAAGTATAAGAGGCATGGTAAAATATCCATCTTTAGTAAATGAACACGTGAAAAGGACTCTCTCCAGATTTTACCTCAACTAGCACCCTCTGGTAAGGCTACAAATGTTCTTTCTAGAATTCCCTCTTTCATGTGAAATCTTGCTGGTTTACCTATAAAAAATCTCCTTCAAAGTCATATGAAAATGAGCAGAGAAGAGTAATTTTTGCCTGAGATGTGTCAAGTGTACAGACTGTAGGTGGAATGTCACTTTAGATGCACCTATCTTCTGTTCCATAGAAACACAGTGTCACAATAACCCCTTACTGACTACTACGTCACGTGTCAGCTGTGATTGGAAAAGGCTGAGCGCTCTCCATACCCGGTAAGTGTTTGATCCTACCATATACTGCCATACTGCAATCAGACAACCTAGGCTTAAAGTACCCTAGGAGGTCTGAAAAATGGTAAAAAAAAATAAATAAAGTTAAAACAACCAAAAAATTCAAATCAACTCCCGTTTCCCAAGAACTGATATAAATACAAACAGTACAAATCATAAACATGTTAGGTATTAGGTACCTCGTCCCAAAATGTCCGATCTATCAAAGTATAATAAGGCGTTTAACCCCTTAACTGAAAATAGCACCCAACGTTAAAAATGCCCCTTTTTTGCCATTTTGAAAAATATTAAAATTTCAATTAAAAGTGATCAAAAGGGCGTAACGTCTGTCAGGGTTTGAGATCAGTGGACCACCACGGAAGGTGGTACTAGCTGACACCTGGGACCGGAGTATAAGTGGCACCTGGTCTTCACCAGAGCCTGCCGCAAAGTGGGATGGACTTGTTGCGGCAGGGTACCACCAGGTCGTTCCACAGGTGCGAATAGCCCACAGTGGCAGCCGAGGTAGTTTAGCAGGAGATTGTGTTGTGGTCTGGTTAAGGGACAAGGTCAGGGCAGACGGCAAAGATGCAAAGTCAAGTCCAATCTGGGGTCAGCAAATGGAGGTCCAGGCAGACGTGAACAAGACACGGGAATGAAGGAGCAGGAAACACACAGGAGCAGGAACACAGCACTCAGGAGCAGGAACACGCAGGAATATCGCTGGGGAGCTTTCTCTAAGGCGGACTGAAGTGGATCAGAAGGTTGAAACGTGAGAAGAAGAGTGAACAACGGGCTTGCCTAGGGTTGAGAGGTTGAGCTGTCGGGAGATAGTGGAGATTTTTATCTGTATATAAGCGGATGGTAAGCTCCCTCCAGAAGATATTGCAATTCTTCCAGGACGAGTTTGATGGCCAGAAGTTCTCTATCTCCTATTGAGTAATTGCTCTCTGCAGAGGAAAAAGTTTTGGAGAAAAAGCCGCAAGCGATAGTTCGGCCCTTGGGCCATTTCTGGGTGAGCACCGCCCCAGCACCTACGGAGGATGCATCAACTTCCAGATGGACAGCTTTTCAATATCAGGTGTAGTGAGAACTGGGGCTGAAGAAAAGGCGGAGTGCCACGATGGGGGACACAAGAGTTAAGAAATGCGGATTAACTGCCGGTAATAGTTCACAAAGCCCAGACACTCCTGACGCGGCCATTGAAGAACAGCAGACAGTTTGGCTGGATCCATCTGGAGACCTCTGTCGGAGATAAAAGAGCCAAAGGAAAGGGAGAAATTGACATTTCTCAAGCTTGGCGTAGAGGCGGTTGGCCCAGAGGCGTCCAAGAACTTGCTGTACGTGGGACTGGTTGGACTCAAAGTTCGTGGAGAATACTAGAATGTTGTCAAGATAAACTACGACAGAGTATAGAGTATTGACAAATTCTTGAAATATGGCTGGCATGTTACACAATCCAAACAGCATCACCAAGTACTCGAAATGTCCATCACGATTGTTAAAAGCAGTCTTCAACAGATCACCCGGATGAGGTTGTAGGCTCCATGGTGATCCAACTTGGAGAAAACCCTGGAGCCGCGCAGGCGGTCAAAGAGCTCCGTGATCAACTGCAACGCATAGCGGTTCTTAACCGTGACCTTGTTAAGACCGAGATAGTCAATGCAAGGACATAATGACCCATCCTTTGGTCGTGAAAAAGAGCCTGCACCAGCCGGAGAGGAGGACTTACATATAAACCTCTCTGCAGGTTCTCTTGGATGTACTCCGACATTGCTGCGACCCTGGGGAGGGGAGGCACCCGGCAGGAGATCCACAGGACAGTCATAGGGACGGTGTGGCGGCAAAGTCTGCTTGTTTCTTGGAGAACACATCTGCAAAGTCCTGGTAACACATTGGTAGGCCCTCCAGAGGCTTGGGAGCTACAGAGGACACAAGGACAGGTACTGGTAGAGGCATCACCATGCAACGAGACTGGCACTCCAGACCCCAACGAAGGATCTCCCCCATCTTCCAATTAAGGATTGGTGCATGAAGCTGCAGCCATGGAAGGCCCAGCAGGAGAGAGGAGGTGGAGAAGGCAGCACGTAGAAGTCAGTCTCTCTTTATGAAGAGCTCCGACTTGCAGGGAGCTCAGTGCGGTACCGGACCGAGTCGGAGAGGATTTGTCTGCTTACTGAGGAGATGACCAGAGGCTTCTCGAGGCGGACCACAGTAATGTGATGCTGGGAGATCAGAGCCGCATCCACGAAGTTCCCTGCGGAACCAGAGTCCAGAAAAGCAGTGACCTGAATCTGGGTGCAGGTGCCAATGCTGTCAAGCACCGTAATAATCAGACATGATGAAGCTTTGCTTACACCTAGGGACGCTTCTCCCAAGAATCCTAGGTGCTGGCGTTTCCCAGACGTTGGGGACGGACAGGACAAGACCCAATGAAGTGCTCAGGACTGGCACAATAAAGGCAGATGTTTCCCTGACATCTTCTGAAACGCTCCTGAGAAGAGAGTCTGGCTCTGTCCACCGCCATAGGCTTCTCTGCAGAGGGTACGACCGGAGGCTGGACCGGCCTTTGGAAAGCAGGAGCCAGACAAAAAAAGACGACGTGGGCGCACTTCAGGTTGTTCAAGGCGTAACTTACTGGTAGCTCCCTAAACCGCACGTCAATCTGTGTGGCTAGGGTAATGAGACCACTCAGGGTAGACGGCAGATAACGAGCGGCCAGAGCGTCCTCAATGTGAGATGAGAGTCCCTTTTTGAATGCTGCGGGCAGGGCCCCATCGCTCCAGGAGGGTTCCAAGGCCAGGGTACGGAACTGGACAGTATAATCTACCACGGAAGAGCTTCCCATGGCGTAGATTCAACAGCACAGTCTCAGCAGAAGAGGCCCATGCGGGTTCTTCAAACACGGACTGGAACTCCGCCAGAAATGCTGTGAGAGTAGCCGTGACCGGGTTGTCTCTGTCCCAAAGAGGACCCAGGCCAGGGCTTTGCCGGAGCTGAGACTGAGGATGAATGCCACTTTGAATCGCTCCGTGATAAATTGAGAAGGCATGAGTTCTATGTGCAGGGAGAAATGGGTTATAAAGCCCCTGCACAACTTAGGATCTCCATCATACTTGCCGGGCATAGAGAGTAGCCTAGGTTCAGCGGCAGGTAGACAAGCCGGAAACCTAGACTGCCTCGGGAACCTGTTGCTGATGCTGAGTGGCTAGCAGCTGTTGGCTAGCAGTGGCTATCATAGCGGTGACCTGTCCCAGCTGTTCACGCAGTAGGGACTGATGAATCGCTGGACCACGATGGTGGCAAGATGGGGCCGACCGGGAAGTGGAACCATGGCTGGATCTACCTTCAGGGTTCGGGATAAGTGGATCCTCTGGACTACCGGGGGCAGTGGTACTAGTCTACACCTGGGACCGGAGTCCAAGTGGCACCTGGTCTTCACCAGAGCCTGCCGCAAAGCAGGATGGACTTGCAGCGGCAGGGTACCACCAGGTCGTTCCACAGGCGCGGTGGCAGCCAAGGTCGAGGTACCTTAGCAAGAGACAGTCTTGTGGTCAGGGTCAGGGCAGGCCGCAAAGTCAAGTCCAATCCGGGGTAAGCAACGGGAGGTCCAGGCAGACAGGAACACAGGACTCAGGAGCACGAACACGCAGGAATATTAATGGCGAGCTTTCTCTAAGGCATAGGCACGTAGATCCGGCAGGGAGTACAGGTAGAGGCTGGGAATTCATCAGGAAGGCAGGTGGCCAGCGCCAATTACCGGTGCGCAGACCCTTTAAATTTAAGAGTCGGCACGCACGCCCTGGGCAACGCGGACGTGCGTAAGGAGCTGCGGGAGACGTTGCTGCAACCTGGCTAGGTGAGGGGCGCAGCAGGGCACACCGAGGAACACAGTTGCGCCTGCAACCCGGGACAGTGTTAATACAAAAACACTTTGGCCCAAACGGCCCAAAAAACGCATTCAAAACACCATGTGTGCCGTCACCCTTAGGGTGATGTCACCCATGGCGTTTTTAGGCTGTTTTTGGGCCGTTTTTAGTTTCAGATCATAAAAAACGCATGCGTTTTTAAATGATGCATGCGTTTTTTGAAAATGCATGCGTTTTTGTCTGTTTTCAGAATTTGCGCAATTAAAACCGACAAAAACGCATGTGTTTTCAAAAAACGCATGAGTTTTTAAAAAAGGATGCTTTTTTTTTACGATCTGAAAATGCACTAACTAAAAACGCCATGTGTGACATCACCCTAAGGGTGACGACACACATTGCATTTTGAACGCGTTTTTGGGCCGTTTTTAAGCAGTCCGTCAAAAAACACATGCGTTTAAAACAAAAAAGAACCTTATGGTTGCCTTCTCAGTCACTCCTGTTGTGTCCTGTCCACCTGTCCAGTGCCATGCGTCTGCTACAGCATTGAATCTAATGCAGAAGTAGTTGGGCGGCAGCGCCTGCCTCTTTGGCCAAAGGTGCACGGCACAGAGAAACCGTGGGGCGGGACAAGGGGAGCGTCGAAGCCAGATATATAATTTAAAAAAAAAAAAGGCTGGATAACCCCTTTAAATATACCGGCAACTCTTCAACCCCCCTTACAGGACCCCTTTATAGGCTGACTGCACTTGCTTTATAAGAGTCTGCATCTCAAACTGAAAATAGGTCACACACATGGAGACACAGATAAACTGATCCTCCTCCCAGGGGGTGATTTCGGGATAGCATTGCTGGTGCACTGATTGTGGGAACAAACAGCTGCTATAAGGTTGTTGAATAGCAACACACGGTAAGATTCCTATAATCTGGCGCTGCATGGTCATGATTTTGTGAAAAATACAGAAAAAAAAACAACAAAACATCTGAGAGACATATACATCTATGCTTACAACATTAGCAGTGGCTGGAAGAATTAACCTTGTCTGCAGTATCTGAACCTGACAGGAGAAGGACTTACTGGTAAATTTATTTCATTTGGGGTAACCCTCATTTTCACCCTTCTGTTCCTCCTTGTACATGCTACTCGCCTGTGATCCGTGCTGCGAGATGGTGCAGAACATTATGCCAAAGTTTTCTGCTGTATATTGTAGAGACGGATTAGTGTGATGCTAGCAGAGGCTGAGGGTGCGTTCACACCTTCAGTTTTTCAGACAGTTTTTTGATGTCCAAACCAGGAGTGGAGTAAGAAGAGGAAGAGAAATGGCATCTCTCAATTATTTATTCTCACTCATTATAATCCAAACCTGCTTTTGGATGAAAAAGCTGCATCAGAAAAACTGAACTTGTGAACGCACCCTAAAAGATTATGGGAGCCATGAACTTCGCAGTATGTTTTGGACAAATTTCAAACCAAAAGCAGACTAAGACCTGCGGAATAGTAATGTGTTCAGCCAGTGGAAATGGACCCATATGTTGGCACAATACCGAGAACTGAACGATTTGCACAGGATCGCACAGGGGTCCTTGCCCCATACAGAAATATAATGCAAGGCCTTCTGTCTGCTGGCCACACTGCAGTGCAGGCTCTGATACTGTTCTTACAGAACCGGCGCTGTAGTTAAGCGGGTATTTAATGTGTAGCCATCCTGAGGCCTCTTTCACACTACCATATGCTCACCCGGATCAGTGCTGCTTCCCTCTCCATAGCAAGGCATGACGCCCGGCTGAAACACTGGAAAATATAGAGCATGCGTGCACTGTACCGCAATCAGGCGCCAAATGCGTCATATATATGTCACCACAACGGCAGTGTGAAAGGGACCTTAATTGCCATTGATTTTCTGCCACAATAATCAGTGCCAAAAACAAAAAAAAAAATATTTGCCCTACATTCCAAGTAAAGAATCTGCTAAAAATATAGGACATGATGGTCAATGCTTTGGAAAACCAAAATTCCACTGAGCAGCTGTTTAAGCTGGACAAACATTTTATTTAGCTGTCATCTTAAAGCCCATTGCTCATGAGCGAGTTTGGTCTGACAAACCTGCTCCTTGCGCTTGCAGGATTTCCTGCTGATGCTAGGTTTGATGTGGTAAATCCTGCAAGAGCACGGAGTGAGTTTGTCACACCAAACTCGGTTGCGGTCAACAGGCTTAAAGGGGAAAAAACATTGCTGCTTTCTTTCAAAAACCGCACCACGGCTGACCATGGTGTGTAAAGAGATGTAGACAGAATAATGGAGCTTTGCTCCAATAACCAAACATTACTTATGGTCACGTATGGCACTGTTTTTGGATGAAACAGCAAATTTTTACAATCTCTGGATAAACTCTTTTGTAAGGTTAATATCTGACTCGCATATATATATGATTGACTGTGTGTGGAGCTAAGGGGAGAAGTCCAATTCCAGACACCACTTGCCGAGAATAAGTATCAGGCAGTAAAAATCCCCAATCTCCAGTTGAGGAGAATTGGGGGGCCTCCATATTCATTAGTTTTCTGAAATTGGTGGGGAATTTATAACATTCTGGCCTTATCCCCATTTCGGAGCTCCCAAGCAAAGTAATGTGTTGGGGCTTCCTTAATAGTACACTCCAACCCTTGATGTGAGGCAATGCTGGGGAGAGTAGGTTCGGGCAGACAACTTATATATTGGGGCTTATTTACTAAGGGTCCTGCGGCCACATTTTCGCTCTTTTCGGGATTGTGACGCAATCGCATCGGCTTTCACGCGACTCAAATCGGGAGGCGGGCCATCGGATGATCCGATGGATTCGGACAACGTGCGGGATTTAACATTTAAAATTGTGTCGCAAGCCAAGCACTTACATGCAGCAGGAAGAAGAAGGTGAACTACGCGGGACCTGCAGGAAATCAGGCGCACGCTTGTAGTGAATGGCGGCAGACTTAATCGTCGGACATTCCGGATCGGGATCGGGCAGAGACCGGGTAAGTAAATGTGCCCCATTGTGTGTAAAAAAATAGTTTGTCTTGGAATAGATATGTCTTTCATGTTTCACTATCTATTCTGTTTAACTATCAGAATGATTTTCATGTCTTATTGTTGAAAAATGTTAAAAATTGTTTTCTATAAAACAAAGTGATTGTGACATATAACCAGGATCTTGGGGACATGCCCTAATGTTGTGCAGCATTTACATGAGTTGCAGGCTTGAAGCTGAGGTTGTTGCACTGATATAGTAAAACGAAGGAAAACCAAGAACCAGAAATACCAAACCAAAACCAGAAATATTGTCCTCTACCATGGGGTTGATTCAGTTTCCAACATATCCAAACGTAGGTTCAGGTGCATGTTGGGAGCATCCAGACATTTTGCCGCATACCAATGAGAACTTCAAATTCTGTGCTACGTGATATGTGCTTCGACCCAAAAGAGGTGGGGATTGTTGAAAAGTATTGTTAAGACGTGAGTCATTTTGGATATTTTGGCTTAAAACCCTTTTCCCGTCTGGCCTTAATTTCAGGACTGATACAGCACACTTTTATTAGAATAATAGAATAAAATGTCATATAGATCATCCTTTTAGTTAGGATGTATCTGCATTTTCTCATCTCTACCTTAAATTCTGTTGCCACCGGTATTAAATACGTAGGTCTCCTTCATATTGGGGATTAGCTTTGCCTTTTCTCATCATTTGACATGTTATGGGATCCATAGTTTCTCAGTCGGAGTAACTGGACCAGTGAGTCTTTTCTGATCAGTCTGACTTTGTTATACTGTTTGGATGTGATTTTTTTTGTGTTCATACTGTATAAACTACGTTAGCCTAAAGATAATAATGTTGAAGATATTTGTTTTGACATTAAATACACCTTATTAGGAATATACTGTATATGGCTTTCTCTCACAGGTGGAATAAATATTGCATTGTAAAGAGTTAAAATGTTATGTAATGAAGCTTTCATTGAAGGTTGTTTTTTTTTTAATATTTGTATTTTGTACATGCCATGGCTAAGAGCGTGTAGCTTGAAACGCATTGGAGTTTTTAATTACCTCTGGAATCCTTTTTAAAAAGATGAAATAAACAAGCCTTTCGTTTTAATACTGGAGTGCTCAGAGAAATAATTTTGGTTTGGTTGAAGCGGAGGTTGGTCAGGATGCTTGTGGTGGCGCAAACCCAAAGGTTAGGTCACATGGTGCGTTCAGGAAACCTACCTCCTCCAATACCTTATTGCATTTTAAAAGTTTTCACCCGGAACATACAAAATCAGGGGTCCCCTATAGTCAATTCCTCAGACTGCGTAGATTGAATAGTGACGATTCCACCTTTTTAGACCAGGCTACAAAATTAATGAGGAGATTTTAGGAACGTGGGTACCCCAAACATATTGTGGAGGGGGCATCTCAGAGAGCCTATTCCATTTCGAGAGAAGAAGCCCTGAGAGGGAAAGTGAAAACTAGAAATATTACCAAAAAACAGGATCGCTTTGTTTTTTCCTTCAAGTATAATACTTTCGAAGTGGAGATCCGCTCGGCCATAAACAGAAACCGGGGTATTCTTAAACAGATAAAAACCAATAATAGCCCTTAGAAGAAGTAAAACCCTTAGAAGTCTATTGGTTGATAGTCGCTTCAGTACACCTACAGGAACATGGCTGGATACATGTACCCCACAAGGCAACTTTAGATGTGGAAATTGTAATTTTTGCGATCAAATGCTGACCAGTAATTTTCTACGAATATGTGGTGTTACACATGAGGTACATGATTTCATAAACTGCAGATCGTCTTTTGTTGTATATGTGATTTTTTGCCTGTGCAAACATTTTTATATTGGTAAAACCATATGTAACCTGTTCGTGAGATTCCGGGAGCATTGCAACTCTATTGCGACCCTAAAAGGTTCCCCAAGATTGATTCAGCAGGTCATTGCATCCCATGGTGGTAATGCACGTTCTTTGAAATTTTCAGGAATTGTACATGTACAAGGGGGGGGGGATCGTCAGAGGGAATTGCTAAGAGAAGAAGCAAAATGGATTATGAAGATTGTGCACTAATGAATGTAACTTTTACTGCTCGCCATGATACAGGCACCTCCCCCTTGGCTTTTATAAGGCTGGAGTCCTGGACATGACGAGGAGGTTTGACAAAGCGCTATACGCGCGAAACAGGCTGTTACCTTGTGGACCCCGGCGTCCTCAGATGTCTGATGTTTTAATGCTTGAATAAAGGAATCGTGGATTGAGAAAAGTGAGTGTTCTTGGACTTTCCACATGGTGCGTTCTTGCTGCATTTTTAAACGCATTGCAGAACTCATGCTTTTTAGCCCCTGCGGGAATCAGCCTCTTTTGGCCTTAAGGACGCGGCCCCATTTTTCAAATCTCTAATCACTATAAGTGGTTATAGCTTTGGAACGCTATGAGATATCCAGGGGATTTTGAGATTGTTTTCTCGTGACATATTATATCAAATTAGTTTGGATGAAATCTTTTGTGTTTAGTTATGAAAAAAAAACAAAATTTGGCAAAAATTTGGAAGAAAATCTTTATTTTCAAAGTTCTAAATTCCCTACTTTTGATGCAGATAGTCATAGCACCCAAATAAATTCATAACTTACATTTCCCAAGTGTCTGCTTTATGTTGGCATGGTTTTTTAAGATTCCACATATTTTAGTAGAATGTTATGAGGCTCAGAATTTGGGTGCCATTTTTCCAATTTTTGTGAAAATCACCAAAACTAATATTTAGATGGACCTGCTCAACTTTTAATTGACCGTGAGAGGCTAATAGCTAGACTCGTAAATTACCGCATTATGGAAATTACACACCTCAACGTATGAAAAAACATTTTTAAGAAGTTTGTTAACCCTTTAGGTGTTTTATAGGGGTTAAAACAAAATGGAGGGGTGGTCTACAAATTGTAATATTTTTTGACAATACATTCATTTTGGGTGGAAAATTAAACATTTGTAATAGATAAAATGAAAAAAGGCTCCACAAAGTTTGATACCCAATTTCTACCGAGTACACCGATACCCTATATGTGGTGGTAACCTGCTGTATGGGCGCACGGCCGGGCATAGAGGGGAAGGAGGCGCCATGCAGATCAGATTCGCTACGTCACATTGGACAGGCTATAATTTTTTTTGTTTTTTTATTGTGGACCTATAGGGGCTTATTTTTTTGCCACATGAGATGCACTTTTCTGGTACATAATTTTGGGGCATCTATAGCTAATTGGTGAGATTTTATTAACTCTTTGTTGGTGGAGGAAATGAAAATCATAAATTTTTAGGAACTTTTTTTGTATTTTTTTTGAGCCGTTTACCGTACCGTAAAAATAGTATATTATTTTTATTCTATGGGTCTCCACGTTTACGAAAAGACCTTATTTATATAGGTTTTTTTTAAAAAAACATTTTCCCATTTTACTGAATAAAAAGTAATTAGGCAAAAATGTAAATTTTAGTATCACTGATTTTCATATGCATAACTTTTTTATTTTTCAGCTTACAAATCTGGTTAGGGGTTTATTTTTTGAAGGAGAATATTTGTTCATTTTAGTGGTCTTATTTAAGAGTGTGTAACTTTTTTAAATCACTTTTTAGAGCATTTTTTAAAGGGTATTAATTGAAAATTATCTTTTTTTCGCAGCGTTTGTTGAGGTTTTTTTTTTACGGGGTTCATTTTGCAGGTCCAATAACAATTCTGTTTTATTATGCAGATTGTTACGGATGCAGGGATATCAAATATGTGGGGGTTTTGTGTATTTTATTCAATTTTACTGAATAAAAACTACCGTATATACTCGTGTATAAGCCGAGTTTTTCAGCACAAAAATGTGCTGAAGAACCTCACTTCGGCTTATACACGAGTCAAGAAAAAAAAAAAACTTAATACTCACCCTCCGGTGTCCGGATCGTTGGCGCGGGTTCCGATCTTCACCGAGAGGCTCCCGATCCTCGGCGCGGTACCAGGAGGCAGCGGCTCCCCTTCTGTAGCAGGCAGATCGTGTCCATGCGATCTGCCGGCGGGCACACAATAAGATGCAGCGACACCGCGGTATCATAGGGCGTGCCCGCCGGCAGATCGCATGGACGCGATCTGCCTGCTACAGAAGAAAGAAGAGAGAAGAGGAGCCGCCGCCTGAAGATCGGGACCCGTGCCAACGATCCGGACACCGTAGGGTGAGTATTTAAGTTTTTTATTTTTTTTTACACTTGGCAGGGGGCAGGCTGTATACTTTATGGGGGCAGGCTATATACTTTATGGGGGCAAGCTATATACTTTATAGGGGCAGGCTGTATACTTTATAGGGGCAGGCTGTATACTTTATTGGTGGCAGGCTGTATACTTTATAGGGGCAGGCTGTATACCTTATGGGGGCAGGCTGTATACTTTATGGGGGCTGGCTGTATACTTTATGGGGGCTGGCTGTATACTTTATGGGGGCTGGCTGTATACCTCTTGGGGGCTGGCTGTATTCAACATGGGGACTGGCTGTATACTACATGGGGACTGGCTGTATACTGCAAGGGGGCTGGCTGTATAATTAGAGGGGTTGGCTATATACTACATGGGGACTGGCTGTATACTACACCCTCGGCTTATACTCGAGTCAATAGGTTTTCCCAGTTTTTGGTGGTAAAATGAGGGGTCTCGGTTTATACTCGAGTATATACGGTAATTTGGAGACAATTTTTTTCATCACCATCTTTTCATATGCATAACTTTTTTATTTTTGGGCTGACAAATCTGGTTAGGGGCTTATTTTTTGCGAGAGGGATTGTTCTTTTTAGTGGTCTTATTTTAGAGTGCGGAACTTTTTTAAATCACTTTTTAGAGCATTTTTTTAAAGGTATTAATTAAAAATCATCTTTTTTTCGGAGAGTTTTTTGAGGTTGTTTTTTACAGGGTTCACTTTTCGGGTCCAATAATGATTCAGTTTTATTATGCAGATTGTCACGGACATAGCGATACCAAATATGTGGGGGTTTTCTGTATTTTATTCAATTTCACTGTATAAAAACTAATTTGCAGAAAATTTGGTTCATTTTAGCATCACCATCTTTTCATGTGCATAACTTTTTTTTTTTTCGGCTGACAAACCTGGTTAGGGGCTTATTTTTTGCGAGAAGAGTTGTTTTTTTAGTGGTCTTATTTTAGAGTACGTAACATTTTTTAAATCACTTTTTAGATCTTTTTTTAAAGGTATTAATTAAAAATTATCTTTTTTTCGGAACGTTTTTTGCGGTTTTTCCCCCGTGTTTACCGTGCAGGTCCAGTAACAATTCTGTTTTATTATACACATTGTTACGGACGCGGCAATTCCAAATATGTGGCGGTTTTTTGTGTGTTTGTGTTTTTAATAGTTTATTAAGTGTTTTTATGGGAAAATGTCATTTTAGGGGCTTATATTTTTATGTATTAATTTTTTATTTATTCTAATGTGTTAACTTTAGTGTTTTTACATGTTTTTACTTATACTTACTTGAACTTGAACCAGCAATGCTTTGATTGCTTATTCAAGTTCAATACACTGCTCTACAATACTATTTTATTGTAGAGCAGTGTAAACTGTCTGAGCATGCAGGCGCAGTTTACAGTCAGACCCGGAAGGGATCTGACTGGCAGGGACATCGGGCAGCCCCAGAGCATTAGGCAGACTTCGGGGCTGCCCAGGAGAGGATTGGATCCCCCGGTAAGCGACACGGGGGATCCGATCCACAGCAGTAACACCCTTACACGCCCTGTTGGAACTTTGCAATAAACAAGTGGACTTTGGTTGTAGTTTGTGCACTGGGTCTCAATAATGTTCGCCATCACTGTTGTAGGACTTTTCAGGAGTAGCTTTGGTTTTTGGGAAAGACCCAGTTAAAAAGTCGCTATTTTTCATAACATCAACTTGTGCGATGTGCAAGTTTTTTTTTCCAAGTGCATGGATACCAGAGACCCTGTGCTGTCCTTATATAGTTAAATAAGTCACTTTATTAACCAATATTTTGTAAATTATGAGCTTCCTGTGCCTCACTGCTGGTATGACAGCTCCCCTGATCACTCCATACTGTAAATATATTTGTGATTATTTAGAGAAATTGCACTATGTACATACAGTCATATGAAAACGTTTGGGCACCCCTATTAATCTTAATCATTTTTAGTTATCTAAATTTTGGTTTTTGCAACAGCTATTTCAGTTTAATATATCTAATAACTTATGGACACAGTAATATTTCAGGATTGAAATGAGGTTTATTGTACTTACAGAAAATGTGCAATATGCATTAAAATCAAATTTGACAGGTGCAAAAGTACCCCTATCATTTGCTTGATTTGAATACTCCTAACTACTTTTATTGACTGAGGGTGGGTTCACACATTGCAGTTAAAACTGCATCGCAATCAGCTTTGAGGTGGTTTTAGGTGCAGTTTTGTCAATTGAACAGGTGAAAGACATGAAGTGAACGAGTGAATTTGATTTTGAAGGGAAACCTGCTCCACAAATGTCATTCACTCGTTCACTTCATGTCTTTCACCTGTTCAATTGACAAAACTGCACTTAAAACCACCTCAAAGCTGATTGTGATGCAGCTTTAACTGCAACGTGTGACTGCACCCTTACTGGAGCACTAAATTGGTTTGGTAACCTCATTGGTCTTTGAACTTCATAGCCAGGTGTATCCAATCATGAGAAAAGGTATTTAAGGCGGCCACTTGCAAGTTGTTCTCCTATTTGAATCTCCTCTGAGGAGGCGTCATGGGCTCCTCAAAACAACTCTCACGTGATCTGAAAACAAAGATTGTTCAACATAGTTGTTTGTGGGAAGGATACAAAAAGTTGTCTCAGAGATTTAACCTGTCAGTTTCCACTGTGAGGAACATAGTAAGGAAATGGAAGACCACAGGGACAGTTCTGGTTAAGCTCAGAAGTGGCAGGCCAAGAAAAATATCAGAAAGGCAGAAAGAAGAATGGTGAGAACAGTCAAGGACAAGTCACAGACACCTCTAAAGACCTGCATCTTGCTGCAGATGGTGTCACTGTGCATCGGTCAACAATACATCGTACTTTGCACAAGGAGAAGCTGTATAGGAGAGTGATGTGACAGAAGCCGTTTCTGCAAGCACGCCACAAACAGAGTCGCCTGAGGTATACAAAAGCACATTTGGACAAGCCAGTTTCATTTTGGAAGAAGGTCCTGTGGACTGATGAAACAAAGATTGAGTTGTTGGTCATACAAAAAGGCGTTATGGATGGTGGCATTCCAAGAAAAACACTCTCTACCCACTGTAAAATTTGGTGGAGGTTCCATCATGCTTTGGGGCTGTGTGGCCAATGCCGGCACCGGGAATCTTGTTAAAGTTGAGGGTCACATGGATTCCGCAGGTTATGAAGTTACGCCGGGGATGGATATATCAGCAAGACAATGATCCAAAACACTGCTCCAAATCTATCCAGGCAGGGCCGGCTCCAGGTTTCAGTGGGCCCCTGGGCGACAGTGCCTCACTGGGCCACTTTGCTCATGTGGTGGCATTAAAAACGCAGACCTTAAAGGGGTTGTCCAAGTTCTTTAAAAAAACTCAGGGAAGCCGGGAGGGCGCTGCTTAAAAAAATAAAGTCCTACTTACCTTCCGGTGCCCCCCGGTATCCAACGCTGCTGTCGCTCCGGTCCGGGCGCCATGTAAACAAACATGGCGGCCGGAGCAGTGCTGGATTCAGCTTCCTGCCGGCCGTGGCCTGGCACGCCTATCCGTCCCTATTCACAGCATTGTGTATGCGTGTCGGAAGGTTGTCGGGTCCGGCCGGAAGCTGAGTCCAGCGCTGCACCGGCGGCCATGTTTGTTTACATAGCGCCCGGACCGGAGCGACAGCAGGGCTGGATACCGGATGGCACCGGAAGGTAAGTAGGACTTTATTTTTTTAAGCAGCCCCCTCCCGGCCTCCCTGAGTTTTTTCTAAGAACTCGGACAACCCCTTTAAGATACCAATATTAATATACATCCCCCCAGGCTCCATTAATTAATATACATCCCCCAGCCGGCTCCAATAATTAATACATCTCCCCCCCCCCCCCCCCCCAGGCTCCATTAATTAAAACACCCCTCCCCAGGCTCCATTAATTAATTAAATACACATTATTAGTGGCCAGAAAAAAATAATAAACTCTAACTTACCTCAATGGCTGCTCGCATCTACTTCATCTGCTTCATCTTCCGAGTGAGAGCAGCGTCTACTGTGCAGCAGCAGGGACGCTGGCAGCGAGAAGTCTTCACGTCAGCCAGCGTCCTGCACAGTATCAGACGCTCTGCAGCAGAAATACATCGGCCATGTAGTGCCCATACTTTTACACCTGTCAAATTTTGTTTTCATGCATATTGCACTGTACAATAAACCTCATTTCAATCCTGAAATATTACTGTGTCCATCAATTATTAGATATATCAAACTGAAATAGCTGATGCAAAACCCACATTTTGATAACTAAGAATGATTAAGATTAATAGGGGTGCCCAAACATATTCATATGACTGTACAACTTTCTACAAAAACATCTGTAAATGTGTTGCTTAGATGAATTACATGATGCTAATTCATTTATGACCTTCTTATAATCACCCCTCTGTCTATATATGGATTCTGACTGCAGCCATGTGTAAATACCCTCTGGGTGAAAATGGCCTTTAAGTATATACTTTTGCAAAATGGTATTTTAACGATTATAGTCAGCCCAATTGATGTATAATATGTGCATATCATATGGGTCCCTTCCTTAAAAAAGAGAAAGTTATGTGTGTTCACTACATTGTGGTACTTCTGACAGCACTACCGTGACAGCCGCCTTCTTATTTGTAGCCAGTTATAACTACACATTCACATATTTTCTCAGTGTGTGGCAAGTTATTCACACCCCCCCAAACACTTACAGTCCAAAATACACATTCATGTCAACCATTCCTACACGAGGCTGGAAATAATGTGGTCTGACAGCTGTGGAATTGCATGTGCTAAGGAGGAGGAGATATATTATATGTGTAGACAGGAAAGAAAGGCAAAGGCATTTTGTTGAAATGAAGAAAGAAATATGGCCGAGAGTTGTCACAACCATGTCTTCAGGTCCTGAATAAGGATGCCCTCTAGTGGTAGCAAAGAAAACCAATGTGTTACCTGATAGAACATAGTAATAATCTTAACACATAAATTAAACAGGAAGTAAAATCAGTGCTGCAAATCTGTGGGGAAGAAGGGACTCCTTGTATCATATATCACTATAATGCACAGACTGTTCTGTACATATGTGTGGGGAAGAAGGGACTCCTTGTATCATGTATCACTATAATGCACAGACTGTTCTTTACATTTCTGTGGGGAAGAAGGGACTCCTTGTATCATATATCACTATAATGCACAGACTTTTCTGTACATACATTAGCACTACAGCAGTGTGCATATTCCGGGCCACATGTTCTTGCTTGCAGCCTATTGCAGCATTGCGCAGGCGCCAAATGGATGGACTGGGTGAGTATAAAGTGTTTTTTTCTAAACTATTGTGTAAAAATACTACAGGGCGATTTGTGACACTAAACCACCAGTCCGTAAGGACCTGTGGGTGGTTTAGTGTCTCAAATTGCCCTGACTGGTTGCCTTTAATAAAACATAAGTGTTCAATGTTAGTGATTCAAGGTTCTCTCTACCTAAACAATTATTAAAAACGTAAAACATTGACCCTGGAAGCTATTTCCAAATATCAACTGTTTCATAATTCAACAAATGTTTTATTTCTGCCAGGTGTAGAAATATGCAAAGCATGGGAACTTTTGGCGTAGAGATGGCGCAAAGTGGGAAATAGTCACAATTGCTGGCAGTTTTCTATTAATTGTGATTATTTCAGGGCTTCTACGCCAGTGTTTTGGTGTAGAAGACCTGATAAATCTCCCATATAGTCTGAAATTTGGGATGAACAGGCCACTCTACCTTGATCCATACATAATGTATCCTAGTTTCTGATTTGCTGTCTTCCTCTACAAATAACATCCTTTAGTAACCTGTCCAAAATGTTAAACACTTTCTCTGGAATCCATAGAGGACTATAAAAACAAAGTGAAAAATGTCATGGACACACGTCCTGTCCATGTTTCTGATCCGTTGGCAATTCTTGTCCTTTTTTAACAAATAACATTCAGCCTTTTGCAACCTACATACTGACTATTCCATCTTGTCAGCAGGGGGAATATGAACCCCTTGGTTGGTTATTCTTACATTCCCAGGAGGAATAACAGAGGTATCAGAATTATTATTTTGAAGGGAATATGTGTTTATAAAGATACTTGATTTATGATTTCATTGTAAAGTCTTGTGAGCTAATAATGATACTATGATGAATACCACTGCTACTCAATAGGACTGTTTCCCTTTAACGAAACAGGTTCCCCACTTTCAGCTTCCGCTTTATGTGGTTCTCATAAAACAGAAGGAACTACACGAGACACTAAAACATCCTTATTTACCAGTGATGGGTTATAGTCACATGCAGCACCCATCGCCTACCACCCACTGGTGCAAGGAAACCCCCCCTCTATGTGGTGCAGTATCCCCACCCACAGGAGATATTGGGATAGAGAGAGCATATGAGGACAGCGCTGTTCGTAGGGCGGGTTTTTTTTTCTAATCTTTTCTTTCATCTTTCTGTCCCCTTTTCTTCTTTGTCCCCTGATACATCCCTCTCCCCTAAGCCGTACTCTTAAGTCCTGTTTTTGGTTTATCAAATATTCTTATGAAGTCTGAAAATGTAACTTATCTTCCCTCATAGGCATCACATTTCCACTTTTTATTGGATTTTATTTGATACCGTCCCCCACCTCCTGATTTCTCCATTCTGTCTCTGGCCTGTCTTCTCTGGGTATGAATAGGAGGATGTCAGATGCCCTATGTCTTATACAGGGCTGTACATCTTTAACTGCGGCTCCAGGGCTGCTGGCACAGGGGTGGGCTCAGAGATGTGCGTGGGTAGTGCAGGCGCCTGGCATTTTGTGACGTCCATTGGCATGTTAAAAAATTGACCTTTTCTCTCAATTCGTCTCAAATGGCAGTGCGGTTCATGCAGGAAAAATAAAATACTGTACAGGGAAGTGACATTATCTAGTAAGAAAAAAAAAGACAAACTTCTTACACTAGTGACATTGCCTGGGGAGAGGCAGTGGAGAGTATGCTAAAGCGAGCACAGGGGGTTGTAAGGTTTAAATATTCTGGGCATGCTGGGAAATGTGGTGTCCTGACTTTATACTGAAATGGTTAAACATCACACCCCTACACCTGATCACCCCAGTCACGTCTGAGCACCAGGCCGCCTTATGTTACATACTGTAGCAGGCTGCTATGTTTTGAGGGATGCAGGGAGGAGGTGGAAGGGTGTTCGACGTGAGTAGGATCTGCAGAATAAGCCAAAACAACTCCCAGAAATCAAAATAATAAAAAGGTCCCACTTTACTACAGCTGTGAAAACAGAGTGTTGTGTGCTAAGCCCACCTCAGGGCCCACTCAGAAGGAAATGGCGAGCTGCCTCATGGTCTGCAGCGCTGAAAACTGAGTATACGCTGTCAAAATATCATCTCTGGTATGTTATATGTATATTACAATAATACATCCTTATATAGCGCCATCAAATTCCACAGCACTGTACAGATCATGGGAGTCATATACAAACAAGACAATATGGAGTAATAACATACTCAGATGGAACATGAGGGCCCAGCTGGCAAGAGCTTTGAGTATGTATTATGACATGTAAATGTCCCATGGATATCATATGGAGATATGTTACTGTGGTTCAAATGGTCATCTTTATGCAAAGCAATGCTGCTCAACGGCAATAAACTAATGTTGCCCCCTTCAGATGTAGCATGTACATTGACTAGATGAGAGTGGGGAAGCTGGTGATGTATACCAAGAATAGGAAACAGTCACCGACAGTACATCGAATTGATATATTTTTTGTGTTTTTTGCTTAGTTTTAACGTTTTCCACTGAAATCATTGCAAGCATTGCCATTTGTTTTGCCCTCTTTTGCGATTTGGAATGATTGTAAATGAGTAAGTTATAATAAATAATAATAAATCTTTATATAGCGCTATCATATTCAGCAGCACTTTACACATCATGGGGTACGAAGATGTTACAAAGCCATAATAACATGGTCAGTGAAACAGGAAAGAGGGCCTTGCTCGCAAGAGTTTACACTCTATGGGGAAGATTTATTGGGCTTGTAAGGCAATTTACTGGCGTACATGGCCTGAAATAATCGGATTGCCTAGTGAACCTCTAGACATTGTAGTCCTTGTTTTTGGTCATATTGATCATGAATTCTGTAAAAAGCCATGACATCACTGTGAACAAGGCTTAATAATAATAAAATCTATTCTTAATGCAGTAGCCAGGCTTGTCTTGATACTGCACCTCCTACCTCTCCTCTCTAATCTCAGTCTATTGTCCAACCCATGCTTTTTGATCTGCCAGTGATCTTAGATTATGCTCTTCCTTAAAGGGGTATTCCTACGAAGACACGTTTCCTAAATGTACTCAGGATAACAAAATAACACATTCTCTAATTTCACAGATATAGATTGCCCCTAGACACAACTCTGTAACTTCTGACTTAGGGTCGGGGAAGCCATCTTGGATTTCTGTGTGATGGCCGTGGAGCTGAGTTTCTCTCTCTCTGCCTCTAGCTCCTCCCATTCCAGGAGGGAGCTAACACAGACACTGACTTCCTGCCGGCAGAGGAGTCAGAAGAACTACAAGCTACAGGCAGATAAGTTCTTTATCGGGGGAGGAAGGCATAGGAGATCTAGTGTGTTGTGGAATAGCAGAGATGTAACAGAGCTTAATGTCATTGTGTGTAGTAGGCATCTCATATATTTCATCATCTCTGATGCGTCTCATGTTTCTATGTGTCAAATACTAGTACAATGTTCAGAAGCTAAATGAAAGTGTATATAAACCTGTACCCTGATAATCTAACCCGTTAGACACTTTTAGAATTAGATGGATAATGATGTGTCTGCTTAGAGAGTCCCCACCCACACTCTGGAATTTTGTCCTGACCAGCTTAGGGAGTTATAGGAGCTAAGACAGCTATAAAACTGAGTAAAATTGTGAAGTAAAGAGTTAAAAAATGATCTTTATTGTGTTAATGTAGGGCGGCACGGTGCCGGAGTGAGTAGCACTTCTGCCTTGCAGCACTGGAGTCCTGGGTTCGAATCCCACTCAGGTCAACATCTGCAAAGAGTTTGTATGTTCTCTCCGTGTTTGCGTGGGTTTCCTCCGGGTACTCCGGTTTCCTCCCACACTTCAAAACATACTGTTAGGCTGTTTAGATTGTGAGCCCCATGGGGACAGGGACCAATTTGACATGCTTGTGCAGCGCTGCGAAATCTGTGTGCGCTATATAAATAAAGAATTATTATTATTATTATTATTAATGTCACTAGGGGATTGAGATTTACAAATTTTCTTTCAGAGCTGCACCATTCTCTGGAATTCCCTACCTTGTTCTATCAGGCTAATACCCAATCTCCAAAGCTTCAAATGCTCTTGAAACCATCTCTTTAGGCAAGTCTATCACTTTCCATAAGGCTGCATTCACACGGACGTATCTACAGCCGCCCTACATAGGCCGGCAATGGGCGTACGGCGCGGTACGTGTGGCACCGTACCGTTCTGTAACTGGGAAAAGATAGGACATGTCTTCTCTTTTCCTGTATAACGGGGCCGTGCTCCATACATCTCTTCCTCCTCTCCCGCTGACGTGTGCCTGCCGTGCTACGGTACGGTGGCCACACGTGTGAATGTAGCCTAACTGCATAAAACTTCAACTCTCTTTTTTCTAACCCATCTTGTGCACTCTTCTCATCTGCAAGTAAAAACAAATACCAAGCTCCAGGCTTTGCAGTCCCATCGGCTGGTTGGTGAATGGTTCAAACAGCAGCATTTTTTTAAATTATTAAATTATTTCATTCTGTTCCTTTATAAAGAATGGGTGGACCATTATACAAGCTCTTACACCTTTTGTGTCAGTCCCTCATCCTCTGACTGTAAGCTCTTGTGATCAGGACCCTCACTTCTATTGTATCACGTGACTGTGTTTTAACTTTGTATTTTATTTGTATATGTCCCCTGTGATTTATGAAGCGCTACTGAATATGATGGCACTGTATAAATAAAGATTATTATTACTTATGAGTAAAGTGGTTCACAAAATGAATGCATTTTAAAATCTGTACTATGGACTTGAAAAATGATAATCTACACGAAATGTGAAATCCCCAAAAATTTTCTTACAGAAAAAATTAAGAAAAATTAAGAGGCGACTGAATCACCTTTTTGTAAGAGAGAAGCCTTTTGCGGGAAGTTAAAAAGAAACCTCTTGATATGTGCTGGTGTTTGCACACAGGAAACTAGCCCTTTAAAGGCCCAGTCTAGTGCTGTTAGTATAGGGAGTGAGGAATGCGTGTCTGTGGCAGGGAATAAGAGGGGGGGTCTCTCCCCATTAATCACAGGACAGAAGTGAGGGAGGGGGGAGCTGCTTATTGTCTGCTTTAAGTTAGTTTATAAAGATTTATGGGGCTTCAGCTTAGGCTATTCTGACTGATATAAATTACTTCTGAGGTGGGGGGGGGGGGGGGATAAAGACTCCCCTCTTCGTTTTTTGCCATAAAGAGTCTTAGGCCATTGGCGTTTTAATTAACCCAATGTCTGCGATGATGTTATTGCAGTATTGCTTATGTTATATGGAGACAATGCATAGTCTAATGGGAGGAATGAAGAGCTGTATGTTCTGATATCTGGTCTAGAAAGTGTGTTATGTCTGTCTGGAGCAGAGGAGAAGGATCTGTGTCTGTGTATTAGAAAGCAGCCTGGAGGTATTTAGCTTTATGTATGTATTAGGGAAGCTGTATGTAATCTGTATATAAGGAATAGGTGTGTACATCAGTTTATGTGTATTATAGAGAGAGGATGTATTTTGAGTCTGTTATCAAATAGAGGAGTATGTAGTTTGGTGTTTATATATATATATTAGTTTTAGAGGTATGTAGCATGGTGTCAATTATTGGATAGAGAGGTATGTAGCTTGGTGTCTTTAGATTGGATAGAGTGGTATGTACAGTAGCTTGGCATCTACAGATTGGATAGAGAGGTATGTACCTTGGTGTCTATAGATTGGATAGAGAGGTATATAGATTGTTGTCTATAGATTGGATAGAGAAGTATGTAGCTTGGTGTCTATATATTAAGTATAGAGGTATGTAGCTTGTTGTCTATATATTAGATATAGAGGTATGTAGCTTGGTGTCTATATATTAGATATAGAGGTATGTAGCTTGGTGTCAATAGATTGGATAGAGAGGTTTATAGCTTGGTGTCTATAAATTGGATAGAGAGGTATGTAGCTTGGTGTCTATAGATTGGATAGAGAGGTATGTAGCTTGTTGTCTATAGATTGGATAGAGGTATGTAGCTTGGTGTCTATATATTAGATAGAGAGGTATGTAGCTTGGTGTCTATAGATTGTATAGAGAGGTTTATAGCTTGGTGTCTATAAATTGGATAGAGAGGTATGTAGCTTGGTGTCTATAGATTGGATAGAGAGGTATGTATCTTGGTGTCTATAGATTGGATAGAGAGGTATGTAGCTTGGTGTCTATAGATTGGATAGAGAGGTATGTAGCTTGGTGTCTATAGATTGGATAGAGAGGTATGTATCTTGGTGTCTATAGATTGGATAGAGAGGCATGTAGCTTGATGTCTATAGATTGGATAGAGAGGTATGTAGCTTGGTGTCTACATATTGGACAAAAAGGTATGAAGCTTGGCATGTATAGATTGGATACAGAGGTATATAACTTGGTATCTATAGATTGGATAGAGAGGATTATAGCTTGGTGTTTGTATATTACAAATAGTCTTGTCCCTTGGTGTCTGTGTATTAGATGTATCTTGATGTCTGTGTGTGTGTGTGTGTATATATATATACAAACACACACACACACATATATATATATATATATTTATATTGGTCTGTGTATGAGGAGGTTGAAAGGTATGTATCCTACAGTTAGGAGGAGGAGATGTGTGTGTATGTAAGGTCCATGTATTAAAAAAAAAATGAAGGCCTGCTGCTTTGTGAATGTTTTCTTCATGTACTTTTTAGGCCAATATGAGGAGGAGCTCCTCTCATATTAGGATCTGGTTTTGGCTGCACTATATTTTTCCCAAAATGTAAAAGAGGATTTCTCTTTTATACAGCATTTTTCAAAGTTTCTATTTTGGTTACTATTATGTGTGTGACTTTGTGTATTAGGGGCTAGGTAAATGGCAAGTGCTGGTGTGTATATATATATATATATATATATATATGTATGTATGTATATATATGACAAGCCTGATATCTGTATATGAGAGAGAATGTAAGGACTGTAAGTATTGTTGTGTCTATGTTCGGAGGATGTGGGGACTGGTCCTGCTCGCTGTAACAATTTGGTGCTGCATGTTAGGAGGTAACGGTGATGGCTGTCAGCATTTCTGCATTCTCTAGACGTAGCGGATATGATTACATTTTGTGATTGTGATGGGGTTAATGTCTTGCAGTTCTGTGAGGTCCTTGGGGAGGGGGGATAAATGGCTTTCCCAGACATATCCCCACATGTGCTCCTCCCAATAAGAAATCATCTTGTGAGCCGAGGACCCCCACCCCTCTCACTGGTCCTTTATCTGGTCAAGGTGAATGTTTGGAAGAGAAGATTTAGTGATTCAGGGCCACAGGTCACACATGGGGACCCATTCATCAGGGGGGCACAAAGAGGGGGCTGCCCACCCCTTGCCCAAACAAATGCATAGTGTGGTGCCTGCATATGTGTAAAGTAACAAAAATATCTTCAGTTAAGAAAGCTCCCTGGTGGATGGGGGGAAATCCTCAGAAACATATTCTATGCTTCTTTATGTGTGGTAAATATAGTGCTGCATGATGATGGGTATAAAGGATTGTTTTAATGATTTTATACATGTTACATGTGTGTCACCTACATCTTTGCTTATGTGGATTAAATGCAGGCTACATTTTCTTTAACCTTATAAAAAGAAAGAAATTCCTTATATTCCCTATGGGGAAAATAATCGAGCAACATTTCACACAAAAAAATTCTACCAATTTTTGTTTTTGCAGGCATTTGATAAAAGAAATCTTGCCCTGGTAGTAGATCCCATCTTGAGTGTGTCCACAGGGACTGGGCAGTGGTCTGATGACATTTCTAGCAAGAGGATCAGACAGGTGAGAGCTCCTGCCATTTTTTTTTATTCTGTATTTGTTTGAAATAAGAGGCGCCATATTTGTAAGGGAGATGCTTATTAAACAAAAAAAAAAAACATTTATTGGGCTTAGGCTACATTCACACCAACGTGTTCTGGCCGTGTCAAAGCACACGTCAGCGTGCAGGAGAGGAGGAGGGGGTGAACGCTGGTCGCCCCCTGCCCCTCTCCATAGAAAATAGTAGCCACACGGCTGTGGATACGGCCAAAGATAGAGCAGGCTCTATCTTTTTGTGGCTCGGAACGGTGAACGCTTGTGGCGCTCACCGTACCAAGCCCATGCGCCACAGCGGACTATGGGGGACATATGTATGTCCGCAAGGTTGCGGCCGTATATACGTTCCACCGACGGTCGTGTGAATGAGCACTTAATTCACATCATGTTTTTGCAATCCATTGTAAGGATATGTCAGTAGGATACTTCTTCCTATTCCTCCCCTCCCTCTGAAAGTAGGAGGAGGAGTGAGCATCAGCAGAAGTCAGTGATTGGCTGCTGCAGATGTTTAGGGAGTTTCCCCGGTGATGTAAGCGTCCTTATATGGACACTGATGTATCTGAGAACCTCCCTGAGCGTATTTTTAGTGGAGGCTGGGAGAGGGGTGCAATTTACATCTGCCCCCGGTAGGTTATAGTGGCTTTGGCTGAGCCTAAACGTCACTCAGCAGGAGGGAGCTGGACGGAAAGATGCAGCTGCTGTGTCTTTCCTTCCTGTTTCCTACGGTACATGACATGAAGACAAAGGCAAAAAGGATGCTTCTACCTGCCAGTTTATGTCTGTGGATACGTCTGACGCTTTCCTGGCATATACAGGTGGTCCCCAACTTAAGAACATCCGACTTACAGACGACCCCTAGTTACAAACGGACCTGGATTTTGCTAATTCTCTGTACTTTAGCCCTAGGCTCCAATGATCAGCTGTAGGAGTTATTAAAGGTGTCTGTAATGAACATTTATAGTTAATTCTGGTTCTTATGAACCCAATATTTTTAAAATCATCTTGTCACAGAGACCAAAAAAATTCTGGTTGGGGTTACAATTATAAAGTATACAGTTCCGACTTACATACAAATTCAACTTAAGAACAAATCTATGGAATCTATCTTGTATGTATCCCGGGGACTGCCTGCATTATTCTTACTGTCCATTGGGAAATTTTATTTATAGAACATTTAGCAAAATCCTGAGTGTGTCATGTATCCAACCAGTTAATACAGTTGGACGGAGCACACATGGACCGCTTCTGGCCACAGACATGGAATCAGGATGAGACAGTGTAACAGCCCGTGAAGCTGCAGCCTCGAGGTGCCCTGTTAACACCCCCCAGATCCCTTCAGGCTCATTAAAATAATTTAAAAAGTTGATTTTAGAAGGAAGGAGGCCATGGATAACAGATATAAGAAGATTACTACAGTCACAGTGCCTGTATCTATGAGCAAGTGTCTCTGGTTAATCCATTCTTGATTTCGATGGTAGATTTCCTTTAAGACTGTCTTGTCTAACTTTAATCTACCTATCATTTGGTTTAAAGGACATAAGTTTTACTGATGGTAGACATGTCCTATTAAGAAGTTCCTGTGGACCTATGCTCCTCATGACTTATTGTTTTGTAACACTATATGATGCAGTTGTGGCAATAGAGAATTTTAATAATTATGCTAATAAGCCTAGGGTGTTATAATTTTTAGAACTATATTTCTGCAATCACGGTGTATAGAATAATAATAATAAAATAAGTCCTGAGGGGCATAGTTCCTCAGGAACTTCTTAGTAGGACAGTAAAACTCATGGTAGATGTTCTTTACACCAAATTCAAGCATGGATAAACCGGGGACACTTACTCAGAGCCAGGCACCTTGATTGTAGTAATCATCTTATATTTGTTATCCATGGTTGCTTCTTTTAGAATCAATGTTTAAAATTATTCTAATGAGCTTGAATGGATGTGGGGGTTGTTAACAGCCTGCAACTCCATAGGCTGTTATCCCTTTTCTTATGGATAAGGGATAACTTAAGTAGTTAGTACAACCCTTTCAGTAGAGTCCCATAGTGTTCTTGTGATGGATGAGAAGCTTCAGCTGGCTGTGCCACCACTATAGAGTAACAGGGATCTGCAATGGTTTACTTGGCTTTTGCTATGTGAATACACCTGATGGCTTCCTGAAGCAGACTGAAATGTTCTCCTATACGGATAATTGCCATGTCTTTCATGTTTTGATAAACAAGCTTTATTAATTAGCTTCCACCGAAATCAGAAAGCTCTGTGCATTTACTGATAGAGACAAACATGTAGCAGGGCCACTTCATCTGTAGAGCTCAGTGACCGCACTCACCCCTCCTGCCAAGCACTCAACCTACCAATGCTTTTAACATTCCTCTGAGTGCACCTCAGCTGTGCTCTTCCTCTCTGTGCTGAATTTGTCTTCTTTATTCTCATTTTCCCTCCACCCGTTGTTTGTTTCCATGTTCCTCTATCACCCTGCTCCTCTTAACCCCCCCACCCACGCACCTATCTCTCTCTTTGTCTCCCCTGTATCTTTTTTTTTCAGCTCACCATTCCCCCACCCCCACAGCACAGGATCAGAGAGACTTATTTTCTTCCTCTTTAATCGGTCGTATGAGGGCACTGCTCAGCGTTAGGGGGGAGAATGGGTAAGGACGCAGTGGTAGTGAGTGCTTTCTCTACAGCACAGTATGTTCTAGATGTTTGGGGGCCATAGCTGAATGAGGTGGTCAGCTAGGTACAGGGCTCCTCACACACCTGCTCCCTGCTCTGCAGACATCTCCTGAAACTGAACAACACTATTATTGTCTCTTCTACCTGACCTTTTAAATATGCAGCCCTACAAGGAATAGAAGAGCGGCTACAGATGTAACCCTTTTGGGTCAGTAAACTTCCCACTTTCCCCATTTTGGAGGTCCGCTCTGTTTAATACCTATTACAGTGGACTTGCTCTGTCATTCTGTCATAGTTCCTTATTTACAGCAGAAAATGTAGTATGTTTGCGTTGTTTCGCGGAAACTGGTGTTTGCGATGCATTTCAAAACATTATGCAAATGCATCGTATAACAACGCAACCTCAGGATCCATTCACACGTATCACACATTACAATGGCATCAAAACTACCGTACATTCAATTTGGTGCAGTTTTTGAAACCTGTTCAATAAATACCTCTCATCAGTTGAAATTATGGGGGTCCAGTTTGGCTCTCCTTTCCCTCCAATAATACTGTTAAAAGTTCTACCATTTTGAGGTACATATGACTTATTGCTTAAAGGAAATCTACCGTGGGAAAGTTCCTTTTTTAAGTAGTTCCCAATGCCTATTGTTGCAGCAGCTTCATCACATTTTTGGCTTAAACTTGGATGCAGCTGCTGCCTTAATAAACTTTAATACCTTAATTTGCTACTTTCGTTCAGAGGCTACTGGGGGCGTGGAGTAGCCTGAGACAGCTCTGGGGGCAAAGGCTACTCCACGCCCCCAGTAACTGCGTCATACCCGCCTCTCTGCTCTTCTTTTCAAACTACCGTATATACCCGAGTATAAGCCGAGACCCCTAATTTTAACACAAAAAACTGTAAATACCTATTGACTCACGTATAACCCGAGAGTGGGAAATGCATTGGTCACAGCCCCCCCCCAGTATATAGTCTGCCAGCCCCCTATAGTATATAGCCTGCCAGCCCCCTGTAGTATATTGCCTGCCAGCCCCCTGTAGTATATAGCCTGCCAGCCCCCTGTAGTATATAGCCTGCCAGTCCCCTGTAGTATATGGCCTTCCACCCCCTGTAGTTTATAGCCTGCTAGCCCCTCTAGTATATAGACTGCCAGACCCCTGTAGTATTCAGCCTGCCAGTCCCCTGTAGTATATGGCCTTCCACCCCCTGTAGTATATAGCCTGCCAGTCCCCTGTAGTATATAGCCTGCCAGCCCCCTGTAGTATATAGCCTGCCAGCCCCCTTTAGTATATAGCCTGCCAGCCCCTGTAGTATATAGCCTGCCAGCCCACTCTAGTATATAGCCTGCCAGCCCCCTGTAGTATATAGCCTGCCAGCCCCCTGTAGTATATAGCCTGCCAGCCCCTGTAGTGTATAGCCTGCTAGCCCCTCTAATATATAGCCTGCCAGCCCCTGTAGTATATAGCCTGCCAGCCCCTCTAGTATATAGCCTGCCAGCCCCTGTAGTGTATAGCCTGCTAGCCCCTCTAATATATAGCCTGCCAGCCCCTGTAGTATATAGCCTCTCTTTCTTGACTCCAGCATAAGCAGAGTTAGAGCATTCAGCACATTGTTTGTGCTGAAAAACTTGGCTTATATTCAGAGTATATACGATAATTGCGTGTCTCTAAGCTGCTAGTGGAATGGCCGCTTTGCTCAAGCGCAGAGCTCTGTATGACGCAGCTACTGGGGGGCGTAGAGAAGCCTTCACCCCCAGAGCTGTCTCAGGCTGCTCCACACTCCCAGTAGCCTCTGAACGAAATTAGCATATGAAGGTATTAAAGTTTATTTAGGCAGCAGCTGCCTAGAAGCCAAAAAAACGGGATGCAGCTGCTGCAGCAACATGTATTAGGATCTACATAAAAAAGTAGATTTCCCACGGTTAACCCTTTCTTTTTCCTTTAATTTACTGTATATACTTCTGCCAAACCATTACCTATATTTATTAACGAACAGATACTAACACACTGGGGCTCATTTACTAAGGGTCCGAACGCCGCACTTTCGTCAGGTTTCCTGAATATTTCCGTTTTGCGCCTGAGATCGGATTGTGGCGCATTGGCGCCGGCTTTCAGGTGACAGAAATCTGGGGGCGTGGCCGTCGGACAACCCGACATATTTGGAAAAACCGCAGAATTTAAAAAACGATTTGTGTCGCAAGATCACACACATGCACCAGGAAGAAGAAGGTGAACTCCAGTGGACCTCGGCGCAGTAGCGACACCTGCTGGATATCGGATGCACGAGCTTAGTGAAACCCGGCAGACCCGAATCCTCGTCGGACAATGCAACGCGGGATTGCGGCTGGACCGGGAAAGTAAATGTGCCCCATAGTGGCAGATTTATCAAGCTGTCTGAAAGTCAGAATATTTCTAGTTGCCCATGGCAACCAATCACAGCTCAGGTTTCATTTTACCAGTGTTCATGAATATTTTAAAGGTGACCTGTGATTGGTTGCCATGGGCAACTAGAAATATTCTGACTTTCAGACAGCTTGATAAATCTGTCCCATTGTTTCTAAATAAGACCATATTTGCATTCATGTGTAGTTTGTGCCTCATTTACACTGCAATGGTGTTTGCGTTTACATGTGATTGTGTTGCATACATATGCCATTTAAGTGACCTTTGCATTTACATTGAGTTTTCATGGCGTTTGCATGGTGTTTACTTCTACATGATGTTTGCGTTTACATCTAATTTCCGTTTACATTGCATGTGTGTTTACACTGCGTTTGCATGCCACATCACATGTCACATTGTAACTTTTTTTTGTAAACAGTGTACAACAATGTTAAATGCATTTTTGCAGAATAGTAACAATACACAGCATCTACATGAGCCTAGAGAGATCACACACTGTCTGCCACTGATTGGACAGTATGAGAGAAGATTAGTATAACACATGCCCCCAGCTCCAGCCCCAGCTCCTCCTCTCTGACCAAACACAGATTACAATGGTCAGATACTAGGACTGATATCTCTGGAACCGTGAGGGCTAGAAAGAAAATTCAAAGAGCACCTGTATCTGTGTAGCAGCCCCTACAGTATGTTAATCTCCACATATGTGAGTACACCTAATGAATTTATACATGGCTCCTTTTATGAAGTTATATACAGTGCATCCCTTTTATTATGTATTATGTATTTATACAGCCCCATTAATTCCATGGTGCTGTAGAATCAGTGACTTAATGAATTTATATACACTCACCGGCCACTTTATTAGGTACACCTGTCCAACTGCTCGTTAACACTTAATTTCTAATCAGCCAATCACATGGCGGCATGTAGACATGGTCAAGACAATCTCCTGCAGTTCAAACCGAGCATCTGTGTGGGGAAGAAAGGTGATTTGAACGTGGCATGTTTGTTGGTGCCAGAAGGGCTGGTCTGAGTACTTCAGAAACTGCTGATCTACTGGGATTTTCACGCACAACCATCTCTAGGGTTTACAGAGAATGGTCCGAAAAAGAAAAAACATCCAGTGGGCGGAAATGCCTTGTTGATGCCTGAGGTCAGAGGAGAATGGGAAGACTGGTTCAAGCTGATAGAACAGCAACAGTAACTCAAATCGCCACCCGTTACAACCAAGGTAGGCAGAAGAGCATCTCTGAACGCACAGTACGTCGAACTTTGAGGCAGATGGGCTACAGCAGCAGAAGACCACACCGGGTGCCACTCCTTTCAACTAAGAACAGGAAACTGAGGCTACAATTTGCACAAGCTCATCGAAATTGGACAGTAGAAGATTGGAAAAACGTTGCCTGGTCTGATGAGTCTCGATTTCTGCTGCGACATTCGGATGTTAGGGTCAGAATTTGGCGTCAACAACATGAAATCATGGATCCATCCTGCCTTGTATCAACGGTTCAGGCTGGTGGTGTCATGGTGTGGGGAATATTTCCTTGGCACTCTTTGGGCCCCTTGGTACCAATTGAGCATCATTGCAACGCCACAGACTACCTGAGTATTGTTGCTGACCATGTCCATCCCTTTATGACCACAATGTACCCAACATCTGATGCCTACTTTCAGCAGGATAATGCACCATGTCATAAAGCTTGAATTATCTCAGACTGGTTTCTTGAACATGACAATGAGTTATCCAGTAGAATAAAAGTTCTTCTTATGACCGGAGCCTAAAACCCAAATGACGATCCATGCACAATGTTTTAAAATTGTGAAACTCTACACTATGTCTGGATATGTCTCTCATATACAGTGAGTGGAGGAGACTAGGACAGGAGTGAAAACATTTGCGGTTTCTGGTCAGAACGGTGACATATCCCTGAAAGTGATCCCTTGTGTTTGGCACATTAATAAGGAGGAATCGTGCATGGATCGTCATTCGGGTTTTGAGCTCCGGTCATAAGAAGAACTTTTATTCTACTGGATTACCTAATAGTGGGTGTTTGCTGGATCCATCTAGGACCGTTGTGGATAGCTCATAGGAGAGAAGGTGCAGCACCACGCAATACTATTGGTTTTTATGACAATGAGGTCACTGTACTCAAATGGCCTCCACAGTCACCAGATCTCAATCCAATAGAGCATCTTTGGTATGTGGTGGAACGGGAGATTCGCATCATGGATGTGCAGCTGACAAATCTGCGGCAACTGTGTGATGCCATCATGTCAATATGGACCAAAATCTCTGAGGAATGCTTCCAGCACCTTGTTGAATCTATGCCACAAAGAATTGAGGCAGTTCTGAAGGCAAAAGGGGGTCCAACCCGTTACTAGCATGGTGTACCTAATAAAGTGGCCGGTGAGTGTAGAACCTAATTTATATGCAGTATCCTTACTATACAGCACCCTTTTCTTATGACTTTATATACAGCAACCCCCTCCTGCCCACCTGTTACTTCACTTCCCGTGTCACATTTGGACATTGATCTTTTACACTTGGGTTAATGCACACTAATGTATGCCCACTGTGCTGTATCCCAGTGGGCACACGTTGGTGCCTGCTCGCCCCCGGCCCTCTCCATAGAAAATTGTAGCCCCACGGCCGTCGATATGGCCAAAGATAGAGCAGGCTCTATCTTTTTGCGGCTACGGCTCGGAATGGTGAATGCTTGTTGCGCTCACCACACCGAACCCCTGCGCCATAGCTGCCTATGGGGGACATTTTTGGTGGTTTTGGTTTAGGTGTTGATCGCAGCAATCAAAGTTTATTTGTTACATCTTTATCATATTATATATAAACGAATATTCATTCTGTCTCACTATCTTTATCTAATCTTTATCTAGTCTTCATCTAAATTTACATGTAATATTTCATATCATACTTTTGCATTCTATGTCCATTATGGAATATGTTTTGTAACCATATATAGTTTTTTTTTTTGGTTGAGATGATTTCCATGGGCAATTTATATTTGTTTCAAGTAATCCTTCTCTCGTGATTTTAAATTTGTATTGTGATGTGGATAAAGCCTATCTCATACTCGCAGCCTTTGCAATGTTTACAGCAGTGTCCTGATATTCATCCTTGCCTTATATAAGCATCAGGCTCTTTATCCAGACTCGGTATGACAGGTTCACCTTCCACATGGCTGGGCTGAGCGGGGGTGTGAGAGTTGCAGGGTGGGTGTGGGTTAGCAGGGAGAAGGGGAGTAGGGGCAGGTGACCACAGCCTGTCCAAATTCATCACATCTCGTGAAGGCAAAGTTTAAGAAACAGCTTTGTTGACATTCTCTAAATATAATGAAATGGAAAGTGGGCACCAGGGTATGCTGCCTCTGCTTCTCCTTCAATAGCTCTGCCTCACATTACTGAATCAGAGCGCCACTGTTAAAAAATCTCTATCATGATCTAATGGTTTTATCCTTAGTAACAAGAACTCTGTACAAAATAGTAATGCACAGGTAAATTTGTGAGCTAAACATGTTTGCCTTCCTATATGTTGTTGGGTGTAAACGGCCCGGATAAAGTTTACATTACATTAGTCTTTATATAACGCCAATATCTTCTGCAGCACTTTACAAATTAGAGGATACTTACATAGAAAATGAGAGATCACAGATTAATATAATCATCATTTCTCATAACAGTAATGAGGTCCCTAAAATAGTATGCACTATACAGGGAAGAAGAGGTGGCACAAGCACTAAAAGTGCTTTTACTAAGGTCAAACCATTACTTCATAAGTAATGCTGCATGAGCAGCCACCAGGCAGTGTATATATGTACAGTATCTAAATTTGACATTAAAGCATCAAGTCCAGGGGGATAAAGTGACAAAACATGGGTAACTATGTTATGAGTTTTATATTTTCAGCCTCGATATGTATCTAACCATCCACTACAGCTTTGAAACCCAGTGGACAATCATCTTGGCTATCTCTTACATAAATGTGACTTCTTGCTTAGTAATGCGGATTATTTTCATGTAACTGCCTTGTAACTGTTTTGCTTCTAAAAATATATATATGTTTTATTTTTATAATTGAGTTAATATTTTATATATCTAATTTGGGTTGTCAGCACTGTCTGAATCCTTCTGGGCAAGCTCTTGATCAAATTCAAACATTTTTCAACCAAAATCTGATGTTAATGCATGCTGGTCAACGAGCTACAAAAACAGTTTTTTCTTGACCTATAGCTTAAAGTGTTCGCCTATATTAAGGTCTGGGAACTGTGGGGGCCGATCCAGCAACCCTACTGTACTTCATTGTCATTGAGCCATTTCTTTCCCAATCTCAGCAAATATTTCGGTTTGTAGTCCTGCCTGCTGAAGTGCAACGTAGTCATTTTCATACCCATAGTACTCAAATTTATGAAGTAACGTATCTTGTAGGATACTCATAAATAGCTCAGCATTTAGACCACCATTCTGGTCAAGTGTATGACACCTTTTGGTATGAATCCCCTACATGTTATCAGGCTTCCTCTGCCAAATTTAATAATAATAATTCCTTTATTTATATAGCGCACACAGATTACTATGTCAAGTTCATGTTGCAGCTCCTGTTAGCTGTGCGCAATTGTCCGCGCTTTGCATAGACTATCTTTGCAGAGTCGGAAGCTGCCCATTCTCGGCTCTGAAGCCAGAGCAAGTGCGCATGCGCAGTAGCTACGGCTTCGGAGCGGAGTACGCCCACCCATTGACTATGCATAGATAGTCTATGCAGAGTGCGGACGAGTGTGCGCAGCTACCAGGAGTTGGGCGTTGAAGATGACTTAGTAGAAGGATCTAAAGAGGCTGCTGGAGCATGGAGTAGCCCACCGTCTAGCTTCAGCTACGGCTACTCCACGCCCCAGTAACCTTTCACAAAGTTACATGTCAGATTAATAAAACTCAGCAGCCACTGAAGGATTAGTCCTAAAAAATGCTACAATGGTATTTATTAGCCAAAGCTGCCTTCGGATCTACCTTAAGAGATGGTAGGTTTCCTTCGGATCTACCTTCCAAGATGGTAGGTTTCCTGAAGAGACTGACTGAGCAAGGTATGAGGGAGATGTATTTTACATAAAGCTGAGTACAGTAAATAATCTATTATTTAGATGGGTTTTTCCACTATAAACACTTATTTTTGTTCAGAAGTCATGATGTAACACACTGAACGGTTAGTGGGAGAAAAAATTATTGTGCGTCGATTCTCAGTAAATAGCTACGCTCGATCATGAAGAGGAGACATTGAAATGAATGAGGAGATTTTTAATATAATTGCCACCAAACTATTTTAGTGAGGCAGAACTTTGCAAAATGGGTCAAGTGTGCTTGTTGCTATGCATTGTTTGGATGGATTAGCAACACAGACTGTGTTCCAAGTATCTCTGTAAGTAAAAGAATTATGATGAACAAGGTTTGGCTGCTGTTCTAATTTCTAATTTGCTTCTATTTTGCCAGTTTAAAAAATTGTAAAAATAATCCCTTTTTAAGTATTTATTTTCTAATTGGATCATGTTCTACTTGGGTATAACTAGGGTTCAGTTTTCCTCCATCACCTTATAAGAAGATAAAAGGGAGTGACAGGTAGATGCCTATTTGGTCCATATATCATGAGAGCTGAGGAGGGAAACTCTGTAGTTTTGATAGGTCAGTGTTGGGCATTGGCCCCTTGATAGATGTGTAATACCTTTGTGTACGTGTAGTTAGTAGCAAAAGAACTGTGAAAAGTTAGCTTTTAATCCAGGTCTGCAGCTCCGCAAGGGTGGGTCCTGAAGAACTTTCAGTCTTTTGCACTGAACTGCTTTGCCTTACCATCTACTTTGAGTGACTGCTGAAGTATTCAGCTCAATTAACAGAGCAGAAAGCTCTTCAGGCTGCAAGAGTCGCCCAGATCACCCGCTGAAGCTGCAGACCTGGATTAAAAATTAACTTTTCACTGCTACCAACGTACTTTAGGTTTTTGCAGATCTGTGTTTGGCATTGGCCATGGGTGGATGTAATACCTTTACACAAACCTTGGTGTATGTGTAGTTAGTAGCAACAGGAATGTGAAAAGTTAACTTTTATTTCAGATTTAAAGCCCTTCCAGGCTGGATCCTGAAGAGCTTTCAGCCTTCTGCGCTGATCTGCTGTACAACCTTGCCCTCTACTTCGAGTGACTGTAGAAGTATTCAGCTCAATGCACAGAGCAGAAAGCTCTTCAGGCTGACTGTGAGCTTTTAATCCAGGTCTCCAGCTAGAAATTTGTTTTCATGCATTGTGAACCAAACATACCTTAAGAATGCTATAGCCACACTGATGCGGAAAAATATCTTGTTTAATCCCTGATCTGAGTGGTTTTGCCCAAAAAACAATCATAAAATTCAGGACCTAGGGAAAGCTGGGTTGCATGCTGCTTGCTGTTCATAAACACATTACATGGAGCTTCCTGAACTGTGCAGACAGGACTAATCAACCTGTGCTGGATGACTCATAAACAGCAGGTGGGGAATGATGCAGCGATTGATTACTTCTGTCTGTCAGGGACAAATCAGTGATTAGATCATTCTCTGGAGCCTTGCATAATTAGGATAAAAGGAGACGTGCCAAGCCAGCCTGAAACGACAAAACCACTCAGCATAGGGATTAATCAAGATATGTTTTTGCATCAGTGTCGCTACAGCATTCTCAACGTACATCTGGTTCACAATGCATAAAAGCATTGATAGGTAGATTTCCTTTAAGTTTTTTGCACTGCATTGATCTACAGTTCAATGATTATACTCTGCTTCTTGGCCGCTACCTAATATTTCTGTCTGCAGTTATATAGTCAAATATGCTGACAGATTCCCTTTAAATTGGAGTTGGACAGCCATCAGCTGATCCTTGTTGGACTGGTTCCCAAACCCCCTCCAAGCAGCTGATTTTGTCAGGGAAGCCGTGGCCACATAGACGTTATGCAGAGAACATGTAAAATAACTTGGAGATTAACTTGTATGATCTAAACATCTGGGAGCTGCAGTATGTTCACAGCTTTTTTGTGTGTTGACTGTAAATGTATAGAAAAACATTAATTCTTGTGATTTTATTTACATCCGGCTACATTAGTAATTAGAAATAGTTATTGTCCTAATGTGGTTGGCTAACTTCATTGAATGACTCTTTGCAGTCTCCTAACATATTGATATGGGTAATGTGTAAATCTACAGTATAACAACTAGTTTAGCGGCTCTTTTACAAAATTGTCTTTATATATTTTTTTTATTTTTCAAAATGAAAATGTTACTAAGGTCCGATAGTCCATTATTTTAATGTACATTGTACCTATAGAACAAATATTTAATGGATGCATAACTAGGAGTTACACAAAGCTACAGACTGAAGTCTATGTACAGTCAAACACGTATGCGCTTTCCACCGCTCCCCCCCCTTCACCACTCGCTCTCTGTCCCAGTTTAAAACACAGGAGACTGGGATAAACCATTAAGGAAATGGGTTAAACAGCCATTCCATGTGTGTGGATCTATTGCCAGGCGTGGGTGGGAAGCGTGAGGAGGGGGGACCCAATAAGAACAAGACCAAGGGAGGAAGAGAAAAGAGAGGGGAGGAGTGGGGTTGCCAAAAAAGAGATTTGAGTCTTGTATGTCCAGTGCCAGATTCCCAGCTAGGAGGCAGGAAACACATAGTCAGCTGCACTCGGCTGTCACTGCACTCACTCATGTTACTGCTCTATATACACTGCACTCACTAATCTCTCACAATGAGGTCACTGCTGCACGCTGGCTATACTGTTATCCTCAATATGCTAAAGCTCATCATATACCAGGGATTACAGACAGATGCTTTCTGAATGACATGATCTGTGGCCTGGTCCTATTGATGGGATGTAGGCCTGCAGGTCTAAGATTTTCGACAATAGTACCCCACAGCGACAGAACAAATTTACTCTTCTATCTATATAGCTGTATGATTTGTAAAGAGCTACAGAATATGATGGTGCTATATAAATAAAGATTATAATTATTATTATTATTATTATATCACTGCTTACCCCTCCCCTCTCTATAAAGAAGTGAGCGGCTGGCGCCGTAATACAGCAATATATGGGATATGCTCTATATCTTTCCATGTACGGTCATGGTGTGGCGAGACAACGTGCGCTCACCGCATTGTGATCTGGGGCCATAGGCGTTTGTGCGCAAGGGGCCTAAGAGTTCATAACTGCGTTCCACAGGTCCTGTTATAAATTCTGCTATTAATAGGAGAAAAAAGTCTCTTTTTTTCCACAATATTAGTAAGATATGGTCCATTAAAGAATATGGGAAGTAGAAGTGTTATGCTCTATTTAAAGGACATCTATCAGCAGGATGAAGGATTGTGTAAACCAAGCACAGTGACATACTGGTGTGTGCCCCCTCTGGCAGGATATGTTTTTCTTTATCTTCCCTGGTTTCTCTGCCCTGGTTTTTAAGAAAAAAAGGCTGCCTTAGGGGCTCCAGGCTCTATTAACACCTATGGAGCCTGGAGCTCCAAAGGCTCGTTTGCATAAAAAACTTTTTTTTTTGCAAAAACTAGGGCATATCAAGATTGTTGGTTGCTTCTTTGAGTGTTGTCTTGAATTAGTACAACCTAGGGTTGGGGGTAACTGGGCAGACACAATTCTAGCTGGTGATTAGGCTATATGCCTGGTCCCACCCACTAAAGCATGCTACCAATAACATATACAGTGGTATACAATATTTTTTGATCTTTTACTGTCTGGACTTATGTGTTACGTACACTGTACGATGACAGAGGCAGTCGTTGGCCTCTTATCCCATCTGAACGTGCCACAAGTGATCACTAAGTACCCTATTGGGTTTTTACAGAGGCTGGTGAAACTCAATTAAAATGCGATCCTGACCCCTTGTGATTAACTGGGAAGGAATCCAGGAGCAATTATTCCCTGCAGTGCCTCCACAGGAGAGACTAAGTATTACCATTTTTTTATATTGATTGGTTGCCCATGTATGGGTAAGTGGGGATCTGTGGGTGACATAACCATGTGGAGGGAGGAGGGGCAGGACAACAAAGAGATGCTGCGAACACAGGCAACAGTTCTGGTGCTAAGTATCACTGATAGCAGTACATAGCACCAGAACTGTGGGTTGGTAAGAGCAGGCCAGACTTGAAGCTTAACTTAATTGGACATGCTTTCCAAGATTATTTTTACTGCTAGCTATTTATAGTTTTGTCTCCTCTGTTAACCTTTTTAAACCCGACCAACATCCAGCAAACTTTCTATATATTTAATACTATATTCAATTACAGTTTAAAAAAATCTAAAGTTGATGGATTCTGTTTACCATATTATGGCCCAGATTTATCAAAAGTAGTGCTGCACTATGTGCAGTTTTCCTCACCAATGTGCAGAGTGCAGCATATTATTGAACAGTGGTGCATGGTCTTAAAGGAAATCTACCATTTCATTTCACGCATTATGAACCAAATGCAACACCCCTGCCAATGCATAGGAAGGCTGGTATTTGCGAATAGCACCCTCTCCAGGTCAGGAGGAGTTAGGGGGAGTCTCGAACCCTCTAGGACGGTTCTAGAACCTGGGCATTGTGTAATTGCAGCTGTAGATACTGCCTGGAAAGGCAACAGTTATCCAATGACCTGTCTGTTATGAAAGCTGGAGTGTGATTGGATAGGTGCTACCTGCAGGGTCTTATCCTAAGAAGAGTGAGCAGCACACCTTCGGTGCCACAGCTTTCAAACCATGGAACTACTAGTGCCTCCGGCCTACTGCCTGACATACAGGCCGAGTCTGGAGACTCAAGCCCAGAACTGCAGCTTCCACCACTTGGACTCAGTTCCATCTGAACCAGCCCAGCCTGCATCTAATATCAGGCTGTGTGCACCTTGCCTGCAGACCAACTCTCCATGACCATTCCAGCATCAAAGAATCTGCTGTTAACCGTTTTGGGCCGTTACCTGCTGTTCAATAAAGAACCGTAAGTTGATTTGCTCAACGGCTGCTTACCCCCATGTGCTCCCCCATCCATCACCCAGGGACTCATCCTACAGACACTTAGGGGTTGTCCGAGGGAAAAACCATTGCATCAGCAAAACCAATCTTCTCAGGGATTAAACAAGTTATGTTTCTGTATCATTGTAGCAACAGCATTCTATAGGTATGTTTGGTTCATACTGCAAGAAATCAAATTGTAGATTTCCTTTAAATAATCTGGCGTCCCCAGAAGTTTACACCATCTTTTTTTGGGCACCTTTAGCATAGAGTGTGATACAAGTCTGTTGAGTCGCAATAATAAATGTGGCGCACAGTCCGAATTGGCACGCAAAGGGAAAACACTTCCTTAGGTGCAGAATGGCACAAATACTTCATGAATACATCTGAAAGCAGTTTGCACATTCTTTTCAGTGCCAAGACAGACAGAAAACTGGCGCAAATACTTTAATAAATGTGGGCCTATATGTCTCTGGAACAGACTGGCCTCTAAACACTTGGGTAGCCCCAACATGCCCTATAATTAATACGTGAATACAGGCATGAAGCGATGTGTGTCCAACTACTCTATACTTCACTTGTGTAAAGTCACTGTGACTCATGCTGTTAGTTTTCTGTTCTCTCTGTACGATTGCTGTAGCAATGGTAATGCACTCAGTATCCTTGACTCTGTTGATTGAATTTCACAAAGCACAGCACACAGACAAGTTTCTATGACGTGAATAGATAGCCTGCTTATGTTGATGGTGCACCGACTGACCCTCCAGCTGTGTGATGCACCCTGCAAGGAGTCAGACACAGAAACAACTAATGGATAGGACACTACAAACTTGAATTAATGAAGGGATATAATAATGAGTACATGTAATAGGGATTTCTGAATACAAGTGCAACAAGTTCATTTAATACAGATTTCTCTATGTTAAACGCAAATTAAGTTTTTCATATTTTCCAACAAGCAAAGATTTTGGGGCAGGTATGAATTCTACAACTCTTGACGTAGGCATGTAAGGCATCAGTTACATTTTCACATGCAATGGGGGTGAGGGGGGGTCTTGGCTCAATCGCATATGCGTTTCCACTGAAACGTGGAGCTTGTTACCAATTGAATGCATTTAAGTATCTGTATCTGGCCAAACCTCTCCCCGCATCCTTGGGATTGCGTTTCAAATGTAATTCAAGTAGAACATGTGAGTGGTTTTTCGATTGTACTTTGCACCTCATTTATTTTTTGGGTGCTTAAAAGATAATGGGGCATATTTACTAAGGGTCTGCGGACGCACTATCGTTGGACTTTCCGGCGTTTTCAGGTTTTGCACAGCTGTGACAGATATTTAATGGGATTGTGTCAAAGATTGGATTTTTCCGCATCTGCGCTGGCTTTCATGCGACAGAAATATGGGAGGAGACAGTCAAACGATCCGGCTGATTCGGGCTGAGCGCTGTAATTAACATTCAAATTGTGTCGCAAGATCAAGCACTTACATGCACCGCTAAAAAGATGGTGAGCTCTGTCGGACCTGAGCGGGGAAGCGACACATCGGGCGCACAATCTTAGTGAATCGTGGCACAGTGCATGATCGTTAGACAATGCATTTTCTATGAACGATTCCAACCAAATAAGGAGAGAAAGACGGGTCACTCAGCAAAAAGTGTAGATTTTTATGAGTGACCCGTCTTTCTCTCCTTATGTGGTTGGAATCGGATATTTGTCTTGCTTTTTTTGCATATATAAGATTAAAAAAAGATTAGGCATTCAGGTACCGGAAAATAAACTTACGATGATTAGTAAATGCCCCTCAATGCATCTACTGGAGTAATTATACACTGAGTATTTTTGTGGTGGGCTTTAAGGGGATATCATACTATTGGAGTACACTAGGGTGTATGCGGTTTGGGGTTTTATATAGAGCCTTCAAGTTTTCCATGATAAGCTCTGTGCAATCCCTTTTTACAATTTCTGAAGTTGGAGATATGCAATTTCTATTTACAAGTGAATTTGTGTAGCAACATCCAAACATCTATACTGTTTTTTTCACTACACCCCATAGAAAAATGAGAGAAAACTACCTTTGAGGAAGTTAAGGATATAAGTATAGATTATATAGAGAAGACAGTAGAACTTTTACTGTAAAATAACCTATAATTTATAACATATTTATTGCACAGTCTAGTGTTGGCAAGGGTTAACCCTCCCCGTGCAATGCAGACATCAGGACAGACTTGGCTACATCTGGACAGGACGTGTCCTTAGCATGTAAGAACAAGGATGAGGAAGGGATTCCGCATGTGTGCCAGAAGTTGTACTACTCTTCCCAAAACACACAGTTTATGTGTCCCTACAGGAAGTGTAGGCTAACCCCTTTTAATGACGCCTCCCTAATATGCACACCCCACAAGGAGTATCCCGCTGCGCATTGTAATGAGAGAGGAAAGCTTTGATATCCCCAATTTATACATCTGATTCCCACATGAATATTCACAAGTGTTTATGTTGATAAAAATACCAACAAGGCACATGCTGCTTGTGTGCTATCAATATAGCACTATAGCACTTAACCCACACAGGCCCAGCGTGTGCCTGCAAGCCCGCTGTACCCATGGACCATGGACTTATAGGCCTTCGAAGTATGCTGGGAAACCTGTCGTGAGGAGCTTCGAAGTTACAGACATGGTTTACTCAGGCCTGAAGTGGACGCTCAGTGAGCACAACCTGCCCTGGGGCCACAAGGGTTAAACTGATGGCCAGGCAGGAAGAGTGGGAACACATCTGCAACCAGTTTGAACATTCCATGGAGGTTACAACATGGGGAATGCGGGAGGCATTTGTGAAGAGGAATCACTTCAACTGACAGACAGGGGAGGGCGAGGAGATAAAGGGGTAGAAGGGGGGAGCTAGCAATACAGAGGAGGGAGGGAGGGGAGGAGGTGGAGACATAGGGGTAGACAGAGGGCTTATCTGAAAAATGAATCAATCTGCAGCATTCCAGGGGAGAGCAGCTGGAAGGGAGGGGGGAAATTGAATAGAGGGGGTGGGGGTTACCAAGACATGAATCAATCTGCAGCATAGGAGAAGGCTAGAGGAGAGTGTGAATGATGGGGAGAAGGAGGACCTGTCTGGGGAAATGTGTGCAAATAAAAAGCAGCTGGAGTGGAACTGTTGTAACACAAGTTATTGCAGCTTTGTTTCTAGGAACGAGAACATGTGATGCAGCATATGAATTTAGGTAAAGCCATAAGTGGGGATGGCTGGTGCCCCTCATAAAAGATCATAAATGTGATGATTGAGCATTTCACAGCTGCTTTATACCAGGGCTGCACTCAGCAACAGCTGCACTTTATAGGAAAACATGGAGGCGCAGGTACATACAACTTCTACAACAAAATAGTAACACTCATGAAGGGAATCTATGTACAATAAATGTATAGCCCCGACCCTATCATTTACAGATTATCTACATCAATAGCAACCAATATGGCTGCTATTCCTGCCTTCACATGGGGATTCACTCAGCTAGTCAAAACCATCTATGTTTTTATGCTACTGTTTATCTCCCTCATTCTTTGGGGCTTATTTACTAAGGGTCCCGCGGCCGCATTTCCGTTGGGTTTTCTGACGTTTTCGGGGATCGCGCCGCTAGGACACTGATTTAGAAGGGGATCGTGCCGCACGCGATCGCCGGCTTTCATGCAACAGAAATTGGGGGGTGGGCCGTCGGACGATCCGACTGATTTGGACTAAGCGCAGGACTTAACATTTAAATTGTGTCGCAAGAACCAAGTGCTTACATTCACCAGGAAGAAGATGGTGAACTCTAGCGGACCTGATCGGGGGAGCAAAACATGCAGGATATTGGGCGCACAAAGGTAGTGAATCGCGGCACACTGCATTCTGGTTGGACAATGCACATCGGTGAACGCGCCAGGGACGGGCAAGTAAATGTGCCCCGTTGTGTTCTCTAAAACGTCACCCACAAAATAACAAAAGAGCGACCAGATCAAATTTGTATCTGTAGATGAAAATGTGCGTAGCATGAGGCTCATTGCACCTCATGCCGAACATGAAGACCATGCTAAAGCGGTGTAAAATCATCATGCCACTTGTTTTATTCCTCTTTCCCTGTGCTTATGTTTCTTTTGCTTTCACCAGTCCCACATCTACTATTCCCTAAAAAGCAATCTGTCATTAGAATGGCCTACAGTTATATGAGCAGCTAGAAATTAATCACCGGGCTGCCATCTTCATGGAGTAGGGCTCTCACAGAGATGAACCTCGGAAATTGTTATCCTTCCAACCATCCGCAATGAATAGTTAGGAAACCTCAGAATTTGTGACTGCTCCATTGATTAGTCAGTCTGAGCACGTGGGGGAAATATTCACTATGTAGATGGCTAGATAGACTCAGCCATGCATTTAAGGGACATATATCAGGTTCCAGGCTCTCATGAAGAGATGGCAAGCCCGAAGCTTTTATGCTAATAAAATATGTCCCTGGCAGCAGTAATATGTAGAGATGGAATAAATGCTGTGCCTTCTCTCTGATTGGCTAAAGAGTATTGTATCCCTATTTTTTTAGTTTATTTGTACTTTTGTTTTGAAATTAAAAGTCACTTACTCCCAGCTCTATTAGCATAGTAGTGCATGTTCAGGATAATGGTGGAGTAATCAGTTATCTATCTTATTCCTACAGACAGTTTCAGAAAAAGGACATATAAAAAGTTGGTTTCGGCTCACCAAGTAAGTGCCATTTCTCTGAGAAGAGCTGGTTAGAGTCCAGACATAGTAATCCAAAAGAATAAGGGTAATACAGCATATGGCAGAAAAATTCACCTACTACATAAACAAAGAAAAATGAACCCACATGTTTGAAAGCATTGATGTTTCTTAGGCTACCTTTACTTCTCATTGTAACCTACGCTGTAATGGTATGTCAGGGATCTAGGACATAGCTCACTTTTTGCTCATACAGTGGGATACATCATGCTGTTCCACCCCTTCCCCTAAAGCAGGAGGAGAAGTGAACATCAGTATCATCCAGTGATTTTATGCTGCGATGGCCAGGGATGGATGCAGTACAGTTGCATCCATCCCCATAGACTCTAATGGCCTCTGCTGAGCTTATACGTCACTAGGCAGCAGGATGGAAAGGCTAAGCTTGCGTTGTTCCGTCTAGTGTATCCTGGATGTGATGTATGATGAGCAGATGGAAACAAAAGGATGTTCAGACTTATATACACTGAACACATCCAACAATCGAGATGCGAATGTCCCTATTGTGTGTCTGTTTATTGTTTTGTGTTACAATATGGACAGCAGTTGTTACTGCTTTGATTTTGTTGCATTGCTCAAAAAGTTTAAAAAAGTTCATATCTAAAGGATATTTTTCACATTGGTGGATTGTAGGAGGATCTGACATAATATTCAGCATGCTTGTATACAGGCAGACTAGTTTATTACATAGCCACTGCCCTGATCTGCCTTTTTTACTCCAGTTATTTGATTCTGCATGCTAGTGTGAGGGCTTATCATTTGCCACCAGTCCGTTTGTAACATAAGACTACCATCTTGATATAGACTAGGGAGGGGGGTGCTGGTGCTTGGATTATCAGATTTGTGTGTCAGCTGTCCTGCTACAGTACCAGTTATATCCCTCAGCTGCTCCAAGGGGATTTTCAATCCTGCAGTGTTCAGTTTTAGGGGAGCAGTAATAGTATATTTTTGCATTCTATAACGCCTGCACCTCTTCACTGTCTAGGAATTTGGTGATATGTAGCAGTGAGAAAACAATTTATCTAACCCATTTTAACCTTTTTGCACACAGCGGCAGCAGCCTAGTAATGACACTGAGACTAAAGAAACAAAGTGCCCCATAACCCTTGTACAAGCTGTGTATTACTAGGTAAATGAGTTTTCATAGGCTCCAAATACCTTCTTCTGCTACAATGCAGGCCAAATGTTAATTGTTTTTCTGAGAAAAAACTTTGTCCACATGGCAGAAAGCCGAAGCGGAGTCTCTTTTTTGCAGCCGCAGGTTCACATAGTCAATGACTATTCAATAAAACATTTGAACATAAAATAAAAATAACATTTTTGTAGTGCTTGGTTCTTGAGCAATAATTTAGATGAAAAGTGACTGAACCCAGTGAGAGCAGCGGGTATTCTATGGGGCTGCCCAACATCATTGGCACATTTTTGGGGTGATAAGGATTAGACAGTTTGACTTTAACTTTTTTTCAAGAGATAAGTAGCTGTCTACGGCGTATGCATCTACCTCAGGTTTAGCACACATACTGGGTTAGTTGGGTTACGACTAAGGATGGTGCTCCGGCCGAAACACGTCACCTTTTTTGATACAGTGCACACTCGATGTTTTTATCCTATAATGGAATAACGCTTTAATGTTTTTAATGGACTCGCCGGAGAACCCTTTCCTTGTTTCCTCGTAGTTGGGTGAGATGTCTGTTGGCACAATGAGTGTATGGTATATATTTTGGGATGTGCGCTTTGTAATTCCCCCTCACCCAGAGTCTAGTTATTTCTGCCAGTAAGTCTGGGAGATAGCCTGTTTAGTGTTTGTAGCAAAGACATTGGCTTGATCTACAGCTCTAACTCTTGTTTTCATTCATATTGCCATAGATGTAATGATTCCCTTTTTTATAATGCTTTCACCATTGAAGGATCAGGAGACAACGGAGATCAAATATTACATTTCGGTTGCTTGCTGTGTTTTTCTAATTAGAAGCCAGACGCTCAGCAATGCTGGATAATCAGAATGACAATCCCAACGTATCATGTTTCAAAATACAATAACTAGGAACAGAACTGCTTTAGAGGACACTGCTCCCTAGAGCTTACAGTCTAAGGTATGGAAGGCATAAAGAAGTTGAGGCCTCCTCTGAAAAAATATTCTATGGTATAAAATGGCTATTAAGGCTTCCATAAAAAGACGAAACTCAACTAAACCATGTTTTTCCCCATAGATGAGGATCCTATAAGCATCTATTGTTGCTGAATCTGTTGTTGAGTCTAAGAAATATCTCTGATTTCCAATATTAACCACTGCAAAGTATGAACCTTCTTGGTTGGAATCCCAGGTCCTGGTCCCCTGTATAGTCACTGATAGGTGTCAGGGGTATTAAAGGAATATTGTCAGGAAAGAAAGAAAGGGTCCTGACCAGTGAAAATTTATAGAATTCAACAGATTTGATCAGCGGTTCTCAGATTTCTGATGATCTTAGGAATTGAAACGCCACTCCAGAGCTGCCGTGAAGCCAGTAGGTGGGATCAGCTTCCTCCTGTCGTCTCCCATGGTTCCGCTTCCTATCTAACACAGCACTACACCTCCCCTTGCCCTGGGTCAGCTCCGTCCTTGTGTAAGACTGTACCCGCGTGATGATTGCCATACATAAGAGGGGATGATCATGATATGGCACAGTGCCAGGACAGTGGAGACCTTTTTGGGGCACAGTGCAAGGGAACAATTCAGTTTAGGTAGGTCATTCATAACACTAATTCTGGTAAGGCGTGCTTGCATTGATGCTATATGCAGTAAACACCCCGGCTGTATTTAGTGGACTTATCCTGCTAGCCCTATCCATTTACCCCTTGCCGTCCACCAACGCATGGGAAGGGGTTAAGATTAGTCACCAATCTTAAAGGGGGTTTTCAAAAATCATAGAAAAAAATATACAGTTATGAAGAAGCCGCGAAAATAATTTTAAGGTTGGGGGTCACCACATCATTAGGAACTATATTAAAGAGTTTCAGCATTAGGATTGTTTCGAATCACTGATGGATATGGTTGACCTTAGACAGACAGCTGTTAGAACTAGAAGTAAAACTACAGTTAACAGATAAATAATTCTGGAGGAGAGTAAAACATGTGAACAAAGTTCGGAACAATTACAACTCTGATAGTAGAACTAGTATAAGAAAATTTACATGCTCATAAGTATTCAGACCCTTTGCCTTAACTCAAATTCTGTCCATTTTCTTCTGATTCTCCTTGAGATGGTTCTACTCCTTTTATGGAGTCCAGCTGTGTTTATTTAAACTGATTGGACTTGATTAGGAAAAGCATATGCCTGTTTATATGAGACCTCACAGATCACAGTACATGTCAGAGCCCATGAGAATCATGTGGTTTAAGGAACACCCTAAGGAGCTCAGAGACAGAATTGTGACAAGGCACAACATTGGCCAACATTACAAAAGAATTTCTGCTGCACTATATAGCACAGTGGCCTCCAGTGGCAAGACATATGAAAGCCCACATACAGTTTGCAAACACATGAAGGACTCCCAGACTATGAGAAATAAGATTGTTTGTTCTGATAAGACGAATATTGAACTTTTTGGTGTTAATTCTAAGCGACACGTGTGGAGAAAATCAGGTGCTGCTCATCATCTGCCTAATAAAATCCCAACAGTGGCACATGGTGGTGGCAGCATCATGCTATGGGGGCAGGGACAGAACAACTGGTTGCAATTGAAGGAAAGATTAATGCGGCCAAATAGAGAGATTTCTTGGATGAAAACCTCTTCCAGAGTGCTCTGGACTTCAGACTAGACCGATGGTTCACCTTCCAACCAAACAATGGCCCTAAGTACACCGCTAAAATACCAAAGCAGTGGCTTCAGAACAACTCCATGACCATTTCTGACTGCCCCAGCCAGAGCCCTGACCTAAACCTAATTGAGCATCACTGAAGAGACATAATTCCCATGAAGACTCATGGCTAGTGTCGGACTGGCCCACCAGAGTACCAGAGGATCCTCCGGTGGGCCCTAGCTCCACCCAATACTGTATGATTAATTTTCTCTGGTGGGCCTAAGGAAACCCAGTCTGACACTACTCATGGCTGTACTGGCTCAAAAGCTGATTCTACTCAACACGGACCAAAGGGTCTGAATACTTATGACCATGTGATATTTAATTTTTTTTGTTTAATAAAAAAAAAAATATTAGCAAAAATATCTACAATTCAGTTTTTTTCCTGTCAAGATGAACTTTTTTGATCTTACCAATTGGGTGTAAAGAGTGAAAAATTAAAGGGGTCTCAATACTTTCCATACCCACTTCATATCAATGAGGGGCATGGAATCTCCATTTAGTAATCCACCTGAGCTGTTCAGCAGTAGGAGGTATTAGTCAAAGATATGTTTGGAAGAGAACCAGGAAACAAAGAGGCACATCTCACATCTTAAACAACACAGTAAAGTGTATATTATATGACCATTAAAAATGACATATTTAGTCTGTGTGTCATTATGGTTCTCTACTAAAATCATACACTGTAGGGTAATCAATATTATTGATAGGAATCAATAATATAGGAACACATACATATCTGTTCCATTAGAACAGGGGTCTCAAACTCAATTTACCTGGGGGCCGTTGGAGGTAGATTCTGGGTAAGGCTGGGCCGCATCAAGTTTTCCACACAAAATGCGCTTACAAAATATCATTATTCAGATTCAAATGTCACGGCGTCTCCCAGTGCAAGGAAAGCCCCAAGCTGGGAGACGTGTTTTCTCTATGAACGCGTCCTGTGTACCGAGGGGTCCCAAGCTCCTACCGCACTGAGCCCAGTCAGGGACACTCCATCCCCCCCACCCCCCCACCCGGTACTTGTCTCCCCGTGTCCCTCCCATCGAAGAAGATGAAGTCGCCGCTCTGACCTGCACCAAGTGCGTTCAGAGCGGCGACTTCATCTTCTTCAAGTACCGGAGGGAAGGGGATTAACCGGTTACGGGCCCTTTCCTGTTTTTTCATGTCCATTTTTCACTCCCCACCTTCAAAAAACTATAACTTTTTTATTTTTACACGTAAAGAGCTGTGTGATGGATTGTTTTCTGCGTAACAAATTGCACTTCATAGTGATGGTATTAAATATTCCATGCCATGTACTCGGAAGCGGGAAAAAAATTCCAAATGCAATGAAAATGCATTTGCGCCATTTTCTTGTGGGCTTGGATATTACGTCTTTCACTGAGCGCCCCAAATGACATGTCTACTTTATTTTTTGGGTCGGTACGATTAAGGGGATACCAAATTTGTATAGGTTTTATAATGTTTTCATACATTTACAAAAATTAAAACCTACTGTACAAAAATATTTTTTTTTATTTTGCCAAATTCTGGCGCTAATAACTTTTTCATACTTTGGTGTACGGAGCTGTGGGTGCTGTCATTTTTTGCGAAATTTGATAATATGTTCAATGATATCATTTTTAGGACTGTACAACCTTTTGATCACTTTTTATAGATTTTTTTATATTTTTCAAAATGGCAAAAAAGTGCCATTTTCGAATTTGGGCGCTATTTTCTGTAACGGGGTTAAACGCACTGAAAAACCGTCATCATATTTTGATAGATCGGGCATTTTCGGACGCGTCGATACCTGATATGTTTATGATTTTTACTGTTTATTTATATTTATGTCAGTTCTAGGGAAAGGGGGGTGATTTGAAATTTTAGGTTTTTTTATTATTATTATTTTTTTTTAAACTTTTTTTTATTTTTATTTATACTATTTTTCAGACTCCCTAGGGTACTTTAACCCTAGGTTGTCTGATCGATCCTATCATATACTGCCATACTACAGTATGGCAGTATATGGAGATTTTCCTCCTCATTCATTACAATGTGCTATCAGCACATTGTAATGAAGGGGTTAAAACGAAATAGCCTCGGTCTTCGGAAGACCTGAGGCTACCATGGAGACGGATCTCCGCCCCCCGATGACGTCACGGGGAGCGGCGATCCCAGGTAAGATGGCGGCGCCCATGCGCCGCTATCTTTTTGAGGCTGCCGGCAGCTTTGCCGGCAGCTATCGCTGTGCAAACACCCGCGATCGGTGCTAGCACTGATCGCGGGTGTTACCGGTAAGCCTTTGCTGCAATATGCAGCAAAGACTTACCGGCTATGGAGAGGGCTCAGCCCGTGAGCCCTCTCCATGCAGCGCGACCAGGTGGGGGCCGCAAAATATTGTCCCGCGGGCCGCGAGTTTGAGACCCCTGCATTAGAACATCTTATTCTAGCTCCCGGATTACTTCTTCCCCCCTGGCTACTGCTGCTATTACTAAGCGGACAGTCATAAATAGTCACAAATTATTGATTTTATTTGCCTTATAACATATTTCTAGTCACTACTGATAAAGATATTGTGGCAGATTTGCTTACCCGTTCCCGTCGCAATCCCCCGGTGCGTTTTCCGACGTGGATTCAGGTCCGGCGCGATTCACTAAGATCGTACGTCCGAGTTCCTTCCTGTGTCGCTGCTGCGCTGAGGTCCGGCGGAGTTCACCTGCTTCTTCCTGGTGCAGGTGAGTGCTTGATCTTGCGACCCAAAACTTTTTTTAAATTCTGCGGTTTGTCCGAGTCCTTTGGGTTGTACGACGACTACGCCCCCCCCCCCCCCCCCCCGATTTCTGTTGCGTGCAAGCCGGCGCCGATGTGCCAAAATCCGATTGCGTGCGTCAAAATCCCGGGGGAATTCGATGCAAAACGGAAATATTCGGGAAACATGACGAAAGTGCGGCGTTCAAACCCTTAGTAAATGAGCCCCTCTGAGTGAAAATACTACGAGCAGGGGTTGTTGATCCGTATGAATAATGGTATTATTTTCCATGCATGTGAATAGTGACATCCCACTGAACAAAAAAAGCTTTCTCCATCAGTGTAAACTTAAACACTCACTTAACTACACATCCCATAATGCACCAGAAATCCAAAGCTCCACCTCTGGCACATGCTCTGGGAAATCCAGATTCCCTAGGGGCAAACACTGAATAAGCATTATTACCTCTAAGTAGGTATCAAGTAATTATTCAGCACATAGGAATAAACTGGTGTTGATATGACTCAGTTGGCCCTAATTGCTTAAAATTGAAGCTTTGCGGCACTGGGTGATAATTACAGCATTTAGAAGGAATAAAAACATCCGATTTATGGCTACAGAGAATTAACCACTTTGCCGCTAGTTACACAGCTGCTCGTTTTAGCATTTCTCAATTGCTGTTTTGAAAAGACCCTTAACCTAAAAGATGGGCGGTCTACCTGTAAGGGAGCTCTGAGTGACATTCACAAATGTGTGTATAATATATGAAGTAGAGCAGTACAAAACTAAAGATGGCAATGGGCATTTACCCCTGGAATGAAGAGCTAATGAACCATTCCTTCAACCCTTTTTCATTTGCACCCAAAATCTAGGGAAAGAGGCATCTACTGTCTCGCTACATACTGGAAAATAGGGAACCAGGTGAAACGATTAGAGGACTGGACAAATGGCGTCTGACACTTCGTAGTGTACTCTTTTCTTCCGTAGTGGGAGAGTTGTTTCATAGCACTCCATTTGGCACTTGTAACTAGATAACATAGTACAGCCTTTTTATTCTTTGTACATTTATAAAAAAAAAAAAAAAAGACTGTAAAACATCCCTATTAGTAAAATGATTTCAATTTCTTTCTGTTAAGAAATAATTATATGCTAGGTCCTGCTACATCTTGCGCCAGGATCAAAGCTTTAGCAGAATTGCTAACTGTAACAAAAATATCTGTAACAGTCCTAAAGATAACACACATCAGTACCTAACTCTACAACATACTTTGCATGGATCATTTGAAATGAACTTTGTGATACAATACATATTGTATTGTATTTTCTTTCCGCTTACTTTGGCTCTTAACCCTCTTACAACCGACATACCAGGTTTTTAAGGTGGTTTAAAGTCACATCTTCTGATGCAACTACTTTCTACAGTGGTGCATCAGAAGAAGTTTGCAGGTGATTGGGTAAGATGTATTTGCAACACCCCTGCCAATGCATGGGATAGGTAGGTGTTGTGAAAGTGTCTCTCTCCATGTCAGCTACCTGGTGAGACTGATCACCTCATTAGGAGGTCTCTAGCATGATAAACTTGGTAACTTGCAGCTTTAAGCCTCTGTCTGGAAGGTCAGGAGTTAATTGTACTAGCCAATGATAACTCTGTAATTACTGTGAAGGAAGGAGTGTGCTGGTTGGACAAGTGCCTGCCACCTCATAAGGGGAGTTGAAAAAACCCCTTGTGGGTCGGAGCAGAAAGTCTTAGGCTATATTCACACTGCCGTTGCCCGCCCGTACCGTACCGTAGCGGGCAACGGCGGTGTACGGGGAGAGGAGGAGGAGGTGAGCGCAGCTCACCCCCGCCCCTCTCCATAGCAACCTATGGCGCACGGCCCCGTATTACGGGAAAAGATAGGACATGTCCTATCTTTTTCCCGGGTACGGAACGGTACGGTGCCGCACGTGTGCTGCACCGTACCGCTCCCGTAGGGTGCCGTGCGCCCATAGGAGTGTATGGGGGACGTATATCGGCCGTATATACGTCGGCCGTATATACGTCCCCCATACGTTAGTGTGAATGTAGCCTTAGTGTGCACCTCAGTGCTGTAGAGTCAGTGTTCCAGACCAGGAATAATGCCTTACACCATAGTCAGTCCCAAGAGACTAGGGCCTGAAGACAGAGGTCCACCATCAGGACTCTGTCCCATCTTTACCAGCCCCAGCCTGAAGCTATTATCCAGGCTGAGACAACTTTGCTGCGGACCTGCACTCCCACCAGCTATCTCCTTATAGCTTAAGTTCTGCTGATATTTAAACCATTACCTGCTGTTTGAAGTTCTAATAAAGAACTGTAAGTTATTTTGCACCAGCGTGCCTGCGAGTGATCCCTGGATGAGGCTGTTCACCATCCTCCATCATCAGGGGTCCCTATCTACACACCGGGGTTGCCCCAGGGAGAAACCTATTCTATCAGCCTCTGTTTCCATTTTCTTGCACGCACCACCTGATGGAGACTTGCTAGGCCTCCGTTCTTGTATACCAAGCACTGTGACCATAGCGTGCCCAAGGCCGCAACAGACAGCCATTCTGGTATTGAGGGCCCCGGCTTTATCCAGGCCACGAGAAAGGCTAGGCCCAGTGGGGGATGTTGTATATTAATCTGTCTCTATTAATATTGGAATAATCTGATCCTGGAATGCTGTGCACCATATTTATTGGTGATTTTAGACCATTTTTAGGTAATTTTCCAACTTGTTTGAAAAAAGGGTGTGTCCTCGGAAAGAACAGGTATAACCACTTAACCGAAAATAGCCTGTGCAGCAAACTAGACCAACTAACAGGAGGTGCAAAATACAACTTACCAGTCTTAGGCTACATTCACACACGTGTGCCTGCCGTACCGTAGCACGGTGGGAACACGTTAAGGCACAGGAGAGGAAGAGGGTGCTGCTCACCCCTGACCTCTCCATAGAGATATATGGTGCACGGTGCAGTAATACGGGAAAAGATAGGACATGTCTAGTGACTAACAAGTGTCTAGTTCTACTAAGCACTGGTCTAAAGACCCACACATTAATACAGCTCCCCCATTGTGTGCTTCAGGAGCTGTTCCTGGTCTGTGTTATTTATGTTCCCATTTGTTTAACTCCTCTAGACCCCTGGGCTGCTTATAAGTCATGTCAGAGGCATTTTTCCCCAAATAGGATTTCATTGTGCAAATGAAAGTACTGAAAGGGTTAATAAAGATCACCAGTAAGTCATATGAAACCCAAAATTGCAATATTAAAAAACTACAAGACCCTATATAGTTATAGTGATCATCAAATAAAAAAGTTATACCCTGTAGAAGACATTTATGAAAATAAACTGGTTACTAATGTTGGAAACAGGTGCAATGGGTAAAATGTTTATTGTATTCTATCTTGCCAGTAATGGTGCTGTCACACACACCACTTTAGAACTGGACACAAAGCGCAGGACGTGCCTTGGCTCGATCGCATTAGCTTTTTTATGGAAATCGATGTGATCGGTAACCAGCGCATAGAAACACATATGCCATCAGCCCGTGGCACGCCCGCGTGCGCTTTGATTCTAAGTCAAAGTGGTACATGTGAGGGCACCCTCAGACAGACAGAAGATCACTGCAATTTCAGATTACATAGCAGCTTTATGGAATAAGGAGGTGGAAGAAGTGAGTATCAGCAGCTAGTTCTGTAGCCCAGAGACAATGGCTATTACATATTCAGAATGCAGAAGTGCAAGAAAATAAAGTCACACAATGACTGCGGTGTTAAGTCTGGAAAAATGAAGCTTTTCCTCTGATAAAGATTTTCTATGAATCTTACCAACATGTAAGTGCTCTGAAGATGGCTGCAATTCTGCCTACATTTTTTTATATTTTTAGAGTAGAGATGTCACTTGAAAAACACTTGTGTATGGAACAAATCAGATGTATCTGGCCTTCTGTTTTACCGAAAATGTATTATTCCATCATCCTTTTTTTTGTGAAGTGGCCAGATTATTGCACTTAAAGCTCAGAAATGACTGAGACTGCAGAGTAATAGAGACACAGCTCTCTGAAAATACTGTGGGCATCAGGTTCACTCTACTGCTGGGGATTGATTTAGCCTGTGGCGGCACACGTGATCATCAGGCACATGCCGACTGTGGATAAAGATGGTGCCTGGCCATGTGATGTCACACAGGTGCATAGCTCTGATCACTCTCTGTAAGTATCGTATATACTTGAGTAAAAGCCGACCCGAGCATAAACCGAGATCCCAAATTTTAACACAAAAAACTTGAAAAACCTAATGACTCGAGTATAAGCCGAGGGTGGGAAATGCATTGTTCGCATACCCAGCATATAGCCAGCCAGCCCCCTGTAGCACATAGCCTGCCAGCCCCCTGTAGTACATAGCCTGCAGGTAAAAAATTAACTGAGTACTCACCATTCCGATGGCCCGGGCAGCTCCTCTTCTATCCTCATGTGTGCGGCCGGTCCTTGTCAGCTCTGCGGTCACCGCCTCTTCTTTCTTCAAGCCGGCACCAAGTCCGCGCGGACTTGGTGTCGGCTTGAAGAAAGAAGAGGCGCTGACCACGGAGCTGTCGTGGACCTGCCGCGCACATGAAGATAGAAGAGGAGCTGCCCGAACCGTCGAAATGGTGAGTACAGAGTTTTTTTTATATATACCCGATGTGACACAGTCAGGGGTTTGTTGTTGGATGGGAGGTATTATCCTCTCAGCTTGTGTTGCTCAGAGTAATGCAGCAAGCTGAAATCAAGCACCGGACCAAACTTCAAGCTCCGGTCCAAACCGGGTTTTCAGGGTGTTCCAGCTAACAAAGCTGAGCTGGAAGTGTGCACAAGGGGGGAGAGGCTTGTTCCAAGAGCAAACACGTGTCCTGTCTAGGAAGACAGGTTGGCTTTATTTGGACTTTAAACGGACTAAGTGCTATACAGCATTTTCTGCAAGGTGTGAACTTACACCCATAATTTGGACTATTTGTGAAGACCCTGCTTCTGGGTGAGAAGGCCAAGCCTGGTCTGTATGTTTATGTTTTAACCAAGCATGAAGACAATGCTGGATTTTTTGTTCCATTTGTTTTGTGGTGTGAATAAACACTGAACTGAACTGAGAACTGTCTCTTTCCCTCTGTCTGCGACCGCTACCTAGCTTATACCTGAGCAATACCCCACAATTGGTGGCTTGGAGCGGGCAAAACGCAGTGAGGGTGGTGCAAAACCGGAGTTTTTTTTTCTGGGCACCATTGCATGTCGTGGATTAAACCTGCAAAGTTTCAGCTAGCATCACCGGACAAGATGGAGGAGCTGATTAAACAACTTGTGCAAGCTAATGTTCAACAGCAGATGGCACACTCTGAGGCTATGCAGGCCCAGCAACAGACTAACGACTTACTGCTACAACAAATAAAGGCGCTGCGTGAGACTCCAACAGTGGTGACCCAGCTACAGCCTGCGGCCAGAGAGAGAGTCCGAACTGCGCTGAGAAAGCTGACAGCGGAGGATGACGTAGAGGCCTTCCTGGCGGTGTTCGAGAGAACGGCAGAGCGTGAGGGGCTGCAGCATGACCAGTGGGCTGAAGTGGTGGCCCCGTTCCTGACTGGCGATGCGTTAAAGGCATATTTTGACCTCACTCAGGAGGATGCCCTGGACTACAAGAAGTTGAAAGGTGAGATCCTGGCACGCATGGGAGTCAATGTTTATGTGCGGGCCCAACGTGTATATCAGTGGGGGTTTGTGGAATCCCGAGCTGCCAGGTCTCAAGCTTATGACCTACTGCACCTGGTAAAAAGATGGCTTCAGCCTGAGACTTTAACCCCAGCCCAAATAGTGGAGAGGGTGGTGGTAGACCGTTTTGTGCGCACTCTGCCGGTTGCCATTCAGCGCTGGGTAGGTCAAGGTGACCCAGGTAATTTAGACCAGCTGGTTGGTCTGGTCGAACGTTATATAGCCACCCAGGACTTTGTGCGGGACTGTACCCCTACGCGTAAGCCACCCCGTCCCTCACCCCCACTTGCAGTGACTGAGGAAAAGCCCCGACCTTCTGCTGGGAGTAGCTCCCCAACGATGTCCAAACAACGTTCCACAAAGATTCGGGAGATCCCCACACTCCGCTGTTGGCGCTGTCATGTCCTGGGACATATGGCTGCAAATTGCCCCTTGGCCTCCGAACCTATGGACTGTGGGTACGCTCGCCGTACTTCCTTCTATGCACGGCCTGTATGTACCGCTGACGTCCTGGATGCAGGTATGGCACCTCCCATGTGCCCAGTGTCCGTTGATGGGTGCAGGGCTAATGCATTACTTGACTCAGGGAGCCTAGTGACCATAGTATGGGATACCCTGGCGCTACCCTCTCAGTTCACTAGTCGCAAGGTTCGAGTTTTGTGTATTCATGGAGACTTAAAAGATTATCCAACCGCACTGGTGGTCATAAAAACACCTGCTGGGAGGAAAGTCCACGAGGTGGCAGTAGCATCAAATCTGCCCTATGACCTAATTATAGGAAGAGACTTTCCATTATTCTCTGCACTATGGCCATCGTTACTGCATGTCAGTCCCCAGGGGTCAGGGAGAGCAATAGCTGAAGGTCATGTTCCAGACCTAGAACCAGAACCTTGGGAACCCGAGGCGGAAGGGCCAGCGGTAGGGGTGACCGCCACTTCGGTGGATGATGGGGAGACACTACCAATGAATGTAATGGTTGGGGAAGTAGAGGACTTGCCGCCAGGCCCTGAATTGTCAGAATTAAACGTCTCTGGTGACAATTTTGGTACGGCGCAACTCCGGGACCAGACTCTGTCCCGAGCCTGGGGGAATGTGTTAATGGTTGAAGGTGAGCCACAACAACCAGGAGCTGAGGCAGTTTTTCCTCGTTTTGTGGTTCACCATAATTTACTGTATCGGGTCACCCAACTACGGGGTGAGAATGTTGAACAATTAATAGTGCCTCAGGCATATCGTAGGATGGTACTGGATCTTGCTCACCAACATGTTTTAGGTGGACACCTTGGGCCGCAGAAAACCCAGGACCGTATACTACAGCGATTTTACTGGCCCAGTGTGTTCAAAGAGGTGGAAGAGTTTTGTAAGTCCTGTCCGACCTGTCAAATAACTAGCCCCCAGCAGCACTTCCGCAGTCCCCTAGTACCCCTCCCAATTATCGAGGTACCTTTTGAGAGAATTGCCATGGACCTTGTGGGTCCAGTACCTAAATCTGCTAGGGGTCACCAACATATTTTAGTTGTCCTTGACTACGCAACCCGGTATCCAGAAGCAGTACCACTGCGTCATACCTCTGCCAAACTTATAGCTAAGGAGTTAATGGAGATGTTTTCAAGGGTTGGGATACCTAAGGAGATTCTGACAGACCAGGGGACTCCCTTCATGTCGAAGGTCATGAAGGAACTCTGCAAGTTGCTGGGGATTAAACAGTTAAGGACTTCAGTTTACCACCCCCAAACAGACGGCCTGGTGGAGAGATTTAATCAAACTTTGAAAAATATGCTGAAAAGAGCAGTGTCCAAGGATGGAAGGGACTGGGATCTGCTTCTGCCCTATCTTATGTTCGCAGTGCGAGAGGTGCCCCAGGCCTCTACTGGGTTCTCGCCCTTTGAATTACTATATGGCAGACATCCCCGAGGTTTGCTGGACGTGGCCAAAGAGGCATGGGAGCAACAACCCACTCCGCATAAGAGTGTCATTGAATATGTCACTAAGATGCAGGAGCGGATGGAGACAGTGTTGCCCCTTGTCAGGGAACATATGGAGGCGGCTCAGCGAGCCCAGAGTCAGGTCTACAATAGAGTAGCTAAGGTGCGGAGCTTTAACCCAGGAGACAGAGTCTTGGTTTTAGTACCAACGGTAGACAGTAAGTTCCTCGCAAGGTGGCAAGGCCCTTACGAAATTCTGGAAAAGGTAAGCAATGTAAATTACAAGGTACATCAGCCAGGGCGACGGAAGCCAGAGCAGGTCTACCATGTCAATTTGCTAAAGCCTTGGAGAGATAGGGAGACCTGCGTTGGGAGCACCCCGCAGCCGGTATGTTTAGGGGAAGGGAAACCAGTACCTCCAACTGTTCCCGGGGAAGCGGTTGCCACAGTGCACATTGCTGACAGCCTTTCCCCTAAACAGGCTCAAGAGGCCAAGGAGTTCATTAGTCGGAACACGGACGTGTTCTCTGACCTCCCTGGACGTACTTCCGTAATCCAACATGACATTGTCACGGAGCCCCAGGCAAAAGTCCGGCTAAAGCCGTACCGGGTGCCCGAAGCTCGGCAACAAGCCATCACGGAGGAAGTACAGTTGATGCTGCGGCTGGACGTAATTGAAGAGTCAAGAAGTGAGTGGGCAAGCCCAATAGTTTTGATACCCAAACCAGATGGGACGCTACGTTTCTGTAACGATTTTCGTAAACTGAACGAAGTATCCAAATTTGATGCTTATCCCATGCCCCGGGTGGACGAGCTAATTGAGCGCTTAGGACAGGCCAGGTATTTTTCTACCTTGGACCTCACTAAAGGGTACTGGCAAGTGCCCTTGACGGAGGCTGCCAAGGAGAAAACTGCCTTTATCACACCTGAGGGACTATTTCAGTATAAAGTGTTACCCTTTGGCCTGCATGGCGCCCCGGCCACGTTCCAGCGTTTAATGGACATTGTGCTTCGTCCACATCGGCGTTACGCGTCAGCGTACCTCGATGATATTGTCATTTTCAGTGCTGACTGGGAGAGTCATCTGGCAAAAGTGCAGGCTGTAGTAGACTCCCTCCGTAGGGCCGGGCTAACTGCTAACCCAAAGAAATGTGCCATAGGGCTAGAGGAGGCACGGTACTTGGGCTATATCATTGGGCGTGGAGTCATCAAACCCCAGATGAATAAGGTAGAGGCAATACGGAGTTGGCCACGACCTGTCACCACCAGGCAAATAAAGTCATTCCTGGGGATGGTGGGGTATTATATGAGATTTATTCCCCATTTTGCTACTGTAGCGGCTCCATTGACAGGGCTCCTGAAGGGACGTAAGACAGTGATGGTTCGCTGGAATGACCAAGCGGAGAAGGCTTTTTCCGCTTTGAAGTCGGCCTTGTGCGGGTCACCAGTCCTGGTGACACCCGACTTCAACAGGGAATTTGTAGTACAGACCGATGCCTCTGAAGTGGGCCTCGGTGCTGTACTATCTCAGGAAGTTAATGGGGAAGAGCATCCTGTTGGGTTCCTGAGTCGCAAGCTCACCCCAGCCGAAACCAGGTACAGTATAGTGGAGAGAGAGTGCCTAGCCATCAAGTGGGCACTCGAGTCTCTCCGCTATTATCTGTTGGGGAGGAAGTTCCGACTGGTGACTGACCATTCACCTCTCAAGTGGATGAGCCAGGCCAAGGAGAGGAATGCTCGGGTCACCAGATGGTTCTTGTCTCTACAGAACTTCAAATTCACAGTGGAACACAGAGCAGGCCGGCTACAGGGGAATGCAGATGCCCTGTCCCGGGTGCACTGTCTGGCGAGTGTTCATCCCCTCAAGGTTGAACAAAGGGAGGGGGTATGTGACACAGTCAGGGGTTTGTTGTTGGATGGGAGGTATTATCCTCTCAGCTTGTGTTGCTCAGAGTAATGCAGCAAGCTGAAATCAAGCACCGGACCAAACTTCAAGCTCCGGTCCAAACCGGGTTTTCAGGGTGTTCCAGCTAACAAAGCTGAGCTGGAAGTGTGCACAAGGGGGGAGAGGCTTGTTCCAAGAGCAAACACGTGTCCTGTCTAGGAAGACAGGTTGGCTTTATTTGGACTTTAAACGGACTAAGTGCTATACAGCATTTTCTGCAAGGTGTGAACTTACACCCATAATTTGGACTATTTGTGAAGACCCTGCTTCTGGGTGAGAAGGCCAAGCCTGGTCTGTATGTTTATGTTTTAACCAAGCATGAAGACAATGCTGGATTTTTTGTTCCATTTGTTTTGTGGTGTGAATAAACACTGAACTGAACTGAGAACTGTCTCTTTCCCTCTGTCTGCGACCGCTACCTAGCTTATACCTGAGCAATACCCCACACCGAGTATAAGCCGAGTAAGGAATTTCAGCACAAAAATTGTGCTGAAAAGCTCAGCTTATACTCGAGTATATACGGTACTCTTTGTGAGTGGACGAGCCATGCACCCGTGTGACATCAAATGCCCTGGGACCGTTTTTTATCCACAGGAAGTAAACCCTGAAGCTTCCTATGGCATGACAGCACACAGAGATCTAAAAAACTGAGGAATTGATACAGAAAGAATATTGTAAAATTCTATAACTTTTCATAACACCAGCTATATAAATGTGCTGACAGTGGACAACCACCTTAAGTTCTAGTAATGTCATCATGGATTTAAAAACCTGGGAGTCTGTTTGAAGCTGAATGATAACTCTTGATTGTAATATCTGTGACTAGTAGTTGTCACTCAACTTTTATTTAAAGGGATTTTTATTTTAAAAAAAATAAATGTGTACTTATCTCCTCTGTCGTTGCTGGTGTCCCGCGCTGCTGTCAGTCTGATCCATGTCCCTGTTTGTTTACAGTGGTCGGCCACTCCTATCCGTCCCTATCTCTGAGCATTGTAGGGCGATGGGAGTTGGTGTCGGATGGAAGCTTCCGGCCAGATGGACCGGGGCGTGGGACATCAGCAGCGGCGGAGGAGGTGAGTACACGTTTATTATTTTTAAATAGCCTGTCCAAGCCTGGCCCTAAATTATTTCTTAAACTTGGATAAGAGACAAATCTAAGGCCTACTTAACACAAACGGCTTGAAGCCATACATACGTCCCCCATAGACGGCAATAGGCGCACAGATTGATACGGTGCCTCACACGTGTAGCCCTGTACCACTCCATACACGGGGAATTTGCATCTCTATGGAGAGGGGAGGGGTAACCCCTTTTCCTCTCCAGCGTGCAGATCTATGGGGGGCATACATTCGTGTGAATTTGGCCTAACTCTTAAGCCTCTTTCAAAACTCTCACAACTTTTTCTGTGTACTGAGCTGTTTGAGGGATCATTTTCTTCTCAAATTTCTTCTCAATGGCATTATTTATTTATTATTCCATGCAGGAAAAAATTCCAAATGTTGTGAAATTGGCAAAAAACTCAGTTGTTACGACTTTCACTGTGCTCTCCAAATGGTACATCTACATTATTCTTTGGTTAGGTACGACCATGGTGATAGCAAATTTATACAGGTTTTAAATAAGAGTCAGTAAAAGACGCTCGGCACCATCCACTTTTTCTGAGACACTGGTGGTCAAACCAAACAGAGATGAGGTCCAGAACACCGAGCCGTTCTTAAACCAGCCTCAATGGCGGTGCTCCGCTGAAAGCATACAGTCCATATAATACTCCTATATCCAGAAGAACATGCGGCACTCACCAAACTGTGCAAGATTCTTTTATTTCATGTGCATTGTACAGGGAAGGTGCGGGGCCTGTCTTTTATTGTGTTTTAATACATTTTCAAAAATTAAACGTATGTGTACGGAAAAAAATGTTGTTTTGCAATCTTCCGACGTAATAACTTTTTCATAATTTGGTGTACGGAGCTGTGGGGTGTCATATTAAATGAGCTGATGTTTTAATTGCTACCATTTTGAGGACTGTGCAACCATTTGATCACTTTTTTGTACATTTTTAATGTGCTGTAAAATGGAGTAAAAGCAGCATTTCGGACATTTGGGTGCTACCGTTATTTGGTGATGTTCACTGTTTATTATGTTTTATCAGTTCTAGGGAAAGGCGGGTGATTTTTAGTTGTTTTTTTTTTAATTTTTCAAACATTTTTTTCAATAATTTTTTAGACCCTTTAGGGTTCTTTAATCCTAGATCATCTGATCATTCCTACCGTATACTGCAATACTACTGACGAAGACCCGAGGCTGTCATGACAACCGATCCCTGATTGTAACAAAGGTGGCGGCGCCCACACGCTGCTGTCTTGTAAATGCAGCTGGCAGCATCAGTAGTTAATACTCTAGTGGTAGTATTAGCGATGGTGTTTGCTGCAATATGCAGCAAACCCCACCACTGTATGAAGAGAACCTTCTTCATACAGCCTCCGCACCTCTGCGCCGTATATATACAATGCAGAGCGTAAATCAGTTAAAGAGAACCTGCCATACATAAAAACCCACCCAAAATAAATACATCATTAAAAGCTATGGTTAAAAAGCATTGTCATTATCCCTTAAAGGGGTATTCCGGGAATATGAACGTTTGACACAAAAACCCATGATGATATAAATAAATGAGTACAACAATACTCAATGTCATTAGTCACAAAACGGAGCTAAAATAGTTTGATTTTAGGATTTACAAAAGTATACTAAAGTATGCGGCGTTATCACTAAGATGGCCGCCACTGGAAACTACAAGTTCCATGATCCTTTAGTTCTCAGTAACTCGTCCTGCCTCTCATGCTCTGCTCCCAGTGATGATGTAACAGACTGTGCTCCTCTGTTACCATAGTAATGATTTGTAACTGCCATCATGGCACATCTTTTTACACCTAAATAACATTGATTGTTATGCTATATAGGATTGTTTCCCCTAAATCCCTTCCTCATCCAATCCCTTCCCTTCCTTGGTTGAACTTGATGGACAAGTGTCTTTTTTCAACCGTATAAACTATGAAATCTACTATGAAATCACCACAACACCGGCCATACTAGATGCACTGCAACCAACTGACTACAGCCAAACATAGTGGGGATCACATGACCTGCCCAGGCAGGTGCAGGACATGTGATGTGGACATGTGACCAGCGGCCAGCTTCTGTCCTATGTCCGCTCTGCAACGGACCGCGCGGAGGAAATTAACGGACTGATTAAAGGGCCAGTAGCATTTTAATTCTTCCTTACAGTCTATGTCACCAGCATTTTCTGCTGAGCGGAGCAACATTTTAAATAACAACTAATTACACATTAGCTTATATTTTGAGTACCCATTTGTATATGAATTATGCTGATTCATGGAATATCCTTTTAATGGTTCCTTTCCAAAGCTGCAGGAAGCCATGTAAAGTTTAGAAAAACAGTTTCTAACTTATATGCAACTCACCTGATGTGACACTAAGTGAACCCAATGAGCCTCTGCATGCTCAGTGGTTACTGCATTACTCTACCTACTTGTTCCTGATTAAATGGCCTCACTGCTACAGAACATGCTGCTATGTAGAACATTGTAAGAAATCTCCGTTACATCATTGGCCACTTCATGACACGTGACCAGGGTTATGTCCTGTTACACAGTCTACCTCATGTATGTATCTGTTCACATGAAATCACAGCAGCCTTTATAAAGGATGGGGGAGGAGTAAAAGTCCATGAAGGCTGCTGTGATCATGCCATGTGATCAGATACATACATGGGGTAGACGTTGCAAATGTAAATGGGACATAGGACCTTAAATGGTCACATGATATGAGAAGAGGTATGGGATATAGGAAGGTGTAGATGGGAGGAGTGGCTGAGCAGGACAAGCTCCCTCTGATGCCGGATAATATAAGATAAAATTGATTTATGGGGGCGTGGGGGGAAACAATTTTTAGCTAAAAGAAAAGTTAGTTAATAGGACTCTACGGGAATCTGTCACTAGCGGTATTTGTGAAAATGTGGTGACAGGTTCCCTTTAAATGCAATTATGAGGATAAAATGTCTATAAAAGGCTTCTTTCTTTTAACATACAATCAGATACATCATGTGTTATGTTTTCAGGATATTAGTGTGGTTTTTAGTGGCATGTCAGATAAAGACTTGACTCTTAATCAACAAAAATACTTAGTATGTAAAATAAAATGACCTTAGGATCTGGGTGTCGCCATTTTAATGTTGGGTGGAGGATGGTGATAGTTTCACATCTTGCGGCTAACTAATAAATCAACCATATCTTTTCTCAAACATACAACTAAGTAAAAGCGATGAAATTCTTCTCACACTTAGTCATAAATGTGTCACTGAAACCACAGACGTATCCTCAGTACATGGCCATCTCATTTATTTTGGATACCAATATATTTTGGAACCTGCACTCTTACTAAAATGTATTTTTGGATTGTTTGTCTTGTGTACCAGGCCCTACCATTCATTGGTGATAATTTCCTCATAATGGTAGATTCCACCATCACTCCACCCAGGTGGGTGAAAAGAACATGTGGAAAACTAGTTAGTGACCTGATAGAAATCCTTAAAGGGGTATTATTACAAAGACAAAATTCTTAAAGGAAAGCTACCATTTGTTTATATGCATTATGAACAAACATACCTTGAGAATGCTGTAGCTACACTGATGCAGAAGCATCCCTGAACTGAGTGGTTTTGCTCAAAAAATATTTATAAAATTCAGGACCTTGGGAAAGCTGGGTGCAGACTGGTTGCCATACATTAAAGAGCTTCCTGTCCAGACAGGACTAATCAACCTGAGCTGGATGATTCATACACAGCAGCTAGGGGATGGTGCAGCAATTCATTACTTCTGCCTGTTAGGGACAAAACATTGAATACGGTGTTCCTGGCTTATGCTGGGCAGGACAAGGCTGGAGCAGTGCATTATCAGGGTAAGTGGAGAGCTCCAGGTGCAGCCGCAGGAATGACAGAGCCTCATTATCATTATTTTATAATTGATTTTTCAGCAAAACCACTCAGTTTAGGGATTAAACAAGATATGTTTCTGCATCAGTGTATGAATCAAGGTATGCGGAGTCTGCATCAAGGTATGAACCAAACATACCTTGAGAATGCTGTAGCTACACTGATGCAGAATCATATCTTGTTTAATCCCTCAGTTGAGTGGTTTTGCTGAAAAAAATATTTAAAATTCAGGGTAATGAGTCTCTGTCTCTTTTTTGTTTTGCTCAGTGCTTCTCTTCTTACACTGCTCAGGAGAATAATGTAATCACTGACAGGGAGAAGTAATCAATCGCCACACCATCCCCCAGCTGTTGTGTTTGAGTGATCCAGCTCAGGTTGATTAGTCCTGTCAGGAACAGTGCAGACAGCTTGTGTAATGTGTTTATGTACTGCAAGAAGCATGCAGTCCAGCTTTCCCAAGTTCCGAAATGTCATAATGTTTCAGCAAAACCACAGAACTCAGGGATTAAACAAGATAAACTGCTGCATCAGTGTAGCTGCAGCATTCTCAAGGTATGTTTGGTTCATAATGCATGAAATCAAATGGTAGGCTTCCTTTCAATAACAAAATAACGCATTCTCTAATTCTAAAAATACAGCATTTCACAGATATAATTCCAATCTGTCTCTATCAGTCCTGGTGGTTAAAATGTTTTGTCCCTGGATACAACCATTAACTTATGACAATGGTAGGGCAGATTCTGATCCGTCTCATGTCTCTTTTTCTATATGTCAGATAATAGTAGAATGTTCAGAAGATACCGTATATACTCGTGTATAAGCCAAGTTTTTCAGCACAAAAAATGTGCTGAAAAACGTCCCCTCGGCTTATACACGAGTCTATTACAAAAAGAAAATTACCCACTTAAAAAAAATAAACTTAAATACTCACCCTCCGATGTCAGCGCGGCTTACCGATGTCCCCGATGTCAGTGTGTTCCGTCTTCTTTCTTCTCCGCGGCTCTTCTTCTTTCTTCAGTCATGGACGCGGCCATGTTTTCTTCGTGGCCGCTCATACTATGACGTCTGCAGCGGCCGCGTCATAGTATGCGCATGCTAGAGGAAAACATGGCCGCGTCCATGCCGGAAGAAAGAAGAGAGAAGAGTAGCCACGGAGAAGAAAGAAGACGGGACGCGCTGACATCGGGGAGTCGCGCTGACATCGGAGGGTGAGTATTTAAGTTTATTTTTTTAAGGGCCTTGGGGGCAGGCTGCTGTATACTACTAGGGGCTGCTGTATACTACTAGGGGCTGCTGTATACTACTAGGGGCTGCTGTATACTACTAGGGGCTTGCTGTATAATACTAGGGTCTTGCTGTGTACTACTAGGGGCTGCTGTATACTACTAGGGGCTTGCTGTATAGTACTAGTGGCTTGCTGTATACTACTAGGGGCTGCTGTATACTACTAGGGTCTTGCTGTGTACTACTAGGGGCTGCTGTATACTACTAGGGGCTGCTGTATACTACTAGGGGCTTGCTGTATAGTACTAGGGGCTTGCTGTATACTACTAGGGGCTTGCTGTATAGTACTAGGGGCTTGCTGTATACTACTAGGGTCTTGCTGTGTACTACTAGGGGCTGCTGTATACTACTAGGGGCTTGCTGTATAATACTAGGGTCTTGCTGTGTACTACTAGGGGCTGCTGTATACTACTAGGGGCTGCTGTATACTACTAGGGGCTTGCTGTATAATACTAGGGTCTTGCTGTGTACTACTAGGGGCTGCTGTATACTACTAGGGGCTGCTGTATTCTACTAGGGGCTTGCTGTATACTACTAGGGGCTGCTCTATACTACTAGGGGCTTGCTGTATGCTACTAGGGGCTTGCTGTATACTATTAGGGGCTTGCTGTATTCCCACCCTCGGCTTATACTCGAGTCAGTAGTTTTTCCCAGTTTTTGGTGGTAAAATTAGGGGTCTCGGCTTATACTCGGGTCGGCTTATACTCGAATATATACGGTAAATTAAAGTTTAGCTAAACCCTGCACCCTGATAATCTAAGCACATTGTCAGCACACAGCATCTCATAGCACAGAGGAATCATGAAGTGTCTGCTTAGAGAGTCCCCGCTCAAACTCTGGAATTTTGTACTCATCATCACTGAGTGATAGGAGCTAAAACAGCATTAAAACAGTAAAATTGTAAAGTAAGGGGTTAAAAATGATCTTTATTGTGTAAACATCACTAAGGGATTCAAATTTGAGAACTTTCTTTCATGGGCAAACCCTTTTAGGTGTGTATTATTGTATAGTGGCACTCGCTTTACTTTTCTATGTTGGAGCTTTTTGTAGCTGTGTAGTACCAATTTTCTTTTATTCCACTGGAAATTAGTGGAACGCACTGACTACTCATACCAATCCTTTTAGCAAGGGGATAAAATCACTACACAATTAAATGATGTTGCTGCAAAGGGAAACAACCCATCAGCAGGAGAAATTGTAATAGCCATTTCTCAATTTAGTAATATATTTCCATTAGGAACAATATAGGCACAGTACAACAGATGTGTCATGGACTGTCATCTTAAAGGAAATATCTTTTAAGGAAACACATCACCAATTTTCTTTTTGACTCATTAAAACCACATAGGTAAATGTATCACTTTTTTTCTAATTTGTTCCTATTTCCTGTTTTTTTTTCTTCTATTTTCTGTCCATGATTATATCATGAGCATTTAGTGTTAAACATGAGCCTCATGGACATAAGCAGGAATGGTCTGGACCTGACTCATTGAGGTCTATGGCGAGTTTTCTAGTTATGCTCTGTACAGAAAGAAGGTATATATAAGCTGTAGCATCATATATTACCAGTAGTGGAGGCAAACACCTAATTTTAAAGAGGTGCTTGCACAGGTTTTCTGTAAGACCTTGCACAGTCTTTTCTGTGCACACTGATTGAACATGAATTGAAGAAGTGTCCGCGCCACACGTGTCGCACACAACCCTTTTGTGTTGCGGCTGCACTATTCTTAACGCTACACAAATTTTGTCATTGAAATGGGTGTTCCGGTGGGTCGGACCGTGTGCCACATTTATCTTGCAGAGTCCTACAGAAATGTGTTGCATGCCCTATGGCAGTGGTGGCGAACCTATGGCACTGATGGCAGAGGCGGCACTCAGAGCCATTTCTGTGGGCACCCGGACCATCGCCACAGCACACCAGAAAGGACTCAAAGAATCTTCCTGCAGTTCCAAGCAACTTAAAAGAAGCTGCTTTCAGTCATATTTTGATACTTACTTCACTATTTGGGAAAGTAGGAAGAGGGAGAATGAATAGACAGGGCCGAATTATCTTTGGAGGACCTCCTGCTGGCCCCTACAGGTCTACAGAGGGACACTGGAAAGAAGCTAAGATGATGTAAATTTTCCATCTTTCTACTGTGTTGCTGTCCTTAGGAGGCCAGTATGATTGTTGAAGAACAGGGAGCAGTAAGTTACTGCTTTAATTTTTGGTTGGCACCTCGCGATAAATAAGGGGGGTTTTGGGTGTCTTTTTGGGCACTCAGCCGCTCAAAGGTTCGCCATCACTGCCCTATGGTAAAGGTGCACCAAAAAAAAAAAAGTTGTTGCATTCAGAGCAGTGCGGGAGGGCCAGATTCTTTCAGAACGGGCACCACAAATCATGAATCTGGTGCACTTTGCACCCTACACAGGCAAACTGCACAAACTGGGGCTTATTTACTAAGGGTCTGAGATCGCACTTTCATCTGACTTTCTGATGTTTTCGGGGATTGCATGATTGTGACAGGTATTTAACAGGGGTTTGCTCTGGGATTGTGTCGCGCGCAATCGGTTTTAGGCGCAGCTGTGCTGGCTTTCATGCGACAGAAATTGGGCGGGGTGCAGACTGATTCAGACTGAGTGCGAGATTTAACTTTCAAATTGTGTTGCAAGACAATGCACTTACATGCACCAGGAAGAAGAAGGTGAACTCCGGCGGACCTGAGCAGGAAAGTGACACATGCAGGATATCTTAGTGAATCGCAGCACAGTGCATTATCCTCGGACAATTCATTTTCGGGGAACTCGTTGGACAGGGTAAGTAAATGCGAATGTGACAGGGTAAGTAAATGTGCCCCACTATTTTTAGTAAATCTGCCTTAAGAGGCGGTGTCTTCTATTATAATCCAATCTGTTATGTAAATTACATAACTGCTGCATAGAAAACCCCTAAAGAATTAGCAAGTCGCAATGTATTAGTATGGTTTAGTGGGCAGAGAGAAAATTGCAGGATATAGTTTTTTTTCTTTAACATAGATGGTAATGTGTCATCCACAAGTCACTGTGCCACACTTAGTTGTTGCTTTCATAGGTTTTTATAGATTTACCTAGAACCGTGGCACAATCTAACAGCAAGTTTCCTTTACCTGGCAATTATATCAACTATATTGCTATTGCAAGTATATAGCAATAATATTAGGATGAGGATCCCAGGTGGTGCCATTGCAGAAATTTGCTTCAGTACCATGTGGATACTTATACTTTAGCAGCAGCAGTCTTGGCTCTACCACTAATTTACTGGAGAGGGAAGACAGCAGTGGTCAATACAGAATTGCCCAACAAGTAGCAGGAACAATTATTATTAATAATAACAATTCTTTATTTAAATAGCGCACACAGATTACACAGAGCTGCACAGAGCTTGTAAAATCAATACCTGTCCCCAATGGGGCTCACAATCTAATCCACCTACCAGGATGTTTTGGAGTGTGGGAGAAAATTTGGAGGACCCGGAGGAAACCCACGCAAACACGGAGAGAACATACAAACTCTTTGCAGATGTTGACCCTGGGACTTGGGGAGCCCTGATGAATTAGGGGATCCTTACATGTATAGACTAAACAGCCAGTCCAAAACTTGCCCATACTTTTAGATTGTGTCTCAGTACACCTTTTTAGTGCCTGAGCTGTAAAATTCTTGTTATTCCTGTTCTGTGTTTTGACCTGCTACAAATCTGACCTGCTTTGTGTTATTGTTATTCTTAGATTTCTATTCACCTGTGAACATATACATCCGTCCTCATCCATTTTATATTCTCACTATAATTTGCCGGTATATTTCAGGAATACCACCTGAAGAAGCCGCCTAAATACGTTCATACATTTTCATTACCGTTACCAAATTAATATTGTTTTATACTCCAGATTTATCTTTTTAAAATGGCAAAATTTCAGAATTTCAATCTTCTTTTCCTATTTTGCCAAAAGTTAGATGTCGATGAATTTTCAAAACTGACGAGAGACGAGGTACCGTATGTGTTATTTTGCTTTATTTTGGAATGTTTACCCTTTTACCAGCTGATTAAGTAAATGCAATATTCCTACCTCCATGGATTCACAATATCAGCATTGAATACATTTGATGTCAATTCTTCTTCTACATGAATATATTGGAACTTCTAATTGTAATCCGTCCATGTACAGTACAACATATAAATGTGTGTGGTGTATGATAGCGTTAAGTTCTGTTCTACTGTCAGGGATCTTTATTCTTCTGCTTCTCCCTCCCTTGATATCATCGGTCTGCCAAGCAAGGCATTCTGGGTCATTTCCGTTTAAATATGTAGCTGGATTTTTCTAGTTCTGAGGCTTTTTTTTTGTGTGTCTCTCTGGCTCTGACCCAAAACAAACACATCCCTTTACCAACAAAAAGAAAGAAAAGATGCAAATAGATGTGATATTTATACAAGAAGAGGCCTCTATATCCAAGGGTTGTGCAGGAAGCGGAGGAAACTGTTCTATGGGAGGCTCTGCCCTTCACTGAAACACAAGCAGACAGAAGGTGGAGAGAGGCATTGTACTCTGGAGCTGTCACTGAAGGACATGGACTGGAATCATTATTATAAATGTCACTGCTATAACATTCAGTCTATATACATAGGCAACACGGCTGCCCAAAGATTGCATTTATACATTTTTAAAAGTGTCCTCTGTTTTCATTAGTCATAGTTTTCATTACAAAATCAGCAGAATATTTATAGAGAATGTCACAAGGCTCATTATGTAAATATATTTTTTTTAAAATAATAATAATCTTTATTTATAAAGCGCCATCAAATTCTGTAGCGCTTAAAAAATCATACTGGACATATCCAAATATAATACTTACAGAGTATAAACAGTCATATGGAACAATAGGAGTGAGGGCCTGCTCACAAGAGCTTACAGTCTATGAGGATGAGGGGGCGACACCAGAGCTTACAGTCTATGAGGATGTGGGGGTGACGCAAGAGCTTACAGTGTATGAGGATGAGGGGGTTACACAAGAGCTTACAGACTATGAGGATGAGGGGTGACACAAGAGCTTACAGTCTATGACAGTGATGGCAAACCTTTTAGAGACCGAGTGCCCAAACTACAACAAAGACCCGCTTATTTATCGCGAAGTGCCAACACAGAAATTTAATTTGTGATTTATACTCCCTTCTCTGTCTCAGTTTTCATTGATACCAGCACCTGAGGACACCAATAAAGCAGAAAATAGTCCCAGGTAGAGCTGTCACTTTAAAATACCTCTGTGCATAGCAAGTCCTGGGCTGTCTGGGACTGCAGGAAGATACCTGGACTCATCTGTGGTTATGGCCTGGGTGCCCACAGAAAGGGCTCTGAGGGCCACCTCTGGCACCAGTGCCATAGGTTAGCCATCACTGGTCTATTATATAGTTGTTATGAATAGTTAGTATAGTCACCAAATGTTTGTGGTTGATGACATTGCATGAATAAAGCCACATTCACATTTAGTTTTTTACCTCCTTTCTAAGTATACATTAGGAGGATTCTCGATATATACTTACAAAAAAAGTGCTGCAACGTATCCCACTGTAGAACCTACCACTCTGTCAAAAGGAGGATTAGATTAAACTTTATCCCCAAAGGGTAAGGAAAGGACACCTACAATGAGGTGTCTACTATGAGAAGTAGATGTGATGGTAGATTCCTCCTGCCTGTCGTTGTCCTAATCTGTAATTTTATAATCCTGCAACCTAACTTGTTAAAAACTTTATTTTAGTAATATGTAACTTTTTATAAAAGTTAGGTTAGGTTCCAGGATTATTAAATTACAGATTAGGACAGAGGCAGGCAGGAGGAATCTACCATCACATCTACTTCTCATAGTAGGTTTCCTTTAAGGTGCTTCAGCAATGAAAAACATATAAAAAACTGTAAAACAAACAAAACACACAAATCTAACCTTATTTTACATAAAGAACATTTTTAAAATAAAATTTTAATTTATAAAAGAGCTATATTTGGCTATATATGGCTTATACATACCTTCTCTGGTGCTGTAGCAGACTTGTGGCTGTACGTATGCCACTTTCTTATTATAAAGCCACAAGAAGAAATGATCTTCTATTCCTTATGTTCCTTGCTGTTTTTTTAGTTGCACAAAGTCCTAACTAAATGTACTCCTCTGCTTATGTAACATTTTAAACAGCCCTCATCCCTCCTATCTTCACCTGGCCAAAGTGGACCGTAAATATTACCCTGTTTGTCTTTGCACAAGGTCGTAGCCTTATCAGGGCTGAATGTCTAATTCATGTTTTTGTCCATTTCAACACCAAATATTTGTTTTCAAGCATCTCTTCCTCTTTCCCTTTAATCATTATCTGAAACCCCAACTGGCAACTTTCTCCCCAGGTTTCCCATTGTTTCCATAGTTTTAGCTCACATTTAAAATAAATATATTTTCAGCACTCCATATGACAAATGAAGAAAGGACATCCCCGTATTCATCCTGTCTTTACCAAAAACTTTACCAACCAATCATTAGAGAATCTCTGGAGGGGACAAGTTGGGTACAATAAGTGAAGTTCAAAGTGGACAGAATAAACAAATGTTCCCTGAGGCGCTCCAGACTTCCCCACTGCTGTTTCACGTCAGATTACTTTCCAGGCTATAAACATTCTTAGACATCCTGATATGAGTTTTAGCTCCTCTTAAATCCTTCTTAAATATGCAGTGTTTTCACATCTAAAAACCTTTTTTTTTCATTTAGCAAAAATCAGCAACGGGCAGCAATCTGTTCAGGGCGACTTCCCTATGATGCTTCTGCTTGCCAAAACCAAGGTCTACACTTAGCGTAGGCTGGGGATGGATGCCATACAGTGGCATCCATCTCCCATGGGCTATCATTGCCTCTACTAGACATTTACTCTTTTATAGGAACGATTAGGATGAAATAGTATAGTCCTTTGTTTCCTGCTGTGTGACCAAAAGGATATGTCGGGAGCTTTCCTTGCATACACGCTGGATATGTGAAATAAATGAAATTATTACACATGCAGTATATTGTATTTGCTTACTTTACTTTTAGTCTGTGTTTTTAAGAGTAACTTTAATATTGCTGGCCAAGGCATGGATGCTACAGCACAGGACCAATATGATCATTGAGTGTCTGCAGCGGTCACACAGTTCTATGTAACAGAACAAGGATCAGGGGGGTCAGTTGAAACAATGGTACTGGAGCAATGGGAAATTCAGAGGCGAGTATTGTTTTCTTTTGAAATTAATGATCACATTTCTTACTGCACGGATGATTTGTTAAACTGTTTTTTTTTTTTTAATTTCTATTTTTTTCACAATATACAAAGGTGTTTATACATGATATATCAGTAATACAATATAACACACAGAAAACACATCACAATAAGACCGTGGGACATATATTTTTCCCTATCCCTCTCCTAATCCATCCCGAATCAAATACTTTATTATAAAAAACCGTAATAAAAAATAAAAAAAAAAAAGATCTGGATTTTAGTAAAAGGCTACAATGATCAGCTGTAATAGTTACCAAAAGGGTCTACAAGGAATCTTTATTGTTAATCCTGGTTCTTATGACAATCCAACATTTTTAAAATCCAATTGTCACATAGATCAAAAAAATTTTGGCTGGGATTACAATGATAAAATATACAGTTCCGATTTACATACAAATTAAACTTAAGAACAAACCTATAGAACCTATCTTGTACGTAACCCGGGGACTGTCTGTATTTAAAAAAAAAAAAAACCTTAATTCAATACAACTTAAGGTAAGCCACACTTGACATTTTGATTTGCATACATGTGTGGTGTAAGGTTATCAATGTAGGCTTCATTTCCTGTGACTTTGAATAGCAAAGTCTCAAAAAAACTAGGCACAGAAGAGCAAAACCATCATATGATATGATTACAGGTCAAAATATAGTTTTTCATTATTGAGCCACATATGTTAGGCCAGATTGAGCCACATCTCAGCAATTGTGACTGTTTCTGCAAAGCTTTAGGACATATAGATAAGGGGGGCTTAATATCCCAAATTAAATGTTAAAAATGTATTATAACATTTTACTTTACATCTTATTCTACCAAATTCTTTATGCTTTTCTGTTCCACAGGCAACTCCAGACTTACCACTGCAGAACATACACTGAAGAAACGTTAAAAAAAATTGGAACCTAATTTATGTATAGTTTGGGAAGTTCATATAGGTCTACACTGCTAATAAACAAAACAATGGGGGAGATATATTTATGTGTGTGTTTTTATACCAGTGCAGAGTAGGACTAGATACTTCTCTGCTGCACCAGATAAATCCTTGTGTCTGATGCTGGATGATTAATCTGAAGCAGTATAAGACTATGGAGTATTGAATTTTCTGACGCACTGGCTTTTTCCTTCAACGGACACGCACCCTTTTAAATCAATGACACGCCCCTTTTTCAGACAATAAGGATAACTTCTTTAAAATTGTCTAAAACCTTAAATACATGTAGCGCACAGCATTTCAGGTGCCATTTACAGTAGTATTCTGGAGTAGACAGATTAATACATCACCCCCCAACAGCAGCAAAACTAGTCGTGGGCTTGTCCATGACTTATGTTTACAATGAGTGACTGTTTGGGCACAAAACCTGCTGTCAAAAACTTTTTTAACTCCAGTTTACATTGTGTACTGATGACAATAGGCACAGTAAGGTGTGTGAAAAATATTTTTGTGGGAAGGATGAGAAAAAAAGATAATTCGAGGATCATGCCAATTAAATGGGCTATGCTAATGCTTACGTAATCCAGCTATATAGTAAACATAAAACACTTCAATTACTCTTCCCGCGTACCAGCACTGTATATATTTTATGAAGTGCCTGATACTACAGCCAGCACCTTGAAGTATGTTGGCTTACTACCACTAGATGGCTAGCACAGCAATATCTTATTGCTTATTACATTTAGGATGGTGGATGTCTTTGGAAATAGTAACTTTTACAAGTTCTGGATTCATTTACACTGTTCTTATGAGCCAAAATATGGAAAAGTGTTACTAAAAATGTTTTTAACTACCCCAAATAAACTGGCTCATGCTTCCTTGAGCCACTCTTTGAAATAACTGCATGTAATGCTATACATCTCCTGTAGTGGCCGCTAAGTGTAAGTTTAGTGGCACGATTATCAGTTTGAGGCAGTGGCTCTCATGTTAAAGGGGTTGTCTATAATGAGATATTTACTTGGAAACTAGGTCTTCTTTGATAGATTTTGAATTCTTTCTTTTTTTTCAATAACCCCATAATAGGAAACCATTTTACAACACCAAACACGTTATTTGTACTGGAATGCCTCTTATTCAGCTAAATATTTCCTCTTGAGTGACACCCAGTATATGAAGTTAATGGGAAAGCTAGCATAGAGGATTTTTTAGAACACTGAATTGGCAGCTAAAGTGTTAAAAGTATTGACGTCTCTTTATGGGTCACTGGTCCATTCCGTGGTCACTTGGGAGAAGAAGTGCCAACAGCTCACACCCTCTAGACATATATTGTGTGCAATGAAGAGGGTGGGGAGATTTATGTGCTGCAGATCTATCACGGCCTAGAGGGTTACTAAAGCTTTATCTCTGGAAATCTATCTGTTCTTTATAAGCAGAGCAGTTTTTGTTCTTCCAAGTAAAAAATCTGTGATTAATAAAATAAAAAATGCTGGGATAAAACCTGTATCAAATAAACAAAGTTTTCCAGCACTACGTCAGTTTTCTACCATTGATCAACTGAATGTCAATTCCTTTTGCAGAAAATTCCCTCCCACCCAATGAGAAAAGCTATGTATGCCAGTTTTTTTTAAAAAAGATTTTGCTTATACAGTATAGTAGGTACCTACAACGACTCAAAGGGAAGAGTAGGATGCCAAATATGTTGGTATGTATAGTTTTTAGTAAGCAGGGGCATAACTACAGTGGTAGCAGCCATAGAAGCCGCCACAGTGTCAAGGGGCCCCATTATCCGACCTGACACTAAAGAATGGAGGATGTGCACCATTATATACATATTATGCTGCACATTGTACAGCAAAACATTTATATACCATATATGTGATGAATATATGCTGTATATGTGTATATATGCTGTATGTCTTTATATGGCACTGTGTGTTTATAGGTGATGTGTATATGCTGTATATGTGTGTCAAAGAGTGTATAAATGTGTATGTTTATGTATGAACTGTATGTCGAAGTATATATGTTTATAAATATGTGAGTATATATGAGTGTAATATGTGTATATTTGAGCAATAAGGGAGGCCCCATTCAGAAGTCTTCTATGGGGCCCTGCCTCTCCTAGTTACACCTCTGGTAGTAAGTACTTTGTGAAATGTTTGTGAAGGCTCCTCATACATCATAGTTATTTATAATATGTTCTCTTCTCTCCTTTCTTCTTTCCAAAATGGCTTTTTACTCCCCACACCTTAATTCTGTCTTGCTAGCAAGAGGAACAGAAATCTGCTTAGGTATCACATTACATAGCAGTGAAGAGGGTAAGCATGTCTGTACTATGTACAGTTTGCCTGTGGAGTGCGCAGAGTGCGCCAGATTCATTAAAACTCGGGCAGGGTCTTCATTAATCTGGCGCCCCCTGGCAGTGGGCACCATTTAATAAATGTGGGCCATTGTTTTCATGAATAACACAATAGACTGCTTAAAGCTTAAGTACTTTTAAGCTTTGTGTGGACATGTGGCTTTATTTTACATATACATTGTACACTATATATCCTCGCATAGAGCACAATATATTGGTTTTAACCATTCATATTTACATTTTCTGCATCCCCTTGATCTTGTCTGTCACCATAAAGTTCTCCAGAAATGGTCATTTTCACACTTTTTCAGACAAAAAAGGTGCAATGATTAAAGGAAACCTACCAGTTAGAATGGCAGGGGTAAGCTGTAAGTACGGAGCACCAGCTCAGGGTGAGCTGCATGCTCCATGCAATATAAGCATTGTAAGTCCTTTTACCTTACTCTTTGAATCCTTACCTAGAACTCACAGACGGCCCAGCCACACCTTAGGGAATGATTAATATTTTCATGTCAGATGTGGCAGTAGGTCAGTATACAGTCAAATGTGTAAGGCTATAGAGAAATCTGCAGCTGCACGGGTTTCAGTCTTCTGCTTTTACTTCTCACTGGATATTACTGAAGTGTAATCACTTCAACTTCATTGTGTACAGCTGGTATGCATACAGAGGGGTCTACAATACATAGAACTGATCCGCTCCATTTTACCTGATATAATATAGACATCCACCTTACAGAGCTAAGCTACTGTAGGCATTAACATAAGGTTCAGCTGCTGTACGTAAGCTGCCCTGTTAGCAACAAATGTTGTATTGATGACGTTTTCCAAAACATATACAGTAGGTTTTTGATGATGAGACAGTAAACAGATCTTTGGGCTTGTACAACTAATTTTATAAGACCCTGACAATGGTTCTGGCTGCTATTACTGCACCAGTGGGTCAGGTGAGCTGCTGAATGGTACTAATGGGCATGAGGAAAAGTTGAGTAGTGGCACTAACCTAAACCTTACCATTGAAAACAATAGTGGTTCAAATGCTCCAGCTTTGGTCACCCACATACAAAATCTCTATCCAATTTTGGCATGAACAAATTTCAATATATTCCTAGAACCTGAATCTATTGTTATAAAAAAGTGATAATGGTTGCACGAAATTGACCTTTATTTGCAATTTTGGGTTCAGCATTTTTTGGAATGCCAATCCAATGATTCTGGGGTAGTTAAACTTTATCTATAGCTCAGTGCCATAATTTACATGTATCTGTGTAAGGGTTAAACCAGACTGTTTTCTTTTGTCTAGGACCACCCAATATTGACTTTGGTGTGGGATACATAAAGAAAACCTGTCACCAAGTAAACAATGGTTAATTACATGTATACAATTTTATTGCTGTTTTACCTGTATTCAGTTCAGTGTTTGTCTTTTAAATCTGCCCACTTTGAGGGTGGTAAAATTTTAATAAAACACATAGAAAAAAAAAAGTTCCACCCACTTGGCTAACAAGAGCTGATACACTTATAACCCTCCAGTGGTTGCGACTGTGGACAGTGTGGCAGCAATAAAGTGAGGAATGTTATTTATCATTTTGTTCTTGGTGACCTCTTTTAGAGCTGTTTATGGTGTATGTTTTATAGCTGTTTAAGTTTATTAAATAAAATCTAGAATCGGATCTATCGCTATATTCAAGACATTTTCTTAGAGCAGTGTTTATATAGGAGGACCAAAGTGTCTTTCTGGAGCAAAGGTTGTTCATTAGGAAGAGTACACGATAAGACTTGACTTTATAGACTTGAAAGATAATATTACTCATCCATAGCGGAAAGGGCACAGGGTTCATGGCCGGAAAAAGGGAACATGCATACACACTTTCTGAGTAAGTTTACTTAACAAGTTGCCGATTTTCTTAACTCTTGTAAGTATTTTGTCTTAAGTTTTTAAAGAAGTGGTCCTATGAGACATCTGGAATAAAGATAGCTCATGTCTGGTCCTTTCAGTACAATCATCTCTTACTTCCAGGGGAAGTTTTGTCTGACCATAGAGCGGCTGCTGCTAGGGAAAATTAATGCTGCCCAGTCAAATGAATAGCTGATGTTATAATGATGAATATCCCTGCATTGGTATAGCATATACAATAAGTACATGTGTCAAATCTAATTTTTCTATTCCCGACATATAACCTTCATAGGTGGCCATTTAACATATAAGGATGATTGTAGGTTTTGTCCTCAGGTGTAAATTATTAATGTATTAAACTCTATATTGAACTTTTTGGGAATACCAGTGTAGCTGATGGAAAGAGCGGGTACCCAATAATAGATGGTATTGTTGTTTGGTTACATTCACTTTCTCTGATGCACTCAGTGTATACTCCAGGAAAGTTCCCAGCGTATATATGTAGAGCGTATCCATAGACATAAACTGCCAGGTTGAGGTATCATTTTGACGCATCACATACTGTGGGAAACACAGGTTGGGAATACGTAGCAAGCTGTGTCTCTCCATCCTCAGCCATATAAGTACAGCTACATCCCTGAGGGGAACACCCTTAACATTGACATCAGCAAATCAGAGGAAGCCGAACTTCTGACTCCTCAATTTCCAAAATCCGACTCCAGCTCCACCAAAGAGCAGTGCACAGCTAAAAACCTGGAAGAGGGGTGTACAACCTGTGGGCATCTGGCCACACGTGGCCTATCTAGCCTCGAGTTGCAGCCTACACCCTGCTGACAGTCAGAGTCCAATGAGTGCTTCCATAATTGATGTAAGTGAGGGAGTTCTCACGGGTCCCAGCTCCTCTCCTGCCGCTGGTTGTATGAGTCGGGGTCAGGACCCAGAGCAGACGCAGAAGAGAACAGAGTAATGGTACGTACTTGTCATCTGTTCTGTCCTGCTACTAACAAAGCCCTGCTCTGGGTCCTACCGGTGCATACAACCAGTTCAGTAACTGGTGGAGAGAAGCTGCAGTGTGGCAAAGGGAGAGGAGGAGAAGAGGTACCTGAAAAGGGGATTTTGTTTGTTTGCTCTGGGCTCTCCAGTATTATTGTCTGCTCTGGGCTCTCCAGTACTATTATCTGCTCTAAAAGCAGTATTTGTTTGCTGGGGTATAATGTGTTGCCATGCTGTGGTATTTATAATCTCTGCAGTGGCATTTGGTTCAGTACAGTGCTTGTTAGTGCAGCTTGGTTTCTGGTGTGGCCCCTAAAGTTGGTTGGTATGACATTGTGGCCCTTGAACTAATAAATGTTGTCTACACCTGGTCAAAATCCTTAGGAATAGAACAGACATTTAAAGAAAATTTCAGAATTTTCGGAATTTATTATATCTTTGTGGAGTCAGAGTCATTTCATTTTATCACAACTCAGACTCCTCCAAAATGGTCACAGACACCACAACTCCAACATCCAAAAACAGGACAACATATTCCATACAGAGGGATGCATCCTTTCCCTCTGTATCCTCGCCACAGAGGGCTAAAAATGTGGTTGGAATTTACCTTATTATGATCAATGAGGATCCCAGCAGTTTAGTTACTGGGGAAAAAACATACTAGTTGTTGTGGAAGATAACCTTATTTCCATGAGAACTGCCAAACCCTTGTTGTATGTCTTCTAATCGGATCCAGTTTTTCCCCGAAAGACCTGAAAAATAACAATGATAGTAGACATCTTCCCCATCCAGCAATCTACTGTCTTATTCATCAAGAAATTCAAGCTTTCATCATTTCGATTGGCCCATCAATCCAAAGATATTCATTGGGTATTTGAAGATATTTTTCCAATTTTTGGGTGAAGATTTTTACATAATAAGAGGTCTTGTGTGAAAAACGGAGGTATGCGGCAGTCGTTTGTCAGCTCCTACACCAGAATAGCTTAATAAATTTTGAATGAGTAATTTCTCTCCCTTAAGGAAGCTTGTCTGTCTTTATGCAATATTTTATACTTTGGATGACCTTGCTTAAGGAAGAATCTTTGAAAATTATTCACAAGGTATCAAGCTTGTGCTACCGAAACCGACGGAAGACGAGACTGATCTAGTGAAGAAAAATCCCTAAAGCATGTTTCATAGTTTGACACCATGTTCCCTGCTTTGATGTAAAGCTGACCATACGCTTAAAGGGGTTTTCCACTTTCGGCAAATAATATTGTTTGTGTAATGAAAAGCTATACAACATACTTTCTGTATCAGTTCCTTCAATTTTCTAGGTCTCTGCTTTTTCAACGGACTATGGCTATCTCCGCTCAGCCTTCTCTCCTAAGAGCCCTCCTAGTCAAAGTGAAGTGTGTTCCCGTATTGTGGCCACTACAATTGTTCAATCACAACTGCTATTCAACATATTGTTTCCAATATAGGATTTAGCACTTGTCCTTTAGCACTTGTGCCATAACAAAGATTTTCTTTGAATTCCAGCAGCAACCTCTTCACAGGTGAATTGTGAGAGATGCTTGTGCTGCATGTAATGGCAGCGCAAATATCTGATTAGTTGGAGGTGTATATTATTATAGATGGTAAGAAAAATTATTGTTTGGGGTTTTCCACCTTTTATATATTAGATGGGCGGGGGTCCGATACTCTGCCCTCTGACAATCAACTAATTTTTCCTTTTACTGGGAAATGCAAGCTTGGCTCCTATGCTTGTAACAGGAACAAAGCTGCAGTTTCACATAGAACTGAGCTGGACTTCTGTCTGTGGTCTCTGTACTGAATCAACTGATCACCAGGGGTCTTTTTTCTGGTTCCCCCATAGAGAATAGTGTGCAGGTTGCCAAAGTGTATTTATAATAAAACGGTCTTATTACGATAAAAAAAAGTTAGATGAAAGCCTACCTTTCTCTCAGAGCAGTGTCCCATGGGAGTGGCCGGTGAGAAGCGGTTCCCACCCCACCTATGGGAAACCTCTCCATCATGTGTCTATTTAAAATTTTAAAAAATGCCCATATCCCCTCTATTTGAAATACACACATGACAGAGCATTTTCCTAAGGGGGGGGGGGCACTCCTCACTGGCCACACCCATGGGACACTGCTCTGCTGAGAGAAAAATAAACTTTCATCTAACAGGGAACCTGTCAGCAGAAACTAATTTACGAGTACATTTTCAAGCAAAATGAAACCTTCCAGATAATCTTCATTTTTGACCCACCATGATTACATCATTAAAAAAACTACTTTGAGGTATAACTATAAAGCCAGAGAGGTGAAGGCTCAATTCTGAGTCAAGCTGTCCCCACCTCTGAACATCTTTAAAGGGGATGTCCCAAATTTAGATAAGGCATAACTTTCTGTTTGTTGAAGGTCTGATGGAAGGTGGACCCTCACCAATTATATAAATGGCTATTCCTCTCTCACTAATGAGTAGAGTGTTAGAGAAAGCATGCCGCTCCATTCAATTCTATGAGAGTGTCCCAAGATCGCTGATCACAGTTTTCCAAATTGCTGTGGGTCCCCATTCATATAATCATTGGGGGTCCCAGCTTGCGGACCCTCACCAAGTAAGAGGTTATCCCCTATCCTTTGGATTGGGGACAACTTCCGAAGCTGGGAATACCCCTTTAATTGGGACTCAGCACTTTAGAACCTGTACGCTAAGGTTGTCCATTGGTGCATCTTTCAGAGCGGAAGGAGCCTTCTGAGATGGGGAGAATTTGCCTTCAGCACTTAGGTCTCCTACTGGGTAATAATTTTAAAAAAAAAGATCTGGAATTATTTATGCCGATTAATTAGATACTGGTAGTGCTGACAGTTAACTATTAGCTCATTTGAACATCCTCTCACCTTGTCCCAAATACACATGAATGCTTGAAGTTGGTTAATCCTTTGTGGCACCCTAAAGGCTTAGTGAATGAATTAAAGATAGCGAGTCATGTGACCCCTGGTATTTAGTTATAATATCAGGTAATTCCTAGGCTGTTGAACAGAATTAATCTACAGTCAGTAATGTTATGATATACATAAAATGTGACACAAAGTGTAATAATTATTATTATGGTTATGTAGCAATTTCTTCATCTGTTATTTCTAATCAGTCTTGCTATGATTGTGATGATTTATCCCACATTTGTTCTTAAGTTGAGTTTGTATGTATGCCAGAACTGCATACTTTATAATTGTAGCTCCAGGCAAAAATTTTTAGGTCTCTATGACTATTAGATTTTAAAAATTTTGGGTTGTCATAAGAACCAGGATTAACAATAATACACCATTGATACAACTGTTATAGCTGTTTATTGTAGCCTGGGACTAAAGTACAGTAAATTACCAACATCCAGAGGTCCGTTTGTAACTAGGGGTCGTCTGTAAGTCGGGTGTTCTTAAGTAGGCGACCGCCTGTCTATTCTCTGTGTAGAGATGGGATTCTTACTGGTTTATGAAAGGATATAAAAAAAAAATCGAAGACTCTGTATTGCCAATAATAGATACATGTAAAAAGTATTACCTGGAATGTTGCTTTAAAATATACGTCAACTTTTTTGATGACTTTTTGGAATAAGCTGAGGACTTTCATTTTCGGCAATAGCTTTCAGTTACCTCCTTAACTTGTGGGTGGAGACTAGTTGCCATTTTGACATACATAATACGGAGAACGCAAAATATTTTAATTTCTTGCTCTCTCTCATAATCAGCCGTACCATACATTATTATTGAATTGATGTGAATGAGGAATCTGCATTGAGATAGAAATCTTTCTATTAGCTCATGCAGCTCCTCCTCCCCTTTCTCTAGACTAGTATGAACGGATGGAATCTGATACTTTAGTTTTGGAACAAGAGGAAAAATAGCCTAAAAAGAATGAGGATTTTTTTTCTTCTCTAATAAAACACAATGCAACCTTTCTTGCATTCACTTTTACTAATCATTCTCTGCAAAGTTTTATGAAATATTTGTGACCATTTAAGTCCATGAGTACACCATTAATATTAGGAGTTGTGTAAGGATTAGTACATAACCCACTGGACTCTCATGTTCCAAATTTAAACAGAATCTGTAATTTAGTATTTTGCACAATGGAAATGCTCCCTTTGAAGCAATGCCTAGAGAAAGCACACGCTGTAGGATATGTCTCCGTAATACAGTATTGTAGGGGCCCCATGTGTTTTGTGAACATGGGCTCCTACTTTTATAGAACTAACATACAGGATATGCACGTTTATGTCGTAGTGACGTCCCTACAGTGAGAGGTGACGCTATTCCAGTCTAAAATATATACCAGGTCCAATAACTAGGTAATAAATGATAACCATTATGTGCTACTAAAACCTAAATACAGGTTTGAGATGTCACTCAGCTTTTATGGGCTTTTGAATTACATGTATAAGTAGCAAATGTTAATGTGCCTTTTATGTCATATGATATTCATTTCACTATTATGTAACAATTTAATACAATTTGCTTTCACAGCTATATGAAGGCTTGGGATAACCAGGTGAATTCAGGAATCATGTTAATGTGGTTGATGGTTGCTGTGGAAGAAATGGCATATTAGTTGTCACCCAGTTTTTACAGAAATATCTATAACTAAGGCTACATTCACACTGACATATGGAGGACGTATATACGGCCGACGTATATACGGCAGATATACGTCCTCCATAGACGTCAATGGGCGCACGGCGCCCTACGGGAGCGGTACGGTGCCGCACACGTGCGGCACCGTACCGCTCCGTACCCGGAAAAAGATAGGACCTGTCCTATCTTTATCCGTAGTACGGCGCCGTGCGCCATTAATTCCTATGGAGAGGGGCGGGGGTGAGCTGCGCTCACCTCCTCCTCCTCTCCCCGTACACTGCCGTTGCCCGCTACGGTACGGTACGAGCGGGCAACGGCAGTGTGAATATAGCCTAAGGCTACATTCACACAACCGTGTGATTTCTCCAGTCCTGTATTTACGGGCCGTATGAGCCCGTATATACATGGCGTTTTTCATCTGTATGCAGCACGTATTTAACCCGTATTTTATACATGCCCATAGACTTTTAGGGCATACAGAACTGAAATACGGGAGAAAATAGGACATGCTCTATATTTTTATACGGCCAGTATACGGTACGTACACTCCAGTGTCAAAAACGGCAATATAAATGGTTGGACGTATTGTCCATTGAAATGAATGTGGCCGTATGTAACCCGTAAAAAACGGTACGTATACGGCCGTTTTTATACATCCGTGTGAATGTAGCATTAAGAATTGACCAATAATTTAAGTTTTTTTACTCTTTCCCTTTAGATTTTTTTTTCTGAAAATTTACTTGATTTCCACCTAATTGTGAAACTGAAGGGACTCCAGAATATGATCACTTATGTCATTTTTGTTTCTTTTAAACTGTACAGAACTTGAGATTTCCATAGAAGTTGAGGTGACGGATGCAAGCTGTGTTAAATTTAGAAGAAGACCTCATCTCCAAATGTGAAAGGCAAATCTTCTGCCGACTCCATAGTTCTGTTTTACTTTTTGTGTATATGTATTGTTAGTATCCTTAACTTCCTAGGAGCTTATTGAGTTCTGAACAATGTCTGGGTAGGCAGGACTTGTCTGCGTGCCAATCTGGCCAATTGGCTGTTTAAGCCTGCGGTCCAGCCCACATACCTGCCCGGTCTGTGTAACAGGTGACGATAGGAATGATCTATATGCTAGATCTTAAAAGCAGCTCTCCTTAAAGCTATAGGTCATATATATGCTAAAGTCATTATTTTATTATTTCTTGTATACTGCAATGAAGATGCGACTTCAAGTCATTGCAATTAAAAGGAATCTACCACTAGGATTGAGGATTGTAAACCAAGAATACTTACATGCAGGTATATGTCTCCTCTGGAAGGATTCACTCTTCTTTTAGCTTCTTATGCCTTTTTTTTACAGAAAAAGGCTGTAATAATGCAAATGGGTATAAGGGGCTCCAGGATCAATTTACAGCTATGGAACCAGAGCCCCTCAAGCCTTTTTTTTTTTACAGAAAAGGGCTGTAATAATGCAAATGAGCCTAAGGGGCTCCAGGATCAATTTACAGCTATGGAACCAGAGCCCCTCAAGCTCATTAACATAATTTTTAAAGCTTTTTTTTTTAAAAAACAAGGAAATAAATATCTAAAAGAAGAGGAGATCCTGCCAAAAGGAGCACACACCCTGGTGGTAGATGTCCTTTGAGACTGCGTTTAACGCAGGCGTTTGAAAACGCAGTGCAACAGCTGAAGCGAGATTTGCCTGATTAAATTGATGTTAACATTTGCATTTACAAACTGCAACCGTTAATGAGATGTTAACGTGTATGGTAACATTTTGTTAATGTGTGTATTGTTATTTTTTTTTGTATCTTTCTTTTTATTGTTTTAATATATAACAACATGTAACAGATAACACAGTGCATGCATTACAATGATTACATATGAAAGTTTTTATATTTGATTACCCAAAAGTAAATAAATTTCAAGCAATACATGCCTTAACAAAAAAGACTAAGCAACATAAAACATAATAAACAGTGCAGGTTGTGAAGTTGTGTGGGTTAATGATTGCATTTTGTAAATGATAATGTTAACAGCAATTTAATTAGGCAAATCTCTCTTCAGCTGTTGTATTGCGTTTTCAAACGCATGCATCAGAACGCCACATGTGAACGCACCATGAGGGTGTTGTCATGCTTAGGGGTTTGACTCAGTTTAGAAACGGAATAAAAACACATGGGGGTGATCAGGCTACGACCTGATCACATGTGATCAGTAACCAGCACCCGGTGTCATGTATTGTTTAAATGCAAAACACCAGGTGCTGGTTACCGATCGTATGTATTTCCATCGAAACGTATATATGCGATCGGGTCATGGCTCGACCCCATACGTGTGACAACACCCTCAGGGCGCGTTCACACGTTGCGTTTTGGTCGCGTTTTCATTGCGTTTGAAACGCATATACAACAGCTGATGAGAGTTGATTTGCCTAATGCATTAGGTGATTTTACGATGCATTTTGTAAACGGAAATGTTAACAGTGATGTAATTAGGCAAATCACCCCTCCTCAGCTGTTGTATATGCATTTCAAACGCAATGAAAACGCAGGTCAAAACGCAACGTGTGAACGCGCCCTCAGGCTCAACAAATCCATGTGCATAAAACATGTAAAGCTGTTCACAGGGTGTCTACGGGACTAGTGATACCATATGCTTATTCCTAATGCTTATTTACATGGCAATGTCAGGACTGCTTCTGCAAAACAAAAAAGTGTGCAGCTACATGTGTTATGCGCTACTCTAGTGCGGATCAGTATAGGACAAGCTTCACACTTTTTTACGTGGCCCCATTCACTTAGTGGGTTTGTGTTCTGCACAAGATAGTCTAGTCCAAGAAGGCAGAAGACTACCCATGAGTATGCAGCAATATAAAGCCACAGGTACAGTATCGGTACATTGTGTGCTTTATGATTTACAGATCTGTAATGCTGTAGTGTACATTCAGAGTCTATTTCTAGTGGTCACCTACAGCTATAGGTGGGGCACTGCCAGGGGGCGTAACTACAGTGGTAGCAGCCATAGCAGTTGCTATGGGGCCTTCAGTGTCAGGGGGTTCCGTCATCTGACCTGTCATAATAAAGAATGGAGGATGTGCACTATTATATCTATATTGTACTGCACATGTCCAGCATAATATGTATATAACATATACTGTGATGTGTATATAGTGTCTGTATACACTGTATGTGAGTATGTTGCATATGGCACTTTATGTATGTGTATATGCACATGAGTGTATTTATATGTGTGAGTATACTAATATGTATATTTTTTAAGTGGTAAGGGGGGCCCTGTTCAGTAGCCTGCTTGGGGGCACTGTCTCTCCTAGTTACGCCACTGGGCACTGCTGACCCACCATTTCAACCACACTGTACCAATGGTTGAATGTTGCCAACTTGAAAGAACGGCCACCCTACAATTGCATAGAGCAATTCTCCCATTAACTAAACCGGATCTACGTGCGGTTATCTGACGTCTATGGATAGCTGTAAAATGATGCCATAGAGGCAGAAACACAATCCCCCATCAGCAGACACATTCCACTTTACCCTATACTTGCTGCGTATCCTCCCACACTTGTCTTTCTATTTGCATGTTGTGTCCAGCAGTTTTAACCTACCGGTAGTTCCATTAACCTTTCTATTTTACCTTTTCAGGCCCCACCGCCATTTACCTGCCAGAGCTTTATGATGCGTCTTATTGAATAGTCAGTGAACTACTGATTATTGACAGGCGACTTCTCTGTCACTGTACTCCTAAGGACTAGGCAGGTTGGTGACTTTCAAGGAAGGCTGTCAGTGTCCTTGTCTTTATATCATATAGTGTGCTGCCTATTCTGTATTTTAGTCAATAGAAAAAAAACATTATTTTGCGCTACTATAACGTTTTCTGTAGATTGTTTCCCCTCGAATTCACCTGATTGTGAAAACTAATACATTTAACTTAATTTGTGTGTATATATATATATACACACACACATATATATTCACACACACGATCGCTTAGTGCCCAAAATGATGACATCTTCTTCGCTTTACATAATAGGATGGTGGGTAGGTAAGGGGGGCAGAAATTAATAGAGTCACAGGGTTGCCATGACTTGGCAAAACAGACTAATGATTACAAAACAAGACAAAGGCCATTAATCACAGTGTGTGCCGCTCTCGCCCGCCAGTTCAATTCATGTAGATAATTAGTCGCCATTGAAAGGGTTACTTGAGTATTGACTGTTCCATAACAAACACTCCAGATCTGGAGATATGGATGGGTTAAAGCTGTGCGTTTAACCCTTGTACCGTGAGAGACTGTGTAATTCCTTCAAGAAGTAGAATGGTAGTCTATAATGCATAGTCTGTGTTATAGTATTGTTGGTATGAGTAGGTTGTGAAGTTTGTATTGTAACCCCTGCGCTTCCACAGGGCTAGCGTTATATGTGCCCTGACTGGCAGTGGAAAGGTTAAGATAGAGGGTGGCAGGTCTAGCTGGTTATGGGGTGGGGAGCTGTGGGAGGTACCGGCAGAGAGGCTGAGCTGTAGGATAAAGTTTCACTATATACCCGCTATGGCTGCAGAGAGAAGAGGCTGACACTACACAAGCAGCAGACACAGCCTGTCTCCACTTTGTCTGGCTCTTTTCTAGGACCCTGCAAAAGGCTGGCACACATTGGTGGTCTGCGGCATACCCACAGAATAAAGAACCGGAGCAGGTAATAATGGGCACTGGCAGCTGGGGGAATGGGTACATGCGGCAGGGGGAGGGGGTGTCCTGATACAGAACTGTGTGATGGGAGTATATAGAAATCTAAGGGGTCCCCACTATACAGCGGGTATAGGGGCAGTGCCATTGTTTGCGGTAGTGGAATGCATAGCACACGTGGATTTATTTTATGGATAGATTGCATGCTGATACGATTATTCATGTCAGATATATAATAGTGTCTCTACTGTATAGTTAGGTTCACTGTTTACCATATCTGTATTACGGTACACGACGCGTATAGTACTGTGTGTTTATTTTGGGTATAATATATATATATATATATATATTAGATATATATATATATAATATATACACCAAACGTCCAGAATACATTGAGCGCATGCAATTTGCAGCTTTTGTTTGTAATGGATCACATCCAAATTAAGTATTTATATATATATTATATGTGGTGACATTATCTATATCTTTATTCTTGCTGGTATATACATAATTAATACATCCTTGTTACTATAGTGTTTACAAATAAGGGGCATCTACTATCTTTCATTTGTTCATCTATCATATCATTTTGGATAATACATCACAGTCATTATGATGTTCATAATGAAATACTGAATTATAGTAAAAATAGAACACACTCTTATATAAGACTATATATATACTCATACAGCGGATCCTGTATAAGAGAATCTGCTAGGAACAGCTCCAATACATAGGACTGTGAGGCTATAAAAGTGTTTACGATCCTAATACACAGAACATGTTAAAAAACTAGTACAATACTTATATACCGTACCCCATACATACTATAGATGATACTGGCATGCGGAAGCACATGCCAGATATACAGTAATACAGACAGGTGTGAAGATGGACCCCATGGGATTGTGCAGACTGGATAATGGTACCCCTGAGCTTATGGGAGAATGCAGAACATAGGAATCTGAATTATATGAAAGAACAAAACAGATGCAGATAAAATAAATACTGATACATTCTAAACTGGATTACAAAAGATCACATTTAATGCCTTCCCAAAATAATAATACATACAAGAGAGGACCATAATGTGTGTAAGAAGTGCAACCTTACATACAAGGCTGGACTTTATGGGGCATAGAAATGCATGTTTATGAAATACATCTACATACGACTGGCCTGGACAACATAAGATAATGCAATATTTGTGTAAAAATACTCAGACTCTGTGAAAAAAACTGATTGGACTGGAGATAACACACTACGGACTATATACATGGACTACATGAGATAACAATGCAGGGGTTTAAATTGCTTATATGTGCTAAACTGGACTACATGAGCAGACATACCCCATGCTAGACTGTACTGCATTGTAACTACAAGTGTGTCTACTCTGTGAATTCACATATCTTTCACATATCTCTCACAATTCACATATCTTTGTGTGTATCTTTGTGTGTATAGAAAACTTATACATGCAGAAATGGAATACATATGATAATGTGTGCATAAATCTAGACTACACGTATGCTGAAAATGACATATAGCATCTACATAGGAAAACACAACCTCTAAAATACTGATCTACAGGGCAAAGGATTGCAATGTACTGCCAATAATATCTCATACAAGTGCCTACAAGCATGAACTACAGAAAAGTATACACCATAATAGTGGTTTATTTCCTTTTGGACTATGTGGCAGTTTATGGAAATGGCCATGAGGATATGTGGGAGAACAGTTTAATAATCAGAATTAATAGAATAGACATGAGTATAAAGAAACAATGACATACAGGAGCACAATAGAAAGCATATTATACAGATAAAACATGTTAGGAAGGATGACAAAAGCTGCATTTACTTGAATTGGACTTGGAACATATCGGAAAAGGCTGTAGTCATCATGCATGAAGACATTGGGAAAATATCATACTAATCATTGGCAACGCACAATGAAGGGAGGACACAAGACTGAAAACACAACCTACAGAGGACTAATCCTGTCATGGTTCATGAAGAACGTAAAGGCCTGTTTACACGTACAGATAACGTGGCAGACGATATACTATGTCTACCGATGTTCTTTTTAGCCTACATTTACATGATGCGGACATCATGGTTTGTTGGGACGAATTTCGGCAACGTATCACTGATTATGCTAGGGGATGTGCTAGAAACAATGATTTTATTGTTCACAAATGAGATGAGAGCATCGCCAAATAAACAACTGCTTGTTCAGTGTTTGATCGACATAGATATTTGCTTTTTTTACGCAGAATAGTGATTTGAAATCAACATTTCTTTGACCGTTTGTTGTGGCAATTATTGTCCATTATTAATGGTCCTTTAGTTAAAAAAGGCACTTCATACCAAATTCACCACTCAGCAATTTATTGAATTACGGCCCAATCGTACAATCCAGTCTTGCATAAGTTCTTTGGATCCTCAGTCAGCCTACATAGTTTTTTGATGCAGTACCTTAGATTGCTCTCCTTAGGCTACCTGCAGATGAACGTCCCCGAATCTCAAATCGATGCAAATTGGCCGTGAAAAACTGAATGAAATGTTGGTTTTTCATATCCAATTTGTGTCAGTCCGGCATCCATTTTTTAAGGGTCCACAAAAACTTTAGTCTATAAGAGATCTGAGAAATCTGTGAAAAAAACTGTTCTACTTTTTAACAGAATGGTCACACAGTGTGTCAGGCATTAAAAAGAAAATGCATTCAGTGCAGCCTTGTTGGGATTTTCACTGCTTTGTGCATCTGCCCTTAGGCTACCTGCTGCATCAATCCTGTGCAGTCAACATTACAGCAAATCGTTCTTATGGCAAAAAAAGAAAAAGAGCACTCTGTTTCTGACAGATGTTTTAATATGTAAAATTCATTAATTAATGTTGCTGATGTGTTTATTGACATCCAGCATGAATTCATCAGTTCCCCGTCACTAAAACTACTAGACAGAGCTCTCAGACTGAACGCATTGTCTTACAAATGCGGAAGCAGTGGCCTCTGCTTGTTGTTTGTTGCTAAGGAAATGCTTGATGTCATCATGATGTCATGGGTTTACCGATGTCACATGGGGCAAAACAAAAGGAAACAAAGATTGACACACCGTATCTGGAAACATATCTGTCGTCAATATTAAAGGACTGAACAAAGAGGTGTTTATGTGGCGGACTCTCCTAAAGATGTGCCCAAGATGTTTGTTGTAAAGTTTCTCAAACTTGACTGAACTGAAATGGAAAGGCTCAAATCAGCTGATTTGACAGAAGTTTGTTGCAGTCTCTTCACTTCCGGTCAAGCCCACCACCATAAATACAGCAGTACTTTTAATACAGCTCAGCCCCAATCACTTAAATAGGCCAGATGACAAATGTACGTGACCTTACTGAACTGTGAAATTGAAGCATCACTCTCTGGAGTGCATCCACTGCTTTAGATATCCAGTCAACAGGGACGCTGGGTGATCGGACCCACCCTGATCTGAAATTCATAATTTATCTTCTGGTTTTTAAACACCTGAAATATTCCTATAATATTTGACAACTCTTTTATAGAGGGTGTTTTTCCTAATTCCGAATTAACAATACAACAAGAGACACCTTGCAGCTTTTCCAACCTTATAAGGGAAAAAAAAGAATGCTTTCAAAAAGTCTCTTTAAAATACCATCTAGTAATTTGTAATGTAGAAGAGTTTCTTTTTTCTTGAGGTTAGTCTATTTATGACTGCCATTAGATTCTGTTGCAAACAAAGTCTAGAGATGTCACACTAAAGTAAACCTGCCTTTGTTTAGAGATGTAGTGTGGCCAACATTAGTGAGGTTCTATGCTCTGCAAAGGTTTGTCTAAGGCTTCTTTCACACAAATGTATGCTATGCCCGGGCCAGGATCTAGGCATAGTATACTGTTGGTTGGAGAAGGGGAGGGTTGAGCGCTCCTCACTTCTCCCCTCTCCATAGGGCGTTTTGCAGCCAGGCTGTACATACGGCGGAAGCTAGAGCATGCTTTATCCTTTCTCTGACGATGCTATGGTACAGTGGGCAACACAGCCATTCAAATGTGAATGTGGCCGTGTGCTACCCGTAATGAAACAGTATGGGTAGCACACAGCCGTATTAAAACGTTTGCGCCATTTTTTTTTGGCATACAGGGTGTGAAAAAGTTTTAATTTCTGACACACGCAATGGAAATGTTTGCATTTGTCTGCCTGTTGGCACTGTCCATGACACTTTTACAATAAGTGGGCGCTGTGGGGTGTGGAACAAAGTGGGCTGTGTTTTTTGGTAAAATGATGCGGTGTCATGGCAGTACTTTAAACCAGTTTTTGAGCCCAAATCAGAAGTGATGGTAGATGCAAAAAGACTTATGCTTCCCTTTCTGTGAGCTTTGGCTGCAGAAAACTACAGTGGCATCTACAAAGAAAAACAAAACCTGATCTAGGGTACTAGTTTAGTACCAGATAGTTGGAAGCATGGAAGTGTCTGAGCGTTGTTGATATTTGGTATATGATTCCAGGTGATTTTGTTTTCTTTAGGGATCCATTGAGATTCCTTTTGATTAGTTGTTTTTGCAGTTGCAGATTTATTTTTAGTACCATTTTGTTTTGTTTTTTTTTTTGTTTTTTTTAATTTTGAACATATAAATAGTAGAAAACCAGTTGTGCATCGGGCAAATACTGTAGTAAAATAGCAGTGATTTTGTGCTGAAATAAAAGCGCTTTGTTTTGTGTGAACCTATGTAGAGAAGCACAATCGGCCATCATTGTTCAGCTGTCATGCAGACGATAGGTGTCATTGGGCTACATGTATTGATAGCGAGGCAGTTTGCCTTAATATCGCACTGAGTGCATGGGATTAATGGAGACCAGCGGATGGTGTTGTGAATCTGCCGCACCCTGCTGGCTCCCAAACTGCTTGAACTGAGTACAAAGTCAGACTTACAAAATAAATATGGCGGCTGCCCACCAATACTAGCACAGACACTTCATAAATACATGTGAAACCAGTTTGCACATGTATTTATTTGCATTTTATGCCAGAATACTGGCGCATATTGCTTCAGAAATGTGGCCCATTGTCTTTTCCTCTTGCAATGTGTGTAAATCTTGTTGGTGAATCCTAAATCATAAGTTGGTGCATAGCAATAAGCCAGACTTTTTCCAGCAGAGAGTACAGAACGTGTGTGCTTTATATCTGGCATAGGCCAATGTGTAGACCTTTGATGGAGTCATGGGCTGGTTGAGAGCTTGTTTTTTATACCCTTTTTTCCATTGATTATGCAGGCACTAATTATATACTGTAACGCAAGGATCTTTGCCCTCATCACAAAGTCCAGAGAGAAGGGTGGAGTTGGGACTGACTCACATTTACACTGTAAAATGCAAGAGCAGAGAGATCTACTAAACACAGACATTTTGAACCTACTTCTCAGTGTTTTTTTGGTTTGTATACTTTTACTTACCGTATTTACCTGTTTTAGTCTTTAAAGATTACCCATTTTTTTATATTGAGTGAAAATAGCATCATCTTTATTTGCAAATATCATGCAGTACCCTGTAACTAGGAATCTTTCCACACTGCTTGTCCTTAGTGGCTGTGTCCCTTTACACTTGGGGTTGAGGGTCTTCAGGCCTGAATAGAAAGCCATTATTAAAAAACAGGGTGAGGAATTCAGGAATTAATATTTGGGATAATCCATGATGCTGTAAAGGATTGAGATCACATTATATTATGCCTGGTGTTTGGCCTGTTTACAGACCTTGGCAAAAGTATGTCCTGCCCAGAGGGCAAAGCACAGCGAGTCCCTTGGAAGCGCATGTGGGAGTACTTGAGTACCACTTGTGTATGACACATAATATGGACCTTAAATCACAACTTTTTTGACACAGTATACTTGATATATGTCAATTCAACAAAAATAGACCTATATGTGAGCAATATGTCCTACTGATAGCTGCTGTAATAGCAGAGCACAAGAACCCATTCATCTTGAAGTGGACAGGCACTATAAGAAGCCTGAGGCTCGAAGGGATCTTGAGTTGCATTATCTTTCTGGAGTAGGACCCTGTTGTTATTGCTCCAGCACTTAGTTTATAGAAGAACACTTGCATCTTGACAGGTCTATGTCCATAACACAGCATGGGTAACCATTGCAATGAAGCTATTGGATTGTGTACACTGTTGAGTTAATTGGGTGCTTTTTTGTGGTCTTTTTTGCTCTGATTGTGCTTTTGCTGTTGCTGAGCTCTTGGCACAGTGTAATGTGGTGTGACTAAGAGAAGGTATATGTTGTGCAATTTCTTTAGGTCATTGTGGTTTACAATGTGTCAGACAATAAAGGAGAAGAAATGACACTAAGTATGGAGGCACGCAGGCAAGTGTGCCTGGTTATTAATATTTCACTATGTACAGCTTGCTTGTATATCACATGGTGCATCTCAGGGTGCTGACAACACAGGTACAGCTTTCCTTGTGGAGCAATACTGTCAGTCTGCTTGAATGTGAGGCATTTCTGTATAAGGATATACACTCACCGGCCACTTTATTAGGTACACCATGCTAGTAACGGGTTGGACCCCCTTTTGCCTTCAGAACTGCCTCAATTCTTCGTGGCATAGATTCAACAAGGTGCTGGAAGCATTCCTCAGAAATTTTGGTACATATTGACATGATGGCATCACACAGTTGCCGCAGATTTGTCGGCTGCACATCCATGATGCGAATCTCCCGTTCCACCACATCCCAAAGATGCTCTATTGGATTGAGATCTGGTGACTGTGGAGGCCATTTGAGTACAGTGAACTCATTGTCATGTTCAAGAAACCAGTCTGAGATGATTCCAGCTTTATGACATGGCGCATTATCCTGCTGAAAGTAGCCATCAGATGTTACAGGGTACATTGTGCTCATAAAGGGATGGACATGGTCAGCAACAATACTCAGGTAGGCTGTGGCATTGCAACGATGATCAATTGGTACCAAGGGGCCCAAAAAGTGCCAAGAAAATATTCCCCACACCATGAAACCACCACCACCAGCCTGAACCATTGATACAAGGCAGGATGGATCCATGCTTTCATGTTGTTGACGCCAAATTCTGACCCTACCATCCGAATGTCGCAGCAGAAATCGAGACTCATCAGACCAGGCAACGTTTTTCCAATCTTCTACTGTCCAATTTCGATGAGCTTGTGCAAATTGTAGCCTCAGTTTCCTGTTCTTAGCTGAAAGGAGTGGCACCCGGTGTGGTCTTATGCTGCTGTAGCCCATCTGCCTCAAAGTTCGACGCACTGTGCGTTCAGAGATGCTCTTCTGTCTACCTCGGTTGTAACGGGTGGCGATTTGAGTCACTGTTGCCTTTCTATCAGCTCGAACCAGTCTGCCCATTCTCCTGTGACCTCTGGCATCAACAAGGCATTTCCGCCCACAGAACTGCCGCTCACTGGATGTTTTTTCTTTTTCGGACCATTCTCTGTAAACCCTAGAGATGGTTGTGCGTGAAAATCTCAGTAGATCAGCAGTTTCTGAAATACTCAGACCAGCCCTTCTATCACCAACAACCATGCCACGTTCAAAGGCACTCAAATCACCTTTCTTCCCCATACTGATGCTAGGTTTGAACTGCAGGAGATTGTCTTGACCATGTCTACATGCCTAAATGCACTGAGTTGCCGCCATGTGATTGGCTGATTAGAAATTAAGTGTTAACGAGCAGTTGGACAGGTGTACCTAATAAAGTGGCCGGTGAGTGTATATGTATATGGGTTCTGTATCTGACTGCCATCTGTAAAGCTACACCCCTGACTACCATTGAAACACTGTACTAGTAATTGTCAGCAATTCTCTGATAAGGCTAAGACTTATAATGAGGCTAAAATATAATAACAACACCTATGACGGATGGTAAACTGAAGCCCTTCTGTTTACCATCTGTTCCCATTGACTTACATGTATACAAGTTTACCTTCTTTTATGCATCCGTTATTTATAACAGCAAAAATTATGCTGCAGCTTGCATTACTTTTGACATTTTAAATAACAGAAAAGTAGTGGTGGGTACCACTCAGGCTGGTGTGAACTCAGCCCAAGCTGTTTATGACAAGTTACTGTGTGTATTATAATAACAACGCGTTCGTACTTTTATAAGTGGGTTTTGAAACATGATATCTCTTACTTCTTGATATAAAAGATCTTTTTAAATGTACATAAATCATGGATTATCCATAACCTGTTTAGGCTATATCCACCTCTCATTTGAAAAAGGAAGAAAAAGTTCTTGTTCATTATTAGCTAAAAAAAGTTCTTGAAAGTGGTAAGGAAATTAAAAATATAGGTTGAGGTTTTTGGAAACTGCTTACAGAAAATCTTTATTTCTTGCCTAAGCAGTTGGGGCACATGGGCATCACCAAATCAGCTTCAATTACCAACACCACTATCAAAGGCTCCCAGGCCGGATATCATACAATCTTTTATTCATATTCTAGAACATTCTATTACAGTTGTCTATGATAATGCAAGTTCCAGTCTTACTGTGGGACTAATGTCACTTACGCAGAACATCAATCTAAGTATGTTATTCATGCGGTCAGGCTGTAACTCGCACGTCATAGAAAATTATGATGCAGCAGGTTCAGGTCAAAGAGCGCATCCCAAGTCTGGGAAATAAAACCGATACTTGGACAGAGTCTCCCAGACTGAACATGGATGTTTTCATGAACCCCTGCAATGTTAAAAGAAACCTACCATTTCAAATGGTAGGTGTAAGCTGTAAACACCGAGCACCAGCTCAGGGTGAGCTGGTGCCGGTGTTTAGTTTCGTTAGTGTTATAAACCGCGGTATCGCGGTTTTAACACTTTTTAAACTTTATAGCAGAAGCTGCTTCAGCGCTGCGCGCGACCATGCGCGCGCAACGCCTGCGGCATTTCCTATGTAGGCGCGCGCACGCAGCGCCGAAGCAGTTTCTGCTATAAAGTTTAAAAAGTGTTAAAACCGCGATACCGCGGTTTTAACACTAACGAAACTAAGCACCGGCACCAACTCACCCTGAGCTGGTGCTCGGTGTTTACAGCTTACACCGACCATTTGAAATGGTAGGTTTCCTTTAAGTGCAGTGGTAGGTTCACAGTAGTTTTCAAAACACAACTATGCCCTATGTAGAGCCAGCCTTAGGGTCCTTTCTAAGGAACAGCACTGGTTTACAGTTATCTGAGGGAGTCAAAAGCTTTTCAGTGTAGTGTCTGGTAGTGCTGCTACTTAAATTCTAAGAAGTATGCTACTTCCCCACTGTGTGCTCTGCGCATGCATTGTCTGGCAGCTTTGGATATTGTTCCGTGACTGAGGGAGCTGAATCTCTTCAGTAATGCAGCATATATCCATCACTTGAGGCAACAAAGCTACAATGCTTCCAGAGCATGAGCATGGCCTAAGTTATCTGAGATAAGGCATAAAAGGGATTTGGTAAGTGGAAGCACCCCCAGCAGTGAATATACCGTTGCTATCTAACGGTAACGTGCAATGGTCAGAAGTATAGAGGAGATGTGCTGGATACCAATATTCATTCACTTAAAGAGGCTTTAATGTATGCAAAACTAGAACCAATTCAAACCTACATTTTTATAGTCACTCAACGGGCCAATGTTCAGAAGTTCTTCTTTTTATAAATATCCACAGAGTTCTGAGGTAAACCTTAGCTTGTTACCTCAGATTCAAGTGTCCTGAATCTCATCAAGGTCCCAATCCCCTTCGTCACTTGACTCCAACACTGGTGGTTCTACATTCTGCCGGAAGTTCAGTATACTTGCCATTTGTTCCCCACACCTTGTAACCATCTCTTGCCATTTAGAAGAACCTTTCTTCCAGCGTTTAGTCCAGACTGAAATATTTTGCATGCTCATTGGCTTTAACACCGTTTGGTCCCTGTCTGCAAGTACTCTGCGTTTCTAACCCTATACAGACCCAGCTTGCATGCGCTGATTTTTAGTCAGGATGTTTTGGGTATATAGGATGAGTAAACATGGTGGAAGTAACTCCTTAAAGGGGATGTCCACTTCCAGCAAATAATTGCAATTGTTTGTGTAATAGAAAGTTATACAATTATACTAGGAAGGTATCCCTCACACTTTTCTTGCACTCTGCTTGCTGTCAATCAGTCACAGCTCTGATTACTCTTTTCCCGGTAATCTGTGTGACATCACATGACCAGGGACTGTTTTTATCCACAGTAGGTAAACTGTGTAGCTTCCTGTTCAATGTCAGCAAGCAGAGATTTGCAGGTTTTTATCATACCACAAGGATGGGTTATGTATGAATCCCACACATTATACTTCCAGCACACCTGAGGGAGGGGTATGAACATGGAGGGGGAAAGGATACTGCAAGGAGACCGGGAGTCGGGTCCTTTCAGCTGCTTCCCCCACCACCACTGCTTGATGCAGCTAGCAGGGAGTCAGGTATTGTGAACAAACTTTTTAAAAGAATTGACTGTAGTCAGAATGCTGACAAATGCATTTTTAAAATCAGCATGGGAGAGCCTGTCATCAGGTAAAAATGACCTTCCTCAATACAAGTTCCCTTAAAAGAAAATAACTAGTTATGTACCATTTCTATATTTCCATTTAGAATCATTGTAATGTCAATGCTGCCCTTTCTTCTAGGGTTATTTATCTATTTGTCTTGTACACATACTAGAGTTATGTCACCCCAGAATTATGTCCATAAACTTACTCAGCAATACTGGGAAACATGTCAACCCAAAATACTTTGGTAATAAATAAACCAACCAGTGATCTAAAATTGCCTAAATACGCCAAATAAACAAGCACACAACAATAAAATATAATCACTGATATTATAATTCCTTTATATTATTTGGTAATGACTTTTTATGTATTTTTTTAATCAACATTTACATTGCACCATGTTTTAAGCAGTCACACTCCTAGTTTGTCTCCTATTGGTAAAACGTGGAGAAAAACATGACAATGCCACTAAAGCCCAAAAACTTTGACTAGGAGGGTTGTCCCAAGTACAGCTTTGAACTGAAGACATTTCTGGCACAGTGGCATAGAATGAGTTACATCTTCCCACTAGAAGTGTTAATTGGAAGCACACGGATCTGTTTTTGGAGTGTAGTTCTTGTTTATACCTAAATATAGAGTCACAGTCCTTGTAGTAAAACCTCACACATGTGGAGAACATGGAAATTATTCTGTGTCCTGGTGAGTGCGCGTGTGTGGCCAAGGCCATGTACAAGTTCCTGAATCATTGCTTGAAGTGCAAACTTTTAGGACAGGATCTCCTGACTTTATATTATCAGGACAGGATCACACAGCGCTGGGTTACTATATAATGTACAGGGATCTCCTGACTGTATATTATCAGGACAGGATCACACAGTGCTGGGTTACTATATAATGTACAGGGATCTCCTGACTGTATATTATCAGGACAGGATCACACAGTGCTGGGTTACTATATAATGTACAGGGATCTCCTGACTGTATATTATCAGGACAGGATCACACAGCGCTGGGTTACTATATAATGTACAGCGATCTCCTGACTGTATATTATCAGGACAGGATCACACAGCGCTGGGTTACTATATAATGTACAGTGATCTCCTGACTGTATATTATCTGGACAGGATCACACAGCACTGGGTTACTATATAATGTACAGTGATCTCCTGACTGTATAATATCAGGACAGGATCACACAGTGCTGGGTTACTATATAATGTACATCGATCTCCTGACTGTATATTATGAGGACAGGATCACACAGCACTGGGTTACTATATAATGTACAGGGATCTCCTGACTGTATATTATCTGGACAGGATCACACAGCACTGGGTTACTATATAATGTACAGTGATCTCCTGACTGTATATTATCTGGACAGGATCACACAGCGCTGGGTTACTATATAATGTACAGTGATCTCCTGACTGTATATTATGAGGACAGGATCACACAGCGCTGGGTTACTATATAATGTACAGGGATCTCCTGACTGTATATTATCAGGACAGGATCACACAGTGCTGGGTTACTATATAATGTACAGGGATCTCCTGACTGTATATTATCAGGACAGGATCACACAGCACTGGGTTACTATATAATGTACAGGGATCTCATGACAGTTATTAAATATGTGAAGGCAATCAAACCTTATTTTATAGGCATGTTGTTCTAGTAGTATATGTTCTTTTTTGCAGTGAGCAGTTAAAGAAAGTTGAAGTTATGGGATACAGCCTTGGTTGTTTGTAGCTGACATGCCTGTTTTCTCTTTTTATTCTTTCTTCACCTGGCTGTCTTAGGGCGGAATTCCTGGAATCTAGAGTCATTCAGGTTCATTTCACCCTGTATGTTTCCAGGAAATTCAGCCCTGGGCCTGCAAAAAAACATGGACTGTGGCTTTAACATTCTGAAGTTTTGTGTTATTAATGTGATCTAGAAAATCTGTATTTCATTAATTGAAAACATAGGGGTGTAATTTTCAGGAAGTGAGAGTCTGAATCGTCTACCCGTGAGTACTAGTGACAGGAAGTGGCATTCTGCCGGGCACAGCTGGTAGTCACGCCAGGAAGTATGAGGTCAACCAGGGATGGGGGGGTGTATTACAGAAGTCTGGGTTGGGTTGGTGGGAGGAGGTGGGGGCACAGCGGAAACAGAGACCAGAGAGAGAGAAGGGAAGTGAGAACGCTTTGTAAGTGGTTAGAGTAAATGCAGACTGTAGTGTTAAAGTAACTTATATTGAAGACTTATTGGATCATTATTATTTCTATCCTTTAGTGCAGTATATGCCTTGACTGGCACAGTGTATAGCAGGTTGCGGACCCCGGCTATAGCACTTCTGAATACTATTACTTGCCCTTATTTATGTGCTTTTTCTATGTTATTTTGGATGCTCTATTATGGAGGTATATAAGTATAGCTTCCAGTGGAGAATACAATAGTCAACCATCATAGAAGCAGCACATGGAGTGTCTGATGCTCTGTAGAACAGAGCTGCAGGGGCTCCACTGACCTCTTTACATGATGACATATACACAAGGTCTTACTCTGATTAACATGTGCTTACTTTGCCGGATATGCTTCAGCAGCTGTATTCTTCCCAGAAGCCTTCTTGTCCTACTTCTGTACCTTTCTCTTACAGAACCTCTGCAGTTCATTGCATTATGGAAGTGCTAATTCTTTCTCTGTATGTTGTATTTAAGTGGAATTTTTATTGCTTAAGGCCAGTTGCCCACAACGTGGCGGATCGTATGATTTTGGTCAGTAAGATTCATACGATTTGTATCCATTTTTCATTCAACCATCTGTTTTTGTAGTCCTAATTGTGCCAGATTTTGACACCTCTAAGCTTCTTCCTTTAAACATTTGAGTAAAAAACTGATGGCATCCTAGGGCTAAAATGGGTGAGTTTCACACACGATTTGCGCCAGAGTAGGACATGCTGCATTTTTCTCTGATAGAATCAAGGAACAGTGAAAAATATCTGCCATTTGCATAGAACAATAGACTATCAATGTGTCATGTTTCTGTCCGATTACACGAGCACTGTGGCGTAGAGTGCTAGATTTTCTAGAGGTTGTGCCTGGTACTACACATAGCTTTTTTCCATTCTCTTGAATGTGATATATCTGTAGGATGTTGGTGTATCACTATAGTCTGCTGAACAATGTTCAACACCTAGTAAATACTGAAGAGGTTGCTGACCCTTAGATACTGTGGTCTTTTCAGCAAATCTGCCTGGCGGTGCTTAGGATAGTTCATCACTGTTAGGATGTGTTCACACATTCAGTTTTTCAGATGAAGTTTTCGATGTCGAAACCAGGAGTGGAGAGGAAAAATAAAGATAAGCAGAACCTCTCAATGATAGATTCTCAGCCATTATGATCCACACCTGCTTTTGGCTTTGAAAACTCCATCTAAAAAAACTGAATGTGTGAATTAACCCTTACAGTTCCAGCAAACTTCTTATAGCTGGCCTATTAAATAACATACATGGCTACCAAACCTCCAAAACCAAATATGGTCATAATGGACTAAGGAGATCCAGTATATCTCATGTATGACCAGTTTCACACTTGATGTTCTAATGGCCATACATAGCATAAATCGTTTTTGACTGAACATGGAACATGCAGCCCTTCTTTCCGCTGACCCCTACCTTTGGGAGAAACCCAAAACACTTGCGGTGCCCTTTGGGATCAGTATGATGTATATCTAGTGTGTATGGGCACCTGTAGACATGGTCTGTGCAGTAAAACTAGATTTCTCTGGGTATTCATGCCCTTATATAGTCTAATGATTTCCTTGAATACTGTAGGAATTAATACTTGCTTACAGTATGAAAAAAATTATAGACCTTTGCATGGATCTCATGTTTGCAGCAGCTTTGTATTCAAGCCATAAGTAAAGACATATCTTGAAAATAAAATTACCTTTCCAAAAAAAAAAAATAACTAAAGAACCTAAGAAACTAAAACAGGACACATTACATGTCTTGTAACTATGTAGATGTTGGACACTGAAATAATCAGCATATATGTCTTCATCCATATTTCTTTTTAGAGCTCTGCTTATTCAACAATGGCTCCAATATTACCAAGGATCCTCATTTATGTCATTATAATTTGTAATAATGTCATCTTCCTATTGCCCTATCTGCCTCTTTTCCGTTCTCTTCTCTTGCTTTCCATTGATGGCTTACCTTATAATTCTCTTACTCCACTTTCCCCCTCACTCTCTCCCACTTTCCCCTTTCTGTCCATCTTCCCTTTTTCTCTCCCACCCCCCTTCTCTTTGGCTCTCTCTAGAGGGGAAGGAACACCAACTTCCTGGAGAGAATCTCCAGGCCAAACATCTGAAAACAAGAAAGGAGAGCGGGGAGAGAGCAGACGGGTGGAGGGCGAGAGGAGCTTTAATCATACACACATGTATTCCCACTTATGGCCTTAGCTATAGGTTATGGAAGTAACATATCAGCCCCACATTTGTAAGAGGGGGCGGAGTATGGAACACAATGTACTCACCGTCTTTCCTCAATATTTGACTATAGAACTGTTGCAGTGTGATTGATACATTTGTTGAATTGGGTCTAGAGCTTGGTGCCACTGCTTTATACTACATACCAGATATAAATTCTATAGGCGTCTGCATTGATCCTAATATATCCGTAGATGCTAGTAGCGTCTTTGCTGTGCATCATGGCAAGCTTATTAGCACAGTGTAGATTCCAGAGGCTGAAGCATCTGTCTTCCTCATAATATATTATTCTCTAGGTCCCATTTTTCACTCCTCTCTCCACCCTCCAGGCCTCCTCCTCCATCCTTAGTATGTATGTCTGGCTGCTGGCCCTGCATCTTCTAAACCCAGATTTAATTTAGGTAAGACTGGGCCAAGCCTGGCCCCATTCTCCCACTCATCCCACTGACAAGGCAACGAAAGGGTTACAGCCGTGGGTGGGGGAGAGTCTGCTATCAAACTGCAGCAGAAGAAAGGCTCCCTGCCCTTTTGTGTGAGTAGTTAGTCTATGTATTTTTTAAGTTTGCAATGTCTGTGGGGAATCTCCTAAAATTTTATGGAGGCGTGAGTGTATCACAAGGCAGACTGACTTAACTCTTTACTCCCCCTCTGATATATGCATTTGGGAAATCTCTACAGTACAGTAAATGTCAGGCATGACATCAGGCTGCGTTTGTTTGCTACATTTTTGTCAGATGTGTTGTAAGGATTCATAGCTTCTTGCATAAATCTTATAAAGAAAAGGAACATGTGCAATCAGCAATATGTAAGCGATATCCAAATAGGAAGTGAAACAGTTTCGTGATAATTTGCACAAGTGAAAGAAACAAAATTGGGTGCTTGGCAACTAGTGCATCATAATGCCAACAGAGAGTCCAGCAGACTAGACACCCATGTAACAGTACATCTTACATCTATACAACCTTTGCCTGCCAATCCAGACAACACTTCCCATCAGTCAGAAGACATGTTCCCAATGGGCAATATATTTGGAATATATTGTACTATGTACAGCCAAGGTGGCATTTTGACCGTGGCCCAACTTAAAAAATCCCCTGTATATCTCACTGCCATAGATATAAAAGGGACCACTGACGAGTAATGTGTGACTGAAGACAAAATAGAATTGTGTAAAAGCCCTGGCATGTTGTTTGTGTCATACTACAGACCTGTACTTGACATCAAGGTATTGCCCAAGGCTGGGGGACAGCGATTTTTAGTTGGACAACAGGAGTTAAAAATTATCATCTATCCTCAAACTTAAAGAAGGACCATGACTACACTTTTCATTTCAGATGACTGTGGCCATTGGAAATCAGAAATATTAATTATCTAGTGGAGTGGGACTTGACCTTGTAGTTTTAAAATTCAATTGAAACACTGAATATGAACACAGACTTTGGTCCCTTACACATGAACGTATTAAAACGGCCGCATGCTATCCATACCATACATATTTTATACAGGTAGAACACAGCCTCATTCACAACAATATGCAATACGCTCATCCATTTATATGCCTGAATTGCCTATTGTACCATACCGTGACAGAGACATAAAACAATATGAGCATGTCCTACTGTCTCCTGTATTTTTGTTCTGTACACCCTAAAGAAGCCTATGGGAACATTAAGAATATGTGCTGCATATGGTTGTGCACCGTATGCTGCCGTATATTTGTGTAGTATCCAAGGATTTTGGGGTTGAGCAAACTAGTAACATCATTTGCTAGCCTACCATGTTTTATGGATACGGTGACATAAGTGTACATAAGGTTAAAAATGTATATATGGCCAAATACAGCCTTGAAATACATGACTGAGAAAAAGGGGTCTTAGTCTTTATTTTGTGGGAAATTGACTGAAATTCAGGACTGCAAGGACAGAAGTGGCACTTCTCTCCTGACCAGCCTAAATTGACTGGAGGGGTACCAGAAGGTTGGACCTACAGCGATCCTATGGATGTTCGGACATCCCACTGATTATATACAGTATGTATATGTGTATAAGTCATGATTACTTATATACACATAATTATATTTGTGACTTAGGTATTTTTCTGTGGGTTTATTATCCTCAGGTATTGCATTATACAAACCAAGTGGTAGCTCCTGTCACTGGGGAAAACCCCTACATAGTAAACACAGCGCCGGTAATTCATGTTTCACATTACATTACACACATGTATTTTCCCTGTAATGCAGCTAATTCAGCGTCTCAACACAGTGAGGGGAAAACCACAATCTTCCCCCAAGATTCAGCAATTTTAAAGTTATTGTGAGTTTCCCGAACTTTTTTCATCCATATTTGTAAAATGAAATAATAATTTTTAGCAATCGTCTTCTTACGTTTTGTGAGTCTTTAAAAGACTGAAAAAAATAGTTTAATATCCCTTTAAACAGCAGTGTTCTGGGAAACCCTGGCTCAGCGCCAGCAGTTGAGGATTGGGGTTGTGTTTCCAGACTCGGCTTTCATGCAGAACCTATTAAAATGTGTCTTGCAAGGCCATTTTAGGACAAGCACAGCCTGGCATTGTGTATGAAAGTGGCGGCCTGGTCACTTTACGTCTGCTCCAGTTTCTCGTCTCATACACTTACATGCTTCTCTTCCTTCTGCAGTTATATATTTATTTCTCCACATATTCTGTACCCGTGCCATCCTCCATTCTTGGATCAGTCTCTTATTCTTTTGTGGCTAAATTGTGACCATTGTGTTTCTCGCTCTGTTAATGTCATTAGGTTTTTTCCTACTTTGCCACATAAATATATGTCGTTCTCCGTGTAGTTAGAAAATAAAAGGAGTTGAACGTATGATCAAAACTTAGTACCATGTCCCAGCCACTGATTTAGGCGGCATTTACATGATGCGTTTAAACTAGTACTATTCTGGAGTACATACATTTTTGATCACTTTTTATAGCATTTTTAGTGGGTGAAGATAATTTTCGGTGTTTTTTTGTTTTTCAATTTATTTCCAGCGCTCATCTTGTGGGTTCAATAATGATATAGTTTTATTGCATGGGTTGTTGTGGACGCGTGATACAAGATATATAGGGTTTGTATGGCTATTTTTCCTTTTTTCCCTTTTATATGTAATATGGGCTTTGGGGCATTTTTATTAATTTGTTGATTTTTTTTTTTTTTTTTAATTTTTATTTTCAACCTTTTTTATTTATTTATTTATTTACAAGTCTACTATGGGGCATGAACAAGCAATCGTCTGAATGGTTGTTCATTATAATACTTCCCTACTAATCTCTGCTTATGCAACGCCTTTCAAAACTTCAGCAGCCTCGGACAACAGGACTTGAGCCCATCAAATACAATTGCAATTACCTAGTCATGGATAACACCAGTCAACCACAAGATTGTTAGGCCATGTCCACATGCATATGTGCATTCTCAGTATATTTTTTGTAGTAAATGTGTTGATGCAGTTCCCCAATAGACGGGTGGTCAAGTTCATTGCGAGGGGCAGAGGACTGAACCGCTGTCAGATAACCTTCAACATGCTCAGATGTTTCCCACCACAGAGGACTGTCATGGTAGTCCTATAGTTGAGGGACCTCAGACCACACTGGTTTTAAGCTTAGAATAAAATTGCCCTTACACTTACAGGAGTGGTTGAGTATGTATGTGCTTTCAGTTTGGCACACATGGGAGCAGTATATTGTCCGTGGGAACTAAATAGACCTTTTTTCCCCCGAACTAGAACAGTACTTCTGCCAAAATCCACCAGTTTGGTTGTCTTTCCTCCAGTGTTTACAGACTGCTTCAGTGAAGCTCTTGGTTTGGAGGAAGTAGTAGGCTTCATATTCAACATATGACTAACAAGGTTATCTAGATGGGATTTTAACTACTTCCTCGTCTGGAGTGTTGGCTGACCTCATGCCAGTTTATAGGACATTTTCACAATATGTTTCACAAGACTAAAATGTACTAAATATCTGTCTTGCTTTTGTCTACTTGGTATGGTATTTCCACCGGCGATTGTGCTTATCGATCATAATATGAGTCTTTTTGCCCGCTCATATCTTTTAGTCTCTAATGGCCCATTCATGCCGAGCCATTATTGGTCCAATGCGAACCATAACAACAGAATAATAAGCATTTGTAATGGTAATCTGCCTGGGTAAATGAGAGAGAGGTTTTTTAATCACTCAGCTGATGGATTGTGCATATGCAATAATTAAAATAATCAGCGGGACTTTCACTTGAAATCTCAGGAATCCTTAGGATGCCATGATATATGTGTATAGAGGACGTGCCTATTTCCTGACTCAGCAGTCACTTACTGTGCACGTTCTCTATGAACAGACCTTTGCCCATTGATCATGGCTGAATGTCTCTGGCTATTACTGCTCAATGTTCTGTATGGATTAAAGGTGGACCATCAGCATGTTATACTACAGTCGGCCCAATACACTACAGCAGATTATATTCCTAGAGAACGTGTCACCAAAATAGACCCTTGGGGCTACATTATCATATAGATGGGCAGTTGACTTGATGCTGTACAACATCAGATTTCCATGTCGCTTTACTATTTTGCCCCAATTTGGGATATTTTTCACTGACTTGATTCGACTGAGTCTCCAAATGACAGGGTTTTTTTTTCAAATTGTTTATATAAAAAATGTTTTTTATAACGTGCAAGGATTTTTCCATGGAACAATCCTGGTGACCATATTTGTCAAATGCATTGGCCACAACACAAACATATCTCAATTTTTGTTCCACCATATAATGACTAAAATCACAAAGTGGATTTCCCTTCGCTGGGAGCCAGTCAGTTTGTCTTCATAACTTCGTAGGTAATTGTAATGGCCTATCATTGTTGACTTATTGCCCCTTTCATTGCCACCACCCTAGCAGCGGATGCTGTGTGTGCCTTTTGGAAAGTCCTCTGTGTACTTATTTGCTAGTCTTTCTGTGTGTCTGTTTGCTTGCCAGTTTTTCGTGTGTGTATTTTTGTGTCGCACTCTCTGCCTGTCTGCCCTCTTTGTGTTATTATTTACTTTGGCTTTTGCTTATGTGCTTATCTCAACGCGCCATCTCCAGTATGCATGTCTCTCTGTCCTCTGGATTGTCGGTATAAATTTATGCTTGTCTTCCGTTTGTAGCCTCTTCTCTGCTATATCCTCTAGCTCTATGTCTCTCTGTGTATCCTCACACTCTTCTCTGTTCTCTAGATGATAATATGTAAGTCTCTTATTGTGTATCCGCTCTCTGCTCCGTACTCTAGCTATGCCACACTATGTATGTCTCTTATTGTGTATCCTCTCTCTTCTCTGTATTCTAGGTATACCACACTATGTATGTCTCTTATTGTGTATCCTCTCTCTGCTCTGTATTCTAGCTTTGCCACACTATGTATGTCTCTTATTGTGTATCCTCTCTCTTCTCTGTACTCTAGCTATGCCACACTATGTATGTCTCTTATTGTGTATCCTCTCTCTGCTCTGTATTCTAGGTATATCACACTATGTATGTCTCTTATTGTGTATCCTCTCTCTGCTCCGTACTTTAGCTGTATCACACTATGTATGTCTCTTATTGTGTAGTCTCTTCTCCATCTGGTGGTGCTGTGCATGTCTCTTACTGTATATCTTCAGTCTCTTTTCTAGCTTTATGACAATATACATGCCTCTAGCAGTGTATCCTCTGTCTCTTCTCTCGCTATGTGTCACTATGCAGGTCTGTCCTCTCTGCTGTGTTGATATTTTAGTGCAGGTTTTTGGTTTTTTTTGTGCTCTGTGTATTTGTATCTACCTGTCTGCTCTACTGTCTTCATACTATTCTTTGTTGTCCTTTTCTCATTGTTCTCTGTCCTTCTCTTTTCGTTCTCACCATCTTTATCCGACTGTCTGTCTTGGTCTTTCTTCCTGAATGTCTCTTCTGACAATCTCTTGATTTGTCTTGGCTTTGCAGTGCATCACTCCCCCCTCCCTGGCTTTCTCTTGTTCTGACTTCTGTACAGATCTTCGATAGCCCCATTTTTCTTGGGTGGCTCATTAGCTTGGTGTAATTGAACTGTAAGGACGGGTCTTTTCTCACGCCGTGTTGAGATTTACGACCCTCGAATCCCAGAATAAAAAAAAAAAAATCCTCCCAAATCCCCCTTCCTGGTCGGCGTGTAATCAGCGTGATGGATCCACTGCGTCCCACACTGCGGGCATCTGTCCCCAAGTGTATACATACAGGGAAAGCAATAAGAAATGGGGGACGTTGAAGGAAGCAATAGGTGGGGTTTAGAGATAGTATTATACATCAATGATGTAGAATAAGTAGACACAACACGGTTAGTGGCAGAAAAAGAGGAATATTTAATAAAGTGGGACAAGTACACATTACATGAGCAGTTCTGGAAAATTTCAAGATATTGAAGCTTGGTCTATAGGTTTTAGATAGACATGTAGTAGCAGACATTAGAAGGAATTGATGGTGGGTAAGGGAAAGGAGATTTCTTAGAAAGTCATGAAGTGGGGTAGACACATTGAGATGGGAAGCTTGTGGATTGAAGGGTGAAGGGCCTTTTTTTCCAATGTCCAAAAATACATAGTACAATGTTATTTTTCTTCAACATATTCCCTTAAGAATGCAACAATTTTATTATTTATCTTGCAGTGTTGAAGTACTTGCCCTACCATCAAGAAGTGTGGTGGCCTGAACCTTGGTCCATGGGACATTGGATACCTGCAGAACTCTTCATCGTCATTACCAGTAATTCCATAAGTGTGTTAATCTCTTCTTGGATCTCAACTTTGAGCCTTGGATCTGCTGCACCTTTCCACTTGTTTTTGGGGGGTATATCCCCTCTTTAGGACAACCATCGATGGAAATTCGAAGAGCTTGAGCCAGTCTGGTAGGCTGGACCCTGGCAATGACTAGTAACGATTCTCCCTGCCCGGCATCTGGGCCAGGTCACATGAATGGATACCCCGTTCCCCACTATGCCTTTTTCTTTCCTCACATGCTTGGTGGTGTGTCCCCTCCAGGAGCTTTGCCTGGAGTACAGCACCAGCTCCCTCTCAGTGGATATAGCACACCCTCTCCAGCGAGTGAGTATTACTTCCTTTCATATTATGTTATATGTTATCCGTACTATCATTTATTGTTACGTTAGCTTTTTTCATTTTATCCTTCTCTTAAACTGTATTATTTTTGTGCCTTTTTTTTTTCATTTCGACCTTGCATTTTTTTTATTTGTGAACATGTGTGTTATGTTGCAACTTTCCCTTTTATCTACAATACAGAAATTTCTGCCCTGAATCACAGAGCCAGGTGGATGGATTGTATTTATATACTTATGTCCCAACTCTGGTTACTACATAGGAGCTTTTTCTTAGACATCATGTGAACTCTGTTAGAAGAGTGTTACATTATACAATCGGTCATCCCTATTTGAGCTAGGCGCCTTAATGGTAATGTTGTAGCTGCTCGCGTATTGATTGGTTAGGTCTATGATAAATCAATGTCAATGGGTTGGCACTTTTTTGTCTGATTTGCCAGCTCTTTTTTTTATCAAAAGGAATACACGGTAGTCTATGGTGGATTGTGCTCACATTTGGCCCAGTGGACCGTAGTGGGTTAGCCGAAGACTATAATAAAGTTCTAAGTTGACCATAGACTCAACGTAAAGTGATTGTATTTCTGATAATTACTCCTGTAGTGATGTCCGTTAAAAAATACATTGGTATTTCTATTTACATATGCTGCTAAATACAATATTTTCATCTTGTATTCGCTTATAAGTGTTAAAATTTCCGTCTTACACCAGTGTTGCATTTTCATGTGTGCATGATCCAGTCTTCACTAGGTGCTTATGCATTAAGATATACAACCTCATAAACCGCTGAAGCAGAAAAAAAGAAGCCCCTGCATCTGAATGTTACACTATATTGGTTTCATTAGATTTCCTCTGCTAGATTACTAAATAATTTACAGGTAACAGTACAGTTAAAGGCAGCAGGGTCTCATGAATGTGCGCACGACTTATTAGCATGTGGGAACACGGTGCACAATTTAGGCTTTTTTGTTTGTAATATATATAAAAACCCTAAACATTGCCTAGCGCACTAATGCTAAAAAAGACAATAGATTTTGGGATCCAATACAAGAGAATAAATACCTAGGCCTAATATGGTCATAGTGATAAATGCTCTTTTCAGTATTTTTGACCCTTTTTGGAGTAGAATTGGTAGTTATTTTATTTTGACTCTTATCTACCTACATGTATTGTTTTGGTATAATTAAAATTACTGCTCAATGTTATGTTACATTCACATCTCGTTTTTGGCATACAGTAGGTATATCCGTCACAAATGCTAAAGAAGGATGATTATTTAGCTCTATCCTTTTGCATATGTTTTTGTACAAAAAAATTCGCTTATTTTCTCTATTTTTGCGTTATCTTGATAAAGTTTTTGTACTATTAAAGAAATTTGGGCAAAAAAATTAACATGGATGCATACATTGTGCATACTTTGCCATTTAAAAAAAACAAACATATGCACTCTGCATACGTTTTTACAAAGTACAGGATAAAAATACAGCAGGCAACTTCTTGTAGAACCAAAAAATATAACAGATTCAGGCGCACAGGACAGTACACTGTAGTCTCTGGTGGATTTAACTCCATAGATATGAATGAATACACCAGAGTTTGGATCCTTATTTTTTGTGTGCGAAAAAACATACAGAAAGCAGAGACTGAGATGTGAATGTAGCCTTAATATGAAAAACCTTAGAGACTTATCAGTTATTAATTAAAATTATTTTAAGTGATAATTTATATTTTGAATAATGCTGATTATTTAGAATGTTATTTGCTAATGTGGATACTATGACATTATTTTAGCTTGTGTTTCCCTTGCTGGGGTAATGTAGACATTGTGTGATGAGAGCAGATCTCCGTTGGACACAGATGGCTCTGTTGTTATAAGAGATGGATCTGAATGACTCCCTGTTTGATTGATTTACCTGTTCTGCTCAGGGGGCCTAATCCCAGGACATTTGCTTGTGTTGGGGGTGTGAGGAATAGATAGCTGGAAGGAGTTTTTCCTCCTCCACAGGCCGTCATATCAAGTACAAATCTTCTGGCTTTGATTAAAATTCAAGTCTCGGAAAGACCATTACTCCAAATGTGTTGCCGTATATTTTAACAATGTGGCCTCATAAATGTACCTTAAATTTTAAGTCTTCGCTGCTCCCTCCTCTCCTTGGTGCATGCTTAGAGATTTGCAATGTTATGGGATTATATGTGCTGAGAAACTTTTGTTGTAAGATTGATCGTTTTATTTTTTGGCCTTCTGAGATCTTTGTGTTCTTAAGGCCCTCACGGAGCATTTGTGAGGGAAAATGCAGCATCACAGATAGAAATATCAAGATGATTGTTCAGCTTTGTATATAGAACCTATTGCATTTCTGATTTTCTCCATATGACATGATTGGTTATAATTCTCCTTTGACCTTATTTATGTATATGGTTCCAGTAATTGGTTCCAGTTATCCTAAGATGTCCTTCAGGGCCTCTGAGTTCTCTTCTTAATGTAGCTTTCTATAAAATTGATAATTTAATAGTAAGTTCTAATACCTTGGGTTGAGATGTATCCAATGCAACATCTTTTTGGTATATGTACAGGATTCTTCCAGAAATGTAGTTTCCAACAAGACATCAGTAATCTAATTTGCGTCCAATGAAAGTGCCCATAGCTTGTATGATACCGAAAGATCTATCGGCACCATATTCATAAAGGTAACAAATATATCATTGATAGTATAGATTTAACATAAATACTTTAAAAATATGACAACATGTAGACTGTGGGTGATCAAATGAGCCCTTCAGACAAGGACCATATCTGGGGACCTCAAGCTTGCTCCAAGTTTGATGGAGCTTTGCTGTGTAGAATATCATAGGCCACAATGTGTCATATGGTTGTTCTACACACTTTTCGTTACATTTCCTCATATGAAAGTATATTTGTACTGTAATTATCAGTGTAATAAATCTACTTTTTGGACTCCAAAATGCACTTGTCTCAGCACACAATGGGTTACAGAGTGGATGTTATTTTCCCATCCTGAGGCGGCAGGTCAATGGTGGATGATAAATTCTCCATCCTGTCCATGATTACATTTGCTACTGACAGCTTGTGTATCAGCGGCAGAATAATCAGCTGCTTGTGGGGAGAGGGGCCGCTCTGGGTGTCGGGGGAATAAGCAAGCCCCCTCATTTTGGAGCTATTACACTATTACTACTGATCTCCTCTACTAACTCCCCGATAGAAGACCTTGTGTCGTCACTTGCACTCTCTTACCATTGCCCTGATCCATATTGCCTTGGTTCAGGTATATAAAGGTGTCCTTGATCTAGGATCAGATGACAGTGCATGAATATTTTAGGATGCAGTGAGTGTTCTCTCTGATCAGGCATCAGAACAGATACGTCTTATCTTTTCTTAATACACTGACAACAGGACATGTAGCAGATCTTTTTCCTAAGAAACCCACAGTGGGTTATTTGTTTCTCACATAATAAAGCTTCCTGTACACATCATATTGAAGTTGGATGTTCCCATTAACGTCCCCAAATTTTAAGTTGTGTTATAGGAGCCGAAACATCCTTGGAAGATAAAATAAACAGAAACAGAAGACCTAAATTATTGTTCTAAATAACCAAACCAAAGAAAAATTCTCACATATTTTCAAATTTATGTAGTCCCGTTCAGCAAAATAAAGTAACAAAAAGGTGTGCCAAATTTTATTAAACCCTTGTAGACATATGATTCACATGGTCCAACTTTTGGTTGACAGACTTCACCCAAAGCTGGACTCTGAATTTGGTATTATGGGACATTTAAAGGAACTCCTAACACCCAGTAACAGTACCGTACAGAGGAGTATGCAGTGCTTAACTTTGCTCACTCCAATAGAGGCAGAGGCTATTTGATTTCACCAGCAGAAATGGCCTATAATCTGTACAACACACTCATCCTCATCATGAAGAATTTTATAGGATTTTTTGCTTCCACCTAGAAAAAGACCATAGTGCATACTTACCAAATTTTCATAAAAATCAGGGCATTCAAAGTTAGAGGACCTGTCACCCCGAATAAACCCTCTAGGAGCTGCTCATCTCCATAGCCCCCTCATGAATATGCCAGGCCGCTGTAAGCTTGGTCTGGTGTTCTGAGGGCCATGGCAGTGCATTGTTATGTCCGGTATGTTCCGATAAAGCTAGCTAGCGATAAAGAGGCGTAACTAGGAGAGGCGGGGCCCCATAGCAGATTCATGCATGAGGCCCCCTATCCCCTTAACAAATATACACAAATTTAATGTATATACTTACATATATATGCACACACACATAAAGTTCTATACATTTATGTACACATAGATACATATACATTCATACATACATTATATGCAAACTCAACGTATATACACACAGTATGTACACATCCATACATTTATACACATGTAAAGTAAATACACATCATATACACACATTCTGAATAGTACATTGGCATTATAAACACATATAATACATCATAGACATACAAGGGGGAATTTATCATACGGCATATACATAACACTCTCATACAGCATATGCACACACACACACCATAAACACAAACATATATACACATATATGTATATAGGGAGGGGAAAAGGCAGCAGCATATTTACCAGAAGATGGGAGTTCGGGTCGGGGCTGACTTCATTTGCACCTTCATTTGGACCTTGGTGGCCTTATCAATAGCCCGGGCAGCTGCTGTGTTATCCACTGCTGAACTTGCGCTTTCACTATTCCATGTGGACTACATGTGTGGTCTAGAGGCGACCATAATCTGCTTCTGTCAAGGGCTGGTGCGGTGGCCAGGCCTGCAAGGTATGTCCATCAGTGAAGACCCGCAAGGCCGCGAATGCAATGAGCAGCACGTTGGACCCTGGGTGAGAAATGGGGAAATCGAGGGGGCAGCATGTCGGACCCTGGGTGAGAAAAGGGGAAAATGGGGGGGGGGCAGCTTGTCCGATCCTGGGTGAGAAAAGGGGGAATCGAAGGGGGTAGTAGTTCCGATCCTGAGTGAGAAAGGGGGGAATGGAGGGGGCAGCACGTCTGATCCTGGGTGAGGAAGGGGAAAATCGAGAGGGCAGCATGTCTGATCTTGGGGATCTTCCACTTCATCTGAGCCCCTGTAATAAAGTTGTGAGGCAGTGGCACAGTCGGGGCGGGATTCATGAGAACTGCAATTCACCTGTCTGCCTCGGGCCCCTGGTTCTTGCGGGCCCCATAGCAGCCGCTATGGCTGTAGTTACACCACTGACTGGGGTAGGGCTAGGGAACTGCTTACTTAAGTAAGCATCTCCTACCTAGAAGGTATATTCGGGTCCTCTTTAAGTAAATTACATTTTTAAAAAATTTTTGGTCATAGACCAGCAGAATTTACCAGGGATGCCTGGTAAAAAGTTAAAACAATCCTGGCACATTTAGTGTGTATACTGACAAGTTATTGGCTCTGAATAGTGTTGCCTTCTGGTTTAAGTCTGTGTGTGCAGAACCTTGTTTGTGGCCTGCTGGACATCTGCTGGTAGACATTAGCGGAGGGTACTGTTAAAAAATCTGCCTATGCAAAATGTCAACAAAAAAACATGAGGTTTGTGATGCACAGATGTTAAAGGCGTATTCTCATCTAAGCATTGATGTTCAGTTTCATTAATCTGCCATATTAAAAAAATGTTACCGGTGTGAAGATAATTTAGCATAAATGTAGTCATATGGTCCCTTGGAAACAAGACTGTGTCCTTGGATACGGCCACCTTTGCTGGAATGATTGCACAAAGAAACAAAATGTTTTTGTATATGAAATGTCTGGGAGATCATGCAAGCCCCGCAGCTGTCCTGTGGTAATGAACGCTGAATCCTGTTGTTCAGGCAGGACTCATTAGGGCATGTCTGGCCACTGCTGCCCGAGTGTGAGGTGGTCATATCCAAGGATTCTATCTTGTTTCTAAGGGACAACATGGCTGCATTTATGAGAAATTATCTTCACACAGGAACATTTTTTTTAAATAACATTCAATTGAAGAAATGTTTAAAATAAATGTGAATGTCCAGATGGGAATACCCCTTTAAAAACAGGTCCCTCTAGCCTACAAATATTAGAAGAACCTAGTTGACCTTCAGAGGAGCAAACTCTAGAGACTTTTATGTTAAGGTGTGAAGTTGGTCAAGTGATAATTGAAAAAACATGTTTCCTTGTGGCTTTTTTTGTTCTGTTGCCATAACAAGTCCCTGGAGGGGTAAGCATGTAACCCGTTCTTAGTCTGACAACACTGCTAGGCAATGAACAGAATCTACTGTATGTAACAGTAACTTTACATATATGATGATGGTGAGCTCTACTGCAACATGCTGGTCTCTTCGACCCCCATTTATCTGTCCTGTTCTGCAGGGAAATGTTATGGCAAAGGTTTACTTCTCCCTCAGTACCAGCACAGGGGGAATTATAGGAAATATGTTTATGACCAGTCCATAGGATAAAACACTAGTATCCGATTGACTGTTCTTTCTATCTACAGAAGCTCAAGTAAATGGAGCTGCAATAGCCCAATGCAGACACTATACAGTGTAGGGAGCTGTTCACTTCTGACTCTGTTCTGGGTTGAGCGTAGTCTCTCACATCATCTAATCAGTGACATAAAGGAGAGAAGAAGGACGAGAGAGAGCCAAGGGGCGCTCAATGTGCAGATTACCAATTCTTCAGATATAAAAAATGTGGGCTATTATGCTCACCTTGTTGAGTTGTGCTGATGGCACAACTCATATATAGGCATGGAAGAATATACGTTGTAGCGCTGCCTCTAGGGAGTGTATTCTTCGGTGTGGACACCGACCAAAAATAGTAGACAGATGCACTTCTCCTGGAGTTTCTTGAAAACTAAAGAAAAGTCATCAATATCTTAATCATGGAAACTCTTCAAAAAAGTGAAATCGAAAGACTTTTTATATCTTTTGAGGACTGCAGAATCTGTGATCAAACAATTTTTTTACTATTTCCCCCAGGCATTGTAAAAAATAAAATTTACCTTGGTCCTTGTCTCTGTTCCAGTGTGGTACCGTAAGGCCTCACCTCTGACCCTCTGTATACAAATAGAGGCCAGGCAAGGGCCAGGGTCAGTATAACTTCTTCATTGTTTTTATACCACTTTGGGCCCATACTTGATACTTTATATCACTTCCTGCCCTTCCAGTAACAAAACCTAAAAAAAATAACCATCACATAGGTAGGGTGCACATCACCACTATAATTCGATCAACATCAACAACATGTTCCAAATTATTATGCAAATTATATATTTTTTCTGATTTTTCTAAATGGTCGATGCAAATGACAGTCAGTATAATAAGTCATTTGATCTTATTGATCAAACCTCCCAATGATAACAGTAAATTATTCAAAATTTTAAAAACTCAATATGCACAGTTCCAAATTATTCTGCACAGCAGAGTTTCAAAACATTTTATAGGTTGTAAAGAACTGAAAATGGTCATATGTTGAATCTGCAGCATTAGGAGGTCACATTCACCGAAATCAAAAGCTATTTGATTTGTAAAGCGCTACGGAATTTGATGGCACTATATAAATAAAGATTATTATTATTTCAATCCAAAACATCCTAAAATGCCAAGTTACAGGATAACATAGGTACCCTTCTTTGATATCACCTTCACAATTCTCGCATCCATTGAACTTGTGAGTTTTTGCTTGAATTTCTTTGCATGGTGGCAGAATAGCCTCCCAGAGGTGTTATTTTGATGTGAACAGCTTCCCACCCTCATAGATCTTTTGCTTGATGATGGTTCAAAAGGTTCTCTATAGGTTGAGGACAGGAGAAGATGGTTGCCACACCATAAGGTTCTCTTCTTTTAGCCCATAGCAGCCAATGACACAGAGGTATCTCGGCACCATGAGATGGTGCATTGTCATGCAGGAAAATGATTTTGCAAGATAATTTTTTTTGTACCATAGAAGAAAGTGGACAGTAAGAAACTGTATATACTTTGTCAAGGGCATATTCACACCTTCAGGGACCCTAAATGGCCCTACAAGCACTCTCCGCTGCCTCCTTGCTGACGTCACGGCCATGTTGGGATAAGGTGGCCATCTGCAGCATCCAGGGTTGCACAACACTCATTAGCATACAAGACTGTTTGAAAATTAGTCTTCATGTATGTTAGGGCCCTTTGAAACCGTTTCTGCTTGTGAGCACTGGTTAGGAGTGGCCGAATAGTAGGTTTATGCACCACAGCAAGTCTTGAAGGATCTTACACCTTGAGGTTTGTTGGACTCCAGAGGCACCAGCAGCTTCAAATATCAATTTGCTGGTTTGTAATGGCATTTTAGCAGAAACTCTCTTACAGTAATGCTGCAAATTCAACATATGACCATTTTCAGTTCTTAACAACCTATAAAATATTTTGAAACTTTGCTGTGTATAATAATTTGGAACTGGGTGCATTTCTAATTTTTTTTTTTTTTAATTTGAAAGAATGTACTATTATCATTGGGAGGTTTTGTTCAATAAAATTTGATTTATACTCTAACAGGTGATAACTTTTATTATACCGACTGTCATTTGCATCGACCATTATGGAAATAAAAGATAAATAATATTTGCATAATAATTTGGAACGTGCTTTAGAGGAACATTTATTATACACTGGTGCTTGTGCGCCGGTTATGATAAAGTTCCAGCACCGCCTGATACATCAATAGGCTCCAGATGGGCTGTGCAGTGTATAATTCTATGCCAGGCCCATCTTGAACAAGTCGCTTGTTGTAGTGAGTATGCAGATGCGGGGCAGGAAGAGTGGGCCTGCCGTACAAGCTCTGACAGACCCTAAACATTCTGGTATAAAGGCCCTAAATCTGGCGTACAGACCCCGATAAATCTGGTACATAGGCCCTGATAAATGTGGCACACATACCCTGATAATTCTGGTATATAGGCCCTCTTGAAGTGTTGGCTAATCCCCTTTTTGTGGGTTTCTTATACTACAGGACATCTTTATTTGGATCATACTTCATGATGCCAAATGGTCACATGCAGCTGTAAACAACATTTCCGAAATATTTACACATGAATCTAGGCCTATGGGGTTTTTTGTTTAGATTGTAAGCTCTTAGGACTACTTTTCATAACAGGCTGGAATATTCCTTGTGTATAACTACAGGTTGTGAGTCATTAGTAATGGAAGTATTACTGCTGCGGCTCCGTTCTTACTTGAGACAAGGTCTTATTAGGCTGCCATGTTTTCCTCCTCATCTAAAGTGGATCTTCAGGAGGAATACACACAAGTCATGAGAACGTAGCACTCACTTTTTACATTTCCTTAAATTACTAATAGCAAATGGCAGCTAAGTAATATGGATGTCCCATAAAAGAGCATTTAGCCATTTCCATAATTATTAAAGTCTTATTAAGCATCATTAAAGCTTTCCCTTTGCGCTGTAACTGCTACTTAGGACCTAGACGGGAAATTGTTTATAACAAAAATTCTGATGATTTGTAGAGTTTTTTGTGAATTGTAATTACAGCAGGAGGATTGTTACACTGGTTACAATGGGAAGTGATCAGCGGGGTCAGTGTGTGTGAGAAAATGTCAGCGCCACAGAAAGCCATGAAAAGGAAGACTTTGTGAGCGCTGAAATGAGAGATTTTAGATCCGTTTTAGATTTTCGTTCCTAGTACTGATGAGATCTACAGGAGGCAGAATGACCGCAGCCTGAAATACGAGTCTTAGGGACAGAATTGGGTTTCAGCAGTAGATGGAGGATAGTGGGAAGAAGTGTTTGTCCCAATAGCGCCACAGTAAAAAAGAAAGGAAAGACAATCAGATAGTATATGAATTCCCAGCAGCCCTCATGAATGTCAGCCCCAGAAACGGCACTCGTGGTGTAACACCTGATGTAGGTGAGACTATGACATTGTTCATCCTGACATTTCTGAAATGTATGAACTTGACCTGGACACAATTGTGTGCAATATTGGGCACCAAACAAAGGACCCAAGGTAATGTGCTTGTGGCCCATGTCTCATCAGTGCGCGAGGTCCGCTCTGATGAAAGGGGAAAAGACTGCTCAAGCTGTAAACACGGGCAGGAATAGGACCTCTCACATATGGGGCAGTGGAAACCATGGAGCCTATAGAAAAGCATAGGGCCTTGCAGGATCGGCTCTAGGTTTCAGTAGACACCTGGGCGACAGAGACTCAGTGGGCCTCTTTGCAGTAGTGAACTTCTGTGGCTAAACTAAAATAGTCTCCTGTTTCCTAAAATATTTCCTAGTTTATCATCCCAAACAGTCCCCTCATGGTTATTTTATATAAGCCCCCCTCCCCCTATGGAGTCCTTATGTACAGCCTGATCTGGGCCCCCCAGCAGCTATGTGCCCCAACACTTGCCCAGGTATGCTCAGTGCTGTCACCGGCCCTGTGGGCTTGTACTAGATGTCAAGACACATTAAAAACAATATTGGTGTATTGTGCATTGTTTATTACGTATATTAGTTCCTCCATTTAGTGTCCTATGATTTGATGCATAAAATATGCACAGTACTGATGGACACATTGGCCCGACAACTGTTTTGTTGCCCAAATAATAATCTGGTTACCGTTACTGTTGTATGTGATCATTGGGGTTCTGCCACCTAAACCCTGCACTGATAAGCTGCCTCCAGGTTTCAGGACCTGTACAATGGATGGGTCTGAAGCAGAAAGCTTTTTCCACTGTATAACGCTTGTGCTGGGGTAACGCTAGCCTACCTGAGTTATAGTTCGCTGCTGCTATACAGTGAACACAGCCTTCTACTTTCAGCCAAAGATGCAGTTAACATTAGTGTTTGGTGCAGGGTCCAATTTCCCTGCCAAATAGTAAAAATGTCAGATGAATTAATCTGTCTACAGTTAGCTCCCCCTAGTGGCCTCTGCAGGCAGCCTAAACCTTATCATTTATCATTGACTAAAAATTATAATTTATTCTATATCCATAAAACAGGTGATTTGTAACCATAACAGCTATACAGATAAAATTTCAGCGTTTAAATAGGATGAATTTCAGATGTGGAAATCAGAAATTGGCCTAATAAACCACTACCAGCATATTGTCAAACAGTGGGACACCTTCTAGTTTTTGTCTCTTTCATGGTCTACTGTCATAATCTAGAAAATTAACTTTGAAGTGGGATGTAAATTGGTTGTATAAAGGCAAGGAGGTGGTGAGTCTAACACTGAAGTCGAGCTCTGAACGCCTCCTCCTCTGTGATTGACATCATGCATCATACTCCAGGAGATCTGTTTAATGATGCCTCTGGATGCAGGACCATCAATTATACTGAAGGGGCTTTCTGCGGAAGAGAGAGCTTGACTTCAGTGTTAAAATCTCCGCCTCCTTGACTTTTATACAACCAATTTACATCCTACTTCACAGTTGATTTTCTGGATGATGCAACCATACTGGGTCATAAAAGAAACATAATCTGAAAAGTGTTTAGCTGTTTGGCAACATACTGCTAGTGGTTTATTAGGTCAATTTATGCTGACAGGTTCCTTTTAAGAAATGTTTACACATTTCATGTTCACACCCATAAATTTATATTATATATAATGGTTTTTGTAGGTTACGGTATATGTGTAGAAAGTAAGCAAAAAATGTATGTGACACAGACATTGCCCATGCATTTTTTAGCCATGTTTTTAGACATGTTTATTACATTATAAACCACAATTTTATGATTAATCCTGAAGTTGTTGCGTCTTGTTCCGGTATTGCGTCTCATCTGAAAAAAGGAACTGCTTTTATTTCTGTTCGAAGTAGTGAGTTATATGGAGACATAAGCAGAGATCTGTTCAGTTCTTGTTGGTGTTACTAAACTTATTAAAATATATTTGGAGGGGGATAAGGGGCCCCTTGCCCATGGTGTGTTTTCATGTAGTTTATACATTCAAATAAATTTGCTCTCTTAAAATTTTGACCACCTAAGTAACCACTATGACGGCTTCTTCACCTGTTTTCCCAATTTTTAAATGTGAAATCTGTTCCTATCCTTGTATACCTGGGGAGTATGTAGATATGGATTTAGGACAACTGGACAATTTTTGTGGTTCATCTAATGTTGCTGAGGATTATGTTGGCACTTTAAGTAAGATAAGGTGTGGATGGAACTAAATAAAAATCTAATTAAAATGCCTCTATCATTTGGTCTGTCTCCTTTTTTAATAAAAATACATTTCCATATGCCAATGAGGGTATCACTGTGACTGCTGGCTACTGGAGGCATCATTGTGACTACTGGTGGCATTCTTGGAGGCAGGCACTGTGACTATTGAGGTCATCACTGTGATTACTGGCTACTGGGGACATCACTGTGACTACTGCCAGCATTCCTGTGATTACTGGGGTCATCAGCTTGACCACTGGTTACTGAGAGAATTGCTCTGAATGCTGGTTTTTGAGGCATCACTGTAACTACTGCGATTACGATTCATAAAAGTAGCAAAATTACAGTTATGAACTAGGTATGGGAATCTCCATACCAAGGAAACAACAGGTAACATTGGTTGCTGAGGCCGGAAAGTAGTTCTTGTTTCATCCTCTTCTTTAGGCAGATAAATCTTCCATTCCCTACAGCGCCACCACAGGAAAAGTGTAGAATTACATAGATTTTATTTAAATCGGTGCACAACTCGTATTGAATGAGCAGATAATGTTATCCACAACAAGTTACCTTTACTTGTCGTCCTGAAGTATCTTTCGGTTGATTTAGGTCAACTTTTTCTCTAGTGACGACACTTTAGTATTTTTGTAGTTTCTTTTAAGGATAAGTTAACAAATTAGTATATTAGTATATCTGTCTGTCCTGACAACAGTATCAGCAATGCGCTCTGGTCCTAGTCAGGATTCATCTACATGTCTGTAGTTATAACGTGGTATCTGAAAGCAGCATGTTATAAAGCAGGACCAGCTGAGCTGAAATCTACCATTGGCCCCACTTCAGTAATGCAATAAATCCGCAAATCCAGAGAAAATTGATTAATACAAATCTGCAAATTAAGCTTGGGCGTTCCTGGGAGCATCAGCAGCGCTCTGTAGGCTTAGAATTATTCACGCCTCTGTGGCGCTTTTTTCCTCCTCCTTCCTCCCAAGGGAACAAGGGCCAGCAGAGGCGTAAATACCTAAAAACTACCTGGGGTCAGTGGTAAATTTCCTTTTATTGGGGAAAAATTCAGCGTAACTTGTATTTCCTACATTAATATCGATGCTCTCTCTATTTTTAAAGAGAAGTCCTTACGTTGAGTTACAACTATCTCTGTAGCTTTGTATACAGGAGGCTGTCATATAGATAGAAAAGGTATATAAATGTAAAAAAACACAAGTTATGCTGAATACATGTATATCAATTTGCTCAGCTTCCCCTGCTCTATAACATGCTGCACCCAGATTACACTGCATTTGGCTCACTTGAACTGCAATGTGCAGCGTCACCACAGGGAAAATGAATCATTACACAGTTCTTATAAAAATCATGTACTATGAATTGCACAAACATGAACAATAGTTTTTTGAGGACATTTGTAGGGGACCCATGAAAACATGGAGAACCTACAGCTTATAACAGTGATGACGAACCTATGGCACTGGTGCCAGAAGTGGCACTCGGAGCCATTTCTGTGGGCACTCAGGTCATCACCCCATGACAGAGTTTCCCAAATAGGACCAAATCCACCAAATCTTCCTGCAGTCCCAGGCAACTTAAGAGATGTTGCTCTTAGCGCTATTTTAAAGTGACGCCTCATTGGCTGTTTGGAACTTCGGGGAAAGTGAGAAGGTGTTGACAGAACTGCAATACCTTTCGAAGTCCTCATTCTGGACCCACCATTCTTCCTCTGCACAGAGACCCTAGAGAGAAGCAACAATGATAGTCTGAATGTGCCCTCCTTCTTTCAACTGTATTGATGGCCTCAGGGAGCCAATACGATTGAAAGATGTGGAACAACAGGTAGCAATAAGTTACTGCTTAAAATGCCATGTTGGCACTTCACAGTAAATAAATGGGTTTTGATTGTAGTTTGGGCACTCTGTCTCCAAAAGGTCCGCCATCACTGGCTTATACTGTCCTGTTAGGTCATCTGCATTATTACCTTTTCATGGTGCAAAGAGCCGGTGCAGCCATGAAACGGGCGTGATCCAGTTTTGTTTCGGCCGGTGACGATAATTCATAATGTCATTATTATTTTGTGACAGTTCATGTACTGCCACAAAATAATTTTGTTATGAATTATCGTCGGAGTTGCTTAATTGAAGTGGCCGGCTGAATCGCAACTGCATCAAGGCCACACCGTCTATTCGCACGCAAATGAACGTACTCCACTCTTTATTACATTATTTATTACATTGAAATACTCAGTCCTATAAGAAGGATAAATGTTAGGCCTCACTTACACAACTGTATTCGTTTTGCAATCCCTTTTTTTTTGCTGCCGTTCATGTAACCCGTATGCAACCATAAGCGAGCCGTATCCTTAAAAAAAAGTACGCGGGACGGCAGTCCTGGGCAACGCACCGCACGCATGCACTTTGCATTCTCGTAGACTTCTATGGAGACCCTACTGCAAAACATCAAAAAATTATATATGTTCTAGTTTTTGTGTTGCAGTCTGGAGGCCAGTTCCCGATGCAGTGAGAAATATGGCGTATATCGTATAGATAGGCATATTTCCCATTAAAGTCAATGGGTTGTGTTTAAGACTCCAAATAAAATGTTTTAGTGGCCGTTTTGCGTCTAAAAAAAACGGTTATGTGCATGAGGCCTATGATTGTGAAAAATGCAATGGGATAGAAACTACATAGTATAATATGTCAGATTTTCCACCATTGTACAGTAATCCATGGTAAGAGATACACAGCCCTGGATATACATGAACACTCAGTAATGTGTCCTTCCCCTTTAAGAGCAGCTCTCAATACTGTTTTACAAAATTTCACGCACTGTTTGTGCTCCTGGCTCTGTAAGATGTTAAATAATACAAATTGGGTGCAGATTCTCTCCAGAGCAGGGAGCCGCACAGAAGAAATTGACGTGTTTTCCACAGATTTCTGCATCTTTGAAGTAATGGAAGCAGAAAAATAAGACTGGTTATAGGTGCGACGCTAATCTTTGATTTCTCAAAGTGAAAGACTCAAGGGGCTGGGGGAGGAATAAGGAAATGTGCGGCGGCGTTCGCTGCGCTGTGGTGGGAATCTCTGATTTTCTTCTACGTTTTAGCTTCATGAATACTTGACATTTCTCTGGTGTGATGTTCTGCTTTACCGAGAGAAACTGATGGTCCATTGATCCAAAGGCATCATGTTCATGACTTCATTGTGGTTAAATAGGTTCCCACTTTACTACACAGACATACATGTAGATCCCACCACATGAAACCTCAGCCTGATGGGGGTTATCCCATCCATGTTCATGGTGATGGTGGAATAGTGCCACTCTTGTGCATTGGTTGCTTCTGGTATTGCAGCGCAGAGTTATTGTACCTCACACAACCTTTATACAGGTGCGGCTCAATTTTTGGAGACAAACATCCATGTTTTTTTTACATCAGGAATACTCAGGTATTGGAATGCTGAGAATTATACTATGAATATTAACAAAGTAAAGATTTTTTCACATACAAGAAGGTTCAACATTTTCCTTTTTTCTTGATCCTTCAGAATCATTTACATGTAGGAGTGACATGAGTATTTTCCTCCAATTTACTAGTGCTCTCTCCGACAGCAATTGGTGATTTTTTTTTATTTTCAAACTATTTTTCATCCGTTCAGATTACCTGCCTTTTAGTTCAAAAACTTTTCCGCCAATCAATGTTGAACCTATCTAGAAGCGGCCAGATATTTCCCATTTTAGAAGCCTTTCTTTTTTTATCCACTCTTTTTCTAATTACTAATCATGAAGACAAGATCATTCTGAGGATCTGCCCAGAATACGCCTTTCGTGAATCCAACCATGTTGTATGTTGTCTTCATATAGAGCTACATCCATGGAACCACTTAGATGGCGGCTTTAGATCCAACCCTTCTCCTAAATGCCTGGCATATATCTCTGAATTTATGTAGTCCCAATGAATATTTTCTATCTTTTTGTCTCATGCAATCTATGAACTGGGCTGATAATTGATTGATATGAAAATTTGATGCGCCTATAGCTTCCTTCATCCCCTGGATTGTGTCGTCTCCTTGCCTCTGTAGTATTACAGTGACAGGCGCAGGCACTATGGGGGGATTACCCCTATATTCCTGAGTAAGCTGCCTGGGCCTCCTGATGGTGAGATTGGGCAGCTCTCGCTAATAGAAAGCATCCAGCTGTTGTGGATCATCACATGTTGGGGGGGAGCCTACATAACACCAGCCGGCTGTGCTCCTCTGGAGTCTTATCTTGGCTTCAGTCACATCTATATAGTAAATGAGACATACATTTCCTGGGGTTTTCTTCAAACATATTTCTCTTTTTTTATGACTGGCCTGCAAAGCTTACACTTCATTCATCCGCACAAGATTGTTCCGTCTTGCCTTTCCAGCCACCCTTTCTCCAAGACACCTTCCCGTGGAATTTCTCCCAACACTCCCAGCTCCCTTCCAGCGTTTCCTTTGTCTTCTCTCCCTTCTCTTTCAAACCCCCCCACCCCCAAAGTCCCTCCCCTCCTGCAGTTAAAGATTAATTATGATCTATCATTTAGTGGGGCAGTAATGGGCCCCTCTGGCGGCTGGAGGGTCTCTGGATCCAGTGTCACACTGTCACCATTTATTCTGAGCTGGTCCCCTCCTTACATCCCCAGCAGAATAAATGACTCTCTTTTGAAGTGCATAGCTGGGAGCATCGTGAGAAGGAGGCGCAAACGGGGCACTGGCTTTACACCCTTTTACTAATTCACTATATTTTTTTGCAACTGGTAAATATCACACTTATATGCTTACTGGTAGCAGATGGAAAACAGAAATATATATATATATATATATATATATATATATATATGTATATATATATATGTGTGTGTGTGTATATAATATAGATTTATTTAAAACACACACATATTATTATATATATATACACACACATTATATTATACACACACATTTTATACACATATAAATATATGTATACACAAATTTATATATACAGTTATTAAATCAGTGTGAGAGTGTATAAATAAGTATAATATGCCTCGCAGACTTCAGCTACCCCCACCCCTTTTAGTGTCATTTGTCGTCCCTTTGTCCGCAGAATTGTTGATGAAAGGGTTTGTAACCCCATTATAACAGACCTTCCTATAAAGATATATTTATCATGTTTTCTACAGTGCTTTTGTTCTGCTAAATAAAGAAGTTAGAGAGGGGAGAGAAAAAAACTCCCCAGCTCAGCACATAACCTTGTATTGTCATTTATCATGGCCTGCGCTATGTGCTGAGCTCTACAGAATAGTGCCGGTGATGGTTGGGGGGTAGTTGGGAGAGGGAGGTGACGCTGGCTAATTTTTTTTTTTCTTCATCTACATCTGATTGTAATCTGAATATATAAACATAATAGAAAGAAATACATAATAAAGGGTGCAGAGAGATGTGATCCCCAACATTTTATTACCAGCGCTTACCACAACTATATCAGTTTAGTGTTGTATATAGTGCATGTTCAAAAAAGGGACGATTTCTGCTACCATGTGCATCTAGCCTTAGTTTGAGCACATGAATAAGTGTAATATTATATATGTACACATACACACTTATGGTAGTGGAAATCGTCCCTTTTTTGAACATGCACTATACATATATGCCTTTGGCAGGGGTTACAACACTAAGCTGATAATATTACACTTATTCATGTTCTCAAACTAAGGCTAATGCACATGGTAGTGGAAATCGTCCCTTTTTTGAACATTCCCTAAACACAGTTAATTTTAATTGATCAGTTATTTTAATGGACTGTGCGACTGATTTGTTAAAAACTAGAGCATGTGCTGAAATGTTTTTTATGGATCGCTCTTAAGCTACAGTCCAAGAGGACCTATGAAAAACAGATTCTGACTGGGATGTAAGTCGGCCCCTGCTGTAGCTTCACCAGCTGTTACACTGTCTCCCCTCTTGCATGCTCCCTTACACTGCCCCCCCTCTGCTTTCTGTAATGTCACACAGTGGGAGTGATAATGTGCCTGTGAACACTATAACAGCCTGTGAAGCTGCATAACGGAGGGGCTATGATTTGCCCCCCCCCCCCCTTCCCTTCATTCTGGCTCAAAAGTTGATTTTAGAAGTAAGGATGTCATGGATAACAAATATAGGAGGTATTACAGACTTAGGCTGGATTCACACTGCCGTTGCCCGCCGTACTGTAGGACGGCGAGCGCACGGGGAGAGGAGGTGGTGATCGCTGCTCACTCCCGCCCCTCTCCATAGGAATATACAGTATGGCGACATGTCCTATCTTTTCATGGGGTACGGAGCGGTATGGCGCCGCACCGCTCCCATAGGGTGCTTGCGCCCATTGCCGTCTATGGGAGATGTATATCGGCCACATATACGTCGGCCATATATAAGTCCCCCATATGCAGTGTGAATGTAGCCTTAGAGTTGTCCAAAAAATTAAAAACATTACTCCTTTCTTCAAAAACAGTGCTACACATGACTAGGTTTGTGCAAGTCATCTATTAGAGAGAAATTGAACTTATTTATGATACCACATACTACCCATGGTCAGGAGAGGAGCTGTTTTTCAATTTATGGACAACCCCTTTAAGTGTGCCCCAATGAGAGGCCATGTTGGCCATGTACTTGCACCCATGGGTCAGAGAGGTCTTCTGCTGCTTATTACTTGTTGTTGTGACATAACAATGGTGTTTTTTGTTTTGGGACATTTGCGTCATTAATATGCCAGGGGCCGGACTAGAAATAATGTCTATATAGAGGAAGAGCCAAAAGGATCAATCTATTATTGGTCCCTCTGATCAGCCCCACTCCTTCTTCTTTCCAATCACACATTCATGCCATATGCTGGGCATTGCCAGCCAAAAGTCCAGTCATCCCCCATTCGGCCAGCCCTCAGCTCATGCCTATGGTTTAGTCACAGACTATCCGAGCTATGTGATTCAGATGCTATCTCTGATGTGCCTCAGGGGGGAAGTTTACTGGGAAGATGATGTCATTTCACAGTATTTACAGCAAAGAAATCTGAGTTTCGTTACCCTCCCCTAACACACCTCACCGCTGTGCTTTATTGTGTCAGTAAGTATGTGTGCTATGGAAAACCGCCAAGTGGACGAGATTCACATCACAGACGGTTAAAAAAGATCTCGCTGTAATAAGCCGGCGATTGGAGTCCTCACTAGTAACAAAAACTAGAATAGCCTCGGCCATTGTGAAAGAAGTGTTCACCCCATGCCTCCTATACACACAGTATACACAGTACAGACCGGCCGAAATGTATAGATAGCTGTAGGCCATGACCCATAGTTTACTGTTTTACATCATTTCTATCATTCTCATATATAGCAAATTATATTATTGTATATTTCAGTTCTTCTTAACACAACATCAATAACTCGCAGCTAAATTTTAACCCATTGTTGCAGTCCATTCCCTTGACCAGCTGTGTTGGGAGGAGTTGCCAGAAGTCCCATTTGAGCTTGGGTAATAAATCCTGGACTGCTTCATCCCAGGAGGGATCCCCCCCCCCCCCCCATCCCCTCCTTATTTTATTACCCAGCTTCCTTGCTGCCCCCATCCTGGGATCTAAAGCCAGCTAATTCTATAGGGGTTATAAAAAGACTTTCATGTGCATATAAAGCCCTCTCTCCACCCATTGCCCTTACCCCCTAACCTTCCCCTTGAGTTGTCTGAAAACTATCTCATCCCATAGTTGTAATTTTCCATAACAAACACAGTCTTTTTTTCTGTGAATAGACTTTGCATGGAAGCTGCTATATATCATTTGTAGGTGCTATACATTGTTCCCGGGAGCATAGACATTCCCACCTTAGGGGACCGTTTGCTTGTTTTCTCACAAGAGTCTAGTGAATTACAAGTCGGCTTTCACTACCACTGAGACGAAATGGTTTGTCAGCTCCATCATAAGCTTCCACTTGCCTTGTAGTTGAGTATTTCCTCTGTACTAAGGATTATAATGAGAAAGAATTTGTAGCCTGAAACTCAATATATTGTGTATTGTATGCCTTTTCATTGTTAGGAAGCATCTCACCACCTTCATGACGTTACGATTCCTGTGAGAGGGTACATATGTCTCTGAGTTCAGCTAAAAACTATACAAATATATAGGCAATGATATCCATGCTTTGCCTTCGATAACATCACCAATTCCTTTAGGGTAGATTTGTTACCCTAATGTTTTTGAGGGTTTTTTTGTGGCACAAGAACATATGGCCACAAAGACCTTCGGCCTTCAAAAATATAGGGTGCCCTTATTACGTGCAGAATGCAGACCACCACCTACCTATATGGTCATCTCTTCTTTTGAATGTTCTAGACATGTTTGTGTATGTTATCATCCATCTATATACACATGGCTTTTGTTTATTACTACATCTTCAGAGCGTTTCTCCGAGAAGAACAAACCTTGAAAACAAAGTAAATAGATAAACTAACAAACAATGAATCCTTCTCCTACAGCTGGCCAGAAACATGACTGCTGAGAAGTTACTTGATCCATGATCTGATATTGTTTGGATTATCTTAACAATAACCAATTGTATCATAAACAAAAACATATTTGACCACATAAAGATGTTGATGCTACAGTCAGATCTCTGGAATATTCCTGAATATTCTGGAATACTCACAAAACACTTGCATCAACAACAGTCAGCAACAATCAGTAGATTAATGTCAATGGAACCTGGAGCCCCTCCGGCTCATTTGCATAATTGTTAAAACCTTTTTTTTTAATAAAACAAGGGCTTAAGAAGCTCAAAAAAGAGCAGATCCTGTCAAATAGGGCACACACCAGCATGTTACTGTGCTTGTTTTACAATCCTTCATCCTGGTGGTAGATTTCCTTTAAACATATATTTTCATACTCCCTAAATCGGCACAGAAAGTTTTGACTTAAATGTAGGCTTGTCTGATAAGTACATGATGAGTACAAGCTCCTCCCCGCTACACTTTAATTACGTTTATAAAATCAATGTAATGTAATTATGTTTAGAAAATGCATCCTTAAAGGGAACCTACCGCCACAACTCCTATACCTATAAAGGAAGAACGGGTGGTAGGTACAGCTATAGGACATGAGGATAGCCTTTTTATGGGCTAATCCTCACGTCCCCACAATCTTTTCATAACTTTTATTTGGCTAATATGTAAATATTCTAAAGAGGCAACTGGGGCGTGGAGGAGCCGGAGCTGAGGCTACACATCGCGGCTACTCCACGCCCAGTAGCCTCTTTGTTCTTCCTACCAGAAATCTTTGGCGCGCAGCTCCTCGTAGCTGTGTGCCCTCATCTGAGAAACCTGCCGTCTGCGCATGCGCAGAACAGCAGGCCCGTGTCTGCACGGTCACTGCTCCGGAGCCATTGCACGGCAGGTTTCTCGGACACGCAGGATGAACAAGGGAGCTACTGGGATACTCCGCGCCCCAGTAGCTGCTTTAGAGAATTTACATATTAAAAGTTATCAAAAGATTGTGGGGATGTTAGGATTAGCCCTTAAAAGGGCTATCCTCACGTCCTGTAGATCCACCTACCAAAAGATCTACATTTATACGGACTGAGCCCTCTCCATACAAGGTGGGCATTTGCTGCATATTACAGCAAACACCCACTGGTAACACCAGCAGTTGGCCCTTTCACTGATCGCGGTTGTTATACACGCCACCATATTGGATTTGATCGCTGCTCCCTGTGAAGTCATCGGGGGGTGGCGATCTGTTACTATCATAGCCTCGGGTCATACAAGACCCGAGGCTGTCTTGTTTTAGGCTATCTATAGCTATGTCGGATTTGCACATTGTAATAGATCACGTTTAAAATCCCCATATACTACTACAGTACAGTAGTATATATACTAGAGTATTGCAGTATATGGTAGGATCAATCAGACAACCTATGGTTAAGGTACCCTAGGGGTGTCCGAAAAATAGTAAAAAAAAAAAAAAAAAAGTTAAATTTAAATTTTAAATTTTAAAAAACAATTCAGATCACCCCCCTTTCCCTAGAACTAAAAATCATAAGCATGTTAGACATCTCTGCCTCCCAAAATGTCCGATCTACCAAAATATAATAACATTTTTTTCCCGGTGTTTAACCCAGTAGAAGAAAATAGCTCCCAAATTCGAAAATGCCACATTTTTGACATTATGAAAAACATAAAAAATTCTATAAAAATTGACCAAAAGGTCGTACAGTTCTAAAAATGGTGAAATGTTACTAGTGCCAGAGGATGGCAAAATAAAAATCCAAGCCCACAAGAAAACATTTTTCCTCCAGTTGTAATGCATTTGGAATTTTTTATCGCTTCCCAGTACATGGCATGGAATATCAAATACCATTTGATTATGGATTTTTAAAGGTGGGGAGTGAAAAAAGAAATCGCAAAAAAACGAAAAAGGGCCAAGTCGTTAAGGGGTTAAAGGGACTAGATCTTACCCAATGAAACTACTAGCATTGTCAGGCAAGGTATTAAATGTCCTTTCTGTAATCCCCTCTATTATATATAATCATACCCGTTTATTTATAAAACATCTCCTCCAAAGCCATGTGAAAATGAGCAGAGAAGAGTCATGTTTTGCACAAATTTCTTCAGTTTTAGAAACCATGCTTTTGATGTGACATTAAAGATAATAATCTAATTTTTTGGACTTATGGTTCTGTGATCTATAAATTGGGAGATGCAGGCAGTTAAAAAATAAGCAGGAGCAGGATCTTTCTCTGAGGCTAGCATTTCCAACTTATGTAACTGACTGCCTGTATCTCAGGTTATGTTGATCACAGAACCAGAAGCCTGTTGCCACCTGAAAGATGAGAGTCTTATCTACAATATGACACTGATATGTTACTAAGTACTATTGAACTAAAGATGCTTCCCCTTCAGCCTCTGAGCCTGCCTCATCTGAGACAAAAAATGACTCTTCTCTGCTTATTTTCACATGATTTTTTTTATAGGTAAATGGGTGAGATTTCACATCAGAATTCTAGAAAATACATTTCATTCCCAACTTAGGGATGCTGGTAGTTTAATAGGGTAAAATCTGGTGACCTGATGATCTACAAGATGGGTTGCTGAGTCTCAAAAGTCTGTTGTTGATGAACCGTGTTCTGCAGAGAAGCTTTGGGAGATTTCATGGTCCCATGAAATGATAGGTCAACCCTATGCAGAGCCAAAGCATACATTATAAAGATCCTCCAGGTGGTTGTTTGCCAGAAAAATTGAAAAAAAAAAAACAACTGAAATTATATGCATGATCTGTCAGTACACATTGGATGGTTGTCTGGCTGATCCCAGCAACTCCCCCAATACACATGCACCCTCACCCAAAAAAAAACACCAAAATATCTTACAGCTGTGACATTTTCAGGATAGAAGAGGCCAGTCCTGTTGAAAGTAGCAGATTTGGCTTTACACATCTAATGTGAATGCTTTGATTTCCGGAATGTTATGGGTGTGATCATAATACTTCATTATTTGGTGATTCTTGAAGGTTACATCTACAATATGTGACACCTAAGAACATGTCCCTATATATAATAATATTCCAGTGGATGTATTTTATCACAGTACTTCATAAGAAGCACAATTTCCTTATTGATAAAAAAAAAGAAACAAAGCATGACTTGTCTGCAGAGCTGACAATCTGTGCTAATCTCTGTGATTGGCCATCTATCCATGTCTGTATATGTGACAAGAGCAGTAATGTGATGTATCCCAGACTAATATCCTGGTGGTGAGGAGTGCAGAGGGGTCACAGAAGGAGGGGTCAGTCCATTACAAAATATGCAGTAGGGGGGTGGGAAAGTCTGTGATGTCACAAGCCGGGAGAAGGAGCTGGTTGGGTCATTTGGAGGTGAGGACAGAGGTTCAGGGAGAGGTCACATGCATGATATTAGGCAAATGAAGGGGGTAGTGATGGAAAGGCATTTAGATCATTGCCTGCTGCTAAACAATACACATGAGTTTGGGATTTGGGAAGGACAGGCCTTTGTTGGGACTGACTGGTGTGTCACTACAGGCAAGGAATAGGTTAAGAGTTAGGAGGGGGGGTTGGGGGTGTTGACTTCCAGGGCTCAGCTGCCTTCAGTCCATCAGAATGGAGAAGGGAGGGGGGAAGAGCCGGTGAAGTCTGCAGCACAGAGCAGTGTGCATATGTGACACTACAAGCCAGGAATCCCCTGTACTACAGGATCTGCACCTACCTCCCATCCACATTCCCTCATTATCCGGGATCTCCGCATACTACAGGACCACAAGGTACGTCCTCCATTCTCTACTACTACTGGGAGAATACAACTAGGTGTTAATGATCCTGCTGGGATCCGTATAAGGAAATCCGACCTACAACTGAATCCTGGAATCTGGAACCTTGTATTTACATCCAGGATTATACCTATAGAGGATTTCCCGTCTCCTACGGCTTGTGTGTCTTACACAGACAGCATCACTAGGAAATTCCTGAGCATTTCCATCTAGGAGCCCGGCATCTGAAGCACCGAATCTCCCATGTTATTGGTCATCCCTAAATCCATTGGTAATCTCTCCTTTGAGGACTGCATCCTACCAGAGAATTAGAAGGACACCCATTTGCTCTAAAGAGATTTTCCTTATTTAAGACTTTCTATTTAGACACGAGCTGACCATGCCAGGCAACCCTTTTAATCCACAACCACTCTCCCTAATTGACCTACCCCTCCCGTTCCTGCTAATGGAGTAGATTCCCAGCTTTGAAGGATTTCCGAGGATTCCGTGCCATCAAGACACAGATAAAACTGATATAAGAGCTTCTATCGGTGAACTGAAATCTGTTGACTGGAATTTTATCATACATTCGGCACCTATAGAAGATAGTATACAGGCCAGTATACCTCCATCTACAGGGGTTTGGATTTTAAACTTTGCACTACGTCCGTCCCTCCCCCCCTCTCCGACCATTTGATGGAATCCATGCAGAGAGTTAAAGGAATCTCCCATCAGATATTACCTCTGGATCTGTCTGCAGAAGCTCAACCCTATTCTTGAGAAACCCCTTTTCCACTGAGATTGCTCCTTCGTCCTATAAATATTTACTGCTTATATATTTTTTTTATATGAACAAGAGAGATTTGACCCTTCTTCAATTTTTTATACATTTATGGTCTTCCTACGGCTTTATTTACAATGTATGAAAATGTGGATGTACCAGGGTTGGGTACCAGCCCGACGCACTATCACATGATGGATTTCTATGCACAGAACAGGGCCTGTATCATGCCAGATAAAGGAATTGGGGCAATTCATCCTTTTGGGACACCAATCCGGAACCAGCACTGGAGCCATTCCAACCATTGTACGTAGGTAGAAAAAATATAGATGCTGTTCCTTTTAAAAAGCTTGACCTAGATCCTTAAACATGGGATAAAGGCTCCTGCACAGTACGTGTGTGAATGCTTATATACCTATATGTGTGTGTGTAATATAATTATACATTATAACATAATGTATATGTTTGTTACTGTGCTTTTCTCCTTTCATAGACGTTAAGAAAATTCTACTATAACTGGATTTAGTTGGAATGATATAGAAAAGAGCAGAATTCGTTGCATAGTAGTGTTATAGGATTATGTGCACTTTACATACAAGTTATTGGTTGTTTGCATATTTTCGTTGGCCTAGAGGTCATGAACATATCTGCACTCTTACATATTACATATGTGTATTCATTATCACACGGTAAGAAAGTCCTTGCTATGCTTTTTTGTTTCCTTAGAATTCTAGTTTATTTTTGATTATTTTGTCCTTTTCAGCCCCACTAAACACTATTGTAGTATGTCTCTTGTCTACAGTACGATAGCACTTTTCCTGGTCCTTCTCCACAATAGAGCCATTATGCTAGAAAGAAATAAAAGACATTCTCAGCCTCACTAAACCGGCTCGTAGCCCAGGCTTTTAGATGATAGCACAATTCTTCCTCTTGTATTAGTGTAACCCTTCTCTCTCTCTCTGGGTCTGGGTAAAATTCACTTTAATAAGGGTTCCTCACTCCAGCACAGGAGAGAAGTGAAGATTTTCTTCTTCTGTAATCCTGTTTGGAAGATGAGCTTAAATTCTGGTTGCGGGTTTAACCCTTCCCCTCCTAGAGGCTTATAATGGGTCTGTGGTTTTACTGCCAAAATAGATTCATTTATTTTATTATTATTATTTAAGTATTCAACCAAAAATGAAAAGGAATGAATGTTTGTCTATTATGATATCTATGTTTTGGTTTATTCAATAATATTCTACTATTTCTATGATGTTGCTGGAGATACATTATCCCTAGTAAATATGACCCTGCAAAAAGAGAGGTACATTGTTTAGGCTAGAGGTACACGATAACTTCTGTGCCAAAGTTTAATCCCATAGGAACGTATTGAGTGACATGTGATCAACCAAAACGTGGCCACAAAAATTTTGGGTCGCTGGAATGTTTTTGCTATTTGACAGTGTTATATTATGGAACACTTTTTAGGGTTCTGTAATTAAATTGATGCGGTAGTGGCACTGTATTGCAGTTCATTGACTAATATGGAGGATTAGGATTAGATAACAACAAGGTTTGGCCCCTTTTTTTCATTCTGAAGGAAAAACTAGGTCAACTTTACACATCCCCAACATTGTATAGAAAGTTTCATGCAAAAGTTTTAAAAAAGTTTTGGTGTAACTTTAGCAGATTATAGTGTTGTTAGGGTTGTCTACTTGTAGATTTTGGAGTTTTGTGGCTGGAGAGGAAATTGTTTATCAGTCAGATTGGAGCAGTGGATTGTAGCCAGTTCTGGGCAGTTGTGATGGGGGTAGCACCTACCTTACAAGGTGGCAGAGATTAAACAAGTGGTTTACCTTTGTTTTTTTATCTCATCTCTTTATCTACTGGCCTTAAGCAGGAGGGGAAGGTCTCTTCAGCACCATATAAACAGCAGTATTTATTGGCCCCCCACTGTCTGTACACAGAGGAGCCAAGAGATCAGAAGGGAATCACTGGACTCAATGACACCTCCCCCGGTACTTTCTGTACACTTGTCTGTGGGTGGGTGTTTAGTAGGGGGCATGTGTTTGTTAACAATGGGCTTTGCATTCCTGGAAAGTGTTTGTTTTCATGTGTGTTTATGGTCAAGGAAATACAAAGAAAATCCCAGCCATTCCACTACTCGAGCAGTTATACATGGTTCTACTCTGCAGGATGTATAGAGTACCAACATACTGCCATCAATATACAATGTGTGTATATGTAGATCACATACACATGTGCTTGTTTTATATGTTCCTGTTAAAATGGCCTTGCTTAGAATAGAAGAAAGGACATGCTAAATAAAAGGAGTGAGGGTGCAGGAAGAGATAACATATTGGATCTTGTATAAAGCCGAAAGAGGAAAAAACTGGTAAAAATATAATTTCTGGGAGCCTACCATGGAAGAATAATACTGTATGTACCATTTGCATAGTATATATTATCTTGAAAAGCTTGTAGTAAGCCTTCAACTTACAAGAACAAGAGTCCATATTTAGAGATAGCAACTACAGAAATGCTCCACCTTGGGATGTGCTCCATTCACTGTCTCAATCGGATGGGGCTACCCATCTTCATATAGGTAAGCGGTACCAGAAAACGGAAAGTCGTGCATGGGATTTGATAGTAAAGAGAAAAGGTTTCAGAGCAATATTTATTTCTGTAGGGTCCACCTCCTAAAATATCCAGTACAGCCAGTCCCCGGGTTACGTACAAGATAGGTTCTTTAGGTTTGTACTTAAGTTGAATTTGTTTTTTAGAACATGTATATTTTGTAAGGGTGACTTCAGACAACATTTATTTTCAAAATTGTGGCTTTTCATAGGAAGAAGAATTAACAATAAAGATTCTTTGCTGACATCTTTGTTAACTCTTACACTTCATTATTGCAGCCTTGGGGATAAAATTGGTAAGCTACCAGCATCCAGAAGTCCGTCTGTAACTAGGAGTCATCTGTAAGTCTGGTATCCTTGAAGCGGTTCTCCAGCCATATAGAAACGATCCCCTGTCCACAGCATAGGGGCTAACTTGCTGATCAATGGGGGTCTCAGTGATGGGACACCCACAGATCACAAGAATGGGGATACCCCCATTGTAGCCCACGGTAAAGAGAGCAGTCGGTAGCACATGTGCTGGCTGTTCTATACATCTCTGTAGCGCTGACGGAGATTGCAGAGCACCGTACTCGCCAATGTCCGTCAGCTGGATAGAGATGAATAGAGCATCCGGGGTACGCACGCTCTTTTCATCGGGCCCCCGTTCTGGTGTATAGGGGTTAACTTGTATGTGGCTGGAGAACCCCATTAAGTCGGGGACTGCCTGTACACAGAGGTAGAATCCTGACAATGCAGGTGAAGCTTCTTCTGTGTGCCTTCAGGACATGCACTTGGTTTAACACGCTTTATATGTGAACCTTTTTTATGGGGTCTGTCTTTTCTCCTGAAATGAATATTTTAGTAAATAACTGTATTCCCTATTATTTATTTGATTTATCAGATAAAATAACTTTTGTGATTTGCTGTTAATCCTTATAAAAATGTATGGATAGATGAACAACTTGTCCCCATTCACAATGAGTACAGGGGGTTTGCCCCTACAAAGTCTGACGCCATCCAAACATTGCCGAGGGAGACAGACTCTATAGGAACACTTGTTTGACATGGAAATGGTAACACCCAGTTGTCCATCTATTCTGGTTTGTTTGAGTAATAACAGAACAAAGCAGAACAGGTGATTCATAATTGTTTGTTTTTTTTTGTAGATAGAAGTTGTTAAGAGATTCACACGTGCGGCACCGTATCATTCCGTAGTCGGGAGAAAGATAAGACATGTCCTATCTTTCTCCGGAATACGGCGCCATGCGGCCTATATATTTCTATGGAGAGAGGCAGGGGGTGAGCAGCGTGTGAATGTACCCTTAGGCCGGCGGTGTTTTGAACCCGTTTTTGGACCGTTTTTAAGCAGTCCATTGAAAATCATCAGTTTTTGACCGGTTTTACCAATTATATTAAATAAAACAGGTCAAAACTGATGCGTTTTAAAAAACTGCATGCATTTTTCAACGAAATGCTTAAAAACGGCCCAAAAACAGGTTCAAAACACCACGTGTGCCGCCGGCCTTAGTGTGTATCACCATGTGTGTTGAGGTTCTTGGATAGAATAGTGAGAGAAGTATTGGTGACATTGGTAGTAGTGAGAATGGGAGTGGAGAACACTTCAGTCATCCTCTCTTTTCAGTCTGGCTGATAACAGAGAACACTGAAATTATATGGGATATGTGTCCAACTGCCCTCCAGGCCTACAGATTTTCTGAAGAGAGCATATGTTGTGTGTGACATACGGTGTTGCGTGCACGTGCTGGGAAGCATGACCGGAATGTTCTTAGTATTCTAAGAACTGACATAAAAAGCGCTTCTACATAAACCTGTAGGAGGGGAATCCACCACATATTACATGAATTAACCTATTTCACTTTTCATTACTCGGGGGCATTTAGCACATGTGCATTCAGAGATTTTGCTGAATATTCCTGGAGTGATTCATGAAAATAGTGTGGTTGTGTAATTTACACGTCAACGGCCATTATTTCTGCTTTCATCGGTTGTATAATATTGTGTTTAGAGTAAAAAATTAACCAATTGTGATAACTATCTAAGTTTATGCTGTTTGAGTAAAGTTGCCAATTCTACTGTGTGAAAGATACAAATCCTTGTGCTTGGAATATCACGGCACCCCAATAGTGTTATACATGTTCCCATACGCATCACTACTCTACCTTCTTACATGACTGGCAGCTCTGATGTGTGGGAACCCATGGGGAAGCTGTACTAACGCCTGTGAAAATCTAGTTTAAAGTTGAGAGTATTTTTGGCAGATACAACAAATTCATTTATTGCTAATAATACCCTCCGGAGGGCCAATGCAGTTTTTGTTCTTGTGGCAGGTGAAGAGGAAACCCCCCAACCCCACTGACTGGTATATACCCCCAAAATCTTTGGTTTCTCCCACATTTGAGAGATGGTATATTAGTTTTTGAAAGTGCTGTTAGCTGAGATAGTTTGGATTTGCATGTTCTAGATATTTCCAGCCCCGCTCCTGCAATATGCCGTAAAGGGTGTAATAATCACAATGCACCTTTTTCCAGTTTTCTGGTGAAAAACGTACTAATAGATCCATATCCAGGCTAATCTTCTTATCTTTCTTATCCATGGCCTCCTTCCTTCTAAAATCAATTTTTTAAATTATCCTTAGGAGCCAGAAGGGCTTTGGTGGTCTTACCAGATCCCCTCCGTGCTGCAGCTTCACAGGCTGTAACAATGTGCAGGATTTCTTCCCCTTCCTACTGTATAAGGATACAGCAGATAAAAGGAAGAGAGAAGTGCTGGGATAGCCGGGGGTAAGGCCCGTTCCACACTCGCAACGCATGCTGCCTGGATCACACGGCCTGAACACTACAAACCGGGACTGAACTCTCAGCATGTCAGTTCACTCCCGGGTTTGCCACGTTCGGGCCGTGTGATCCGGGCAGCATGTGTTGCGAGTGTGATGCGAGTTCACCGCATCACACTCGCAAGTGTGGAACGGCCCTAAGTGAGACCGTTTAACAGCCTGCGAAGCTACAGTATGCTTGGCTTGTTAAAATAATAATATAAATATAAATATAAATATAAGAAGATTACCATAGTAATGCGCCCGGATCTATGGGTAGGTGCCCCTGGTTTATTATGCTTAATTTTGATGGTAGATTTCCTTTAAAGGAAACCTACCACTTGAAGTGGCAGGTATAAGAGGGAACTACCGAGCACCAGCACCATAAACTGTATGGCCGAAGCTGCTTCGGCGCAGGGAGGTACGCGCTCGGCCCACCATGCGCGCGACCGTGCCCGCAGCTCTCCTTCACTTCCTATGTAGCCGCGGGCACGGTCGCACGCATGGTAAGCGCCGAGCGCGTACCTCCCTGCGCCGAAGCAGCTTCGGCCATACAGTTTAAAAAGTGTTTTAAACCGCGATACTGCGGTTTAAAACACTAACAAAAATAAGCTCCGGCACCAGCTCACCCTGAGCTGGTGCTCGGTAGTTCCCTCTTATACCTGCCACTTCAAGTGGTAGGTTTCCTTTAAAGTGTTGCTCTTTTGCTAGTTTCTTAGTTACCCCTTGATATCCTGTTGGTGTTAGTAATCGTAATTTGTTTCTTGTGTGTTTTTAGCTGTGAATTTCCATTTGTACAGCGAGATGTTTTACTCTTGTTGCCCAGAGTTACACCAGCCTTCACTTGTAGACACAATTGTCTCCAAGGCAGCAGAGCCATATCTCCTCTCTAAACAACCACGATAAACAACTGCGCCAGATGATATTAATATCTGCCTAAAAATAACTGAAGAGACCCAGGGAAAAATGTTCAGGCCCGATGTGTCTTCTGTAGAATGTTTTTTTTTATTTTTGCAGATGACTAATATATAGGTTTGCTTCAGTTTTTTAATCTATTTGACCTCAATGGCATTATAATAAAATATGAATATGTTAGCTGTACGTAAGGGGTAGGTTAATTTAGGTCTATTTTAAGCTATATGTGAAATATGGTGCAATACACAATTGGTTAATATCCTGTTATTTTAAGGTCTGCTATAATCTTTGTAGAAATGAATACTCTAGAAAATGCTGATAGAAATTGGGGTGTGCTTAGCTAAAGATTTTGTCTGGGGGTAGTCACTATCATAAAGCTTCATAGACAGGGCAGAGTTCCTCCCAGTCAATAGTGCACCCTTCTGGCCCCATATTTTCATATAAAGTAAGGAAAATACTGTAATATTCCCTTCAATGGAACATGCTTATAGGAGTATAATAGGGCTGCTAGTGTGACTGTAGATAGATGTGTGATTAGCTTTGCTTGGGGACTAACTGCCCACAATAGGTCAAGGTAATTCACCAGAACTATGGTTAGCCTTATATGTCTCCAATCCAAGTATAAGTAACTCAGTGAATAGAACAAAATCTCAGGCTTAGAGATGGCCCCTTCCATTGTATGGAGGACCTTCATATACCGTACATATCCCCATACCAGAAGTCATGACTTGCCATTCAGTCTTATTGCGCCGTTCATGCAAATGTGGCCACTGAGGCCAATTTATTTTTTATAATTGCTATATTCTACTCCATGTATACAGTGCTTGGGTAGTCTAAGGCGCTACTCGCACCCTCCTTCTAGATGTATCAGGCAGGGGGTGACTTAAACTTACTTTCAAAGCACAGTGTTCATAGAGTAGTCTGAGAAGCTGGTTTATACAAATTTTGATTTCACAGTATTTTAACTATATATAATGTATTTATTGTGAATGGAAACATCATTTTGCAGCATCAGTCTCTCATGGTTTGTCTTGTACTATATACAGAATATACATATGTATGTCTCTCTAGGGTTGCCTTGCACTATATACTGGATATATGAATGTCCCTCCTCAGTTGCCTTGCACTACATACAGAATATATATATGTATGTGTGTCTCTCCAGGGTTGCCTTGAACTACATACAGAATATATATATATATATATGTATGTCTCTCCAGGGTTGCCTCGCACTACATACAGAATATCCGCTGCATATATTTGAGTTGCTTAGTTGCCGGTCTGGTGATGTAGTTGCAGCATGTGACCTTTTTGATAGGATTAGCAGCGATTAGCCCAGTACAGACTCTGCAGAGTCAGAGCTTCTATACACTGAACAGAGAATTTGTACTTGGGATGTCACCCAGCCACATGTCCATTTGTTCCCACTACCCCTCCTCCCCCGCCATTACCACCTTCTTCCTTCCTTTGTAATGCAGGATCTTCCCCTCCCAGGCACAGATAACACAGGAATCTCTGCATTGTGTGGCCTCTGACCTTCTGTGCTTATCTAGATGAGTATTAAAGGGAGGAGCTGCTAGATATCACCAGAACAGGAGGCACAAGTTCTATAACCCTGGACATTACCATCACAGCCAGAGACCCAGAGCTTTGTTTACCTCCCATAGACTATAGACAATAAGTGATCAGATTTAGTGCAATTTTTTTTATATTTGTCAGAGGTAATTGCCACAATTCCATATGGACTGACTCTTGGTTCTCCACAGTAGTAGATTCCTGTCCACCGTATGTAACAATTGGATATTTCATCGAATGTAACCACACACAAACTCAGCCCAACACTCAGCTCACTTGTTACTCATAGTAGATCCCGATGCACAGACATCTGTCCCAAAGTTCAGCGCATTGTTGTCAAAATACAGCACAACGCTCCGAGATTGCCCCACAGAACTGACACGTTTCGACTTTGGTCAGACCATGAGTAAGACTGTGTAATCCAAACATGTCTGTGTTGTGGGGCAATCTCAGAGCGTTGTGCTGTATTTTAACAAGAATTTGGATTAATAAAGAAGAATTTTATGTTTTTCCTAATTGGATATTTTCTGTTGACTCCAATAGGATATATGTTTGGCCATACAGAATAGATCGATGTTGGCCAAGTGCTTATGCACCAAACAGAAATCTCCTCTGGATGAGCGTGTATATGGTCTGACTGCAGAAAATATAAATAAAGGACGTGTACTATATTTTGTCATATTACAACAGCGCGCTCCCCTCCCCCCTATAGAAAGCCTCTATCGTAATATGACAGAATATAGTACACGTCCTATATTTTGCATGGCTATGGTCATGGTCATATGCATGGCTATGGTCAGGGCTAAATCCAACAGTACTGATCCTTGGTAAATATATCATATTATCAGAGCACTTTCTTTCATTTATTATTTCAATTGTTGCTATGATGAAGCAGAATGAATCAGTACTAATATATATTAAGGTCTAAGATAAACCCATCAGATATGGATGATTTTCATTGGATGGTTTCATCGTTCTGAGCTGTGACTTATCCGTTGTGTTTGTTCCATAGACAAAACAATTTTCTTTAGTTATGACCATATTCCCATGGAAAACACTAAGATAAGAACATAATTCCCCCCAGCAAAAAATAATCCACAATACACAAGTTGTTTTCGGAATCTGTATTTTCCTTCATAAAAAGTCTGTTTAAAAAAATCTGGCTTGTAAAAAGATAACCTCTGGCCCAGAGGCATTTAAATAATGGATTTGTCCGAATGTCTGGATTTGTGCTGTCATCTTCCAGTGACATCCTGCTTCCTGAGGTCATGCTCTCATTGCTCTAATTTATAGCCAAAGACAGCTTTGTGCTACAGGGAAAATGCTGTTGTGTGCTGGCTCTTCTTTCTGGATGGGATGGCGCAGCTTCCTGTGCTGCCAGATACCTTCTACTAATGTTATTTACTCAGAGATCAGTAGTATGAAGAGTCAAAGTGCAGCTGATATTAACTCTGAGACAGCCAGGACTCCAGACATTAAAGGGCATTTGAAGTTAGAGCTTAACCCCTTTACCACCTCCTATACGGTCTTCTACATCGGTCACTAAGGGGCCTTAAATTAGGCCCAGGGGCTTCTTTGTGTTTGTTAATGTACACATAGATGTCACTGAATCCATATCAACCAGACCAAATAAAAAAGTGCCTTATTAAAAATACTAAAAGAAAAAACACTTCAAAGTGTGCAATTTTTTTTTTTTTCTTTTTGGTTCTCCATCTTCAAAAATAGAAATAAAAACGGAGCAATTAGTCATTTGTAGAAAAAATACTGGAACCAATGAAAAGAATAACCCATCTCAGAAAAGAGAAGCCCTCCTCACTGAGCCCCGTTTGTAGCAAAATAAAAATGTCATGGGTCTAGAAACAAATTTCCCTTTTTGTAATAAGTGTTTTTATCATGCAGAGCTTGAAACATTTTCTCGAATCGTAAACTAGAAGAAATCCTGTGATATATGGCGCACAATATATACTGTAAAATTTATCATGTAAAAAGCCACTTACAGTATTGCTGCTCCCCATTCCCATTTCTCCCCAGAATGAATTAATAAAATATGATCTATAAGTTTCACACAACATCGCCATTAATATCTAAAAATCGTCCCACAAAAATAAGCCCCAATTGAAAGAATAATAAAAAAAAAGTTACTGTGACAATGGGAAACTGCAATTCAAATGACTTAATGTCCCATGTGAAAAAACATAGCCGCTTACACCATTATAATAAGGGTCTGTGTGGGCAATAGGAGTGGGATAGGATTTTCTATTGGTTCATACAAGATCTATATCCGGTTATTTTTCATTGATTTGAAGGGTTGCTCTATTACACTTTACTGTACTGCTGCAAAAGCCTGAAAAGGATTCCCTGCTGTGTTTTTCGGTCAGAGCCCCAGCAGTGAGATCCTTCCTAGCAATGTAATAGAGTGAACCTGAGCAGACCGATCCCAACCTGCATGAGAGCCTGCGCCAGAAACCAGGTATTATTCATGCTCAAACTATTTCTTGTTTATCTTGTGTGAGTGACAAAACGTTTTGTGCTTTCAACGTGGGTAATAAAATTTGGGTTACATCCAGAATCCACTATTTATACTGCGCTATTCATTGAGTCCTGTGGGCAGCAGGAAGACGCGTATTACACCCGTAGAAAAAAATTCCTGGACCATCGATATGTATGTCTGGGGTTCATTGGCCGCGTTGGTGGGGGATGCTACCATCTGTGCCCAGCGCCTGTGTTTTCTTCAATTCAGACAAAACTGCTTCCAGCTTGGCAATGCCGTGTGTAATTATTGTTTGTCTATTTATATCCTGTCTACTAGTTGTATGGGTTATGCCTAAGCCCTTGACACGTTGTCTTCCATTGTTGTGTCTGGTTGGAAGGTAACCAATATGGCCGACATCTAAGCTACCACTGCTGTCATACATTGCCCTTATACCCACAAAATCTGCCACGTTTTTGGATATGTGAGCTTTGGGAACCGAGTTATATCTGTGTTTATTGGTTTATATTTATTGTGGGAACCATATGGCCCAGCCTCGTATACAGTGTTATAACCGTAAGGTGAGGATATAACCGGTAAGAAGGAGGGCTATATAACGCACATAGGTTTAGAAAAACATGTTGTTTTTAGAACTCCACCATCGCTGTCCACAGCTTGTGTTTTCTACTATTTTCATCCACTTCAATAGAACTAAACTGACATAACACATAGGAAAGCAACCACATTTTTTTATCTTGTACATTCTTTTTAATCCCGGAAACATTACTTTTTGATGATTTTAATCCATGAGGTCAATGGTGCCTAGGTCATTACTTGTCTATACATTGGACATTATAATGTACAGGCACATGAGGTTTTTCTCTACATTCATAAAATAGGGAAACTGTCATCAAAATCATAAACCAGGAATATGTACTAATGGAACCAGGCACTGTGACTGTGCTATCCGTCTTGAATTTGTTCTCCTTCCTTCTACTAAAATCAACTTTTTAGCCAGAAGGGCTCTGGGGGGGGGGGGGGGTGTTATCAGAGCCCCTCAGTGCTGTAGTTTTACAGGCTGTTACTCAGTGCCGGAGCACTGTGTGCGATTTCAAAAAGCGGTGGGGAAGGAGATGCGCTCCTGAACAGTGTAACAGCCTGTGAAGCTGCAGCACAGAGCGACTCCCCCCTGACCCTTCCATTAGCATAATTTTAAAGTTAATCTTCGAAAGAAGGAGGCCATGGATAACAAATTTAAGAAGATTACCACAGGCACGGTGCCTGGGTCTATGAGTAAGTGTCCCTGGTTTATCATACTTGTTTCTGCGAAACTTGAGTTCAGCGAAATGCGGAGGACGGACTGAAGAAAATCAGCATTGAAAAACTGAAGAAAATTCACATATTTTAGGTTGTAGAATTGGCCTATTCATTTGCAGCAAGCCTAACAAAACCCTGACTGTGAATTAGTGAGTGATTTTCATCATAAACTGATGAAAAGTTTTCAAGCTCTCATAAAATCACTCTAAATTAGTTATTAAAAGGAAGTTATTTCTATATTTAAGCCATATAATGACTTCAGTCACTCTTATACAGTGGGATGGTCCTTACATATAGCCGCTGGTTATGATATATAGATAATATAGAGCCGTTGCCCATAGCAACACTCCAGATATCCATAGTAAAAGCAGCGATCTGATTGGTAGCTGTGTATGACTACTCCACTTGTCCGGCTGATTTGGTTGCCATGTGTTTTGGACTATTGATTAGATAGCGGGAAAGTGCTGTCTCCTCTACTTATCTGACACTTCCTTGAAGTTCATTGAACGTAAGTTGAAACTGCTGGAGCCGACAATAATAGAGGACGGGCCCGTCCTGCAGGAATTACTGTTTGCCAAGTTGTGTAAACATCCTATTACTTGTACCCGAGGAATCGTGTTCCCATTGTGCTCGGATATTACATTGATTAGTGTTTATACCTGTCAGTCACGGACAACACATGATGGGGGTCATGTTTACAGCGGGGTCAATACTGTCACTATCAGTCATTTACTCCACACAGGCGCTGTTCAGCCTGCTCCGCCTGTTTCATGAATAAAATATTAGAGAAACCTGTACAGTCCTCACTGTCACACTATGTAGTCAGCATGGCGTTGAGTCTTTTAATGCCATATTAGTTGTCTTAATGAGCTTGTGATGCTGCGTAATGCCTATGGCATGTGTCAGTATTATACGGCTTCTGTGACCTGAAAACATACCAATAATCCTACTAGGGGTCAAGTCACACTCGGCAAATTTGTTTTAAGAATTGTAGATGATTAGAACAATTTTGCCTCGAGTTAACATACCCTAAAGTGTCAGAAATGTTGGTTTATTAGCAAGTGCCAAATGTCTGTTTTGCGGAGTGGGCACAGCGATAGTCCTGTTTTATAATGACACTCTATTGTCTATGTACAGTAATAACATAGATTGCATTCTGGTTATGATTTAAAAGATGTGGTAATCGTCTTATATTTTACTATCCATGCCCCCCTTCCATCTAAAATCAAACCCTAAAATTATGCTTATGATGGAGAGTAGTTTTACTAGAGCCCCTCCATTCTGAAGCTTCACAGGCTCTTACACTGCACCACAAAGAGGCTCTTGTAGCACCCTTAGCAGCCCTTCTGACTCATTTTAAAAGTTGATTTTATAAGGAAGGAGGCCGTGGATAAGAATTATATGAGTTTATAATGCTTGATTTTGTTGAGTGCCCCTTTTCATAATGCATTGCCTAACGGAGCAAACTCCATAGAGAGCTTATTTGGACAAGCGTTTTGCAGGTCCATTTTCTATGTGTGATCAGTAATGGCATCCTGATCCATTATTTTCTAGGGATTTATTCACAATTTTTTTCGCTGAACATATATCAGTGAGAAAAAATGCAGCATTTTTTATGCATGTGGACCAAGGACATCCATAGTGTGGTCTGTTTTTTTTTTCATCGCAGATGATGCTGAGGATCCTAGGTTTTTTTTGCCATTTAATTTGAGCCAATTATCCCTTTTTTTTTGTGGATGTGAAAAAACCAATGCCATGCAGAAGTAAAAATAAAATGATACAGATACAATCCTGACACAACACAGTATAAAAACAAATGTGTTTTTGCAGATGCAAAACAGACACAACTGTATGCTGCATGCTTGGTACAATGTGACCCCTAGACTATTGTGGGTGCTGCACTACAGCTCTATAAACCACACATAGTACTTATAAAGTGTTGTGTTTTTTTTTTCTAGAAACAGTGCCACTAATTGCCACTGGCCATACGTGGTATTGCAAGTAAAGGAGATTTATCAGAAGTGTCCAAGAGCAGAACTGTTCTACTTGTCCGTGGTAACCAATCAGAGCTCAGCTTTTTATTGTCCCACAGCTGTTTATAAAATTAAAGTTAAGCTCTGATTGGTTTTCATGGTCAACTAGAACAGTTTTATCTCAGACGCTTGTGCTTATTCTCCTCCAATGATCTAAAGCGCAAAAATATAACCTGAGGGTTTTGCGTGTATATAAAGTCAGGTCCAATGCTGAATAACAAGTTCTTTTTGCTCATTTATCACTAGTTTTGGAGTCATAAAGTGGTGAAGGGTGTCAGTGGCCTCTATATGATGTGATGTATATAATTTATATATACTACATACACCCGGTCTATGTGGCGCTCTGGAGGGTGGCGGCTGTCACGGCTTCTTTTCTTTTTTTTTTTAGCAGGACTTTGAGAGATTAGGTAGTGACTCAGGATCAACTGACAATTGGGCCGGGGTTATGTGAGGACGATAATATGATCCGCTGGGGGAGGGAGATAACAGGCACATTTCTGCATTGTGTTATGTATAAATATCCTGGTGTATTGTGTGAGGGGTTCCTAGTACCCGCCTTGGATAATAACTCTGCCTGGCACAGCTGTAACGTACAGTAGAGCCGAGTTTGTTTTATGCAGCAGAGCTGAGTTTGTAAGTTGTTGTATAGACGCGTATCTATGAATCAGCTTTGAGTTGATCTCTGCACATGATAGCAGATTAATTATAATATAATATTAATACCATGCTACCAGAAAATGATGCCCACTAGGGGGGTTTATGCCCCTTGTGTGGCTGATGTGTGTAGAGGCCACGACGCCCTAGGGGATATCTGTTTCCCCTGCACCTGCTCCTATGGATTGCGTATAATCAGGGCAGCCATCAGGAAATTCGGGGCCCCATACAGCAAAAGTGTCTGGGCCCCAACACACCCCAAAACCGAACAAGCCTCCTGCCCCCCGCAGTGACCTTTCACAAACAGGGTTTGAGGCCTGTTGCTACGACAAGGCACACTCTTCTGGTAGATTGCCAATAGGACTCATACTTTTGGTCAAGTATATTTATTATAGTGCAAATATGGCATCAAAAACTAAAGCATGGTGAACAGTAAACATATAAAAGTGTTTAACAGACAACATATAACAAATATAACATTATAAAGTGCAATTGCTAGGGCCGCCACTATCTTTTAATGTTTTAATAAAGAATTGTGTTAATTACCAGTGGGGGTGCTCCAGTGCACCTAAGGGCTCTTTACGTCACCCTGCCACCAGTCCTGAGGTAATCTGAAGTCCTGGTACCTGTGCCTGCTCAGCAACCTCTGTGAATCACTGCATAAGGGTCAGGACTTCATATTTCCTCAGAACCAATGGGAAGGAAAAGAAGGAGCGTTCATTGCATGCCCCAAGGAAACCTAAAGTCCCTGCACCTGCACACTGATTCACAGAGGCTGCTGAGCAGGCACAGGTATCGGGATTTCGGATCACCGCAGGACTGGCCGCTGGGTGACATAAGGAGCCCTTAGGTGCACTGGAGCACTCCCACTGCTCCTAAGCTGGTAATTAACATAATTCTTTATAAAAGCATTAAAGGATAACCATAGAGGCCATTTTGATGGAACTTACAGTGCTGAAGTCAGGGTCATCAGGTGCATAGCATGATACCTTCAGGTACTATGCTGTGCACCTGGTGCTCGATTCCCTTTAAACAAGGGATATATATAAAGACAAAATACTCATGTACCACACTATAAAAATAACTTTATTAGATGCATGCATCTATAAGTGTGTAGTCACAAGAATGCCAATAAATAAGCATCAGCATTCAATGGATAAAGTAAATGCAACAATGTTTATAAATATATGTAAACTTCACCATAGGTGTAAACAAAAAATTAAACCAACTCAAATCACTTTGAGCCTCTATTGCAACAAACAGTTGGTCCCAGCAGCTCCAAAAAAGTGTACAGTTGGTGCAACATGGTCCTTGTGCTGACTGCATCACAAGGACTGCACTTCTCACATCATAACCCATATATGATGCAGGGAGCTCTGAGCACTTGGAGCTGCAGTGAACTGTAATGACATCGTTTGTCTTTACAGTGCACTGCCACTCCAAGCACTGTGGAATTCCTTGCATTATAACTGGCTTAGGGTGCAGTCCTTGTGACGCGGTCAGCAAGGACCATGTTCTACAAACTATACTCTGGCCTGAAGCCACATCAGCTAGATCTTGGCAAAGTAACCGCAAATTCAGATTCACGGAGCAATCAGTCTTCTTACTTTCAGATTTGCAAAATCTTTTATCAAATTCCGCTACCTGTTCAGAAAATGCTGAAAACTTTACTAACAATTAACATCCCTACAGACAGCTCCCTGACACTGTGTGACTGACTACAGGATCTGGGAGTCATTAGTGGCATCTAGTACCTTATAGATGACAATCTCTTCCATCAGGAGGACTTTATTCCGGGTTCTCCAATCCATGACGTATCACAGGTGAATTCACAGCTGGATATCTTCAGCTCCGTGCAGCATCTCCACCCGGCGTCCCTAAAAATACCACAGTCACTTACAGTATAAAGTCTCCTGGATAACAACACTGCGCTCCTAAATAACCCTCACAACACAAGTGACCGCACGCTACCCCACATAGAACACATCCCCTCATTATTGATATGCTGCCCCCCCCCACAATGATTTATTTGATATGCTGCCCCCCACAAGGAATGAAATGATATGCTGCCCCCCCACAATGAATAAAATGATATGCCGCCCCCTCCCCCACAAGGAATGAAATGATATGCCGCCCCCCACAATAAATTAAATGATATGCCGCCCCCCACAATGAATTAATTGAAATGCCGTCCCCCCCCACAATGGATTAAATGATATGCTGCCCCCCCACAATGGAATAAATGATATGCTGCCCCCCCACAATGGTATAAATATGCTGCCCCCCACAATGAATTAAATGATATGCCGCCCCCCCCCACAATGGATTAAATAATATGCTGCCCCCCCCCCACAATGGATTAAATAATATGCTGCCCCCCACAATGGATTAAATGATATGCTGCCCCCCCACAATGGAATAAATGATATGCTGCCCCCCCCACAATAGAATAAATGATATGCTGCCCCCCCCACAATGAATTAAATGATATGCTGCCCCCCCACAATGGAATAAATGATATGCTGCCCCCCCACAATGGAATAAATGATATGCTGCCCCCCCACAATGGTATAAATATGCTGCCCCCCACAATGAATTAAATGATATGCCGCCCCCCCCCACAATGGATTAAATAATATGCTGCCCCCCCCCACAATGGATTAAATAATATGCTGCCCCCCACAATGGATTAAATGATATGCTGCCCCCCCACAATGGAATAAATGATATGCTGCCCCCCCCACAATAGAATAAATGATATGCTGCCCCCCCCACAATGAATTAAATGATATGCTGCCCCCCCACAATGGAATAAATGATATGCTGCCCCCCCACAATGGAATAAATGATATGCTGCCCCCCCCCCCACAATAGAATAAATGATATGCTGCCCCCCCCCAATGGAATAAAATGATGTGCTGCCCCCCCACAATGGAATAAATGATGTGCTGCCCCCCCACAAGGAATTAAATGATGTGCTGCCCCTCCACACTGAATTATTTAATATGCTGCCTCCTCCCCCACCATGAATTATATAATGTTCTGCCCCCATATTTTAATAAGCCCCCACCATGTTTTTACTGCTATTTGATTTAAAAAAAAAAAAAACTCGTACTCACCTCAGGCTCCCACATCTTCTTTCTTCAGCCCGCGGCCAGGCAGGAAAGGGTGCGCGGCCGCGTGATGACGTCATCGCGCGGCCGCGCATCCTAATTCATGGAGCGATGTGGCCGGAAGACAACCCCGGCGCACATCGCTCCAGTAATAGTGCTCGAGCGGCCGTTTCCGGCCGCATCGAGCACTATACAGTGACGGGCAGGAGCTTCCGGTCCGGACGGACGGAGGTCCCTGCCCGTCTACCGTGGAGAGTGTCGGGGCCTGCCGGGGCCCCAGCAGGAGCATGAATATCGGCGCTATTGGAGCGCCAGGACGGGGGCCCCCAACCAATAAATCCGGATCCGGGGGCCCGGCGCTAGCGCTCCAATAGCGCCAATGATGATCCGGCTCTGCTCATGGCAGATGCGGCCCTGCGGGCCCCCCCCTAGTGTCTTAGAGTCCGGGCCCCATAGGGCAGTACCAGTTGTACTGCCCTATCGGCGGCCCTGCGTATAATCACAGTAAAATATTATTAGACTTGTCAGATGCTATTAGCTCTACTTGACAATTAGCGCGAACAGTAATTAAAGCTCATCTTCTGACTCATCAGTGTTACCCCCAAGTTATAGACTACATCAGAAACATTGTCCCTTTGTTTCCATCTCTTTAATTGAGCGAGGTCTGGAGAGAAAGATCTGCACATTTGTTATCCCTGTTGTCAAAAGTGGCGTCCCTTTAATTGTGTGAATGTATCCAGCGAGGGGAAGCTGCACTGTGATCAGTCTTCATTGTATACGCTTTCCTCTATAACTCCCCATGGATACATTCTTCAAAGCTGGCCATAGAGGGCTGTCGCCACAAAGCGGTCATTTGACACTTCTCTGGCGCTGTTTATTTCTGAAGGGAAAGGGTACAGTACACCCTCCCCCAACACACACAGTGACTGTAGATTCAAAGACTTGAAATACTCAGCTCTTTTGACTACAGTGGATTGAGCTGCAATACCAGACCTAACCTGTGGACTGGTGTGGTGCTGTTTGCAGAACATGTAGGCGTATACTTATGAATCTTATACAGATAAATGCACACAATAACCATTACATGTGGAAATCTGTAATTTGGTTTTATGCATTATAAACTACACATACCTTGAGAATGCTGTAGCTACACTGATGCAGAAACATATCTTGTTTAATCCCCGATCAAAGTGGTTTTGCTCAAAAACAATTATAAAATTCTGGACCTTGGGAAAGATGGATGCATACTGGCTGCACTGTTTCACAGAGCATCCTGAAGAGTCCAGACAGGACTAATCAACCTGAGCTGTATGACTCATCCACAGAAGCAAGGGGGATGATGCAGCGATTGATTACTTTTGCCTGTGAGGCTCAACACAGCAAATACAATGTTCTCTGAAGCATTAGGGTGAAGACACGTGGCGTTTTTAGGCCGTTTTTAGTGCGTTTTCACATAGTTAAAAAACGTATCCGTTTTTGAAAACGCATGCGTTTTTGACCGTTTTTATTGCGCAATTTCGGAAAAACTGACAAAAACGCATGTGTTTTGAAAAAACGGCGTTTTGAATCTGTTTATAATCCGTTTTTGGCCCTTTTTTAAGCAAAAAGCATGCGGACCTCTCCTGGGACCGATATAATTGTGATTGTTCAGATGCTGATGTATTTTCCCGTTGTATGAACCTATGGCTGTAGCAGTGATACTAGCAGGGAGTCCCGACACTCTACTCCCAGGGTTAAAGGTCGCTGTCTGGCCGCACCACTATAATTATGGCTTCCCTCTACAGTACAAGAATTGGGCTGTGTTCACATGCTATGATATTTCCTAGTTATAGGACCAAGCAGACTGTTTCATTATTGATTTATTACCGCGCTCGTACAATGTGACCAATGGCTCAGTACTAACCACACGTTATACAGTGGGACCAAGCGTGACATTTAACTCTTTCATTAATTACTTTCCTGTGTGAAACCACAAATATAATAATAATAAGGCACATTGTGACTGTTAACAGTATCAGCAATATTGGTATGGATGGTAAATGCATATATTTCTATATGCATTACTTGTTATGGGTGAGCAATGGTTAGAGCTATAGTGGCGATCCATTTTTATTTTGGGGGAAGATGCACCTTTCTCACTATGACCGTGTGCAGACCTGTCCCTCTGTTATTTTTGGGCCGCCTCTTCGAGCCACTGTTTGGAGAGGTTGTCATAACAGTGTATTCGATAAGGGGTATAAGTAGTCAGCCTCGCCTCTTCTCTTTTTGCTCATTCCTCTGCAAAGTAACATAACAATGCCCACTTTGTCATCCCCCCCCCCCTCCCATCTGCTTTCCATTCGGACCCCATTGAAGTTGGGGCTTTGCCCAACTGACAAGCATCTGACCTTATTTGCCCTTGTGCTCAGAAAAGACCAGATATAATTTTTGGTTAACAAGATTGTATCATTGTCCCATGTAACCAGCAGAGGAATAACTTTAAACAGTGTTCCCTGTGTAAAATCTGTACCGGGCCCCCCTCTCCCATCTACAATGGTTTATAGGGCAGGTCTGTAAGTTGAAGAAACGTCATATTATCCCCCAGCCCTTCTAATGCTCCTGGGCCCAAGTCTTTTTCTTAGAAAGTTTTAGGTAGAGTTGTCACCCAGCTTTTCCAAAGTCCTAACAGGCAAATTCTTAAACAATGAATAGAATAACTTGGTACACATCTAACCCTAAATACTTAGAAATATTTTTCAGGGGTAAAGACAAACGTCTTTGCAGCGATGTACTATCCGTAGGTGCCCACATTACAACTTCTTGGTTATCACTCAGCTTTCCCAGTATCATGAGAGGCACATGATTAGACATCAGTATAGATTATTATATATAGAAGTTTAGAGTGACATTATCACCCATGTTATTGCTATCCGCGCTATCCTGTTAGTTGGAGATTACAGTGAATCACTGCCTGCTGTAGGGGAGCCACAGACTTGCCTCTGACTCATTTCGGTTTCCGTTGGTGTAAAATACAGAATTAAAAAAAATAAAAAAATTCTCGTTCTTTGCGTAGAAATAGTTTATATTCAGATCCGACTACTAGAGCTGTGCCTCGCATTTCCCTGCTACCCCAAAGTTTCTCTAATTGGACTCTCCAAGGGATCCAGTAAACCTTAATTATTTGACAAAATTCTCCGATCAGTGCTGGTGTTAAATCGTAGTCATAGTTATTAGATCACAGGAGTCTACTGAGTCTTAAGCTCCTGTTCACATTACTACAAAGTTGGCTTAACCCAACAATATCAGTACGACTGGACCACTTTGTCTGTGTCCATAAGCTCCCTCTAGTGGTAGTGGTAGGCAAACAGAATTTTATTTCTTTTATCCTGCCTACTTTTAAAAAGTAAGGACAAAAGCAGAAAAAGGGAAGAAATAACAGTTTTTTTTTGTAGAAAAGTAGCATGCAGCAACATTTTTATAACTCTCATTTTATAAAACCCACATATTTTGATTGTCCAAATGTTCTTTTAGATATATCCTCGCTCATAGCCCTGGGCTGTCTTGCACATTCATGGTTATCCTACGGTACTCATTGTACAAGAACTACTTGGAAGTTGAATTGGAGTGTCAGCCTCAATGATTCAGGAAGCATTCATTGCATATATCTGTAGTTGATATAGTATACACAATAATCATTATTTTGTTTATTTCTCTTTAGCTATTGAAACCCAGAGCACCAGTTCGGAGGAAATTGTCCCCAGTCCCCCTTCCCCGCCACCCCTCCCGAGAATCTACAAACCCTGTTTTGTGTGTCAAGACAAGAGTTCGGGTTATCACTATGGGGTCAGTGCCTGTGAGGGCTGCAAGGTAAGTACCCGCTATATAATTGTAGACGTATGATGTGGATAAAATAAATGATTTACATTAATTCCATATGTAACTCTATTTGCTATTGTTCCCTGTTATCAGCAGCTACTTTTGGGTTAATTTTTTTATATAATTGGTATGGGGCACAGAGACACTTTGTAGTCCATGTAATAAAAAATGGCGCCAAGCACGCTCTATAAATCTGAGGTTGCCACATAACTTTTTGCTGTGGTCTTCCAGGTAAAAATGTGCTTTACCAAAATATACACTTTAGGAAAGCTGTCGGACAAATGCTTGTTAGTATCTATGCAGAAGCAAGCTTGCTGTATAGATATCGAAACAGAACTAAGCTTTCTGTACAGATATAGACACAGAAGAAAGCTTGCTGTATAGATATCAAAACAGAACTAAGCTTTCTGTACAGATATAGACACAGAAGCAAGCTTGCTGTATAGATATAGAAACCAATCCAAGCTTGCTGTATAAATATAGACACAGAACTAAGCTTGCTGTATAGATATAAAAACAGAACTAAGCTTGCTTTATAAATATAGAAACTGATCCATGCTTGCTGTACCGATATGGTAACAGAACTAAGCTAGCTGTATAGATATAGAAACCGATCCAAGCTTGCTGTATATATATAGAAACAGAACTAAGCTTGCTGTACTGATATGGTAACAGAACCAAGCTTACTATATGGATATGTTTACAGAACCAAGCTGTTTGTACAGATATGGTAACAGAACCAAACTTACTGTATAGATACAGTAACAAAAACTGTATACAACCTATCACATGTAGAAGTGGGCTGCAAATGGATACTGATAAGATCTGCTCCATATAAAATATAGCATAGATTTCCATTTAAATCAAGGAGTCACATGAACACATCCTAATGCTATTAATTTGGATCCCTATAGTTGAGTAATGTAAATCCCGAGTCATCACTTTCCTAAATGCCAAGTCGTACATACGGAGGGCCTGGCACAGCATTATAGAGACCTATCGATTCTTACCTTAGAAGCCTTTTTGCTATCCCGCTGTGGTCTCACTCAGCTTGGATAAGAAGTTCTTCCTCATGTAAAGAGGCGCCTGATCTCACCGCTGTGATGTGCACTCAGCATGGGATGTAGAATCACAGGATAACTCCACAGCAGCGCTCACATACATCATTACTCTCCATGTTATCTGTAATGGGGTTTAGTACGGATGGATTGTTCACATTCTTTAGGATGAGTAGCTGCAGAATTATCAGATATAGGTGACGATTCACCTATTTATCTATCATCTATATATATTATCTCTCTAGCTATCCTTTACTTATAAGCCTTACAAGTAATCAAGAGCAGCATTCACAATTCTGCTGCTTTAATAAAAACAGGCAACAAGTTTGACAACATTCTCATCCCCAACAGCACAACTACTATTATAAAGTATGGAGGAGCTATAGTGGAGAGTTTTCACATGTTTTTTGCTGGGTATAAAGAGGCCACTGCCTAATATACAAATTACTAGAGAAAGCTCATAAACCCACAGCCAACCAGGATTGGTGTTTAAAGGAAATCTACCATCACCATCCATACACCAGGGACATTTACTCCAGGCACTGTGACTGTGGCATTTTTCTCATATTTGTTATCCACAGCCACCTTTCTTCTAAAATCAACTTTTTATATTATGCCAAATGAGTCAGAAGGGCTCTGGGGGTGTTTCCAGGGCCCCTTAATGCTGTAGCTTTAAGAATACCCTTCCCTTGCACTTCCTGCTACTGATACATTGCAAAGGCAGAAGGAGGAGGGAAAGAGCAGGGGGTTGGGGAGGGTGACACATTCTGCTCATTGTAACAGCCCGTGAAACTGCAGCATGGAGGGGCTCGGGTAACCCCCCCATAGCCCTACAGGCTCATTATCACAATTCTAAAAGTTGATATTAGAAGAAAGCAAGCCATGGATAACAAATATAAGAAGATTACCACAGTCACAGTGTCTAGATCTATAAGTAAGTGTCCCTGGTTACATTTTTAATGGTAGATTTTCTTTAAGGTCAACTCTGAAGCCTGTAGAATAGTGAATGCAGCTCTGGGGTATAATACAGACTGTGACACAGAATGATAACAATATAAGTAACACAATATATTTGTATAACAGTAGACAGCTGAGGAATAATTCTTTGGTTCTGCGGTTTTCTACAGCATTCATAATCATATTTATGCCTTATTGTCTTCATTGTCAATTGAAACTATGGTAATTTACTATCTGTTTTTTTTAAACTCATAAATATCCTGCACTATTGTTTTGTCTGGAAATGTAGGAATAACCCAACCAAGCTAAGGCGTTGTCCAATCAGTGCAAACCTTATTGACAGGGGGAAGGTGATAGGTCAGGAGGAATAACTAATGTGCTGCTATAAGAACGGATGCTACACAATTGTTATATTCTAGGAAACACAAGAATTTAACAAAACATTATCATGTCGTAAAAGCCGTGGTATTTGACAAACTCAGGTCTTCTGCACCTGTATTTGCCCTTTGGATATTTACCTGGCGCTCTACTTTTTCACATTCGTGTGTGTGCATATTTGTTGTCTTTCTAAGAAAACCAACAGCCGGTAGGGGAAATGTAATTTCCGAGAATGGAAAGGTTTCCTCAATATTAATATTTCTGTCAAACGTAGATGATAAAGTAACATTTTTTTTTTTTATTGTATAATTTCAGGGTTTTTTCCGACGCAGCATACAGAAAAACATGGTCTACACATGTCACCGAGACAAGAACTGCATCATAAACAAAGTAACGCGGAACCGCTGCCAGTACTGCCGGCTACAGAAATGCTTCGAGGTCGGCATGTCCAAAGAATGTAAGTGATGTGTACATGAGGATTATTACACGGGGTTATATGGGAATCGTACATGAATTTCCTGACCGCTCCTGGATCAAGTGCTTTGTAGTGAGTGATATAATAGAACACTGGGCGGCACGGTGGCTTAGTGGTTATCATTAAAGCCTTGCAGCGCTGGGGTTAAAGTCCCAGAGTCAACATCTGCAAAGAGTTTGTATGTTCTCTCCATGTTTGTGTGGGTTTCCTACCACACTCCAAAACATACCGGTAGGTTGATTAGATTGTTAGTCCCATCAGGGACTGATTTGGCCAGCTCTGTGCAGCGCTTCGTAATCTGTGTGCGCTCAATGTAAGTTGAATGGACATAAGGATGAAGATATTATCTTATGCTCATAGACCCATCAAGACAAAGCTGTTGTTCCTCTGTAGCTTCATACGCTTCAATAATCTATTGAATTGTATGATTTGTAATCATTACATTAAAAACGTGGTGGTTGCCTAGCATTATGGCCTCATTCTTTATCATGTAACTTACCGCAGCAGAGACCACATCGCATAGCAGATAACAGCTCTGCAGCAGGGTCCTATAGTTTCATAGAAGCCCTTATCTCTAATGTTCTGCTATAGTTATCCACTATTCAGCATGACCGTATATGAGTCAGAACTGCGTGCTTGATGATGGAAGAAGATATGATAGCCTCTATGTACACAGATGAACATGGCAGTCCCTGTTCAGTCGCTGCGCTGGAATCCGACGTAAGCTCACATTGAACAGGATAGTGGCCAAATAGCAGGAGTAGTGTCCATGAAGAAAATCACATGACCACTGAGGCCACTGATTGGCTGCAGTAGTCACATGTCACTTCAGATTCCATCAATGGAGGCTTTAAACTTTAAGAGCATTGTGATCTTTGGTACTAATAATTTCTTATGCCTCTCCCCCACCAGCTGTACGCAACGACCGCAACAAAAAAAAGAAGGAACCCCCAAAACCTGAAGTAACCGAGAGCTACGTGCTGAGCCCAGAGACCGAAAACCTGATTGAGAAAGTGCGAAAAGCTCACCAGGAAACTTTCCCATCACTGTGCCAGCTGGGCAAATACACTACAGTAAGTGGCACCCATAGTCTGAGCAGTGATGTTGCGTTAAGATAATTTCTAATATTGATGCATTTTCATGTGGCAAATGAGCTAGAAACCCAATAGACACCAATACATGGACGCTACACTGGGGATTCTGGGAAAGAAATATGCAAATACATTTTTCCATGGTAGGATTAGGAAAACTGTGCTACTTTCAAAATCATCTACCACGACTTCTACAAAGCCTAGTGGCGTAATGTGGGATAATAGCCATACCATTGTTTTTCATCTGATCGCTGTCACCGGGTGACGGGTTCTAGTAGCTGATTTTAAAAATGCCTTTGTTAGCATTCTGAATAATTTCAGTAGTTTATATAAGTTTATTTCACATTACCTTCTAGAAGCACCCAGGGAGGGGCAGCTATAAAGTACTGAAATGATTGAGAATGCTGACAAAGGCATTTTTAAAATCAGCATACAGTAGGCTATTGGAACCTGTCACCAGCTACAAATCACATTCCTGGTGACAGGTTCGCTTTACATCCATTTTACCCTATTAAGATCTAAATATTATTGCTACATTGAGCTATATTTCCTATACCACTCTTAACAGGGGGTTTTGGGTGACACAATAAAAGGGTTGTCTTCACTTACAGTACTTTTTCCCTTCTCATAGTCCATTCCTCACCTTCTGTCTTTTAGAATTTCAGCTCAGAACAGCGAGTCTCCTTGGACATTGATCTTTGGGATAAATTCAGTGAGCTGTCCACCAAATGCATAATCAAGACGGTGGAATTTGCCAAACAGTTACCGGGATTTACCACTCTTACCATAGCCGATCAAATAACCCTCCTCAAAGCCGCCTGCCTGGACATCCTGGTAAGTTATGGTTTCTGTGCCACTTTATTAACGTTAGAAACATTTACTGCTCCGGTCAGAGGGAGGTTGGAGGCAATTGGATTAATTAGGATGGAGCTGATTTAAAGGAAATCTACCATGAAAATCCAACATGATAAACCAGGGACACTTACCCAAAATGACTGCTATAAATTCAAAAATTATGCTAATGATGGCCTGTGGGAGTATTACCACTGCTGAAGATTACACTGTGTATGAACACTATCCCCTCTTCCTTTCTGTGCTAAAACTTCCCCTGTTGCAGTGAGATTACATGAGGCAGAGGGAGGGAAGAAGTGCTGTGGGGGAGACAGTGTAACAGCTTGTGAATCTGCAGCACGGAGGGTAACGCTTCCAGGAGCCCTTCAGACTCGTAAGCATAATGTTTAAAGTTGATTTTAGAAGGAAGAAGGATATGGATAACAAATGTATGAAGATTACTACAATCACAGTGCCTGGATCTATAACTAAGCGTCCCTGGCTCATTATGTTTGATTTTCCTTTATGCCGTTAGTCTATGCACAGTAAGGGCAGGCTGCAGCTCCGGCACTGCTTGTATTGGGCAGGAAACTGAAGAAGAATGAGCACTATGGAAGGAAGTGCGGACACTTACAATCCATAGATCACGTCTGCATCCAGCCCACTTATAGAATTGTAAGGCTGTAAAGTGAAATCAATCAGGACCTGTGTGCTCTATGCTGTCATCCCTAGTAACCATCTTCAATAAGCTTTTAGCCTAGTCAAGCGAAACAAATGTAAATGAATGCGCGGTCTGTTTCCTGTGAGCTCTCGCACACTTTCTGCTGGCACTCGCTTATTACGTAAGTGCCATTGTTTCTTGTGGCTCGGGTCTATTATCGGACACATGGAGGGATAAACTTATATAAACTATTTACAGTCTTGTGCACAAGTATTTCCTCCTCCGGTGTCAGCAGTTGTGTAGACGCTGTCGCTTGTGTCTTTACGCATCTCTTCAGTTGCTCTCGTACCTATTGTTTTCTAATTCTCCCACATTCTGACTTGGTTTATCGCAGATCCTCCGAATTTGTATACGCTACACGCCTGACCAGGACACCATGACTTTCTCAGATGGCCTGACCCTTAACCGGACACAGATGCACAATGCTGGCTTCGGGCCTCTCACCGATCTCGTCTTTGCCTTTGCAAACCAGCTGCTACCGCTAGAAATGGATGACGCAGAGACTGGTCTCCTGAGCGCCATTTGTCTCATCTCTGGAGGTAAGAGATGTATAACGTTTAAAGAGGTTCTCTGCCTTTATTTCTACAAAGGCCTAAATATTAAAACGGACAAAGATGTTCTTCATGTCTTGAATGCTGCTTCATTATTCGCTTTGTTAGTGTAGTCCAGGTCAAGGGGAAAAGGTTGAGGGGAGAAGGGAAGGGATTTTCTGTCGGTAGCAGGGGACGGTCTGAAGTCGGATGTATCAAGCTGAGGATAAACCAACGCAACAACCTGCAAAGAGTTAGGCTACATTCACATGACCGTGGGTGGACGCATATACGGCCGCAAGCTTGCGGGCGTACATACGTCCCCCATAGGCCGGCAATGGGCGCATGGAGCGATATGGTGCAGCACTGTATTGCTCCGTACATGGGGGAAAAATAGGACATGTTCTATCTTTCCCTGTGTTACGCTGCCATGCATCACTATGGAGATGGGTCACCACTCCTCCTCTCCATCGCGGCGAACGTATGCCCGTCCGGCTTCGGTACAGCTGGCATACATTCGTGTGAATTTAGTTTTACTTATTTCAGCGTTTTGTTGGAACGCCTTCCACGGTTCCCAAGTTTAAATTTCTCATATCAGCCTTACAAACTGGCCTTAAACTGGTCCTTTCGAGGTTAAAAACCTTGCTGTTTTCTTCCAAATACAGCGCCACACTTCACCACGGGTAGTGTGTGGTATTGCAACTGAGCTCCATTCATTTCTATAAATCTGCAAAACCTACACATACCATGGTCAGGTGTGGCACTGTTTTTGGAAGAAAGCATCCATGTTTTTCAACCTTAGGAGAACCTCTTTAATATGCTTTAGATATCTGATGGTTACAAATATGCCCCCATGCCTGTATATAGCTTATTAGTGCATTAGATCTTGCATTTGGAGAGAAGAGAGACGCTATTATTCACCTCGGGCTATTTACCGTCTTACATTCTGGGGGTCTTTTGATGGTCATCTGCTCTGTCTGATGTGAAGTGGGTCAGAAATAGACATTGAATATGTACGGCCGGGTGATGGAAATATGTCTGACGCATCTAAGCCTGAGCAGGGATGTCTCATTAGGTATACATAACCTTCATATACCTAACCATTCCTGTCCATAGCTCACATACAATGCTAGGGAGCAGTACATCATGGTTGTGTTCCTGTCCACTGAACATAATGGTCATTTACCAAGATTAGGTTAAAGGGGCCGCTGCTTTACTATAAAAAAAATAATCATAGTATCATAGTGTAAAAAGGTTAGAAAAAGACATCACTCCATCGAGTCCAACCCATACATTATACTGTGGTGGTGCAAAATATGTCATTATATGAACTAGTACACAAGAAATATCAGTGAAAAACGATGAGGATGAACACTGTGACATGTTATACCATTGGTATGGATTTATAAAGTGTCATTTTCCATGCCCCTTTAACTTCACGTTCTAGCTATAGGCACTTTACTGTGAGTGTGAGTTACAAGGAGTCTTAAAAGTTAAATGGCTTTCTTTCCTGCAAATGTAAGGAGCTTTTCTTTCTTCGCTTAATAAGCTGTAAAGATGTAAATGCCAAGTTTTATAGATCACCTATTTATCTGTTTGTAGATTTATCATATGGTATAACAAGGTTAGCGCATGTAAGCAATCCACTGCTAGTAACTGGGTACTAGGCACCATCTAGTGGTCAGCTGCAGTTATTGCATCTTACTGCAATCAAGTATATACAGCTATCTGTGGATGTAGGGAAATGCACATAAAATATATTGCAATAATATATTATTTCTATTCAGATCGACAGGACCTGGAGCAGCCGGATAAGGTGGACAAGTTACAGGAACCTCTACTGGAGGCGCTTAAAATCTACGTCAGGAGGAGAAGACCCAAAAAACCCCACATGTTCCCAAAAATGTTGATGAAGATCACAGACTTGCGAAGCATCAGTGCCAAGGGTAAGTGGTCAGGCAGACAGAAATGTACGATGCCTAAGAAAGATCTACGTCTCACACAATGATGGATACGTCTATGTGCGCAGTCATCTTCTGACAGCACTATATTGATGCATCCTTTGTCTCTGGGAAAAGCGGTCCCTCATTTTACTTCATAGGTCCTTGTACAGGAGTTGCTGCCCACCATCCTATTGATGTTGATGGACACCGCATATTGTTACACATCCCCTGTGGTGGTGTGGAGAACTACAGGATACAACTAATTACCAGAAGAAGTTGTTAAGATCAATGTAAGGGCTGTTTCACACAAACGTGGGTAGCCTGTGTAAACGTGGCATATAGTGACACGACCCCACGAGCTGCTCCCAAGCAGAGGACGGGAGTATATGCAGGGGCCTTATATAGAAATATAATGCAAGGATGTCTCCTCTGCCAGTTCTGGGATTTCTCCTATTACAGTTCTGACACGGCTTTTCTGCTGGCAGAGGGAACGTCCGTGCATTATATTTCTATATAATGCAGGGACTTCCATCCTCTGATCTGTGTGCAGCCCGTGGGATCATGTCATCATACGGCAAGTATACACAAGCTCCATACGTTCGTGTGAAAGAGCCCTAAAGGACCCTGATAACAAAAAAGGGACTGCTTAGTGTGGACAATCCATTTTAATATTGATTAGGTGACTTGTTATAGATCCAATATATCATATATAATGTTTGGTCTCTATAATTGAGGTTATTGAGTACCAGCGATCTAACATTTCCCATTATCGGTGCAGGTGCTGAACGCGTGATCACTCTGAAGATGGAAATCCCGGGATCCATGCCACCTCTCATCCAGGAGATGCTAGAGAACTCTGAAGGCCTAGACAACACTGGAGCAGCATCGCCTCCGACTCCCGCCCCACCAGGGAGCTGCAGTCCCAGTCTTTCTCCTAGCTCAACTCACAGCAGCCCATCGACACACTCACCCTAACCCTCAGCCAGTCAGCATGGCAACATGGCACAGAGACTCACCAGCTCATGCACAGACTTCTCTGGTACTCTTCACTTCTTACTTGTCCTACACTTTTCCTCCTTCATTCTTCTGTCCTCCCTTGGATCTCTTTCAATGTACCATGCTTTACCTTTCTACTATTCTCTTTAAACCTCAACCGGGAATCATCACTGTGCTGTATTTAGCCCTGGACCTAGTCTCTGCAGGAGAGAGGATGATCCAGGCATGGACGTGTAGCCCTCGGTCCCCTCATTTCCTTACGATTCAGCCTTGTGCCTCTGGACAGTACTCCTCTCACACCCACTGGATGGAGAACAGACTCAAAGCAGGACTAAGATTGAGCAGAATCTCGCACTATGTCCCTGTGATAGGGATGGGAGGAGCGGCTTACGGGACGTTCTCAGACCGCTAAAGAGGTGACCATATGAAAGCCACTTCATGCAGGAGAATTATGCTGGTTCATTAACTCCATTCACTGCCATTTTTGCACCCCCCCTCCCAAAGCACTCAAAATCTTTTTGAATGGATTTAGCTGTTTCTACAGCAGTTTCTGGATCTTTACATTGGATAATATCCGTGCAGCTTGAGGTATTGAAACTGGAAAAATAAATTGACGCCTTTTAGGATCTTATATAAATTGGTGCAAAAAAAAAAAGAAAAAATTGTATATATATATTTTTGCTACATTTTTTTCCCTTTGATTCAATCGGAACCTTTTAAGATATTTTAAAGTGTAAGAATGGACATGGCTGTTTTCTTGGACAATGGGCATCCTAGTGGAAAGCACCAACGCGCTTCCATGATACGGGCGCTAATGGCAGAGTGCTTACCACTGGGACTCTAATGGTCAGTCCGCTACTGCTGACCACATGGAAGAATTGGACTGCAACTAATTGGCTATCCCCAAGACTCTGGTACCTTAGGGATTGAAGCCATACTCATAGTTATCATATACCAGCTGCACAGTATCACTGGTTTCACATATTTTCTTTTAACCACTAAACGTTGTGACCCCCTTTACCCACCCGCCTTTTACCTCCATCCCTCCACAGAACTTGCCGTTTTTACACCTCTACACACCAGCAGAAATTTCAAAAAGAGGGGGGGTGAGGTGTTTTACTTCAAAATAAAAAAAGAAATTAAAAAAAAAAGAAAAAGGTAAAAAAAAAAGTTAAATAAAATGAGATGTGAAAGTTTTTTTATGTGAAAAAAAAGTTTTTTTTTTGTTTTACTTTGAAGGTTTTCTCCTCAAGTTTCTGTCTAACTTCTGCACAAACGTTTATCTTTATATTAAAACAAACTTGTTTGTTTGATTCTTTGGGTTGCAATGAGTATGTTTTCTGTATTATAGAGGGGTGACTGTGGGGGGCACAGATTGCAGTAATCTATGCAATAAGTTCTCATGGCACAATATTGGTTAGTTCTATGAGAATTGGATGCATTGATCACATTAAAAGTTGGTAACCATTGGCTCCTGTATTCTGATAATGAAAGAGGTCTCTATCTGAATGTGCTGCTACTCCAGTCATTTTTGTGGGACTTGACTTGTGAGATTGGCCCAAAAGAGTTGAAAACAACAGCAGAGAAGACCAGGATAACCTTTACTTCATTCAAATAGGGAGACCCCTATTCTTATGATCCAAAAGTCACAATCCTCATCTACATCAAATCCCCAGTATAGTTGTATTACTGGACAAATTCATTTAATAGATGCATAGCAATTAATTCCTTATCCACGTCAAGATTAAAGATTCAAGTTCAGATATACACTCACCAGCCACTTTATTAGGTACATCTGTCTAACTGCTCGTTAACACTTAATTTCTAATCAGCCAATCATATGGCGGCAGCTCAGTGCATTTAGGCATGTAGACATGGTCAAGACAATCTCCTGCAGTTCAAACCGAGCATCAGTATGGGGAAGAAAGGTGATTTGAGGCCTTTGAACGTGGCATGGTTGTTGGTGCCAGAAGGGCTGGTCTGAGTATTTCAGAAACTGCTGATCTACTGGGATTTTCACGCACAACCATCTCTAGGGTTTACAGAGAATGGTCCGAAAAAGAAAAAACATCCAGTGAGCGGAAGTTCTGTGGGCGGAAATGCCTTGTTGATGTCAGAGGTCAGAAGAGAATGGGCAGACTGGTTCGAGCTGATAGAAAGGCAACAGTGACTCAAATCGCCACCCGTTACAACCAAGGTAGGCAGAAGAGCATCTCTGAACTCACAGTACGTTGAACTTTGAGGCAGATGGGCTACAGCAGCAGAAGACCACACCGGGTGCCACTCCTTTCAGCTAAGAACAGGAAACTGAGGCTACAATTTGCACAAGCTCATCGAAATTGGACAGCAGAAGATTGGAAAAACGTTGCCTGGTCTGATGAGTCTCGATTTCTGCTGCGACATTCGGATGGTAGGGTCAGAATTTGGCATCAACAACATGAAAGCATGGATCCATCCTGCCTTGTATCAACGGTTCAGGCTGGTGATGGTGTCATGGTGTGGGGAATATTTTCTTGGCACTCTTTGGGCCCCTTGGTACCAATTGAGCATCGTTGCAACGCCACAGCCTACCTGAGTATTGTTGCTGACCATGTCCATCCCTTTATGACCACAATGTACCCAACATCTGATGGCTACTTTCAGCAGGATAATGCGCCATGTCATAAAGCTGGAATCATCTCAGACTGGTTTCTTGAACATGACAATGAGTTCACTGTACTCAAATGGCCTCCACAGTCACCAGATCTCAATCCAATAGAGCATCTTTGGGATGTGGTGGAACGGGAGATTCGCATCATGGATGTGCAGCTGACAAATCTGCGGCAACTGTGTGATGCCATCATGTCAATATGGACCAAAATCTCTGAGGAATGCTTCCAGCACCTTGTTGAATCTATGCCACGAAGAATTGAGGCAGTTCTGAAGGCAAAAGGGGGTCCAACCCGTTACTAGCATGGTGTACCTAATAAAGTGGCCGGTGAGTGTATAATAATATGGAAAAGATAGTTTTCCATATGGCTGTAAACCCCTAATTCTCAGATTTCATATTAAGGTAGGTAGATGCCCCAGGGTGGAAAATCTGGTAGGGGCCCCCACTGTAGCCCTGACAGTGGTTCACATTACTATTCTAATTTATCATTAATATTCTAAACTTTCTCCTACTTCCATGTTAGCCTGGCTGTCAGGACAGTGGTGGTGGTACCCCGGCTGTCGGGGGCACTGGTGTTGGTAGCTCGGCTGTCAGGGCAGTGGTGGGGGTACCCCGGCTGTCGGGGCACTGGTGTTGGTAGCTCGGCTGTCGGGGCACTGGTGGGGGTACCCCGGCTGTCGGGGCACTGCTGTTGGTAGCTCGTCTGTCGGGGCACTGGTGTTGGTAGCTCGGCTGTCGGGGCACTGGTGCTGGTAACTTGGCTGTCAGGGCAGTGGTGGTGCTGGTAGCCCGGCTAGCGGGCCTTTTTTTACTTATACATACTTGATTGCTGATTCAAGTCCAGTACACTGCTCTACAATACTAATTCATTGTAGAGCAGTGTAAAGTGTCTGAGCATGCAGAGCATGGGCAGACAGTTTACAGACAGATCTGGAAGGGGTCTGACTGCTAGGAAGATCGGGTAGCCCCGGGGCACTTGGTAAAACTCGTGGCTGCCCAGAAGTGGATTGGTAAGCGAAACGGGGATCTGACCCATAAGGGAAAGACCCATACACGCCGCGGTCATGCTTGACTTCGGCATGTAAGGGGTCAACACTCGCGAAGTCGGCTGTAGTATACAGCTGACAGCCACTGCTTCTGGTGCTGCCTCTGTTTGTGAGCCAGTGTCAGAAGTGGGACGCTATAGTACGTCCCCGTGCAAGAAGTATTTTCCTGCAGGTATATACTATATTGTACTGGTGCGTGTAGGGGTTAATGCATGCATTAACATTGGGTTGCACTATGTGTTTTGTAAAATCAAATGTTAATAATGTAATAAAGCAAATCGCCTCTCCTCAGCTGTATTGCGTTTCACACACTATGAAAACGCAACATGTGAACACACCCTAAGGGCGCGTTCACACGTTGCGTTTTGGTTGCGTTTTCATTGCGTTTGAAACGCATATACAACAGCTGATGTGAGGTAATTTGTCCAATTACATTACCGTTTACGTTTGCAATGCGTTTTCAATGCGTTTTGTAAACGGAAACGTTAACAGTGATGTAATTAGGCAAATCACCTCTCCTCAGCTGTTGTATATGCGTTTCAAACGCAATGAAAACACAGGTCAAAATGCAACGTGTCTACGCGCCCTAAAAGTTCTGTCCATTCGGGGCTGTCTTTCAGTTTCTATGCAATTCTTGTGCCTCTGTCCTTTAATATTTTTGATCTACCCCTGAACAAGAGAGGAACATAAAATATGTCCTTTACTATCTGAATGACGTATAGAATTGCCATGTGCCGGTATTAGCAGCATTATCTCTTTACGTCACACTGTCAGGTTAAGTGAGGTGTGATAATCCTCCTTTATAACCTGCTGTCCAGCTTGGTATTACAGGACATTATCCAGGTATGACTGTATGACAGCCAGATGATGGGTGTCTCTGAGATGTACGCTATAACCACCTCTCTATAGTCTCTGGGGAGGAAAACAACGAACCTTTTTTACATTGAAGTGTACTGTCCCTTTAAATGTTGGGGTACGGATGATTTAGTACTTGGCCGTGAGTCCCTGTGATCCTGTTAGAGTAAGTGGCTCACCTGGCAGCTGGTTATTGCCTCTACTAAGCTAACATGAGCGCCGTGTCACATAGGAGCCTCGTATGATGAGTCATGTGGATAATGGAACGCTGGAAATCATTCCCAACTAAATGTGCTTTCAGCTTTCCACATAAAGCGTTACTGCGATACCTGGGTTATGATCTAGAATGATGAGCTGCAATTTCCCGCTGATTGAGATGTCAACAGGCGCAGGCACAGGAAAAATGGCTTGTTTGTCGGAGATAAAGGTGGAACATTACAAAGCTTCTGCAGGGCTTGTGTCTTAATATTGTCTAAAGAGCAAGGACTTGTAAGCCAAAGCAACCAATCACATATCAGCTTTTCTCTTGCCCATAATGGAAAATTAACCGTGAGGTTAACGCGTGTGTTAACATGTGTTTTGTAAACGCAAGCGTTAAGAGCTGTTTAATTAGGCAAATCTCCCTTCAGCTGTAGCAATGCGTTTTTAAACGCATGCAGTAAACGCGACGTGTGACCACACCCTGTTGGGATGAATGAAACATCTGGGGTTTTTTTTCACTGATGAGGCTGAACAGGAGCAATTTTTTTTTTCAAAGCAACGTTAAACCTTCAATTTTTTTTGTGGAGATAATGGAAGAAAAACGTAGACACACCATAGACAAAACGCAACGGAAGCTGAACATCAATGCCAATGTGAAAGAGACCTAAAATTGTGGCACTAATGGAAGGGGTTAACCCCTTAATATCCGCGGTATAGACTTTCGTATAGACGGCGGTCATACAGGGCGCGTTCACACAATGAGCTTTGTGTGTGTTTTTAAACGCATGCGTTTTAAATGTGCGTTTCTATTGCGCTTGCGTATGAAATAATTAGCATGCTAAACTGTTTTCACCTCTGCACCAATTAGTGCAAACACACGTCCGACATTCCAGGCGGCGGAAAACTGCACAAGGCATCGCTCCTGTGTTCAGAAAAGATACTTCCATCAAATGAATGCAGCCGAACGTAGCATTAAAAACGCAGATATATAATTGGAAATTGCCACCGAAACGTACAACCAGTGCACAACCAACTGAGCGATGTATCTGCTGCGTCATTGACAATACAAGCACGCGTCTGACGCACACCAAATTGACATTTTTTAATCATCACACAAAAAATTTGATTAATCACAATGAAAAAGAACTATTTTTATGAACCCCTGGTGTGTACAAATAAAATCTACAGGCCTTTTCACAAAAAATAAGACCTTATATAACCACATGAACAACATTTTTTTAAAAGTGATGTCTCTTGGAAGGTGGCATTGTAGAAAGGTTTTTTTTTCGCCAAAAGGATTTCATTATTATTAAAAAAAAAAACTATAAAGTTATCACTGTATACGTATTGACCCAGAGAAAAAAATGTTTATGTTATTCAGGTTCGACGATAAAGTCAGAAAATTAGTAGAAAAAATGTCACAGCCAAATTCTGCAAGCAACCAGCTACAGCCACACTTAGTGATGATCACATGACCTGTCCAGGCAGCTTCAGAACACGTCATGTGGAGATGTGACCATCGCAGAGAGCAGCCATCTTCAGCCCTGCGCCTCCGATACCGGGACAAAATCACAGGATTTCAAGGGCCGGCAGCATTTTAATTCTTCATTGTAGTTTGTGTCCATGGTATTTTTCTGCTAAAAGGAGCAAAATATTAAATAACAATTAATAACATATATAAAAGAATACAAATAGAAAGAGGAAGGACGGCACTCACCCAAATTCTGTGTGAAATCAAGGTTCTTCTTTATTGGGAATGAAATCCAAACATCAACACCAGGGTGCAACGGGGAGGGAGTGATGCATGATGCTCAATGGAAGGCCATTGGAGGTGCCGCTATCACTATCTGTTTATAACATATATAAAAGAATTTAAATTATTCCCACCTAAAACCTGTCGCTCCCCAGGTCAGGTTTTCTGCCAGGGTGATAGAGGGTTGATTGGTCTAAGCTTGGAGCCAAATGTCACCTGTCACTGGGGATTGTGTTCCTTCTGCCGTCAGTGACAAGAAGTCAATGGTTACCTTGGGAAAGTCACATGTCCAGGGTTTCCTTTAAGTAAAGTGAATTTTCAGTGCTCACTGAGCTATTTCCTTGTGAAACCCCAGACCTGATCTGGACCTTTGTCGCTGATAAATTCCCTGCTGGATGTCCTGCAGCAGCATTTTGGCTCTTTTGATTCTGCCTGGGTGGCTGCCCATGTCTTGACCTCCGCGTTACTCCGCTGGGCTTCGCCCTTCATATCCGGCTCCTGGGGCTTGGCATTGGTCCGGCCGACAGAGGAAACGATGATTGGCTTATTCTTGTGCCAGTTCTCCTGCTCGCTCCTCTGGTACGGCATTCTGCCCCTGCTCCCTGCTCAGCTCCTCCAGCTGCTCAGCATTGCTCCCTGGCCGCTCCGAATACTGGGGCACATTTATTAACTGCCGTCGGGTTTTGGAATTTTTGCTGTTTTGTGCCGAATTCCGCCAGGATTTTGGCGCATACCATCGGATTTCGGCGCAATTGCGACGGGTTGCATGCGATGGAAATCGGGGGGCCTGGCCATCGGAAAACCCAACAGATTTGTAAAAACCGCGGTATTTAAAAAAAAATAATTGGTTGCACGCGCCATACTTACATGCACCAGGAAGAGATTAGTGAACTCCGATGCACCTCGACGGAAATCGGCACAGCAGCGACCCCTGGTGGACATCAGGCGCAGGACCTTCATGAATCGCCGGAAGACCTGAACGCTCGTCGGAAAAGCTGCCGCTGGAACGCGAATGGACCGGGTAAGTAAATGTGCCCCACTGTGTCTCCAGCTCCCTGTTTTGTGGCTCCACCCCATCGCCAGGTGGACACTGATGTAGCACCACCGTATGGATTTCCTTTTAAAGGGGTTTCCCAACAACAGAAAATTCTCATATTTCAATCCCCTAGTGATGTTAACACAGTAAAGATAATTTTAACTCCTTTCTTTACAATTTTAAAGAAAAATTGCTGTTTTAGCTCCTATCCCTCCCCAGGCTACTCAGGGCAAAATTCCAAGGTGTAAGCAGGGTTTCTCTATGCAGACACATTCTGACCCATCTAGTTTTGTGGGGTGACAATGTGGTTACATTATGAGGGAACAGGTGTATATACACTTTAATCTGGCTTCTGCCATTGTACTAACACACTGACACATAGAGAGAGAGAGATGAGAGAGATCAGCCATGCATGAGATTACTCACAGGCTGACAGGCACAGGCTAAAGACTTTAAAACTGTTACACTTTTAGCTCTGCTACATCTCACAGATATGTGCCTGCCTCCCCCTTCCCCCTGGATCAGTTATCTCCTTGTAGCTTGTAGTTGGCAGCCTCTGTCTCTACTCTCAGCTCTGTCCTGGCAGGAAGTAATTAGTGAATGTCTCCGAGCTCCGTGCAAAGGGCGTGGCTACAGGCAGACAGCAGAAGGAGACAGAAATCTCATTTGCACGATCTCACACAGAAATCCAGTGAGAAGTTACAGGATCGTGTTAGTCCAGGTTAGACTTATATCTGTGAAATGCATGCATTTTTGTTAATAACAGTGAATTAGAGAATGTGTTATTTGTTAAAGAGAAGCTCTACCCTGTGTCATTTCTCCAATAGGTTTCCATCTTTCTGTTTCTGTCAAGGGGTAAATATGGAATACTGGGGCTTATTTACTAAGGTCTGGTGGTTGCATTCCCGTCGGGTCGTCCTATGTTTTCGGGGATCGCGCCGGGGAGTGTGTCGCATGCGACTGGATTTCGGCGCATCGGCGCCGGCTTTCACGCTACACAAATTGGGGTGCGGGCCATCGGATGATCCAACGGATTCGGACAACGTGCAGGATTTAACATGTCAAATTGTGTCGCAAGACATGCACTCACATACACCGGGAAGAAGACCTGAGCGGGGAAGCGACACGTGCAGGATATCGGGCGCACAATCTTGGTGAATCGCGCCGGACTTCATCCTCGTTGGACAGTCCGGATCGGGGATCGTGACAGGACCGGGTAAGTAAATGTGCCCCACTGAGTTTGTTGACTTGCTTTCCTTGTTGCCAGCTGGCAAAGACCAGAAGGAGGATAAATCTAAGGATGATTGGCGGAGAACCTATCCAAAGATCACTACACAATTGGCGCAAGAACTTTCCATCTATGCTAGTGTTTTCCTGATAATTATTCTGGTCTTTTTCAACATCAGGACATTGTCTTGGAAGCGTATAAAAGTTTTGGTGGTCCAGGATGGTATTACTACATTTTCACCAGAAATTGGCAGTGTATCCGTGCTCAACCTTATTACCCCACAGTGAACCCCTCAGGCGCAAAAGCAGCAGCAGGTGACAGATGCTTTTCCATTAAGGAAAGGTTCAATGCAAATGGCCTGCAAGTTGCAAGTACAAGCACGAATGTTCCGTTTGCAGAGGGAGTCACCCTATGTCACAAAGGACCAATTTGCCCTCACCTCCCCCTGCAAAAAATTGGGAAAAAGCGTTGAGTACAGTAAAATTACAAAGATTTAGGTCAGGGTTGGCTCCGGGTTTTAGTGGGCCCCCTGCCGACAGAGCATCAGTGGGCTCCTTTGCAGTGATCTCACGTGGTGGCATTAACAATTCAGAAACTAAAACAGTCTCCTGTTCCTTAGTTTATCACACCAAACAGCCGCTTCATGGTTATTTTATATAAAGCCCCCTAACACTATGGATTCATTAGATACAGCCCCCCTCTCCCCCACGGATTCCTTATGTGCAGCCTTAGGTGGGCCCCGCAGCACCTGCCACCTGCCCAGGTATACTCAGTGCTGGCGCCGGCCCTGGTTCAGGTTGTTGTGTGGTTTTTGTTGTCTGTTTATGTTTATTCTGATGTTGTTGAGGAGAAAATTTTCAACGAAATTCAAGCTGGAAGGGTTGCAAGTTCTTTTTGTGCACCTCCTTTTTGTCGATTTTCAGATTTCTCTGTTAGGGGTGTACTGGAGTATGTGACATCAAATAGCATAATAAGTGACAGCCAGCATGGGTTTACTAAGAATAGAATTTGTCAAACTAACCTGATCTGCTTCTATAAAGAGGTGAGCAGATACCCGCAGGGAGGAGCGGTTGTGGATATTGTGTTCTTGGACTTTGCAAAGGCATTTGACACTGTCCCACATAGACGCCTGATGGGTAAAATTAGGGCTATTGGTTTGGCAGAAATCATTTGCAATTGGATTGAGAACTGGCTGAAGGATCGTATCCAGAGAGTTGTGGTCAATAATTCCTACTCGGAATGGTCACCAGTTATAAGTGGTGTACCCCAGGGTTCTGTGCTTGGCCCACTACTATTTAATATATTTATTAATGATATAGAACTAGGAATTGTGTCTATTTTTACAGATGTCACCAAGCTGTGTAGTGTAATACAGTCTATGGAGGCTGGGAGTAGTAGTACACGCTATGTAGTGTAATACAGTCTATGGAGGCTGGGAGTAGTAGTACACGCTATGTAGTGTAATACAGTCTATGGAGGATGTCCATAGGCTGCAGGGGGACTTGGATAACTGAGTGTTTGGTCATCCACTTGGCAAATGAGGTTCAATGTGGATAAATGTAAGGTTATGCACCTGGGGGCTAATTATCCAAAGGCAAAATATGCCCTTGGGGGAGTAAATCTGGGAGAGTCCCTTGTTGAGAAGGACATGGGTGACTAGTAGATCAAAAATTGAATAACAGCATGCAATGTCAATCAGCTGCCTCTAAAGCCAGTAAGATCTTGTCATGTATCAGAAGTGGTATGGACTCTCGTGATAGGGATGTAATATTACCACTATACAAGGCATGGGTTCGGCCTCACCTGGAATATGCTGTCCAGTTCTGGGCACGGTCCATAAAAAGGATGCCCTGGAGCTGGGGAGGTTCAACGTAGAGCCACAAAAATGATAAGGGGTATGGAGGGTCTTAGTTATGAGGAAAGATTAAAACAACTTTATATAGATTTATATAGTCTGGAAAAGAGATGACTACGAGAGGACATAATTAATTAAAGTTGTTTCAGATTAAATCAAATCAAAGGATGAGGGGGCACTGTCTCCGTTTGGAGAAATCAAGGTTTAATCACCAGAGGTGACAGGGCTTTTTTACTATGAGAACTGTCAATCTGTGGAATAGCCTGCCTCAGGCGCTGGTCACAGCAGGGACAGTAGAGAGCTTCAAGAAGGGCCTTTTTACACCTAAATAACATTGATGGCTATGTTATATAGAATTGTTTCCCCTAAATCCCTTCCTCATCCAATCCCTTCCCTTCCTTGATTGAACTTGATAGACAAGTGTCTTTTTTCAGCCGTATAAACTATGATAATACTACTCCTACTTTTACTCCATTCCTGTTTTGAACATCAAAAACTGCATCTGAAAAACTGAACATGTGGTCTGATCCTGAAAGTCAGTGGAAACTGGAAATATAGGCTGCCAGCTAAATAGGGTTTGTCAGATAATTAAGGAAATTAGCTTAAATTGCCAGATTAACAACAATACAACATTTTTATTCTGTGCTTTGCAATATAAATTCATTTATATGAATATGAAATGAGCTTAAAATATTCATATTATAACCGTGATAGGTTGCTACACAATGAACTTGACATTTAGGAAATTGTGTGTTCTCTAATTTTGCTCTCCAATGTATACAGAAGTCACCTATTCCAATTAGATATTAGCCTTCTTGGCATTCCTATGAAGTATGCAATACACATATTCTACCACTGGGTGTCAGTAGAGCTCTGCTTTATGTTATGTGACATGTTCTGCCTGTGTGATTAAACCACTAACTCACATAGTGTTATTGGCCCTTTAGGATTTTAGGTTAGCGCTTTGCAGTCTTATAACATTCCTAAGAGTTACCTTTCAACAATGTCCGCATTCTCAGATGCCTGAAAAGTAAAAAGGTAGAATGTCAGCTCCCTGCCTCTAACTACAAATGGTTTACATATCTAGTAATAGTAGTAGAGAATAAGTGGGTCATACTATAGCCGGTTACTTGCTATACTGCTTTCATAAGCTAAAAATAGCTTGCATTTTCTTAGTTAAATAAACCATAAGCCTTGATGATAAAATCAGCATTGAGGTTGTTAAGAATTGTCTTCATTCCTTCACGTGCCAGGATTAATCCATGCAGCCATTCGGAGGATCTCTATATTTGGGTCGCATGAAGTTTGTGTTGGGTGGATATATCATTTACACCATGTTATTACTTACCTTTTCTGACAGCTAGAAGGAGAGACTTTAATAACATTAGATGTAAAATGGTTAGAAGTGTTTATAGAGTTTATTTGTATCCATTAAATGGGAAAAGTGAATGTACAAAACAGAAATTACAATACATCATTATTTATCAAGTCTTTCAAGAATTATTATGATTTGTAAAGCACTACAGAATATCAGTCCCTGGGTTACGTACAAGATGGGTTCCATAGGTTTATTCTTAAGTTGAAATTGTATGTAAGTTGAAACTGTATATTTTATAATTGTAGATCCAGACAAATTTTTGTGACAATTGGAGTTTCAAAATTTTGTGCTGTCATGGTTACCAAGGATTATCAATAAAGCTTCATTACAGACACCTTACAGCTGATCATTGCAGTCTGGGACTATAGTAAAGCATCCAGAGAGCTTCACCAGAGGTCACAGTGGTCAGAGAGGTCTGTCTGTAACTAGGGGTCGTCTGTAAGTCGGGTGTTCTTAAGTAGGGGACCGCCTGTATATAAAATTGTTTCTTCTTCAATTCAACCATGAAGACCACTTCCGCCCAGATTTCTGCAAACACTATAGTGGTGTAGCACTGGTTCCTTGTAGATCAGGGCTGATCGCATTTGTGGATCTTCTGATATTGAAAGATGTGTATTTCATCTGCTGCTCTAAGTTTCCTTGACTGATCACTGCATCTTCCATGCCCAGTGTTGCCAGTTTCTTTGTGCTTCTTAAAAAAAAGCTCCTTGTGTAATCCAAGCCCACTTAGAGATTGCTGCATGTTTTCAGTGTTACTGTATGTCTTGTCGCTGTGCTTGCTCTTGCCATGAGTATGACATTTGATGTGAAACTGTCTTCCACAACCTCACCTTTATAGCGGAGTCGGTCAGTTCCCTGGGGCAGTTGGCCCCTCCCCCTGGTGTGTTAAAATTCTTATTTGCATAAGCATAAAAACAGGATTTTCTCTAAAATAACAGATCACTGGAAAACAGAAAGAGTTGGTGAGATTCTTTATAGCTTATCTGCAAGTTTTCTGATGGAGAAGGCATGCCACTTTGTAGTGTCTGGTGAAGAGCGGGCAAGGTGTGAACGCCCTGCCCGCCAGGTTTACTATAGGGTTTATGATGGGAAAACTGGGGGGGACTATATAAAAAAAACTCTGCTATTCAGATCTGGTCTACAGGTCTGAACTGGCGCAGTTTGCACCTGTGTTTAAAAAGGGGCGAGAGCCTGTTACTGGATACTGGATACCGTAATGTTAGTGGGTGGATCTTAATGACTGGCGTTGAGAATGCCAGGCTTAATGAATGCTCCCCCCAGTGTATCTGAAAAGATGCTTGAGTGAACCCGCAATACATATGCACAATGGGGCTCATTTGCAAAGGGTGGCACTGCACACTTTTATTGGACTGTGCACTTTTTTTGCGGCTAAAATGGCTTGCACAGGTATTTAAGAAGTGTGTCTGCTGGGATTGTGGCACACACAACCGTTTTGTGGTGCAGCTGCTTTGGCTTCTATGCGACACAAATTAGGGGGGGGGGTGTCATCGGACGATCCGACTGATTTGGACTGAGCGTCGTATTTAACTTTCAAATTGTGTCGCAAGACCTATGTTTAAAATGCACCACAAAAAAGATGGTGAACTCTGTCGGACCTGAGCGGGGAAACAGCACATTCATGATTTCAGGCACACGATCTTAGTGAATCGCCGTGCGCTGTATTATATGCACTCAATGCACTTTCAGTGAACTCCAGTAAATAAATGTGCCCCAGTGTGTTTTTCCAGACACCTTGGTACACAGGACCTCCATTCCTATAGAGTGGGGGCTCTAGTAGTGAATTTTGGGAAAAGACACAGCATTGGTGGTCCTCAGACAGAAGTCTGTGCTCTTATGAGACGTGTCTATTATGTTCTTTATGTTTTGCAACCATTTACACATGTTCAAGTATAGTCCATCTAAAACATCTGCATCTAGAAAAGTGAATACATATAACAGCAGATGGTAATTTCTGCTATTGTTTCATAAATGGGTTTTTATCACACATGGGTCATACATCGAAACAGGTATAGGACCAATAATGAGTGGGGAAAATGGCATCACAATGTCAAACACTAAAAGACCAGCACTGGAGCTGATGGGCCCCAGTGCAAAGTCTGTGCCAGGCCCCCAACTATAATGTATGGTCTATAATACTAGTCCTCTCATATGGGAAAGTGACACAGTATAGGGGGTGCAGGTGTCACATAGAAAGACACAAGTATTATAATGACACCTGGTAGTTCTGGACCCCATTATATGTAGAAATGTAAGTGTAAGTATAGGGCACGCAGGTGCCACTTAGAAAGACACAAGTATTATAATGACACCTTTTAGTTCTGGACCCCATTATAAGGTTTGCAGCAGATAAATGCATGAAGCCTGTGGAAATGGACTCATATGTTGGTCCTATTCCATGGACTGGGGAGTCCTTGCATCATACGGCAATATTATAAAGGGACTCCCTGTTTGCCGGAAGAACTGTGGAATTGGCACTGGATTAAGTGTTACAGCGTGCTGTCTGTGGGATCAGACCAACATGCGGGTATGTATTATGTGGTTTCTGTTAGAAATGGTAACCAGCATGGAGATGAGAACAGGGTCTGACATGTAACATGCATCTAGACGTGTCTCCGTGCTGTATTCATGACATGTAAACAATTACAACCGCCTGATAAAACTAGAACTGATGTGGAAAAAAAAATTCCCTGTGGTTCCAGCTGGAGCTATTTCTGGAAATGCAGTTGAGATAATAAAATGCTCCTTATGCCTGTTTTCTGTCTGTGCTTCCTGGGGAAATTTTCTGCAACAGGAAGCAAGGAAATAGCAGACTGGGAATAAGGTGCACACATAGGAATAGTGGGATAAGAGGAGCTGTCACCACTCCGGCCATTCTATGAAGCATCTTTTCTTAGAACTCATTAGGTGGTTGCTAAAGATGTCCCTCCTCCCTTATATCAGTGGTGCAAATCAGAAATGGCCACTGACAAAACTGCTCAAAATTCAATGGTTATTGCAGCATAAAGGGTTTGAGTGTGGACTCCATGCATCTGAAAAACTGCAGTGTAAAGGGCTTTGTTTACCCCTAAAGGGAACCTGTCACCAGCCATACCCCCCAAACCCCATCCAGTACTTTGTAGTTCACTTTAAATGGCATCCACTGATGACTTTATATAGTAATTTGATGGCTCAGTTATAAGGCACTGTATGGGGTTTGTGGGGCATAATGGCTGCTGATGGGTGGCACGGTGGCTGAGTGAGTAGCACTTCTGCCTTGCAGCGCTGGGGTCCTGGGTTCAAGTCCCACCCAGGTCAACATCTGCAAAGAGTTTGTATGTTCTGTCCGTGTTTCTGTGGGTTTCCTTCAGTTTCCTCCCACACTGAAAAACATACTGTTAGATTGCGAGCCCCATTGGGGACAGGGACCAATTTGACAAGCTTTGTGCAGCGCTACGTAATCTGTGTCCCCTATATAAATAAAGAATTATTATTATGACAAGTTCCTTTTAAGGACTGGACGACCTCCCCCACAAAGTACCTTTTAGATGTCTTTATATATGTTCCACTGATGCCTCTATCCATGTGATTAGAGCCACCATAATTCTATAAAGACTCTTATTGATGTCCCCTGTTCCAGTCATGGAGGCACGGAGTTGCAGTATACAGTCAAGGTACCCGGCCTCCTCACTAAGGGTGCATTCACACGTGGTATGCCTGCCGCTGTGTGCTGGAGAGGAGGACAAGGTGACCCCTCCTCCCTCCATAGGAAACAGCGGTGCACAGCCGCACACTAGGTAAAAGATAGAGCATGTTCTATCTTTTCCTGGTGTGCGGTGCGGAACGGGCACCTTACCATCGCGTGCCGCTATTGCCGTCTATGGGGATGTATATGCGGCCGCAGATTTGCATCAGTGGAACATGTATTAAGACATCTAAAAGGTAACGTGTGTGTGTGGGGGAAGAGGGAGGGGGGGGGGGCGGAGGAGTTGGGTCACTGGTGCCAGGTTCTCCTTAAGGATTTGCAATTTTTCATTTGTCCATCCCTGCCATCCAGCAGACATAACATTTATTTTTGTGCCAACATGCTTCAGAGGGCTTGTCTTTTGGGGGAAAAGTTGTATTTAGTTTACTTTTACAAAAAAACCTTAATTTTTATGCTGCCTTATTTTGAAAGACCCAACTTATTTTTTATTTTTGTTTTAATACACATATCAGTATGAAGAAAGGAAAAAAAAAGAATAACTTTTTATTTAGATTCATCATACAGCAAAAAAATTGCATAGTGTTTAATCATGAATTTTATGGTTGCAGTGATAGTTATGTGTCTGTTTTTTTAAAATTCAGAAATAAATAAGATAACATCTAAAAATAAAATTTTTCCCCATTTTTAATCCTTTATTTTATATATTATTTTATAGAAAATCTTTCAATGTTCTATTTGGGACTTCAGGTTAAGAGTCCTGAACTGAATAGTCTCTGTTCAGGGCAGATAAAGCAGGATTGGATGTATCATGAGGCGGATGACTAACCCATAGCAATCCTGAACAATGTGGCCCTGGATTATTTTATGTAATAAACAGAACAAACACCCAATCCATGTTCCAATCTTATAATGTATATTCAGATAAAATGTGGTCCTTGAGGGCTCCCTTACAAATGACAGCTGTCAGTTGCACCTCTTTTTGACCATAAGGTATTTCTCTGTCATTCACGAGCACAAACAGTCTGGACTAAAGTACATGTGTTATGAAAGGTGAAAATTCTAATTTCAAGGACTTCAGGAGGTAAGAATTGTATAAATGTGTCTGTGACTGGTTTTTTATTGAAATGTCCCATATGCCGGCTTACAAGGTGGCATAACTATAAATTTCCCCACAATTATTTTTAGTAACTTTTAGGCAATGCTTGGTAGTGCAATGGTGAGAACTATCACCCCATTCCCCAGAAACTTAGATCCCCAAGATAATAGTTCATGTTCCAACGTCAACATCTGCAAAGAGTTTGTTCTCTCCGTGTTTGTGTGGGTTTCTTCCGGGTCCCCCGGTTTCTTCCCACACTCCAAAACATACTGGTAAGTTGATTAGATTGTGAGCCCCATGGGGACAGGGACTGATTGGGCAAGCTCTGTGCAGCGCTGTGTTATCTGTGTGCGCTATATAAATAAAGGAATTATTATTATTATAGATGAGAGTATTAAGTATGCGTTTGATTAGAATCCTTAACCATGTCCTCAATGTGTAGAGAGTCGTGACCACTGAATGAGGTCACTTGTGTATCTACAAGTCATACACCGTAAATGATTCCAAACTGAAACACATTACAAAAGAAAATAGTTTTTACTTTAACAAAACGCCAATACTCACAAAGTAAGACAAAATAATCGACAATCTCATATGACAACATCTTAAGAAGCAGAATTGCTTGGTCTACGCTCACTGTGTCTACAAGCTCTTGCTAAAACTATCCAGTTTACTGTTGTGCTGCTAAGGATATATACATATATACAATGCGTGCAATTATAGAAATGCTGCTTTCAAATCTAGCAATTATAGTGCAAAACTTCGAGGAGGGTTTTCCTAAAAATGGTTCCCAACCTTTAGCCCCCGACAATGCCTGGGGACACATTTTACTACTGATGATGTTTGTTTCCCAGTATGAGAGATCACAGGATGGGTCATTTATGGTCATACTTATATTTTCTGAGTTATATATTGATGACCTATCCATAGAATAGCACAAAAACCACAGCACAATAATTTTGCATCCTGAATCCCAAGTGTAAAATTGCAATCATTGAACAAAGTTGAAGCATCAAACAGGAGGTAAAAAATGTACACTTTTATCCATAGGAATAAAAACACAATGTTTCGGCTCAAGAGCTTCTTTATGCACCAGAGAAGTGGGTTATTATTCCTATGGAACCCAGAAAGATGTCATTTTTTCATACTTTTATCTTAATTTGATGATGCCAAATGTGTTTCACTTTTTATTTCTAACCGGGATAGGTGATCAGTCTCAGACCACTGGGGGCCCATGTTCTCATGATTTTGGAAGAAAGAAGACATGTCTGAGTTTTCCTTTCACTACATTACGCCATTCACTCATACAGAAATGTAGGAGGGAGTTTACTATGCAGAAGACTTCTGGATTAAGATATTCCAAATTTATAGTGGCAAGCGCCTTATAAACATGGCATATCTCAGCCTGGCATAAATTATAGCACGGCATGGGAGGCCAGAGCCACAAAGTGCCACTTATTTTTTGGAAATTGGTGAGAGTGGCTCTAAAACGGTAAAGGTTTCCTATACTTGGCTTTCACCAATATTTGTTTACGCATTTTTGGGACATAACACTTTTGTTAAATTTCCCCATAATATTCTTTAGAGAAATGCCAAGGGAGTCACTAGAGAAGATGCTTTGTAGGATTTAGAGAACATCTAGCATCAAACAAAGCTTACTCATAGATCCTGGTAAAATTCCCATATTTGTTATCCATGGCCTCCTTCCCTCTAAAATCAACTTTAAAATTATATTATTGTGCCTGAGGGGCTACCCTAGCCCCTCTGTAATCTGGCTGTGCAGACTGTTACCTAGTCACACCCTCCCTCCTGCTCCCTCACCACTGAGATTACAGAAGGATGTGCTCACTGCACAAGTGCTGAGGAAGCAGGGTCTGGGGTGAGACAGTGTAACAGCCTGTAAAGCCAGATCACAGAAGGGATAACGCAACCCCTCAGACTCATTAGAATAGTGCCTGGAACTATGAGTAAGTGTTAATAAGCCATAAGCACTGTGGGGGATGTAAACAGAGTCTCTCTGCGCTCTGGCTTCACAGGCTGTTACACTTCCTGAGCACTTCCTCCTGCTACTGTCTGCTGAAACTTTCTTTACTGCTGTGAGATTACATCTGGCAGGGGGGAGGGGGAAAGTGCTGAGAGAGCAGGGAGCGTGGAGACATTCTACTTCTTAGTGTAACAGCCTCTGAAGCCAGAGCATGGAGGGGCTCTGGTAACACCCCACAGAGCCTTTCTGCCTAATTATCATAAGCCATGGATAAAAAATATAAGACAGTAAGGGTTTATCATTCTTCATTTTGATGGTAGATTTCCTATACAACAAGAGCTGTAACTTAGCGTGCCTTTACCCTGGGCAACAGTGCAAACTTTGCTTAGTCGACATCTACAGAATATACATGTTGGCCCTTGCCACATATCCAGTACCCAGGTACATGCCCTCGTCCACCCCTCCCCCAGCTAGTAATTATTTCTTAGAAATATAATGTTGATGTGGAGGATACCTTATTTGTCTGCTTCCCCTTACAGACTGGGTAGGACACAGACGTCACTGCAGTTTTTGCTTATGTACAAGGCTTTTACTTTTATGTGTATTTAAGAAGCCGTCTGACTTTTTACATTTATTTGCCATTTAAGGGAGACGCGGTTGGTATCTTTGTCTTGTGCTGGTGATACTCAGGCTCAGCAGCGGAATTCTCTGTACACATTCCACTGAAGTATAGAGACTTATGATATACAAATCCCAGCCTGCCCTCTCTCCTGCCTACCATAAATCCTGACACTTTATTAGATCTGCTCCTTTTTATAATCTGGATAAATCAAGGGGGGCAATGCCAGTAAAGGCAGTTTAGTGCCATCCGTCTTGTGAGGTGTTCATGCTGCTGTACACAGGACGGCTTCAAGAAATAATACACAATGGGCCACATTTATCAAAACTAGCGCGGTCTGTACTATGTGCAGTTTGCCTGTGGAGTGTGCAGGGGGCGCCAGATTCATCAACACTGGCGCACAGACTTCATGAATCTGGCGCCCCCTGCAGTGCTCTGGAAATGTGGACCATCTTTTTTTTGGAACACTTTATTCATGCTGCAGAATTGTGGCGCAAATTCTAACTGAGCGCAAACACGCCCCTTTAAGTGCACATTTTTTCTGTCTTGTCAGACACACAAAAAACGGGCGCAAACTTCAATAAATTTGGGCCAATGTTTTAGTCTGGAGTTCACATGTTGCGTTTCTGTTTCGTTCTAAAAGGCAATTTTAAAAGCAACGCAGAAGATATTGGCCCATCATGTAAGCGTTTCCACTAAAACGCATGTGTACGGAATGAGCACCACATGTTTTTATGTAAATAATGCAAAACACATGGTGCTCACTACCGATCACATGTGTTTAACCCCTTAAGGACACAGCCATTTTGTAGCTTAAGGCTAAGCCCGATTTTTTGGATTCTGACTTGCGTCTCTTTATACGGTTATAACTTTTGAACACTGTTACTTATCAAAGCGATTCTGAGATTGTTTTTTCCCCACATGTTGTACTTCATTTTAGTGGTAAATTTTGGCTGATAAGTTTTGCATTTATTTACAAAAAAAAAGAAAATATGATAAATTTTTGGAAAAATTTGCCATTTTCGAAATTCAAAATCATTGCGTTTTCAGGCAGATCGATTTACCACCTAAATAAGTTGCTGAATAACATTTCCCATTTGTCTACTTTACATTTTCATAATTTCTGAAATGTCTGGATAATTTATTTTGATGTCACGCGGCTTGCAAATAGAATATCGCTTTTCCGGATTTTCAGAATTGACTATTTTGGGGATAAATACAGTTTGGAATGAAATTTTACATATTTAGCATCAAAACCCCCTATATAACCAACCCATTTTCAAATCTGCACCCCTCAAGCTATCAGAAACAGCTTTTACGAAGATTGTTAACCCCTTGAGATCTTCATAGTAATTGAATCAAAATGGAGGTGAAATTTAGAATGGTCATATTGTTCCCTTATACGTTCATTTAGCCCTAAAATTTACACATTTCCAAAAGATAAAAAGAGAAAACCCACCATACAATTTGTTCTGCAATTTCTCAAAGACCCCCCACATGTGGCTGTGACTTGTGTTATGGGGGCACAGCGAGGTGCAGAAGGGAAGGAGGGCGCTGCAGCTGCCAGGATTTTAGTTTCCTCATTGGCCCCTTTTGAAGGCTATAAAATTTTCGCTTTTTCGTTATTGGGGCCATGTGATGCCATTTTTTTTGCGGGATGAGATGCTTTTTCCAATGTTACCATTTTGGGGTTTGTATCACCTATTGTTGAAAATTTAGGAACGTTTTTTGAGGACAGGAGTAGAAAAGCATCAATTCTGTACTGGATTTTTTACTTCTTTTTTTTTTGGTGTTCACCGTATAGACTAATAATCATGTTATCTTTATTCTATGGGTCGATACGATTACGGGGATACCAAACATGAATATATTTTCTTACGTTTTACTAAATTTGTCAAACAAAACCCTAATGTGGGGAAAAATCTATCATTTATGTATTGCCGTCTTCCAAGTGGCATAACGTTGTTACTTTTTTGGCTACGGAGCTGGTTGATGGCTTGTTTTTTGCGGGACATGTTGTACATTGCACCAGTATCATGTCGCAGTACATATGGTTTTTTGATCACATTTTATAGCATTTTTTGTGGGATTGAAAAGGTAAAAATCATAATTTTTGGAGGGTTTATAACAGTTTTTTTTTACGGCGTTTATCGTGCGGGTTCAATAATGATTTACTTTTATTCTACGGGTTGTTACGGACGCGGTGATACTATATATGTGGGGTTTGTGTTATGATTTAGACTTTTTTTTGAGTTATATGTCTCTTTATATGTTTTGGGGGTTTGGGGCATTTTTAGTGATTTATGACTTTATTTTTTTATTGAATAACTTTTTTTTTTACTTTTTCACTTTTATACCATGGGACATGAAGAAGCAATCATCTGATTGCTTCTTCATGATAATATTCTGCAATACTCATGTATTGCAGAGTATTATCAGTGTCAGCCTATACACTTGCATAGGCTGGCACTGTGCCAGTAAGATGACGTCACAGACGCCATCTTACTGGCAATTCTTGCAGGTAACTCTGGGGTCCAGATCGGACCCCAGAGTTACTATAGCAACGATCGGCGCACCCCGAAAACGGTTCGGGGGGGCCGATCGTGGGGGAAAGATCCCCCAGATACATGTTAGATGCCGCGGTCGCGCTGACCGCGGCATTTAACGGGTTAAGCACCCGCGATGGGAGACAACTCCGATCGCGGGTGTTACACTGGGGTGCCGGCTATTAGTTACAGCCGGCACCCCGTCTTTCCCGATGCCGGTTCGGCTCAGATCTTGAGCTGAACCGGCATCAGCTCAGCGTCCGATATATCGGACGCTGAGCGCTAAGTCACTGCGCTCAGCGTCCGATATATCGGACGCTGAGCGTTAAGAGGTTAATTAGAAACACATATACAATTAGGCCAAGTCCTTGCCTGTTGCATTTGAATTGCGTTTCCAAATTGTAAATGCAACGTGTGAACACAGCCTGCATATTTTATTGGCCTCTTTGGCCATCTCTGGTGTTGAGGACATGTTGACCAATCTAGTTGAGCTTATTAATGAACAGATAACCTTCTGCGAGTACAAGAGCTCTTTAAAGGGGGCATTTTTTTTTAACAAAAAAGCACTGCTCTTATCCATAGTCTGTGTCTTTTATTGCAGCTAACCAATATTTAACGGGGTCTACCAATAGTTTTGACCCTACAATACTGCAGACAATGTTAGTTAGCCATTCTTGAGATCCCTGTAATTACACCTTTGTGTGTGCTGTAGATCTGTGAATAATGCAATCATATTCCAGGATTGTAGCTGGACTTGGACTACTGGGGGAGTGTCATAACACTGTTGTGTTCTTTGATCCCTGCATTCAAAGTGCTTTCCAGCTCCACAGGGGTTGTGCTGTGAGTTTTTCACACAGGGGTGCTCCACAGTGCATTAAGTGCAGCTACAAACCTGAAATAGTAATGTACATAAAACAGACCTGCTGCTAATAACATACACAAAAAAACCCATAAAATGATCCCACAGATCTCCAAGACTGCTAACTAACACGGACTGGAGCTTTGTATGGTAAAACTGCCGGTAAACTCCCTTTAAGTGAAACTGTAATACCAGACATAGTCTTTCAGATACCAATGCAGCTATTTTCTGGAGGTCAATGCTTTATACTATTCCCTGTACTTTTTCTTTTTCTCTCTCCTGTTTTTTTGCTAACAAAATACTATACTGACCTATATATTTCTGTGTGATAGTGGCCCTAACAGGTTCGGGTACAGGTTTTCCGGAAGCCTCACTGGGCCCCTTTGCAGTGAACTCACGTGGCGGCATTAAAAATTCAGAAACTAAAACAGTCTCCTGCTTCCTAAAATATTCCCTGTCATACAGAAGAGATTCCTCATGATATTTCTCATGAATTTTATATAAAGCCCCCTTTACCCCCTATGGATTCATTATATGCAGCCCCTCTCACCCCTATGGATTCCTTATGTACAGCCTTATGTGGCCCCCCCTCCAGCCGCTCAGGGCCCCGGCACTTGCCCAGGTATGCCCAGTGCTGACGCCAGCCCTGCCCTTAAGTAAACTTTGTTTTTCAACAATTTACACCATTTCACAGTTAATCTCTACTCCTACATATCTTCTAAAGATTTTCATTTGACTTTAGGATGTTTTTTCCTTATGAGCGAAACTCATAACAATTGGAAAATGATTTAAAAGAAGTAAAAATTTGGATAAAAGCCAAATAGTTTGTTAAGCCTTAAACTGAGAAATGCTTTTAAAATAAAAATGCATTTTGAACAGTATAACTCAAGAATATCCTTCATCTGGATCAAGGTTGGATTCATATAGATGTTAACTTATGGGGAACCAATCACAATACAAGTAGTTGAATGTTATTAAAACTATTATTTTTCCTAGCATAGCATCACTACCGAATGAATGTGTCTTCTATTGCAAATCGGCCACATTTAAAGGGAATCTGTCAGCAGTTTTGACCACACAGAGTGTTAGGCAGCAGCCCTGGAGATCTGTGTAAGTGTACCTTTGTATGTACGTGGTTGTATGTGGTTAGTATTGATAGGACAGTGAAAAGCGGAGTTATAATCCAGCTCTGCAGCTCTTGCAAGGGCTCTGGGTGAGTCTTTCTGCTCTCTTCACTGCTTTGCCCTTACAAATTCTGTGGAACATTTCATTGCTGAGAGCCCCATCCAGAGAAATTGAAGGACCTGCAAACTTTGATTAAAAGCTCCCTTTTAACAGTCCTTAAAGGTTTGGGTACACAGTTCTCTAGGGGTTATACCTTGCACTGTCTGCAGTTTATTATGGGAAAAAACGAAAATGACTTAGACACAAAATGAAAAATAACACCATGTTCTTAACCACATCTATGTGGCCCTGTGTTCTCAAGGTTTTGTACATCACTCCCTTGTAAAATACGGTACTTTCCCTTTCTCGGGTCACTGTAGTGCATTGTCATCTCTGTACATCTATTATCCACTTCACAGCCTTAGTGCTCTACTGCATTGTACTCCATTCACTTCTTAGATGGGTTAGAGGACCAGGCTTAACATTTGGATCCATCTATTCAAAAAACCACAAAGCCACAAACTGAGATTGTAAAACTACAAAGGCGTCTCAGTGGGATGGGGTCTCTTCCAAATATATAAAGCTATTGAATCAGATTTACAGTAAGAGTTATTTTTGGAGTCATTCCTGTATATACAATGTATCCAGACAGTAAGATGGTCACGACCCCACTATGACACCATCCTTCAGAATGTCACTTTAATGCCTTTTCTATACTGTTAAGTCACCTTTGATCAGTCTGGATGACTTACTGCTGATGGCTGTGCTAGGTGTCACTTTCAGCTTGTAAGCACTGCCAGGAGGGTAGGCAATGGAAAGGCGGTGGCCACCAGCTCCGCTAGCCCTCCGCTCATCATTAGTCTGTCGCTGCAAAAGAAAATGATTTGTCCTCTCGTGTTCTCTGTTGGACCAGTTATCCCTCTCATAGGCTGGAGGTGGACTTGGTCCTAGACCATCCCGGGAGCGACATTTTCCTTTCACTAGAATATGAAGCAGTTCAGACACACTGAGAAGTGCCGAGATGATCCCCACCACAAAGTAAAATTGTAGAAAAATTGTCTTCTCTGTCGGTCTGGATACAAAACAGTCCACTGTGTTTGGGCAGGGTGAGCGGACACAGGCATACTCTGGTGATACTTTAAACCCATAGAGAAACCACTGTCCCACCAGGAAACCCACCTCTGCCAGTATCCTCATCACCACATTGATGATGTAGAAAGTCCTTATGTGGCGTCCCCGCTGCTCAGACTTTAATTTGGTTCTTGTGATGGCCTGTTGTCCTCGCTGAGCTGCTTCGTCTTCTTCTGTATCTCTTCCTATCTTGGCATTCTGGTGCATAGAATATATGACAAACAGCACCGCCGGAGCTGACAGCAGCACAATGTGGAAGACCCAGAAGCGGTAGTGCGAGATTGGGAAAGCTTGGTCATAGCACACCTGCCGACAACCAGGCTGTAAAGTGTTACAAACAAATTCTTCCTGTTCATCTTCAAACATATCGCTGCCCACCGTGGCCAGAATGAGTATGCGGAAGATCAGCATCACTACCAGCCAGAATCGTCCCACCATGGGAGAGTGCTCCTGCACCGCATCTAACAATGAGCTCAGGAAGCCCCACTCCCCCATATCGCCTCTTATTCTGGAAGCTGGCTCTGCAGAGGACAAAGGAGCATAATAAATACAACATCTCTCAACTATATACATCTATGTATCTATATGGAATCTCCACATCAAAGCATTTTTCAGAATGATTCAGAATTCAAAATAGTCCAAACTTAGTATTGTAATTTTAATTTCACTTCTTATTTACTGTAATAATAATATTCTATATTTTTTAAATGTTTTTATTCTTCGTTTTTACCCAATATAAGTTAATGTGACATACAAGAACAAAGACAAGATTTTTGGTAGAATTATGAGAAATTCCAACCTGAATTGATTCAGGATTATTTAATACATTTTTTAAAAATAATAATAATAATAGGTATTTTTTATCATCAATAAATGGACCTGGTTAAATTAACATCTTCTTATCAAGCATTATATAGCCCCTATTTACAGATTACATAGAATGCATTGGTTTTATCCACAGTATCAATATGGTTATTGGTAGTTTTATTTAATTTTAGTTTTATTGGGAATGAAAACACAGTGTTATGTTATGTCAGCATATAGTTTTCTGACTGTATTATTACACCTGTATGAATGGACTAAAATACATTTTCCAACACACATAAAGTGAGTAAATGATGAAACAAAGATTAAAATAATTGCTGTGTGTTAGTCAACATGAAGGGAGTATGTACAAAAAAGAAAAAGTATGCACCAAATAACAAAAAATTTCGGTTGAGTTGTTGCCATATTTTTATTCTACATATTACAAAAGGGCATTGTATATTTAATATGATGTAGAATAATACAATATAATTATGATATATGAATACTGTATATCTTTTGTATATAAACCATTGCATTGTCAAGTAAAGGATGAAAGTAGTTTTTCTTGATGTGTTTCCTTTTCTTTATTCAAGATTTTGTAATGTAAAGGAGAACTCCATAAAGATATTTTTGTACATACTCCAAGTTACTTTTTCATTTGTGTTGGGGCCACTAAATGGAATTGAATCCCCGACCAGTACCTATGTGTATACATATATACCTTTTGTGGCTTGCATGGAGATCTAGTATAAAGACTATACATATAGAGATATAAAACAGAATAGAAAAATTAGACCCTGAATTTTACAAGAAAATTGTCTATAGCATAATGCATATCTGAAATAAATGTACCCACCCAATTTTTTTAAATCTGAAAAAAATTATTAAGGTTAATAAATATTTACATATTTTAGTACCCTATATTTCCACCTATATTTCCATGGTTAGGTTATCTCTCTCTAAGCAACAGCGATAGTTCATGAACTTACATGTTATTGACTGTCCTGACAATGGTTATCCACATTCCTGCTTGTGGATGCCGCAGGTGATGCTAAGCTGATCCCTGTGGTCTTGAAGGGGTTAATACTGTAGTCGTGCGCTTGCACTCTCCCACTCTCCCAGACTGATACCAGATAAGAAAGTCTACATTTAGCGCATACCTCTCAACTGTCTTGCTGAGGCATCAGGGACAGCTTTGTCCACCCTTCACTGGGTGGGGACAATGGCGAGTAAACTGTGGAGAGAAAGATGGAGGTGAAATGGTTAACAGAGCAGCATACTCAGCCTAAAATTTTATGTATAAGATGGATCCCCTCAATATCAGTTTCAATACACAGACACCATGCCACATGACACTCGTGCCCACAGAATTATGATTTATATTATTCACCTGCACCAGAGACCAAGAGGCCTTCTCCTACCCTAGCTAGGACTGGCCCACTGGTGAACCCACCATTAGGTCCCAAAAATCAGTGGGCTCTCCTCTTCCTGCATAGGTGGCGCAAGAAAGGATAACTTTACTGTTCAATTTTTATGCAAGTCGGAACAGGTATATTTTGTAAGTGTTACTCCAGACGGATATATGTCCCAGTAACTGGATTTTGGAATAACTTGATGTTGAAAGTTTTGGTTTATCCTGGGACACGCTTCGTTGCAGACACCTTACAGGTGAACATAGCAACCTGAGGCTAAAGTTCAGTAAATTACCAGCATCCAGAGAGCTTCACCTAAGGTCACAGGAGGCAGAGACAAATCTGTCTGTAAGTTGGGTGTCCTTAGGTCAGGAACTGCCTGTAAACTATATGCATTCGGTGACCAAGATGATATCTAGATGTAGTAGCCAGACAACCAGCACCATTCCTCCCAGGGCTCTTCTATCTCAATCATGCTGTGGGGCCCAAATTACCTGCTACTGTGTGGGCATCTATTCCTGGCGGCCAGAACCAAGAGGTAAGGTGATGCCTAAGGTGATGTCTAGAGCTAGTCAGTGGGTTACTGATCGGACATCCATGACAATAACAGTCTGAGGCAAGGGCTAAAAATCAAGCTACGGCAAAAAGAAATAAGTGTCAGCTATATTTTCCGACTTGTGAATGGGTGTTACCATGGTTGGTCCACAAGAACGGTGGACTCTTGGCATCCCAGTCCAAAACTGCTCCAACCCCCATGTATTATGTGGACACTAAGATACATAACGCACAGTAAACATAAGTAAAGGAAGCTCTTTAAGTGCTTTGAAGTGATGATATCAGGAAGACTTTGTTAAAATAAAAGCATTTTCTATGTCATGAGATAGGACTGTCCAGTGATTACGGGGTTGCAAGCATTGAAAAGGTAATGTTATCCCAGATTCTCTGAATTTTACTTAACTCTCTAGGCCCTACATGTGAATATTTTATGAACTTTGAAGGAAATGTGGCATAATTTTAGAGGCAGGGGCCTAGAATTAGTTTATTTTCTTTCCCACCTAAATATGGAAGTATGATGGTCCCAGGGAGCAGACATTAAAGTACACAGAGGGTAGAGTTTAGGAAAAGTCTGAATTCTTGTGGTCTAGTATTTTCTCACTATTGGAGAGTCATTTGTCAAGTGTTGGATCTAACTAAATAAGGGCTGAGGTTTTTTTTTTACATTTTCTCGATAATGAAATATGTGCATTTTCATTGGATAAAAAACTAGAAAGTTTTATTTGGGAATATTTGGGAATTAAAGTTAACTGTAGGGGTTTGCATTATGAATGAAGGTGTTTTTTATATAGCAGATTATTCAGGCAATAATGGCACCTTTATGATAATAAATAATAATAATACTACAACGTTATTTATATAGCGCCATCATATTCTGCATCACTGTATCAACTATTAGGGTTAAAACCAATGTATTTTCTTTAGGGTAAAAAAAGGTGCAACGTGGACATTGTTTAATGAAGAAAACATATTGGCTAAAAGTTATAGGGAATTGAATTTGGAAATAGACAATTTTACCTAACATAGATAACAGAGCAGGCTGACCCCTAAGGTAGTAAAAGGTGTTTGACCCCTAAGGTAGTAAAAGGTAACTTGTAGAGAATATTACTACCATACAAAATTTACCAGCTTCTCTGTAACCCCAAGGAGTTGAAATAAATATGGACAAATGATGAGGAAAAAATGCAATACTATAAGGGTAAATATAATGCATGCTTTGGGAGTACTAAAACTGATATGTTATGAGGAGGGTCTAAAAATATATTAGAGGTCATGTATCAGATCCAAAATCCTTTTGATGTGTGTTTAACAATAGGATTGGCACATTTTGGATAGTAGGTTTAATAAGGATATCTTGATCTTATTATTCAGAAGAACTATTAAATGGAAGAAAATCTATACAGTTTGTGTCCCAATTGTGATATTGACACCAAGATACATAATTCCAAACACAGACAACAAGATACATACCTCTTCCTACTTTCATATACACCGACAACAAGATATATACCTCTTCCTACTTCCATATACACCGACATCAAGATATATACCTCTTCCTACTTCCAAATACACTGACATCAAGATATATACCTCTTCCTACTTCCAAATACACTGACATCACAATACATACATCCACCTACTCTCAAATACACCAGCATCAAGATACATACCTCTTCCTAGTTCCAAACACACCAACATCAAGATATATACATCAACCTTCTTCCAAATACACCAACATCAATATACCTACCTCTTCCTACTTCCTACTTCCAAATACACCGACATCAAGATATATATATCCACCTACTTCCAAATATACCAACATCAAGATACATCACTATTCCTATTTCTAAATGAAAAAGGATAAGAGTAAATATCCCAAGTCCCAGGCTTTGGGACAGGGAAACAAATGTCATACGATGCTCCTAAGCTAAGCTTTTCTGAGATAGTAATAGGAATACATATCACCCAGACTGGAAAACTTTGGAGAGTCTGTACGGCAATACATTTGGGATTTCCTGCAGTAAAAATATATTTAAAAGGTACAAATTTCTCGGTTAGTGATATCCAACTGTTTACATGTAGTTACTTTATACTACTAGAGCGATAAGTTTATGTTATGATCAATTCAATGATAGATGTTCTTCTGTCTGTGGAATTGATTTGGAAATATTGTCATGAACATTTGGCCTTTTCTAAATGTAAAAAAGTACTTGCTATATGTAAACTGCTCGGAACCCTAAATGCATGTATACCCTATACACTATAATAGATTGCTCTTGGTCCTACAACAGTTTTCTATTAGTTTTCTTTTTAAGACACTAACAATGCAATACAAACATGTCTTCTTTCCCTAATATACAGAAACCATGATCCGTACATGCTACACAGACACCTAGATGCATTCATGCCCCCGCAACAAGGACACCAAGATAAATAACTCATGTTTCCTATCATAGAGCTTCCAAGATACAAAACTCTCCTCCCAAGACACAGGCGACATAACACATACTTTTCCACTTTACTTAATGCACAGAAACTGTAATATATACATGTCTTCTTTACCTTATACAACAAAATACATTCATATCCCATCCTGATATACAAAACATCAGGATAAATAGCTTTCATGGCATCAACAAGATACATAGACTAAAATATATGTGGAGCATACACCCTACTATTCAACATCAGATACCTTACAACCTAATACACAAACATCAAGATGCATACTTCTATAGCTAATACACAGACAAGATGCATACTTCTATAGCTAATACACAGACAAGATACATACTTCTATACCTAATACACAGACAAGATACATACTTCTATACCTAATACACAGACAAGATACATACTTCAATGCCTAATACACAGACAAGATGCATACTTCAATGCCTAATACACAGACAAGATGCATACTTCTATACCTAATACACAGACAAGATGCATACTTTAATGCCTAATACACAGACAAGATACATACTTCTATAGCTAATACACAGACAAGATGAATACTTCTATACCTAATACACAGACAAGATACATACTTTGCCTTCTAATACACAGACAAGATACATACCTATCTTACACAGACAGCAACATATGTGGGGCATACTACTATCAGACATCAGACACATACCTCATCACCTAATACGCAAACCTCAAGATACATATTTCTCTTCTTATATGCAGACAAGATACATATCTCTCCTCCTTATACACAGAGACCAATATATGTACTGCACCGCGCCTACTATTACAGTTATAAGATTCATACGTTTCCACCTAATACACAAACATTTAAGATATATACTTCTCTTAATATGCAGAAATTGATATATACATGTACCTCACCCTGTAATATAGAGACAATAGGGTATATACTTACCTTCCTATCACACATACACAAGATACATACAAGTAACATCAAATAATTACCATCTGGTAAGCGAGTCCAATTCTTCTAATACACAGACAGAACCTAAAATACTCAACTCTCCATTCACATCCTATGTACAATGTATAACACGTCCCATTCCTGATACTGGTATAGTTAGCAGTACATATACCAACAATGATAACTAACCCCCTCCTCAGGACTTACCTGCATCTTAAGGAAAACATTTCCAAGAAAGAAAACTTTGCCTTCCCAGCAGTGCACGTTCATAGCCTGGAGCTCCCTGTGTAACTTTCACTTCATTTTCCCTGGACATTATCAGGATGAAGAGATATTTAGGTTGTCTGACCCCACCTCCCTTAAAGAGACATCTAACTACATGCATACAAGCGCAGTCCACAGCTTCATGCTAACTCTACAAGTGTATACATAAGGCACAGAGTTCATTCTTCAATGCCCTGACTCTCATATATACACTTGTGTCTCCAAAAGATGTAGCTGACTTCCTAACAGAAAAAAAAACCTCTACAAAATAGTGCGGAGACTTTAAGGTCTTAAAGAGAACTCCCATACTTCACACATAGATTGTAATGACAGAGAATAGGAATATTTACCTTCAACAAAGACATCGGTATTAGACTGCCCCTAATGGCTCCTGTGCACTTACTCTGTAGTCCTCCTCCAAAGCACAGCTATGGTACTGCTGACATCACTGGTAGCCCGGACAGGGAGTAGCTGTCTTGTCATGGTTACATCCTGTCAGCCACATTAGCCATTCAGAGAGACCTATTTCATCAACTTTGAAATATAAGAGAATCTCACACAACAGAGTACATGTGTCCCTACCTCTCTATGGTTAAAAAAAAATTTGACGGTGCGTGACGTCACCTCCTCTCCCAGCGTGGCAGAGGGTGGTGCAGGGGTGTGCATAATTAGCAGCTCGGAGCGCTGGACATCTTGTCCCCATGGCCTGCTAATTATGTCTTTTTTCTAGGCGATCTAAAAACTTCCAATAATATACAATTTTTCATCAAACACCATCAGAAAAAATGTTCTAAAAAGTGATCAAAAAAGTTATGTTCCCTAATATAATACAACTGAAAAGAACAACTCTTTTTGCAAAAAATAAGCCCTCAACCAGATCTGACAACAGAAAAATACAGAAGTTATGGCCCTAAAAAGTTGTTAAAATTAAAATTTTAAAATTAAAAAAAAAAAATTTAAAATGTATAGCTTGTACAATGTGACAATACAAATCTGCTGTGAATGACGCTGCATTGTTTTAACCCATGTGAAACACTTAAAGGGTTAATGGACTTAATAGAAGTTGTTTTACATACCTTGAGGGGTGTAGTTTCTATAGTGGGGTAATTTATGTGGTTTTACTATTATTTAGGCCTTTCAAAGTCACTTGGAAGCTGAGTTGTCCCTCAAGATGTGAGTTTTGGGAATTTTCATGAAAATGAGAAAAATCGCACCTAAAGTTCTGAGCCTCATAACATCCTAGAAGAATGACAGGACGCATAAAATATCATCTCAACATAAAGCAAATGTTAATTATCAAGCTTTTTGGGTAGTTTTACTTCCTGTCTGGCATGCAGAACATTTCTAACTTGGAAAATGAAGCATTTTTATGAACTTTTGCCAAATTTTCACTTTTTTTCAGACCCAAACGCAAAACTTAGCACTTAAATTTTACACCTAACATGAAGTACAGCGTGTCACGAGAAATTATTGTGTCACTGGGCAGATTTGAAAAATCGAGTCAACAACTGATTTATATTTTGCTGTAACAAAGCTTTTGTTTTACTTTTGTTATATTTCAGATCCATTTATGTAGTGGGCTGCAGTGGGCTACATAGATGGTCAGGATTTTTTTTTTTAAATATGGAAATTTATGGTGCTGCCCTTCAAAAAAAATTGGTTGCATGCTGCCTGTACCTGTTTAAAAAAACACTGGAGCTTAAAAAAAATGAAGGATACATGTTACCACCCTTTGCTGATTAGTTTTTAAAAATGTCCATAGTTGTGCTTCTTAGGTTATAACTCTATAGAAGGTATACTGGTTCTCTTGAAGGGCCCAATGGGTTCATGGAGACTTATTTTTATATCTGGGGGGTTTCTGAACAGGTCCATAAAGATGGTCTATCAAGACTTTGATATTTATGGACGTAGGAGTCCTGCAAATATACAGATAATATTAAGATGACCATAAAATCTTACATAACAATTTAGCAAGAGAACTTTGGGCACTAGTCATGTATAAGGAAGATCAAAGGTTAGTTTTCTGTAATTGTGTTATCCAGTATCTGGAGGCCCAATTTCAGCAGCTTCAAATATTTATGGTTTACAGTCATTTCCTCATAACCTCCCTGATAATAAGAGTTTTCCTGTAAGCCTTCCCCTGACTATCTCCTTTGTACTCCTTGCAGTCAGCAGTGCCTCTTCTGCTATGACCAACCCACAGCTTGATTTCTTCCTACTGAAAGTTATCAATATCTTAAAGAGAGTTTGTGCCAAAGAACATTGTCTGGAAACGCTTGTAGCGGATGATGTTTTTTTCTTTCAGGAATTTCCACTTTCTACATTGAGTTTCACAATGAATACTTCATATTTATACTGCTTTCCACCTGCAATATTTTAGGAAAAGAAATTTGTACATCTGGTTCAGGTTTTATGTAGAATAATAATAATAAATCCTTTATTTATATAGCGCACACAGAGTTTGCCTCTGTCCCCAATAAAGCTCACAATCTAATCAAAACCAGTATGTTTTGGAGTGTAGGCAGAAACCGGAGGACACCCACGCAAACACGGAGAGAACATACAAACTCTGTGCAGATGTTGACCTGGATGGGACTTGAACCCAGCACCCTAGCACTGCAAGGCTATAGTGCTACCCACTGAGCCACTGCACTGCCCTAAATGAATGAGCATAGGTATGTTCCTTAATTTGTAAACTGGGATATCCCAGACCAAACCACTTCATGCCAAAACAGCACAATCTGACTATATTATTATGTTCCACAGATGGCAAGTCCAGTGGACTCATTAAGACTAGCTACAATGACCCAGATATATCATTGTGTCTGCACCAGTTTTTTGTCTATCTTTGCACTAAAAAAAAGGTCTTTTCAGCTTGCACATGCATTTATAAATTGTGCTTGCAACACTTTTGCGTCACAGTTTAATTTTTTACCCGACACTGTATATCTGTTCACCTAAATGGGCGCGGTAGTGCTTAGTCTGAGTTTACAACACATTTGTGTTGAACGCTGTATATTGAAAGTACACAAAAAGAATGCACATGAGTGAGGCAAACTGCACAAAGGAAGTTTAAACCACTTTTTCATATACCTGGGCCATTGTATAAATTGCTTCTAATCTGTTTTTATCTTATAATTGTAGATTTTTTTCTTCTATTTTTGTCCATTGTTATGGAGGCTGACAATTTGCCTGAGCTGCAGTGAAGCATTTAGCCCTCAGGCCATAGGTAGCAATAGGCTAGAGCTAGCTCACAGGCGTGCTCTGTGATAGATGCTTATGTACATCTTATATAAGCTTATCTATACACTTCTTTACTGTGAATGTAGATAAGCTGTGACATCCTCTAATGTCTGTAGTAGAAGCAATAATCTTAAATTCTATAGAGGTGTTATTTTCTATTGTAATCCTGTCTGAAATGTAAGGCTTAATTCATTTTTGTGATACTATCAGTGTATAAACCAGGAAAGCAAAATAAAAAAAAAAAAAACACCTAAAAAATCTAATTATCCTTCTTTCCCTAGAACGGATATAAAAAAACCAAAAACAAATAAAATCATAAACATGTCGCATCCCAAAAGTCCTGATCTATCAACATATAAAAACGCTTATTCCCAGCGAGGAATCTCATAATGGAATATAGCACCTAAATGTCCAAAACAACACTTTTTCATCATTTAGCAACACCAAGAAATTTCATAAAAGTTATCAAGTAATCAAGTCATCAAGTTAAGGTATCAAAAGCTCATAGAGTCCCCAAAACGGCAGCAATGTAAATGTCATCATGTCCCACAAAAAAATGACACCTTATAAAGGTCAGTATGCCGAAGTATAAAAAAGTTGTTAGCATCAGAATAGGGCAAAATGAAGACATTTTTTAGCACAAGACTTTAAATTTTTTTAAAAATCTATTAACTTAATAAAACCTGTCTAAATTTAGTATATCAGTGATCGTATCAACCCAAGGAGTAAAGAAGAGCTGTCATTTGGAGTGCAAGCCATAAAACCTATATCCACAAGAAAATGGCGCAAATACGTTTTTTAAAAACTTTCATCGCATTTAAACATTTTTTCTAGCTCCCCAGTGCACAGCATGGAATATGAAATGCTGTCACTAAGGAAGTAAAATTTGTTTCACAGAAAACAAGCGCTCCTACAGCTCCGTAAACAGAAAAATAAAAAAGTTAGGCAGTGAAAAAACCCAAAATGAACTAAAATGGAGTGGTCCTTAAGAGGTTAAAACCTATGACTAACCCTTTGTGTGATATATAAAGAGAAACACACCACAACAATTTTTATGTTAGCACATAAAAAAGGAAGTTGTGGCCCTTAAACCACTATGTATGAAAATTTGCCAAAAAAGCCTTTTGAGGTCCATAAAATAACCAAGGGGAAAATCTACAAGAAATCTATACCATGTGAATGGGTTGATTTGGGAACTCTTGTTGACTTTATTCCCGCAGTTCAAAATCATACTGAAAAGTTGAAGATAAAGATTGACACTCATCTTCATGTTTCTTTGGAATAATGTAATAAGATTATGGGCCCCTGTAGCCCTTATTGTTTGGACAGTGTTGATTATGTCATTGTTCTATGAACAACAGCAATAAAGTTTATAAAGTACTTCCCCACATGTATAGAGTTTGTTGGAAATGTGTTAATAATTAACTATAAGGCTTGTAAAGACAATTAAGGTCACAATTAGTATTTCCAGATGGATACGGAGGAGACCTTTGTACATGGAGTTTTGAAGGGACTTTCCATTAGAAAAAACATGGCTGACTTTTTCGAATGAGCACCACATTGGGCTTTGTCTGCATTGCAGCTCTACTTCCTTGAGATGAGCGGCTCTGAGCTGCACTACCATACACAACCAGTGGACACGTGTGACAATCTATTTGGATTAAACATGAATAAATCTTTTAGCAGTTTCCCTGAAATGTTAAAGTTATATGATAAGTGGCATAGTCATGAATGTGACTATCCAGAAATGGTGTTCATTATAGCAGTTAGTAACCGGAACATAAAGTTCATTTTAAAGTGTTTACCTATCATTGAGCTGGGGTAGTAACACAATGACTCTTCCCTATCTGGGCCTCCTGGATGTATATTCTCTGCAAAAAACAGAAAGACATAAACAGTGCCTTCATTACCCTGACATCTTCAGTGGCACCGAGCCATCAGTAAGCTTCTTACGAGAGCTACAGAACTGCTAGACTGCTGGAAGAACTATGTATGGTGACTATAGAGATGTACTACATATTGTAGATGTAATGCAACAATGATGTAATGGGGCTATAGGAAACTAGTGGAGTGAGTAAGCCTTCTACCAGCAATAACCATTTGGGCCATTTAAGGAGCCTGTTCAAAGATCATATTAAATTTCATTTGCCCTCAATATTGTCCTTACTTGAACAGAGAGTGAAGCTAAAGTAGCTTGTAGTCAGTCATCATGGAGATATCTAGGTCTATAGGATACTTTTTTTTTTTAATTAGAATTTTATTGGATGTTCTTTATATAGACAAGAAAACATCACATGTAAATGATGCGCTGACCCCACAAAAACATCTACACAAACAGAAAATAAGACATGGTGCTAATCGTTACTAGAAGGAGTACAGAGTAACAAGGAAAGGAGAGAAGGGGAAGCATCTCCCAGTAGAGGTGCCCACGCAGTGTTCCCCAGGTCTTAAGGCAAACAAAAGACCCAGTGTACCTCTCAGATTCTTGGTGAGATACCATTGCGTTAGGGTGAAAGGTTACACCAGAGATATAATCTCCTCAACATCTAAATATATCATTCTGTCCATTTTCCAAAAAACTTCTTGGATTTAGAGGTTTTGTTTCTCACTGTTTCAAGACATACCAAGTTTTGGAGATCTCTTAGCTGATCTATAGTGTATTGAATGGAGGGCACGGTGTTATCTAACCAAAATTTAAGCATGGAACGGGCTGTTATTAGACAGGTGACAAGATGAATTTGAGGGACATATAAGATTGGTTGTGAGAATCTATCTTCCAATTCCTCAGTATGGATGGAACAATAGTGGAAAAAGTCTGTTATTGGGTCTTGTGGGATTTTAAAACCCAAAACTTTATGGTCTATATCTTGGATTCCCTTCCACAAGTGTTACATGAGAAGACGACCAAACCTGTGGAATACATACGTTGTGTACGCTTGGAATTTGGGGTAAGATGTTTTTCTGTCGGGCTTCTGAGGAGAAGGTGGGAGATAAAAGGCATAAATTGCTCTATGTATAGTGCAGAAGTGTGTTTCCCTCCACACTTCATTTAAGACAACCCTTCTAGTGGTTTGCCACCCGATTATGATGTGCTTTCCGATTTCTGGATCAGGAGCGCCTGAAGAATATGAGTGAAATGCTGTATCTATTCCATATTCGATATATACATCTTTCAATCTGGCATAATAAAATGAAATATTACAGCAGACTGTTCTACCCAAGTTCATGGATTTAAATAAATTTTGGGCAAACCCTTGTTAACATTAACAAGTTTGGTCATAATGGAATTTCTCGCCTGAGCATGAATCGGTCTCGGACCAAAATCATAGTGCTCACACAGCTCTCCCAATGTCAACCAAAAAATATGGAACACTTCACAAATTTGCGTGTCATCCTTTTGCAGGGGCCATGCTAATCTTCTTTGTATCGTTCAAATTTAGTATATGTACAGTGTCAAAGCTTTACTCACACCACTATCAACATGGTGCTGAACACAGCTACATATCTTGCCCTTTTTTTTATTATTCTTTCAACCCCATAATGCACCATGACAATGGGGAACATCATGGTGAGCCTGTATTTAGCACTCCATGATCCTCCCCAAAGTCATGGAGATTGCATGGGCTCAGAAGCTTGTCAAACATGACTGCAGCACCTAAAGGGCTAACCCACCTCTCTACCCCTCAATCAGCACCACAGCACCAGTCAAAGAGAGTAAACACCCCCTAAATGCCCTATATAGTATAAAACTCCCAAATCACATAAAACCAAGGGATTTTTCTCTCCAAATGAAGATCATTTGAAATGTGTAATGGCACCTGAACAAAGTCATCAAAATCTGCCCTCCAAAATCTCAATGGCTCCTTCCATTCTGTGGGCCTCTAAAGTAGTTTATATTCACATGTGAGGTATTGCCCTACTCGTAAGAAACTGCTCAACAGATTCTGAGCTGTGTTTTATCATTTGTTTTGCATTAATGTGTAAATTTTAGGGCTAAATAATATTTTGTCAACATTTAAAAAATTGCAAATAGAACCTCCAGTTTGTTTTAATTCTAGTGAGATGCTTGAAAGGTTAACAAGCTTACCAAAGGCTGTTTTGAGGGGTGCAGTTTTAAAAATGGGGAACCCTTATAAAAATGAATAGGCCTCGAAAATAATTGAACCTGAAATATACTTTGGAAAATCACTGTTCGAACTATAAGCCTCCTAACGTCTTAATAAAATAAAGTAATAATGATGTCAGAATCAATAATGATTTCAACATAAAGCAGACATATGGAAATTAACAAACAACCCATTTAGGTGATTAGAATAACTGTATGAAGAGCATCACATTTAGACATCAGAAAATCGCAAATTTTGCAACATTTTTACCAAAATTCCATTTGTTTTATAAGTAACTGCAAAAAATTTCAACCAAAATATAAAATTACAATATGTCATGAAAAAAACTGTCTAAAAATTAACTTGGCATGGCAGATTTGAAAAATCGGGCTGTGTCCTAAAGGTGAAAATTAAAGGGTTAAAACATATAAGAAAATATTAGTGTGGCAATGTTCATTCGTAGCACTGAATCTTATTTTATATAAGTATAATGTATTAGCATGGCTCCACTTGTTATAACATGTAGCACCGGCCACTTCACACATCAATATCCATTTCTGGGAAAAGTGATTCGGTATTACTCCCACGTTTATTCTATCTTATCAGCTCCATCAATATGAAGTGACAGTGCTTATCACTCATAGTATATATGTAAATATTAACTGCGATCAGCCTACAGATCAATGATCTGTGCATGGTAGAGAGTGGCACATCACTGCTTACCCTGATAGTAAAGTTTTCTCAGTCTCCATCACTTAATATAGAAGAATTTACTCTTCCCTTGCAAAGTAATGGAACAGTTCTTATTTCAGGGTACAATATTATAAGATATATATTAAAGAATATATTATATATAAATATATAATCTCTCAAATAAATTCTAACAGATTATGAACACTCTCCCCCAAATCTTTCCCAGCATATTAGCAACAAATCATAACAACGTGTAAATGTATATTGCTGTTTTTTTGGGGTGTGACATGGAGAACATGCCCCAAAAGAGGGTAGGATTGGATAATGATGTCAGAGGAAAGGGACATCTTTTAGATATGTGATCTATTTCTGAAATATGAATCATAAAGAAAATAATGAATTGATGGGTCCACATAAGGTATAGCGTGCAGTATAGTAATAATGGTATAAGAGTATAAAAATTATCTATTTCTAAATGTAAAACATACTGTTGGTACATAGACTGTAGGGAGGGGTGTATGCTAGCCATGCCCCAAAGGCCATCATTCCAGCATCAGGATTGGGATGCCAAATAACACTTCCTCATAACCAATGGTTGGCATACACAGTAGGGGGATTTATCATAACAGCACATTGTTCACCAGTCATGATACTTCCCTTGCCACACAATGTGACTTCTGTACTAAGGCTCCAGTGCCCGGGTGAATACTACTCGAGGTCCAGCCAGGGATAGAATTCTGCCTGCACCAGGTTCCTGTGCACTCCCTGCCCTGTCACGACCCCCCCCCCCCACACACACACTTGGTGTGGAGGTGGCATAGGGGGGATAAAAAGTCATAACTCTTGACCCCTGCACAGGGATCTGTTAGGAAGACAAGTACTTTCCCCAAGGCACTTTCTTATGAATGAAGATGCCGTATACAACCAGATCATGGAAGTAAGAGCTGTTTCGATGTTGTTGCATCTCTTCAGCACAGTGTAGGGAACTGGTTTGGCTGGTTGAGAGGCTTGTGACTAGGGTCAGGAAGTAAGAGTTCTCCTTACAGAGACTGCCAACTAAGGCCGCCGTATAGGTGTGTGGAGAATTACAACCATTGATGCTCCTCTGGGAGATTCTGGGAACTCAACTAAACTAGTTTCCTACACAGCGTGAAAAAGACCAATGATCCACAGTTGTGAGTCTGTTCCTTCTGTAATAGATATAGGGGCAAATTTATCAAGCTGTCTGAAAGTCAGAATATTTCTAGTTGCCCATGGCAACCAATCACAGCTCCCCTTTAAAATATTCATGAGTACTGCTAAAAAGAAAGCTGAGCTGTGATTGGTTGCCATGGGCAACTAGAAATATTCTGACTTTCAGACTGCTTGATAAATCTGCCCCATAATGTTTTGGCTTTAATCCAACATCATGTCATTGAGAGTCATGCTTCATTTTAAGGGGCTGCCTTACACCATAGCCAAGAGACATTGGCCCAAATTAATCAAAAACAGTGCAGGATGTACCTGATTCATGAATTGTGGTGCCCGGTCTGAAAGTGTGAAAGTGTGCACCAGTTTTTTTGGTGCACTTTGTTAATGATGCAGAATTGTGGTACACAGTCCGACTAAGCAGTAACACGTCCCTTTTGGGGCACAAGACTGTGTAAACCTGGTGGTGTTGGAACTCTATCTTTTTGTGCTACAAGTATTGGGCCTTTGCCTTTTCCCTGCACTTGAAAGGATCTGCCACAGAAGCTCCTTCTGCACAGATGTGAACATAGCCTTACTTACAGATATATACATTTTTGTTACATAATATCCCATAGGAGGTCATTGGTGTTAACAAAAAAATTAATCTTGAACTTATAGCAGTCGATCATTTTCTGATAACACTTTGTCTTTAATATTGGATGCTCTGTTAAACGCTTTCACTTTTATTTCTTTCTGGAACCTGGTGGACTGCTCTAACATAAACATAACATTGGGGTCATAACTCTCTGTAACACAAACCAAATGTCGGATTTGTTATTTCCTGTTTTGCTCAAGTTTAATTAAACTTGATACATTTCATATCATTAGATGCTCGGGGTTCACGTGCAGAAGCTTCTTTTTCCCAGAATCATTTTATGTGGTTTGCCGTCCACCCATGTTCCATTCTGCACGTCCCTGCGCTGTAGCAGGGTGAATGGTGACATAGGACTGCCCTCTTACCAGTAGTACACTGCGTTGAGAAGAAATCCTTTGTCATTGCATTAGGTTATAGTTTACATAGTGACTCACATAGACGTACTGTCTAACAGAGAAGATGAGTCAAGCCATAAACATTATCTACCTATATACTATGAAAGAAGAGCTGCCATATATAGTATTATAGAGTAAGCTAATATAAAGTATAACAAAGTGTTGATTGTGTCTTTAAACATCTTTGCTTTTTGGCACATTCATTATATACACTTTTCTCAAACAAGGTGAAACTTTTTGGCACACAATAAACTAGCAGTAAGGACGTGCAGCATAATAAATGTAGGCCATATATTAGGAGGGGTAATGGTATCTTCTGCCCCCAGGTTAGACTTCACTGCTTCAGATTTTTTGCTTGAAATTAGTACAGAAAATATACTGTGGATAGCTTTAAGGCTATGCGTTAATAGCTATCCGTTCACATACTGCAGAATATTTCTGAAATTATATCAGCTGTGGATTTTATAGTAAGATAATTTTCCACCACCATTAGGGTTGGGTGCATAGGGCCCACCAGTAACATTGGATCTTGGGGCCCATTACTGTACAGCTACATGTACTGTTTGTTAATAATCTATCCATATAATTGTATAGGATGACTGCATGCTGAATATCTGCATCTGAGAAAATGTGAGGGTAGCACTACTAATGCATGACCTGGGGGCCCACCTAGCCCAGTGGACCACCGGTGGATCAACCCAGCCCCAAACAAGGGCAGGGATAGGACTTGTTCTGAGTTTTATGGCTTGGCAGTCGGCTTTCACTTGAGGCAGTGGGAACCAAGGGCATGTGATTGTGATTACTTCCCCCATTCCACCATCTCCACACTACTGGGCATGGGTTGCCCCTAAGTGGTCTGGTGTAGGTGTTCCTGGGCACTAGCTATAGCCTGCGTCTGTTCTGCACAGATTAAAATGCAATCTCCGGTGTAGAATTGTACAATGGGCACAGCCTCCTGATTTCGTCGGCACGCTGGAGGGAGAGGGTGAACACCATACACTGGCACACCATATGGCGGCATATTATAATTACCCCAATGACCATATGCATGTAGACATTGAAAAATCTGTGCCATTACAGTAAGTTGTTTTGACCATAATGACATATAAAAATCCCTCTTAATGTATAGCTATATCTGGAGTGAGCTGTGAGGTTTATCTTTATGTCAGTGTCATTTGTACTGATCTCCACCCGCCAGATACTCACCTAACCATACAAAACACTTGCAGGCATTTAGACAGCTGACAGGGCACGGACTGCTACTGATTTTCCATGTCAGGGCACAGAACGGCCTTGTTGTCGGTTGATTTTTCCATGTATTTTTAGTGCTAATATCCTGAGATAAGCGAATGGATGCACGCTCCAGTCCCATACTCAATGGAAAATAAAATAAAGGGGGATTTATTATTACCAGACAGGCGAGGGGCTCTGCAATAACAGATGGCGGATTCTGCAGTGCTGTCACTGGAGCGGCAGGATGCGGACACTTTACTGAAATAACAGCAGAATTATCCCAATAATAGAAAAACAAAGCTAAATAAACTGATAAACGATAGAATATTTATACATGAATTGTATTTTTTAGCTAGGCATGACTTCATTACTTTTCAGAAACAATCGTTTTATATATATATATACAGTATATAGAGGTGAACTGGGAACTGTAATGCACCAGCAACAAATGATTGCATAAAATGGAGGCAAACAATGCATGGCCGATTTCTTCCAGAAGCAATGCCATAACCGTGGTGCCATGCTTTACATGTGTTTTCTTCAGTTTCGAACCCAACGGCATTAAAGGTGATTTCACACATAACCTATAAACAGGCATAGATATTCATCTGGAAAACAAAAGGGGACATTTACTGTGGGTTGTCAACTGGATTTAACTACCGTATATACTCGAGTATAAGCCGACCCGAGTATAAGCCGAGACCCCTAATTTTACCACCAAAAACTGGGAAAAACGACTGACTCGAGTATAAGCCGAGGGTGGGAAATGCATTGGTCAAACCCCCCCAGTAGTATACAGCCTGCCAGCCCCCAGAAGAATACAGCAGCCCCCAGTAGTATACAGCAGCCCCCAGTAGTATACAGCAAGCCCCTAGTAGTATACAGCAGCCCCCATGTAGTATACAGCAAGCCCCTAGTAGTATACAGCAAGCCCCTAGTAGTATACAGCAAGCCCCTAGTAGTATACAGCAAACCCCTAGTAGTATACAGCAAGCCCCTAGTAGTATACAGCAAGCCCCTAGTAGTATACAGCAAGCCCCTAGTAGTATACAGCAGTCCCTAGTAGTATACAGCAGCCCCTAGTAGTATACAGCAGCCCCCCTGTAGTATACAGCAAGCACCCCAGTAGTATACAGCAGCACCCCAGTAGTATACAGCAGCACCCCAGTAGTATACAGCAGCACCCCAGTAGTATACAGAAGCCCCCCAGTAGTATACAGAAGCCCCCCAGTAGTATACAGCAGCCCCCCAGTAGTATACAGCAGCCCCCCAGTAGTATACAGCAGCCCCCATGTAGTATACAGCCTGCCCCTAGTAGTATACAGCCTGCCCCTAGTAGTATACAGCCTGCCCTCAGTATGCCTAGCGAATAATAAAAAAAATAAACTTAATACTCACCCTCCGACGATACTCACCTTTGATGCTTAGTGGCGGCTCCCGGTCCTCGGCGGCGGCTCCTGGTCCTCGGCGGCGGCTTCTCTCTTCTATCTTCACGTGCCGGCAGTCGCGTCCATGCGACTTGCCAGCGGGCGCACAGTGCGATGCGGCGGTGTCGCCGCTGATGACGTCATCAGCGGCGACACCGCTACATCATATTGTGCGCCCGCTGGCAAGTCGCATAGACGCGACTGCCGGCACATGAAGAGAGAAGCCGCCGCAGAGGATCGGGAGCTGCCGCCGAGGACTAGGAGCCGCCGCCGAGGACCGGGAGCCGGATGGTGAGTATTAATTTTTTTTTTTATTAACTCGTGTATTTTTTTTTTTAATAACTCGTGTATAAGCCGAGATTAGGTTTTTCAGCACATTTTTTGTGCTGAAAAACTCGGCTTATACACGAGTATATACGGTACATATCAGATTTTGACAAACAACTATCGTTAACTGCCAGCTTGTCGTGATGGGACCGTCTGTATTTTATTGTTTGATTATACAATAAAACCTGAATCATCATTGAATACATGTGCTGCATTTTCCGTCAGTGGGATTTTTTACGCCCGTGTGTAGCTTGCCAAAAGACGCACCTCCAGGCCTTCAGAACACAAGAAAAAGGGCTTTTCTTTTTTTTTCCAACAAAGAGCTACTGTAGCTTAGGCGCAGTCGCGATGTTAGCACACAGCCGGGTGACGTCAATGGCTGTCTGCAGCACTTGCGGCCAGGGGAATATTTATAGAGGGCGTGCATAAATTATCTTTCGACTGAGCCAGGAGGTGCTCGGCTAGCGGAGAGGTGAGCGCCTCCAGCTCATTTGCATAAAGTTTAAAATTCTATATTTCGGGGTAGCAGACTGCCCGGAACATGAAAGCAGGACTCCCCCATCACCCCTAAGGTAACGTGCATGCATTTGGTGACAGTCCACCACCCCTAATTTTCTCAACTGGTACCTATTTAACTTATTCTTATTAGTTCCTTCTTTTACTCAGGGAGACATTTTTAGGTGCCCAGCTGATCCCGTTGCCCAGCAGCTTAGTGGCACATCACAGAACTCACCTCTGTGTCTAAATATGATGTGTTAGCTCCAACCCAAATAGGTCAACCTTATAGATGCGGAAATCAATAGCAAATATCTTCTATCCCTGCTAATATGGTCTCAACCCCATATATAAAAGCTTCCTTTTGTTGAGTTAAAGACTGCTTGCCCCTAACATTATAAATTGGAGCATGTTAGAAAAAAGATTCTGCAGTCTATATTTGTTAGTAAGGGGGGCACTATATGTGTATTGGTAAGGAGGGCACTCTTTTTCAATAATTAATTTTGGTGTCTCACTGTGTAGGTGATTTAATAATTTGCTCTGGTGCTGTATTTTTCTACAGAGCCATGATCTGGTGCTATATCTCTGCACAAAGCTTGGTTGGCAGCCTGGTGCTGCTTAGTTCTGATGTGGTTCTTCTATACAGATCCTAGTTCTACTGTAGTATTTCTGCATGGATCCTGTTCTGATGATGTATTTTTTTGCACATCCCATTCTGATTATGTATTTCTGCATGGAATATGGTTCTAGTACTGAATTTCTGTACAGAGCTTGGTTCTGTTGCTGTATTCCTCTACAGATACAGGTGCTGTATTTCAATATTTTCATTTCCCTAAATAAAGCCATTGCTCTGGTAAAACATCTCAAGGGGCAACCCTTATGCAATTTTTAGTCAAGGAGTTCATTTTTCTTTATTATGAGGAATAAAAGTTATGTTTTAGCTTTGTAGTGCTGAAATTACAGACATGTGTCACTTTAGAGTAATCTGTGTATATAATGCTTTGTGCATGTTAGCAACCTGTTCAGAACAATAGGGTATATAGTTTCAATTCATATTTCTATAAAGAGCTTGGTTATGGTATTGCAACTATATGCAAAGTCCAGTTCTTGCGCTATGCTTCTATATGGAGTCCTGTTCTGGAGTTATGTTTCTGTATGTAGCCCTGTCCATGTACTGTATTTATAGTATAAACATTGTTCTGGTCTTGCATTTCTGTACAGAGATTGGTTCTGTATTTTTGCACAGAGCCCAGTTCTAGTGCAGTGCCAGGTTCTGTTGATTTACTTCTGTTTCTCAGCTTGGTTCTGTTGCTGTATTTCTGTAAAGAGTCATTTCATTAAATATTCATTTCATCTGCAATGAACTATTTTTGGCCAAGTTCAGACTAATAAGAGACAAATGTTAAATGTCACAGTGAATACAAAATACAAGAAGATACAATCTCTTTAAACAAACCTTATTTCTGCAGATTTAGCTAAATAGATGACATATTCACCTATCCGGCCTTCCGCACATAAAGGTATGTAACAGATTACTATAAATCAGTGAATAACAACATTTGTGAGAACTAGTCTAATAAAAAAAAAGCTTAAACAGGTTACAGTGCCTTGAGAAAACACAGACCACTTGATGTGAAGGGAACAGATGCAGGTGTATACAGAAGAGCCATGGTAGGTGGGTGTCAGTAGCCTCTAAATCACAAACAACCATTTCCGATCAGTCCCAGGAAAAATACGTAACAGACACGTAACAGGACTGTACATAGAAACTAGCAAAAACACATGTAAGTCACTACCTATTTTGGTGACTACAGCTTAGCCTTAGTGCCTAGATGTACACTGTAGTAGTCGAAGACACACCTCCTGTCTTATCATTGGTGGAGGGCGCTGCTCTCACCCACCCCAACTACAACTCTACCTCTTCCAAATGGCTGCTGTGTATAAACATGAATCCATGAGAAGTGACCCTGTAACGGGATGTCTGAAAAAATATCCTGTAGTTATAAGATGGTTGACTGTATTATTGAAAAGGGTCAAAGTTGGTGGAATTTGCATTGGGTTGGCGTCTATAAATGAGGCAAAGACAATCGAAGTTACCACCTATCCTGTGCGCAGAAGATGGCAAATGGGCGAAGATCTGACCACTAGGACTTGGCAAATCTAGACTCTACAAGGTATCACACATGGTAAAGATGTCCATATATAGGATGGCAAAACTACTAATAATTAGTCTTGGTGCTACGTAAATTCTCTACCATGAGAGTTCTCTCATTTATTTTAAAACCGAAAATCTCTTTTTAAGACTATTCTCTGCTGATAGATTTTCCGTGAAGGTAGGAAAACATTCAACATCTGTTATAGGCCGACCGACAAGCCAGGCCATCCAGGTCACCGGAGCCTAGATAAGTGGACCAGAGAAACTGATAACACCTACACATTCAGTTTTCTTTTCCCTGTTCCAAAAATAACTCCCTAGCCACGGGGAAAGTGACTTTGATGGTTGTCAGAATATAGTAACTTTAGAATTTCCTTTGCCAATGGTGAAGTCTACAAAAATATTTTATTTAACATTTCAATGTAAAGACATAATGTAATTATGCAGAAGTAGTAATCCCACCCAAGCCCTTGTGTCGATGGGTGAGGGATGTTGTGGTCAAAAGATTTGTGTGCAAAAAAACAAGACTCGAATATTAAATGTTGTAGGTTGAGGGCCTGTTGCACACTTTTTTGTTTGGGTTTTGATGCCATAGGACAGTGGTGGCGAACCTATGGCATGGGTGTCAGAGGTGGCACTCAGAGCCCTTTCTGTGTGCACTCAGGCCACCACCAGAGATGACTCCAGGTATCTTCCTGCAGTCCCAGACAGCACAGTACTTGTTGCGCTCAGTGCTATATTAAAGTGACAGTGCTACCTGGGACTACTGCAGGAGTGGGAAAGTGTGGACAGATCTGGATTATCATTGTAGCCCTGACAATTCTTCCTGTTTATGGGACCTTAGAGGGAAGCTACAAGGACCAGACAGACTCAAAAGATCATAAGCAGTTCCATAATGAAAGTCGTTATTGGGAAAGAGACATTTTTAAGAATCAATGGTCATCTCTTCATATGTGGAAACAATATAAGTATTTTATACTTTATTAGACTGGTGGTGGTCTTACGCTTGAAATCTCCACTGATCAGACACTTGAAGCTCCAGACATGTCCTGTGGATCTGGGGAATCTTGGAGAACATCTTTGTCATGTTTCTCACATCATTTCAGCAATATCATAAGGGAGTGTACTCAGTCTGCACAATATTTACTAAGGTATTTGTCAAATTAACATATTTACTTGGACACCAGATACCGATTACAGAACATTATCCAAAAAATTGCCTTCTCCTAGTGCCATATCAGCAATACACACACACCTGTCTTCTATTGATCCATGGTCCAGTGCTGATGTTTATGGTGGACAGTGGTCAGTCTAAACACTTGGTTCGCTCTATGGCTACACAACCCATATACCACACGCTGCGATACACTGTATGTCAGTGTTCTACAGAGCAGAATCCATCCATATTATCATCCACTACCGATTCTGACACATTATATGACGTAGAATATGCTCCAGAATTTAAGGTTTGCATGAGTGTGGATGTCATATACCAGTGGTGGCGAACCTATGGCACTGGTGGGCACCCAAGCCCTCACCCCAACACAAGATTTGTCAGATACGACTCAAGGCTTTCTCCTGTGGTCCAATAAAGCCCAGGATGTGCCATGCTCAGCGCTATTTTAAAGCGACATACTTGGCTGCCAGGACTACAGAAGGAGCGAGATGGTGTGAATAGTGATGGATTGGCATTTGAGCTCCTGCTTTGGGTCTCCTTATTTTTCCTCTTCAGGGGGCCCTGGAGGGAAGCTACAATCCAAATTTCTCCATCTTTCTATTGTATTGGTAAACTCAGGACACCGATACATTTTAAACCTGTGATACAGCAGGGATCAATAAGTTACTGCTTTAATTGTCATGTTGGCACTTTGCGGGATACAAGTGGGTTTTGGTTGTAGCTTGGGCACTCTGTCTCCAAAACGTTCACCATCACATGTCATATACCATCACTACGTAGTATTTTGCTGTGATAAGACTACTTAGGTTGGTGATATAGAATCATTATGCAAGTGTTTTGTTAATCTAATTGTATGTGTCCTGTAATGCACCAACACTGCAGTTAACACTTGAATGTGTGATTTAGATGAGTCTGTCGCTGGTCGCCTTTAGTCATGGTGGGTTCCTCAGTAACCAGTCATGGGGCCGTCAAAGCCTTAAGGGCCACTCAGCCCTGACATGAACGTGTTGCTGTCATCGCAGTACGTGTAGGGCCTTGCTGTTAAACTGTGAGAGGGATAATGCAGAGGTGTGAATTTTTGCTGAAATTCCTTCCTCTCACTGAACAAGGTCCATATCTGAATCTCTGACCTTGGATCCTAAGAAAAGTTTCACAAAGGTCAAGCTTAAATTGAATCTTTGTATCTCTGAGCAGTTGCTTTTCATTGTTTGATAAGAAATGGGTATGATTATTGATACTGTTGCTGGTGCTATGTTAGTAGGTTGCAGTTGGGTGCCTTGTAAATTAGCACGTGGTATGAAGCAGCACTGTATGTGGTCATATAAAATAAAAATCTCTCCCTTCCAGGATTAAAAACAACATCTATTTGTAATATATTCATATCAACGTCTATTCCAACAATTGGCCAAATATAGAAGACAGCCGCCAAGGTTATCTATAATGAATAGTGCTGCTGCCCTGTAAATGATGTAGGCACTGTTGGTACTGCCTTTGTGTCTATAACTTTTACTGAAGTAGGGACAGATACTATTGCTTCCTTTTAATCATGTAAGCATAGACAGCCTCTGTAGGACCGAGAAAGATGTTTTGGTGTCATATTAAAGATAAAAATGTAATCTTTCAGGTTGAATTAGATATCTATCTGCAGTTTGCATTTTCAACTATAGTGTGTCTTTAACTGCCTTGTAGACTTACCTCACCCTGGAAAACTTACTTGCATATTTCCTCCTAAGAATCCCTAGTGAATCATGCACATGCCTGAAAAGGTGGTTTTTAATTGCAAAATATGGTGATAGAGTTTAGTTTCTTCCCTGAACTGCATCTATGGTCTCTCACTCCGCTAAACCAGTTCCCTTCCCTGTGCTGAAGAGATGCAAGAACATTGAGCGTTGTGCACAGTTGGGATTCTGTCCCTTCTGTAATAGATATATTGGTTTGGCTTGGTTTTGCTGGATGTTGAAGGGAACCTGTCACCAGGAAACCCATTTTTAGCACTCCCGCAGTCCCCACAGAGCATAGTACATACACTGCCAAAGTGTATGTGACCTTTTCAAATATATGAAAACACCAATCACTTGGCTTAGCAACGCCCCCTGCTCCTCTACAGCCAATCCCGAGTGAGGGAAGTTATTCATACACTGCCAAAGGTCACGTTTACCCCACCCTTGGGAAACATGTGACCTTTTCAAATATATGAATAACTCCCCTCACTCGGGATTGGCTGTAGAGGAGCAGGGGGCGTCGCTAAGCCAAGTGATGGGTGTTTTTATATATTTGAAAAGGTCACATTGAGTAGCTGTTCCCCAAGGGTGGGGGGGGGAACTGCTCCTTTCCAGCCCCTCCCATTTGGCAACTGCCTAGTCACACAGCACATGCTAATGAAAGGTACAATATAACATATCTTTTTTTCTGTAAAACCAATTTTTAATACAAAAACACTTTGGAAGTGTATGAATTATGCTCTGTGGGGACTGGGGGAGTGCTAATAATGGGTCTCCTGATGACAGGTTCCCTTTAAGGGTGCTGCCTTACAAGGTAGCCAAGAGGCAGTGTTTTCCTTAACCCTCCTTGGAAAATATATATGCTTGTTTGATTCTCAATATAACAGGTATTATTCCTTCCCTGCCTCTAGCAGTTACATCGTAGGCACCTACACAGCTCTTTTTGTTAACGACCCAGAAAGGGTTGGTAACATTAAGGGATCGCTCAATGGCCCGGTGATTACAAAATAGTGTCCCATAGAGCCTGATCACCCCTCTGTGCACCATCTGCTGTCTATAAATGGTAATTGCAGTTCTATAATATCTGCCTGGAAGGAATATGTTTAGATTGATCAATGGAGTGTCTTGTTTATAACAAATCTGTTACAAATGTGTTGGTTGAATAACCCCTGAACTGACCACTCCCAAGGGAAGTTAATATAAACCTTTGGGGTGGAAAGTTCTAGGCCAGTGTTTCCCCTGAGGTCTTTCCAGAGGGAGTCCAGAGAGTGCTGAGGCACAGCGCTCCTCACCACATGGCCTGCATGCCTCTGAAGGGCTCTGACCTACCTTTTAGAACCTGCTTAAGACCCTGATGCTGAAGTAGCCACTTATCTTGAGCCTGCAGCTACCTATACCAGGCTGTGTGCAACTTTTTCCGAACACCATCCAACCAGCGACCTTGGACCAGTTAAGCTGTTGCTGTGTTCCATAATAAAGGGTTGACATTCCTTGTCTCCGTGATCCCTGCTACAATCTGCTAACATCAAGGGTGCCCCATCTACCCACCACCCAGGGATCCACATACTTACGTTGGGAGTTTCCCAGGGAGAACCTTTATTCATCCGCAGCATCTCCCTCTTTTCTTGGAATTTACCTGCCAGATATCTGCCTGGCGTGGACGAGGTCTGTTACTCTACTGCCCAGCAACTGTGACCCCGCTCAGCCAGCCACTCAGGTACCAAAGGGAATCAAGCTGCCCCCAAGCCCAAAACGTCAGGCCCACGGTGGGGGATAGCCAGATCCAAAGCAACTTCAATCTTTATTTGATCAGATTCTCACATCCACAGTGCAATTCCATTTTCCACCAACACATTTCAAATGGTCAAGCCATTCTTAGTCATGGTCCAAGCAGCAGGGAAACCGGTATTCAACTGGGCTCCCTCCACCATGGAGGCTATCTTAAAGGAACCCAACACTCCAGTAGCCATCGCTAACCAGTCCGTGGAGTATCCAGGACCACCTGCTAAGAGGCCCAGGCTGTCCAGTGAGAACGTCCTGCTAGCTACAGAGGTCGCAGCCACCAGCTCAGCAACACCTCTGAGAGCTGCAGGTCAGTCTGAGAATGACACTCCTCTATCTCTTAGCAATGGAGAAGAATCTAAAGCTCCTGCCGCCATCATCATGTATTCTACAGCGTCCCCAGTTACTGGAGGTCGGTCAGAGAAGCGCCTGCCTCCCTTCTACATTGAGATGTCTATGGCAGCATTGAGAGGCCTATGGTTCCTGCTAAGTCGTTCCTGAGGTTCCTGGTGGACGATCTAAAGGTGGCAAGAGTTTTTGTTTCACAGGTTGATCCTCCAGCTGCATCGGTATGTGTTCCAGCATCATCTGTTGCTGCTATAGCACCTGTTCCCACAAACTGCGGCCTTGCTTCAGCTACAGCTGTGCCAGATGACGTCCCTGCTGCTTCTGCACCTACCTCTGCTGTTCCAGTTTCCACCACCAGAGCTGTCCAGGCAAAAGATCCCAACAAAGCTGATTCCATCCAGGCTGTTGATGTCCATGCTGCAGTTTCTGCTCCCATGCCTGCATGCCTGCAGCCCATAACAGGTACTGCTACACTGTATATATTTTTGAAATTTTTTCTACTCCCAGAGGACTGTCCCTCATCTGAAGAGGAGACACTTTGTTTTTGCTATCCTTTTTCCTGCATCAAAGACTGTGCCCAGAGAATGGACTCTACCCACAAGAGCTCTATGAGAGACTTATGGTCGGCTAATCTAACGAAAAAGTATTATATTTGCACTTAATGCCTTTCTTTCTAGGAAATGGACATTCTGTATGCATTGCGTTTGTCTGTATGTGTAACGTTTTAAGCTGTGTGTTTGCGCAACTATGGTGTTTATACTATATGTCAGTTTGCATATAACTTTTTTGTTAGGCTTTGCAGGTATGTACCCAAGATTGTGTCGGACCGTATTTTATCTTTGTCAAAATCATGACCGCAGGCTTACGCCTCAAATCGGAGCTCTGTAATTGTGTGGGGGGTGTCCAAATAGTGACAACTAGACATCATACACTAGGGTAAGACCATCAGATGGCAGGTATACCGTACATACTATACATATCATTTATGATTATGCAACCTAGGTGACGTGTCTTAGGACAAATTTTCAGGCCTTGGTGAAAGGAGTGGATTACAGGACATGACACCACACCTTTCCTGTAGCAAACAGTTGGTTTAATGGTGTTAGCTACCTACTGTACTGTTCTCATTCTCATGTACCAACCCTGGTGCCTGTGGGCAGTTTGTCTCTCCTACACTGCACATAGCCATCACTTACCCTAAAGTACACTTCATCACCTGCACCCCCATATGCTGTAGTGTGCATGGACCATCTGGAGGCCATGTGTTGCTGGCCAGCTTTGGTTTTCCTTTCCATCCCATCCATAGCCGAGTCGTGGGCAGCTCTTTCAATTACCTAGGGGGTATGCAACACCCCTGCCAATGCATAGGTAGGCTGGTAGTTGCGAATAGCAATAGTTAAGTGGGTGTAAGATGCTATCCAATTATGTAGCCGTATTGTAAACTGGAGTGTGATTGGAGAGGTGCCACCACCTGAGCAGGGTGAGTATAAAACCCCTGTGCAGTGGGAGTACATGGTCCAGACCTCATGGTCTTTCCTTAGAGCAGAGAGTCTGTCTTTGCCTGTCAGTGCTCTCTTACCACAAGGTCTCTTAGCACATGTACAGAGAGACAGTGTTCAGTACACCTTTAGTGCTGTGACAGAAACCAATCCCAGAACAGAGTCAGGAGACTCTAACCAGAGCTGCAGCTTCCACAGTTTGGACACAGCTCCATCTCAACTATCCCAGCCTGCATCTACTACCAGGCTGGTGCATTATTCCTGAGGACCCCTCTCCATGATCATTCCAGTACCAAAATCAGCCGTTCACAGTTTAGGCCCATTACCTGCTACCTGTTGTTCAATAAAACACTGTGAGTTTATTTGCACAATGTTGCCACCGTCTGAACCCTGGATACGACTGTCTACCACCACAGGCTTCCCCATCCCTGTGACCTATCTTACTGACACTCAGGGGTTGTCCCAGGGAGAAACCAGTACATCCGCCTCTCCCTTCATATTTCTTGCACACACCACCTGCTGGAGAGCTTACAGGCTGTAGGACAACCCTCCGGTCCCCATACCAAGCACCGTGACATCAGCGCGCCCTTGGCCGCAACCGCCATCAACTCCGGTATTCTGGACCCGGCCGCCTCCAGACCCCAAGAAAAGGCTAGGCCCCCGTGGTGGATGTTGCACGGACAGATTGAGTAGCATCTGTAATATTTAGGTAATGGGCAGGGGGGTGCACCTAACAAAGTGAGGAGGCTGGCAGGGGAAGAAGGGACATGAAATGTAAGAAGCGTTTTCACACGGTACCTATACTGTGTTCTCTACATCAGCTCTAAGACGGTGATTTTTATTGTGTGGGTGTAATATGTAATAATAATAATATTAAACACATTTTTACTACTCCTACCAATAAAAATGTCCCATCTATATTGGATAGCGGTAATGACGATTGTCACGGTTAGTGTGGAAGGGGGCCCCATCAGGAATTTTGTCCCGGGGCCCAGTGAACTCTAGTTACGCCACTGAGTCTCACTGACTGGTAAAAAAAATAGAATGAAAAAGCTGGTCACGTCCACTTACGAGAAATTAATCACTTCTTAAAATAGGTTACTTTTTCTCTTGTATGGAAACTTTTACACATATATTGTGAATGGTATCAAGTGCCTATTAGATCAGCTTTATTTACATTTTCCTTTAAGGGAAAATGAGACATACATAATACTAATGGATATGAAAACCCTTGAAAGAATAGGGGAACTTGTGACTTGCAGAATGGAATCTACACTTTAAGGTGTGCGTGTGGCACAGCTTATATTGGCCAGACATCTAGATTAATAAACATCAGGCTTAATAAGCATAAAAGTGCCATTCTTTTGCTATAAAGCAGAGATGGATGTCGCAAAATGTAAACGAGAGCCAGAAAAAGAAGCAGCTGCTGCCAGGCTCAAGCATTTCCAGAAGTGCACAGAAAGATGGAGGGGAAGGAAAGAGCCACAAGTGACCCCTTGGGTCTGCTTTATCCAAATTTTGTACGAATATAACTATGACCAGGAACAGATTATGACTGCCATGGTCATTTAGCCCCCTACTTTATTTTTGTAGGTTTAACCTTTATTGCGTTTTTACTGTACCAGAACCAAGCTTCTTGGGAAAGGAGGTGAAGTCTCTTCTGTTGGCTTTTAGTTCCCAAGTTTAAGGGCCAATGAAGGACTTCAAAAGGTCCTGGAAGGGTTATTTTATACATGTGTGTTAAGAACATACATGTATGCGGATTTCATGCTGTATCCCTCTCAATGTTATCTTTACAGGGCAGCATTAAACCTGATGGGAAGCTCCCAGCTGCCACCAAAACCACCCCTTAAGATCCGCTTCTTACTGGGACATTGAGCATGTTTCCCACGAAGATAAGACTCAGGATAACAAAATAACACATTCTCTAATTCACTGTTATTATCAAAAATACAGCCATTCACTAATATAATTCCAACCTGTCTCTATCAGTTCTGGTGTATACAATTTACAAACAGTAAATCTCCTGATTTTTATGGTCGGCCAGGCAGATTCTTCTCATGAATAGCTTCTCCTGTCTGCAGGATGCAGTGTGATCTCTGCCCTTTCCCCTCCATTACAAAAAAAGCTCACACACAGATACTACCTGCCTACAAGCAGCAGCAAGCACAGACTAACTCTACGAGCTACAGATAAGATAAGATCTTTATAGCAGGGGAAGGAGGCATGTAGCAAAGCTGACTGTGTGTGTGTCATTGTGTTTTATATCCATCTCCTGTATCTCATCATCTCTCATCTCTGATGTGTCTCATTTCTCTTTTTCTATATTTCAGATACTAGTGAATGTTTAGAAGCTAAACGAAAGTGTATATACACCCTGATAATCTAAGCACATTGTCAGCACACAGCATTTCACAGAGGAATCATGAAGTGTCTGCTTAGAGAGTCCTCACCCACACTGAATTTTAGACTGATTATCACTGAGTGATAGGAACTAAAAGAGCAATAAAACTAAGTAAAATTGTAAAGTAAGGCGTTAAAAGTTATCTTTATTGTGTAAGCATTTTGAGACCTTTTTCTCATGGACAAAGCCCTTTAAGAAAAATTGTAAAGTGACCCTTCTTAATCCAAAAAACGCATAATGGAGCCTACTCTTTGTATAGCTTTTCTTATCCCTCTCCCATCTTCCTTCTTATCTGTAAAATGGCTTCAGAATTTTTGTGTACACCGAGTTTTGGTAGTCTGATATACACCCTCCTCTTCTGTGCTGGTCCAGGCGTGATCATGAGTAGGGGTCCTCAAAGTACCAAAGACAAAGTGCAGAGAGTAGTCTGAGATGTTGGTGGACATTATACAGAAGTGAAAAGCGAACAGGGAATCAAACAGACCACCAAGAAACAGGGATTTTAACTATGCATCACACATTCACATTTTTACTGTAAGCTGGAGGGTTTCTTCAGTGATGTGCTGCATTGGTGAATTATGCACCGGAAAGGAGTATGAAATGCTACAAAACCAGAGCTAAGGGTAATGAAATAGCGACACCAAGTGGCTGAATTTGAAATCTCATCACAAAAGTAAAGCATAGTTTATTCCAGAAAAAAAAATTGTCCACTGATATAAATTCCTCAAAACGCCAAAAATTAAGCCGCACCATCAAGAATAGCGTATAGGGCAGGAGGTGCTGCAGTGAAAAAGCAGAACCCAGTCCTGGAGAAAGCACACCCTGGTCTCTGGAAGACATTCACCTTCTGGTTGTCGAAATTATCTCCAGGCATTGCTAGGATGGGACAGTCACATGAAGTAGCAAAAGGTGTACAAAGTGATCTGGAGAATAGATGTGTTGTTACCCCGGGAGCGGCCTTCATCAAGAGATCATCCAGGTAAAGAATCCCAGCATCTGTTCTGGAGTTGAGGAGCATTGAAGAAGCCATTATGACCCTGGTGAAGACCCCCAGGCAGTAGTAGCCTGATAAAAGGGCAGAGAGACAAACATGTAGGGGTCATATAGCATTATTCTGTAATCCCGGATGTCAACAATAAGATTAATACCTATGAATAATGTTCTATGTTCAATTAAGCTTAAAGGACATCAGCCTGAGCGCCTCTGGGCCTCCCCGACTTTTAATTTATGAACCCCGCACCGCTGCAAGCCTCCTCCTTCTAGGAGTGAGCACACACCCCACTCTATCCATTGTAATTCCCCGGCCGGGAGCAGGAGGAGGCTTGCAGCAGTGTCGTACATAACTTGAAAACCAGGCAATCTGAGCGGCACTTGGGCGTTGTCAGCCTGAGCGCCTCTGGTTCTTTTACAAAGTTCTTATTTCATTAATAAAGATACAAGAAACTAAACTAGTAGTGGCGAACCTATCGCACGGGTGCCAGAGGCGGTACTCTGAGCCCTCTCTGTGGGCACCCAGACCATCGCCCCAGCATAGAGTTCACCAGACAGGGCTCAAAGAATGCTGGTCCCACGATTCTTCCTGTACACAGGGACCCTGGAGAGAAGCTGCAATAGTCTCAATTTGCCCTCCTCCTTTCAACTGCGTTGGTGTCCTCAGCAATAAGTGCTGCCTAAATTGCTGTGCTGGCACTTTGCCATAAATAAGTGGCTTTTGGTTGAAGTGTTGGCACTCGTGATCTAAAAGGTTTGCCATCACTGTCCTAGACTGAACGAGCAGTCTAATTAGGACACTCTACCACAGTAAACTGGTGGTCGATGTCCTTTAAGCAGTAATTCACACTATTTTCTTTCTACGCATACCTTTTACACAATACAAGTTACATTGTGGAAACTCATCTCTGCAGTGAGCCAGGAGTGTGTAGTCAGCACCAATTACTGTGAAATCCTCAGTGTATTGTTCCTGGGATCTATCTGTAGAGGTTATAACCGGAAAGGACCTTAGAAAGTTCTTAGAATGATAAGGACAGATGGAACTTCAAGTATTCCAGTGATACTCAGGGAAGTTTGGCTGCCTGGTCCTATGCGAGGGGTAATGGGTGGGAATAGTGTAGCCATACACATAGTAGCTATGGAAGGTTCATTAATAATAATAATCTTACCTTTTCAATGAATAAAAAGACTGGAGAAAACTAATTACCAGAAATTGTGTTTCCCTGAAGCACGACAAAATCACCAGAGGGACAGGAAACTCCTTACCCTACATAACCTATAAAAAGGTTGAAAGTAAGAGGGTGCTGTCATGGTTCAAGAAAACACAATTACTGGTTAGTTAACGCGCTGTAGGCGTGCATAATTAGTAGCTGAAAAAGTGCCCGACGCCAATTAGCATATTTTAAAAGTGGATTTTTTTTTGCTGAAATAAATATGTTTGAGCACTATTCAAGATATGACCCAGACTCCGGGCAGCAGGCCTACAAGTAATTGTACGTGGTTGAAATCTTGTATACCCCAGTGGTAGATTCCTTTAACACTACGGATAGAAGCAATTTTGCTGTGAAATTTCGGAGCTACCTTAGGAAGAAAGGCTGGATCCGTGACTAATGCCACCATGTCATATAAGATCTTAGTGTATAAGAGAGGGCTGAAATTTGGCCAAGGTAATTGCCAAGAGAAAAACTGCTTTAATAGTGAGCCATTTGTCTGAGATTTTGCTAATAGGCTCAAAGGGATTTTTAGATAACGGCCCAGATATATTATTGCGTCTGCTCCAGTTTTTGTTTGTTTTTGGATCTATCAAATAAAGAACCAAGGGTGATTTGCAGAAAGGACACAGATGGTGATGAGAAAGCGTGCATTACTGCTTTCCCCTGCAGGTCCTAGTTTCTAGGAGAATATTACTACCCGGAGGCTGCAGGACCTGGGATGATGTCATGATCACATGACCTGCAGGGGAAAGCATTGCACAGAGCTGTACTACCTTACTAGTGAGGGGGAAACATGATCGGGGTTAAGGTAGGGGGAGATCATTACTGGGGGTAAGTGTGTGCGGCACATTACTGGAGGAAACTGTATGGGGCACATAACTAGGAGTTAATGTGTGGGGCACATTACTGGAGGAAATTGTATGGGGCATGTAACTAGGGGTTAATGTGTGGGGAATATTACTGGGGGTAAGTGTGTGGGACACATTACTGGGGGAAACTGTTTATGGCACATTACTTGGGCGTGTTCACATGTGGCACTATGACGGCCTCGGTTTCCAGTTAAATGCATGTGATTGGTTACGAGCACCTGGTGTCTTGTATTGTTTAAATCCAAGGCAAACGTGTGAACACAGCCTTACAATATATTGGGGAGATTGATCGGGCACAGATCAGATTAGGTCCAGACTACCAGATGAACTGCTTCTGGCATCTCAGTTATGATAGCATAATTCCCCTTCAGATTTTGGATTGGCACAAAAGGATGAAAGAATTATATCTTATGACCTGTGAAAGGTGGTGGAGGCCAGTTCCCAAATTCATCTGACTAAGGCTACATTCACACACATGTATGGGGGACATATATACGGCCAACGTATGTACGGCCGTCCCCCATACACTTCTATGGGCTCACAGCATGGTACGGGAGCGGCACCGCCCCGCAGCCCGGGAAAAGATAGGACAACGGCAGTGTGCATGTAGCCTAAAGCCACTACGAAGACAGATCCTGTGAGGGTAAAGACATCTTACTGTGGGACATAATATGGAGACCGCTTTTATGAACCTATCAGCCCGGAATATATGAAATTGCAATCAAGAAGACAGAAGGTTTAAACCACTTTCCTAACCCCTTTTTGAAGAAAATCTAATATCAGAGAAATATATGAATGTTCTAAATCTATTGGGGATTCAAATATGAAGGATAAAAATGATCTGCAGATGGTGAAATAGAATCTGTAGGTGTCACCTTCTTTAGAGCTACCCTTACTTGAGCTACCCTTACTTGAGCTACCTCTTACTTGAGCCTCTCGTTGACTGTTTATGTAAGCAAGGGATGAACAGTTGATGGTTATGATTTTCAGGACTTCAAACTTCCTGAAAAACTGGACCTCTTAGTTGGGTTCCCAGACCTAAGTGTCCATGTTCTATAAGAACTTCCTTACGGAATCAGGAGAGCCCCTTTTATATAGTCCAGGGGTCTAACCACTAGACCAGTGATGGTGAACCTTATAGAGACAGAGTGCCCAAACTACAACCAAAATCCACTTATTTACTGTGAACTACCAGCATGGCATTGTAAGCAGTAACTTATTGGTTCCTGTTCTTCCACAGTATACAATTGTATCGGCCCCTGAGGCCACCAATGCAGTTGAAAGGAGGGCAAATTCTGACTATCATTGTAGCTTCTCTCCAGGATCACCCTGTACAGGAAGAATGGTGGGTCCAGCAGGATGACCTCCAGAGATAATGCGGTTCTGCCAACACCTTCTCACTTTTCCCGCAGTTCAAAACAGCCAATAAAGTGTCACTTTAAAATAGCGCTGAGAGAAGCATCTCTAAAGATGCCTGGGACTGCACGAAAATTCAGTGGATTTGGTCTTGTTTGGGGAACTGTGTCCTGTGGTGATGGCCTGAGTGCCTGCAGAAAGGGCTCCGAGTGCCACCTCTGGCACCCGTGCCATAGGTTTGCCACCGCTGCACTAGACTGTCTAGCGAGGATTACAGCCTACCCCATTCTAATAGAACACAGGTTCATTGGAACTAAGCCCAGGTACAGCATCAGCCCCAGGAGGGACATGGCTGGCCTTAGAACACAGGTGGTCTTCTCTAGATTTATTTATTTTCCTATAAAAACATTACACTTCTGACAACATTGCAGGAAAACTTCCTTTTGATACAAAAAATAGTACAGAGGAATGGATAGGGCCACCCCCCTGATTTGCTCTCCCATTGTGACCCCGATTCCTGGAGACAGACAGAATGCTAGTGAAAATCCTTCCGGGGTTTAAACCCATTTTCAGATGCGTTTTTAAACGGAATGAGAACATATGCTTAAAAACGGACCAAAAACACCATATGTGGCATCACCCCAAATCTGTTATTATACAAGAGATTTTTTCATATTCTATTGTATGCAAATCTACTTTGACATCCTACTTTCAATGTCAAGTTTAACCCCTTAAGGGTCTTTTCTCTCGTTTCTCGCTCTCCACCTTCAAAAATCCATAACTTTTTCATGTTTCCGTGTACAGACCTGTGTGAGGGATTATTTTCTGTGTAAAAATGTTTACTTCTCAGTGACGTTATTTATTATTACATGCCGTGTACTGGGCAGCTGGAAAAAATTACTCCAAAAGTGGTGAAATTGGCATAAAATGCATTTGCGTCACTTTCTTTGTGGGCTCAGTTTTTACGACTTTCACTGTGCGCGCCAAATAACACCTCTACTTTATTCTTTGGTTGGGTATGATCAAGGTGAAACCAAATTTATACAGGTTTTATTGTGTTTTAATACATTCAAAAATTAAATGAATATTTAAAAAAAAAATTATTTATCACCATTTCAAATAACTTTTTCATACTATAGTGTACGGAGCTGACATTTTAATTTCTCCTATTTTGAGGAATATGCAACCTTTTGAGCACTTTTTATTACATTTGTTATGCAATATAAAATTGTGTAAAAGTAGCGCATTGGACATTTTGGCGCCAATTTCCGCAATAACCGGTTTTACATTTTAACAGATGGGTATCACCGCGACTCAAAATGCCCTAACATGTTTGGGATTTTTACTGTTTATTATGTTTTAGAGAAAGAGGGGGGGGGGGGGGGAGGGTGATTTGAATTTCTAGGTTTTTACATTTTTTTCAAAACTATTTTCTAAACATTTTATTTACACTTGTAGACCATCTAGGCTACATTAACCCTAGTTGGTATAATTGTTCCTAGCGTATACTACTGTATTGCAGAATATGGAATTAAACACTAATTACAATGTGCCACTGGCTGCAGAAACCAGACAGCATCAGTTCTGACAATTTTGTCATGGCAACGGATCACCACTCCCCGATGTTGTTTGGGGGAGAGACGATCGGAACCGGTATTGGCAGGGTAATACCTGCAATTGGTGCTAGCCTGTGAACCCTCCTTATACAGCAAGAGCAATCCTCTTCACCATGTGAGGCACAGTGCGGTTTCCTTCAGGGAGAGGGAGCCACTGAGACTAGGGGGGGGGGCGAATACTCCGGATTACGGTCTCAGGGGGAATCCCTCTCAGGTGGTGCAGTCATGGTGAAAGGGGAAAAACTGATCAGACTGACGTGATCTGAGCGCAAGTGTGAAAGGGGCCGTAGACTGTTACCTCTGTCAAGTTTGTGTTCTTGAGTAAAGGAACCCCGTGTTGATATTTCACATCCCTTGTCTCAGTGTGATCCCTGGAAGCCGCACGACCATCTACCCGGGGATCCTCACACACATACACCAGGATTGCCCCAGGGTGAACCAGTTGCATCAATCCGCAACATTTTCCTCTTTCTTGCAATCCAGCTGGTGACTGGTGAGATCTATTAATAGGATCATGAGGAAATAAAAGGACAATTAAAGTCACTGATTTGACATATAGGTAATTAAAGGGGTTGTAGAGGTTATCAAAAATTTTATTTGCGGATCCCTTGCCATGCGCAGTATTCGTATCCAGCATGGAGCCACCCATCGCTGTTTGTATAGAGGTGCTCACCTGCGTTAGGTTAGGCTACCTGTACACAATGAGGACATGTGCTAGCCTTATTTTCTACAGCCAGCACACATCCTCAATGGCCGATCATGTGCAGTGCCATTAGCTATAACAGAGTCTGCCTGAAACACAAAAGAAAGAGCAGGTCTTAATTTTGTTCTTTTTGGCTCACGGGATACGAACAAGAAACCACGGGATCCTTGTTTGCGTCAGGTACAGATAGCCCCAGGGTGTAGCAGGAACGCACCATTTTTAACGTAATATGACCAGGTAGCATCTATACAGAAGACTGCTATAATTGGTGGCGTCATGCTGAACAGGAGCACCAGAGACGAGTACAGTATAACTATTTTTATACCCCCTGTATTTAAAAAAAAAAAAAAAAAAAAACAAACACTAAAAATGTTAAATTTTCTGTTGTCCCCCGTTGGGAAAGGGGTCAAATAAAGCCATGTCTGAAACAGGTTGTTATATAAACGCTTAGTTGCCACATTTTCAGTCTCTGCATTGCCATAGGTCGTAAAGAGCCCATTTGCTAACATGGGAATCAATGAACGAACTGAACTGCAACTATATCCATTCTGTATAGAACCACCACACCATAGAGTCCTCTGTCTTTATTTGAAAAACGTAACAAAAAGGTAAGAGACATATAAACTGACAGACAACATAGAAATATATGCAAGTGCCTTTCTCACAAAACATATGTACATTGGATGATTAAAAACCTGGATCAGTGAGAGAATACACAGCATTATACAGAGCCTCAACTAACTGGCTCACTAAACACAATAAAGCAGCCTCTCCATTGTACAGAGCAAAGAGAGCTACAGGGCAACAGAGTTAAAAAATTTATCTGACAAGATAATAAAATCCGGGCGACTTTACAGTATCCAAATAGCAGAGAACAAAACAAAACTTCAACAAAAGCTGCAAGCAGTCTGAACACCCACCGTGACTGTGGCGTCATTCTGTAGGAGCGGGTGCTAATAAATAACTTGGCTTAAAACCCAGCAAGCTTAAAACTATATTTAGATTTTAAGATACACAAATGTCACTTTTTAGCAGAGCGTCATGAGAGAGGCCGATAAGATCTCCCTTTGTGCAGTTCTATTGAAAAGTTAATAGCTGCCTTCCTTGGAGTTGGAGAAAAGGTGTGGGGAGAGGTTAGAACATGTCGTCGTCATCCGAGTCCACAATGTAGGTGATGGGTTTCTTGGTACGAGCCGTCCGGGATCGAGCTGGTGCAGCGCCGACGCCAGCATCAGAATCAGAGAACTCGATATTGAAGTCATCGTCGTCTACGGGTTTTGTTTTCTAAAAATAAAAAAATAAATTTTAAATGGTGTAGAATAGCAACATTTTACAAGAGACTTGGACAAAGCATCACACACAGCGTACAGAACAGGTTACAGTGGGAAGATCTTACCTTTGCAGGTTTAGCTTTCCGCTTCACACCAAAATCTTCATCGGAGTCCGAATCAGAATTCTTCCTTTTGCGTGGTTTAGTTGTTTTCTTGGGCGGGGGCAGGTCATCATCAGAACCTACTTGCTTGGCAGCAGTAGTTTTGGATGACTTGGGCTTAGACATTGCTTCCATGATGGATGGCTGTTTGTCTGGAGAGACCAATGTGTTTGTTACAAGAGAAATCAGTCATTAAGACACATTACAGATGTTTGTATGGATAGCACCTGCTCAATTGGTAAGTTGCATGGAGTAAAACTGGTAGAGATGACAGAGAGGAGGACTATCCCCTTAAAGGACATCTAGCATCAGCTAAGCTGAAATTATTTTATACCATATGCAAACTAGCCTGTGAGGCTCTGCCAAAACACAATTTATGCACGCCCTGGGGTGGGTGTTACAGTCCTGAGACCTTTCTAAGAGTCTTCACGGGCATACAAAGTCCTGGGAAATGGAGAACGCGGGGAGGGAACGGTGAGGTTAGTAGTAACCCTACACCATTAGCCAAGATGATGGTAGATGTCCTTTAAACAAACTATCTACAGGGGGTACTAGCCCATCTGACTTGCCCTATACAGAGTGCATACTGCGCAATAGATTTTTTTGGGATTACTTGTATTGCATATCCCAGAATGACATGCCTGTATAGGGACAGCTCAAAGAACTTGCAGTCCCCCAATCTGACAATCACCAGACGTCCCAGTGGGTCAGCCTCCCACCACAATCAGATATTCACCCTTTAAAGGAAATCTATCATTAAAATCCATCATGTCAAGGGCTCCTGAAGGCTCCTGGGGCATTAACAGAGCCTGGCCATGCTATAGCTTCAAAGGTTACAGCACTCCCCCAACTACAGAAGGCAGAGGTAGGGTGAGACAACCAAACAGCCTGTAAAGCCAGAGCTTGGAGGGGCTCAGAGCCTGTTTGGCTCATTAGCATAATATTACAAGTTGATTTCAGAAGGAGGCCACAAATAACAAACCTAAGATTACCACCGTCATGGAGGTTGGATCGATGTGCTTGTTTTTGATGGTAGACTTCCTTTTAGATGCATAAATAGGATATTTTTACACAAGGCTGTCCAACTCTGAAACATCTTGAGGAGGAAGGAATGGGGGGGTTGCAAGTTCTAGTTAAAGGGTACATAATATTAACTTCTGAAGATCCTTACAAGACCAGCCAATCAAGGCACAGCTAGAAGTGCAAATGAATATTGTCTAGGTGTAGCCTACCCTTCTTTGCTGCAGTGGACTCCGCCTTCTTGACACGTTTTTTAGGGGCAGGTTTTTCCACAGCAGCTTTCTCGGGTGCGGGATGTAGTTTTTTCTTTGTGGCTGCTGGTTTAGATGGGGCTTCATCATCACTGTCCATTGCAATGGATGGCACTAAACGAAAAATTCAAAGTAATCATTAGGAATATTCATCACAGCAGATTTACCCGTCTTTACACCCCCTGGAACACGTGTGCATATCACAGGGTTGATGATGTGACAGACTGCTTCATACCTGGTTTAGGAGGTTCAGGGTCTTTTACAGGAACAGCTTCTTTAACTTTGTCTGGAGTAGGGTCTTTCTTAACCCTCCTATTAAAAAGAAAACTCTTGCTGTTAAATTGAACCTGTATCAAAACACAGCATAAATATAAAACGCTTCACATGACCACATACATATCTCATGTCAATGTATGATAACGTAATTATATCCAAGTTTAAACAATCATTCCGCCATTGGGTACATACTTGGCAGCAGGTTTGGGCTTTGGTGCAGGTTTTGGAATTTCAAATGACTCATCGTCTGAAAGTGCGCAGGGGTCAAATGCAGCATCACTGTCAATATCGCTGTCATTATTTGGCACATTTACGCTGTTGTCTTCATCAGAATCCATCACATATTTCACATTTGCTATAAAGAAGAGAAAAATCCACCTGTATGTTATACACCTGTGGTGTTATTTAACCCGATCCCGCTGATGCCCTTTTAGTTTTCAGGTTTTTAATTATTCTCTCCCAACCAATTTTTTTTTTATTATTCTGTGTACAGAGCTGCACGGGTTGGTGGATGTCTTGCTTTCTGCATAACAAATTGTACATTGAAGCAACAGTATTTATTATTTCCCCCACGTGTACTGGGAAGGGAAAGAAAAAAATATCTGTACCATTTTCTTGTAGGGTTGGTCATTACGGCCTGCACTGTGAGCTCAAAAAAACAAAGTCTCCTATATCTCTGATCAAAGACAGAGATAACAAAAATGTATAATGGCTTTAATGTGCTCCAATCTAATTTTAAAACCTTCAGTACAAAAAGCGGTGTTTCGGACATTTAGCTGCCATTTTCCATTTAAGGACGGAAATAACTAGTTTTATATTTTGATAGATCGGGACTTTTGAGCATGGTGATACCTAACATGATGCTGCAATACAGCTGTGTTGCAGTAAATGGGGAATTTACTATTGATCTGTAAAAGTGCCTTCAGCAATGTCAGGTCTTGGAGTCTTATAAAGACTACAGGCTGCCATGGCATCCAATAGTTGGTACCAGATGAGGTCACATGGATCAATGATCAAAGCAAATATGGTGGCATCCATGCGCACCTCGCGACAGTCAAATGGTTAACACCTGTGATTGGTACCAATACAGATCAAACTAGGCTTGTACGGCAACAGGCTCAGCCAGTGTGCCCTCTCCCTGATCCCTTAACTGACTTGTGCCATACTAATATTTTATGCAAGGAGAAGATGACTCCTTGCATTAATTATCACTTTGATGTCCTGAACCCTGTTCCCTGGTACTGTGGTCAATCCGTGAAATATAGCCACTGTATTGCATGAATGACTCATGGACCAACCATAGTTGGCAGTTTTAGCCCGATAACAGAAATAAATTGTTTACAGGCAATATCAGTATATTGGTGATAATGGACGTGACTAGATATGAAAGAGTTACAGTATAAAGAACACATAGCCAAGGTAATAAATTGTCTTCAAAGACTGACTTCAAGAAAAATATTGATATAGTAACAGCTTACCGGCAGCTCGTCTTGGCTGAGCAGCACGTGGAGCCAAAATCTCTGGTTCCGAGTCAATATCTGAATCCATAAATGCGCTCTCTTTTTTCACAGGCTTGAATGGGAGGGTTGCCTGCTTCTTGCCTCCTTTGGCTGCCTTTGCTTTAGTACCTGTATATAAAAGTATGAACAAGTAAAAACTACTGCAATGTGAATTTAAAGGGAAAAAAACCCCACAAAGACAAGGCACAAACCTGGCTCAGCCTTCACTTTTTTGCTCAGTCTTTCAGCAAGAGTCATGCCCTCTGGACTACTCTGTGCACTTTTCTCTGGGCTGTCCTCCTGTTGATCATCATCTCCAAATTCCATCTTCTTCACAATAGATTCATTCTTCAAGGGGCAGGGGGAAGGAAAAAAAAAAAAAAAAAAAAAAAAAAAAAAAATGAAATAAGGATTCTACCTCCCCCTTTCCAGAATAATTAAAAAATAAATAAAGGTTTGATTGATTTGCAGGAATATAGTGCGACCACTGGAATGTACTAGGATGTGCCTCATTTAAACAAATTTAGACATTCATAAAGTAGGAAAACCAAAACTTTTTTTTCAAAAGAGCCCATGATTTTTTTTCAATGAATTTCCCCTTTAAGAAACCAACCTTTATTCTCTTTTGGATCTTCTTTGTAGCTTCTACTTTCATAGCTGTTGTGACCCTAGGAATGATCCTCCTCCCGTGGGGTGATGGTAAGATCTCCTGTAGCTGCATCTTTTTCACCTGAGGTCGGCCACTCTTGCCTTTCACCACCTTGCCTTGGAGGGAAAGCTGCTCATCAGCACGTTCCTTTTCTTCGACACGCTGTAATTTTTAAAGCAAAATAGATTTTTTACCAACCTACTATTTTACATAAAGTCATGGACAAATATTTTAGGCCAAATGAGCCAACGACAACTTACATCCAGTTCTTCAGCAAAGGCAGCAAGGTCTTCTTTCCAAAGATCGGATGGAGACTTCCTCTGAAGATCTTTGAGCTCTGCAATCTGATAGTGAATACAATGTACAGATGTGGTACTTCATATTTTGTATCAAATAGGCTGATGTGTCAACCAAAAGCAGCAAAGAGCTGGGGATCAAACCTTGGCATCTCTCTGCTTGCACAGCTCATCTTTCTTTTCTTTGGTCAGATACCACATGGGCATATTGAGGAGATAGTTAAAATCTGGTCCACTAGTTGAAGCTTCAGTTTCTTCTTCTTCAATCAACTCGCCAGCTTCTTCCTGCAGAGAGATTAATATAGAAATGACATTATGTGACAATTACAGGATTTTTTGAATTGAACCAAATATCAACCATAAAAATACAGTCCCTATTTTATTATAGCCACAAGTGCTGTATTACTTTGGCATGTAAACACAACCAGATGCTTTCACCTGGTGAATATCCCAATTACACTACAGTTCATCTGCATCATTCTTGACTGTCTGAATAAATTAAAGAAATAGACATTTTACCTTTTCTTGAGTTTGCTTCCAATTTTTCACCGGATCAGAGTCAAATCCCCTCTGCACTAACATCTGGATGAGCTCTTTCTTTGGCTTGTTTTCTAGGTAGAAACACATGCATATAAACTTACTGCACAACTACTTGAGCATAAGTAGCTCAATGTCATCTGAAATTACCCCACACGGCTGTTTCACATGATCGCAACCTAGAAACCCACTCCCTTTAAACAAAGCCTAAAACTTACAGCAACTATAATTACTGCTGCAACCAAGATGCCCCAACTAGTACAATAGTGGAAAGTACTGCTGATCCGCAGCAATATGTGCTTAATGACACTTCCATCTATACTATAGAAAGGGAGTGAAACATGAGCACTGAGCCATGTAGTGACCTGGAAACTTTCATCAGTATGTATATTAAAGTTTATTTCTGTCCTAAGGAGAGAAGCCTGGAATCATTATCTTTTTTTTAACACTTACCAATCACTATTTTGCCCTCAATCTTCTCCAGGATGAAGCGAGCCTGATTGCTCAGCCTGGAGGCCTCGGCGGTCAGCATCCCCAGCAGCCAATCCTTCCTTAGGCCATAATAGCGGAGACGCAGTTCATAAAACTCACGCAGAATGTCAAGAACTGTGTCATATTTCTTCAGGCATCCAGTGTGATCAAAGAGAACCTGAAAAAGAAATCTCAGGTAAGTACAAAGTAATCACCTATACAAAGCAAACATATCTGCAAAGTTGCTGCCTTATAAACTACAGGCGGTCCCCTACTTAAGAACACCTGACTTACATACGACCCCTGGACTTTGGTAATTTATTGTACTTTAGTCCTAGGCTACAATAATCAGCTATAACAGTTAACAATGGTGCCTGTAATTAAGATTTATTGTTTATCCTGGTTCTTATGACAATCCAACATTTTTTAAAATCCATTGTCACAGAGACCAAAAAAAAAATTTTGACCGGGGTTACAATAATAAAGTATACGTTTCCGACTTACATACAAACTCAACGGGAACCTACCACCAGGAATCTACCTATAAATGTAGATCGGGTGGTAGGTGGATCAATAGGACGCGAGGATAGCCCTTTTAAGGGCTAATCCTCACGTGCCCGCGTTGTTTTGTGAACTTATATTATCACTTTATGCTAATTTTGTTATGCGGCTTCTGGGGCGTAGAGTAGCGACAGCTGCGCCTACGCCCCAGTAGCCACTTTACCCCTCCTACCCACAATCTTCGGCGCGCAGCTCCTTGCAGCTGCGCGCCCTCGTCCGACGAACCTGCCGTCTGCGCATGTTCGACAGATGAGGGGGCGCAGCTGAGTAGCCGCGCCGGGTAGCCACAGCTGCCGCTACTCCACGCCCCCGTAGCCGCATAACAAAATTAGCATAAAGTGATAATATAAGTTCACAAAACAGCGCGGGGACGTGAGGATTAGCCCTTAAAAGGGCTATCCTCACGTCCTATTGATCCACCTACCACCCGATCTACATTTATAGGTGGATTCATGGTGGTAGGTTCCCTTTAAGAACAAACCTACAGAGCCTATCTTGTATGGAACCCGGGGACTGCCTGTACCTGGAGGTTCAGTATACTCACCATTGAGTTACAGGTAAGAGGGGTCTGAAGCTTAAATACTTTGTGCAGGCCTGCAGCTTCAGCCTCTGCCAACTTCTGCTCAGTCATCTTAATGATGAACCTGACTGTGGTGTCCGTATGATATTCCTTGTAGTCAGTGATAAGTGCAGGAGTCTTTTCTGTCCCATTTAACATAGGTTCAAGCACAGATTCCTTGTAATTCTGGGGAAAAAAAATATTTGTAACAAAATTTAAGCAAAAATGAAGGTAGAATGATTCAGTTTTTTTACACCAGGTGTTTACACTGTAGGTACCTGTGTCCACGTCCTGACTGGGAGCTCAGAGATTTCAATAGTGGTTGAATCCAGCACCGAAACTTCACCGTGGATTATGTACTGGTTGGGACCAAGCTCTTGGATAATGCCTTTGAAATTCTTGTAACTTGGGAGCTGGTTAAGACAAGTCATATTTGTTGGGCGATATTCCCTTAAAAAGATGACCAATTCCAACAGTATAGGCATTTTAGAATTACTCACCATTGCCTGAGGCTCCTCACCATCCAACATTTTCCGAATATTGTTCACTATCTCACGGACATCATAATTGGGAATTTTGCAAGACCAACCAGTGCCAATTCCTTCTGCACCATTCACTAGTACAGTGGGTATTATGGGGATATACCACTCAGGTTCAACCTTCTGGTTATCATCATAGATGAACTTCAGAACACTGTCATCAACAGCGGGAAAGAGGAGACGGGCAAGTGTGCTGCAGGGGAAAGAACACAACAACTTTGTAACCATGTTACTATTCATAAAAAAATAAAAGCTACATGTAACATATCTATATTATCATTCAGTATTACCTTAGCATTGTGAAGATGTATCGAGGGCTGGCAGCATCTTTACCACCATGCAATCTAGTACCAAACTGCCCAATGGGTTGCAGGAGGTTTATGTTGTTGCTGCCCATAAAGCTCTGAGCTAAGTTGATAATGGTCATCATTAGAGAGGCCTAGTAATAAATACAGAAATTTAATTGAACCTGTAAAATGGTAGAATCTCTTAACCCTTTACACAGAAAATAAAGATCTGGTCATTATGAAACTTGAATTGTAATTTCATGCAGTTTTCCCCCTATGCATGTACTCTCAACAGAATGTCGGTTAAGAAAGATTCTGCCCCATGAACCACTCGAGCAGAGGAAGCACTATATAAGAGTTTCGAGAACTTCTTAACAGTCCTAATATGAATCAACTCTGGGTATGGAAGAATAAAACTCAGCTTAGGAGGGAGTGGGGAAATACTATAAATGATGAAGAAGTTCCATATACAGGTTGGACTGTTAAAGAGGACCTGTCACCCTTAAAAACTGCTGTGGCTATAGGATTAAACAGACAGAATTGTGATAGTCGCAATCCGGGCCACCGCGTGCTGCTGGGATCCAATGGTGATCGCACGTACTCAGCTGGGCCCGGGAGACCGCCATGACGTAATTCTACATCAAGGTGTTGGAGCTACCCGCATCCTATGACGTAGAATTACATCAGGGTGCGGAAAGGTGTTATCCTACCGGGGCTAGAAATATCAAGTTCTCTAGCTAAAGTCAGTAGCTTTATAGTTTAAACTAGAACAGCAAGCAGACTGTGCCCCTCTGTGTAGTGGTCTGATCTGCTTCTATTCATGTGATTGGGGCCAGATCTGCAGTGACACCCCTTTGGACTGCTTGCAGCCCAAGTATCATGCTAGTGAACCCACCGATGACACCAAAAACCTTATAGGGCTGCAGACACAACCAGGAAAAGGACCTGCTCATGCACAGGGCTGTGGAAACCACTGACATGTGCATGAGCTCATAGAAAGCTATTGCCCAAAACAACGATTACATGGAGAGGTGCACATGCAGCTAATCCAGTGTGGCAATCCACAAAGAAAATTCTCCCGCAAGCAATGAGAAAAAGTTCTTGAAGGACTTACCTCACCATGATGATATGCTGACATTTCAGCGACAGACCCAGCCAACTGAGCAACTTTCACTTCTCGCTTATCATTTCTCTTGAAACAAGTGAACAGGACTTTTCTCTGACCCGGCTTCAAACCTATTGTCATACATCAGAAATATAAGTCAAAACCTACATCAGCATATGAAACAAGATGTAGAAGACTAACTAATTACGTTCTTACCATCAACCAAGGATGGGATGGAACGTTCATTGTCAGAGTTTGAGAAGAGAATCAGCTCTTTGTTAATAAAGTCGTTGTATGTTAAGTACTTTGTGCTTTTTCCGTAAAGGTAATCCTGTATGGAAAAGGTGAACAGTGATTACATTTCTATGCAATTCCAGCAGTGCCATAGAAATACCATCAAACAGAGTCAGAGACCATACCTCTGGCAAACCATGAAGCCTCCTCTGCCTCCTGTCTTCCATGAAATTTGTCAGCCATTCTTTACGGTCATCAACCTTCTTCTTGCTAAAGGCCTATATGTTTTGGAGGAGAAAAGTGGTTTAGTTCATTATTAGTCTTCAGGTTATCTGGGACAGCATTGCAGGAAGAGGTTATGATCACCTGTATCCATGTCTTACCAAAGTGATCGCAGCATCATCTATGGGTCCACTATATTTAAATGGAATTCGATGTCTTTCCATATCTGCAAAATATTCTTTTGCTTCCTTAGATGTGCTCGTCCCCAGACCTATAAATGTAAAAGGTTTTACATTTAAAAAAAATAAATAAATAAATAAAAAATTCCCTTTTCAGAAAGAAATGGAGGATATAGGTCTAAGAATAACCAAAATGCATTCAATTAAAATTATAAAGCGGATTTCCAGGTTTTTACTACTAATGACTTATGCTTATAACAGGTCTACAGGTGATCGGTGAGGTTGCAACAACCAGAACAAACTATGGAAGCAAATCCAATTGTATGGATTCAGAATAATCTGTCAGCATATGCTTCACATGTGAATACAATTACACCACAGTGAGAAACCATCCACCACAATAGTAAAATGATGGTTCTTACTTGCCTGCCAGCACTACCACACAGGGTTTTAGAACAAACCTTTGTAGTACTTTATTTTCCAGGTCTTGTGACTGTCAGTGTTGTTCTTCCATTCCTCAAACTCAGGGATACTGTAAAAGGACAGCTCCTGCTTATTTTTAGAAACCTGTATGGAAAGGGGCAGAGGGATAAGATATACATATAGCACAACAGAAGTCTGCACCTACAAGCAGTACAAAAATGCCAATATCCAACCTTAATGATAGGAGTGATGAACTCTTCCAGAAAACAGTGTTTCAGCAGAGAGGGCCAATTGTGATGGATGAAGTTGATCAGCAAACCTTTGATATGGGAGCCGTCTTGATCCTGTAACAGGTACCAAATTATACAATCAGAACTCTTGTAGCACCAAGCCAATAACCACTACTCAACACTGTGGTGAGTCAAGTATATCCCCCCCCCCCCCCCCAAAGACCCATTACATATAATCCACCTACATTAAACACCTTAAAATAGTCCACAATGGAACATGTCTAGCCACTGCCAGGATGGAGGCCTCACCTGATCTGTCATAATCATGATCTTTCCATAGCGAAGACTCTTCAGGGACTCCGCATCTTCATAATTTTTCTTATACTGCAGACCCACGATCTTGATAATGTTGTTTATCTCGGCATTCTCCATAATCTGAGCACAATGTAAAAGGTATGCGCATTAGGGAAAGTTACTAGTGAATTGTAGCTGGAAGGGTTTCATTGGCCAATTCCAGAAAAAACAAGTAAGCCATGGCTGCATGTACACAGATGTCGTTACATACCACTAAATGATTTAATAACGAATAACTCACCTGCTTGTGTGAAGCTTCCCGTACATTGAGCAGTTTGCCCCTCAATGGGAACACACCAAACCGGTCCCTTCCAACAACCCCCAGGCCAGAAACAGCCAATGTCTTGGCTGAATCTCCTTCAGTAAGAATAAGTGTGCAGTCTCCAGAATGCTTGCTGCCTGAATTAGAAAATAAATAAATCTTTCATTTCCCAAAGAAAAAGCTAAATTTTATTCCCATCATTTTGCAGTTCGCTGGGGACAATTACCTGCATCATTAGCATCATCCAGTTTGGGGATGCCCTTGATCTTTGTGTGCTTCACTGCAGAGCACTTCTTATTCAGCTGGGATTGTGCTTTGAACTTCACCCAGTTTAAGATGCTTTCCACAATACCACAATTTGTTGCCTGAAATAAGAGATTGAGAAGACATTAGTAATAGGATAATTCTTATTACACTCACATCCACCATTCTCCAATTTTTTAGCCCCACTTACGGCTTTAATGAATTTTTCTGACAAAGCACATTTGGACCCAAAGCTCTTTGACTGCAACGTCATGTTCTCCTTGGTCTGGGAGTCAAAGGTGGGATTCTCAATCAATGAATTCACAAAGAGCCACATGTGGTTTTTCACCTGGTAATGGAGAGGAAAACAAAACAAAATTGCAATAAGTACAAATATCACCACATCTTTCACTTTTCCCTTCTATGATTTTTTGTGAACGTTTCATAGTAAATTACTAACCTGAAATGGCTTCACTGCAACACCACCCTTGTTCTTTTTCTTGACAACGTCAATAATTTTAGCGATAATCTGATCACCAACGTAGTCAACATGTCTACCACCCTATGGACAAAAGAAAATAAAAATTGCATTAAAAGAATGGTCAAACCAAAACCTTGCATATGGTAGATTCACCACTACTTTAAGAGGCAGACCTTTGTGGTAGCAATACTGTTGACAAAGCTGATTTGCTGGAAGCCCTTTTCACTCATGGTCAAACACACTTCCCATCGATCATTGACTACTTCATGGATGACTTTCAGAGGGTTACCCGTTTCATCCACTTTTTCTTTGACATACAAATCAACGTAACTGCGGAAGCCTGATACCTAAAAGAAAAATTAGTGTTTTTTTGACTGAAATGAACTTTTTGGCATCGCCTAATAAAATCAAGTAAAAAAAAAAAAAAAAAAAAAAAAGGATAAGTGAACGCTCAACTTACGGGGAGTCTCTTGCCGTTCAGAAACACCTTGACCCCCTTGGAAGCTCCAGCTACATCATAGGCTCTCCGAGACATAAGTGCAACAATGTCTTTGTCTAAAATCTCCATTTTAAACTTTCTTAGATCTGGTTGAAATGTAATGCAGGTATAGTCCTCCCCATCAAAAGGTTTGATCTTTGGCTCTGCAGTGGAACCCATGTTATTGGACCAGCTCTGTTAAGGAAACAAAAAAAGTATAAAAAAAAAATATAAAATCAGAGGTAATGGAAGTAACTGCCTGCAGATTGTCTACAGGCAATTTAAACAGAACTTATGTGCCTCCATTCTTATCTGTATTTTATCTGGCATTCAGAAGGCACAACAGGGTACTAAAGCCTCATTTCAAATGTTTAGTCTCCCCCCCCCCCCAATTATTTAAATCTAGGGGCTCGCACACAAACGCGTGCATTTTGTGGAAACAACCATATGTTGACTAGATCACATGTGATGCCTGGGTCCATCATCATATGGAAATATAATACAAGGACGTCCTGCCTGCCAGTCGCGTCGGCAATGTAACAGTAAAGTCCAATACACTTTGTGGAGGACATGCGCCCGGCTCCACATACTATATACGTTTGTGTGCATGAACTCTAATATAGCAAAAATAAACCAGCACAATAAAAAAAACAAACAGTGATACCAAGTTTTTTTTAGATCCTTCCTTTACCCAGAATGTCAAGAGGATGGTTGTAGGATGCATCAATTGCACATAAAACACATGCTCCTATGACAGCAATACCAAAAGGGTGCATGTAATACCTACCTGTCTAAACACCTTCTTGTATTCCCTACATGCAGTTTCCACAGTAAACTTCGTACTGAAGATATTACACAATTTGGCGCCATAACCATTGCGACCCCCTGTATAAAGAGAATATTGAGAACTGTTGCTAAAACACTGTATGTAGCATTATTACACACACTTTCATGCAGAAGTTGAACAAAATTTTAAAACGCACAACACACACATCCAATAAGTCATTTCCAAGGGGAAAAAGTGCGCACTGACCTGTAACTTTTTTCTCATCATCATCATAGTTACTGGAGGTCAACAACTGTCCAAAGATGAGAGCAGGGACAAAAACTTTCTCCACTTTGTGCTCAACAACAGGAATACCTTTCCCATTATTCCACACACTGACTGTATTGTTTTCCCTACAAAATAAATATTGGTTTGAAGTAAATAAAGTCTGGCCACACAACACATTGTATTGAGATTAACAATGGAGAATGTCTACAAGTTACTTACGGGTCAATTGTGACCTTGATGCATGACATTGTTGGATCCCTTTGCTTATTATCAGCAGCATTTACTGAAAAAGGAAAATAAAAAGTTATTGGCAAATTAAGTATTGGATTGTACTTCTAAGCTCATCAAGAACAAGCCAAGTATTACCCTTTACATTACAGTTTAAAATATTCACCCTTTCTCACAAAACTCTGCTTAAAGGAAACCTACCACTTGAAGTGGCAGGTTTCAGATGGAAATACTGAGCACCGGAGCTTATTTTTGTTAGTGTTTTAAACTGCTGTATTGCGGTTTAAAACACTTTTTAAACTTTATAGCAGGCGCAGGGAGGTACGCGCTCGGTGCTTACCATGCGTGCGGCTCTCCTTCACTTCCTATATAGCCACGCGCACGGTAGGTTTCCTTTAATGCTGCACCTCCCTACTTCTCATCTCTGTCTACGGCCCAACCAGCGCTCTACGATCTCCCACTCACGTCTCCAGGACTTCTCCAGAGATGCACCAATTCTCTGGAATGCCCTTCCCTAGTATATCAGACTAATACCCAACCTCTAAAGTCTCAAATGTGCTCTTAAAACCCATCTCTTTAGGCAGCCCATCACACTCACTAACCGCATGAAACATCAACTCTCTCTTTACTAACCCACCCTGTGTCCTCCTCCCGTCTGTTATCCAGCAAACACCAGATATATACCAAGCTCCAGGCTTCTCTGCAGTCCAACTGACCTTGGACTTTTCATATAGGATGGCGGCCGATTGGACTTTTTATTTATTAAATTATTTTACTCTGCTCTCTAAGAAAGAACGGCTTGACCATTATATGAGCTCTTATACTTCTTGTGTCATTCTGGAGCTGGCACAAGGATCTGGATCCCTCATTGTATTTCTGCTGGGAGACGCTCAGTCAGAAACTCCAATGGCGGCACAAAAACTTCACCCCTAACTGCGGAAATCGCTAAAGCATGAAAGAGCAATTTTGCCAGGTAAAATAGACATTAAAGGAAATCTACCAAAAGAATCAAGCATGATAAACCAGGGACACTTACTCGTAGTTCCAGGCACCTTGCTGCAGTAATCTTCTTATATTTGTTATACATGGCCTCCTTCCAATACAGTGGTTCTCAACCAAGCTAGTGTCTCTGGTTTATCATGCTTGAAGGCAGATTACCTTTAAATTTAGAGGAGCAGTGTGTGATCTGTAACGTATGAAGGAACTCACCTAAGATTTCATCAAAAATCTTATACAAGCCAGGGACAAAGGTCACTTCTCTGCAGTTTAGTCCCTCGTCTTCATCAAACACCCACATTTGCTATAAGATAAAGAGAATTAGTTTATTTCTTGCCTGTCAGCAGATGCTTCCATTCTCCTACTGATGCACTTGAACTCTATATTCTCACCTGTGTTACAGGCTCTACAGAGCCAATGTAGGTATCAGGACGGAGCAATATATGCTCCAACTGAGTCTTCTTTTGGTAAATCCGCTCAACGGAAAGGCGCTTGTTATCAGCTTTCTTCACTTTCTCCACTGTGGTCTTATTGTCATAGAGAGGCTGGAAGACAACAAACAGCCATGAGATAAGAGACACCCAAAACTTATGCATCTAACATCAACATGAAGACTGATTGAATCCTGGGACAAACGGGGGAAGGGAAAGGGGCATCATTAGTTAGTATTATATATGGGGATGGCTGTGAGATAGGGGGCATTATATAGTGAAACTGTTGATCTATATAATTTAAAGAGGACCTGTCAGGGCACTAGGAGCTGCTTACTAAAGTAAACCTCTGATAACGCTACTCCATAGGCCAGTGGTGACTGCTGAGCTTCATGCGGCAGTCACAGCCCCCTCATGTATACACCTGACCACCTACAGCGCGCTCCGGCGTCTCCCATGGTACAGCACGGCAGTGTTTGTTAGCGTTATTGGGAGGTTTACGGTTACACGGCGGGATCTGTTCTAGCACTAGGTGCTGCTTACTTAGCATCTCCTAGTGCAGTTTTTACAGGTGACACGTCCTCTTTATCTTGTTTTTCGAAATAATCATATAAGTAAGGCTGCATTCTCACGAATGTGTGCCCCCCCCCCCCAGCCGTGCTGGAGAGGAGGGGGGAGTAGTGCTGCTCACCCCTCTCCTCAGGAAATAGAGCAGTCTATCTTTTTTGCGGCCACTGTAGTGAGCCCATATGGGGCCATATATATGTCCCCCATATGTTTATGTGAATGTAGCCTAACTGGGAGATGCTCGAGTATACCATGATGTACAGGAAGTTCCTGGGTTATGAAGAAAATAGGTATATTTTATAATTGTACTTTATTTTTGTCCCAGTGACAATTAGATTTTCAGAAATGTGTGGGAACAAAGCTTCACCAGAGATCACAGTGGGCAGAGAGGTCTGTTTGTAAGGGTACATACACACATGTATGACTGCCCGGCCATAGCTGGGTATACGGCGGTGCGCTGGAGAGGAGGTAGGGTGACCCCTCCCCTCTTCATAGAAAACACTCCCGCATACACAGGGAAAGATAGAGCATGGCGCGTGTACAGCGCTGGGACACCTTTGCTGTCTATTAAATGCAGCCGCAAATTACCCCCCCCCCCCCCAGACAGTCATGTGAATGTAGCCTAACTAGGGGTCGTCTGTAAGTCACGGGATGTTTTGTACACAGCGGTGTGCTCAGCCGGATCTAAGAGGGAAATGTGCGGATTGTATTTTGAGGAGACAACCTGGATAAAAAAAACCAAACAAAATAAAAAACTACTTGTCAGCGTACAACAATGAAGCTTTATGTTGTACTATTTATAGAGAGGAACAGCGAATGCTTATGGGGAGGGGGTGACATCCGCCATCACACTGCTTCTCTTCCAATAGAGGATTCCCCAAACCACAGAAGACACACATGGGCTGTGCAAATGCTTTTCAAGATAGAGGGCAACAGAGCACAGGCAGACTGGTATCTCTCTGTATAAGGTACATACAGCACATCTATCTGTATAATCACATGTCTAGAGCTGAACATGCTGGGAGTTGCAGTACCACACACATATGTATATGTGTAACCAGACGTATATGGGTGAACATGCCGAAAGTTGTAGTCAAAGATCAACAGTCACATGTCTAGGGGTGGACATGCTGGGAGTTGTACCATTACATCACATCTACCCATGTATGCTAGGAGTTGTAGTACCACTTATATCCTCAATACCAAGACTAGAGATGAACATGCTGGGACTTGTAGTACCTCATCTAACAATCGCATCTCTTAGTGCGATGCTGGGATCTGGAGTACTAAAACACCCAGCCGCCTGTTACTGCACTATATACTAGGTGCAGCTATACTATAGCCTTCAGCATAAGCAGCAGCCCCTGCCGACGACAACACCCCCTACAGGAAACACGCTGGGAGTTGTAGTGCCCCAGACTGCAGTCATATAAGGGCTCCGCCATGGCAGTGTGGTGTCACTACATAACGCTGGTGTCTAAACGTATATAAGAGAAGCCGCACTCACTTTAAGCGGTTCTGTCTCCATGTTGAAAGGTTGAATGATACCGACACCAGCTACAAATCCTCGGCACTGCGCCCACGACCCGCTCTTGTCGCTCCCTTGCACTGTACTGTGTTATGACCGTTAACAACAGCAACTTCAAACCTTCGCGAACCGCCGAAAACCTCCAGCCAATCCGCACTAACTCCAAGATCGAAATCTCCAATCACAGCACAAGGAGGCGGAGTTCGTATAAACGCGCCAATCAGCGCACCAGCGGCTTCCGTCGTTGCAGTTTTCTTTTCGTTAAAAGTCTTCTGTATAACATAAGCCAATCAGAGAGCCAGTCGTAATGACTGACGGAAGAAATGGCCAATCGAGTGCAGCTTATAGTGCTGTATGAGGATGTAGTGTAAAGACGCCAGTGTTTATACTGTACTTGTACTTGTAAAAGTATCAGATGAAGAATACGGGGCAATGTGATATATAAACGTGACTAAGATGTCATCAATTATCATCCATGTAACTTCTTATTAGCAGATTACAGCAAACTCATAGCTATATGTGCACAAAGTCTGTGAATGGGAGTAAGTTTCTCATATGCAGGAGTGTTGGTGATTGTGGTCCATCCTTTCCTGCAGTGTTCTGGTTTTAGATAATGGGGCCGCATGATGGATCATTAGGAAAGGTTAGTTCCCGAATAGCCTCCTGGTTAGTGGATAGAGCAGGGATGGCGAACCTTTTGGAGACAGAGTGCCCAAGCTACAACCAAAAACCCACGTATATGTCGCAAAGTGCCAACATGACAATTTAAGCAGTAACTTATTGCTTCTTGCTGTAGCACAGGTTTTAATCGTATTGGCCTCCTGTATTCACCAATACAATAGAAAGATGATGGAGAAATTTGGATTGTAGCTTCCCTCTAGGGTCCCCTGAAGAGAGAGAATCAGGGGACCCAGAGCAGGAGCTCCAATGACAATCCATCTCTATCCACACCGTCTTGCTCCTCCTGTAGTCCTGGCAGCCAAGGATGTTGCTTTAAAATAGTGCTGAACATGGCATGTTCTGGGCTGTATTGGATTACAGGAGAAAGCCTTGAGTCCTAGCTGGTGAACTCTGTGTTGGGGTGAAGGCCTGGGTGCCCACAGGTAGGGCTCTGAATGCCACCTCTGGCACCCGTGCCATAGTTTCGCCACCACTGGTATAGAGTGTGGCCAGCACTAACCTGCTACCATTGGGGATTCTACCTCACAAAACTGGCAATTCCCCTCATCAGCTGTCACCTAATGTCATCATCTGGTACTACAACTACAGTATGCATGTCCCTAGACTAGTGATGGGAATTACTGCTCTTCTTATTGAGCTGGCTCATTAGGCTCCGCTCACAAAGAAGGGAGTTAGAGGCGGTTTGTTCGGGAACGACACATCACTACCCTACACGGTTATTGCTGATATTCCTGGGTTTCCTGGGCTCAGTCTTCAGATGTTTTTCTGTCATTTCTCTCAGCTCCTATCATGAGACAGCTCTTTGAGCTGATACTACAGAGACTGCGACCAGATTGCTGCCTAAGCAGCAGAGCCCTTCCTGGCTCTTACTAGCCATCCCCTAACCCTTGGAACAAGGCTGAGATACGCTCCAAAACTACAAATCCACAGCCAACCAATCCACTTCAGGGAGTCTGCAGAGAGGAAAGTGTTACCTGCTTTGTTGGACTTTATGCCATTAAAGAGACTGTGAGTTTTTATTCAAGATCTCTGTCTGCAAGAGTGATCGCTGGCCTGATGCCGCTAACACCACAGGCCTCCCCCTCACCATTTTTCCAGGCATCTATTACTACACACACAATAGGAGTGTCCCAGGTGAGGTCCAACACCCTGCTCTTCCACAAATCAGCTGTTCTCTGCAGATGTTAAATGGAGAATAAGGCCCCCTGCAAACAAACGTGCTTGATCTGTGGAAACTGGACAATCTGCTAGTTGGATTCCATTGTGCAAGCACAATGCCTGGGATAGAAGTCCTTACATCATAGTGATATAAGCTGTTAAAAGTCTGGATCTTTTTTCAGATCTGTGAACCACATTAAGGCCCTAATCACACAACCTTATGGGGGCCCAAGATCTGGCTGCACAGTTTGCCCCAAAAGAAGTCTATGGTATGGTGAGCACACAGTGTGCATGACTACATTGGATACCATTAAAACGTGAGACTGCTGTATAAAATACGAATGAGACACGTCCATGAAACAAAATAGTGTTCATGTAGCCTAAAGGACATTGTCACCAGATTTTACCCTAAAGTGCAATATTACCCCACTATGGCCTGACCGCAATGTGGGGGCAGCTGGATTCCCATGGTCCAGAGTGGCTTGCTGTAGTGGGGCCTAGTGCAGGAGTATGTCACGGTGGCTTGGTCCACAAGAAAAGCAGGAAGATGCAAGAAAAAGGGGACGCCACAATTTAGAGAAGGGAACCTACTGAAGCACTCCTAGTGTGTGTGTGCTAATGGATCCTAAGGCAGATGGTAAAGTAACGGCCTGTGGTGTTAGTGTAAGGCAAAGGATCACACTGAAGATGGAAGTCTCAGTTTCTTTAACAGCAAGAAGTCCAAATAGCCACAGATAAGCTAGCAGTCATTTCCTGCAGGCACAGACAAGGTGGTGGATTAGTTGGTTGTGGATCAGGAATTTGAGAGTTACTTAGCCCTAGTCCAATTGTCGAAGGGCTAGTAGGAGCCAGATTAGCTCTGCTGCTGGGGTAGCAAATCAGCAGGCTTTGTGGAATCAGCACATAGGGGCTTAGCAAAGAGACAAAAGGTAAAGAACCCAGGGTCTTGCAATGAGTTCCTATAAACTTTTGCAGAGCTAACATAAACATCACATCTTAACTCTTCAATACTAGGTATATCATACTGCCAGGCCCGGCGTCAGCACCCGGCTGACCTGGGCAAGTGCCGGGGCCCCGGAGCTCCAAAGGGGCCCACCACAATCTATTACTTGCCCGCAGGTCGGTCCGGCGGACCGGGCCAGTGGGCGGAGAGATAGTGAGACGGGCCCCCTGTCCTACCCCACCCACCTCAGACTTGGCCCGAACCCACCTCTCCTGTGACGCGCACGTCCTGGGCCTCGCGTCAGGCCCGGCCTGTGCGCTTCGTGTCCCGCCAGGCCGCACACCTCGAGTCCCGCCAGGCCGCACACTTCCAGTCCCGCCAGGCCGCACACCTCCAGTCCCGTCCGTCTTGTGTGCCTCATGTCCGGCCTGGCCCGTCCTAGCACCTCACAGCGCTGTCCACCTTCTTCCTGATCCAGCCACCAGGTTCTGACCGAACGACTTCCAGCTGAGGTAAGTATAATTGCTACATATGTAAATGCATGTATTTGTGTTTATATGTGTTTTTTTGTGTATTTATGCTGTATATCTGTGTATATTTGTTGTGTATACTGGATATGTGTGTATATATGCTGTATATCTGTGTATATTTGTTGTGTATACTGGATGTGTGTGTATATATGCTGTATATCTGTGCGTATGTGCTGTATATACTGGATGTGTGTGTATATCTGCTGTATATCTGTGCGTATATGCTGTGTATACTGGATGCGTGTGTATATCTGCTGTATATTTGTGCGTATGTGCTGTATATACCGGATGCGTGTGTATATATGCTGTATATCTGTGCGTATGTGCTGTATATACCGGATGCGTGTGTATATATGCTGTATATCTGTGCGTATGTGCTGTATATACCGGATGCGTGTGTATATATGCTGTATATCTGCATATTTGTTGTGTATACTGGATCCGTGTGTATATATGCTGTTTGTCTGCGTATGTGTTGTATATACTGGATGCATGTGTATATCTGCGTATGTGCTGTGTGTATATATTGGATGTGTATGTATATATGCTGTATATATGGGATTCGTGCATGTATATACTGTACATACTGGATGCATGTGTGTATATATGCTGTATATCTGTGTGAATGTTTTAAATTTGATATATACTGTATGTGTGTATAAATCTGTAGACACGTGTATGAGTGTAAAAATGATTGTGTAAAAACATGCATGTGTTTTTAAGGAAATGGTCTGCTATGGAGCCCATTACGCTCCTGATCAGAAAATTGAATTACATCAGCGACGGCATCCTTGTTGCCGATGTAATTGAAATTTGATTGTTTTTTTTACTGTGTCTGAGCTCAGCTGGCAGGGTCATGCCGCCACATGAGTTCACTGTTAAGGGGCCCACTGAGGCTCTATCGCCCAGGGGCCCACTGAAACCTGGAGCCGGCCCTGCATACTGCAGTTGTTAATAGGATGGATTTCAAACCAGGGGAAGGAAGTTTAAAGGTGGCATGCGTGATCTGTTCACACCCTCTCTAAGAAACTTAGGCCCCTTCCACACTAGCGTTTTTCACGTGTGAGTTCTGCGCGTGCTTTTGACGTGCAGAACTTGCATTGCACTCTGTCCCATTGTTTCCAATGGGCCTTTGCTCATTTGCTTTGTTTTTCACGCACGTCAAAATCGCAGCATGCTCTACTTTTGCGTTTCACACGTGTTTTTCCCGCCCCATTCAAGTTTATGGAGACGCATCAAAAATGCATTGCACTCGCAAGCATTGCAAGTGCAATGCGAGTGCAATGCGTTTTAAACGGATGGGTTACTAGGTGACATGAATAATTCCCCTGCTCGAGATCGAGCATTTAATTAAAAAAACACATTGAAGAACAGTGAAGAACAGTGAAGAATAGAATAAAAACAGTGAACACAGTGAACACAGGATCATTTAAGTGAAAAACACAGTAAAGAACACAGTGAAGAATAGATTACAGATGTTTGGCACATCTGCTTACTTGTCGGGAGATACGTGCGGAACGGTGCAAACAAAATAACATGTGAAGAACAATATACACTTACACTCACCGGCCACTTTATTAGGTACACCTGTCCAACTGCATGGGCAGACTGGTTCGAGCTGATAGAAAGGCAACAGTGACTCAAATCGCCACCCGTTACAACCAAGGTAGGCAGAAGAGCATCTCTGAACGCACAGTACGTCAAACTTTGAGGCAGATGGGCTACAGCAGCAGAAGACCACACCGGGTGCCACTCCATTCAGCTAAGAACAGGAAACTGAGGCTACAATTTGCACAAGCTCATCAAAATTGGACAGTAGAAGATTGGAAAAACTTTGCCTGGTCTGATGATTCTCGATTTCTGCTGCGACATTCGGATGGTAGGGTCAGAATTTGGCGTCAACAACATGAAAGCATGGATCCATCCTGCCTTGTATCAACGGTTCAAGCTGGTGGTGGTGGTGTCATGGTGTGGGGAATATTTTCTTGGCACTCTTTGGGCCCCTCGGTACCAATTGAGCATCGTTGCAACGCCACAGCCTACCTGAGTATTGTTGCTGACCATGTCCATCCCTTTATGACCACAATGTACCCAGCATCTGATGGCTACTTTCAGCAGGATAATGCGCCATGTCATAAAGCTGGAATCATCTCAGACTGGTTTCTTGAACATGACAATGAGTTCACTGTACTCAAATGGCCTCCACAGTCACCAGATCTCAATCCAATAGAGCATCTTTGGGATGTGGTGGAACGGGAGATTCGCATCATGGATGTGCAGCCGACAAATCTGCGGCAACTGTGTGATGCCATCATGTCAATATGGACCAAAATCTCTGAGGAATGTTTCCAGCACCTTGTTGAATCTATGCCACGAAGAATTGAGGCAGTTCTGAAGGCAAAAGGGGGTCCAACCCATTACTAGCATGGTGTACCTAATAAAGTGGCCGGTGAGTGTATACGTGTGTAAAGAACACATTGCAGATGTTTCCATACATCTGCAATGTCTTCTTCACACATATATATTGTTCTTCACATACTATTTTGTTTGCACCGTTCCGCGCGTATCTTCCGACAAGTAAGCAGATGTGCCGAACATCTGTAATCTATTCTTCACTGTGTTCTTTACTGTGTTTTTCACTTAAATGATCCTGTGTTCATAGTTTTTATTCTATTCTTCACTGTTCTTCACATCTGCTAACTTGTCGGGAGATAATATACGCGCGGAACAGTGAAGAAAAGATTGTAGATGTTTGCATACATCTGCTAACTTATCAGAAGACATTCTTTTTCAATTAAATAAAACATTTTATTCCCGAACCATGGTCCCTTCGAAAAAACGCGCACGAAAAACGCACCGAAAATGCAAAAAAAACGCGAACAACACGCGCGTGAAAAACGCAAAAACGCTAATGACTCCAAGGAAAAATGGAACAAAAACGCAGCCAAAAACGTCAGTTTTTCACACATTGCACCCTGACGTGAAATGCAACGCTAGTGTGGAAGGGGCCTAACTGTGGGACATTACAGCCCCCTCAGGTAGGGTATGAAATGTCCTTTCTAGAATTAAGTAATATTTTATGTTAAAATATTACCTAGAAATGTTCATTGTGTCAATTTATAGATAAGAATCTTATTTTTCAGATTGAGCTACAGAACCAGAGAGAATCCCTATAAGGAGAAAATGACAGCTTTCTTCATTTATTAAACTTTAAATAAAGTTTTACAAAAAGTGATTATGGATCTTCAAAAATTAATCACAAAATAAATCTGTTTGGTTTAAAGGAAAAGCATTCATTTGATTAAACTATCATTATAGAAATACGATCCAGTGCAAAAGTATGGTGTGGGCACTGGGAGGGCAGTGGAAAGGACTTAGTTGTCTCCAATAGGGAGCTTCCTGTCTCTTACACTTCAGTTTATATGTGTTGACCATATGTATACAGCTATAGTCTTGGTGAAGGCAGGTGGAAGGTTTTAGATTCAGAAAACATAAAAGAGGAACTTCTGATTAGACGTGAAAACCTCTTTACTGTTCCTGCATTAGGATGACATGTTTAAACCGTATATATAGTAAATGCCACTTTGTCTATTGTGACTGCAGTCATAGTACAATGATGTTATGTCCACAATACTGCCATTTAAAATGGACATCATTTACAAATACTATGTGTAGAAGATATCATTAATTGCTGATAATACTTGATGGATATTTTCAGTATCAGGCTTTCTTCCCATATCAAAGGTTTACAATCCTGTAAGCAGTTTTTGGGTTTCCATGACCATTACAAGTGGTCACAATGGAGCATGTGAATGTGATGCCTGAGAGATAGGACAGATGGAATAAGATGTTTGCTAGTGTACAATATAAATATAAGAATATAAATATGGATTTCTCTGGTTTGGTTTCCAAGGCAGAACGTCGCTGACCCATTTCTGTGATCACCACATATGAAGATAAGGGAAGGCTATTTCAATGCATAGGATGGCGAGTGTCTTGGTACAACTGAAGGAATCATTTTCTTGAAGCCAGTGCTTTGTAAATGGTGATGCAAGACCTTCGGCATTGACTTGAGTTCTCCATTCCTTGCAGTTCCTGGCGTTTACAGAAGATCCCCTCTGGCTAGAGCCATGCCAGAACGCCTTATGTGACCTAAAAAGGAGGAAATACCATGAGCTATATGTAAATATTTATGAATCCTCTAAAATAAAACTAGTCTTTGATTTCAACCATAGTAGAGCTTTCATTTTTGAAGTGTTCTCTATGAAATGTAAGCTGTAGACAGTTATGTAAATATGCCCAATGTGCTTGTCTTTGCTTACCATAGAGGGTCACTGAGTATGTTTCTTCCATTGAAGGAATAAATTGGGACTCCAAATTTATGGAGAGACAATTTATCAAAAAGTGAGTTCCAATTCCTAATGAGCAGTTCACCCTAGAGACAAAAATAAAGCATAGTTTAAGATCTTTTACATAACTACCTAGGTAGCTGGCATAACAGATGCTATTGCACCCATCACTCTTGCTTAGACATACAGGTGGCAAGACTTCCCTTGAACCTATCATCACCTCTGCCCCCCCTAATCCAACCAAAAATATCCTGTTATGTGTTATGGATGCTCCCCCCCGGAGGTCCTTCTGTCATATTTGTAGGTGTCAGCACTCCTGAGAAATCCTCTTTTATTCAAATGAGGTAGAGGAGTGCTCGTACAGGCAGTCGGGCAGCTCCACCTCTTGGCCGCCATATGCTCTGCCCACTCCAAGCATCATATGTGCCAGTCCTGCCTCGTAATACCCACCCCTCATTCTCTTTCAATGCCAACATACATAGCGGCGTCACACAATGCACATCGGCGCATCTGGGAAGCAGCAAGTATGCACACTGTCGTCTCCAAGATCACAGGAGCGCTGCACATGCGTGACGTCATTGTTTGTATTATGTATTATTCTTGTACTCTGACATCACTGTGTGCATTATCCATGTACTGTGATATCACAGTGTGTATTATATCTGCACTGCTACATCACTGTATGTAATATCCCTGTACAATGATATCACAGTGTGTATTATATCTGCACTGCTACATCACTGTATGTAATATCTCTGTACAATGGCATCACTGTGTATATTATCCATGTACTGTAATATCTCTGTGTGTATTATATCTGCACTGCTACATTACTTTATGTAATATCCCTGTACAATGATATCACTGTGTGTATTATATCTGCACTGCTACATCTCTGTATGTAATATCCCTGTACAATGATATCACTGTGTATATTATCCATGTACTGTGATATCACTGTGTGTATTATATCTGCACTGCTACATCACTGTATGTAATATCCCTGTACCATGATATCACAGTGTGTATTATATCTGCACTGCTACATTACTGTATGTAATATCCCTGTACAATTACATCACTGTGTGTATTATCTCTGTACCATGATATCACAGTGTGTATTATATCTGCACTGCTACATTACTGTATGTAATATCCCTGTACAATGATATCACTGTGTGTATTATATCTGCACTGCTACATTACCGTATGTAATATCCCTGTACGATGATATCATAGTGTGTATTCTCTGTGCTGTGACTATGAAATTGCTGTGTGCATTATCCCTGAACTATGACATCACTGTCTCCAATATTTCTGTACTGTAACATCATTGCAATAATTATCTCTGTGACATCACTGTAAGCCTTATCTAAGCCTTATGAAATGTGCTGCAGAAAGTTTCTTCTAATAGTAGGGCCCACATTCTATTACTAGTTACACTCCCGTTTGTGTTATAAGTAATGTAACATTCCTTCTAGTTTAATGGAATTTACTTACCTTCAAGTTCACTATGGGGAGACCTCTGTCGGTTTTTTTCACTATAGAGGACATGGATTGGCTGGAAGAGGATAGAAGAGCTCTGAATGTCCCAAAAAGAGACATTTCCTGCGCCTGACGATAGCACTGCAAGTCAGCGCCCCGGATCCCTGTCATATCCCCAGACAGTGGAACGTTTAGTGCTATTAAACGAAGCTGTGAATAAGAAAAAAGAGAACGATATGTGGTATTTGCAGTCAAAGTGTCGAATGTGATCTACCCCTAATCTGATAGTAACATTATAAAGTCTAAGGGGTCCTGTTTTCAATTTAATGTATGCTTTTGGGTGTTTACTTACTTGAATGTGATACAGTTGGTGTCTGTTGTAAAACACAGCAGACACCTGCCCAGTATGAAGAGGGCTTAGGCCCCTTCCACACTATCGTTGCATTTCACGTCAGGGTGCAATGCGTGAAAAACCGACGTTTTTGGCTGCGATTTTGTTCCATTTTTCCTTGGAGTCATTAGCGTTTTTGCGTTTTTCACGTGCATGTTGTTGGCGTTTTTTTTTGCGTTTTCGGTGCGTTTTTCACGAGCGTTTTTTAAGTCAATGGGAGCATTTTTCAAAGGGACCATAGTTCGGAAATAAAATGTGTTATTTAATTGAAAAAAAATTTCTTCTGATAAGTTAGCAGATGTATGCAAACATCTGCAATCTATTCTTCACTGTTCCGCACGTATATTATCTCCCGACAAGTTAGCAGATGTGAAGAACAGTGAAGAATAGAATAAAAACAGTGAACACAGTGAACCCAGGATCATTCAAGTGAAAGACACGCTGAAAAACACAGTGAAGAATAGATTGCAGATGTTCGGCACATCTGCTTACTTGTCGGGAGATAACCGTGGAACGGTGCGAACAAAATAGCATGTGAAGAACACTATATATGTGTGAAGAACACATTGCAGACGTTTCCATACATCTGCAATGTGTTCTTCACAAATCTATAGTGTTCTTCACATGCTATTTTGTTCGCACCGTTCCACGGTTATCTCCCGACAAGTAAGCAGATGTGCCGAACATCTGCAATCTATTCTTCACTGTGTTTTTCAGCGTGTCTTTCACTTGAATGATCCTGTGTTCACTGTTTTTATTCTATTCTTCACTGTTCTTCACTGTGTTTTTTAATTAAATGCTCGATCTCGAGCAGGGGAATTATTCATGTCACCTAGCAACCCATCCGTTTAAAACGCATTGTACTCGCATTGCACTTGCAATGATTGCGAGTGCAATGCGTTTTTGATGCGTCTCCATAGACTTGAATGGGGCGAGAAAACTTTTTTTATATATTGCTTCAAGGACAACAGTAATTTAACAATATGAACATTTTGTTTTCTTACTGAGGGAAATCTTGGTCTGATGCTCGGTGGCACTGCAACAACCTCATCATAAGCATCCGATTCTTCATCCTGATAATAGAGAGAAAATAAGGGCCTACAGCTAAGTTATAGTTTTAGGTACATATAAAACTATAATGTGGTATGTGACATGTGCATCTAAGAATGATAGTTCTGCGTCAAAAAAAAATAAATTACTATTTATCATATAAAAAATAAATAATATAATAATAATAATATTATATAAAAAATAAATAATATATTCTATAAAAATAAATACAGGCAAATCTCCCCCTGCAAATGGTTCATAAGAATGGACTCTTATATTTTCATTGTCTGTTATAGTTGTAGATTTAAAGGAAACCTGTCGCCACATTTGCACATATACAGTCAGTGACAGCTTCATATAGAGCTCTATTCACTTACTGACCCCCTTCTTTTAGCTTAAAATTGTTTCGCTTCCATCCACAGAAATCACCTTTTATCTTACATTCCCTGGCATCAGAGGGGGCGTGTATTGCTTATACGGCCCCTCCCATCTAATCCTCCCCATGCCTTATGCCTTCTTACTGGTCACAGTTTATGTCATATGACCAGAGTGACATAATCTCAGGTCCTTCAGCCTCTTAATAATAGCAAACTGTACCCTATGCATGTATCTGACCACATGAAGTCACAGCTGCCTCCATGGACTTCTACTCCTCTCCATCCTCCTTGGAGGCTGCTGTAATTTCATGTAATCACATATATGGTGTACAGTTTGCTATTGTCAGAAGGCTGAGAGACCTTTGATGATGTCACTGGTCAAGTGTAATGAATGTAACACAAGGCACTGTGTAAAAAGATTGACACAATATTTCCCATCTTTACATAGAGCTTTATTTATCTGTAGTAGAATATTAGCAGACGGTCCCTAAGTACATGGAGGCAGAGCAGTGATTTGAAGAGACACAGAACTGTCAGTCACAATAATGGGGCGTGGTTCACTGGTGTCACTGACTCTTCTCTCTCAGGCTGCCAGAGATGAGTCAGAAAGGCTAATTTGCATATCAGAAAAATGGCTGTAATTAAGGTACAGTGCCCCACTGGCAGCTAATTTTAGGTGATATAGGGAGGACTGGTAACCCTTTAGCAGGCAGTGTTAGTAAGGTGGGTCAAAATCTGTTGACAGATCCTCTTTATGCTGTTACTTTAGACAATTGCCATTATGCCCCATGTACACAACTATGTTTGGAAAGGTGTACTAGCAAATTGCAGCCTCGTTGACTTATATAATGCACGGTCATAGTATGGTGAGCATTTTGTGTCTCACCACACTGTGAGTCTGTCCTATTCTGGGCCAGGCACTTAAAACGGCCTGTTGTTTGCAGCCCGTATATTGCACATGACCTTACATTGTATATCGAACAGTGAAATCGCTCATTAAAAATGCCTGTTGAAGAGTTTTTCTGGTTTTTGGGAAAAAAAAACCCTGAGGGTTCAGAACTTATTTGAAAATAGAAAAAAAATAAACCTACCTCTCAAGAGGGTTGTAAAGGAAAATCCCTTAACTTTCTAAAATGGCAACTTTTTGTAACATTCCCTTTGTACAGTGTTATGGCATTGTGCTCACCATTACTTCCTCTTGCAATGAGGGGTCGTCAGCCGAAAATATGGGGTCAAACTCTTCCAGCTGGAAGAAGTTAATATAGTATCAGTGATTTATGCAGAACTGTGACTAAGAATTAAATGTACATTTAGAATAAGTCAGGGCTATATAAAAGTTTTACACATATCTGGCTGGATAAAACATACCGTGAGTTTACTCCATCCCACATTGGTCCGAAAGAAGGCACTACTTGGTTCCATCACGTACACCAGGCTGCCCTCTTCTACTTCCTCCCAAGCCTGAGACATCTCGTGTCTGTTGGCAAAGACCCAACTCTGTACCTGTAACATTATAAGAAATTATTTTTATGACACCACATTTTCACTCTTATATCTTATCTTATTTTGCCTGCACACTTCCATGGAGAAGAAAACGGAATCTCTTCCGCTATGACTATTGGAATAAATATATTTTGAGAAAGCTTTGTTTCGGTGGTGACAATATGGTCTGGTCTAACCTTATGATTTTGTCTCTTGATTTCTGGCTCAGGATCTGTTGGCAGAAAAAAATAAGTAGTAAGAGACCAAGGAAAGGTGACCAGATACATTCAACCCTTGTTCAGCCGACATCTACTCCTTCACAGCTCCTTATATATATACACACATATCCCTTTAGGCCATTAGAACAAAAGACAGAATCTGTTGAAATCCACAATGCCCCATATTGTTTTCCCATGACATCAACCCCCAGAGGAGAGTCAGCACATCCCTATTTATATAAATCTTGCCAAAATAAGGGGGTTTGGACAATGTTAGCCCTCACACTCATAAGAACATTTCACAGGTCATATTTGAAGTCTGCTGACAATCCGATTAGCCACAAACATTGGATGAATAAGACCTCCATTGAGTTTTGCGGCGTAAACAGTCAGCTCACTCATGAGGCCGTGGAAACGACTGCCATGTGCATGAGCTCATTGAGACGCATGTGTCTATATGCCAATCGTTGCATCATCCGATAGCACATAGACAAAAGCAACAGGTGCTTACACTTAAATGTAACGGCACCTTCTGATTTGTGGACAAGGACACTAATATATTTTTATGATGTGGGGGATTACAGAACAATAAATGAATACATTTAAATAATAATACAAGTGTATGAATAGAAGTGTTATCATTACCTGGGTCCTTTGTTTCTCCATTGGAAACCTGTTTAAAACATTAACAATCAGTAAATTCTGTATCTACTGTATCCAGGAGGACCATCATACAACTGGTTGCTTAGAGAAACCCTCAAAACCCCTCAAAATCTAATTTATTACAGATTCATGGCCATTGCTAAACCACTTAAAGGGGTTGTATGAGGGTACAAAAAAATCCTTGGGTGGCCACAATGGGGTGGGGTTAAAAAAAATAAACATGTACTTACCTCTGCGATCTCTCCAATCCTTGCCCTATATAAACAAACAGGGGCACAAAAGCCGCGCTGCCTAGCTGCCGTCCGGCCGAGGTTGTTTAACCCGCCCCATCCCGGTCAACCAACGGGGTTTTTTTTACCCTCAGACAACCCCTTTAATGTTCTTCTCCCTTACCGTGTGCTTGCAGTGTGGACGAGCTGGAACAGGGAATACCCTCTGTGGGAAGACAGAGATTACAAGTAAGCAACACTTTTTACTTTAGCACGCTCTGTTACTAAGTTTGTTGGACACAAATTAATATTTTTAAAGAAGAGTAGGAAAGGACCCTCAACCCTCTCTTTTCCCTCCTCCTGTCTATAAACCATCATTGGTTATTGAAATGGTCAAGTAAATGGAGGAAGAATAAAATGAGTAATGTGATATTATCAATGTAAAAATTGATACATGGAAATGTATTTTGCACCCTTAGGCTACATTCACACGACCGTGCAGGGGACATTTGTACGGCTGCAAGCTTGCCCATAGACGGCAATAGGCGCACAGAGCGTGTGGCAGGGTACCGCCCCGTACATGGTTAAACGTTAGAACATGTCCTATCCTTCCTTGTGTGCATGGCCCTGCGCCGTGCATCTCTATGGAGAGGGGTTGGGTCACCCCTTCTCCTCTACAGACCACCGGACGTATGCCTGTCCGGCTACAGCTGGACGGGCATACGTCCATGTGAATGTAGCCTTATACTAATTGCTGTACTACTAAAGCGGTTGATACTTTATTTGTTACAATCAATAAAAATATTGAACAAAAAGATAAACAAAAATGTGCTCATACTATGTACCTAAGGGCCACCGCAATGGATTAGTTTTGCTATTAGGTCCTCTCCAGATGAACACCTTGAAGGAAAACATGGAACTAAGGAGATGGACCAATGGTAATGTAGAAAGGGGCCCTCACATGGATGTCAAAACCTTGCGCCATAATATAGTGCCCAGTTTAAACTTTACTGTATTAACCACAGTGATTTATTCTAGGAGTCTACACAAATATGAATACAAAACTTACATTGAGATAAACAACTCCTGGTGGTCCGGGTGGTCCTGGGGGGCCAGGCATTCCAGGGTTTCCAGGAAGGCCCTGTGTGGAGAGTCATTTTTACATTCAGCAATATAAAAAGATGTGTAAGCCAGTTTCTGTTTCTGTCAGAGTGATATAAATATCAATTTCAATTTTGATGATGTTGATTATGATCAAAATCTAGTTGGGTCCTAGACTACCTCACAAACCGTCCTCACAATGTGAGAGATCGGGACTGTGTGTCAAACACTGTGATTAGTAGTACAGGTGCACCTCAAAGTACAGTCCTAGCTCCCTTCCTCTTCACATTGAGCCCAGCAGACTTCAGGTACAATTCAACTAGCTGCTACCTGCAGAAATTCTCTGATCACTGGTATAGTAGGCATCACTACCGACAAGAACGACAACAAGTACAGAGAATTGATCCAGGGATTTGAGGATCAAATTTTGAGAAGACCAAACAGACGGTGGTGGACTTCCGTAAGCCCAGTCCTCCTTCTCAACCAGTGGTCATCCATGGACATTAAGGTAATGAAGTTCTATAAGTACTAGGGTGACCTCCTCAACAACAAACTGGATTGGGCAGAGAACATAAATGCACTTCACAGGAAGGGTCGGAGCAGGTTATACTTGGCAAGGGGGCTGTGGGCATTTGGACTACAGGGGCACTTCTTAAGACCTCCTTCGATTCTGTAGTGGCATCAGCCATCTTCTTGGTGTAGTATGTTGGGGAAGCAGCATCTCAGCTAGGGAGAGGAGCAGACTGGACAAACTGATTAGGAAAGCCAGCTCTCTCCTGGGGGTCCTCTTGACACTTTGGAGGTGGTAACTGTGTAAGTTGAAATCTACTCTCGAGAAAAGCTCCAATCTCATGCATGAGACTGTGATGGCATTGGGTAACACCTTCAGTGACTGACTGCTTCAGTGCGGAGGGGAGCATTATAGAAAGTCATTTCTCCCCGCTGCGATCTGGCTGTTCAACCAACAAGGTCCAAACAGAAGTAACCTGTGCTCACCACCTAACCAGTCCCTGTAGGTCCCATCCACAGACTTAATATCAAACTGCAGATCAATGCTTTTCTTCTCTTTTGTCATTGTTCATTTAAAACATTTCTAGTTTCTTCTTAAAAGTTTCAAATGAAAGGCATAAATTATATTGTTTGTAAGATGAAAAGCTATTCAATTCTCCAATATACTTTCCATATCAATTCTTCTTGGTTTTCTAGGTATCTATTTGCTGTCATTCTATAGGAAGTTTCATTGTTTACTTTCTGTGGATAAAACCCGGTCCCTTATCATGTGATGTCAGACAGGTGCACAGCTCGTAATATCACAGAGAGTAATCAGAGCTGTGTGATATAACAAGCCATGCACCTGTGTGATATCTCATGTCACATAGGTCCCCAGCTTTTGGGGACCAGAGGAAGTAAACAATGAGCTTCTTATAGAATGGCAGCAAGAAGAGATCTAGAAAACCATGTGAAATCTATACAGAAAGTGTACTGGAAAATTGTATAACTTGCCAATACACAAATAATATCAATTATTTATTGAAAGTGGGCAACCACTTTCATTTTGTGTTTTACCCCTGTCTATAACTAATGTTGCAGTTAGCCCTACAGAAGTGAATGCAGAGCCAGAGACAAGCCATGGAATAAAACTAAATCTTCTATTCATAACTTAACAACAAATTAAACATTGTCCCTCTATGGTATATAAAAGAATAAGCCTACACATACATTCATTATAAGTATCATATGCAAAAACGACAGGAATAACTCACAGAAAAAATTACAGATCCATAGAGATCAGATCCGCCATTCTGGAATAAACAAAAAGATTAGAAGGGTTTTCAGCTCCAGGCCCAATGAGATTTTGGGACCGACGAAGGAAGTTAGGGTGTAACAACATAATAGAATATAATTAGTTAGGGTAGCATCCCGTAGGCAGAGGTCACCCAAGAAATACTATCACTTTTGTTCTGCTGGCTGGAATTTCCATTCCACAGCTGTGATTTGGAAAGTTTAAAAAAAGGTTTTTTTTGCTGAATAATACACTCAATAATACACTCTGCACTTCTTGATAAAAACATACAAATGTAGACATTTTTGCTAGCTTATTAAACAAGAAAAACTGAAATATCACATGGTAAGTATTCAGACCCTTTGCTGTTACACTCATATTTAACTTACATGCTGTCCATTTTCTTCTGATCCTCCTTGAGATGGTTTTACTTTTTCATTGGAGTCCAGCTGTGTATAATTAAACTGATTAAACTTGATTAGGAAAGGCACACAACTGTCTATATCACAGCTCACAGTGCATGTCAGAGCACATGAGAATCATGAGGTCTAAGGAACTGCCCAAGGCGCTCAGAGACAGACTTCTTGCAAACCACAGATCTGGCCAAGGTTACAAAAGAATTTCTGCAGCACTACAGTAGCCTCCATAATCAGTTTGGGAAGACCACAACTCTTCCTCCAAACTAAGCAATTGTTGGAGAAGAGCCTTTGTGAGACAGGTAAAGAAGAACCCCAAGATCAATGTGGCTGAGCTCTATAGATGCAGTCAGGAGATAGGAGAAAATTCCAAGTCAACTATCAATATCACAATGAGAACTATGATTCTCAGAGAAAACCAGGCACTGCTCATCACCTGCCAAATACAATCCCAACAATGACACATGGTTGGTGGTAGCATCATGCTGTAGGGGAGTTTTTTAGCTGCAGGGACTGAACGACTGGTTGCAATTGAAGGAAAGGTGAATGTGGTCAAGTACAGAGATATCCTGGATGAAAACCTCTTCCAGAGTGCCGGCTTTCAGATTGGGCTGAAGGTTCACCTTCCAACTAGACAATGACCCTAAGCTCACAGCTAAAATAACAAAGCAGAGGCTTCAGATCAACTCTGTGACCATTCCTGACTGCCCCAGCCATTTCCCTGACCTAAACCCTATTGAGCATCTCTGGAGAGAATTGAAAATGGCTTCCACCAACATTCACCATCCAACCTGAGCGAACCGGAGAGGATCTGCAAGGAAGAGGCAGAGGATTCCCAAATCCAGGTGTGAGAAACTTGTTGCATCATTACCAAGAAGACTCATGACTGTACCAGCTCAAATCTACTCAATACTGAGCAAAGGGTCTGAATACTTATGTATTTAGTGATATTTCACATTTTCTTGTTTAATAAATTAGCAAAAATATCTACATGTCTGTTTTTTATGTAATCATGATGTGCAGAGTGTACATTAATGAGCAAAAAAAGATCTTACAATTGGCTGCAATTAAAGAAAGAGTGAAAAATTTAAGGGGTCTGAATACTGTTCGTGTCCACTGTATGTCATAGTGATTGCATGATCTAGGCGCCTGACCCTGTGCAATTACAGTGTAGACCTGCGGTGATGTACAGTCAGTCTGTGAATACACTGATCACAGCTTTGTTCACTGTTTAGAAGCTGTTCTCAATACTGACTGTGGCACCTAAGGGTTTCCTTCTACTAAAATCAGGATGCACCTCTGCAGTTTGGGGCCTACTTGGTTGGGGAATGGATTTACTTTGCCCCCTGTTGTAAACCCCTAGCAACTGCTCAGTTCCCTTTGAAATGCAGAGAAAGCAATAAAGAACAGTTAAAGATGTTACATTAAAACAAAGATTTTTGAATTAGTGATTTAAAATATATGAATGTATGTATGATGTGGAAATAATACCTGATTGTATAGAGTAGGAACCTTTGCTTCAGAGGGAATCAGGGGCTCTTGAGGACCAGGAGGACCTGGGGGACCTGGTGGACCTGGAGGACCTACAGGACCTGGAGGGCCAATGGCTTGCACCATACTTTTCTCATTACACAAACCACAGCTCTTCCAATATAAGAAAAAATAATAAGTATTGTAAATAAATTGTTCTCAAGATATTCATTTATTGAAATCTGCTGGAAAAGAGTATCTTGTATATGTGTACAGACCTCTCCTGGATCTCCCTTCTCACCCTGGAAGTGAAACACATAATAGATAAACAATGACATGTATTCTAGCGCATTGGTTGTAATTATTCAGGACAACTAGTGCTGCCCATCATACACACGGTTTAGTACAATTATATGGTTTTTATTTGCTTTTATGTATGTTTATTATTGTGTTTAATAAAAATGATGCTTGTTATTATTTGGCTATTACATGTATCTCTTTTCTGGTTGATTAACTAAGAGGATTGGCCTTACCTTAGGTCCTACTGGTCCAAGAACCTGTACATTTTGAGAAGGAGGTGCAGAGGACATATCACCCTGTGTACGCAAGTAGTGAGAACAAATATAAATATATCATTTTTGCGTTTCTACAATGATCACTAGCTAAGTAGTAATTGTTGAGTTATTAGAATTAGAATTTGAAATCTTTAATGGGCTCTGTTACCAGCTTTTATACCACTAAAGTTATAAAAGTATGAAACATCCTTTCTAGCATTCCCTCGTTTGTAAAGTTAAGAATCCTATAAAAAAATCAGTTCTAAAATAAGTATGCAAAGGACCTGAAAAGAGTCACTTTTAGAGGGTGGAAGACGAATGCAACTTCAGCGGGTTCTATCTTGGGCTTTACTTAGAACAATGCTTTTGGTATCATATTAAAGCTATGAGATTTTTATCCTGCTACAATGCACAGCTCATAGCAAAACCAAAACGTGGAGCCATCACTGGCATTTGAATCAACATAGGAGCCAAAGCCAGAAGTACAGCTTAATTCTCTGTATAGTGGCCAGGCCCTGTAACTACCAAATTTGGACAGAAGCAAGAGAATGGAGAATGTAATTCTGGTTCTGTTCTCTGTGTTTTTAACACCTACCAATCTTATATTGATCACCTGTTGGTAATATCAAAAACCTTATCAGTGTATGCATCTATCACCTATTAAAAAAGTTAATTCACAGTTTTAGCCTGTAAAGCCCCTTTAAGGATTTAAGACTGCCCCTGAAGAACAATTACAGAATTAATATTTACTTTACAGCATGAATCACCAGGAGGTCCTGGTGGTCCTAGATCTCCCTTCTCACCAGGTGGTCCGCTAACTCCTGGAAGACCAAGTAACCCTCTGTCTCCTTTTTCTCCCTGATAGATTAGAGATAATGTACAAATCATTACTTTACTGAGAAATATTACAATATACTATTATTTTCACAACAATTAATGTTGGTGGACAGTTTATTATTGCACTATTATATCACCTTTGGTCCAAGAGGTCCTTGAATACCAGGGAAGCCACTTTCACCTGGAAGTCCTGGCAAGCCCTGAGGCCCTTCAACTCCTGGCATACCTGGTAGCCCTGGGAGACCAGGGCTGCCTTCTGTTCCTGGTAGTCCTTGAAGACCTTGAGTTCCTTGGGGACCCCGTGGACCCTGGGATCCTTCTGGTCCCCGTAATCCTACTTGGCCTTGTTGACCTTCAAGACCCTGAGGCCCTGGTGGACCAAGAAATCCTCTAGGACCAGGGTTGCCCTCAGGTCCCTGGTCTCCTTTTGGTCCTTGTAACCCTGGCAACCCTGGGAGACCAGGAGATCCTGGAAGCCCTGGAGGACCAGGCGGACCTTGTGGACCATCAAAACCTTGTGATCCAGGAATGCCAGGGAGGCCTGGCAGACCAGGAGGGCCCTCGGGTCCTGAAGGACCGTTGTATGTTGCAACCTGCACAAAGGAAAAGGTAGGCATTAGCAAGATTTATATGCTAATACCCCAATAATAATATCCATTCACATCTACCAAACAATTACCCCTTCTTGCAAATCATTAACAATATTTTCTGTATTAAGCCCTGGAATCCCTGGTAAGCCTCGTGGTCCCGGAGGTCCTGGTGGGCCAGGTTGTCCAACTGGTCCTCTTTCTCCAATGCGTCCTGGACTACCTGGAAGTCCAGAAAGACCAAAATCTCCTCTTTCACCCTAATAAAAATAAGAGTTTAAATCAACTATTGTGAATGTAAAATACTATAGTTAGATCTAGATATTTGTGTGTATATGGTGCATTTCTATTAAGCACGGGTACATTTTTGATTAAATATAATCCTTTGCTATGCTTTATTTTCTAGCTTTTGTTACCACTTCTGTTAGGGCAGAACATATTGTACTCACCTTTGGTCCTGGGGGTCCCTGAGGCCCTGGTATCACAGGACAAGCACATTGAGAGAGGTTGTCCTGAAAGAGAAATAATTTAAATAAAACCATTTCATGCCATTTGTATTTCTTCAATCAAAAGTCATCTAGAACATCTAGTACATCTAGTAGATGAGCTCATTGTCCCTTACTCTCTGAATCAGTCTACAGCAAAAGTTTCATAAGTGGCCGCCAATCTAACACACTCCAGCCCCATCTTATCGACCCCACTAATCTGCCAGCCGTGTTGGGATTCCATGGACCCACCAGAAACATTTGGGGGGGGGGGGGGTTTCCCTGTGGGAAACCGTAGCCTCCAAATTGGGTTGTCTTCTGCTTCAACTGAAGGGACCACTATTGGGTCAGAGCCTGGGGCCACTGGAGGCTCTTCTGGTTAACTGATGGGCCAGGCTAATCTACCTCTATCCTCATTCAAACCCTACCTTTCCTCAATCTCTTCATCGGCTACTTCACCTCAATTAATTCTTTAAAATATAGCTTGTTGCATCTCTGGAATTCGGATGCCTTAATATCCCTTTGGCCCCATGCACACGACCGTCGGGGGGGTGTATGTACAGCCGCAAGCTTGTGCAAGCGTCCCCCATAGACGGCAATGGCTGCACCATACGGTACCGTCCTGCTCTGTAGACGGGGAAAAGATAGGACATGTCCAATCTTTCTCCGTGTTACGGCCTCATTTCCATGGTGCCGGATGTGTGCCCGCTTGGCTACGGCCGGGGGGTCACACGTTCATGTGCATGTAGCCTTTGTATGTGTGTGTTGTGCCCTTTTTATACATCTGACATTCTCTCCTCTTAATTCCTCACAAGTAGCATATTTACTGCTTCCCACAAGGAATCCATCTCTGCTTTTTAGGTCTATTTTTCACACAAATGTCTCCAACATTTTCTCCTATGCATCTCCTTTGCACTTCAGCTTGCTCCCTCAACACATGACAATGTACCCAACCTTTGTAACATACTTGAAGTGACTCTCCAAACTGCTTAAAACATTTGGGAACCACTGTGCTGAGATTAAGGTCTAAACATGAGTTTGGGGCATGACCTGACAACCTGTACAAAGTGTTTTGACTTCTTTCATCATGTTTGCCAGAAAACAGACAACCATAATGTTAAATTTGATGTAGCAAGAAATACGATCAAAAAATCCTGGCAGGGTGATTGTTCATGGACAGATAGAGATCAAAGAGATCGGCCATTTTACAATCAGGAATGTCTGGCTGATGAATAAACAACGGGAGGCTTCCCTTTACATATCAGATCTTTTAATAGATGTATATTGGTAAATTACCTAATATCCTGCCCCACACACTTATACACACATTACACAAAACATGAGGTAAAGTGGCCAACACCTTTAACCCTTAAGCCAACTTTCAGCTAGTATCTGCTGTTATTCCTGCATCAGGGGCGTAACTACAGCGGTAGCAGCCATAGAAGCGCTATGGGCCCGCAGTTTCAGGGGGCCCTGTCATCCCACCTGACACAATAAAGAATGGAGGAGGTGCACCATTTTATCTATATTGTACTGCACATGTCCAGCATAATATCTATGTAACATATACTGTGATGTATATATGCAGTATCTGTGATGTGTATATGGTGTCTGTATGTAAGTATGTTGCATATGGCACTGTATGTATGTGTATATGCACATGAGTGTATTTACATGTGATTGTAACTCGCATGTGTGACTATACTAATATGTATATTTTTTAAGTGGGAAGCGGGGCACCATGCAGTAGCCTGCTAGGGGGCCCTGTCTCTCCTAGTTACGCCTCTGTCCTGCATCTTTATCTCTGTATATAAATAGAGGTTGTGTCCTACAGTATAATAAGCCACAACATGCTCCTTGACCTTTTCAAGGTGCAATAAGGAGCTGCATGGGGCCCCTCTTCATCTGCCTGGTGTTTCTTAGCTACATGTGCCGCTATACCAAGGCAGCAATATGATGCCTTAAAGTGGAAACTGTATGGGTATGAACATGTATAATGCAGGTATAAAAGGACCTGCATTGTGCCCCCCTCTTGTCATGGAATTCACCATATTAACCAGTTACTTTGTAGGAACATTCGGACATATTACTTTTTGAGAACTTTTTTGGACATTAACTGTTCCCAACACTTCCTTCATCAGTTCCGATATCATTGTGTCTTCATGCTTTATGGGTTGACGTGAATCTGGACAAAGACAAATATTAGGGAATTAAAATGA